>NC_066624.1:37564890-38901976 GCF_025201925.1 Gopherus flavomarginatus | reverse complement strand
GCAGCTATCTACAGGGTGTGACCTGTTAGGCTGTAGTGGTTGGGCCCACACAGATTTAATACTCTGAATACTAGAAATGTCTCCTGGGTTAAACTTCTGCTTGTTTCAGCCACTTACTGTGTCTTGTTTAGGTTGGGCATAAGCTTTCATGGATAAAAAAATCCACTTCTTCAGATGCCCAAATAAATCTGTTTGTCTTTAAGGTGCCACTGGACTCCTTCTTGTTTTTGTGGATATAGACTAACACAGCTACCCCCAATACTTGTTTAGGTTGCACACTGCTGTGCACTAACCTGAACGTGCTTTACGGAATAAACTGCATGTCCTTTCCTAAAAGGAAAATTCCTACATTTTCAGGATAGGACATTCCTAAATCGGAACTAGAAGAGTGTAGTAAATGTATTGGGTCAGCATACTACCCTTTCACCTCCAGGATTAGAATTCACTGTGCAGATCACCAATGAATTGAGTTTGATGTTCTCAGACTAGGATGGTGGAAGCATTTGCTCACTTCACAATATTGAAAAATGTATCACTGCTAGCAGTATTGGCTTGTGTTTGTTATATTGGATTACCCAACTGTGGCTCCAGGTGGGAGCACGCTGCAGATCAGGATCAAGATAGACTGAGAGAGCTGTGGGCGGGCCCCAGGACTGGATTAACAGTGTGATTGGAGATCAGCAACCAGGTGCATTGGTATTGCTGTGTGTGTGTCAGAACTGACACCTGGCTGGCCTGATTTATGTCTGGCTCCAGACAAGTCCTGCCTGTCAAGCTCCTTCAACATCACAAAGCCATACAGCTCATCAGATCCAACCTCATGCAAGGCTGTTCAGGCAGCTGCATCACAGCAGGGTGGGGCTTCAGGGGAACAAGTGTGAGAGGGAAGTTCTGCAGTGTCACCTTAGCAAACATTTACTGAGCAGCCATGTTAGGGCCTGCTCCTGAGAAGTGCTGGGTACCGCCAAATTCTAGCAGATGCAAGTGCGCCACACCTCTCAGAATTGGGCCCTCAGCACAGTCTTTTTCATTACTGCTAGGATGAGGGAACATCCTGACAGGGCTCAACAATCAAGTCTTTCTCTGTGTGACTGAGTTAGTTTCAGGTTGTGTAGTGTGTTAATGTGGCAGCTCTTCACCTCCGGAGACTGGGGTCCAGCTCTGACTCAGGGCAGACCATGAAGAAAAATTAGTTCCATGGTTCCTTGCATGTGCTTAGAAACATTTGTCCATATTGCAAAACTCACCATACACAACCCTGGGCAATGCCAGAGTGGGGTTCCTGTTGTCCAGTGACCTGTCACCAACACTGGCCATCACCAGCTTCTTCAGGGCAAGGTGCAAGAAGCCCCAAAGTGGACAATTCTGGAATAGCCTTCCCAGAAGGGAAGTTTCTCACCAACAAACTGAGTTATTGGCTTATGCCTTCAGAAATAAGAGTTTATATCCCTTAATGTAGTTAATCCTTTCATCTCATTGGATACTCTCCTTTTCCACATCCGTATCTAGTCCTTTTTTTTAACCCTGCTAAGCTCTTTACTATCTTGTAGCAGAGAGTTCCACAGATTATTATGCATCGTGTAAAAATGTATTTCCTTTCATCAGTTTTAAATTTATTGCTTTTCAGTTTCATTGACTGCCCCCTTGTTCTTGCACTGGGGAGTATCGAGCACCTGAATGGTCTCCTCGCCAAGTAAAGCTATGCCGAGTTGATATCTGATGCCAAGTGATGCCATCCCTGGAACTCTAAGGGGATGCTGCATCGTCATGGCCGAGATGCCTTTGCAGAGCTGGAGGTGGGACTGGAACAGCAGGTGTTGGCTGAGGGGGGTGGAAATGGTCCTGGAACAGGGCAGGCGGTGGCTCAGGATGGGGGGTTACCAGGGCAGGATGGGGATGGAACAAGGCAGGCGGTGGCTCAGGATGGGGGTTACGGGGGCTGGAACAGGGCAGGTGCTGTCTCAGGATGGGGGGTTACTGGGGCTGGAACAGGGCAGACGGTGGCTCAGGATGGGGGGTTACCAGGGCAGGATGGGGATGGAACAAGGCAGGCGGTGGCTCAGGATGGGGGTTACGGGGGCTGGAACAGGGCAGGTGCTGTCTCAGGATGGGGGGTTACTGGGGCTGGAACAGGGCAGACGGTGGCTCAGGATGGGGGGTTACCAGGGCAGGATGGGGATGGAACAAGGCAGGCGGTGGCTCAGGATGGGGGTTACGGGGGCTGGAACAGGGCAGGTGCTGTCTCAGGATGGGGGGTTACGGGGGCTGGAACAGGGCAGGTGCTGTCTCAGGATGGGGGGTTACTGGGGCTGGAACAGGGCAGGCGGTGGCTCAGGATGGGGGGTTACCAGGGCAGGATGGGGATGGAACAAGGCAGGCGGTGGCTCAGGATGGGGGTTACGGGGGCTGGAACAGGGCAGGTGCTGTCTCAGGATGGGGGGTTACTGGGGCTGGAACAGGGCAGACAGTGGCTCAGGATGGGGGGGCATTACCGGGGCTGCGGGGCGGCGGTGGAGCTGGGAATGGGGGCAGGCTTCCCGCCCGTCACCGGAGGCCCTTGGGGGGGGGCGGTGTCCTCCCTGTCCCCCTCCCCGGTGCTAGGGGCCCCGTGCGCTCGGCGGCTCTTCTCCGGCTGGGCACGGTCCCTTTAAGGGCGGGAGCAGGTGAGGGGGGCGGCCCCGTTAAGGAGCCGGCCTCGCCCACGCGGGGCGAAAGTTTTAGTCTGGTGCAGCCGCCAGGCTGGGCCGGGTAACGCTGCAGGTATCGCCCCGGGCTCCGCTCAGTCTCTCTTCCCTGCGGCTGCCGGCAGCGGGCGGTGCCGGGGCGCAGCGGCGGATCGGGGCGGTGTCCGCAGGCAGGTCCTTGCGGGCGGGCCTGGGGCCGCGGTGCGTGCAGGGGGCGGCCTGGACACTCGCCGTCTCCGGCCCCAGCGCCCAGTCCTGACGGTGCCCGGCGCTGGGGGGCAGCGGGGACACGTGGGTGCCGGCCGGTCCCTGTGCCGGAGCGGGGTGTCCCCCAGGCCGGGGAATTGCTGAGACGCTGCTGCTCAGGGGCTGCGGGAAAGAAGCTCCTGCTTTGGCCATGGCCTGACTCTCTTTTTGCCTTGCCAGGGGCTTTCCAGGACTGAGCGATCGGCAGAGCCCGGACACCGCCGAGTAGTGTGTTACTTGGGGTGCTGGCCCCAGGCCAGCTCGCTGGGACGGGCTGCTGGTTGTGATCCTGACTTCCTGGCATTCTTGAAGAGGTTTGTCTTTCGGATAGCAGAGCCTGGCTTATTACAGCCGTGTTTCCTACGTAGCAGCACAGCTGGGACAGCACAGGCAGAGTGTAGATGCCAGTTCTGGAGCGTGTGTGGTAAGCAAGCTTTCGGGGATTGCTGTGCGGGTAGCAAACCCCTTGCGGTGGTGGGTAGATTGGGGGTGTGCCGCATAGTAGTGCATGACTGGAGTTTGTCATGTGGTGGGCATGAGGGGGGTGTCTGGGTCAGGCTGCCTGGCAGTTGACTGCTTAAGCTGGTCAGGAATTTGCTCCCACTCCCAAACCTTCAGTCTCCAGCTCTCAGGGCAGGTCAGTGAGGAGGGGAGAGGAAGGATTGCAACTTGTGTTTGGTGGGGAGGGAGAGTTTGTCTCCAGCTCTGCGCTCAAGAGCCTTCCAGAACCTTGCACAGCAGTCCCAGGCTTCCTGCCACAGGAAAGGACCATGACTCTAATAACTCAGTTCCCAGCTTCATCTTGGTGGTGGGAGGATGCATTCATTTGCTTCCCTGAGGCACACATCCTGTTGTGAAGAAAGTGGGCTTATAAATACGGAGGTAGAGGCTGTATTTCTCTTACGTGCTTGGACATTGCTTGGCATTCATGTGGAATAATAGCTATGGGACTGTTGTGTTGAAACCTTCTCCACTTGTTAGATCCTGCTAATCTTCATCTGTGAGTCACATTCCTAATTAAAACCTTTATCCATTTGAAAATACTTTCTCTCCCATTTGCAGAGGTGCTTCTGTGTGTGTAGAACACTGGAGACAGACCGATTTCAGAGTATGTAAGGTGATGCAATGTTGTTTTGTTTACATGTACAGATCTCAGAGAGAGAGAGAGAGAGTGTAGTTGGTGTAATTTGTATGGCCAGAAGGTGTAAATTAGAGAAGGGGGTGGTAGCTTCAGTTCACACCCTGCAGTCGCTCTCCATGCTAACTCCTTTCTTGTGACCTTTGGCATGGCAGCTTGAATTTGGGGGCCCAATCCAGAGATGGTGTGGAAGCGGGGATGTGGGAGAAGGTGGAGGGAGGGAACAGCTTCCATGTGAGCAGAGATTAAAAACCCTGGGACTGTTCATCTTAGAAAAGAGATAACTAAGTGGGAATGTGATAAGAGATCTATAAAATCTCTTTCTCCACCTCAGTCATGAATAAGGAAATGTTATTTACCCCTTCACATAACCCATGGACCAGGTGTCACTCAATGATATTAATAGGCAGCAGGTTTAAAACAAACAAAAGGAAGTACACCTCTACCTCGATATAACGCTGTCCTTGGGAGCCAAAAAATCCCACCGGGTTATAGGTGAAACCATGTTATATTGAACTTGCTTTGATCCACTGGAGTGCACAGCCCCAGCCCCCTCGAGCACTGCTTTACTGCGTTATATCCAAATTAATGTTATATTGGGTGGTGTTATATTGAGGTAGGGGTGTACTGTGGAAGTCCACCTGTGAAACTCATTGGCAGGGGATGTTGTGAAGGTCAAAAGTACAACTGGGTTCAAAAGAGAATTAGATACATTTGTGAAAAATGGGTCCATCAGTGGCTATTAGCCAAGATGGTCAGGGGCACAACCCAATACTCTGGGTGGCCCTAAACCTCTGATTGCTAGAAACTGGGACTGGATGATGGGATGGATCACTTGATAAATTGCCCTGTTTTGTTCATTCCCTCTGAAGCATCTGGCATTGGCTGCTATTGAAAGGCAGGATAGTGGGCTACATGGCCATACTGGGTCAGACCAATGGTCTGTTCTTGTGTTCTTAGGGATATGGGTTACATGCTGGGAAGTGAGAGGTTAAAGTCCAGCTAGTGTAACGTAGAGTGGGTTAGAAGAAGATGTAATCTAAAGAGGTAAGCACTCCTTCTGTACTAACCAGACTTGTTCCAGAGCTTATGCACTTCTTAAATATAGGTAAGTGAGGGAGGTTTCTTGCAGGGTGCCCCCTGGCAGCCTTTCCTATGCAGTTCCACATACAGGAAAGCCTGACAGTCCCAGACACTGTGAGTAAGTAAGATACTGCCAAATACTTGGGTAGCTTCCCCCTGTGTTAGAGGGAATCCAGCATGTAGCCCTGGGGCTGTGTAGCTACAAGAGAATAAAAAGCAGTGACCCTCCAGGCTGGACTGGGATCGCACGGCTCTTGGCTCTTTGGAAGTGGAAGTGGGTGGGTACTTAAGGGTCTGAGTCTTGCTCTGGCACTGTCCTGGAGGGTGCATTGATTGGTTCCCTTGTCCTCAGCCTCTCCCCACTTCACTAGAGAAGCAAAGCCTGAGGATTTGGAAGTATAGTGATCAGAGAACATATGAGGAGGTGAATCTCCCTTGGGAGGCCAGTTCACTCTGTCAGAAACAAGAGGTTACTCAACCTGTTCAGCTTCATTCTTTCTCTTCATGGTCACTTGGGTACAAGAGGACATTGCACAGGGAGAGGGGAATTGGGGCTGACCTCCTTGCATGTAGCTCCTGGGCTAATATTTTTGCATCTGCAAACAGCCTCCACTGTCCTGGGTCCTTCTCCTAGTCTGAGTGTGGACACTCCATCTTCAAGTGGTGACCCTTCCCTGCTCTAACCCCTGGGTTATAGAGGCCCTTGCAATGAGTGTCAGGGTGTGTCAAGGTTCCTTCCCCCAATCTGAACTTTAGGGTACAGAAGTGGGACCTGCATGGGACACTTCTAAGCTTAATTACTAGATTAGATCTGGTATTGCTGCCACCATCCAGAATTTCAGTGTCTGGATCACTCCCTGTCCCCACAAAACTTTCCCCTCCCTGGGTAGCCTTGAGAGACTTCACCAATTCCCTGGTGAACACAGATCCAAACCTCTTGGATCTTAAAACAAGGAGAAATTAACCATCCCCCCTTCTTTTCCCCCACCAATCCCTGGTGAGTCCAGATCCAATCCCCTTGGATCTAAAAACAAGGAAAAACCAATCAAGTATTAAGAAAAAAAAAGGCTTTTAATTAAATAAAGAAAGGTAAAAATCATCTCTGTAAAATCAGGATGGAAAATACTTCACAGGGTAATCAGATTCATAGAGACCAGAGGAACCCCCTCTAGCCTTAAGTTCAAAGTTACAGCAAACGGAGGTAAAATCCTCTCAGCAAAACGGAACATTTACAAGTTGAGAAAACAAAAATAAGACTAACAGGCCTTGCCTGGCTGTTACTTACAAGTTTGAAACATGAGAGACTGGTTCAGAAAAATTTGGAGAGCCTGGATTGATATCTGGTCCCTCTTAGGGTATGTCTACATCTACAGTTTTGCAGCGCTGGTTGTTACAGCTGTATTAGTACAGCTGTATAGGGCCAGCGCTGCAGAGTGGCCACACTTACAGCAACCAGCGCTGCAAGTGGTGTTAGATGTGGCCACACTGCAGCGCTGTTGGGCGGCTTCAAGGGGGGTTCGGGGAACGCGAGAGCAAACCGGGAAAGGAGACCAGCTTCACCGTGGTTTGCTCTCGCGTTCCCCGAACCACCCTGCAAACCGCAGGGAAGGAGACCTGCTTGCTCGGGGGTTCGGGGAACGTGAGAGCAAACCGGGGAAGGAGACCAGCTTCGCCGCGGTTTGCTCTCGCGTTCCCCGAACCACCCTGCAAACCGTAGGGAAGGAGACCTGCTTGTTCGGGGAACGCGAGAGCAAACCGGGGAAGGAGACCAGCTTCGCCGCGGTTTGCTCTCGCGTTCCCGGAACCACCCAGCAAACCTCAGGGAAGGAGACCTGCTTGCTCGGGGTTCGGGGAACGCGAGAGCAAGCCGGGGAAGGAGACCAGCTTGATTACCAGAGGCTTCCTCAGGTATGCTGGGATACCTGCTTATTCCACGGAGGTCAAGAAAAGCGCTGGTAAGTGTCTATACTTGATTACCAGCGCTGGATCACCAGCGCTGGATCCTCTACACCCGAGACAAAACGGGAGTACGGCCAGCGCTGCAAACAGGGAGTTGCAGCGCTGGTGGTGCCCTGCAGATGTGTACACCTCCTAAGTTGCAGCGCTGTAACCCCCTCACCAGCGCTGCAACTTTGTGATGTAGACAAGCCCTTAGTCCCAAGAGCGAACAACCCCCAAAACAAAGAGCACAAACAAGATTTTCCCCCACCGAGATTTGAAAGTATCTTGTCCCCTTATTGGTCCTCTGGTCGGGTGTCAGGCAGGTTTATTGAGCTTCTTAACCCTTTACAGGCAAAAGAAGCATTAACACTTAACTATCTGTTTATGACAGGGTGTTTACTGGAATGGCTGCTTTCAGGTGGGACCCACAGGAACAAAAGCACTTTCCGGAATGGCTGCACTAAAGAGAGAGCTTGTTGAACTTCTCAGAAGAAATGTCTCAACATTCATCTGTCTGGATGCATGACTGAGAACTTAAAAGTTAGTTTGAGAAAAGACCTGTACGGTCCATCTAAGTATTGCGTCCAAAATGGGTACTCCTGAATGCAGAACTAAAAGGGAAGATGCTTGTCCTTCTGCAGACCTGCCTTATGATGCCTAAGCATTCATTTGGCTGGTAATTTAGAAAAGCCAGTTCTAAACCAACAGAATCTCAGCAACTTTCCCTTCTTCTCTCAGCCTGATTGGTGCGCCAACTACCTTAGAAGCTGCTCACTGTTGATATTCTTCTTCAGGCCTAGAACTCTAGATAACCATCTAGACAGATCCCATTTGTGAGGAAAAGTGCTCCAGGGGAGTTGAAAGGGGAGAGAATAAATGAGGGCATCACCAAAGCCTACTGATGGTGGGATGGTTGAGGATATTGTCTCTTCCAGATGTTTGCCCAGTCCCAGTGAGCTCTTCTTTCCCAGAACATTATGCTACAGAAAATGTGGAAATGGCCAATACAGCTGTGATTTTAGAGAGGTCTCAAATCTGCATCCTGCTTCTTAGCTAAAATCCCTGTAGCTGATACAGACTCAGCGGAATGTGTCAGGAGCATGGAGCTCCAGGAATGGGGAGAGCTAGGAATAGCCCACTGTAACTGATTACTCTCCTTATAGTTAGTATGGCAACACCCATTTTTTCATGTTCTCCATGTATATACATCTTCCTACTGTATTTTCCACTGCATGCGTCCAATGAAGTGGGTTTTAGCCCATGAAAGCTTATGCTCAAATAAATTTTGTTAGTCTCTAAGGTGTCACAGGTACTCCTATTTCTACGGCTAAGAGTCTGAGGCATATATTCTGGGTAGGGCTTGATAATGGTGACTGAGTAGGAAGTGAATTGGCGTATATAAGCATGTTGACTGGGTGCAGGCAGAGAGACTGTGTCATTACTTTGCTTGTTCCTGGATGGTCTAAGTGTCAATCACTCTGGTATCCACACAAGACTTGTAACCAACTTACTGCAAGTCCTGAAGTAAGAAATGCATCTTACTCCTTGACATGGGGCTGAGGGACTGTTTTCAGAGAGGCTCTGAATAAAGTACTGGTAGTGACTTCAATTAGCCCACTAATATTCCCCATTGCTTTTGTTCTTATTGTTGCTCTTTTCTCCATTCCTTTGGAACCCAGATGCTACCTTGTTGCATGTTTGTAGAACATGGCCATTTAAAGGAACATGGGCGGTTTAAAATTCATGTGTTACCTTTCTTAGCAACCTAAATAAAGAACATCTTGGGTTATTAAAAATGTAATGGTAACGGTTTTTCATGTCGTTCTGCTTGAACAATGATATGCTGCTCAGTTTCACTTTCCAGTTCTCACATGTATTAGCACAGTACTGTAAACCAGAGGGTGATGCTTTTTAAACACTCCAGGTGGTATTTCTTGTCGTCTCAGAATTTCGTGAAAATACTTTTTTATGAAGAAACAAAACATTGGGGCCAAATCACTTGGCTTTTTGTCTTTAGCACTGCACCCATCACAATGGGAATGGTGTGTCTTTTTTAAAACCCCAAATCTTGTTAAATAGGCTGAAAATGGGACTAAGCAGCCCGCAAAGATGAGTTGCTTAGTAGAGGTGGCTCTTTAACTAAAGGTCAAGCAAAACCTGGAACCTAAATACACCTCTACCTCGATATAACGCTGTCCTCGGGAGCCAAAAAATCTTATTGTGTTATATCGAACTTGATTTGATCCGCCGGAGCGCGTAACCCGGCCCCCCTGGAGCTCTGCTTTACTGCATTACATCCAAATTCATGTTATATCTGGTGGCGTTATATCAGGGTAGGGGTGTACCCTAAAGAGGCGGTTTACAAGATGGGGTTTTGTCCATAGTTGATATTTGGTGCAGGATTTTTCTCTATATAAACAAGTTTAGAAGTTTGTCACACCAGGTACAGTAAATTCCAATATGTGACTTATTTTTGCTTAGTGTCTTCAGTTTGAAAATAGCACAGGGGTTAATATATTGGTCTGTCTTGATCTGTGCTCTCTTGAGTTAATTCATAGGCAAATCTTAAAGCCTGGGTTGGCTTTCTTTTGTATTTAAAAAGTAACAAAACCAAAACAAACCCCAACATGTTTTAGCTAGAACTCAATGAGATTCTCAGCCTCCTTTTGGGAGTCTTGGCCTCCTGCTCCTAGGGAATCCCTGATTCCCACTGTCCTGAGAAGTCACAGCACATCTGTAGCCATAACAATGAGTGTGATGTCATCTAGGAGGCAGGAAGGTCATTCGGGCAGCATCAAGGGAGTGTGAACTTCCTGCTGGCAGTAGGGGCAAATTCATCACTGCAGATAGCTGGGGTCCAGACCAGGAAATGAACGTGCAAGGCTCTAGGTGAACAAGGCAGGGGCAGTACTGCTTTTGGCAGCAGCGTATGCTTGCTGTTGTGTGCTTCAGAGCCCTGAGGAGCCTGTTCCTGAGATGGAGGAGGGACAGGTTTTTTTTTTTTTTTTGTTTGTTTTTTAAGGCTCTTGTGTGGTATATCTGACCCCTATGGGCTGAGCTGGGACCTGGGAAAGTGACCTAGATATGGTCCAAGCTCTATAGAAATACTACAAGCAACCGCTCATGGCAGCTTAGCGATGGGCCTGATCTCTTTGCTCTCCTGCCTCTTCTGGGCTCCAAGGGAAGCCTCGTAGGCCAGATCCTACATCCTGTGCTTCCAAGGTCCTTGCAGTAGCCTTACTTCCTTGGGGTTGGAGGGGTCTGCAGCTCACAAAGCCTTGTTGTGCCTGGACACTCGGGCCTGTGCCAGTAGGGGAGGCGCAACGCTGTACCTCTGAACTCTAATCCATCCTGTTTCCTTTTCATTGCCCAACCCCTTTCCAGGCTGGGTCTGTCTGCAAGTGCTGGATGCAGGCAGGAAACTCCAGGTGTGTTGGTGGAACGACTCAGCCACTGGATGTTCTGATGGGGGCTCATTAAGGCCACATGCAGGGGGATAAGAGCTTCCAAAACACTGAACTCTCTGAACAGGCAGTGTAAGTTAGTGCTGGGAGGGCAGCAGAGGCAGCATGCTCTTAGGCTGGGCACAGGGATGAAGCTGATCATGCTTTAGTGACTAATGCAGGGACTCGCCACAGCCTTGCTGTGAGGTGGGACCAACAAAGTGCATTGAGGCAGAGTAGATACAGGGGCAGTTGATGGCCACCTGGACTTATCAATGAGTTATTGCTTCATGCAAGTGCACAGGGGCTTAGAAGAACCCAGGAGTGTTGCCCTTGATTGTACTAACTTGCTAACTTGCCTCCAGCTCTGAGGAATCCAGCTGCTCCAGCTCCAGCTCTGAGGAATCCTTTCAGGAAAAGGCAGGCAATTCCTGGGATAAGCCATGTCGGAGGCTGTGGATCTGTCTTTCCTGTCGGAGGCAGAAAGGGATATGATCCTGCAAGTCCTGCAGCGAGATGAAGAGCTCCGCAAGGCTGAGGAGAGAAGGGTCAGGTGAGAGCCTGGGTAGGGGGGAGAGTTTTTTTCCTTCAGTCTTCAGCTGCAGTCTGCTTCCTTGATGGCTGGTAGAGTTTTGCCTGTAAATGGCAGGGTGGGGATGGACATGGGTCTTGTAGTTAGCTGCCCTACTGGTATTGTGTTCTGTTCCTCCTAAATGGTAAATGGTGGCTGCCCAGACATCACTGCCCTGTCCTGACTTGCTCTAAGAGGCAGCATTGACGCAGGGCTCAGTGTGGTGTTTTTAACTGCTCCTGGGTTTTGCATCTGAACAGGCGACTGAAGAATGAGCTGCTGGAGATCCGACGCAAAGGGGCCAAGCGGGGCAGTCAGCGCTACAGCGAGAGGACGTGTGCCCGGTGCCAGCAGAGCTTGGGCCGGGTGAGCCCCAAGGCCAACAGCTGCCGCGGCTGCAACCACCTGGTGTGTCGGGACTGCCGCTCCTACAGCATCAACAGCACCTGGCGCTGTAAAGTCTGCACCAAGGAAGCGTGAGTGTTTCCCTGGGGAGAGTTCAGGCTGAGTGTGTGTCTCTGCCCAGACCATGCCTGCCTTCCTCATCCTCCCTGTCGCCAGGCTTGCAACCTGGGTGCCATCCTGCTCTTCTCTTCCCCTGCTCCCACACATAGTAAGGCTCTTTCAAAGACCTCACGGCTTACTCCGACATCTGTAAAACCCGTCCGTCCTCTATTTCTGCTGATTGTTGTCCTGGTTATCTCTTGCCACAGCTGTTCCACTCTCCACCTACCCTGGAGTCCAGCCTTTCTTCTTCCCTCCCAGTCTGTTCCAAGCACTTCTGCTATGAGTCTTCCCCTCCAACGCCCCTCTTCCCATTCTCTTTCTGCACCAAGCTGGCAATATGCAAGCTTTCAGAGGTGAAAAACAGACCCCTCTCTCCTCTCCTGCCCTGCCTTACCTGTGTCCCTTGTCCCTCGCCCACTTGTAGCTCTGCAGCATCTCTCCTGCTGCTGGTCACACCGGGAGAGCTTCCTGTTGCCGGTGCACCAGGCATCCTGTGTCTGTTCCTTGCTGATAGTGTATGCAGGCCTTTTTGGGACTGCATGCCCAGGGCCAGCCTGACAGCTTTTTGGGGCTGAGATCTTGTCTTTCTATGTCTCTGCATCCTAAAATTGCCATGCTCATCTATATTGCTCCAACAGTATTTCCTCCTGCAGGGTGGTAGGGTAAAGGAAGCAGAGAACACTGACCTTACACAGGGTGAGAATGACCTCTCACTGCCTCTTTCCCCTGCAGAGAGCTGAAGAAGACAACCGGTGACTGGTTCTATGACCAAAGAATCAATCGCTTTGCAAACGGGCTGGGGAGCGACATAGTGAGAATGTCCCTTCGGCGCAAACCTCCAGGTAGGAACAGCCAAGCTCTGGGTGGGGAGGGGCCCTATCCTAAAAAACCACCTCTGGGATGCAGCCTAGTTGGTGGCCTCCATGTGGAGAGGCCAAGGACACAGGCCCCATTTCACCCCAGGGGGCCCTCCAGGTTGGATGGAGGCACTTGTTTTCTTGCTCATGGCGATGTCAGAGTTAGCACTTTGATGGGGAAATAAGATGCCTGAAGTCTCTGCAGGCTGCCCCTCCTGGGCTGCTCTCCTGCCATCTTCGTTGCCTTGGCATTGTTTTTTATATTCTTCCAGCCAACAAAAGGGAGACAGTGGGGCAAACCCTTCTCCAGCAGGCACAGTCGAACGATCCCAAAGACTCCCCCATGGCAAAGCAGAAGAATCCCCAGGAGCGACAGAAGGAGTCCAGGTGAGTCTTGAGTCCATCCTGCAGGTGTCCTCTGTTGGAGCCTCTGCAGAAAGAGGGAACTAGATCCCACCTTCCCTGCATTCACCTCAGATTTCTCAGGGATGCAATGACCTGAAATCCATGTGCATGAGGCAGAGCAGTGGGCTTTGAGAAGATGTTCTCTCTAATGGGAAGAGGGCTGGTAGCTGTAGAGGGCATAGACCAGCATTTCTCAAATGCGGCCATGTCAGCCTCCAAACCATGGGTGGAGATTGGGGTGGGGGGCAAAGCAGTGCCCAGCTTTTCCCCTGAGTAGCTGGTACCAAAGGCAGTGAGCTGTGCTGCCTTGGTGTATGTGCTGGCGCCACCAGCAGGAATCAGTGCCCTGCACCGTGCAACTTCCTCAAGCACATCTGGAGACACACGAGGTCAGTTTGTGCAGTGCTGGAGGCAGCTGTGGCTTTTGGTCCCCGGGGCACTCCTTTAGGCAGCTCCCCCATTCCTGCCAGGCTGCCAGCTTTCCCTGGGGCAGGCTCTCACTGAAGAGCTGTGGGAGGCAGGAACAGAGAAACAGGTTTGTCAGAGTGGCCATCCAGCAAGAGGTGGTGGCTGCACTCTGAGGTAACCAAAAAATTTGTTGGGAAACCCTGGCACAGAGTGAGTCTTACTGTCGGATGCTACAGCAGATGACTGTGGATCTCTAGGCTTTGGCAAATAGACTGGGGAAGATTCCTTCCTCAGTTACCCTCCCAGCCCTGGGGCAGGGGACCTGGGCTATCTGTCACTCCCAATTTCCCTCGCACAGACAGTCAGATACCACGCCTGATGGGCGTATTAGAAAATCACTTCAAGGTGTGATGTAAGACTGGCCAAGAACCATGAATTTCAGAAGGGCCAAACCAGTGCTGTTGCTCCTGCCCTGTTCATTCAGCCAGAAGGCCCCCAGCATGATACCCTCCCCTAGTTGGTGAGATGCTTTGGTGCTTGTTGGTTACACTTGATCAGCTGGCTATGCTTGTGTCCCATGGGCTTTATGTGATATTCTGCCTCTTGTATCGTTTCATGTGATCAACCATGTCCTCCTGTTGCCTGCAGTGGGAATGATACCATCCCTCGGCCACGGGGCGCTGAGCTGGAATCTGTTGTCCCAAAAGAGGAACCATGGGAGATGGGTATTATCCCAGCCCATTATGCTTTCTGGCACATATATGACTAAAATGGCTACCCCTCTGATATCTGGCACCAAAGTGGCTTATTTGGGTGATGGCATGAAAATGTAAATTACGGTGGCTGTCCGGTAATGCCACTCTGTTTTATGGAGACCATATACAGCTAAAATAGACCAGACCTTTTTAAAGCTCCCTCTTTTTGTTGATGCTCCTTTCCAGGCCCCTTCCTGATGCTGTTAAATGAGGATTTGCTGTTGTGTAACCCAACCCTCCAGTGGAGTTTTCCAGAGAGCTGCAACAGGTCTCCAAGCCGATCCAGCTCTCCCATGATCAATATGGTGGTGTTCTGATGCAGGTCAAATCTGATCAAACCCTTCTCTTACTGACCTACAAATCCACCACGTGGCTCTGCTTATCTGAAACCTATCTCCTGCCCTTATAAATAAAATGGCTGCGTTCAGGGGCTGGTATCTTCTTCTAGGCCCTGTGCAGAAAAAATCAAAGTGCTGCCAGTTGCCCCAAAGGCCCATATTGCCATACAGCATAGTGGCTGACACCCTGGATCTCCCTGTCTCTCAGGAGGGGTTGGGCCTCCCGCACTGCAGTCTGGAATTGCCTTTCCTACCCTAGGGACAGATCTGTTCTTTTTCCCAGCATGTCTCCTGAAGCCTTGGACCCCCGAGATGGGAAGAGTGATACCGAGTCCATGGAGAACATGAGTCTGGATGGGTACAGACCCAATGCCGCTGGCACAGGTGTCAGATCCAGGTTAGAGATTGATTCCTGTGCCCCAAAACTGTCAACAGGAGTTGTCAGGTGCTTGGCTCTTCCCACTTCCTGTGTTGCTGTCTTCTCCTTGCCTCCCCCTCCTTAAGTAAATGGTTCAAAGGGCAGATGGAGGGTCCTTTAAAGATTTGGAGTAGGAGAAAAGGGGCATGCTTTAGGGATGCTTCTGAAGGTGAGCTGGGATCCCACTTTCCAGAAATGCTTATTAGAGACACTAATGGGGAGATGACTCCCATACCTGTTCTAGATGCTGCTCCCCTCCCCTTCCAGTTGGTACAGCTGTCTCCCAAACCCTGGTCCCTTTAGAGCACATGGCTGCTCCGGTCCATGTGCTGAACAGGCTGGTGCTCAGCTGCCTGTAAAGTCCTGATAGACCCAGGAGGCCTCGAGCCACGAGAGGAACTGGGAGCAGTGCTGCTGCAGCCTGAAGAATAGATAACTCTGACCTGGCTGTGATGCAGGCAGAGTGGCAAGTGCAAAATGCAGTGCTAGGGGAAAATGTGTTTAAATCTTACACTGGGTAAGCAGGATTCCACCATGTCTTCCCCTGCTCATTCCTTTAGCACATGGTGCTGGTAGATGGAGACACTCTGTTACTCAGAAGGCTGTTCCAATGCTTGTTGAGAGAGTCAAGATATTGGCTGATAAGCAAGCTAACTCCGGTTGCTAGGCGGTCCCCCCCTGCCCCCAAAAGAGCTCTCATGCTGGATGGATACAGAGCTAGTCTGACTTTTTCCTCTGTCTGCAGGAGAAACTCCCTGGATAAAACTGTCGCTTTCCAAGAGGGGAAGCAAAGGCCTGGTCCCGTGGGCTCCAACGTATCCACCTTGCCCATCCCCACCCGCTCCAGAGACACTATTCCCTCTGGCTCAGAAAGTGTACGTGTCCGCTTCCACCGCTGCAGTGATTGGGCTCTCCTGCCCTTTGAGGTTGGGGGTTATACACAGTCTAGTTCCCCCTCTCTGAACAGCCTGTTTTCCCTTCATAGGAGGCTCGTGTGGGGAGCCATGGTGCAGTATCCGCAGATGAGAATGAAACCATATTCAAGAAGAACCCCAGGAGAACCCTGAGGCCTGCAGGTGAGTTGCTGCCTGGGGACCCTGGCAGCTGTGCTCTGGGAAACAAAGTGCAGGGCTGAGTCTGGATACCTTGATTCTGTTCCTGCCTCTGCTGCTGACCTGTTGAGTGACCTTAGACAAGTCACTTCACCCCACCTCAGTTCCTCCGCCCTCAGAAGGGGAATAGCGAAGCTTCTCCACTTCTGTAACACACCTTGACCAGTGGATGAGCGAGCACTAGATACGCCCATAACAGTGTGCTAGCACTGCACTAACAGCTGGGATTGGAGGCATCTCACCTTCCTGTCTCTGACACAGACTACACCAAGTCAGTGATTGATCTGCGCCCGGAGGAGCTGGGAAGTGAAAGCGGCTCCATGGGAGACAGAAGCAAGTCGGTCCCAGGTCTCAAAACTGAAGTGGTGAGAGCCTATTGAGCTGCATTGCATCACCTTGTTTGCTTAACAGAGGGAGGCTTCTCCTTCACGCCACCTTTCTCTGAGGCCCATGGGATCGAGGGGGAGTTGCTCCCCACCCGGCCTCCTTCCATTTCAGTTCAGCTGCAGATTACCATGCTGATATCAACACTTCCAGTGAAGCTCAGACCCTATTGCACATCTGCAGGTCTCTAGCCTCACATCTTGTCTGAATGAGCTCTCTGGGGCTGTGGGGGAGGAACTTAGGTCACTGATCTCCTCTGTGCTCAGGGCATCTTCCCCCGGTCCAAGGTGAGTACACCTGATGGGACTGGGTGTTGGGCGAGAAGCCTTCAGGTATGTCTACACAGCAAGTAGCACCCCACAGCAGTGAATCTCAGAACCTGGCTTAACTGACTCGGGCTTGCACTGTAGGGCTACAGATGGCTATTTAGACATTGAGGGTTGGTCCAAAGCCGAGGCACTCAGACCCTTCCAACTTGCCAGGTTTCACCAGACCGAGCCTTGAACGTCTACATGGCTATCTTTAGCCCTGCAGCAGGAGCCTGAGTCAATTGACCCAGGCTCTGGGACTCATTGCTATGTAGATGTACCCATCGTGGCTGAGGCTGCTTCCCTGGCAGGGTTGCTGCTGGAGGGTCTAGCTGCCTTGGTTTTCCAGCTGGTATGGATGGCTATATCCCTTGTTGCAGGATGAGGAAGAGGAAGACATTGACAACCTGGTGGAGATCCATCGCCGGAGGACGGCCAGAAGCAGCATGCGCAGCGGCACCTCTTCGGTGAGTCATAGACTCATAGAATGTTAGGGTTGGAAGAGACCTCAGGAGGTCATCTAGTCCAGCCCTCTGCTCAAAGCAGGACCAATCCCCAACAAAATCATCCCAGCCAGGGCTTTGTCAAGCCAGGCCTTAAAAACCTCTAAGAATGAAGACTCTCCCTAGGTAACCCATTCCAGTGCTTCACCACCCTCCAAGTGAAAGTGTTTCCTAATATCCAACTTAGACCTCCCACACTGCAACTTGAGACCATTGCTCCTTGTTCTGTCATCTGCCACCACTGAGAACAGCCGAGCTCCATCCTTTTTGGAACCCCCCTTCACGTAGTAGAAGGCTACTATCAAATTCCCCCCTCCGGCTTTGCCACCAGAGTCCCTCTGGCTCTGCTTCCACTTCCCCACCCCGGGACTGCAGGAAGACATGCTTGAGTGAGGATTGGGGTTAGGAAGCAGGGAGGCAGAACTGTTTCGTGGTTAGAGCACAGAGTTAGCTAGGTACTGTGCCAAACTCTGCCTTAGACTTTCAGCTTGAGCTTCTCTCTCTGATAAAGCTTGCAAGAGGGTGTGAAAAGTGCTGAGTACTTACCACAGCAAACTGGTTGGAGGAAGGGGACTCCAGTCCAGTGGTCAGGAGGGCAAACATGGAGGGAGGAATTGGAAATATGCTAGTAAATCTTACTAGGATCCTGACTTTCAGAGCACGCTGGGGAGCATGGTCAGCATTT
This sequence comes from Gopherus flavomarginatus, assembly GCF_025201925.1. NCBI lineage: Eukaryota > Metazoa > Chordata > Testudines > Testudinidae > Gopherus > Gopherus flavomarginatus. Next base: position 38,884,190 of record NC_066624.1, on the reverse strand, counting down.
ACAGCGAGGCTGGTGACTTCGGCAATGTCTGTGTCACGGGAGAGATTGCCTTCTCTCTGAGCTACGAGCACAAGACTCAGACTCTGTTCATCCACGTGAAGGAGTGTCGCCAGCTGGCCTATGCCGACGAGGCCAAGAAGCGCTCCAATCCGTGAGTGCTGAGCAAGCTTCCTCTGGCCCGGGATATGGACATGGGGCTGGACGAATGGGGGGTTGCCTGCCACAGGTGCTGACCTTACTGCGGAGGGGAGGGTTGGACTTGTCCTGCACTACGTGCTGCCATACTGATTAGGCAAGCTCCTGTGCTAGGAGTCTGAGATGGGCAACTGCCATCCAGGAACAGAGGTGTGGCTGGCGGTGGCAGGTGGAGGGCAGAGAGCAGGAGTACATGCTAGATTTGAGGAGATGCCCATGAAATGGGTGACACTGCCTGCTTGCCTACTCCAGATACGTGAAGACGTACCTCCTGCCTGATAAATCCCGGCAAGGCAAACGCAAGACAACCATCAAACGCAACAGTGTCAACCCATTGTACAATGAGCTGCTCAAGGTGAGCTCTGGGGCAGGGATTACTGGCTGTCTCCTGCCCACCCCAAAGAGAGCTCCATCACAAGCTCAGTTGGGGAGGCAGATGCTTAGCCCAAATCATAAGACCTAGGACTGGGAGGCTTCACCACCAGACGCACCTCGCTTCATCTTTTTGCTTCACTGATGGAGTAAAAACAGCCCCTTCCTTCTTGGACCTCAGCTGGGGCTGCTGGGAGGGCAAGGGATGCTGATTTCCCATGGAGACCAGAGTCAGCTCTGAAAATCCTGCAGGAGGCTCCCAGCACTGGGGCGGGGACCTAGATAACTGACAATCTCTCTCCGTGCAAGGCTGTCTTGCTGATGTCACTGCATTTTTTTTTGTAGCCCTGTTGCCGTGGTGACTTGGCCAGGCATAGCTAAAGCTCTGAACTGTGTGTCGGGTTGCCATGACCTCCCTGCAGACACATCACTCTCCTGCTCTGCTTGCTTTGCCTAGCATCCTGCCACTATCACCAGAGGGTGGGCGTTTTCCTGTTCAGAGCACCCTTCCCATCTCTGAAACGTCGCTTTCTGTGGCCCCTCCCAGCCACAGCAATGTCACCAGAGGGCAGTACAGTCACTTGAGCAGGGAGCCAGCTAAATCCAAGCCGTGTGGATCGAGCAGGGGATTGCTGCCAGATGCATCCTTCGCTTACTGGCTTCTGCTGCGGAGTTTGTACTGCAGCCGATATAAGTAAATGCAGGGGGCGCAAAGGACAGAGGGTGGCACTTAAAGCTTTGGAATCCAGAAAGCTCCAGTGGTTCTGGAGTCTCCTATTTCAGTAACCTTCATCCCCAAATCTGTGAGCAATTCCACTGCGCCTGCCCGAGGCCAGGCCTGTGCTCAGAGATGGACTGAGCAGAACTCTCTGCTCCCCAGCCTCCAGACCTCTACCCTAAAGGTGCTTCCCACTCCCCCAGGAGGCAAGGGCTGCCCAGTGCAGAGAGTCCCTAGAATGGGTATGTGCAGGCCCAGCTCCTCCGTGGGGCTTGGATTAGTCACACACAAGTGAACACACCTGAAGCTGCTGGGGCAAAGCAGATAGTGAGGTGTCCAGCCCACTTGCATGTGTGCACGTACCTTAGTCCCACATGTAAGCTCCTGCGGCTGCTTCCCAGAATCTGCCCTTCCTTTTCTGTGGGCAGCTTTTGGAGTCCCTGCTGTGGACCCAGAGTACCTGTCTCCTCTGTGTGGCTAGACTCCTGGAGTGCAGCTGGGCAGCCATTGCCTGATACCTTCCTCACAGTGGTGAAACCCTGAAGAGAAAAGGAGTATGCGACAATAGTCAAACATACCAGTTAGGCTCTTAGGAGGAGGTGGGAGGACTTCAGTCTTCCTAGGAGTGCCAAGGGGCATCTCTTTCTCATAGTGAAAGCTTCAGGTATGGTCCTAGCTGCTCTGGGAAGCCACCACTGGCTCACCTGGCTCTGTGGTCTTGTCTCTTCACAGTACGAGATCAGCAAGTCCCTCCTGCTCACAAGAACCTTGCAGTTCTCAGTCTGGCACCATGATCGCTTTGGCCGAAACACCTTCTTGGGAGAGGTGGCGATCCCGATGGATTCCTGGAACTTTGAGAGCCAGCTGGAAGAGCGTCTCCCCCTGCATGGCAAGGTATGGCCTCTGTAGCTCTTGCATCTGACCTACCCTCAGAATCTACCACAGCTCCTCCCAATAAGGACAGTGACTCTGGAGCAGATGTGAACTTTCCCCGACCAGTGCTCTTCACTAGTCTGGCCAGTGCCTTTTACTGTGGGAGGTGCTCTCGTTCCTCTAACATAATGACACAGATCCCTCACAGAGTGTGTCTGTGTTTGCACTGGAGGTGATTCCCAGCTTGCATAGATGTACATGTGCTAGTTCTGCTCAAGAGGGCACTTGAAAAAAGCAGTGTAGCTGGAGTGACACAGATGGCCGTACGACCTATCCACACGAGTATGTACTCAGGGGGTCTTAGCACTCTGGGCCATCAGTCTGTATATAGAAGTGAACGTTAGCAGGCAGTCCGCTTCGTAGGAGGGTGATGGACACCTGGTTATTTTATAAAGTAAGACACTTGCCACATAAACCTTCAGAGATCTGGACTTACTGAACAAGTCAGTCAATATGTCCATAGTCATATAAAGTCCTTCTGACTGAGTCTGGCTTTCTGGGTCTGCTTAGTGCACCTGCCTTATGTGACAACAGGGGAGTCCGTGAACATTCATAAGGTGGTGTAGATTCCTGCTGCTGCAGGGTGCCAACACTCTGGCATCATCTCTTCTGCTGGGAAGATCCAAGACTGTTTCCTCCCATGGACTTCTGTGGGCCTGATCCAAATCCTGTTGCAGGCCAGTGAGTGCCATTAGAAAGGCACTGTGGAACAGCTGCTGTCATGGCTCTACACTGCGCTGGTTAGGCCTCAACTGGAGCATTGTGTCCAGTTCTGGGCACCGCATTTCAAAAAAAAGGTGGAGAAATTGGAGAGGGTCCAGAGAAGAGCATCAAGAATGATTAAAGGTCTTGAGAACATGACCTATGAAGGAAGGCTGAAAGAATTGGGTTTGTTTAGTTTGGAAAAGAGAAGACTGAGAGGGGACAAGATAGCAGTTTTCAGGTATCTAAAAGGGTGTCATCAGGAGGAGGGAGAAAACTTGTTCACCTTAGCCTCTAATCATAGAACAAGAAGCAATGGGCGTAAACTGCAGCAAGGGAGATTTAGGTTGGACGTCAGGAAAAAGTTCCTAACTGTCAGAGTAGTTAAACACTGGAATAAATTGCCTAGGGAGGTTGTGGAATCTCCATCTCTGGAGATACTTAAGAGTAGGTTAGATAAATGTCTATCAGGGATGGTCTAGACAGTATTTGGTCCTGCCATGAGGGCAGGGGACTGGACTCTAGGACTGGAAGGGACCTTGAGAGGTCATCGAGTCTATGAATCTATGGCAAACTTGTGTTTGCACAAGCAGTAGAGGTGGCTCAGCTTCCAGCTGTCTGGGATTCTGCAAGAGTCCAGTTCTCCTTGATCTCTGGGAGACCTTTGGGAGAGCCCCACCCTGAGAATGTTTGTCTGAGTGACAGCACCTTCAGTAAGGCCTTATCTACACACCAGCTTGCACTGGTTATCAATATAAGAAACCTATCTATAGTTAAACAAAAGAAGTGTCTATGTGGGGTTTGCACCAGTTAGATGTCTGTCTTTATGATCAATCTGGTAAAAATCATATTGAGTCCACACACATCTGCACTGATTTAATTAAACTGGTTTTTAAAAGAACAAACCCTTTGAACTGGGGCACATTAGTGTATAGACAAGACTGCAGTGGTAATAATTTAAGATTTACCCATTTTTCAGGCTGGTGCTGACTCTGCTGGCTCCCAGCAGTACAGAGGAGAGTTGGTTGTTTCCATGAAGTACATCCCATCTTCCAAACACCCAGGGGCAGGTAATGGAAAAAAGGGTGAGTGTCTGAGCTGCTGCAGAACCTCAGCTCATAAGGTAATATGTGAAAACAGATCCAGATGCTAATCCACACTGGCATCGAGTATGTAATCCCAGTTTCCAAACATCCAGAGCTCACCCAGGAACGGGAACTGCGTGTTGTTTTCGGGAAGAAGCTAATCCATTAATGGACCAAGCAGCTGTAATATTTTAACCTTCAGCTCTGAAATGTGACTCTGATCCATGGTTATTTCAGCAGTGCTACTAGTTAGGCTTTCCTGCTATGCAGATTCAGCCTGAATGGTAATTGGCTTCTATTGCAGTAAAGCTTTGAGGCAAGCTAGAGCAGGGTTCCTGGAACTCTTCTGAGCAGAGAGCTGCATTGGCAATCTGCATCTGGTTTGCTTCTGGAGCAGATCAGCTGCCCTTGTCTTATGTTGTGGGACAGTTCTCCCAAGATCCAGGACCCAGCTTGAATTGGGCCAGGCAATTCAGGGGCAGATAAAACACAGCATGCTGGGACCTGTCCATCTATTACAGATGAGGATGTCTGGGGCCAGCCTCTCTGAGATTCAGTGAGCCAGCAGTTCTATTTATTTGTATCACCTTGGTGCCTAAAAGCCACAGTTGTGGACCAGGCCTGCATTGTACTAGGTGTTGTACAAACACAAAACAATACTCTCCCTGCCCCAAGGAGTTGACAATGTAAGTATAAGTCAAGGAACGACAGATGGATACAGATAACTAGGGGCACAAGGAGTCCACAGAACAGCCAGTGGTCCTTGCAGACTAGCAGCCTTAACGCTGTCAGGTTTTCTGTAGGCATCACGGCAAAGGAGAGTTTTAAGGTAAGTTTTGAAGGAGGACAATGAAGTAGCTTTGCAGATGTTTACAGAGAGCACCTCCCAAGCATGAGGGGCAGCATGGGAGAATGCACTTAAGGGCTTGTCCGCAAATTTAATAAGTGAGCGATGGAAGCTGGCAGCATGGGCCAGCTGCAGGTGAGGATTGATGGCTCAATGGTGAATGAGAGCTTGACTGTGAAGAGTCTTGCAAGTGAAGACAAGCGGCTTATGTTTGATGCCAGTGGAGTGATGCAGAGGGGGTCACGTCCCATGATTGGAGAGAAGCTGTGGCTGAAAATATGGATGATTCAGACTTTCTCTTCCAGGCAAACAGGAGGAAGGAGGCGAACTCCAGGTCTGGATCAAAGAGGCCAAGAACCTCATGGCTGCCAAATCTGGAGGGACCTCTGACAGCTTTGTCAAGGGGTGAGTGTGTCGGAACCATGCCAGTTACAGCGTAGATGGACGGCACCTACAGACCCTGGATAATGCTTTGCGGTGGAGTGACCCAGGGGCCTGGGAATGAATGGGCCTCTCTGTCCACAACCCTCTCCCAGCTGCCTGCTGTTGGGACGGGGGTTGAGGGTTGTGTGTTTATGCTGATGAGCTTGTGCTCCTGTTGTGGTGAAAGGTCCTAAATGCTGATGGGAGGGGTCTGGAGCAGCTCGCGCCATGTGCTTCAGAAGTGCTGAGCATCCACAACTCAGCTGAAATCTGCAGTCTGTCGCCAAGAGAAGCGCAGCGTGGTCCACAGACTTCCTCCCAGTGCCTGGCCACAGAGGGGTCCTCTATGAAGCAGAGAGAGGCGAGTTCCAGCTCATGGGCATGGATGGAAGTCACAAGCCAATATAACCACACAGACTTCCCGGGGGGGAGGAGGGAGCTATTAATTGGGATTCTCCATATATAGTAAAGAGGAGAGGATGGAAGTTGATGAATTGCAGGCAGGAACTGAAGAGAAACAGTCTCATTCAATTACATCATGTGCAGGCAGACAACTAAAAACTGACAAATTCTCTAAGTGCTTGTATACAAATGCTAGAAATCTCAGTGCGAAGATGGGTGAACTGGAGCGCCTGGTATTTTAAATGAAGCTATTGATATAAAATCACAGAAACTTGATGGAATGATGACAGTCAATGGGACACTAATAGGGTACAAAATATATAGAAATGACAGAATATGTTGTGCTGGTGGGGGACTGGCACAATATGCAAAAGAAAGCATAGAGTCAAATACAGCAGAACCCCGTTTATCTGATCTTATTGGGACCAAGGCCAGCTCAGATAATCAAAAATTTGGATAACTCGGAGAATGAGTGTGTGCAGGGCTGCAGCACCCTCTAGCAGCCACAGAAGAGAGTGCCTGCTTTTGGGTCTGTGTTGGTTGTTCATTTAGTGCAAAGAGCCAGTTAATGGATGGTTGAATAAATGGGGTTCTGCTGCACAGGAAAAATCTTAAATGAATCACTGTGTATCATAAATGTTTTTATGGATAGAAATTCCATGCATGAATAAGAATATAGTAGTAGGAATGTACTACCGACCACTTGACCAGAATGTGTAATGCTTAGGGCGATTAGAGACACTATAACTATAAAAATAAATTAGCTCAATAATAATGGGGGATTTCAACTATCCCTATATTGATTGGGAACACGTCACCAGAGGATGGATGCATTGGTAAAGTTTCTAGACACCATTAATGACTGCTTCTTAGAGCAGCTAGTCCTGGAACTCACAAGGGGAGAGGCAATTCTTGCTTTAGTCCTAAGCGGAGCACAGGATCTGGTCCAAGAGTGAATACAGTGGAACAATATAAATTTACCATCCTTGGGGAGGAGGAGGGGAAATACCATAAAGCCCATAACAGTAGCATTTAATTTAAGAAAGGGGAACTACACAGAAATGAAGCTAGCTAAACAGCAATTAAAAGGAAAAGTCACAACAGTGAAATACCTGCAAGCTGCATAGAAACTTTTTAAAACACTAAAATAGAGGCTCTAATTAAATGTATGCCGCTAACTAAAAAGAGTAGTAAAAGTGCCAAAAAAAAAAAGCCACTATGACTAAACAGAGTAAAAGAAGCTAACAGAGGCAAGAAGGCATCCTTTAAAAATTGGAAGTCAAATCCTACTGAGGAAAATAAGTGTGAAAGTATAATTAGTCAGGCCACAAAAGAATTAAGAGCAACTAGCAAAAGTCTTAAAAATGAATAACAAAATAAGTTTGTCAAAAGCAGGATGCCTGCCAAACAATCAGTGGGGCCACTGGACACTCAATGTGCTAAAGAAGCACTCAAGGAAGACAAGGTCATTGTGGAGAAGCAAAATTAGTTGTTTGCACTGCTCTTCACTGTAGAGGACATGAGGGATATTCCCACACCTGACCATTCTTTTTAGGTGACAAATCTGAGGAACTGTCCCATGTTGAGGGGTCAATAGAAGAGGTATCAATTTGTTCCAAAACACTAAACAGTAATAAGTCACCAGGACCAGATGATATTCACCCGAGTTCTGAAGGAACTCAAATATGAAATTGCAAAACTACAAACTGTGGTATGTAACCCATCACTTAAATCAGTTCTGACCAGATGATTGGAGGATGACTTATGTGACACCAGTTTTTAAAAAAGGGTCCATTGTTGATTGGGGTGCTGGAATAATTTTTATAGTGGGGGCGAGGAGGGTGCTGATGATGGAAACCATGTATTTGGGTTGTTGTTACTACTTTAGTCCAGAGGGTGCAGCAGCACCTCTAGTTCCAGCACCACTGGAGGTGATCCTAGCAATTACAGGCCGGTAAGCCGCACTTCAGTACGGGGCAAATTGGTTGAAAACATAGTAAAGAACAGAATTATTAAACACACAGATGAACATGATTTGTTGGGAAAGAGTCAACGCTATTTGGCACAAATGAATTGCTAATAGATTTTACAAAATCTATTCGCATTCTTTGAGGGGGTCAACAAACATCTATACAAGGGTGATCAAGTGGACCTGGTGTACTTGGACTTTCAGAAAGCCTTTGACAAGGTCCCTCACCAAAGGCTCTTAAGCAAACAAAGTAAGCTGCCATGGGATCAGAGGGAAGGTCCTCTCATGAACTAGTAACTGGTTAAAAGACAGGAAACAAAGGGTAGGAATAAATGGTCAGTTTTCAAAAGTGGAGAGAGGTAAATAGCTGGGTTCTCCAGGGATCTGTCTTCCGGCCAGTGCTGGAAAAAGGGGTAAACAGTGAGATGGCAAAGTTTGCAGACCATACAAAATTACTCAAGTTAGTTTAGTCCAAAGCACACTGTGAAGAGTTACAAAGAGATCTCGTAAAACTGGGTGAATGGGCAAGAAAATGGCAGGTGAAATTCAGTGCTGATAAATGCAAAGTAATGCTTGTCAGAGAACATCCTAACTATACGTACAAAATGATGGTGTTGAGATTAGTTCATACCATTCAAGAAAGATCTTGGAGTCATTGAGCAGATGTTTTCAGAGAACTATCCACAATCTGCAGCGGCAGTAAAACAAAAGCTAACAATGTTAGGAACAATTAGGGATAGGTAAGACCAGATATAATGCCCCAATATAAATCCAGGGTATGCCAACATTTGAAGTACTATATTAGAAATAGAAGAGGTACAGAGATGGGCAACAAACATTATTGGGGTATGGAACAGCTTCCATATGAGGAAAGAGTAAGACGACTGGGACTATTCAGCTTGGAAAAGAGATGACTAAGGAGCAGGATATGACAGAGGTCTATAAAATCATGAATGATGTGGAGAAAGTGATTAAGGAAGTGTTATTTACCCTTTCTCATAACACAAGAACTCAGGGGTCACCCAATGAAATTAATAGCAGGTTTAAAACATAAAGTACTTCTTCCCCCAACGCACAGTTAACCTGTGGCACTTGTTGCCAGGAGATGTGAAGGCCAACAGTATAACTGGGTTCAAAAAAGAATTAGATAAGTTCATAGAAGAGAGGTCCATCAGTGGCTCTTAGCCAAGATTGTTAGGGATGCAAACCCATGCTCTGGGTGTCAGAAGGTCTCTGAATGCCAGATGCTGGGACTGGATGCCAGTGGGTGGATCACTTGATGATTGCCCTGTTCTGTCCATTCTGTTTGAAGCACCTGGCATTGACTACTGTTGGAAGACAGGATACTGGGCTACATGGACCATTGGTCTGACCCATTATGGCTATTCTTACGTTCACAGTCCAGAACTGACACCCATGTGTTGGAGCTGCACTGAAGTCACACAGCCTCTTCCCTAGGGTCACTGAACTACTATCGGATGCAAATTACTTGGTCAAATCCAAAGCTGTCCCTTCAGCACTGGCTGTATTTGCTGTAGTTTGGGGCCCTAACCCCACTTGTTTGAGTCCTCTACAGCTCTAGAGGAGAGCTGATCCCTGCCTTGGCGGGCTCACTGTCTGAAATGCCCTAGCCTGTTACCAATCTCCTGAACCATCACGGTCTCTTCTGCTCAGGTGGGAGGGGGGCACTGTGAGGGGGAGTTGCTAACTATATAAGGGTCTTTCCCACAGCTACCTGCTGCCGCTCCGAAACAAGGCCACCAAGAGGAAGACTCCTGTGATGAAGAAGACGCTGAATCCTCACTACAACCACACCTTTGTCTACAATGGCATCAGCCCAGAGGACCTGCAGCACATCTGTCTGGAGCTGACTGTCTGGGACCGCGAGCCTTTGTCCAGCAATGACTTCCTGGGAGGAGTCAGGCTGGGAGTTGGGAATGGTGAGTTGTCCCCTGGTCTCAGTTGTTGGGTGGGGCTGTCCCTGCCCTCTTGGGGGGGGGGGTACCAGAATGTAATGGGTGGGCTGGGTCACCCAAGTTCTCTCCCCCATCCCAGCTTTGCCCTGGACAATCCCATTCCCCATCCAGTGAAGCTGAATGCCTAATTAGGAAGATGAAATCCCTTGGGCACCATGCTCACATTCAGCAGTCCCCATCATTACCTACCACTGGTCTGTTTCCCAGCACCCCTTCTGTGCAGCTGGAGGCTGCTCTTGTGTGCCCAGAGCTTGGGAACGGGGCTGTGCACTGTAGTAACTCACCTCTGTCGCTCCCCTTCTCTCAGGTATGAGTAAGGGCCAGGTGGTGGACTGGATGGACTCCACAGGAGAGGAGGTGAGCCTGTGGCAGAAGATGCTCCAGTTCCCAGGCTCCTGGGCAGAAGGAACACTACAGCTCCGCTCCACCATGGCCAAGCCAGGAGCATAGCCATAGTCTGGGCGCTGGGCCTGAAACCAGCTTTAGCAAGGTAGCACCAGGCGGAGGTGACAGAGCCAAAACCATGGCACCAGCAGGGGCCACATGTAGGATCTAAGGGAGTGGGAGCAGGCCATGGCTTTCGCCTGTGTAGCAGTAAAGCTAATTGTGTCTTCACCAGGCTCAGCCTAACAGCCTGTTCTTGGCAGCAGCTTATTTTATGTAAAGGGTTTTTGTCTCCTAACTTGGCTAGAATTGAATTCCATAGGGTCTCCCCCCTTGCAGGGGCTAAGTGCTTTTAAAACTTGTTCTTCTTAGTTTCTTGACCTCTCCCATGTGGTTTGTTTGATTGCCCCACCGATAGCTTCCACTGTTGTCTCCCCTTCTCTGTCCTCCTCGGATGGTGCAGATAGAATCAGACTGTACAAACTAGAGGCTGCATGAGCCTAAGCAATCAATATTTGGTATGTAGAGCGTGAGAATACCCAGTGCTGTTGAGACACAGGCTGGTGTGGGGAGGGGAAAACAAGCCTCAGCCTGTTCCAGGACTGTGCTCTGATCAGGCTATGGTGTTTGTGTCACTGGCAGAGGGGAAAGCAGCTCAGAGGGCGCTGTGCTGATCTACCCTGGGGGGAGGTGGCTCTGAAACAAACATCCACATGCTGTCTCCTCTTGAGAGCAGGCATGCTATTGATCTGAGCTGGTAGCTGGGTATCGGTCATGCCTGAGCTGCAGGACTCCGCAGGGGTGGTGGTCTATTGCCCCTTATGCTGTGGGTTTTTAGTCCTTACTGTTGCTTCTGTCCCACCCCCCCCAACACACCCACCAAGCCCTTCCCTCTGCCCAGCACACCCGCTCCAGCTATTTTACACAGATTTATTCATGTAATAATAATGTTATTATTATGTTGTGGGGGTCAAAAACAGTGCCCAGCAAGAGAGCAACAGCCCCTCTTGGAGGAAAGAAAAGGCAAATTTTAGGGCATGAGTTAAAATCCGCATCAAGCAACTGTCTGGGAGGGCAGTCTTTGTACTGGCAGATGCACTGTAATGCCTGCTTGGTTACTGTGTCAAGGCTCACCACAAAGGGCCATCTGTTTTAATAAAGGTTTTCTTGCTGCTGTCGGTAGTGTCAGGACTAGTCACTCAGAGGGGCTGGCTCTGGGAGGGAGTTCCTGGAGCTTGGTAAGAAGGGCAGGGAGCAGCATAAAGAGACAAGGAAAAAGCTGCTGCCATTAACTGTGATGTGAATAGAATCTGGTCTGCCTCCCACTGCAGATTGTTGTCTGCTCTGCTTGTGTCCGGCTATCGGTCTTAGCACTGCTTTGTGCCAGCATGTCCTGGAGCTGTGTCCCTGAGGGTCTGCTCCAGGGAAGAGACACTTTGAAACTTGCAGTGAGATGGTTGCTGAGCTAAGGAGCCTATCTCTGCCACTGGCTGAGTGGCACAGCAGGGCAAGCTCTGTCAACTCTTCACTGCTACCTGCACTCTGCCCCATGGTCTGTCCTTGTTTCACCTCACTACCCATCCTCATGTTCCTTGGAGAAGGGGAATGATGGATGGGGGCAAGAGACACTAGAGTTACAAACCTGTCCCCTATACTACTGGCCTTTCTTCAGTAGGTAAGTGTTAATGAAGTCCTGTAATGAGGCAGGAGAATGGGCTGTAGCCCTAAGACAGTTGGCCAGGCCCTAGTGTGCAGGGAAGCTGGGGGCTCTGGGGTGGTTTTGCTCTTAATGAACCAAGCACTTCCCCACCCTTTTTAAAATAGGAAAGAAACCTCCTGGGTGGCCAGATCCTGGTGCCTGAGGAAAGGCATAGCCTTCACCAGCTTCAGTCCCTATCTGAGCCAGGTGGCCTGTTCCCTATATGGCTTTCTTTCTACTCTCCAACTCTTACCTCGTGCCTGCTTGGGTCTAAACAAAGCCCAGTCTTTGTAGTTGAGGGTGTCATTCAAACATCTTCTGTTCCTGCTCTGGGATTCAGAGAAGCCATCTTCCCTGGAGAATTGTCAGGCTCTTGGTGGTGGTGGGCTGCAGCCAGCCTAACCCTCTTCCAGCTCTTGAGAACAAGCCTTATGCAGCAGGGATTCATAGACTGCTCTGGGCAGCCCCACCGTCAGCTGCTGTCATCCCTTGCCAGAGCATCACAGCTCCACCTCTGGTGGCTACACAAACATGCTTGGTGGGGATTGGTCCTGCTTTGAGCAAGAGGTTGGACTAGATGACCTCCTGAGGTCCCTTCCAACCCTGATATTCTATGATTCTATCTGTATGGGGTGCTGGGGTACAGTGCTATTGCTGGAGCCACATGTCCTCTGCTAAGGGGCTAGTGTGGCATGGGCAGGGCATGCTGTGCTAGCACTGCAAGGCAAACCTAGCCTGGGATGCAGGCAGGGCCTGCTGCATGGCTGAGAACCCTACTACTGTTAGAGCATGCTTGTTTCTTACAAGAGAGGGGAATGAAATAAGGGGAGTGACCTAAGTTTACCCATTGATGTTCTGCTCCTGAGATGCAGCAGCCCCTGCTATTCCAACCTGAGCTTGGACCCCTCCTTCCTGACTGGCAGCCTCCCCCTGCTGGTCTGATAGTGATGGTTTGGGCCAGGGCAGAGGCTGATTTGGGGTGGGGGGAGGGGAAGAGAGAATGTCCCTAAACTCCTCTTTTCTCCTAACCTCACTGCTGGCCTGGTGTAGTAAAAGGCTGCTGTAACATTGGCTTGGCCCAGCTAGCTCCCACCTCCACTGAAAAGTCTGTGACCTTTGACACCATTTCCTCCCTCACAGCTGACCCAAGATGATGCGGAAAGGAAATTCTCTGTCCTGAGGTTGTGGGGTTCTGAATGTGAAGGGGTGGGAGCACTGGCACCTGGACTGCAGGGATCAGCCCCCACCCATGCAGAGTCACTCATTCACACATGTCCTTGCTTTGTGCTCGCTGGGTGACCTCCTGGCTGCTCAGCAAGTAGGTGTCAATGAAGGTGAAGAGCTCCTCGGGGGTGACAGGCTCGATGTAGCGCTCGCGGTCCACGCCCTGCTTGTCGATCAGCACCATATTAAAAGTGGAGCGAGTGACATGCAGGAATTGTCTGTGGAAGGAATGAGGGGGTAGATGAGAGCCTGCTATGCCCGCAGAGACTGATAGCATTGACATGCGTACGTCACAGCACCAGCCTGCCACTGCCAGCACTCCAATGCCTGAGAGCTGGGTTACTGACTGCTGGATTTTGTGGGACCCTCTGGCTTTTCCACAGGCCTGTGCAGGATAACTTAGGGCTAAGATACCACCCTGCTGCTCTGTGGGGATGACTCAGTGTCTGACATAGGCAGGGGTGGAATTCACTCTCCTGGCTACACAGGCAATAGGATCTGTCATTTGCACTTGTGACAGGATTCAGGCTGCCAGCACTCAGGAGGATGGGTGCCTTTCCTGCAAGCAGGTGTCTCTAATGACGCTGTAGCTGCACTCCACCACCATCACTGCTGGGACGTGCAGCTGGGGGGGACAGCCCCAAAAGCACTACATGAGCTAAAGCAGTAGCTACAGGATCTCTAAGGAACAGGCTCTTATGGTTGCTAGGAGCTGCTCCACGACGACGGAGACAGCCATCCACCCTGGCAGTGTATTGCACCCATATGTTGACCTGGGGGTCATGATCCCACTTGCTGTAAGCTATTGTGGCTGTACTCCACCCCTGATACCTGAGCTCCTCGATGATGTCAGCCCGGAGCTGGTGTTCACGGATGCGGCCCACCTCGTGGGGGGGCTGCCCCACCAGCTCGAGGATGGTGACGTGCCGCAGGTCCAGCCCACAGGTGGCTTGCTGCAGACAGGAGAAGAGCCAGTCAGATGCTGTTGGGTGGGATTGGGGCTGGAGGAGGCACAGGGGAGTGGCTCACCTGCAGCATGGCGATCTGCATCTTGTAGTAGCGAGTGGAGGGGTCAGGAGCCGAGACTATCAGGAGCCGGCGTTTCTCATAGAACTGATCCAGGAGGCCAGCAGCCGAGTTCACGTCCACGTTGATCTGCATGGCTAAGAGGGGAAAGTGAGCTCATGAGCACAAACAGGGAGGTGGCTGGTTGGGACTTCTGACCCCTGCTCTGTCTGCAGGATCCTCGTGTAGCCTACCCGAGAAGTCAGCTGCCTTCCCCCAGCAAGCTGATGTGTCTTGCCTGGATTGGGGCTCTCTGTTCTCTATCAGCAGGAACCATTTCACCAGCTTCTCCAGCACAAGGCAGCAAATATGGCAGGGGAGCTGCACCCCACTGTCACATAAACCAGGGAGTCTGCGTCTCACCCAGTCGAGAGTGGCCAGGAGCCAATGGCTTGCATCTCATCAGCCTGAGAGAGAGAGAATGCCCCAGGGCCATGCCATGCAGCTCAAGGAGGAACCCAGTGCCTCAGCAGACCAGACCTCCATCTCAGTGTTGAATGTGGTCAGGGACTTCACGGTGGCCAGCCTGGCTGGCTATGTTGCATTACTGCTCTAGGAGTGGCCAGCAGGAGATAGGTTATACCCCGTGGTTAGTCCCCAAGGATGATGTTTGTGACCGTTTTAATGAATAGCTGAAAACAGGATGGCTTTGAGTCTTTTCCTCTTTCCTCAGGCTTATGCTGGGGCAACTCAAGTGGCTTCATCCCTGATTTGCCCTGGGATGAAAGAAGCAATAAATCTTGGGCTTTCTAAACCTTGATATGCTCAAGATGAAGGGAGTGGTGCAGGGGAGCCTTTGCCTAGCCCAGTCTAGGGAGGGCAGCAGGCTCAGGGTTCAGTTCCTGACCATGGCCATGGGTCTCCTGGGTTTTAAATAGCACTTACGAAGAGGAGAGGGGGATTTTCTCTGGGCAGCGCAGGTACTGGGATTCCCGTGCACCTGACCTGGGCCTACGCCACAAGACTCAGATCTGGATCCAACCTGCCCTGGATGCAGGTGGTGGTCAGATCCAGGGATTGGTTTGGCACATGGTGCTGAGAGGGGTCAACTGCCAAGTCTGGATCTGGATTCCAACTTCCTCAAAGGGCGAGGGGGTTGGGGTGGGGGTTTGGTTCAGACCCATGTGTGTATCTGAGACAAGGCCAGTAAGAATAGCATTATGCCCAGCTCTGCCACCAGCCAGGCCCCGACAAGCAGTACCAAAGTGAGCCCAGGGACAAGGCTGGGTGGTATTAACAAAGAGAAAGAAAATAAGAGTGAACTCAAGGTGAGGGGCTGCTGGGCAAATCTAACTCTGATGGAGGAGGTGTGGGGGCTGCTAAAGACAGCTGCACTGTATTCCTTTCTTTCCCTTATCCAATTCATCTGAACATCCAACCAGCCCCTATAGGCAGCACATGCTGCACTGAGGGTTTCTGTGCAGTTGTTTTCTAAAGAGGTGATGCACAGAGAGAATAATGGCCTAGGGGGCATCCTCTCCACGTTCCTGAGTAGCACATTAGAGCAACCACAGAAGAGGGCCATTTGGAAGATCCCATCTCAGGTTTGTCAGCAAGCACGGGGCAGGCTGGGACAGGGCTCGGGGAGTTTGCTCAGACTGAGGCAAGCTGCTCAACCTGCCACTGCCCAAATGGGGGAGGCACAGGTCACAGCTGCCATCTTGGCTGAACACCTTCAGAGCTACAAGCAGCTACAGCTTGAGCTCCAGGTAAACACAGACTCATTCCCTCTGTGGATCAGGCCAAGAGTGAGGCTCGGAGTCACGTGCTCAGCAGTAGCTGAGACAGGTTGGGCTAGAGACCCAAGAGGACCATTGTGGGATTCTATCCCTGTCCGCCAATGGCTCCCAAGCCTTGGCACTGCCATTCCTTGTTTCAACCATAGGTGATTTTCCACCATAGAAGGGAGGAGGCTCCACATCTGGATGGAGAGGGATGTCCCTCACCAGGAGGCTGCCTGGGGGATGCTCAGATAGTGTGGATGCTGCCAGGAAAGCCCTATGTTCACCGATGAATATCAGGCCCTTGATTTGATGAGCTCCTGGGAGCTAGAGACAGAACAGACCCAGTTCAGCCTGAGGGGGAGCTGCCTGATTCATAAAGCCCTGTGCAGGTGTCCTGGTGAAGGCAGTTCAGTCATTTCCAGGCTATCGCCTTAGCCTGCACGCAACCCTACCAGCAACTCTCCCCGTAACACTTACGCGCACAAACGGGCTGGGATCCTGACCAGTGGCGGCTGGACTGGCAGACGCGGGAGGGGCTCCCTTGGCGTTCATAGCCCCCGTCACATAAATACTCGCATGTGGCACCGTAGTTATTGCCCTCAGAGGTGCAGCTGAGGTAGCCATGCTGTGGCGGCTTCAGAACAGGGCAGCGTCTCACTGCAAAAGTGAGAGCGGACGTCAAGGATAAGGGACGCCTTGATCTAGCACAGGCTGCAGTGCTGGAGGAGTGTAGAGTGGGCTAGCCAAGGTGCCAGGAGGCCCTAGAGGGATTTGGGCCAGGAATGAGGAGGTGGCACCATGTATCCTGGTATGGCCAGAGGTCATGAGACAGGGAGAGTGGGAGAAAGTGCCAGGTGGCCTGGAGTGGCTTGGGCTTAGTAGGGTTCTGGTGGTGGCAGGAGCACAGGACCTGCAGGTGACACTGATTGCATAGGGGACAATATGCAGGAACCAAACTTGTTCCCACACATCCTTGGTGTGAGCATGGCTCCTGAGCCCACACATGGGAAGAATTGTCTCCTCCAGCCAAGGAGTGAGGGAGCTGGGGTCCCAGGTGCAGCAGGTGACCCGTCCCTTACCTTGGACTCGGACGATGAATTTGCAGCTGGCTCGGTTGTAGGCCTGGTCATAGGCGATATAACGGATAACATGCTCCCCCTCTGGAAACTCAGACCCAGGTTCTGGGCCCCGCAGTGTCACTCTGGACTCAAAAGACACAGAGTTGCTTCAGTGTGCGGTGCATTTCTCCCAGCTGGGCCTTTGTTTTGATCCCTATGAAGCAGCTTCAGGGCAACAAAGCCACCAGACCCTGTTTGGGATGGGGGTCCTGCAGCCCTCAGCACTCACCGCTTGATGATGCCATCAGCAGAGTCCTTCACGTGGGGTGGGTCCCAGTACACAGTAGCTGTCAGCTTCTCTGGCTCTGCCATCCTCTCTCGTGTCTCTGGGCATCGGATCTTGGGGGGCTCAATATCTGCCCGAGCAAAGCAGAGAGAAACTCCAGGGGAACCACGTGGGGCAGGGCCACAGTACAAGGTGGGTGACATTCAGCAATAAACCCTGGGAGGAGGCAGTAAAACCCACGGGGGCAAGGAACTAGGAGAAAGCACAGAGACATGCAATAGTTCCCTCCCTAGGAAAGCTAGCCAGGGGGTGAGCCATGCAGACAGCAATGCCCCCTGGGGCAGAGACCCAGAATAACCCACTGAGATGCCAAGCCCAGTGTGAGGGAACTAGGATAAAGCATAGGAATATGAGTCGTTCCTTCCACGAGCCAAGCAGTCACCTCAAATCAAGGGGAATACAATGCCCCTGGGGGAGGTAAACCGGGTAAACCATGGGAAGTAACTTTGGTACAGCAGTCCCCAGTGGAAGGTATTCAGGATTAGCTGGGGTTTGTAATCTCCCAGGAGTGAGGGGACCAGGGATCAAACACTAATATCCCCACAGAACAGGAATTGAGGAGACACTCTAAGCAATCCTAGTCTCTAGGGCATATGTGCAGGATGAGCCAAGCTGGCAGGAAGGATAGCAGGGTGAGAATTTACCTACACAGATTGGCTCGCTGCCGCTCCACCGCTCGTTCTCCATGCACATCCGGCTGCGGTCACCCTCCAGGTGGTACCCGGGGAGGCAAGAGTAATCACAGTGAGAGTCAAGCAGCGCCCCGGCTGAACACTGGTAGGAGCCACTCATCACTGCCGGCAGTACATGACACCGGACCTCTGCAACAGAACAAGCAGATCTGCTCAGCAGACAGGTGTGCAGAAATCCCTCTGGGGGGCAGCACATGCTTCGAGACTGCAGCACTGGGGTTGGGGAGGGTTTGGAATGACACAGAACCAGCAAGGATGGCCTTGAGCTCAGCTGCTCTGGGCCATAGGGTGGCTTGGTTTAAGGGCTCCTGAGTCTTTTTTCCATTCCAGCCCTCATGCAGCTTTGCTAATGTGGGGCAATAAACCCAGTGGAAAGCTGTAGGAAGGGGAGCAGGACATGGAAATGAAGGGCCTTCCATCCAGGCACTCAGACATTCCTGATGGTTGTAGGACTTCAGTAGGGTGATCCTGAAAGAGCCTGTAATGGCATGTCTATCCCCACACTGGCAAAGAAAGAGTTAATTGGAGCCAGAGAGCAATTAGTGCTCCAGATGCACCTGGCCCAGCTGAGAGGCATTGGGTGATAAAGAAAGAAAGGAACCTAGGCAGGAGAACATGGAAAGAATGGGTCTTGGGGTGCTGTCTGCAGAGGGAAGCCTAGCCTAGGGTTAGGAGAGACTGTAGGAAGGCACGGGAGAGGAGCAAGCTCCTAGAGTGCTCCTGGACAAAAGAACCCAGGAATCCCTCCATCCGAGCTAGCAAGAGGGGTATAGGAATCTCCTGCTTCTGGTATGTACCTTCTGGTTCACCAAAGAATAACAGGTCAGGTCTTAAATGATAGTCAGGGTCATGATGGTCATTAAAGTTGTTGTGAAATATCTTATATAGGCTGAAAATACATTCTCCAAGTCTGTATCAAGGCAGAGTTGGCAAAAAGCCTTTCTGCTAGACATGTAAATTAAACACAGTCAGCCAACACAGTGGAAGCCCTATTTACATACAAAGTCAAGGGGTGTGTGTGCGTGAGAGAGAGAGAAATCAACTGGAAGGCAGTACATGGGAGAACAAGCCATGGGGATTATCCTGGTTCTGGCACAGACAATGAACTCTGGGGATATAAGGAGAAGACAAGGAAGACACCCCTTGATTCTGCACCTAGGAAGTAACAGGCGGCATGATGACATTTGTGAAAACTGGATCCAAACCCAAGTTGGCTGAAAGGCTGAGAAGAACATTCAGGGTGAGATGATACACTAATCTTCTGTCTAAAGTTTAAGTTAAGTTTAGTCTCTAGAAATCAAGTTAAGATTTTGTTTTATATATAACCCTTTTGTTTCCGCTATCCTCACTCACTATCTCTTGGCTCTCGAAACTGTGACGGTAAATTTATCATTGTTTGCACGGTCAATATAGCTGTGGTATTGCTCAAGTAGCTGATCCGGAGCTGAATCATTCAAGCTGGTGTGTGTGCTGTTCCCCTTGGTCAGAAGACCTGGTATTTCTGTGAGCGTTTGGTGGAAGAGGGGCTGAACGCTACAGGAAAATACTTCAAAGGGACTCAAGGACTGGGGTACACCTATTGTTAACCTTCTAGGCAAAGTAAGGGCTGGCATAGCCTGGAGGAGAGTGCTTGGAAGGCTGATAGGCTGGTGGTAACAGGGAGCTGGCACCTAGTTAAGCACAAGCACATTTTCCTCCCTATGCAGGCAACAGGAGTAATAAGGTGACTCCCGGTCCTGGGCACCCTGAGAACCATCACAGGCCTAAGGAGGTAGGACCTTGGGTCAGGTTTCTGGTGGAAAGAGACATGGACACAGAAAGCCTAGGGAGAGGCAGGTGGGAGCTGGGGCTCCAGGGAGAAAGAACTCTCCAGAGCCTGGGAAGGGGTTGGAGAAAGGGTCCAGAACCAAGCCAAGGTAGGAAGTTCCAGGGAGGCAACAAGGATGCTGAGGAAGCAGAGCTTAGCTGCCAGCTACAAAATCCCTGGGCTGGAACCCAGAGTAGAGGCAAGGTCTATGTTCTCCTACAGGCCACCAAAGAAGGTGGGGTGAAAGCCCCTGAGGTAAGGGGTGGAAAGACCATCAAACCCAGAGTCGGGGCGGAAGGCCTGCTGTAAGGTCACTGGACTACTGTTTGGTGGGATTCTCTGTTACCCAGAACGGGACCTGGGAGAAGCTAAGCACGAAAAGAAGCCGAGCACCACAGAAGTGCCAAAGGAGGGCATGCTAGGCTGTACCCAGCCAGGATGGGGTGTACTGGCCAGTAAGGCACTCTTCTACAGAGTCCAAAGTGCTTTACAAGCTGCGCACTGCAGTAGTTCTCAGTGTGTGGTCCAGGGTGTTGCTCAGTGCCTTTCTGGGTGCCAGGTGCCATCTATCAGTCTCCAATGTAGTATCGTCATTCCAAGCATTCAGAAATGAGTCTGACTTAGAAATCATGAGAACTTTTAAAAGAATAATAACTGTTGGAGTCTTTGTCTACTGGTTCCTGAGCTCTAAGGATGTGCCTGGGTCACATTCTGCCGCTTTTGTCCCCCAACCAGGAGGGATGGGACCCTATGTTTTTAATGAAAGCTGAGAGTCTCTCCTAATCACACGAGTCCCGGAGCTGCGGCTTTAAGACAAACATCAAATATCAGGAGACTTGTGATAAAATCGTGAGAGTCAGCGACATTGTCACTGCCATTTCCTGTTAGGGACAGCTCAGATCAGGACTCCTTTAGGCCTTCCAGGGTTTGGTTTTGACCAATGCAATTTTAAAGAGTCCTTCCTCACCCTGCCCCCTGTACAGATGCTTCATGTCTCTCTTCAGCAGGCTCTTCCTTTGATGTAAAAAGAAAGGCGATTGCAACTGATGCAAAACCAGAGCCTGGGGGTGGGCAGCAAACAAGCAAGAGACTAGAGCAGGCAGTGAACGGAGATCAGGTCCTAATGGACATGAAGTGCTGCACCCAACACAGACACCAAATAGTCCCTCCCCATTGCCTCTGTCGTGTAACCCAGCACTAGTCACCATCAGTACTGCATGCTCACGCACACTGGAACGTTCATGCACACTCCTTTCCCATACAGGACTTACGTCTGCAGTAGGCGGTGCCAGACCAGCGCCTGCTCGGCAAGCACTGCACTGACCTCCGCCCTATTAGCCGGAAACCTCGATCGCATGAGAGTTCGCAGCGTGTCCCCAGGCTGCTGCGGTAATTCCCTCCCCTGGGGGAGTAGCAGGTTGCCTCTCCGTGGTGGAGGTTTAATGAATAGCACCACTGGGGAACTAAGGAGAGAGAGAGAGAAAGGAGGGGAGATGTCACTGCTAAATGTTCAGATGGGCTAGTCTAGCTGGGCAAACTCTGTGCTTCATTTCCAGGGTCTTGGGGCAGCATGTCGCCCAGATGAGGGGCAGCCCAGCATCAGTCCCGGTCAGGGGCACCCTTCTATGGGCATCTGGGGAGCCATGAGGAAGGCTTGGGATGACTTCCCCTGGCCTGGTGGAAGGTCAGTGTGCAACTGTTACCTCGATAATCCAGGGCAGGAGCTTGGGGAGCCTCTTCCACGTACACTTCATTGTTGTACCTCTCAGTATTGTCGTAGCCAGAACCTAGTGGGAAGAAAGAATGGTGAGGAGCGGTCTCAACCTGAGTGTCTTGCTTCTGCATCCCACCCGATTCTCCCTGAGAGTAGTGTAGGCAGGGCCGGCTTTAGGCTGTCATAAACAGATAGCTAAGGGTTAATGTCTCTTTCACCTGAAGCACCTGACCAGAGGACCAATCAGGAAACCGGATTTTTTCAACTTTGGGTGGAGGGAATTGAGTGTCTAAGGTCTTTGTTTTCTGTCTGCCTGCTTGCTCTGAGCTTTGGAGAAGTAGTTCTACTTTCTAGTCTTCTGTTTCTAAGTGTAAGGACAAAGAGATCAAATAGTAAGTTCTATGGTTTCTTTTCTTTGGTATTTGCATGAATAAGTGCTGGAGTGCTTTGATTTGTATTCTTTTGGAATAAGGCTGTTTATTCAATATTCTTTTAAGCAATTAACCCTGTGTTGTATCATCTTAATACAGAGAGAACATTTGTACTTATTTTTCTTTCTTTTTATATAAAGCTTTCTTTTAAGACCTGTTGGAGTTTTTCTTTATTTCAGGGAAATTGAGTCTGTACTCACCAGGGAATTGGTGGGAGGAAGAAATCAAGGGGAGATTTGTGTGTTGGATTGCTAGCCTGTGTGATGCAGTAGGGACTGTCTGTGTGGGGAGTGGGAGAGCAGGGGAGGACTTTAGGAGATGGACGATGCCAGAGCCTGTAACCTGAGCTAGGTAAGGGAGGGGAAAGGTCAACACCTTTGCCCGGGAAGGGGACAAAGGAAGGGAGTGGCAGGAGGGAAGCAGTTAGAGTTTGGGGCTTGGGGCTGTGTGGGCGGAATTCAGGGTATCCTAGCTAGGATCCAAGCACCCTGAAAGCCCAGAAGGACTCGGTGGAGGGGTCCTGACTGTGCCTGCAAGCTCTGCTGTAACCTGTGTTCCTGTTGTCCAATAAACCTTCTGTTTTACTGGCTGGCTGAGAGTCACTGTGGGTCCCAGGAAGAGGGGTGCAGGACTGGACTCCCCCACACTCCGTGACAACTGGTGGCAGCGGTGGGATATACTGCACCCCGTGGACGGCGCTTCCTGCAGTAAGTGACTGGGGAGCAGTAAAACGAAGGGGTGGTTAACCCCTGGGAGTGTGTGCCCAGTGAGAAGGACTTTGCAGTAACAGGGTCCCCCGGGGGATTGCAGCGAGCAGTCCCAGGGGCGGAGGAGTCTGCAGCTCGACCCTGGTAGAGAGGTGGTGACCTCAAGAAGGGCTGGTGCACTAGGGGTCCCCCTGGAAACCGTGGGGAGCGGCGAGCACCCCGGCCTGTGAGTGGTCAGCAGGAAGATGTATGCCAAGCGGCGCAAGTGTGACCTGGTGGAGCTGTGCAAGCAGAGGGGGCTGCACCCAGGGAGGCTCAGCAAGGACCAGCTGATTGCACAGCTGGAGCAGGGAGACCGCATGAATGAACGGAGCCCTGTCTCTGAGGGAAGCAGCCGAGCAGATGCAGCGCAGGCACCAGTGTCTGTCCCCGCTGGGAGTGGTCAGCCGGCGGACGAGGGCTCCCCGAGACCCCCCCTTCCTAGGCGTAGAGGAAGGGCGGGGAGGAGCCCAGTGTATACCGAGGGCACCGTTACACCCCCGGCCAGCAGGGGATCTGCCCGGCGAAGCCCACCCCCCAGCAGGGGATCCTCCCGGCAACGCTCGGCATCCGTGGAGCGGATGCGGCTGGAATATGAAAGGGAGCTGAGACGGGAGGAGCTCGAGTTAAAGAGGCGAGAGCTGGAGGAGAAGGCGAAACAGCGTGAACATGAGGAGAACCAGCGTAAACATGAGGAGAACCAGCGTAAACATGAGGAGAACCAGCGCCAGCGTGAGTGGGAGGAGAAGGAGAAACAGCGTAAACATGAGCTGGACCTGGCCCGGCTGAGGAGCAGTGAGGCTCCAGCTGCTGTGAGTGAGGGGGGACCCAAGCCTACAAAGAGCTTTGATAAGCACTTGCTGCCCCGGCGTAAGGAGGGGGAGGACATAGATACCTTCCTGACGGCCTTTGAGAATGCCTGCGAGCTGCACAGGGTTGACCCTGCAGACAGGATTGCAGTTCTCACCCCCTTACTGGACTCCACAGCCGTGGAGGTGTACAGCCGACTGAAAGGGGCGGAGGCAGGGGACTATGAACTGTTCAAACAGGCCCTGCTCCGCGAGTTTGGGCTGACTCCTGAGATGTACCGGAAAAAGTTCCGGAGCCAGCGTAAAACCCGTGAGGTCACATACCTACAACTGGTCAACCGGGCGCAGGGGTATGCCCGCAAATGGACAGCTGGGGCCCAAACTAAAGAGGACCTGCTTGACCTATTCATACTGGAGCACCTGTACGAGCAGTGCCCGTCCGACCTGAGGCTGTGGTTGATGGACCAGAAGCCGGAGAACCCGCAGCATGCAGGCCAGCTGGCCGACCAATTTGTGGACAGTCGGGCAGGGGATGGCAGGGAGGAGTCTCGAAGGAGCAGGCCTGCCTCAACGCAGAGAGAGAGTCAACATGGGACCTCCCAAAGGGGGCCTATGGAGAACCCCCCCAAAAGGGGAACATCCAGCGGCAGGTCCCTCCGACCCACTCAAGGGGACCCACGAGATATGGGCTGCTATCGCTGTGGCCAACGAGGTCACATACGGGCCCAGTGCCCCAAGCTCAGGGACAGACCAAGCAGACCCAACCCGCAGAGGGTGGACTGGGTAAAAACCCAATCGGAGGAGGGGCTACATTCCCAGGAAAGGGGGGTTGGCAACATACCACCTATGGATGCTCCCGGTTCCGGGTTTTTGGTTTACCGGGTGGGCGCGGGGCTGCCCCTCCGGAAAGAGTGCATTGTTTCCCTGGAAGTGGATGGGAGGAAGGTCACTGGGTACTGGGACACGGGCGCAGAGGTGACGCTGGCCCGGCCCGAGGTGGTGGCCTCAGATCGGATGGTGCCCGACACCTACCTGACCCTGATGGGCGTGGGCGGGACCCCATTCAAGGTACCCGTGGCAAGGGTACACCTGAAATGGGGGGCCAAGGAGGGCCCCAAAGATGTGGGGGTACACCAATATTTGCCCACTGACGTGTTAATGGGAGGGGACCTTGAGGACTGGCCTAGTAACACCCAGAGTGCCCTGGTCGTGACTCGTAGTCAGAGTCGGCAAATGGCACTGCACCCCGAAAACGGGGAAGGTACTCGACCTGAGGTGCAGGACCCTAACTCAGGGAGCGGGGAACGCCCAGGGGCACGGTGCAGAGAGGCTGCGGCCTCAGACCCAGCCAGCAAGAGAGAGCCGGTCCCCATTCCTGTCCCAGCTGCTGAGTTCCAGGCCGAGTTGCAGAAAGATCCCTCCTTGCGGAAGCACAGGGACCGGGCTGACCTTAGTGCGGTACAGACCATGAGGAGAGGTTGCAAGGAGAGGTTCCTGTGGGAGAAGGGGTTCCTGTACCGAGAATGGGCTCCCCCAGGGGAAGTAGAGTCATGGGGGATCAGGAGGCAGCTGGTGGTTCCCCAGAAGTTCCGTCACAAGCTGTTGTACCTGGCCCATGACATCCCTCTCGCAGGGCACCAGGGAATCCGGCGCACCAGGCAGAGGCTGCTACAGAACTTTTACTGGCCTGGGGTCTTTACCCATGTCCGACAGTACTGCCAATCCTGTGACCCCTGCCAGAGGGTGGGGAAGGCCCGGGACAAGGGGAAAGCGGCTTTGAGGCCTTTACCCATCATAGAAGAACCTTTCCAGAAGGTGGCCATGGACATAGTGGGACCTCTCAGCAAGATGACCCGGTCAGGGAAGAAATACATCCTGGTGGTGGTGGATTTTGCCACTCGCTACCCCGAGGCGGTGGCCTTGTCCTCTATCGAAGCAGACACAGTGGCAGATGCGCTGCTGACAATTTTCAGCCGGGTGGGGTTCCCCAAGGAGGTCTTAACGGACCAGGGGTCCAACTTCATGTCGGCCCTGCTCCGGTCCTTATGGCAGAAATGTGGGGTCCAGCACAACTGGGCCTCAGCGTATCACCCCCAGTCCAACGGGCTGGTAGAAAGGTTCAACGGGACGCTGAAGATGATGCTAAAAACATTTATGAACCAGCATCCGCAAGATTGGGACAAGTACTTACCTCACCTGCTGTTTGCATACAGGGAGGTACCCCAGGAATCTACCGGGTTTTCACCTTTCGAACTGTTGTATGGAAGGCGGGTGAGGGGGCCCCTAGACCTGATGAGGGACGAATGGGAGGGGAAGGCCTCTCCCGAGGGAGAGTCAGTGGTGGAGTATGTCCTGACCTTCCGGGAAAGACTGGCCGAGCTCATGGGCCTGGCCAGGGAGAATCTGGCCCGAGCCCAGAGGAGGCAGAAGGTCTGGTATGACCGCACAGCACGAGCCCGTGCCTTCGCCACCGGGGATCAGGTGATGGTTCTTATCCCCGTGAGGAGAAACAAACTCCAGGCCGCCTGGGAAGGGCCCTTCAAGGTTATCAAGCAACTGAATGAGGTAAACTATGTGGTGGAGCTGTCAAACCGGGCACATCACCGTCGGGTGTACCATGTGAACATGATGAAACCATACTATGACAGGGGGAATGTGGTGTTGGCCGTGTGTGGACATTGGGAGGGGCAGGGAGATGACCCCTTAGTGGATCTATTCCCTGGGACAAAAGCTGGTTCCCCCCTGGAGGCGATTCCCCTCTCTGAGCAACTGACCCCGGGCCAGCACGCTGAGATCAGAGGGGTGCTGCATCTGTACCGACAGCTGTTTTCCAACCAGCCTGGACGCACTAATTTGACTGTCCACCGGGTGGAGACGGGGTCACACCCCCCTATAAGATGCTCCCCTTTTCGGGTCACTGGTAAAACTGCCCAGGATCTTGAAAGAGAGGTCAGGGACATGCTGGCTTTGGGGGTGATCCAGCCGTCTTCCAGCCCTTGGGCCTCGCCAGTAGTGCTGGTTCCCAAGAAGGATGGGTCAATCCGGTTCTGTGTGGACTATCGAAAGCTCAATGCCATCACCGTATCTGATGCCTACCCTATGCCCAGGCCTGACGAGCTCCTAGACAAGCTGGGAGGTGCACGGTACCTCACCACTATGGATCTTACCAAAGGCTACTGGCAAGTGCCGCTGGACGCAGATGCCAGGCTGAAATCGGCCTTTATCACCCCTCTGGGGCTCTATGAGTTTTGACCCTGCCCTTCGGCCTCAAGGGAGCGCCGGCCACCTTCCAGCGCCTGGTGGATCAGCTACTGAGGGGGATGGAGAGTTTTGCCGTGGCGTATATTGACGACATCTGCGTCTTCAGCCAGACCTGGGAGGACCACGTGTCCCAGGTTAAACAAGTCCTGGACCGACTCCGGAAGGCTGGGTTAACAGTAAAGGCTGAGAAGTGCAAGGTGGGGATGGCTGAAGTATCTTACCTGGGCCATCGGGTGGGGAGCGGCTGCCTGAAGCCGGAACCAGCCAAGGTGGAGGTGATCAGAGACTGGCCTGCTCCCCAAACCAAAAAGCAGGTCCAGGCCTTTATTGGGATGGCGGGGTACTATCGAAGGTTCGTGCCCCACTTCAGTGCCATAGCCGGCCCCATCACTGAACTGTGCAAAAAGGGGAAGCCAGACAAGGTGATCTGGACTGAGCAGTGCCAGGAGGCTTTCCGGGCGCTGAAGGAGGCTCTGGTTAGCGACCCAGTTCTGGCAAACCCAGATTTTGACAAGCCCTTTATGGTGTTCACCGATGCCTCAGACACGGGACTGGGGGCGGTGTTAATGCAGGAGGATGAAAAGGGGGAGAGACACCCTATCGTGTACCTGAGTAAGAAGCTGCTACCCCGGGAACAAAGCTACGCGGCCATCGAGAAGGAATGCCTGGCCATGGTGTGGGCCCTTAAGAAGCTAGAGCCATATCTCTTTGGGCGACACTTCACCGTGTACACCGACCACTCTCCCCTGACCTGGCTGCACCAGATGAAAGGAGCCAACGCCAAGCTCCTGAGGTGGAGCCTGCTCCTGCAGGACTATGACATGGACGTGGTCCATGTGAAGGGAAGTGCCAACCTGACAGCGGATGCGTTGCCCCGGAGAGGGGACCCTGAACTTCCCCAGGTCACTGGGCAGAGTGACCCCGCTCAGTTCAGTCTCGAAGGGGGGAGAGATGTGATGCAGTAGGGACTGTCTGTGTGGGGAGTGGGAGAGCAGGGGAGGACTTTAGGAGATGGACGATGCCAGAGCCTGTAACCTGAGCTAGGTAAGGGAGGGGAAAGGTCAACACCTTTGCCCGGGAAGGGGACAAAGGAAGGGAGTGGCAGGAGGGAAGCAGTTAGAGTTTGGGGCTTGGGGCTGTGTGGGCGGAATTCAGGGTATCCTAGCTAGGATCCAAGCACCCTGAAAGCCCAGAAGGACTCGGTGGAGGGGTCCTGACTGTGCCTGCAAGCTCTGCTGTAACCTGTGTTCCTGTTGTCCAATAAACCTTCTGTTTTACTGGCTGGCTGAGAGTCACTGTGGGTCCCAGGAAGAGGGGTGCAGGACTGGACTCCCCCACACTCCGTGACAGCCTGACTTTGCATTCCCTCTGGGGGAATAGGAAAGTACTTTTTGTTTCCAGGATTGGGAACAGAGAGGGAGATTCACTCTGTCTGGATTCACAGAACTTGTGTCTGTGTATCTCTCCAGGAGCACCTGGAGGGGGGAAGGGAAAAAGGATTATTTCCCTTTGTTGTGAGACTCAAGGGATTTGGGTCTTGGGGTCCCCAGGAAAGGTTTTTCAGGGGGACCAGAGTGCCCCAAAACACTCTAATTTTTTGGGTGGTGGCAGCAGGTACCAGGTCCAAGCTGGTAACTAAGCTTGGAGGTTTTCATGCTAACCCCCATATTTTGGACGCTAAGGTCCAAATCTGGGACTAGGTTATTACATGGTGGCAGCGGTGGGATATAGACAGAATCCAGAAGCCAGTAGAAATATTATATTTTTCGTTTCTCTGCTAAGGGCTTTTTAGCAGAGAGAAACAGTTTGGTTTTAAAAGGGAACCAGAGAGAAATTTTTTTTTCTGCTCTCTCTGGCAGTTTGTGGCTTGCATGTTAAGCAGAAGTCGTTAAGGACTATTAACAGTCTTTTGTCACACAATAGCCCTCCCATTAGGAGTCAAGTACCAGCACTTATAGGCATGCAAATAAAGTGGTTTTTCTGGTTTCCCTTCATTGAACATTAGCTAGAAAGAGAAAAGGAAAAAAGCACTGTTGCTAGGCAGACTTCAGGAGGCAACAGAACCTGCAGTTCAGAAGATAAACACCGGAGGGCACCCCAACACAAGAAAACAGGAACCATGACTTCTAAGGCAAAAATTGACGCCGAAGAACAAATCAAAGAAGCTGAACACAGGCGAGAGATGGAAAAACACAAACAGCAACTGGAAATAAAACAAAAAGAGATGGAGATGAAAGAAAGAGAAGAACAGATCAAAGAGGCAGCCTACCAAAGAGAACAGGCAGCCTACCAAAGAGAACAGGCAGCCAAAGAGGCAGCCAAGGAGGCAGCACACAAAAGAAAACTAGAAGAAGAAGAGGTGGCCCACCGCCGAGAAATGGAAAACCACCACCGAGAAATGGAAAAACAACAAAAAGAGAATGAAGAGAAGGAAAAACAGAGAAAACATGAACTGGAGTTGGCAAAAGCTGGGCTGCCTGTGCCAGCCAACCCTAACAACCCGGCGCCAAATATTGCTCCACAGCACAGGAAATTTCCCACCTACAAGGCAGGTGATGACACCGAGGCCTTCTTGGAAAATTTTGAAAGAGCCTGTCTTGGGTACAGCATTCCCGAAGACCAGTACATGGTAGAATTGAGGTCACAGCTCAGTGGACCTTTAGCAGAGGTGGCAGCTGAAATGCCTAAGCACCAAATGAATGACTATAAACTTTTCCTAACCAAGGCCAGATACAGGATGGGGATAACCCCAGATCATGCCCGTCGGCGCTTCAGAACCCAAAAGTGGAAACCAGAGGAGTCATTTCCCAAACACGCCTACTGCATTGCAAAAAACTATGAGGCCTGGCTAACAGGAAACAACATTCAAACCTTGGAAGAACTGAACCTCCTCATACAAATGGAGCAGTTCTTGGATGGTGTTCCTGAAGACATCACGCGGTACATACAAGATGGAAACCCCAAGAATATCGCTGAGGCGGGGGAGATTGGAGCCAAATGGATGGAACTGGCAGAAAGCAAGAAAGCTACTGTCAAGGGGAACGATTACCCCAGGGGGCACACAGACCATAAACCCTACAACCGAGGACAGCCAAAGACCCCACATACCACCCAAGTAAAGCCACAGATACCCTACCCTTCAACCTCACCAGTCTCCAGTAACTCACCTCGGCCCAGTGACCCATCAGATGGAAGATGCTTTAAGTGTAATGAACTGGGACATATCAAGGCCAAGTGTCCCAAGAACACCATGCGAGTGCAATTCATTACACCACCATCACACCAAAGATCCCCAGGCCCGGATGCCTCTCAAATACCCTTGGAGCGAAGGGAAAATTTGAGAGTGGGCGGAAAGAAGGTTACTGCGTGGAGAGACACGGGGGCACAAGTGTCAGCTATCCACCAATCCTTCGTTGACCCCAAATTCATCAACCCAAAGGCCAAAGTTACAATTTACCCCTTCATGTCACAAGCTGTAGACTTGCCTACAGCTCAACTGCCTGTCCAGTACAAAGGCTGGTCAGGAATGTGGACTTTTGCAGTCTATGACAATTATCCTATCCCCATGCTACTGGGGGAAGACTTGGCCAACCAGGTGAGGCGGGCCAAGAGAGTGGGAATGGTTACACGTAGCCAAACCAGGCAAGCTTCCAGACCCATTTCTGTTCCTGAACCGTCCACAGAGGCCCCGTCTGTGTTACCAGAGACCCAGACAGAGGTAGTGGACCCGGATTCCATGCCTACCACTGAAACAGCCACAGCATCTCCAGTCCCAGGCCCGGAACTGGAACAGCAACCAGCACCAGCAAGTGCAACTACATCTTCAAACTCAACGCCAGAGGGCGCCAGCGAGCCAAAACTGGCAGAAGCACAAGACAGCCATACCCAAAAGGCTCAGCCAGAGCCTGAAATACCCTCAGGTGCACCAGCGGAGAGCGGTACACCAGCAACGGAAACAACCCCATCACCTACATCGCTTCCAGAGGGACCAAGCCCAAGTCCACAGTCTGAGGAAGAACTGGTGACCCCAGCCTCAAGGGAACAGTTCCAGGCTGAGCAGGAAGCAGATGACAGCCTTCAGAAAGCTTGGGCGGTGGCCCGGAGCACCCCACCGCCTCTCAGCTCTTCTAATCGATCCCGGTTTGTTATAGACCAAGGACTTTTATACAAGGAAATTCTTTCTGGTGGACACCGGGAAGAATGGCAGCCGCAAAAACAGTTGGTGGTTCCAACTAAGTACCGGGAGAAGCTCTTAAGCTTAGCCCATGATCATCCCAGTGGCCATGCTGGGGTGAACAGAACCAAGGACCGGTTGGGGAAGTCCTTCCACTGGGAGGGGATGGGCAAGGATGTTGCCAAGTATGTCCGGTCTTGTGAGGTATGCCAAAGGGTGGGAAAGCCTCAAGACCAGGTCAAGGCCCCTCTCCAGCCACTCCCCATAATTGAGGTCCCATTTCAGCGAGTAGCTGTGGATATTCTGGGTCCTTTCCCAAAAAAGACGCCCAGAGGAAAGCAGTACGTACTGACTTTAGTGGACTTTGCTACCCGATGGCCAGAAGCAGTCGCTCTAGGCAACACCAGGGCTAACACTGTGTGCCTGGCCCTAACAGACATCTTTGCCAGGGTAGGTTGGCCCTCTGACATCCTTACAGATTCAGGGTCTAATTTCCTGGCAGGGACCATGGAAAAACTGTGGGAAACTCATGGGGTGAATCACTTGGTTGCCACCCCGTACCACCATCAAACCAATGGCCTGGTTGAAAGGTTCAATGGAACTTTGGGGGCCATGATACGAAAATTCATCAACGAATTCTCCAATAATTGGGACCTAGTGTTGCAGCAGTTGCTGTTTGCCTACAGGGCTGTACCACATCCCAGTTTAGGGTTTTCACCATTTGAACTTGTGTATGGTCACGAGGTTAAGGGGCCATTACAGTTGGTGAAGCAGCAATGGGAGGGGTTTACGCCTTCTCCAGGAACTAACATTCTGGACTTTGTAAGCAACCTACAAAGCACCCTCCGACACTCTTTAGCCCTTGCTAGAGAGAACCTAAAGGATGCTCAAGAAGAGCAAAAGGCCTGGTATGACAGACATGCCAGAGATCGGTCCTTCAAGGTAGGAGACCAGGTTATGGTCTTGAAGGCGCAACAGGCCCATAAGATGGAAGCATCATGGGAAGGGCCATTCACGGTCCAAGAGCGCCTGGGAGCTGTAAACTACCTCATAGCATTTCCCAATTCCTCACTAAAGCCTAAAGTGTACCATGTTAATTCTCTCAAGCCTTTCTATTCCAGAGACTTACAGGTTTGTCAGTTTACAGTCCAGGGAGAGGATGCTGAGTGGCCTGACGGTGTCTACTACGACGGGAAAAAAGACGGTGGCGTGGAAGAGGTCAACCTCTCAACCACCCTGGAATGTCTGCAGCGGCAACAAATCAAGGAGCTGTGCACTAGCTTCGCCCCATTGTTCTCAGCCACCCCAGGACGGACTGAACGGGCATACCACTCCATTGATACAGGTAATGCTCACCCAATCAGAACCCCACCCTACCGAGTGTCTCCTCATGCCCAAGCTGCTATAGAACGGGAGATCCAAAACATGCTACAGATGGGTATAATCCGCTCATCTACCAGTGCATGGGCATCTCCAGTGGTTCTGGTACCCAAACCAGATGGGGAAATACGCTTTTGCGTGGACTACCGTAAGCTAAATGCGGTAACTCGTCCGGACAACTATCCAATGCCACGCACCGATGAGCTATTGGAAAAGTTGGGACGTGCCCAGTTCATCTCTACAATAGACTTAACCAAGGGGTACTGGCAAGTACCGCTAGATGAACCTGCCAAGGAGAGGTCAGCGTTCGTCACCCATGCGGGGGTGTATGAATTCAATGTCCTTCCTTTCGGCCTTCGAAATGCACCCGCCACCTTCCAGAGGCTGGTAGATGGTCTACTAGCTGGACTGGGAGAATTTGCAGTTGCCTACCTCGATGATGTGGCCATTTTTTCAGACTCCTGGCCCGAACACCTACTACACCTGGAAAAGGTCTTTGAGCGCATCAGGCAGGCAGGACTAACTGTTAAGGCCAAAAAGTGTCAAATAGGCCAAAACAGACTAGGTTATTACATAGGCCTATTCCACCAATTCCCCCGAATTGGGCCCTGCGCCCAAGAGGGCCCCGCGCCCAGTGAGAATCCCTTCCTTGGCTAGAGGCGCCTTTTTAATTTTTACTCACCTGGCGGTGCTTCAGGTATTCAGCAGCACTTCTGCAGGTCCTTCCCTCGCTCTGGGTCTTCGGCGGCACTTCGATGGCGGGTCCTTCGCTTGCTCTGGGTCTTTGGCGGCGGGTCCTTCAGTGCCGCTGAAGATCTGGAGCAAGTGAAGGACCCACCGCCGAAATGCTGCCAAAGGCTTGGAGCACCGTCCGGTGAGTACAAGCCCCATGTGTTTTTTTACATGTGTTTTTTTTTAAGTCATCCCTGCTGGGACCCCGTCAAAACTGTTTGAATTGGGCCCCGCACTTCCTAAAGCTGGCCCTGAGCGTAGGAGGTGCTGGGGGTCTGCAGAGAAATGGTGATAGGAGCTGCGCTGGCACTGGGCTCTAGGGAATTATCCCTCTCCAGAACTCCTGGAAAGAGACTTGCTCCCTGGGCAACATCTGCTTCCTACAGCAACGCCTCCCAGCGTGGGGCCTCCCTCAGGGGGAACCATCTACGGACTCTGGCTTCCCCCTCAGCATTTTCAGCCCTTGTTAAGATAATGTCTCCATCCCCCTGGCAACCTGGAATGCCTGTTTCCTCTCAGGCTCCTTGGTACCCGGGAGGGAATGGTGTGCTGATGCAGACACTAGACTGAGAGAAGCAGGGGGAAGGCCTGCATTGCTACAGCCAGGGGGGTAAAACATTGCCATTCAGAGCTGGTAGCACTTCACACCCACTCTGCACTGGTGTGAATGGCTGCCTGAGGTGCAGGGCCAGGGGGAATTAGGTCTGAGGGGTGGGCAGCAGTGGGTGCTATCTGATGACAGTGCTCCCCTATTATACCCACTGTGCATGGATAAAGGGCTGCACCAGCAGCAGGCCTAGAGTCCTGCATGGATTGGCTGCTGGAGCAGTTTGAGGGTTGTGCTCCTCTCTCACTGACACTTGATTCTCTCACTCTGTCCCTGTCTCAGCTCCTCCACAGACAGGGCTCCAGCCAAGCGCTGAGAAGGGAGAACATTTATGCAGAAACCTCAGCTCTGGCAGTGACATGGTTTGTGTGGCTGGCACTGTCCAGCAGACTAAACAGCCTGGTGTGCCAGGCTCATTAATTACAGGAAGTGGGTGTCGGACCGGAGCACAGCTGGACAAGGGACAACTCAGTCCTTTCATGAACAAAATTCCAGGAAGTGGCATCCCATCACTCCCCTCTCACACCCCCGCAACGGCGTGATGGAGCGAGTGGTGGGAAGAACAGGATTGGGCCCCCACTCCTGTGCGACTCAGCAAAGGGAACCCTCACCATGCCAGGACCAGGACACACGCAGACGTCCAGAGCTGAATGAACATGGAGCTCGAACTTCCCTCTTAGCCATGGCCAGCAGTGGATGCATTTGAGCCCCAAGGAATGACATGGGTGGAAGAGTGGCATTCTCGAGCTGTGAGCTCACCTTTTAGCTGAATTTCCTCTCATTCCAGACTTTCTTTCCCTCTCCATTCCAGTGACTGCATGTGAGCATGCTCAATTTTGCTCCTTTTTTTTTTTTTTTTTAAAGTGCCGGTGCCCCGTGAATTGTTTCTGTATTAGTCTTGAAACCAAATGTCTGTGCTAAGCAGAATCCCAGATGTTTCTCTACAAGCTCAGCCTGCAGGCTTCTGTGAGGAAGGAGTGGGGAAAGGAAACCTCAGCTCAGAGTGACCAGGGAGAGCACGTTACTCTGGCCTCCAGGATCGGAGCACTACAGGCTCTAGGGGAGCACAGTAAGTCTCACTGAG
The DNA here is from genome assembly GCF_025201925.1 of Gopherus flavomarginatus. Taxonomy (NCBI): domain Eukaryota; kingdom Metazoa; phylum Chordata; order Testudines; family Testudinidae; genus Gopherus; species Gopherus flavomarginatus. Next base: position 38,849,631 of record NC_066624.1, on the reverse strand, counting down.
ACCTGCTCATACCCTCCTCTGACCCAGGGGCAGCTGCAGGCCCCAGCACGCCAAATGCGTGCTTGAGGCGGCAAGCCGCGGGGGGCAGTCTGCCGGCTCTGCGAGGGCGGCAGGCAGGCTGCCTCCGGCGGCTTGCTGAAGGAGGTCCGCTGAAGCTGCAAGACCAGCGGACCCTCCGCAGGCAAACTGCCAGAGGCAGCATGCCTGCCGTGCTTGGGGCGGTAAAATCCCTAGAGCCGCCCCTGCTCTGACTCACACTCAGTCCAGAGACTTGCCTTCTCTTTTTCTCTCCCTCTCTTGCTGCAGTGCTGATGGGTTGAGGATGAAAGGAGAGGGGTTGTCACCTGAGTACACTCCATCCACCAGCCCCTCTGAAGAGCCTCCACGTTGGGGGAAGCTTTATGAACCATAATAATACAACTTCCCCTACCCCTTCCTGATCCCCAATTAAACTGCCCTGTTCCTCTGACCCACTCATTTCTACAGAGCCTTTCACCCCAGAGCCCTTCACACACTTCATACATGCAGTGCCACTGAAATGCAGCCACCTCTGGGCACCCACCCAGCATGCAAGGAGCCTCCGGAGGGGAAGACCGTGGCTAGAACATTGAGGCAAATCCCCTACTCTGCAGCAAAGTGCTGTGAGATCTTTGACATCCACTCTAAGCAGCCAGCTCCTCAGTTTTTAAGGCTCTCACACAACAAAGCGCAAAGAACTCAATGCATCTACCTCATAGGAAGGATGGGCTGACTCAGCCCTGCTGGGATTTGAATGTATGATTGAGGGGGTCTCGTTATTATAAACCTGATGCTGAGGCCACAGAGCCACCCCCTCCAGGAGACAGCGATGCATACATGGAAACGTGATTTTTCATCCCCAGTCTGTAATTTTTGAGTGATTTCATGGCTCAGTATGAATCAGGCAGAGAGCAGAGCCTGAGACAACAAAGCAAGGAGGATCTATTGGTTCAAGGATGAGCCGGGGTGGGAACTGAGACCAAATTAATGCATGTGGGGGGGTCAAAGCCCTCCAGGGGGTTGCAGAGGCCTTTATAGTGTTGGGGAGCAGGGCTCTGGGCCTCCTGAGAGCCCCTCCCATGCTAACCTGGCAATGGTTTGTGGCTGTGATGCTGGAGGAGAGAGTTTGGTTTCTACAGCAAACAAGCTGAGGGGTTGTAAGTGGACAGGTTAGCCAAGGATGGGAAGAGGCTTGGGTTTTGGTCTGTGCAGCTGTTCCAGACAAACAATTGCCTGCCAAAGGCTCCCGAAGGAGCTGAGGGCATGTGGAAAAATTTAGTTCTTGTCACTGTGGCTGGGATGGGGGAAGTTGGTTGTTTACTCCTCTCTGGATGTGCTCCTAACCCCAGCGCTGGGTCTGTCTCTTCCTTCCCCCACCCCCAGCAGAGAGATGCCAGGGCCCTCTGAGCAGTCATGTCAACTTCCAGGGTATAGGTTTGTCTTTTGTTATCTAGCTCCTTCCTGGTCCCCCTAACCCAAACCTGCTCCCTGGCTCTCAGCAAACTGCTTCCCTCAGGGCACGTCCACTTTAAGTGATGCGTCAGTTGACTCCTCTTTACACCCCCACAAGGAGAGAGAGAGAGAGAGAGAGAGCATCTTGCCAAGGTTCCTCTGGCCTCCATCAGTAGGCCTTGAACTTGTTCCAAGCTGGGTCACCTTTCCCAGAGTGCCTAGAGGAAAAAGGGGTCCTGGGATTTGGCTGCAAGGCTGAATTCAATCCTTTATTCCAGCAGAGTCAGAGCTCCCCACCATGCTCCCTTTCCCCTCCTCCTTCACCAAACTCCCAGCCATGAAGTGCACCTGCTTCCCTCTGCTCTACTCATTTACTCTTAGACACCACAAAGAAGAGCAACTTCTCCTGTGCCCTGAGAGAGTCCTACTCGCCCTTGTTGATTCCTCACTCCCTTGTAGCACCAGCTGCTGTTGACTAACTCTCCTGCGCTAGGTGGATACTGACCTTCATACCATGTTGATGACACCAGCCTGGTGAGGAAAAGCAGCAGGAGTGGTGCTTCTCCTTGTGCCATTCTAGCATGCAGGGTGGGCCCGGGCCACGGGAGCCAGCACCTTGCCTGGTAGTGCACTCTGACGTTAGCAGGCAGGCTGCAGCCTGGAGAGCCCAGCAGGCAGCAGTGTAGACTGGTACCTAGAATAAAGGGAAGTGGGTTTAAAACAGAACAATCCCTGGCCATTGGTGTGTTATTGACCTACACATGCTTGTATTCTCCCCTAGTTTTGCTCTCCGGTCCATGCTGGTCAGATCCAGACTTTTCCCTAGTATTGTCCACCCCAAGCATTCAAAAATAACGACTCAGATCCCTTGCAAGCATGAGTCACTTAAAAATCATAAGATTTTGAAAAATAACAAATTCTGGGCTCTTTTTATGTGCCTCCTAGGGTTTTTAAGGCTCTGGGGAGTCATGTTTTCAAGCTTTTCTCTGCAACCAGGAGGGCTAGAAACTTCCTTTTTAAAAAAAATGAAAGGGAAGGTTCTCACTGGGTTCCCCAAGCTTTCAGAAATCCCCCCAAAATCATGACAGTTGGCAACACTGTTTTCCACTGAATCAAGGGCTTTTTAATGTGGAGGAAATTCATGCTGAAATTAGAAAGGAGTAAAACTCGTTGCTAACTCCAAAGTGGGTAGTTTGAAACCAGGCCCCAGGTTCTGATAAGTGACTCTAATCTGGGCCCATTTCTAGCTGAAATTCACCAAAATCTAGAGCACATGCAGATGTTATTTATTGGAATCAAAGGGCCCAATTCACCATTGCCCTACACCTTGTGTGATCATTTGCACCATTGCAGTGAGTAGAAAGACTATTGGAGCAGAGTGTGAGTGTTTAACATCTGCTTGGTGCTAGTGCAAAGGACTGCACAAGGCAAAGGGGGATTGGGCCCCATATGAACAGATAGAAAAGTGGAGGGTATGGGAGAGAGGATAAACCTTCAAGGGAAGAGGCCAGCTAAATGTACTGATTAGTAAGACATCTGTCCAGAGCAAGAAGGGGGTAGCTTGCTCCAGACTCTCCAGCATGGGGAGAGTTTCTTTGTGACTGACTCTCCAGGTTTGTTTGCTGTCTGAGTTAAAGTTTCACTCTCCTCCTGTAGGATTCAGTCAGTGCAGAGCCTGGAGGCAGATCCACTGAGTGAGGGCAGGTGTTAGGGCCAAGGCAGGGGGGCTAACGTTATTTACAGACACCTCAACTGGAACAGGCATGGGAAAAAAAAATGCGTTCTCTATTTCCTGTGGCTTCAGGTCAGTGCTACTGAAACAGAATGAGTGCAATGGAAATGCATGAGGGAGGGGGACCTGGGGTACGAGACAGAGAGAGGGGAAAGAGGGCAGACAATGAAAGACTGAGATCAGGGGAGAGACACACAGACAGACTGATTGGTTACCAGGAGATCTTTACTCAGGAACTGCAGGTTGGCTGGATGAGGAACCTCTAACAAACACAGAGAAGTGGCCAGGCAGACTGAGCAGATTGACAAGCAGAATTTGAGTAGAAAAACAAAATAAGATAGAAATTCCAGCTCCTTCTTGGTGATGCTGATCTGTATATTTAAAGACACTCCCCACTCCCACATTTCTATTGTTCCAAGTCCTCCCTCTAGCTCAGGGGTTCTCAAACTGGGAGTTGGTACCCCTCAGGGGTTTGCGAGGTTACTACATGGGGGGTCATGAGCTGTCAACCTCCACCCCAAATCCCCCTTTGCCTCCAGCATTTATAGTGGTGTTAAATATATTAAAAAAGTATTTTTAATTTATAAGGGGGATCACACTCAGAGGCTTGCTGTGTGAAAGGGGTCACCAGTACAAAAGTTTGAGAACTACTGCTCTAGCTCATATCGCTCTAGGGTTTTACACCATGCTCATCACCTTAGTACCTGAGCCCCTCTGGGGCCTTCTCTATAGAGGAGCCTGTCCTGTCACTGGCAACAGTTCAGTACCCCCTAAGTCTTTACCTGCTATATTAGTGAAAGTCTTGCAACCAACTGGTGGGATACTTCCCCTGCCTCTGCTGGAGAAAGGTGCCTGGAGGGACGCTTGTCACACAGGACAGCATGCAGGAACATCTGTCTATCCTCTGCTCCAGGGGAAGCCTGCTAGGTGGTGTAGCTTAGTTCACAAGCTTTCTGTATCCACGCTCCCCAGATCCCTTTCCCTTGTGGATAGAAGTCAAATGGCTGGTTAAAGCAGATCTTACCTGTCTCAGCGCTGCTCCCTCTCCTTGCCTTCTCTCAGCCTGTTCAGGAAACTTGTGCTTTAACTTTCCCAAAGTGCGTGGTTTGTTCCTGCATCATTCGAGACTCAGCTAACGCTGCCCAGATGTTCTGCGTCTGCATCTGCCAGACGTTTCCTTAAAGCTGTACAGTCCCCCAGAGAGGAGGGGGAGAAAAAAGAGAAGGCTAGGGAGGAGGCCCCCATCTGTGGCTGAAGGGCTGTTACCCCTATGCAGAGATCTAAGCAGCTAATCTACCCACTGAAGACCAAAAGTGGGCAGGATGATGTCTCTCTCCCTGGCCTGCAGCCCATAGTTAGAGCAATAGCTACTGTAGCTAAGCCTGAGTCTAGGATGTGGAATACTGAGAGCTGCAGGTTTCATGAGTCAGCATGAGCAGGCTCTGCAATCCAGGTTACAGCAAAGCACCATTTCCTAGGCTGCACAAAGGGAAAGCCACATGGGAGCCACTTTACCACTTTCCTTCTGGCTGCACCCTTCTCAAATCCACGCCCAAAGCCAAGGATCAGAGTGAAGCATGAGTGTCTGACATTCGGTTGGGTGATCTAACCCATTTCATGGAACGATTTCGGCTGCGGCTTGCCTTTTGAACACTAGCGGCCAAATTCTTTGCATTTGTAAATTGGTGCCAGTTTACACCCGCAAAAAAGCTGGCCTTAGGACTTTTTTCATTGGAGCAATTTAAAGATTTTGCATCTTTGAAACACTTCCCACACGCCCTTCCAAGGTAGGCGGCTTTGATTATCTTTATCCCCATTGTACAGATGGACAAAATGCAGAGAGTTGCCCAAAGCCACGGAGGACATGAGCATCAGTGGAATTCAGAAGCTCCCAGCTCTCCAGTGCTCATATCACTAGACTGTGCTGAATGCATCTGAGCAATCTGGTTCTTATAAATCCAAGGCATAGGGCAGATGCTCTGATAGGACACTACAAATGTCTGCTGGCCACAACCATTAATATGGTGGCTCCTGAAGTACTCGCACAGGGGCATGACACTGCTGCAAATGAAGAGAGAGAAGAGGAGACTAGAAGGCTGCTGGCAGAGGTCCAGAAATGAATCTAGTCATCTGCAGCATAATAGTTTTGATACTATTATTTCATGGCCATGATGAGCAGTAAGATGTTCTTCTCAGGACAGGGGGTGGGGGTAATTTGCACCTATATAAGAAAAAGCCCCAAATATCAGAACTGTCCCTATAAAAGCAGGACATCTGATCACCCTATCCAGGTAGAAGACTGCTTACTAGCTCAGAGTGCCTCCAGCTAGCTCTGGAGGTAACAGTTTCTAGCTGAGAGTAGTTTGCAATCTTCACAGAGTAGGTTGGTTGAATTTGGGGAGTGACAGAGTCAAAGTAGAAGTGCCACAGACTCTGACTGCATTTCAAACAATGTTCCAGTCAGATGTTGTGGTGCTGCAAGTGGTATGCAATCTGGCAATCAGGCCCTGTGCCCATCCTATGTGGTGAAAGGCTGCAGGAAATGTATGGGTACTTTATTGAAAGTACTCATTAATGTCCTTCTCAGAGAAAGCAAACTGCCAAAGCATTCAAAGAAGCTATAGTTTAGATATGCTCTAGAAAACAACTGTCAGAGGGGTAGCCGTGTTAGTCTGGATCTGCAAAAGCAGCAAAGAGTCCTGTGGCACCTTATAGACTAACAGACATTTTGGAGCATGAGCTTTCATGGGTGAATACCCACTTCATCAGATGCATGTAGTGGAAATTTCCAGGGGCAGGTATATATATGCAGGCAAGCTAGAGCTAATGAGGTAGTTCAATCAGGGAGGATGAGGCCCTGTTCTAGCAGTTGAAGTGTGAAAACCAAGGGAGGAGAAACTGGTTTTGTAATTGGCAAGCCATTCACAGTCTTTGTTTAATCCTGAGCTGATGGTGTCAAATTTGCAGATGAACTGAAGCTCAGCAGTTTCTCTTTGAAGTCTGGTCTGAAGTTTTTTTGCTGCAGGATAGCCACCTTAAGGTCTGCTATAGTGTGGCCAGGGAGGTTGAAGTGTTCTCCTAGAAAACAACTGTGAGCACTTTAGTATCCTAAATAGCCGTTCCCCAGTCTCTAACCTCCCTTGCTGGGAAAATTCACTGAGAAGTTTGCACTAGGCCAACTGGAACAATATTTGAAATCCCCAGGATCCTTAGAGCCCATCCAATTCAGTTTAGGAGTGGGCCACAGCCCAGAAATGGTGCTTAGATTCCATCATGATGAGTGTGGTATAAACAAACACCTAGACAAAGGAAGGAAAATTGCTGTTGATGATCTCCTCAGGGCAGTGTTCAAAAGCCAGGTCTTTTATGACATGGCTTGACTTTTTTTCAGTGCTCTTCCATCACGGGGTATTGCTAACATGGCTGAATGATCTGGCAGGGTGGAAAGAATCCCTGCAGAGTGGTTCCACTTAATGATTTCCAAAGGATCCCAGAGTGGAATTGATGGGTGACCGCTTCTCCTCTCTGAAGGCTCCCAACTGTGGGGATCCACACGTTACAAACCTGTCACCTCTCCTTTCCAACATCTACATGAAGCTAGTGGTTGGGACTGTGAGAAAGTGCTGGTGCCAATGTCATTCTATGCTGGTGATAATTCTTACTTCTAGGTCTCCTTTTCATGATGTAGACTTGATGATCATTGATAGACTCATCCAATGCCGGACAGAAACTAGGATGTGCAGAAAAGCCAGCAGGCTGTAGTTTAAACCAGACAAGATACAGCTGATGCTGATCAGCAAGGGCAAGTAGTTAGAGGACCTAGCAAAGCCTATAGCCACTCCAACACCTGCGATGGCCTGTGGTATGGGACTGTTGCTAGAGCCATCTCTGCTCTTAGTTTCTCCATGATTGCACTGGTCCCCAGAACAGCAGTCTCACTGAGAACCAACAAAGGCCTGGTCCACACTATGCTGTTAAACCGATTTTAACAGCGTTAAATCGATTTAACGCTGCACCCGTCCACACTACACTGCTCTTTATATCGATTTAAAGGGCTCTTTAAATCGATTTCTGTACTCCTACAAAATGAGAGGAGTAACGCTAAAATCGATATTACTATGTAAGCAGAGTCAGGATAAGCTCTACCCTGACATCTGGTGGAAAGAATGTCAGAGAGTTTATTTGCATAGACACGCCTACCCTATCCCAGACTGCTGAGCGGTGGGACTGCTTGGTGACAAATGACTCACCCTCAGTTGGGTGGTACTTGCTAGACAAGGGACATGGGTTCCAAAACCCAGTGAAGTAGAGAGGCTGGGGACAGGTATCTGTGCCTGGTGGTGCAGTCTCCTTGTGGAGCCAGATGCACCAGTTGCACCCCCTCCTCTCTCCACTGTGGAATGTCAGAGTTGATTTTTTTATTCCCTCAAGAATCTAAATACAGGTTGCTGAGCTGAACTCACTTTGGGCTAATGGTGCACTCGCACTGGGGCTCCCCCACTAAGAGCTGAGATCACAAAAAAGCTGAAATGACTGAGCTGAGAGCACTGAGCATTGTGCTAGCTAGTGGGGGAGCCTGAAGATATGCTGTGGAGCAGAGCAGCTGGCGGAGTGGAGCAGTTGCGGGGACGGCTGGAGCGGATCACGGGACAGCTGGTGGAAGCAGAGCAGCTGGCAGAGCGGAGTAGCTGTGGGACGGGTGGAGCGGCCCACAGAGTGAGCGGAGCCGAGCAGTTTTGCAGAGCAGCTCATGGAGCAGAGCAGCTGGTGGAGTGGAGCAGTTCCTGAGGACGGCTGGAGGAGCAGAGTGGAGCGGCTGGTGAAGCGGAGCAGTTCGTGGAGAAGGCGGAAGCAGAACCCACGGAGAGGCAGGGCAGTTGGCCCTGGACCACGTAAGGTGCCCCTTTCTACCCAGGCTGGGGGGAGGGACCTCTACAGATAGACTCTCGAACTCTGGGGTGGCATTGACCAGAGACTTTTGGGTTGTTGGACTTTGGGGTGATTGGACTTAAAACCCTAAGCGGAAAAAGGACAGTGCCAAACGTACTTGGAGGTGGGTTTTTGTTTATGGTTTGTGTTATAACCCTGTTTGTGGTGTTTCTCCAATGGGATGCCGCATTGATTCCTTCCTTTATTAAAAAAGATTTTGCTACACTCAGACTCCGTGCTTGCGAGAGGGGAAGTATTGCCTCCTAGAGGCTACCCAGGGGGGTGTGGTATGTGAGTGTCCCAGGTCACTGGGTGGGGGCTCGAGCCGGTTATGCATTGTGTTACTGAAACGGAACCCCTGGATACTGAACCCGGCCCTTGTTGCTGCCAACTAGAGGGGCAGAAGGGTTACAACTATATCGATTTAGGGTTAGTGTGGACGCAAATCGACGTTATTGGCCTCATTATTTTACAGTAGCTACCCACGGTGCACCGCTCCAGAAATCGACGCTAGCCTCGGACCACGGACGCACACCACCGAATTAATGTGCCTAGTGTGGACGTGCACAATCGACTTTATAATATCTGTTTTATAAAATCGGTTTAAGCTAATTCGAATTTATCCTGTAGTGTAGACGTACCCAAAGAGACTGTGTGCCATCCTCTAAAATGCAGACCTCACCTCAATCATCCATGCCACTGGGACCCCTCAGCTGAACACGGCAACAGGCTTAAACGTGAAAGCCCCCTGGAAACTTCAGCTAGTCCAGAGGGGACCTACCCCCTGCATCTGAATGCAGTAGGCTGATATGCATGCATTTTAGCTGTGCTCTGTGCATGCTGCACTCACTGCTATTTGCTTACCAGATGAAATACAGAGAGCTCTAAATGAACTAGTTCAAGTTAATGATGGCCTCTTCATCTCCAACTCCCCAAGAGACACTGGAATTCCCTGTCCCACCACTGATGCTTAGGGAAGCTGGAGGCTGCGTCACCCTGTTCTCACTAGCAGGACCCAGGAACCTGTAGGTGCCAACTGCGTCATCTGCAGCTTCTCTACCTCCTCTCTGTTCCCTGACTGGAAATTGTCATAATTAATTAAGTGATGGTCTGCTCTAAAACAGCTAGTCAAGTTGAGTTACTTTCTGGATCCATTGGGGGTGGAGGGAAGTTCACCACAGGCTAAAGCTGAAATAAACCAAGCTGAACTCACTTACACCCTGGCTGACTTTAGCCCACAGTTAGGGCTGCATCCAGCCATCCTCTGCCATAACAAAAAACCCTTCTGTTTAACCGCCTCTAGCTTGGTTACGAAGCTCCTGCCTTCCCTGTGAAACATGGCAGGGCCCAGTTCCATCAGGCGCGGGGATGGGCGTGCAGGGCTGATCCAAGGGCCCCCGGGGGCGCTAACCCGGGTACGCAGCAGGACAGGGACTCCGGCGGGGGGCGGGGTTGCAAACCTCGGGGGATGTTTCTGAAATCGGGAGTTGGGTGATTGGGGGGGAGGGGGACCCAGCGGAGCGACATGAGCGGTTTGCCGAGGGGCAGGGGCAGGGGCAGGGCTGGCAGCGGTGCGACGGGCGGGGGAGCGGACGTGCGAGGTGGCTCAGTCCTCGGCAGTTCTCGGCCGTTTCCGGCTCGGGCCGCCCCAGCGCTTTCCGGCCAGGCGCGGCCGGGGCCACTCGGGGGCGGGGTCGGTGCCGGCGGCGGAGAGCGGAGCGTGGCCCGGCCGCCATGGCGTCCCCGTCCCGCAGGCTGCAGACGAAGCCGGTGATCACCTGCCTCAAGAGCGTCCTGCTCACCTACAGCTTCGTGTTCTGGGTGAGGGGCCGGGGCGAGACGGGGCCCCTGGCGGGTAATGGGGTCCTGGGGGCGGTGGGGCAGGGGCAGGGGCAGGGGCTGGGGGAGTAGGGGGCCCCTGGCGGGTAATGGGGTCGTGAGGGAGGGGTCCCGGGGATTGTTGGGGGTGGTGGGGCAGGGGCTGGGGGAGTAGGGGGCCCCTGGCAGGTAATGAAGTCCTGGGGGAGGTGGGGCGGAGTCCTGAGGATAGTAGGGGCCTAGGCGAGAGGACCTGGGGCTGGGCTGGCTGGACCCGTCCAAGGGTGGGTGCGGGGGCAGGGCCCAGGCTCTAGAGGGGTTCTCCTGTCCGGTCTGTAGGGACCCTCTGGCCAGGTGCCCCCATGGGCTCTAAGGTCCGTGTGCCCCTCCAGCTGTCTGTGCCCATCACAGGGCTCCCCTTACCCCGTGTCATGGCCCTGCACCTGTGTGGCTGGTGATGTGCCTCTCCATGCCCGGTATTGGCATGGCAGCCCCCAGGGAACAGCAGTGCTGGGAGGAGTGCACCCTGTAACCTTGTCCCTTTCCTTTCACTGCTCCCCAGGCTCCTCCAGCAGGTGAGTGTGTCCGAATCCATTAGCGCTGGGCCTGTCTGCCCCACCATTGACTTCTTTGTGTCTCCCCTCTATGTGCATGTGCGTATGCATGAAGGGGTCTGGAATGTGGCACCCATGGGCATGTTTGTAACAGAGCAAATCATTTCCACATGGGGAAAGGCAGATTCATCTGAGGTCCTGTTTATACAATGCCTGAGGGACTGAAGTTCGGAGATAAAATGCTCTGATTATACAAGTGCTTCCTGGCCTCCCAGCTCTGCCCTTCTGATAAATGATTTCACATAAACAATTTTATTGCCCACTTTCAAGGACTTCTGCCAGGCAGTCTTTCCTGGAACCCCTCTGCCCACGCTGCCTTCCCATCCCCAGTTTATCTGTCCTTAGCCTCCCATTTCTCTCCTGTGGGATCCCTGTCTTCTTGCACACTTCCAGAGTATCTTGTGGTGTCTCTCAGGCCTTGGCTACACTGGCGCTTTACAATGCTGCATCTTTCTTGCTCAGGGGTGTGAAAAAACACCCCCTTGAACGCAGCAAGTTACAGCACTTTAAAGTGCCAGTGTAAACACTGCCTCAGTCCTGGGAGAGCTCTCTCCCAGCGCTGTAAGCTAATCCCCACGGGGAGGTGGAGTACCTGCAGCGCTGGGAGAGAGTGCACTCCCAGCGCTGGCACAGCGACCACACTTGCACTTCAAAGTGCTGCCATGGGAGCGGTCCCGTGGCAGCGCTGTATGGCTGCAAGTGTAGCCATACCCTTAGGCTCTCAGTGTGTGGGTTTAAGTGACTATGGCTAAGTAAAGTGCTTTGAAGTAACAAGTGGAGTAAGGATGATTGAGTCTCAATTCTGATTTCTCCAGATCTCTGGCATTATCCTCCTGGCAGTTGGCATCTGGGGCAAGGTGGGCCTAGAGGTGTATTTCTCCCTGTTAAATGAGAAGGCCACCAATGTCCCCTACGTACTCATTGGCACAGGCACTGTTGTCATCCTTCTGGGCACTTTTGGCTGTTTCGCCACCTGCCGTGGAAGCACATGGATGTTAAAACTGGTAAGTGGCCATTGACTACTAGAAGGCTCACAAATCCAATACCTGCGTCTACAACCCAGGACTTCACCAGCTGTCTGCATGTGCTCCTTCTTTGTGTTGTGCTTTCTGTGTGTGTCTGCCTCAAGAAACTCTCTCTGAACCATGCATTCATTGACTTTCCTGCATAGCCACAATTGCTAGAACCTCAGTTCTGCCAAAGAGATTGAATCTGGGATATGTCCTAATAGATGCTCTCCGTGCAGCCTTTTTTTCTGTGTACCTGTGTTAGCCCTGGAATGTATTTTGCTTGCAATGACTCTCTCTTCTTTTCTGTCCACAGTATGCCATGTTCTTGTCCCTCATCTTCTTGATTGTGCTGGTGGCTGCTGTTGTAGGATTTGTTTTCAGACATGAGGTGAGTCCAGGTGTGACCTATCTCCCCGGTACTTTAACCCCTTCCCTCCTCTTCCTGAGGCAGCCTGAGGCCAGGACTTGGATGCAGCCCCTGCACAGGACGGAGTTCTCACTTACGTGTTGTTTCCTCTTACTTTGTGTAATCCCCTGGTTGTTGCATACTGAGGGCCAAATTCTGCTCCTTTTACAGGTATAAATCTGGAGTAATCCTTTTGACTTCAGTGGGGTAGTCGGGATTTACAGTGTTGTTGCTGAGAACAGAATTTGGCTCAGTTTCTGATTCCAAATGTTCAATATACTGAATAAGAAAAGTCTTTGTCATATAAAGATGTAAAAAGTGCTAAAAAAAATCACATCAGAAAAGTTTAATTAGTTCAACAGGAAAGTTAAATGAGAGAAATTTAGGGCCAACATTGGGGGACCCACATGTAGGGGTTCTGAACTGGGAGTGGGAACTAAATCTGAACTGTTTTTTTTTTAATACAACCTTTGCCAGAATGATTGTTTTTTTACAAATCTCATACCATAACCAACACAGCTGGCCTCTTTCTAACTTTTGTATACATGTGACATGTTTGGAATGAACTTTTTTTTGATTCACAAGAATTAATTTGTAGTTGCATTGCTGATGATTAATCAAAATATTAGCAAAGATAAAATTAAAGCTAAACTTGAACTCAGTACTTGTGAAATACAACTGTAACACTATCCACCAAGTTAACCAGTATTTAACATCAACAGGGGTTTAGAGAGACTATATGTAGAATGCCTAGAAATAATTGCAATGGGTGCATTACACTATCCAAGAGAAATGTTAGTCACTAATCCCTTAAAGTTCCTTAAATTGGGTAGAAAAGTATTTCAGTGATTAGAAACAACCTGACTATAATGAGGTGGGGGAGATGTTCAAAGGCATAAACGGCTATTAGACACCTACCTTCCATTTGTGCCTTTGAACATCTCTCCCAAGGAGTGTAAAGTGGAAACCAAAACCATTCCCTAGTTCCTACTAAGCTTGACAGACATGAACATTTTTATAAAAAACAGACTTTTTAATTTGTGAGTTTGACCCTTAATCTGAAATGTGCCAGTCAGATTGATTCTGCAAGTGTCTTTGGCCATAAATGTGGCCCACACAAATCTTGATTTTATTTGTGATGTCACAGTGATTAGGTCTGCCTGTAAATGCATGAATTAAGTTCTAGTAGTTGGGGCAGTGCTCCTTGCCCTAATCCCCAGTTCATCTGTATAGCCACTCTCACACCTGGATAGTAACAGGAATGACTTTTTAACATGGTTTAAGCCATTCCTGGTTCTCTGTTTCAGATGGAGCTGTATTTTTAAGACAGAGACGTTCTTGTGACAGGGAACTCTTTGGGACCTGTAGCCTTCGGAGGCTTAGCTTATGAAAATCTTTCTGTTCTCTGCAGATTAAGAACAACTTTGAGAGCAACTACAGTCTTGCACTGAAGAACTACAATACAACAATGGATCCCCACAGCGAGGCGGTAGATACCATCCAGAGAACTGTGAGTGCTTATATTTGGTTCCTTCTAAAGAAACTGGTGGGGAAGTCTGTATCCTCCAGATGCATGGCCCAGGACACCCCGATACTTGGGTTGTGCAGCAGCTGAGGCTGAGCCTCCCATGCACAGGCAAAGTATAATGCAAGGAAGGCCCTGTTTTACTAGGAGGCATTAAACATTAGATGCCTTCTCTACTACTGCCAGAGCTGTTCCTCAGAAAGAGTGTGTGTTGCAGCCTCCCCTTGCCTCATTCCCCATGTAATTGGCTCAGAATACTGGGGAGCAGTATTGCCTTGATGTTCCCAGTTCTCAAGCATACAAGGGACAGCCGTTATGATGGACAGCATAGAGGGTGGCTGTGTTCACATAAGCGGCCTTGCAGGGTATGTGCTACACAGATCTTATCTGAGTGCCTAGAGTGTGCTTGTCCTTGTACAAAACTGGCAGACACTGTCCTTGTCCTGCATATATCTATATGTAAGGTGACCAGATGTCCTGATTTTTATAGGGACAGTCCCAATATCTGGTTTTTTTTCTTATATAAGTGCCAATTACCCCCCGTCCCGATTTTTCACACTTACTATCTGGTTACCCTATCTGTATCCTTGAGACTGTCTCAAAGTGTTTGCATTTGAAGAAAAATAGCTGCTTAGCGTTGTTCAGAGGAGGTGATAGGTAAAGGGTAGAAGGTGGTGGAAGCTGTTTACGCAGGGCTGTTGGGTTGCAATGAGGAGGGGTTTGGGGGAGGCCAAGGAGGGGAAACATTTCCAGTGCCTGCAGTGATTGGTGTAGCCTTGGGGATGTGGTGCTTTGGGGTTCATGCACTACTCCTTACTGTTCTAAAACTTGATTTTCCTAGTTACACTGCTGTGGAGTCCAGAACTACACAGACTGGGTGAACACTACCTATTTTGCACAGAAGGGAATCCCTCTGAGCTGCTGCAAGTTCCAAAACTGCACAGAGAGTGATCTGAAGGAGCTGGATAAAGCCAAGGCTATGGTGTATGGTAATGTAAGTGAATCTCCGAGACTGTCCCTCTCCATGTCCTGGAAGCAGGCGTCAGGAGGAGAGAGCTGGGATACTTTGATCTTCTTTATCTGGTAGAGAATCAAGTCCTGTAGGTGGCAGGGAACTTCATTCCAGAAAGAGGGTTATTGGGCTACAGGAAACTTGTATGCAGTAATGGGGGTGAAGGCTGTGTTGCTGCTGCTAAGGAAAGATGCATAGAGAAGATATCTCCAGTGCTTTTTCTCAGGTTCTCTGGAACTCCCAGCTATTCCTTGTTGGTGGGAAAGAATCTGTGTCTGCATTAGCTTGCCTGCACTGTACCACTTGCCCTGTGTGTGAGAAGGGGTTTGTGTAAGATACTGTGTATAATGCTTTATGTTCCTGTAGCTTCCCTGTGAAGATAGTATGCAGGGGAATGAATAGAGATGCAGAGGCAGGTAGTGTTACCTAGTGGCTGAACTGGGACTAGGAAGTCTGAGTTCAGCTCCTGGCTCGGACACTGACGTGCTTGTGACCTTCAGTGAATCATGCTGCCTTTCTGTCTCTGTACATCCCCATTCGTAAAACAGGGCTAAGGCTCACTTTGGCAAAGTGCCCCGGATGAAAGGTGCAAAGTACAAAGCTTTGAATGACTCGCCCAAGGTCGAACAGCAAGTCAAGTGGCTGAATTCAGCACAGATCCCAGGAAGTCCTGAATCCCAGGCCCTTACTTGGATTTCTTCCTGAGCTGTTTAACCTTCCAGCTGCCTGTGCGCTGTCTGTGGGTTGGAAGGATGTGCACTTGGTGGCTGGCGGCCAGGAATTGTCCATGCTATACCCTCATGCTAATTCTTTTTTCTGCAGGGTTGTTTCAGTATGGTAACAACAGTTATGGAATCGAAAATGGGCATTGTGGCTGGTATCTCCTTTGGCATCGCTTGCTTCCAGGTAAAATCTCCCTTGCTGTACTTCTGTGGTCCTTGAAGAGCTCTGAGTCTAGTCTTTGTGTTTAATGCCTTTTAACATTTTCTTGCATATGGAAAGGCACAGCATATTTCAAAGAGGAGGAAATGGTCGACCGTTCTTCAGATTCCCCTGCCATTTTGCCTAAGTGCCACCCAGTCACCCATCTCCAAAGCTGGGGATGTAAATTCCTACCAGCAAGCCTGTGTATGGCTTGAGAACAGCCCTCTCTGGAAACAGTCAACTTTTAAGAGATGCCAGTGCAACCAAACCTCTGCTGTTCTGACTCAGTGTTAGCTGTCTGAATTACCTCTTCCAGTGCACAAACTGTCACCCTTGCTTCCGCTGCCCTTGCAGGATGATAGTTTAACTAAATGAAAGTGCTTGTACGTGACCTAAAACATCCTGAAATGCCTCTCTCAAATTCAGACCCACTTAATACAATGACACCATCTTCTGTTAGCCACACTGCAAAACAGCGAGCACAATATTACAGACTCCCTCTTCTCCCCCTGCTATTTCTTCCTGTCCCTCTGATTCTTCAACCTAAGGTGAAGAAGCATCGTGTCTCAAGCATCAATGGAACTAATGTCTCCTAATCTGATCAACTTGTCTCAGTAGGAAGCAAGAGGCCTCTGGCCTGAGCTCCTTGTATGCATGGAGAATGTTTTGAAGTGGGCTTTCAGAAGAGCTCCCTACATTGGGTGCATGTTGAGTGCTGAGCAGTTACGAAAATCTGATCACAGTGGGAGTTGCTTGGTGCTGAGCACTCTTGCAAATCTGGCCTTTATTTAGTTGAGCTGCTTGGAAAATTTGACCCCAGCTTTTGTTCCTGAGCACTTGAAAGCCTGGCTAATGGGCTAAGGTTGGCAGGTTTTGCCTTCATATAGGATCGCTCTGGCTGATGAAGCTTCCTGCCGTATTTGGTCTGTCTCTCTCATGTGAGAAGGTGATTAGAATGGTGTCCCTTAGTGTGTTTCTTTCATGGCTCTGTCACATAGGCATGTGCTCTCCCCATCTCTGTAGTGCCATCTTTCACTCTAATGTGTGTCAGAAGTCTTAAGGAGAATTTAAAAGATACCTGGTGCAGATCTGCCTTATCCACAGGCTCTCCCAGAATGCTGATAACTGCAACAGGACATCTGTGTGTATGGGTACGTAACAGGGCAGATATCTGAACAAGTTTCTGAGTAGTATGTCAAGTAAGATCTACTGTACTGTGTAGGTCTTGTTGATTGCCTCAGTTGTGGTCTGAGCCCGAGTTTTTCTGCTGCAGCTGCAAGGTTTGCTTAAATCCCCCGTGTTCTGTGATGTTTGGCTGTGATTGTTTCTAGGACCTGGGACACCTTGCAGTCAGCAAGGAAAGTGGCAACAGAGACAAAGACACAGATGAACTACACCTCGTGACTTGACTTGACTTTTTTTTTTTTTACTCTTGTTTCAAGGCGATTTCCATTCTTTCTGAAATTCTCAAACACAGAGTCACAGATCTCTGTATCAATTCCAAATGGCAGAACTCCTTATTTTCTTCAGCACGTGTTTGCTTTTGAGTAAAGAATATGAAGAAACAGCAGCTTGGGATTAATGCAGAGGTGTACACAGACCCAGAAACCAGAGAAGAGACTGACAGAGTGAGATTGTGTATTGATTGCTTGGTTTATTTTAGCTTTAATTTACTCTTCATTGAAGGAAATTGCCTGAAAGCAGTCTGTGAGGTATACAGGCACATCCTGTCCAAGTCAAGGTTTAACATGTAATAGCACAAGCACAGAGAGAAGAATCTCGGCCAGCCTGTTTTATTCTGATATTAGTTTGACATTGTGCTGTTCTCTGTAACAGACAGACACAATGAGGATTGGGAGAGGTTGGAGCACAGACCTTTATCTTGCAGCTGGTACATCTGCAAACTGTCTTCATTGCATTTTGTCATCAGTTTCCTAGGGCTGGAGCCAGTCGGTCTCTTTCAGCTGCTATCCATTTCCTCCCCCCTTCCTGGGATGTGCATATCACACTCTGCTCATTACAGCTTCCAAATAGGGCAGCTGGAGTTTGTCTGATAAGAGGGTGGGCCCATGTGCTTTCATCAGTTCTAGGCATGTAACCGCATCGTAGCAGTTGCAGTTATTGAGGAACTTGTCATTGTTTGGGGTTTAGAATCATATAAACATTTCTTGATTTATTCTCAAGTGAACTTTGTTGTGTCACATAAGTGAAAGGCCCAGTTCTGCAACTTTGGCTCCTGTGAGTACAGTTACATGCATGAGTGTTTTAGGATCAGGTCCTAAATGTCTTTGGTACAGAAAACAGCTGCCTGGAGCCCACACGACAGTAATAACTGATGTGTGTCCTTCAGTATTATTACATCAGAAACACACTAACCTTGATTCCATCATTGTCCTTGCAGTGGGGAGAGGCAGTTGATATTTTCTGCTGCTTGTGTAATGGGCTGTGACGCTCCTGAGAGCCATATAATCTCTGTGAAATTACCATAAAACAGTAGATGGTTCATAAAGCAAATTCTAACAAGAAGCAACATTGACTCTCTCTCACAGGGAGCTCCTTCTCACTGATGGCTGCCAGGATCCTCTGACTCTCAGCTTTATCCACCCTAAAATGACGGAGCCCAGATTTTGGTTTTGCAAAACCCGCATCATCCAGATTTTGCTTTTATAAAACCAAAGCAAAGTGTCCAGTGGTTCAGACCTCAGTTGCATTGTTTCCAAGCATTGCAGTTTGGATGTCTGGTTTTGGGCGACCTATACTTAGTTTATTTTTTCACATTTCAGTTGGTTGGGATCTTTCTTGCCTGCTGCCTTTCCCGGTACATCACAAACAATCAGTACGAGATGGTGTAATAAGCCAGCCTTTGACCCAGGTATGTCTGTCCTGCAGTGCCGTGTGTGTGTGTGTATTGATATACTTTTGCACTGAATCATGTGCCTGTCTGCAAATCTAGGGATGAGGGAGATCTTTTGTAGGCCTGCACTTTCATAAGGCTGTGTGCGTATGTACAAAGAAAGGTCTGGGCACGGAAGCATGCACACCCATGTGCAGGTCTACCCACTCAGGGATGTGCGGGGCTCTACTCAAATCTGTGTTTCTTCTATAAGCATCTAGCAGAGAGAAGAACCCACATTTTGTAGTAAGCAGTTCTCTGACTCTTAAAATTTAAAGCAAAATAGAAACCTTCATGTGCAAGGACAGAGCAGACAGGTGCTGTGGAATCTCCTACACATGCGTGCTTATGCACCTTGGTTACTTACCTAGACCTCCTTCCCATCACCCTAGACCTAGACTAGTTCTGCTTCTTCCCAGCTCTTTTAGTGCACTACAGTTCTAGCTTGCAGTGCTCCCTGCTGTTCTAGTACTGCCTCGCCTCCTCTTGTTCACCGCACTACTCTGCTTCTACTCCTCAATGTAACCCACAGCTCCCTCGCTGATCCCATATTGGGCCTTTCAGAGCAGGGGTGAAGATGTTGAATGCTGGTACATTTTGCAGTGAGGACCAGTATCTGCTGTGGATAGCATGCGACCCATAAACTTGCTTCCACTGTGTGACTTAAGCTCTGTGACATTCCTGATCTCTAGAGCTGGGAAACATGTTCATTAACCATTTGTTTTCTGAATTTTAGGAAATTTCCTCTGATCTCCCTCCTCTGGAGAGCACTTCATGACCTCCAGTTTTCACCTGGTCCCAGCCTGCTGAAATCATGTTTGAACTGACTGATCCTCTTCAGAATCAGCTCACGGAATTGAGTGTACCAGCCGTTCTGTTGCAGTCGGGGAATTGTCAAAACACTATTCTTTTGTAACACTGAATGGGGTAATTAGTATATCTGAGGTAGTTATAATAACTACATTCCTCCAGGCCCCTACAACCCCACCTCTTCAGTTTGATTGCACAATGAAGTAGCATGATATGACACTGCTTTCATGTCATTCTTATACTTTTTGCTAGTTATTTAACTGGAATTCACCATTAGTTTTGGAGGTGTATTGTCTGCATTAGGAACGAAGCACTCATTGCTTTCTCTTCTGCCGTTGGCCATTTAAATTATATTATGCACATCAGCCTCTGTCACTGATCATTGAAACACACCTATTGTTGCAACTGGCTGGTCCTATCATGCTTTTCAGACACATTGCCATGTCTATCTGAGGCTCTGGTTCAATAACATCTGTTTCCAGGCTCTCTCTTCCCAATCAAGGGTTTTATATCACTTTTTTTATAATTGTATTTTTTAAAGGGCCTCGTTCCTCTCTCCTGATCAGGTTGTAGTGATTTTCTTAAGTTGTAGCATGAGGTTCGGTGGTGTAGCTGTCTGTGCCTGTAGCATTGTAGGTCTGCCTCCACCGAGCTGGGCATGATTTCATCATCAGTATTATGTTCTGCTTTAACTTGTTTTTGTATTAAATAGAAATCCTCTTGTCTTGAAACACAATAAATATTAAATATTTTACTCTAAAATATCAACTCGGTTGGATTTTGTCTCCAGGAAATTCCATGATGATTTCAGTGCAGGAATCAGAAGCATTGATTTGTTTGCCACTCATCATGCATCCATTCTGGCCTGGCACATAACCCTTGTAGCAAAGCAGCACATAGTCTCTCTAATCCATCACTGTGTTGGCTCAATTTTAATTAGAGAAGTTATTTGTATTCTCTTTTTAAAAACTGTTGTGCAATGTTGCTGATGGAGAACAGCCAACTCCTGGCATGGAATGCTGCAGGCGAAGTTCTGCTGAGAGAACCTTAGGCAGGACAAAGTTCAGTCCTCATGTAAGCAAGTACATCCTCTGCTATCTTTGTTGCTGAATTTCACCTGTTCTGTAAAGTGCTTTGGGATCCTTTAGAGGAGAGGGTACTCTGTAACTGTACGAAGAGGGATTTGCTCTTCCTGGCTTTCTATGAACAGGTCCCAACCTTTCTCCAATAAGAGAGCACAGGGTGGTGAGGCCTTCCTTTTTCCTGAAGACATTACAGTATGTTCCTCCTTCACCTGAGCTTGGTGTTCGGTTGAGTTTGTCTGACTAATCCTGTGCACTGGATTGGGAATTAATGCTCAGGAAAGTCTGGGACAGGGGGATGAGGTACAGTCAGCCAGGCTCTGTTCTATAATCACCATATGAGCATGAAAGGAGGAGGGATTAGAAAGGGCTGGCTGAGCTACTGGACAATGACAAAGGGTCTCCACCCTGATGCAGAGAGTGCTTTTCACACCATTAACCTGCCCTTCCTGTCACCAAAACCAGTACTGCTGAGAGGCAGTGTGCCCTGGCCCCAAAAGCCTGAGTGGAGGAGCAGAACTACATCAGTGTTCCAGCAGAACATAATTGCCCGGTTCTGTACCCCCTGAAGCTCTGTTACAGGTCACTGCCAGAGACAGGGTACTGAGCAAGATGGATCCTGGTCAGACCTAGTATGGCAGCTCTTTAGTTCTTTTGTTAGCAGTGGCCCATTAAACTGGTTTTATTTCTGACTGCAAAACTTAATATTCCGTTTAGCTTCAGAGAATAAATCAAACTCTTGTATGTCAGTTCCCAGATGGCTTTATTAAAAAGCCTCCAAGGTTTTTGAGGCAAGGCAAAGTGCATTAGCACTTTTGACCATTAATGTAACAATACAGACATTGTCCAATTACAGCTAATGACTGGACAGCCTGGATAAAAGCAAATGCTAATGCAGGGACGTGTCTAACTGAAGCTGTGTCCATTGGAAAGCCCGTGCAAAGACAAATGAGCCTGCACATACTCCTTTTCGGCTGGCTTGTGTGCTGTGCCATATAGGCCAATAACTGTAGCCCTAATTTAATCTGGTTCTAAATCATCAGGGTTTGTCTAGATAAACAGTTGCACCCCATCTTCCTGCTTAAATTGACAGCGCATTAGCCTGTTGTGCACTCACTGTCCACGTGGACCCTGCTGTCATGCCTAAAATGTTCCCTGATGGCTGGTTTGTGGCTTACCTTGATAATGTGGTTCTTAGATTCTTAGGCCAGGTGGCCACATGATTAAACCACCACAGTCAGCACTAATTGGCCCTCTTGTTGGAAAGTCTCAGCAGACACTTGGGATTGCAGTAATGTGGAGTGTGACCTGCTCATAGCTTTAGAGGCAGTCTCCCAAGGCCAGCATTAGGCATTTGTTTACAGAGGTGTATCTTTGTGCTGCTTGTGCCAGACCCCATGTTGCTGGATTCTGGTACCTTCTGCAAACGCGTTTCTTGTTAAAAAAATTAGCCCAGTTGAAGTTACTCCCTTGAGACCTTCCAGACCTCCTCCTTTTGGTGGTAGGACCAATGTGACATACCCCTCTCCCCTGGCTTCATGCCTATGTTCACACTGGGAGAGCACAGGCAATGTCATCTGCTGGGGTTCCATCTCTGGAGCGGGCTTTCTCGACCCATCAGAACTGATCCTGCCATGCTGGACTCTTGCGTCTCTTTCATCTGTTAGGATGCTGCTGTTGACTTGTTGTCATAAATCAGCTGTTGTACAGTGGGTTTCAGCTGGCTCAGAAATGCCACTGATGAGTTCACAGTGCTAAGCCCCAGTAGGGATGGGAGCATTAGAAATGTGCACAGAGGTAGGTTGTGGAAAGTGTGAGTCGATGAGGATGCTCTGCATTCCTCCCTGTTCTAAAACCTGTAGTGGGGTCTAAAGCAGGGAGCAGCAGGAGTTGAGTAGCAATCGAGGGCTGCTAGTGAGAAGCTTCTGTAACATTTGTTGCAGGTGAGAGCATATGCTAACTCTTCTTAGGTGAGTTAAAAAACGAACAGGCCCCTTATCTCAATCCAAGGTCGCTTTCACATGTTGTTCCTTTGTCCTGAATGTAGTTGCAATAAATAAGCCCATGAGCACTCTCTCTTCACATTGCCATCTTCTCTTACTTTGCACACTTGGTCTTTTGGCAACAGCTCTGACTTCAACTCAAGAGAGAGCCACCTGTGCATGAGTTTGTGCAAACCACAAGGCTAGTTTCCTGCGGCGCCTGCGCGCCTACCCTGGCTGGCTTCTGAATCATGGGCTTTCCTTTGCTCTCCTATTATGAGGTGTAATTGACAGGAATGTAGGGTCTGTATATGCCAGTATGTTTTTCTGTACAATATTTATACGTCAGGCAAGAGGTTTCTGAAATAGCTGCAGCTCCAGCCTGTGGTCAGCAGAGAGCAGCACCGAGAGCGCATACTGATTTCAGAGCCTGTGCAACTGAAATTCTGCCACTTTCCTTTTTGAATTCTCTCCAGAGGGGGAAACTCCACCCATCTCTCCTCATCTTGTGGGTTTGCTAATGAGGGATACTGTGCTCAGATGCTGGGCTGACAAGTGTGGTATAAATACGTAGACTGATTATTAAAATGTGTAATAGAAACATAGCGTATGAGAGCAGGATGGCTGACTTCAATTATTATTTATTCTTTGTATCATCATAGCTCCTAGGAACTTCAGTTGTGGAGCAGGATCCCGTCATGCCAGGTGCTGTACAAACACACATCATGAAGGTGGTCCCAGCTTCCAGGAGCTTAATAACCTAAGCAGGGGCCAACGTCACTCGAATACTCAAAATGTGCTAAAGGCAACTTGTACCACAGCAAAAAAGACTTTATTTTTTAATAGGTGTTGCTATATTTTGAATGGAAGGCAGGGGAAGGATGCAGGCGCTTTATGGACCTGAAAAATAAGGAATATGTTGTATTTTGTTCTTCCAAGGATCTCCAGGCATTTTGCAGAGGTGATGGTGATCCCATTTTACAGATGAAGGAAAAGGTACAGAGAGAAGGGGTAAGGTCACACACTGAGCATGGAGCAGAGTTTCACAGTAGAAGCCAGGTCTCCGAAGTGAGAGTTGGTTCATAAGTGCAGTCCTGGGAGGTCTAGACGATGGAGACATGTTCTCTCTGCTCCCCTTACTTTCCATCATTTTTTTTTGTTCTCCTGTTGTTGACCCTCAATGCCTCTGTAAGCCTCATGCGTTTCCACAGTGCCAGAATGGGAAGAGGTGCTCTGTGGGATAGCTGCCCATAATGCACCATTCCCAGTGCCGCTGCTAGTGCCGCAAATGTGGCCACGCCAGTGCGCTTGCAGCTGTCAGTGTGGACAGATTGCAGCATTTTCCCTACTGGGCTCTGCGAAAGCTGGTTTAACTCAAAGCGCTCTACATTTGCAAGGGTAGCCGTGCCTTTAATCTACAGTTGAGCTCTGGCTTGGCAGCTCTGTTCAGGAATCCACTAGATTCTGAGTTGCTCATTCATCAATAAATAATTAGCAGGTAGATCCTCTCTCTACTTCTGACTGCTTT
This sequence comes from Gopherus flavomarginatus, assembly GCF_025201925.1. Classification (NCBI taxonomy): domain Eukaryota; kingdom Metazoa; phylum Chordata; order Testudines; family Testudinidae; genus Gopherus; species Gopherus flavomarginatus. The sequence continues at coordinate 38,825,896 of NC_066624.1, read as the reverse complement.
GTGCTGCATGGGCAGTGCGAACTAGCTGGGATTCCTCATTAATGTAAGAGCCCGCTGGGGAGCCCACTACAAATTGACATAAATTACAGCACCCTTTGTGCTGCTCTAATTTGATTAGTCCCTGGCTACCCCCAGGATTGTGGGAGGCCGGAGAGTGGCTCAGAGTCACCGTTGTCTCCTGCGCCTGCACTGTGCCCAGGAGCGAGCTGTCAGTGAGCCACGAAATTTTCAATCGGATTCAAGCACAATATTATGTCTTAAAGTCGCGTTGGGACGGCACTTTGAGATTGCACTGGATTATTAACGTAAGTGCTCCAGCAAGGCCATTTATCGTTGCTCGTCCCTCTTTGATGTGCGGCACCGGTAATGATGTTAACAAGCTGCTCTCTCGATTTAACTCTGTGATGTTACTTTCCTTGGGATTTTGAGCAGTGAGCAGCATGCCCTGGGTTTCCTTTGATGGAAACACTTGTCTGACACCACCACACAGTCTCATAAATAGAATTTAAAGAAAGGAATAAAGAAATTCTGCTCCAGGGATACAAAAAGGATCCCCATAGTCCCTGACATGAACAATGTGACTGGAACAGAGACCACCCAGATACACCTCATTAAGATTTAAGCTTCAGATGGCAGAAGCTGAGGTAGCAGTTCTATGTCCAGCCAGACTCGGGGCCTGACACAAAGCTCTGGGATAGATTTTCTTTTGGGAGTTGCATAAATCAGTGCAAAATAGCTCTGAGCAGCCCAGACAGAAAACTTATTCTCTGAAACTAGAGACTGATCATTGCCATGACTCAGAATCTTGCAAAGGGATTGTGAGTCCACAATGACAATGATACAATAAAAGTGCTTTTTATTTATTTATATATTTCATGCAAGGCAGTGGTGAAAAATCCGAGAGAGAAGCGCAGCCTGTCTTTGGAATGCCAAGAACGAATCAGCCTGATAACAGAGTTCCATGTCTTTGTTCATCTTGGCATCTGTTATCTGAAAGAAATGCCTCCAAATGATGCCTAGGGATGGGTGAACTGCCTAGAAGTAATATAAACTGATTTAATCTTCTTCCAAACTTGAACTGAAACATTGTTGAGGCTTAGAAAAGTTTAGAGCTTGTTTCCCTTTTGTTTGCACGTGCCTCTTCACTTCTGGTCCCCAACTAAATTAAGAAGCAGATGAAACTCGGAAAGATCTCTGGCTATACTGTTTTTCAAAAATGCCCCACTTGCTCAAGATAGTTAAGACCAAAGCAGACTGTGAAGAACTTCAAAACTATCTCACAAAACTAAGTGATTGGGCAACAAAATGGCAAATGAATTTAATGTGGATAAATGTAAAGTAATGCACATTGGAAAAAATAATCCCAACTATACATACAATATGATGGGGGCTAATTTAGCTACAATGAGTCAGGAAAAAGATCTTGGAGTCATCATGGATAGTTCTCTGAAGATGTCCACGCAGTGTGCAGAGGCGGTCAAAAAAGCAAACAGGATGTTAGGAATCATTAAAAAGGGGACAGAGAATAAGACTGAGAATATAGTATTGCCCTTATACAAATCTATGGTACACCCACATCTCGAATACTGTGTACAGATGTGGTCTCCTCACCTCAAAAAAGATATACTGGCACTAGAAAAGGTTCAGAAGAAGGCAACTAAAATGATTAGGGGTTTGGAGAGGGTCCCATATGAGGAAAGATTAAAGAGGCTAGGACTCTTCAGCTTGGAAAAGAGGAGACTAAGGGGAGATATGATAGAGGTATATAAAATCATGAGTGATGTGGAGAAAGTGGATAAGGAAAAGTTATTTCCTTATTCCCATAATACAAGAACTAGGGGTCACCAAATGAAATTAATAGGCAGCAGGTTTAAAACAAATAAAAGGAAGTTCTTCTTCATGCAGTGCAGTCAACTGTGGAACTCCTTACTTGAGGAAGTTGTGAAGACTAGGACTATAACAGCGTTTAAAAGAGAACTGGATAAATTCATGGTGGTTAAATCCATAAATGGCTGTTAGCAGGATAGGTAAGAAATGGTGTCCCTAGTCTCTGTTTGTCAGAGGTTGGAGATGGATGGCATGAGAGAGATCACTTTATCATTGCCTGTTAGGTTCACTCCCTCTGGGGCACCTGGCATTGGCCACTGTCGGTAGACAGATACTGGGCTAGATGGACCTTTGGTCTGACCTGGTACGGCCGTTTTTATGTTATGTTCTTATGGCCAGAGGGCATCTTTTTGTTCTGTTTCTACAGTGCCTGGCACAATGGTCCATAACTAGGTTTCTTAGGCATTACTGCAATACAAATGATAACAGTAATAGACACTGGTTTAGCTCCCCTGAGGTTATTAACATTGGGAGCCCTCGTGGAAGAGCTTCTGGCTGCTGCCACTGCCAGGATTTTAAGTACACTCGATTAGATCTGCTGTGAACTAGGTTAGACGATCTGATGCTTAACATTCCTGCTGCTTGGCTATCGTAGGGCTTCCAACCTTGTTACCGCTGATGGAGCTGTAATGTTCGAGCAATGGTGCAAGACATCTTTGTAAATGTCCCTATTCTAGGCCAAGCCCACAGTGGAGGCCAGTCACGTGGAATTTCTAGTCCATCTGGAACCGGTAATTAGGTGCTTGGATGCCATGGTAATGAATGTGGTTTAAAACTCTAGCTTGATGGAAATCTCTTGACACCTCCAGCCCAGTCCGTAGGCCAAAGAGATTTAGAGAAGCTTAAGAGATGTGGAGCTGAGTGTTTGGAGGCTCATTTGAATGGACCCACTAGACATTTTAAGGTTTTTTAGCAGTAAGTGAGACTTACATTATAGCAAATTCAGTAACTGTTGTGAAAAAGTATAGTGGTAATGTAGCTTCAAGGTTTTATATCAAGAAGATCAAGCAGGGGAGAGTGTATGCTAGTCTCTCCTACTTTGTAAGGGTGTATTGCCCTATCCCTGTTTGCCCATCCTCTACCATACTGGTCCTGTGGTCAAAACACTCCTCCTTTTACTAAAACAAGCACTTCAAAGACTGAAACAAAAAATCAAATTAAGAAAAAAATAATGGCTTTTGACTGTTAGCCCACACCACTGCTACACACCAAATGGATTTTGTATGTGATTAATTCAAACAGCTTAAAAGTTTAATCTATTTCTTTGAAGTCAATGGGGGCAGGGAGGAAGGTGACCAAGGTTCTTGGTTTTGTATCTATAAGGCCTTGTTCCTTTGAAGGCTGTAGAGGGAACATCAAAGTTGCTAGGCAATCTGTGTGTAGAGGAGAGATGATCCTATAGAAGCAGGGTGGTTGAGTGGATTAGGCTGTGGATTGGAGACCTGGTTCTGTTCCCAGCTCTGCCACCGACCAGCTGTGTGTCCTTTGGCAAGTCACATCACCTCTCTGTGCCTCAGTTTCCCCATCTGTAAAATGGGGATAATGATACTGACTTCCATGGTAAAGTACTTGGTGATCTCTGGGGTTATATAAGAACTAGGTGGTATTGTGATTAAAGCACTGGAGCAGGCAATACATCCTTGCCTCCCAGGGCTGGGAGGGTGAATTCCTTGATGTTTGTAAAGGGGATGAGCTCCTTGATGGGAAGCTCTGTGTAGTACAGAGTATTGTTCTTTGGTGACCTCTCTTTACGTGGACAATGAGACCCATGTATTGGCTTACCATGCCGTCATTTAGTGAGAACTTCCTTGGAGTAGCTACTGCCCAACTTGCAGCCTCAGATGTGTTGAAGTTTGTCTGCCTCTTCCATGATCCTTGTAGAGAGGTTAGCCCAGGCTCATCTCTCTCCATGGCAGTGGGGAATCACACCGCCTCACTACACTCTGTGTATGTATTGAGGAATTAGCTCGGCCATGGGAGTCCTCCCCCAGCGGCCCTGGTGGGGGCAGAAATAAATACAGTTAGACCAGGGCCCTAGGTCAGGGTGGGGCAACAATGAGTCAGGCCCTCAGGCAGGGGCTGAGCAATAGCGCTATAGCAGTAGCAATATTAACAGTAGCAAGCCCAGGCCCTAGGGCAGGGCAGGGCAATGATGAGTCAAGAGCTCAGGCCCTCATGCAGGGCTGAGCAATAACAGTAGCCTCAAGCCTCTAAAAGGTCTGGGAGAGGGGGAGACTGCCACCCACAAGGTGGGTGGTGGGGGGACACAGGCCCTCCCAGTCCACTAGGGCCCTACCAGCGGCAGGCCTTCTGCTTCTGTGTCAGCGGGGATCCTGGCCACAACACACTGACATAGGCTCTGGCAGTGCTGCAGCCAGACTAGGGTCGGCTGCCCCTGGGGTACTTCCTAACTCCCCCTCGTGTGGTACCTGGGTCAGGGTGGCGTCCTCCGGGGGGTCCAGCACCATGGGCTTCTCGAGGTAGCTGGTGCTGGGCAGGCCCGGCAACTCCTCCGAGTAGCTGGTGCAGGGCAGGTCGGGCCAGTCCTTTTATGGACTGCGGGTCACTGGTGCTTCCCAGTCGCGGCCTAGGCCAGAAGCATCTCGCCTCTCCGGTGGCTGCTTTCCCAGTGAGCTCTCAGGTTGAGCCTTTATACTTCCAGGGCACCATCTGACCCTTTGGGGGGCGGGCTCAGAGCTCACTAGCTCCGTCTACTCTGGTGTTCGGAAGGGCTCCTCTCTCCCTGGAGTGGCGGGGAACCACACTGCCTCACTACAATACCCCATCCACAATCTGCTCAGGGTGGAACAGCAGTTTCAAGTGGTTTTTCTTTACCTCTCAGCACTCAGGTTACCCCTCTTTGTAGTTGCCCTGGCGGCTGTAGATGCCCTGTAGTTGTTCTGCAGATCTGAACTGCTGCTGATTGTTTAAAGCACTTAGTTGCTTGTGTCTGGCTTCCCTGTGCAATGTGATTCCTGCTTGTGCACCTGCTTGTGGTTTAGGCTGGTGATATGGTTACTGTAGCATCTGTACCCTGCGCTCTTTCTAGGCACATGCCTCACAGCCAGCTGGGGTGTGGAGGAAGGCAGTCATTCTGCACCAGCGACGCTACACAACAGTTTTTAAGTAAGAATGTAGGAATTTACATCCTGGTCAGATCTGTGGTCCATCTAGCCTTGTGACCTGCGGCAGGCAGCAGATGCTTTGGAGGAAACTGTGTAACTCCCGTAGTGGATGTGCAAGCAGAGAAAAGGATAAAGGGAATTTGAATGCAGATATCTTAACTTTTAGGAATAAAGTAAGAGTCAGGCTAACGCTAGCTCTAATAACGTGAGATTTCAGGCACGTCTTGGGCAAGTGGAAAGCAAGTGGAACAAAAAAAGCTGTAAGAGATACTGTTTTTTGACCTTGTGTTAGATAAGAATGGAATACAGACTGTAGCAGGAACTGCTGAGAAAAGTAAGATATCAGAGGAATAAACAAGATGCGGTTGTTGATCATTATTATCTGTAACAAAAGGTATAAATGCTTGCCCTAATTGTTTATCTAACAGAGAACTGCCTGGGACAGGGATTTTTACTGCCTCAAATAAGGAAAAGTTTGTATTGAGTCCGGACCTAAAGAATTAAGGTTATTGTTAAATAAAATGTATCTATATATGGGGAATGAATGTTTGTGTATGAATGAAGTGGAGGGTATGAGCCGCTGGCCAGGTCTAAAACTTAAGCTGACTCCAACTGCACAAGGGCTACCCCATGTGGGAGTTCTGAAAGCAAGGGGGGGCGGGGTCAGCTGAACCTTGTGACCCAGCAGAGAGGTTTCCCTTACTCATGAGCCACTGACCAGGTCTGAGACTTAAGCCGCTAGCCGGTGGAACCCTGTGACCCAGTGGACCCTTTCCCTGTGAGAGAGTAAGAATTTTTGTTTAGCTTATGAGCCACTGACCTAGTGGACAGGGCACACCCCGGTATGATTCAAAGATGGGGGGGACAACAGTCTAAGTATTCCCCCAAATCATCGAAGGGAACCCCCGTGTACCATATGTACGTGCATTATGGTCCTGGGACCTGCAGGTATTTAGAAAATTGGAATTTTTACACTCGTGATAATCCATCTAAATAATTCCCACTAGAATGTACCTTCAATCTGGATAAAATTATATTCCTCAGAGGAACCCTTACATCAACAAAAACCTCTAACAAACAGTGGGAGTAATTTATCTGTTGGTGTGAGGAAGCTACAATGAGACTCCATGAATCTCGAGTGCGGAGTCTGAAGGACTCCCAGGAAAAATTAAAGACTCAAGTGCAGGATTTAAAATCGAAATGTAAAGCATCCGGATGCTTCCCGACCCAAACCAGTTCATCAACCCCCTTGTCTCCTGTATATCTCCAATTAGTTAAGGCTGAAAGGGAGGAGGAAAAAGGAACGGGTTAATTTGAAAATTCAGCTTAGCTTAGAGATAAAGAGAAAGCTGCTCTGCGTTCAAGGTCAAGAATCAACACAGTCTGCCTCACTCTGCATGCCAAGCACCAAAAAAAAACCACCCCAGCTGTCTGTGAAAAATATAGACAGAGGCAAAACAAAGGCAACACAAGTTACAGGACTGAGATTACATTTGCAAAGGTTGGCCACCCAGTGAGACCCAACATCTGCTTTTGCGACCCTGGAGCCAATGTGGTTTGGGGATGCTGAAGAAGCCACAGGCAGCCAGCCTGGACTGGAATACTGAGTAAAGGTCTCTGAAAGGGACACCCTAAGAGACTCCAGCGTAAAAAACCCAAGAGTGGAAGCAAGTTGGAGATTTTTTATTTTATTTTTTTTGCAGCATTCCTCTGGACAACCTGGGCGCAGGATAACCTCCCATCCACCTCTCTCTCTCTCTCTCTCTCTCCCTCTCCCCTACCCCTGGGCCTGGCCAGCCCAGACAGTGTGTTTGTGAGTATGGGAAAAAAAAAAAAGATTGCAGGTGGGTCTACCCCTAGTTGTAGCAGGACCGGGCAATAAGAGGAATTGGGGAAAAGGGAAGAGATGTGTACCTGACAGCTAGAGAAAATTGATCAGTTAAAACGCCAATTGGCCGTGCGTTCTGTCCAGGTGGTAAGCCTCATGGGGAAGGACTCAGGTAGCCTTGTGAGTGAGAATGTTTAAGAACAGGACCAGGAGGGGTGGGGGTTAGTTGCGAAGACCACCCTCGCTAAATTGGTAATGGAACAAAGCCTGTGCCCATGGAAAGGAACGATGCAGCAAGAGAAAAAGGATTGGACCCAGACAAGCAGGCAGGCAACAGATAAAGGAACGGGTTGATAACCTTAAAAGCATAGTGGCAGAAGTAAAGGATGCAATAAGTGCAGACATGGGGAATTTAAATCCCTAAAATAGTACTTGGAATGGTAAAATCTGAGTTGATTAAGGTGTCATTTTGGGAAATAAGCAAGTGATTTAAGGAAAAAATAAGAAGTTAACTCTGTAGTTGCTTGAGGGAATTATCAGTTGGAGTCTGTAAAAACGCTAAAAAGAAAAAGAATTCTTGGTTTCTTTGCAGCCACTCTGAAGGAAAAGTGGGCCCTTTTTCCAAAGAAATGTCTGTAAATAAATCCAGGCAAGAGACTATTTAATTAAAATCATTTGGCTATGAACATTTTAGTCAGATTAGAAAAACATATGGGGTGTCTATTGGAATTTAACCACCCAAGTTGTATGAAAGGAACGTCAAGGAAACAAACATGTGGAGTATATATTGTAAAAGGGGTGAGGAAAATGCAAATATGCAATGCTACTTAATTAAAATCCTATTAGGCTCCAAAGGGCTACAATAGGTGGTGTTTTCCTTTTTGGATTACTGTATTTTTTTGAAAACAGGAGTTAAAGGTAACAGGCAATCAGAACTCTGCTAAAAGTTAATTGTGTCCCTTTTAAGTAAAAGTTTAACCTGTGAATGGCTTTGGATCTAAAAGCAGGCCGGGGGGCATCTGTGTGCTGGTGTGGGTTGCCTAATTGGTAAAGTAGAAGCCACTGAAACCTGGCCTGCCTGTGAAACAAACACAGAAAAATATGGGGGTAATTCCTCTGTTTTGCCTGCAATCAGCAAGGGTATTTGTATAAGAAAGAAATATTTTAAACAATGACTGATCACCCCAGAAGGGGTAGAAATATGTTTTTGTCTTTTAGAACATTAGAAAAAGCTAATGCCAGTTAAAGAGCAAGCCAACATGCCATGCATTTACTGGCACAATAGAAATTGTGTTCTGTGTCCTATGTCCTTGTGGTGTTTTGTCTTGTGGCTAGAATTGTTGTATTTAATTTTCTACAGGATAGCCTAGTTTAAAACCAAATGGAAGGGTTAGAGCTAAGTGCAGATACTTGTTTATCCAACTTGGAATACAAAGTGGTTTGGATACTATCAGAAAATACTCAGGTTTTAATATGTGTGACAGAGGCTGTGCCAAAAGCTGAGAAATGTTCTTGGAGCACTGCTGTGTGCACTTTACACCCCGATCACCTTTGGCACTCTGTGGACGGCCACCTGGTTGCGCCTCAGGTGCTCTTGTCCTGTTTGCTCGCATGCACCACTGGATGGCACCCATGAGCAAAGAGGGGATGATTGCTGCAGTTAACGAGATTGTTATGCACCTAATTTTAATTTGCCTGGTAGTTGGTGTTTTCCATTTCTGTAGTCTTAGAGCTGCTGTTTTCCTTCCTGCTGGCCTTGCTATTTTGCAGGCCTGTGCAGCTGGATTTCTTTCAGGCACATTTAAGCCCTGTCTTTCTCAGCTGTCAGCTAGGTCTTGGCTATGAGCAGTGTCCTTGGGCAGGAGCCAGCATCTTATCTTTGGACTGAGTTTGCTAATTGCAGTGTTTAATTCATTCATTCTCTGCTCCTTTCTTCTTCTTCTCTTCCCCCCCTCGGCCTCTTGTACTAGCAAAGGAAACTTCCACTTTCCACTCACACACCTTGTACCCTCCCCAAAATGCTTTGTGATGCTTGCAGTAGTGTTGGCCACATACAGTGCTAATCTGCCTTTCCTGGAGACTTACTGAGGGAGGAGGGTCAGCAATATAATATTGGAATAATATTGCCAGCAATATAATATTGGAAAAGTAGTTTAAGCTATAAAAGCAGCACACCCCTTGGGGACCTTTTGTAAATATTCAGACTGATTTTATTCAAATATCTAAATGTTGCAATTATGAGTATGTGTTAGTATTACTTGATGTTTTTCAAGTTGAGTTGAAGCCTTCCCTTGTAGGAGAGCAGACACCAAGTCTGTTGTGAAAATTTTGCTTAAAGATTTCATTCCAAGGTTTGGCATACCTGTGAGTATCAACAGCCATCGTGGTTCTCATTTTACTGGACAGATTGTAAAGGAGTTATGTGCAGCCTTGCAGATCCAACACAACTTCCACTGTCCCCAACACCCACATTCTGCCGGGACAGTGAAACGTCAGAATGGGATTCTGAAAAACAAACTGGCTAAGAATTGTGCAGAAATAAACTTAAAATGGCCAAATGCCCTGCCATTAGCATTGATGAGCATGAGGGCCACTCCCAACTGGAAGACTGGACTTAGTCCACATGAGATCCTGACAGGGCACCGATGCGACTACTGACTGCACCCCCACTGGCCCTTGCCCAGATGAACATTAATTTGATGGAAGATACAATGCTTAATTACTGCCAGACACTAATGAAATGCGTCAGGTCTTTTTATACACAGGTGAAAGAAGCACTACCCAAGGATCCTGAGCAACCTTGCCATTCACTGGAACCAGGAGACCGGGTCTGCATAAAGGTCCATCAACGAAAGACCGCTCAGACCCCGCGTTGGAAAGGCCCTTACCAAGTCCTGTTAACTACCAACATCACTGTGAAGTGCCAAGAACTGACTGCCTGGACCCATGCTTCTCACTGCAAAAAGGCCCCTCCACCTCGAGATGACCCTCGGACTGCTGATCAGCCTGTCCCTCCGTCTGGTACCCTTTTTTCTCCTTCTGGACAGCAGCAGAAAAGGACAAGGTGAAGTGCTGGTAACCTCTCCCTTGTCCACTAACAGAACCACCATACATTCACCATCTGCTGGAGGAACCCAGTTATTACAGAGTGACATGCTGGTAACCTCCCCCGGTATGATCCTGAACCATGACTGTTCCAGGAAGGAAGGAAGAAGAAGGTATGTTCGTTCCGCTGAAACCACCAAAGTCCAGGGATTCTTGACTACAAAAGACATTAAGAATTGGCTCTGGTGGAAGAGACGGAGTATCGTAACCTGGCAGGGAGGAATTTGTGGGAACCATGCTTGAGTCTGTGGTATTGAGTGGTGGTTTGGGTTTATTTCGGGGACTGGGCTCTGTGCTTTTGGACAAGTACCTTCAGGATGTATAGCCCTTCCTAATTGGCTTTCAGATGATGAATACCTAAGGCGCTTTGCTGCCACGACCACTGCCCCCGCTGTTATCCTTACTACCACTACCACCCCTGTAATACATCCTAATACAGACAATACCATATACTCTAATGAAACCCAATGGCCAAGGCCTTTACACCTTAATGATCCGTATGGGATGGTGCCAATAGTGCAGCAGCAATTTGGAACATTTACAAAGGTCAACAACATGATGAGAAATTAGAGCAACTGGAAAAGGCCACTGGTCTTATTATTGGAGCACAGTTAACACAGGTATAGGCTGGGGTTGGTGAATTACATGTACATGTTATTTCTGCCCTTAGTTTAATGACCCAGAAGCTGTTGACAGAGATGATATTGAATATCAGTGAGGCAGGAAAGGGATTGCAGTGGGATCTGGCATGTTCAGAAATTCAGGATTTTCTGAATAACCAGCTCATGGCCATTCAGAGTGATCTTGAGCATCAGGCTTGGCCCACTGCCCTTACTAGTGCTTCAGGAATGCCATCTGATCTGTGGCCATGGAGACATACTTGGAGATTTTCAGGGTGGAAGTGTAGATGCTCACAGTGCTCTTTCCAAGCATATGGGCCGATTGGAGGGGTGTGGGCTCCCACATACCGAATCCTGCCGGATCCGTGGGGAGGATGCAAGTGGGATTGGATAATTCACTGAGATATTTGGGAAGTTTAACCACCTGGTATGCCTAGCTGACTTATAGTCAGTGCTCCTGGAATAATGCCCGATGTTTGGATAGGGATAGTAAGCCAATGGACATTTTGGCCTTTAAAGCCCCCGCAGCTTCAGTAGGTACAAAAGTTGAAGCTAGGAGAAGTTGTCACTGTTTATGACATCTGTTGGGAAGGTATGGGACAAGGAAATACCCTGACAGGACACCTGCTTTTCCAAGCTAATGACAACTGTGTGTATGTTAAGGCCACCACTTTTCAAGGCATACATTTTAATCTCACCACTGCTACAGGCAATAATATTATTTATTGGCCAGCAGACAAAATTTTACAATCAGCCCTTAGGTTTCAGATATCCTTAAACTGGACTGCCTTAGTACTTAACCAGTTCCAAAATTTGCTTTTACTCCTACCAGAGGTCTAGATAATCTCTGAATAACAAGGGCAAATTCATATGCTCCAAAATATATATCAAATTGAAGAGTATGCCTTTCATACAGCCTATAGAGTGTCTATTTTATGTATTAAGTATTGTGTTTTACGACTAAGGCTGTACAGCACCCCCATCATATTATTACAATGGGAAAGTTAATACTTTTATTGTTGTTGTTTAGTTTAGGGTTAGGTTATTGTTGTTTGTAAAGGTTGTACTAATAATAGCACCTTCCATGCTTTGTCATTGTATTCAGTTAAACCCCAGAAGGTTGTACCGTGTGAGCTAGAGTCAGAAATACAAGATTTAATGAGAATAGAGGTTTGAGAGTGATGGTTGTGCTGGAAGCACAAAAGGGGAGAGTGTGGAAGCAGAGAAAAGGATAAAGGGAATTTGAATGCAGATATCTTAACTTTTAGGAATAAAATAAGAGTCAGGCTAACACTAGCTCTAATAATGCAAGATTTCAGGCAGGGCCTGGGCAAGTGGAAAGCAAGTGGAACAAAAAACTGTAAGCAATACTGTTTTTTGACCTTGTGTTAGATAAGAATGGAATACAGACTGTAGCAGGAACTGCTGAGAAAAGTAAGATATCAGAAGGAATATGTATAAACAAGATGTGGTTGTTGATCGTTATTGTCTGTAACAAAAGGTATAAATTCTTGCTCTAATTGTTTATCTAACGGAGACCTGCCTGGGACGGGGGGAACCCCTGTCTGGGTTTACTCTCCCCTTGCAAGTGTCAGGAAAATAAACTGTCTCTGACTTGTTGCAACCAACCTGAGAATGAAGACTCTGTTTTCTTCCAGATGGATAAATACGCAATAACCAGCATGTGGGGGCTGTTTTTTCCTTAAGAATGTAAGTGAAGTCTACTCTGTCCAACTGGAAAGGCAGGGGGAATGTGAGAAGGCAGAATGTAATTACACAAGCAGGAAATTGGCCAGGACTTGTGAGAAGTGTCATGGGCTATTTTAATGACTACAAATGAGACAGGTACCTGCCCTAGTATCTCAGCCAGATGATGGCATCTACCGTAGCCCAGCAGCCCCTAGCATCGCGCTAAGATGCTGACTCGGAGGGAAGAGTGCCAGCATGTGAATGCCTGGTACCTGGATTTCTGATGAACTAAGTGCCCATAGGAGTCCTGTGTGGTTTGTGTGTCTAGAGAGGTGCTGAGGGAATGGCCAGGTCAGTGTAGTCAATCTGTTTGCAGTCTGGCACAAACAGGGATACGGATACTGTGCTGCAACCCTCACTCGCCTTTGTAAGACCTTAGCTAGCTGAGCCCAGTGAGGGACCTGGAACCTGAGCTCCGCATGTTAGCTGGCTCTGGAGCTGCACAGTGAGCTCACTTGTCAGACCCACTAAACAGCACAGACTGAGTTTAAATAACTTTTCTTTGCAATTGCTCATACAAAACATTTATTGTTTGGCTTGTTTCTTAGGGTGCAGCACAGATACAATCTTGCCTATTCATCCTTTGCATGCTGTCCATGAACATTTCACCGCAAGCAGGGGAACGTTAGGCTGCACCTGCTGTGTTCAGCAGGCACTCAAGATACTGCAGGGATGAGCGTGGTATCGAATAGAATAGAACAGCAGCACAGGTGGTGTAATCAGCCAGGCATGGCTGGAGCACGCAGCAGGAATCAAGGAGTTAACAGCCTGCATTTTACAGGCTTGTAATACAGGGAGGCTAGCTGAGCGGCAGTGTACAATAGGGTCCTTCTATACAGCAAGGACATACATTAGTTATAGTTCCATTGCTTCAGCAGGTGTGTGGCCCTACACTCTCCCTAACATGCGTGCCACCCACCAGTTGCATGGCATGATGATTCTGCAGATAACCCTTCCTCCCTGGTAGCAGTAGGGATACGGGTAATAGCCCAGCAGAGGCTCACACACCCGCTGGCAGTATCGGTTGGCGCGGCGACACTGAGCACAGCAGTAGCCTCGTTCATCCCACAAGGGGTGAAACTCAAGTCCGTTCTCCGTCTGGAAGAGAAAACAACCAGGAGAGGGCATGAGGGAGAAAGTGCCTGGGGCAGAGCACAAACTCTGGGTTCAGTTATGGGGAGCTGCTGTGCTGATGGAATACTAACCCCCCCAAATGCTAGGGGGTTGCTTATCCTGCCATAAATGCTACCATCATAGAACATCAGGGTTAGAAGGGACCTTAGGAGGTCATTTAGTCCAAACCCGTGCTCAAAGCAAGATAAATCCCCAAATCCCTAAATGGCTCCCTCAAGAACTGAGCTCACAATCCTGGGTTTAGCAGGCCAATGCTCAAACCACTGAGCGATCCCTCCTCCCCAGATGAACCCAGCACCTATACCCCAGCCCAGTGGAGCACAGCCATGCCCCAGAGATGCCAGGCTAGGTCTCTCCCAGCTCAGAGCTCAGCTCTTGGACACCCGTGATGACATCTGACTAATTTGAACTCCGGACCTCACTTTCTGCTTGTTGGCAGGTGGTACACCCTGGCCTCCTCCCATCCCTTTCCTTCCCAGTCCTCCGGCTGCCAGCTTCACACTCCCTGCCCTCCATGCTGCTCCTCTTTCCTGGCCCCACTGCTTCCTGGCTGGAGGGGGCCAGGCTCCAAGTAGTGCTTCTGCCTCTTCTTTCCAATGGGCCTGCCGTGGGGAGACAGCAGAGAGTACCAGGAGGAAAAGCAGAGAAGCAGCAGGCTGGGGAAAGCCACTAAATCCCTGGCAGTCCTGTGAGGAGAGGAGCAGCACCCCTGGGAGCTTGGGAATGGGAAGAGAGGCAGAGCCACCAGGGACTGGGGAACGGAGGCAGAGGGTGGGTTGGGATGGTCATAGTACGCGAGTGACAAGGGAAAGAGGGGCCATTCAGTAGTGCCTAAATTCAGGTTTGGAGCTCTGAGTATTGGGAGATCCCTGAGATCTGACAGCATTTCTGAGCAGTCTGCTGGCTGGCAGTGGAACTAGTGTTGGCTCAGAGGTTTGAGGCAGCACTGCAAACTTCAGATGCTGTATCTGAGCTAATTGAACCTCCCTAGACTAAAACACTCATGGTATTCCAGTGCTTGGAGCACAGCAGGAATAGCCTTTTCCCTTGTTCTCCAGGAAGATGTGACAATAACAATCCGGGTTTTCTGAAGGTTCATTTTGGGTGTGGTTCCAGGTTTGGATAGAGGTTTGAATCAGTTCTTATTTCATCTAGTTCCTCTTGGCCCTAGAAGGAACAGGACCCAAAGCAAGAGGGCCAGCTTGTCTTAGAAATGCTGCTGCCTCATAGTCTGAGCACAAGACTGAGAGCCAGGGATTTCTGAGCTGCAATCCTGTCTCCGACTCACTGGGCAAACCATTTAACTGCTCCGTTCCTCCGTTTCCCCAGCTGCAAAATGTGACTAATAATATTTACCTCACTTATGGGGATGCAGTGAGGATTAATTAATAGGTGTACAGCACTTCAATGCAATACATTGATATATTGTTTTTGTTGTCCACACAAGATCCAGTGAGAATCTAGTAAAATCACCCAGTGGTTACCTGAGTTACTCACCGGAACTTGAGAAGAGAAGCAGGCGGTAATGCTGCTGCTGGGGGGATATTCGTAGCATGGCTCCACAGAGGAGAGCATGAGTACAGTGCACAATTAACAGAGTCAACGCGAACATTTGGAGTGGACTATTCTGGAATTTGAGTGGCCCACCACATCTTAGCACTGGTTGAAATTTCCGTTTGTAGTGCTCCATTTTCTGTCGAGTTTGGTGCTTTCTCAGCCCTCATCACTAATATCTGAGCATTCCTCAGTCACTAATGGGTTTTAGCCTCACGGCATCCCTGGGAGGTAAGGAAGCATCATCCTCATTTTAGAACTGGGAAACTGAGGCACGGGTTGGTTACTGAGCTCCCCGAAGGTCACACAGTGAGTTTGTGGTTGAGCCAGGTCTTCCAAGTCTCAGGCCAGTGCCCTGCCCACTAGACTATCCTATCTGCCTTAGTCCTCCATAGGCAGGTCAAATGTGATATTACAACCAAAGAACCGTGGCCTCTCCTATTATGAAGAAGGATTGCAGCCATTATGCTGTGCTATGAGTTAACTATGTTTTGGGGACACTATGAGCATTAGCTCAAACAAAACCCCTAAGTGGCATGACTGTTCCACGCCATTCTAATGTCGTCATCATTTATTGGGATTCTTGTTCTAATGCAGTGGGCTTTAATGCTGCTGCCTCATAGAGTCACATGTCAGGGGCAGACAGAGGTCAGAAAAAGGTGCTCATGCAGGTCAGATGACGTAGCTTGAGAGAGTTCCTGTTGTTGAAGTTCAGCCTGAGAGTGAAATATTGACAGTTGCCCAATAATGCCCAAGGACTCACATAGTCATTTACGGGAAGATCCTCTTCAGTTAGCTGCCGGGCCCGGCGTTTGGTTCCTGGCCTCGCATCCTTATCCACATGGTGCTCATTCTGTCTTTCAGCCCCATCTTGTTTGGTCACAAGGAAGTGGACATTATCTTCCCCTCCATCTTCAAAGTCATGCAGCTCAGGAGCTAAGAATAACAGCACAAACAATCATTACAACAACTGCCCTGGAGAGATTGCAGGGACAAAAGTTGCAGGTGGCATGCTCTCCTCTAGCATGATATGGCACAAAGCCCCACTAAATCCAAAACAGCACTAAACCACGCCCAACATTGTAAGAACATTGGGTCAGACCAATGGTCCATTGAGCCAAGTGTCCTGTCTTCTGACAGTGGCAGTGCCTGATGCTTCAGAGGGAGTGGACAGAACAGGGCAATTTATCGAGTGATCCATCCACTGTCATCCAGTCTCAGCATCTGGTAGTGAGAGGCCTAGGGACACCCAAGGCATGGGGTTGTGTTCCTGACCATCTTGGCGAATAGCCATTGATGGACCTATCTTCTATGAACTTATCTAATTCTTTTTTAAAACCCAGTTATACTTTTGGCCTTCACAACATCTCCTGGAAATGAGTTCCACAGGTTGACTGTGCATTAGGTAAAGAATTGTTTCCTTTTGTACATCTTACTCTCCGTGTACAACACACAGATAGCTCCATGTTATACAAACTGAGAAGCAAGCAAAAAAATGCCTGCAGTGTTGCTGTGAGAAGGAGCAGCAGGAAAACTTTGTCTCCAGTGAACAAAGGGTTCATTTCAGCTCACCTTCCCCCGTGCAGGTGCTTGTAAGAAGAGCTGTAAATTGACTACTTAGGAAAGAGAGAGAGGCGAATACTAGGGAAGAAAAGGCTCCACACCTGGGGTCACAGAACTGTGCTGACTGCACCTGGGTGTTGTCTGCTGAGCCATCCCACTAGCTTACAGTTACTCTTGAGCAGCGTTTCTCAAACAGGGGTCGCCGCTTGTGTAGGGAAAGCCTCTGGCGGGCCAGGCCGATGTGTTTAAGAGCCCGATTCGCAGGTCCGGCCGATCACGGCTCCCACTGGCCATGGATCGCTGCTTCGGGTCAATGGGAGCTGCTAGAAGTAGTGCGGGCCGAGGGACGTACTGGCCGCCACTTCCAGCAGGTCCCATTGGCCCGAAGCAGCAAACTGTGGCCAGTGGGAACCACGATCGGCCGGACCTGCAGACAGGGCAGGTAAACACACTGGCCCAGCCCACCAAGGGCTTTCCCTACAGAAGTGGCGACCCCTATTTCAGAAAACCTGCTCTGGAGGATGCTGCAGGTGTGTGTGTAGAGAAGAAGAGTGTTATATAGTCATGGGCCTTAATGGAATCAGACACTGGCCCATGGCACAGAGTGTCTGGTCTGCCAGCCCTTACAAACTGATACATTTTCAAAGCAAGTCACGTGAGATCCTGCCCATGGACAGGTTCTATTGGGCACAAATGCAGATCTCTCTGATTTGACATTATTCCTTCCTTCACAGTCCCACAATGGCACCCGCCTGTCTTGTGGGTGATACCCACAAGACACCCATAAGAGGCTTAATCGTACAGGGTGCCCCCTTGGGGAATGTTCAGCCAATCAGAATTTGTTCTGATTATGTAATGCTTTTAGTTGGCTCTCTACATGCTGCAGGCAGCTGGCTTGTGGGCAGAGGCAGTGGAAGCTGCTTTGACTGGGGTTGGGGAAGGGGCACAGTGAAACCTAAATGCAGTGAGCACGGGGAATGGGAGAGTCAGGGGCAGCGGGAGGACATCAGGGTGGGCGTTCTGCATTGGGAGCAGAGGGAGGCAGGGGCAGCGGGGCAGAGGAAGAACAGTTGGGGTATTGGGTAGGAGGGGAGTGAGGTGGGGGCTCTGGGTGGGGGAGAGGCAGTCGGGGTGTCAGGGATAGGTGGAGAGTAGGATGACTGGTCTGCAGGGGGAAGGGGCAGTCAGAGTGGAGGGGAGTGGAGGGGAGTGGGGTGGATGGTTTGTATAGGGTGGGGAGTTGGGGTGTCAGAGGTAGGAGAGGACCCAGGTGGATGCTCTGCATGGGAGGAGGAGCAATCGGGATGTTGGGTAGGAGGGGATTGGGGTGGGTGGTTTGCATGAGGGGAGAGGCAGAGATAGGAGGGGTATCAGGGATAGGTGGGGAGCGGGATGGGGGGTCTGCATATATGGAAGTACTGAGACTTGGCCTGATCACCCTGCTTCCCACCTGCTCCCCAATGCCATGGCAGCCTCTCCAGGCCCTGGGGTCACGCTCTCGTGCCCAGAAGCTCTGGGGCCCAGCCTCGCCTGAGCACATCAAACAACTTGCTTGTTACAAAGGTGTAAACATAAATTATCCCCTCAATGTTTCCATTGTGGGGGCCTTGTCCCCCAAAGTGCACTTTGGTTCCACCACCTCTGCCTGAGGTGGAGTTCTGGTGGAAGCAGGAGACTCCCACTATTTGATCCTTCACTTTAACTGAGCTTTACAACAGAGCAGTTGTCTTTCTAACTGACCTCCACGCTCTTAACAGTTATTACTCTGAACACAACAGTCACAGTTCTCTTTTTCAATAATAGAACAGTATTTGCCGTTACTCTAGTACCTCTCATCCCAGGCTCTCAACACTGCTTTAGAAAGGTAAGTGTTGTTATCACCACTTTACGATGAGGAAAGAGGCACCAAGTGGCTAAGTGACTTGCCTGAGGTCACGCAGTGAATCAGTGACAGAATTTAGTTGTCTTGGTTTCCATTCATCTTCTCTAGACATTGTTGGCTTCCTTTCAGGTGCCAAAGAAATGTTTCTCTTTTTTCCTGTGACAGAGGGCAGGCTGATTGAGGGCTGATAATGAAGGATAAATTGACTTATTGCAGGGAAAAGGCCTAGCTAGTTATATTACACGGATTGTTTTCTCGTGGTAGTAATAAAGGATCTGTCCACATTCATTTATCTGATTTATAACTCCACTTAGGAAACTTGTTCTGGGCCAGCTCGCAGCATACAAAATTTCAGAGAGAACAACGGGAACTGTTAATTTGACTGCAAAGCTGTTCCTGGAGATGCAGGTTGGTTAACATGGTACATCTCTTGTGGGAGTCTGCAGGGGTGAGGGAAAAGCCTATTTTACCTGTGATCAGAGTTGGGTGGATCCAGTGTGTGGTCACATTTTTACAGATGTCAAAAATTTTGGAGCTCTTTAGGAATTCTTTGTTGTCAATAGGTTTTTCCTCTGGAATCCAGACCATGGATTGCTCCAAGTAGGTAGTCATCAGTTCATCTTCCTGAAAGAAGAAGGTGTCATCACCTTGGTGTGCCAGCATAGACCCTACCACCTCCTGCGGCTTCTACCCCTCCTCAGATTCCGTTGCTAAAGACATGACTTGTTAAAACAGTGCAAAACATACACTCCCTGTTGTTAAAGCTCCATGGATTTTGCCTTACAGGTTTAGGGCCCCAGTTCTGACCTCTAGCTCTGGTGTACTGTTAAAATTATGACCAACTAAGCTGAGTTGCTGAGGAGTGTGAAAAATTCACACCCCTGAGTGCCATAGTTAAACTGACCTAACCCCCAGTGTAGAAGCTGGAATAATTCTTCCATCAACTTATCTACCACCACTTGGGGAGGTGGATTACCTACATTGCCAGAAAAACCCCTTCCGTCAATGCAGGAAGCATCTACACTACAGCTGCCTACCTGTAGCATGTGCACTGTAGATGTGACCTCATGGAGTAAGCCCCATTGATTTTAATGGAGTTACTCCTGGTTTATACCTGAGGACGTGACAGCAGAATAATCAGGGATCTTGTCTCTTTCTATGCCTCCTGCAGTTCCTTTGCTTATCTGAGGGCTTGCCTACGCCACAAATGCTTTGCCAGCATAGCTCTGTCGGCTAAGGGATGTGATTTTTTTCATGCTCCTAGCCAACAGAACTAAGCCTAACACTAGCCAGCGCCGCCCAGAGGATTCAGGGGGACTCGGGCAAAGCAATTTCAGGGGCCCCTTCCATAAAAAAAAGTTGCAATACTATAGAATACTATATTCTTGTGGGGGCCCCTGCGGGGCCCAGGGCCTGGGGCAAATAGCCCCACTTGCCCCCCCCTTCTGGGTGGCCCTGACACTAGCTCTCTTTTCTCTCCAGTCACTTCGTGGATATGTCAAACCTGCAGTCAGAGGTGAGACTGCAGCATGCGTAGACATATCCGAGCTAGCCTGGAAGTAGCTTGCTCCAGTAACATTAGTAGTGAAGCTGTGGCAGTGTGGGCTAGCCACTCCATGCCCAGGGTCCCAGATAGGCTCGTACAAGCCATGCTGCCGCTTGTGCTGCTGCAGATCCACTGCTATTGTTATTAGAACTTGATAGATCAAAGCTGACTTGGGTATGTCTACATCTGCTGCAGTCACATCACACCTCTGATTTTAGTGTAGACATACCCAATCTTGCTTCAAGAGCCTTCTCCTCTGCAACAACTGCCATTTGGAATAGCCTTATGTATTCTCTGATTCATCAATTCTCCAACTCCTTTCAAATCTCAGATTAAAACATCTCCTTTCTCCCTTGCTCATTCCTCTTAAATTCTCTCTCCTTCTGTTACTAATTTGTGGTCAAGCATTTTCATTTATTCCTCACAAGATGCCTTTGAACCACTGTTTTCTGTCATTTATACCAGATGTCTCTCCTATTACATTATTCTGTAGTGTATTTTGGCATGCAGATTTTATAAACGAGGCTATACAAAAGATTGCACCAAGCTCTTTACTAAATACCACATGTATGCAGAATGCTGGTGTGCTATTTACCATTGCTAAACTACACCAAGACCCATCACAACAGCTCTCAAAGCTGCTGAGCTCCCCTTCAGATTTTGATCTGCTTTAACCACCATCTATTTATTATTAGGATATTGGGTGGAGGAGAGAAATGATTGCTGATCGGAGTAGCCAAGTGTGTGTTTTTCTTGGCTATGCAGCCATGCACAGGAAGAAACTACTAGATCTTAAATCTTAGTTTATCACACTGGGTTTTCCCCTTCTGCTCTCTATCCTAGGAAATACTGTTTTGGTAAAGATTAAAAAATCATAGTTATTTGTGTCATAAACCTAGTCCCAGATTTGGACCTTAGCGTCCAAAATATGGGGGTTAGCATGAAAACCTCCAAGCTTAGTTACCAGCTTGGACCTGGTAAAGCTGCCACCACCCAAAAAATTAGAGTGTTTTGGGGCACTCTGGTCCCCACAAAAACCTTCCCTGGGGACCCCAAGACCCAAATCCCTTGAGTCTCACAACAAAGAGAAATAAACCTTTTCCCTTCCCCCCTCCAGGTGTTCCTGGAGAGATACACAGAAGCAACCTCTGTGAATCTAAGCAGAGGGACTCCACCCTCCCCTGTTTCCAGCCTGGAAACACAAGCACTTCCTTCTTCACCCAGAGGGAATGCAAAGTCAGGCTAGTAAATCTAACACACACAGATTTCCCCCTGACTTCTTCCTCCCACCAATTCCCTGGTGAGCTGCAGACTCAATTCCCTGGAGTTCCCCACTAAAGAAAAACTCCAACAGGTCTTAAAAGAAAGCTTTATATAAAAAGAAAGAAAAATACATAAAAATGGTCTCTCTGTATTAAGGTGACAAATACAGGGTCAATTGCTTAAAAGAAATATGAATAAACAGCCTTATTCAAAAAGAATACAATTCAAAGCACTCCAGCAACTATAGACATGTAAATACAAAAGAAAAAACAATAACCCCTATTGTTTTTATGATCTCTGTACTCACAACTTGGAAACAGAAGATTAGAAAGCAGGAAATAGAAATCCCCTCATAGCTGAGAGAGAGTCAGACAGAAGACCAAGAACAAAGGACTCACACACAAACTTCCCTCCACCTAGAGTTGAAAAAATCCTGTTTCCTGATTGGTCCTCTGGTCAGGTGCTTCAGATACTTATTTCCAGGTGAAAGAGACCTTAACCCTTAGCTATCTGTTTATGACAATTTGATGACCCAAAAGCTCTACTAGAGTCTCATGAAATATCCAAAGAATCTGTGACTGAAAACTCAAACGAATAAACCCCAGAATCTAGGCCCTGAATCAGAAAAGCCCTTCTGCACCTGCATAATTTTAAGTATATGGTTAAATTCTGTTGGCTACAATGGGATTTAAGCACATGCATAAGTACTTTCCTGAATCAGGGCCTTAGTGATTCACTGTTGCCTAAATGTAGCTGCTCTTGTTATTTCATGTCCTTTGCATAATTCTCTCACAGAGTGCTAGGCAGATCTTTCTGGAAGAATTCATTAGATTGACTTCTGGTGTCTGCTAATCCTGAGCTGCCGTGTGGCCTTTTAACTACAGCAGGATTATTGTTCTTGATTCTTGGTATTGTACTGATGGGGATTTTGTCTGTCTTCTGTCTGATCCTGTCTCTTTGAATTGTCATTTTTACCAGCAATCCTCTGAAACAAGATAATTTTATGAAACCATCGCAATGCTTGTTCTTCCATAGTAGCGAACTGTCAGTGAAGGACGGAGCAGATGGAATTCCAGTGAGAACATGCTCTGATTCCTGGATGAAACTATCGAAGTCAGCTTCACATGGGGTGACTTATGCAGATTTTTATTTTATTTTATTTACATACCTTAGGTTCCTGTATTTCAGCCTCCGTAGTTTCAGGTATTGCTTTAATCTGAGTTTTGATGAAGCATTTTTGAAGTTCTCCAAAAAAGATGCCAGTTATTCCCTAAAAGCAACAACAACCAGGCAAATGAAATGTGAAAATTTAAATAGCGGCACAAGGAGAATCTCATTGGATCACAGTTTAGTTACGTTTTTGGTTAGTTTTTGTGCAATGGTGCTGAGATGTACTAAAAAGATCTCCTAAAGGATATTGCAATATATGGGTTTGGAGAATGGTGCTATTTACAAATAGCTAAAGGAAGAGCTTATAAAATGCCATCCTGATACCCACTTCTTTGTAACTATCACATGCTTTAGTCATCACAAATAAATGAATAAAGTATAATCTGGCCATTTTGAATATATGAATCTTCAGCCTTCAACTCTTGCTAGATTATTAGATGAAGATTTCAGGACATGCACCGAGCAGAGTATTTCCCTAGGAATTATAACTAGGTTTCAAATAGATCTTCTTATCTGGTCATGAGGTTTTGATGCTCTCCTGACAGACAAACATGCCATTTTTTTGTAGATTTACTACAGTCACATTCATCTGCAAGGATAAATCCAATGACTAGATCCTGATTTCAAACCAGGTTTTCATGGAACATCACCATCCCCACGGTGAAGAGCTCTGGTATTAAATGCCCCTGAGAGCATATGAGAGAATAGGATCTTTCCTTCTGAAGGATCTCCAAAGCATGCCGTGAAGTGGCATCACTCACTCAGCTAACTCGAGCAGCACTATACAACAGCTTTTAGGACTTGATCTCCCTGAGCACTCCTTGCCCTAATCCAACAAAAATCTTAAGCATGTGCTTAATTTTAAGCACATTATCAGCTCCAGTGAAGTCAAGCTTGCGTAAGGTAAGTGAAGACTAACTCTGCAATGGAACTTCAGAGGGAATTCAAAAGGGTGGAACAACAGGACTAAGAATTTGGATAGGGTATGATATCTAATATATGGGAGAGTATGGCCTAGTGGTTAAAGTACAGGCAGAAATGGGAATCAGAAGACCTGGATTCTATTTCTGGATTTGCCACTGATATGCTGGGCAGTGTTGGACAAGTCACTTAACCTGTCTATGCCTCAGTTTTC
The DNA here is from genome assembly GCF_025201925.1 of Gopherus flavomarginatus. Taxonomy (NCBI): domain Eukaryota; kingdom Metazoa; phylum Chordata; order Testudines; family Testudinidae; genus Gopherus; species Gopherus flavomarginatus. The sequence goes on along the minus strand of NC_066624.1, from coordinate 38,802,335 downwards.
CTATCTGTCTAATGGAGGTAATTGGATATACCTCTGAGGGCTATTGTTCAGTTACTGCAAAATATTTGGAGCTCCTCAATGAAAATTATCAGGCTCCCAACTCTTATTTGTGGAGATGTCCTATCCAACCATTTGTCCAGTCTTATCCTTGCTTAACATAAGAGACCTGATCAGAGAAGGAAATACCCAGTGTGAAGTGGCTTCAGCATAGATAGCAGTAAGTTTTACCCCTTCCACACTTGGTGTCTCTGCTGTGACTGTGAACAGTGGTACCAGTTATGATATTGACACATTCCTACAAGAAACTGGACTGAAACCGCAGGGCCCCCCCGAAAGCCCATCTAATTGTAATAATTAATGTCCTTACGTCAGTCCCAGAGGGCCTACAGATAAAACCGTCGCTGTGTCATGACCATCTGGTTGCCTCGTTGCAGAAGGTTTAGGAAAACTGGCATACTCACATTTTTAAAGTCATGTATTTCTAAAATTTCCTCTCTGCCATTTCCAGATCTGAATGTCTCTGTTCTGGTTAGAGGATCTATCTCCATCAAAATCTTCTTTTTCTCCCCATGGCTAAAGAATGTGTGTTCCATATCGTATATCTGGGAGGACAAGAAATATAAGCAGAGGCAGTTAGGTCCATCCCAATATTTTAATTTTTGTTGATTTAGCAATTTTTAAAAAAAACTCCATTGTTTTACACTGGTTTTCTACCACAGTTTCTGCAGATGGTTATAAAAGTTCCTAAGCACCAATGTCAAGGGGCCAGAGCTTTGGAGCAGGGGCTATCTCTGCTTTCTAGAATCTGCTGGTTGCTTTTACAGCTGCTCCGCTCACTTTGGGCTCAATCCTACACTCTATTCCAGGAAAAATACCCTAAACCTCCATGCTTGCATACAATGGTGACAAATGTTACAGAAAAATTGAGGCTAGATAGATGGACTTTAACGCGAGTCTTTCCTGAGTCAGAAGATCAGGATCAGACCCTCAGTCCATTCATGTGTTAGTGATGGGTTACTTCAAAAGTAATTGTCCCAGAAAGTGTCGACCCGGATTTTGAACATCTCCAACCTGGGGTTTTGGTTTGGCCCAATACACAGATAAGAGCAATTGCAAAAAACGGAATCCAGATCCAGGTTTGGATTTCAAGCTTTCCAAAGTTACTAGGAACTGCCAGACCTGACTACTCCAGTGTCCTTTAACTCACAATAGGCCAGTACCAGCTGCTTTGGAGGAAGGTGCAAGTGGACAATTTAGAATAACCTATCCAGAGGGAAAGTTTCTTACTAACTCTCTTAGGGTACATCCAGACTACTGCCAGATTGGCGGGTAGCAATAGATTTATCGGGAATCGATATATCGCATCTCCTCTAGGCCTGGTCTACACTAGGGAGGCGTGTCAATGTAAGATACGCAACTTCAGCTACGGGAATACTGTAGCTGAAGTGGACATACCTTATTCCGACTTACCTTCCATCCTCACGGTGCGGGATCGATGGCTGCGGCTCCCCCGTTGACTCCGCTACCGCCGCTCGCTCTGGTGAAGTTCCGGAGTCGACGGGGAGCGCGTTCGGGGATCGATATATTGCATCTAGATGAGACATGATATATCGATCCCCGATAAATCAATCGCTACCTGCCGATCCGGCGGGTAGTCTGGACGTACCCCTACATGCGATATATCTGTGATGGTCTATAGGAGGCAGTTATGAACACCTTCCAGCATAACAGTTCTTAATGTCTTGTACCCTCCCTGTGCTGAAATGGGCAAACAGAGAATTAATAATATATCTCTGATACAATCTGTATTACTCTTCACAGGTATCTGCTGCTGTTGTTGCCAGCTTTGGATGGTGCTAGGCAGCCCTCTTGTCTCTGTTGTTGCCTGACTCTTAAGGGCTGAATAATAGAAGATGCTATTTGAAGCATACAAATGATCCTTCTGGAGCAGTTAAAGCTGGTGAGTTGTCTTAGAGATTCTCTTTCAAGGATAAAACAATGTCTCTCTAAAGAGAGGCCTCAAGCAAAGGGCACAGAAACCCCTGAAGAACCAAGAGGGGAAAAGAGGGTACTCACGGTGCCTGAATGCAATATGTTCTCTAATTCAGCAGCAAGGCAGAGGGCTGCATGGTTTGGGGAGGAAAACACCCCTCTCATCCCCACAGGAAGCCACTTCAGGGCAGTCAGTGGCACTTAGGGGGTGGGGGGCTGGAATCTGAGGAGCTTTCACTGCTGCCCCTGCTGAATATCCTCTCTGGATAAAAGCAGCACTTGCGTCTCCAGGGCTGCTGTTCAGGTGCCTTTCTGGACCTCTCTATTCTTTCTTGTCAGTGACAGAAAGCTGGCTCAGGGGTCTGATGGTATGCTGCACAGCTGCTCCCCCACAAACTGACAACTTGCAGCTAGTCTTCACCACCCTGTGGCTGCCCAGTGGCCTGTGTGAAGTGAGATTGGAGGGTCTCCATCCAATTCCCAGTAGAAACCTGTCCACACACAGCTGGCAGGATCTGGCATCCTGTTGGTACTCTCAGCAGAGGCCAAGGGTTGGGTGGGGATGCGGGGAGATTGCACCAGGTTATATTCATTCAGTGGATAAACAGAGTCTTGTGTCTCCAGGGCTATCAAGGCAACATTCCTCATGGAGCCAAATCCTAAATCTGGGCAGCCTGACTGTGTGCGGAGAGGCAGGAGAAGGGCTTTTATTAATAATAAAACCTAACTCTTATATTGTACTTTTTGTCTGTAGGGTCAAAGCCCTTTACAAAGGTGGTCAGTATCATTATTGCCATTTTACACTGAGGCACAGAGCGTAAAGTGACCTGCCCAAGGTCACCCACGAAACCAGTGGCAGAGCAGGGAATAGAACCCAGCTATCCTCAGTCCGAGTCCAATGCTCTAACCATGCTGCCTCCCACTTTAAAAATTAAACTTCATTAATAATGTTCAGTGTCTCCCTGACATTCATGAGCATCTCTCAATAGCTAATTCAGAATTTTTTAAAATATACTTGTTGATAGATTTTACTTTATGGAAAAATTAGGTTAAAGGCTAGAAAATGTTGGCGTGCTGCCTGCTCAGAGAGGCCAAGTATGGGCTGTGCTTTAAATCATCCATGAAAGAATCTGAAACCATATTGTAGACTTACTTTAGAATCCCCTTCTGTTTCAGGGGAATGATTTTTCCTGTCAGTTTGGCCAACTAACCCATTCGGAGGCTTGGCTTAGCTGCATATTATTTGGGGGGTTGTGAAATTTTTAATTGGGCTAAAGAGATACTGATAGTTTTGAGAGTCATCTCAGAATTTGCTTGGGGAACAAGCTCTCCGCATTATGATAATCACTTTGGTTTGTTATCTTGTCATCTTTGTTTTGTAATGCTACTAAATGGCAGGTTCAGGTTATTTCAGTGTTAATGTATGAAGGTGGAGTGCTTGGCTCCAAAGAAAAACTGCAAAGTGGAAAATTGGTTTGTTGCCACTTTTTACTTCTTAAAGTCCTATGAAGAGAGCCAGAAGGGTTTGTGTGTGTGTGTGTTTGTGTGTGTGTACAAAAAGGGTTTTGTTATTCTTGAATTTTTTTGTTAACATTAGAAATTCAACCTTTGCCTATCCTGATTTTCCTGGAAGACTCCTCTCGTGAGATCACCGGAGACTGGAATCAGAGCAGTTGAGAGGAGAAGGGGTGTTTGGTCAGGCTGTTTAAATCTGTTTTGCTTTTGTTAACAAACATGTTACTTCAACATCCACCATTGGGGAAAAAAATCTTTCTTTGCGAAAGATTAAAAAAATTTTCCTCCTTCAATTGAGGGCTGTTCTCGAGTCCTCCAGCAAACCCCAAGTCAAGAGCTGATAATTCTAACATTAAAATAACCCAAACAAGCAGTAAACTCCCCCCAAACTTTCAGGCTTTCATTTTACATTACAGTGAAGCCCAAAGGGCACAAACACAGCGTTCCTTTTCTTTGCTGGCCACATCTGTTTTAATAATTAGAAGACCCGGGTCTTCTGTCTTTCCTGCTAGAAATGTTTTCTCTTTGACTCTCCATTGCAATGTTAAATGGCTCCTCTTGAGCACTTTGTAATGTACTTATTTTTTATTGTTAGTCTCCTAGATGTCTGTAAGTAATATTTCTATCCCTGGTGGCTTGGTCCGTTATGCATTTGGGTAACATTGCACGCTTACTTTTGCTTTACCGCTCTGTGCAGTGGTAGCTGTGAGATACGGTAGTGATGTTTATATTGTGCAGTCTGTCCCCCGAAACCTTTCATTTAAGCATGGTGAAGACCTTTCCTGACAGGGTTAACAGCTTGTGCTCCCATTGTGTGACTGGCAGGCTGTGCGTAACTAGACCAGGGGTCGGCAACCTTTCAGAAGTGGTGTGCTGAGTCTTCATTTATTCAGTCTAATTTAAGGTTTCACGTGCCAGTCAGACATTTTAACATTGTGAGAAGGTCTCTTTCTATAAGTCTATAATATACAACTAAACTATTGTTGTATGTAAAGTAAATAAGGTTTTTTAAATAGTTAAGAAGCTTCATTTAAAATTAAATTAAAATGCAGAGCTCCGCCGGACCAGGGGCCAGGACCCAGGCAGTGTGAGTGCCACTGAAAATCAGTTTGCGTGCCGCAAATTGCCTACCCCTGAACTAGAGGAACAGTAGAGACTCTGTGAGGTCCCAGCAGCAGCTTGGAGATGTGTGTGTGGCTTTTATTTCTTTTTGATGATAAGAAAATAAACTTTCAGGAAATGGGACACTTCTTATCCAAATAGAACGATCACACTTGGGGCCTGGACTGTTAGATAGTTTAAAGTGCATTCTGCTTTGAAAAAATGGTCATCACATTGTAAATCTAGGTGTGTTTAAAGGGAATCTCTTTCTTGACCAATGCCTGTGGAGAGACAAGGTGGGTGAGGTAATATCTTTTATTGGACCTGTGTCAGCCAGACCCATCCCTGTAGAAAGATGAGTGCACTGAGCACGCATGTCCAGGGATGGGGCCTCTAGTACCACTACACATGTAGGTCTGTTGTTCTCCAGGCCTTTACGTGATTAACAGAGTCCTTTCTGTGCTTCACAGAACTGTCACATCTAAGCCACTCGAAATCGGTGTCAGGATGAGGTTCATCTATTGCTCTTGGGGCTTGACTCAGAGCCTCTTGCACTCCAAATCAGCTGCTATGTCAGGAACTTCGATGAGTGACTTGGCTGAAGTCCTCAAGCACTTCTCTGTCTGCTAGACAAAGGGCCAGATTCATTGTTGCCCTTGGGCCCCTCTGGGCCTAGGACAGGTATAGGTTGGGTTGCCATGTTGCAGCAGCGCCAGGTGCATGGGGTGGCTGTGGCCAGGGTGGAGGCAAGGGATGAGTAGGGCAGGAGAGGAAGGGGGTAGATTTGGCAGTAGGAGGGGACATGGCTGGGGAGGACCAGTACCCTGGTGATTATGCACCTCTGCAAAGCCCCATCAGAGCTCCTGAAACATGGGCACAAATTAGGACAATCTTTGGGGCAGCCCTAGCCTGCAACAGGGAGTGGCCCCTGAATAAGGGTGGTGCAACCTGCCCCCTTCTATGTCTCTGCTGGAGTCTGTGTCACAATCAGTTCATAGTGCTCTTTGCTATGGCAATTGTTGGTTTACTAGGCCAGGGCCCCTTTGACAGGCCACTGTTAGCTAGATAGCTCCCTGGAGGGCAGCATAGCAGCCGAGGCTAGCTCTTCCTGAGCTCAGACAATTTGATGGCCTTCAAGGTATGAGCCACACGTCTCCAACCAAATGCTGTCAGAGCAGGACTGTCAGCTGAACTCGGTTACAAACCTACTGCTTGGCAATGGCTTATGGGCGCAGATGATTGGAATGAAAATATCTCCACCAGATGTTGGCTCTGAATAATGGCAGCTTATTTTAAACAGATGTAGTCAAGTAAAGTAACAAAGGCAAGACCAGGCTTCCAGGCAGCCCCGGGGCTGACACAAGCATTGGAAGTGCCCACACAAGCAGCACCAGAGCCAGATCATAAAAGTTCCTCCCATCAAACCCCTTCCATCCCCCCATTGAACCTCCTCTCACTACCCCTTACTGCGCAGAGTGAAATTCAGCCCTGCGCAGATTGTGTGAGACCTGTGTAGGTACCACTGAAATCCAGCTTCAGCCCTGGGGCAAGGACTGAAGGACAGCTCAAGCAGTGCCTAGGTCTTGCATGGGCCCTCTGTGCTAAGGTGAATCTCGCCCACAGGGTGAGTCTGAGAGAGCTGTGCTTCTAGCCCATGATCCAGGTTTCACACATTGTGTTCAAGACAACCGCTCCTGCTATCTGGTCCAGGAGCTCCAACCCTAAGCTGTTCTTGGGCCACTCTCTGTATTGGGACTTTATCTGCAAGCAGAAGCCTGGTGGGAGAATGCAAAAGGACAGGGCAAGGCAAGAACCAGGCACAAAGAGGCTTGTTGGTGCCGAGGTCCATGTTCTTGCTTCGGGTGTGTAGTGGGGAGTTTACAGTCCCTGCTAGGTGTTTATGTGATTGTGATAAGTGTTGTCTTTTCAATGTCTGAGATCAGGGCTCGTGCGTGGCAGACAAACCCCTCTCAGTGGGACACATGACACTCATCTGCTTGTGGGTCCAAGTATGAGTCTTGCTTTCAGTGTGAGTGAGCCGTCATGCAAGCCATGGTACCCATCCAATTTTGAGAGAATGCCTAATATAGAAACTCCTCTCCACAAGGGGGTCAAGGATAAAGCACAAGCAGTTGTTGGCCTACATTTAGTGATGTTGCTTAAGATGTGAGAAGTCTGAATCAGGGCCACAGACTGGCTAGAATAAAAAGGACTTCCCCTTACTGCAAATCTTAATGCCCGTCAAACATGTTGCAATTCCCCCAACACATATAACAACATTCCTGCCTCTATAGTTTTGTATTTTGCATATTGTGAAACTAATAAAATTATTATTAAACAATTATAAAATCTGCAGTCTTTGTGCTTCAGGGCATAAACTGGTCACTATCTGGGGTCAGGAAGAAACCTTCCTCCATGATGCAGACCTTCATCTAAAGCACCTGGCAATGGCCACTGTTGTAGACAGGATAGCGGACTCTATGGATCACAGAGACCTGTGATGGTATGTCAGCTGTTATGCTCCTAACTGGTGGGGTAGGAAGATGGTGCGGGAGGAGGTTTGGAGGGGAAGGTAGCCGGCCTATCACATGTAGGTTGGCTCCAAAATACGTGCTTTTCTAATTGCTGATATTTGAACATCTCATCAAACAGAAAATATGTGTCTAAGGATAATGATCCTATAAAAGTGGAATTTCCCTGAGGAACCAAGAAATATTGGGCCAGTAGAGTCAGCAGAGTTACACGTTGGCCCTTGATGTGGTTTTATTTCAGTCTACCTTGTGCTACTCTAGATATGCACAGTGGGGATAAGAGAGCTACAGGCTAAGGAGCTGAAAATAAATGAACACAATCCAGTTAGCAGAAACGCCTCTGAAAGCAAGTCTGTCTCATTGTCCCCTAACATTGCAAACACATTAAAGTAAGAAATATAAATCCTGACAGTCAATCATTCTAGATTCTGGCTTCCTCTCCTCTTTATGTGGTGGCAAAATGACTTTTCCACCAGTTTATGGTAAGATAATTGAAATAAAATGGAAAATAGTTTCATACTTGTAATAAAATTTGCTGCTGGTGAAATAAAGTAATTTTAACTCTTTTTAGCTGAGATCCCATCTGGTGCAATTATTAATTATGAAAATATTTCACTAAAACCACTAAAGGCTAGATTTGAATAATGAAAAGAAAAAAGTCAACATGAATATTCTGTAGTGTAAAAACTGTTTATCACAATATTGTATGGATTTTTAGAGTGAGCAGTTAGCAGTATTGATAGGAGTAATATTGTAGAAAGATTGATCTCACTGTGTAGAATTGACACTCTAAAATCCTGAATCAGTGAATATTTACTTACTTTTTTAGGTGAAGGGTTCCAGAAATATTTGACACCAAAAAATATCAGAATAAGAAAAATCACCAGTATGCAGAAGAGCAATCCACAGATTTTGTATCTTTTGCAGGTCTTCTTTCTTGTCTTAGACGCTTCTGCCTAATTAATTACAAAACAGCAATATCCAGTGGTCTGCTTATCATTCCAAGGAGTGCTGAATACACATACATATCAGACAGCTATTATGCTCTAGGTAATAAATATTACATGGGAAATTCTGAAATGGAAAAGAAAATCATTAACTTACATGTAAAAAGTGACAGACCTCGGGGCTCTCCTGAGAATTCTTTTCCATGATCTCTAAGTAAAATTTCCTTCTGTCTCTGTGCGTAGAGAGATCGGAGACACCACTGCTGAGGTGGAGTTATAAATGATCAGGACTGCACATGCCAGTGAAGTGAAACTCTGTACTACAATGATTCCAATATGTCATGCTAAAGTCTGCCTTAACACAGGAGTCTGTAATGCACCAGTCAAAGCGTGTATATGTGTGTGGGTGCCTATTGCATCTGTGCTGGCATTGAGGTGTATGGGGGGCAAGCGATTGCCCTGTGGGTTGGGAATGTGACTGAGGGTGACCTATAATGCAACATCTTTCACTCTACACCTACAGTGGCAGTGAATAAGCATTTTATACATTTATTAAAATGGGACAGCAGAAGAGTTCTGCCCTATCTCCCCCACCCTTGCATCCTCTGTCTTTCCCCCTTTGTCTCACCTTTGCAGCTGTGCCTCACATCAGCTTTTTCAGTAAATCTAATGTTGCCTTCCTGTGCCCACCCACCAATCCTAACTCTCTCCCTCCTGACACCTGGGTTTTCTGTGAGCAGCTTAACTAGACCAGTCAGGGCCAGCCTGTGGTGCTCTGGATCACAGCTGGTGAGGCACCGTAGCCCTTGCTAGCTGTGTGTGTGTTTATGAAGGGATCTTCAGAAGCAGCCCCTGGTCCTTTGCTGTGGCTGTGGAGCTGGAAGATGAAATGGGGGTGCCCTCGCTGATGTCTGGCTGCTGGTTCCTTTGGAGCCCCCCAGTGGAACGACTACAGTGTCTAGGACACTAGAGTAGCACTCTGCCCCTCCTGGATCCTTCATCTGGAAGCACTAGGTCAAATTCAACTCTTCTGTAAATGAGCGGAGCTCCATTGACTTTAAGGGGCACCTGCTTAGACCAGGCACTGAATGCTGGACTGCAATGCAAACATGAAAATGGAGTTAAGCCCAGCAAAAAGCACCAGTGTTCCCACTCCCTGCAAGTCCCCAGGCTTTGGGGCATTCAGTAGAGAAACAAAGTTTAACTAACTTTTTATTAAGTCTTATCTTCCTCTGTGAAATCTTCTTGGCACGTCCTGGTTCCCAGAAGATGGCTCAGCATGTGCCCTCACGTACCGCAGCAGAGTTATTGAATCCACGCTCGATGTGATCTCACAGCAGGATGCATTCTGAGATATCGTCACTGAAGCAGGAGGTGCCAAGACTCTTCCACAGGGAAGGAATAATTTTAAAATGTTTATTAAAACACGTGTCCACTGTGCCTTTAACTCGTGATAACGTCATTGTTCACCTTTCTGCCTGTGCAAGGGGTGTGAGTGGCTACCAAAGCCTGACTGCAGAGGCTGGAAAGAGATCCGTAGTGGAGATCACACCAGAGCTCCCACAGTGTCTTCCTTTATTCAGAAGCTACTTTGCAATTTTCTGGTGTAAAGGTCTGAGTACAAAGCACTCAAGGCACAAACTAGTCTTACATATACTACAATACATACATAGGCTTCAGCAGGGAAGGAGCACAGGATTTTCAGCCCCAAAAACAGGCGTATCTATCACTTGCACTGTAGGAAATTCTTTTAGCTTTGAGTAAGGCTAAGATTTTGTCACGATTATATTTTTTAGTAAAAGTCATGGACAGGTCACAGGCAACAAACAAAAATTCACGGAACACATGACTTTTACTAAAAATAACCATACAAGCCGTGGCGGAGGCGCATGACCCCAGTTGCAGCCCCCACCGCAGAGCTATGCGGGGAGCGTAGCTCCGGTTCCCAACCCAGCCATGACTCCAGCTCAGGGGTAGGCAACCTATGGCACGTGTGCCAAAGGCGGCACACGAGCTGATTTTCAGTGGCACTCACACTGCTCGGGTCCTGGCCACCGGTCTGGGGGGCTCTGCATTTTAATTTAATTTTAAATGAAGCTTCTTAAACATTTTAAAAACCTTATTTTCTTTACATACAACAATAGTTTAGTTATATATTATAGACTTATAGAAAGAGACTTTCTAAAAATGTTAAAATATATTACTGGCACATGAAACATTAAATTAGAGTGAATAAATGAAGACTCAGCACAGCACTTTGAAAGGTTGCCGACCCCTGCTCCAGCTGCTGACAGCTGAAGCCGAAGAAGTCACGGAGGTCTGGTAAAGTCACAGAATCCGTGACTTCCGTGACTGCTGTGACCTCTGTGACTAAATCGTAGCCTTAGCTATGAGTAGGCAGTGGGCTATTCTAGTTCCTGGCATTGGCCACTAGGTGGGACAAAGGTCAATTAATGTTACTTTTACTTTATTTCCCCATTATTCTGGATGGGACAGAGCCCCGGTGGGTGAACCGCTATTGCTCATGAGCACTGCAGGATCCTTTGTGTGTTAGCTGCAGCTCCTTTGATACCAAATTTGCTTTTTGCTCAGTATGCTCTATCTACCTTATATATTTATCTGGCTCCGTCACCATTGAATCTGAGTGCCTCACGCTTTTTAATGTATTTATCCTCACCACACCCCTGTGAGGTAGTGAAGTGCTGTTGTCATAAACAGATAAGTAAGAGTTAATAGAACAAAACTGCTTCATATCTCTTTTGCCTGGAAAGGGTTAACAAGAACAGTGAGCCTGGCTGTCACCTGACCAGAGGACCAATCAGGGGACAGGATACTTTCAAATCTTGAGGGAGGGAAGTTTTTGTGCTGTGCTGTTAGTGTTTGGTTGTTGTTCACTCTGGGGGCTCAGAGGGATCAGACATGCAACCAGGTTTCTCTCCAATCTCTCCAATACAGGCTCTTATAAGTTCAGACTAGTGAGTACAAGGTAGATAAAGCGAGTTAGGCTTATGGTTGTTTTCTTTATTTGCAAATGTGTATTTGGCTGAAGGAGTTCAAATGTGTATTTTGCTGAAAGGATTTTAATTTGTACTTGTATACTTAGGCTGGGAGGGTGTTCCCAGTGTCTATAGCTGAAAGACCCTGTACCTATTCCATTTTTTTTTAAATTTACAAAGATAATTTTTACTGTTTTTTCTTTCTTTAATTAAAAGCTTTTCTTGTTTAAGAACCTAATTGTTTTTTTATTCTGGTGAGACCCCAGGGGACTGGGTCTGGATTCACCAGGGAATTGGTGAGGAGAAAGGAGGGAAGAGGGAGAGAGAGGCTGATTTCTCTCTGTGCCAGGATTACTTTCTCTCAGGAAGAGTCTGGGAGGGGGAAAAAGAAGGAGGGAGGAAGGTGAATTGTCCTCTCTGTTTTGTGATTCAAGGAGTTTGAATCACAGTGATCTTCCAGGGTAACCCTGGGAGGGGAAGCCTGGGAGAGGCAACGGTGAGGGAAAGGGTTTACTTTCCTTGTGTTAAGATCCAGAGGGGTCTTGGGGGTCCCCGGGCAAGGTTTTGTGGGGACCAGAGTGTACCAGGCACTGGAATTCCTGGTTGGTGGCAGCGCTACAGGTTCAAAGCTGGTAATTGAGCTTAGAGGAATTCATGCTGGTACCCCATCTTTTGGACGCTAAGGTTCAGAGTGGGGAATTGTACCATGACAGCTGTTATCCCCGTCATACAGGTGCAGAAGGGAGGCCGAGAGACTGGCACTTGCCAAGGTTACCCAGGTAGTCTTTGGTGGAAGAGGGAATTGGTGGGATCTCCCAAGATTTTGGCTACTGCTCTAACCATTGGACATCCCCATTATAGACGAGTGTGTCAGCTTCAAGATCTCTGTCCCTGTAGCCATGGTTGTTATTGCTCTGAGGTCTGGGATCGTTCACCTCACATGCCAGGACCAGGGCTGCCTTTGACAGTTCCTCTGTTTTGGCTCAATGTGCAGAGAAAGCCTTCCCAGGGCTCTGATCCAGAGCTACGGAGCTCTCTCCCCCAGCAGCTAAGAACCATCTCCAGCCCCTCCACTTTCTGTCCCAGGAACACTTTTCCAACATGCTTTTACTAATAAAACCCTATATTGCATAAAACATTAAGTAAAGATACCTTAAAAAATCCACATGCAGTCTGAGCGCAGGGGGTGGGGAGAGAAGAGGAGAAAGATGGACCATGGAAGGGTCAGGAGAACTAGGACTCAAGTCTACGGGGCTCAGCTTCTGAATACTTCCAGGCTGCCACCTGGCAGCCACAGCAGAGCTGCAATCCATGCACTATAAATCCCAGGGCACTGGGCACCACAGGAAGTGGGTGGAATAGGTCAGTGGTTTGAGCATTGGCCTGCTAAACCCAGGGTTGTGAGTTTCTTGAGGGACCATTTAGGGATCTGGGGCAAAAATCTCTCTGGGGATTGGTCCTGCTTTGAGCAGGGGGTTGGAATAGATGACCTCCTGAGGTCCCTTCCAACCCTGATATTCTATTATTCTAAGTGCCACCCATAGATGGCCCTATTGGCAATAACTCCCATGACATCTGATTGGTCCAGATGAAATATTCATGCATGGAGGGACTTCCAGGACGCTATCTGTGTAACCTGGCAGTATCCTGGCTGTTGTACAACAGACCCTGTGCTTGTTCCCTGCTTTGGAGTCTGGCTCTGAGCCTTGGCTTGACCCCTCAATCCCTGGCTCCGACTCCTGCTCCAATCACCAGGCCCTACTTGTGCTCTGACCACTAGGCCTCACTCCTGGTCCTACCTGCAAGGCCAGGCTGCTCACGTCCTGGTTGAGACAGGTTACCTGTCCTACTGTACTGCTGGAAGGCAATCAGATACCATGGTGATGGGTCTGGTATAGGAGCCCGACTAGGCTAGGCAAGCTGTTCTGTGGTGTTTCTGAGCCCTGTACAGTGTGCCCACCTCTTTCCCTAGGCTCCCGAGCCCGAGTTCCAGCCTGAAGCCACAATTTCAAAGCACCGTCTACACAGCTATTTTCAGAGCACTATTGTGAGCTGTGCTTGCCCAAATCTGGTGACCCAGGCTGGGAGGCTCACTTCTGCAGGCTGTGTAGACATATCCACCATACCTTGCCTAGGAAAGAGAAGACAGCCTGCTTCTTTCTTCCTTATCTTTTGTCAGGGGAGCACAAATTTACCCACTTCCAGCAAAACACGAAGTCCTGTTTCTTTACGTCCCCTTCCTCCACACTGACCCATGTCTTGCTGTCTCCTTAGCCAGCCCCTTCCACTCTAGCTGACTCTTTAGTTGAGAGCTTTGTTCCTGCTCCCAGTGGACAATGAAGTATCCCATAATGCCACTGGGCTGTTCTTTCCTGCAGGAGCAGTGCCTCACTGAAGCCACTGGAGGTGGGAAGGGCAGTGTGTGTTGGCAGCATATAGCTGGGCATCTAAGAGGTGTAGCACAAAAGTCACAGTGGAGGGAGAGGGGGCTATGGAGGCTTTAAGCCACCTTTGTGCCCTCCCAAATCTGGACTCTTCTGCGGGAGCTGCAGTGGTCCCTGGCATAACATAGCTCTGGGGGCCTGTGCAACTTATCAGAGCATCTCAGACCAGGGCCACCCTACAGGTGGCAGCGTTGCCCAAAATCTCTGCACCGCTAGGCGCTGTGGACCAGCCCTGCCCACACATGTTCCTTCCATGCCCAGCCATGCCCTGTGTGCAGGGCTTGTGAGGAGGTTCTCGGAGGACAGCCTGCAGCCATCTTCTGCAGTGTTTGTCCTGAAGAATTCTTCCCTGGCTGGATTTGGGGCTTGTAAAGCCCCTTTATGCTGCTCCAACTCCTTTCTTTGATGTAAAGGGGGCCTGGGAATCTCATCCAAAATGTTTAAAGTCCATTTACTTAGTAGCCTAACTCATAAGTGCAACCTCTCAGTGGGGTTAGGTGGGCAATGTCTGAGCCACTCTCTTATATGCTCCCCCTCAATATAGCTTCAGGGCCTCATTCATGGGTTCTCACTCTCGGTCCTATCCTCCTCCCCACAATGTTTTGAATGTGGTTGCATATCTGGCCTAATAACTTTATTATCCTTCCCATCTTTATTTCTTCCAGAACTGTAAAATCATCTCAACATGGCGTTGAGAGCATGGCAGCACCCTGCAGATAAATCAGAACAGGGTGGGTATCCTGTAAAATACCAGAGAGAGTGTTTGTGTGGGCATGACTTTGTTAACATATGCAAGCTCATAGAAGGCTATTTATTGTAACAGTTTGGCTCTATATTTTTAGGTGAAGTCCTGGGAATAGGGCTTACCCAATGGAGGTGGGCTTCACCACATATACACTTAACGATAGGCTGTGCAGCCTAGCATAGAAACTGTGTTCCTTAAATTTCAAGGGCTGTCAGTTCGAGGCTTTGTGTAGGCTCATGTTTTTTATCAGCACTTGAAGGAGATGATGTTAACCAGTCAAACTAGTCAGTACCAATTATTTCTGAGAGAAAATCGAGGAAAACATTAATTTACTGAAAAAAAAAACCATTTTAAATAAAACCCACACATTTTTTGGCTTTCAAAAATGGTTTTTGGTAAAAATGTTCACTTTTCAATAACCTGTGGATATTTTTTAACCAAAAACTGAACGAAAACATTGAATTTTGTGATGAAAATTAAAAATTTGTACTCCCCAAATTTTGTTTTTTCTGTTTTTCATTGAAAAACTGAAAAATTTCAATCAAAATGAAATGTATTGCACAAATGTTTGTTTTGGACAAAAAGCCATTTTGTCCTCCCATCAAATATAACGTGTCAAGGAAAAACTTTGGAGAGGCTTTATTAAAAGGGCATTTTGATTTGGGAGGGAGGGGTAGTGGATGCCATTGAATAAGCTGTCACTGCTTTACGCTGATTAATGTACAGCAAGTAGCACCCATAAAGGGAACTAAGTGTTATTATTTTATTACGATTAGAGGGTAAATGTCATTTATTTTCATAGCAACCGCTGTAGCTCCAGCATGAGTTGGGCATCAGAACTAGCACCAAGAGGTGAGTGATTCACAAGCATGGAAGTTAATGAAGCATAATAAATGGACTCAGTTTCTGTCAGTTCTTGGTGAAGTTTAGGGCATGGCGCTAGCCCCTGGGTACGGGCTGGGTGGTGGAGGTGGAAAGCTGGCAGCATCTGAGTCAGGGTGATGGGATTCAGCTGATTGCACAGAGCGCAAAATGTATGACCACTTGCCATGTGAGCAAGTAGGAACAGTAGGAGTCTATAGGTATTTTACATAGCCTATGTATAGCTCTCCAGAGACTAAGAGGCAGGGCCAGATCCTCAGATGAAGTAAATCAGCAGAGCCTCATGGGTGTAAATGAAGCAATGCTGATTTACACCAGTTGAGGATCTGGCCCATGGGGGTCAGTGACATAGCTGAGCAGAGCCCCTTCAGAACTGCCATTATGGTGGACAAACAGAGACTGGGGGGTGTCAACAGACAGTTCCCTGAGGAAGTCGGCACTGCTGCTGCATCTTTTCTGGGGGTTAAGGATATTGGAGCCCAGGCGTGTGTCACTCTAGTACCTTTCACCAGGTCTCAAGGCACTAAGATCTATAGAAAATACTGTGTTTTTAGAGGCTCCTTCTTTTTACTACTCAAATGGCAGTGTCCAAAAACACTCTTTGGAAAGAAATCTGTAGGACTGTTGGCATGAGGTTTAAACTGATCTTCTGAACGCAACGGCCAGATTTGTGAGAATCAGACCAGCTGGGAGGTCAAAGAGATTGCAGGCAGGATGTCTTGTGTTCTGATTTATGCTGGCTGAAAAATGAATTCTGAGCTTGTGAACTTCAAGAACAATTCCTAACCCCACGAGCCCAGCTCAGGACTTTGAACGCCCCTGACTAAGGAACACTTGCTGTTTGGAACAAATGATCTATTTTGAAACCCAGAGCTCAGAGATAGCCAGTAAAATGACTCCCTCCAGTAAGAGACTTCCCAAGTAAACAGCAAGTTGGAGGCTTTTTAACAGCAAGTCCTAAACTATGAGTTTCTATGAACAAAAAACCCTCTGTGTGACCAAAAATTGTATTTATTTCAACAGCTGTGTGCATGGAAATTGTGCTGTGCATCAATCGGAAAATTCACACCAAGAAAGAGACATACCTGAGGGCAGGGAAGGAGCAGAAATCATCAAAAATGTTTTATTTTCTTGTGGAAAATTTCAATTGAAATACCAAGAATTTTTGGCTGGAAACAAACAAACAAGGACTGTGAAATGTCATCTGGTGCCTCATGGGAGTTCCAGTTTGGACACTTTGTGCTTCCATTCTCTTCTATAGGCTGGGTTCTCTGGTTGGATGTGGTGCATGGTGGTTTCTCCCTTGAAAATGGGAGAAGGCTGGCTGGGGTGCACCAGGAGAGATGTAGTCCATGCACTATAAATCCCAGGGTACTGAACACCACAGGAAGTGCCACCCACAGACAACCCTGTTGGCAGCAACCCCCCTAGGAAGCCTGGATATTAGAGGAGAATGGGGACATGAGGCAAATGAACTACAGCTCCCATGAGGCACTGCAGTTGCATATTCAAATTGAAATATTTCCCTTTTCTGCATTTAGGCTTTTGACAAAACAATTGAAATAGTCTGCAAAAAGCTGACAGATTTCATAACAAAATGTGTTCTGTTGAAAATCCAGTTTTCCATCAAAAAACAGTTTGGATGGAAAAATTTCAACCGGCCCTGCTAAAGAAGCATGAACCACTGAAAATAGAAAATGAGTCAAATTATCCTAGAAGCCAACGAGGATGAACCCATATAACAGGGAGAATTTAGTCTGGTTTGAACTAAAGAAACGATGCAATTCTGAGATTAATGTGTGACTAATCCGTACCTGGAAGACCATCACATGTGATCAAAGGGCTTTTGATTTTCACATAGGACAATAAGAGACTCATCTTATTGCCATTGGTTGATGCTTCCATAGGTTTTCAGTGCCTCTTGCGCCACAAAAGGACAACTCTAATCTTCTAATCTAAAACCTATCACATCCATAATCTAGACAGCTGCTTCGACCCATTCTCTGAATCCAGTAATAAATCTGATGGGAGCTGTGTAAAATCTGTGTGTCTGGAAACTTTAGACCAAGAAATTCCTTCCAGTTCCTCGCTAGGCTTTGTATAAAAAGCAGTTCCCCCAAAGTAGTGGTGTCTGGGCAGCAACCTACTGCAGAAGGTGAGTCATGATGAATATGTTGCTCCTTGTTCTAACGAAACACCCATTAAGGTCAGCGGCAGCATCTCTGAGTGGCACAAAATTGGAATGATGGGCACAGTAAAGTTAAAAATGAGCTAAAATGTTAATGTGGCTAGTACACTGACTGGGTGCTTCCACAGACAGTAAGTAAATCACCCTGCTTACCATGGAATGCTGCATCCTGTCGGCTTTTGTCATGGGCTTTAAAATCTAGCTAATAGCCCCCCAATGTGGAACCTGTGCTCTTTAACGAGGGAGGGAGAAGCCAATGCAAAGCAATAGGAGATTGGTAACTAAGGGCCCAGTCGTGGTGTCCTCACTCAGGCAAACTCCCATTGTCTTCATGCTGCCAGAATAAGAGCCAGCGGAGTAAGGGACTGAGCCATAAGACTCCAGTGCTCTGCTCCATGGCAAAACGATGTCAGGAGATGGTG
This sequence comes from Gopherus flavomarginatus, assembly GCF_025201925.1. Classification (NCBI taxonomy): domain Eukaryota; kingdom Metazoa; phylum Chordata; order Testudines; family Testudinidae; genus Gopherus; species Gopherus flavomarginatus. The sequence goes on along the minus strand of NC_066624.1, from coordinate 38,784,572 downwards.
TTCTTGGAGGCTGACAGATTCCGAGGTCTAGTATGAAAAGCTTGAACACTGGCAATACGATCTCTGCAGGGACAAGGGTCAGTAAGGCAGATGTTACTAGGCCCCCAGGGTGGCTTTCCATTACCAGAAGGATGCCATTTTGGGAGAAAGCCTTTGTTAAGGAGAGTGCAGCCAATGAAAATGAGCTTGCTCCTGTCAGAGTTAGACTCAGGACTCTCAGTTTGTCAGACCACTCTGTTTTATTAGCACAGCGCTCTGCTAATAACACCCAGATAATGTGAGCACCATGCAAGACACAAACTATTTTATTTATACAGATAAAAGGGCAAGAACTTAACAAGATAACAAATGAAGCAGAATCTGATAAGTTTACCTGGGCTAGACGTGCATATCTTATTTCCTTACTAACTATTACCAATCTTCTGTTAATGTTTCGCCATTAGCACCCTTGTTTATGCCTAATGTTTCTTTTCCTGGCACCTGTATTTCAACATTTCTTATTTCTGCTTAAAGGTATACACAACATTTCTTTAATCTGTTCTTATTTTTACAATATAATTCATTCTACTTTCACGCTCCTTTAGCTCTGGGTGACTGTAGTCTGATGAATGTCACTGGAGGAGGGTGAGGCTCAGGAGGGACCCGGTTCAGCATGGCACCTGGGGCTCAGCCAGGCAAGCTGGGCCCAGACTGCTGGCTGGTAACACTGGCCGCTCTGAATGCTCAGTACAGATCTCATCCCTGCAGCTCTGCTTCCCTATTCCATCCCATATGGCTAATGATTGGTGAGTCTGTGAGTCCTTGCAGCATCTGATTGTGTGCCAGTGCCTTGTGCTGAGTGCAGTCAGCTCTCTGACTTGGAATAGCAGCAGCAGATTATGGCATGATTGAACGGATCAGCTTGTCTGGATTCCTGATAGTGGAGGTGCCCCCACCAATATTTCCCAGTAGCCTTTTCTTTTGTGAGATCAGTTTGGGCTGCCTCTGGTCTTGCCCCATCCATGGTAACAGCAGATAGGAAGCAGTTCAGGGTATTTGCTTCTCTGGCAGGGGCAGGTCCTGCAGACTTTTGTGGCCTCTTCAGTCTGGTGGTTTCTGCAGCCATTCTCAGGTGGGATATCTGCTTGATCCTCTTTCTCAAGCTAACTCTTCACTACCTAGCCATTGATTTCTGCTTAGAGATGGGCCTGAGCTATGAAATTTGGATCTAGATCCCGCTTTCCCAAAGGCTTGGGGTGGTGGCTCTGGAGTTTCACCTCCCATCCATCTCTAGTTTCACTAAATTAAAGCTACAGCAATTAACTTTCCCTGTTCTTCCCCCCATTGCCCCATTGTAGTTTGTATGTGTGGAGGCTGCTAGGGGCAGTGTGCTGGGAGAGAAGCTGAGCCCTGTTTAGGGGGCGGGGCTTACCTGCTTAGGGGTAGTCGGCCAGTCAGGCAGCGGCATAGACAGCTGCAGCGGCACAGCAGCCAGCAAACAGAGCTGTAAACAGGGGAGTTTCAGAGGGAGTTTACAGGGGGAAGTTGTGGGGGAGACTAAGAGACCTAGGCAGAGGAACTGACAGGCTAGTTAAGGGAGTGGGCGCTGGTCTGCCAGTGTTCTGGTGCCTGTTGGGGGTTTGTTTTGTTTTGTGTTTCTTGAACTAACAGGTTTTAGGTGGGAAAGCTATGGCCGATACAGAGGCAGCAGTGAAAGACACAATGAGGATGACTGGATGTGGAAGCTGCGGCATGTACATGATCCTGGAGGGGGACCTGAAAAGAGTTTTGTCTGCATGAAGTGCCACCTGATAGAGCTGATGGAAGAAAAGATCCGAGGACTGGAGATGCAGGTGGAAACTCTGGTCGAGTTTAGAAGAGGGTTCGAGCAGATGATGGAGAAAGGCATGAGGAGGCTGAAGAGATAAGCTCAGACGTGCAGATGGAAGCAGGACCAAAGAATTCAGAGGAGAGACTGCTGGGTGAGGAAAGTGGACAGTGGAAGCATGTGACTAAGAGAACCAGGCAGAGGAAAAGACAGGCCAGTGAAGGAGAAACAGAGCTCAGGAACAGGTTTGCAGAGTTGGAAAATGAAGAAGAGGCACAGCAGGTGGCCGCTGAAGGAGAGAGGGCAAGGAAAAAGAGAAGAGCTGCTAGTCCTGCAGGAAGAGGGGAGGAGTCAATGGAAGCAACACCAAATATGAGCCCCAGGAGGATTGCAAGAGTGAATAGGAATCGAGAGGACTTGCAGCCAGTGGGTGCAGGGGATAGACCGGAGAATCACACTGTCACCAGGAAAAGGCAGCTCTATGTGATTGGGGACTCCTTACTGAGAAGAATAGACAGGCCTGTAACTAGAGCTGATCCAGAGAACAGAAGGGTGTGCTGTCTGCCAGGTGCTAAGATACGGGATGTGGACCTGAGGCTGAAAAGGATCCTAACGGGAGTGGGAAAGAATCCATTGATTGTCTTTCATGTGGGAACGAATGATACGGCTAGATTCTCGCTGGAACGTATCAAGGGAGACTATGCCAGAATGGGGAAGACGCTTAAGGAAATCGAGGCGCAGGTGATTTTCAGTGGGATTCTGCTGCTTCCTAGGGAAGGGCAACAAACGTGTGACAAGATTATGGCGATCAACAGATGGCTCAGGCAGTGGTGCTATAAGGAGGGCTTTGGGATGTACGGCCACTGGGAAGCATTTATGGACAGAAGACTGTTCTCTTGGGTTGGACTTCACCTGAGTAAGGAGGGAAATAGACTTCTAGGATGGAGGCTCGCCGACCTGATTAAGAGAGCTTTAAACTAGGAATTTGGGGGAGATGGTTGGGAGATGTCCAGGTGATCTCCATGCTGGAATTGAACCTTGAGAGGGAAGAAAACAAAGTAAGAGAGGATACAGCCGTGGACAGAAGAATTGACATAAGGAGGAAGGGTAGTGTAGATACCAGTCTAATAGGTGATGCTGGTGGTAGAATGTCTGTGCCTAACCGGGTAAAGAATGTCAGTGAAGCTAAACGGCAAAAATTAAGATGTCTGTACACTAATGCGAGCAGCCTAGGTAACAAAATGGAGGAACTAGAGCTACTGGTGCAGGAAGTGAAACCGGATATTATAGGGATAACAGAAACATGGTGGAATAGTAGTCATGACTGGAGTACAGGTATTGAAGTCTATGTGCTGTTTAGGAAAGACAGAAATAAAGGCAAAGGTGGTGGAGTAGCATTGTATATCAATGATGAGGTTAACTGTAAAGAAATAAGAAGTGATGGAATGGATAAGACAGAGTCTGTCTGGGCAAAAATCACACTGGGAAAGAAAGCTACTTGAGCCTCCCCTGAGATAGTGCTTGGGATGTGCTACAGACCACCGGGATCTGATTTGATATGGATAGAGACCTCTTTAATGTTTTTAATGTAAACACTAAGTAAACACTAATGGGAATTGTGTGATCATGGGAGACTTTAACTTCCCAGATATAGACTAGAGGACAAGTGCTAGCAAGAATAATAGGGCTCAGATTTTTCTGGATGTGATAGCTGATGGATTTCTTCATCAAGTAGTTGAAGAACCAACAAGAGGGGATGCCATTTAAGATTTGGTTTTGGTGAGTAGTGAGGACCTCATAGAAGAAATGGTTGTAGGGGACAACATTGGTTCGAGTGATCATGAGCTAATTCAGTTTAAACTAGATGGAAGAATAAACAAAAATAGATCTGGGACTAGGGTTTTTTACTTCAAAAGGGCTAACTTTAAAGAATTAAGGAAATTAGTTAGGGAAGTGGATTGGACTGAAGAACATGTGGATCTAAATGCGGAGGAGGCCTGGAATTACTTTGTCGAAGCTGCAGAAACTATCAGAAGCCTGCATCCCAAGACAGGGGAAAAAAAACATAGGCAGGAGTTGTAGACCAAGGTGGATGAGCAAGCATCTCAGAGAGGTGATTAAGAAAAAGCAGAAAGCCTACAAGGAGTGGAAGAAGGGTGGGATTAGCAAGGAAAGCTACCTTAGTGAGGTCAGAACATGTAGGGATAAAGTGAGAAAGGCTAAAAGCCATGTAGAGTTTGACCTTTCAAAGGGAATTAAAACCAATAGTAAAAGGTTCTATAGCCATATAAATAAGAAGAAAACAAAGAAAGAAGAAGTGGGACCGCTGAACACTGAGGATGGAATGGAGGTTAAGGATAACCTAGGCATGGCCCAATATCTAAATAAATACTTTGCCGCAGTCTTTAATAAGGCTAATGAGAAGCTTAGGGATAATGGAAGGATGACAAATGGGAATGAGGATATGGAGGTAGATATTAACACATCTGAGGTAGAAGCCAAACTTGAGCAGCTTAATGGAACAAAATCGGAGGGCCCAGATAATCTTCATCCAAGAATATTAGAGGAACTGGCACATGAAATTGCAAGCCCATTAGCAAGAATTTTTAATTAATCGGTAAACTCAGGGATTGTACTGTATGACTGGAGAATTGCTATCATAGTTCTTATCTTTAAGAAAGGGGAAAAAAGTGATCCGAGTAACTATAGGCCTGTTAGTTTGACATCTGTAGTATGTAAGGTCTTGGAAAAAATTTTGGAGGAGAAAGTAGTTAAGGACATTGAGGTCAATGGTAATTGGGACAAATTACAACATGGTTTTACAAAAGGTAGATTGTGCCAAACCAACCTGTTCTCCTTCTTTGAGAAGGTGACAGATTATTTAGACAAAGGAAATGCAGTAGATCTAATTTACCTCGATTTCAGTAAGGCATTTGACACAGTTCCACATGGGGAATTATTTGTTAAATTGGAAAAGATGGGGATCAATATGAAAATTGAAAGGTGGATAAGGAACTGGTTAAAGGGGAGACTACAATGGGTCGTACTGAAGGGTGAACTGTCAGGCTGGAAGGAGGTTACTAGTGTAGTTCCTCAAGGGTCAGTTTTGGGACCAATCTTATTTAACCTTTTTATTACCGACCTTGGCACAAAAAGTGGGAATGTGCTAATAAAGTTTGCAGATGACACAAAGCTGGGTGGTATTGCTAACACAGAGAAGGACCGGGATATCCTACAGGCAGGGCCAGTGCAACCATTTAGGCGGACTAGGCGGTTGCCTAGGGCGCCAAGATTTGGGGGCGCCAAAAAACGGCGCCCCCAATTTTTTTTTAAATGGTTGAGCAGCCGCTGCTGCTGGGACAGAGAGGGAGTCTGAGCTGCCGGCGGCAGCCCAGGGCCCGCCCTGGTCAGGGCGCCGCCGTGGCAGCCGGCAGCCCAGGGTGTCTCCTGGGTCAGGGCACTGCCGCGGCAGCCCGGGGCCCCCCCTGGCTCAGGGCGCCGCCGTGGCAGCCGGCAGCCCAGGGTGTTCCCTGGGTCAGGGCACTGCTGCGGTAGCCGGCAGCCCGGGGCTCCCCCTGGCTCAGGGCGCCGCCGTGGCAGCCGGCAGCCCAGGGTGTTCCCTGGGTCAGGGTGCTGCTGCGGCAGTCCAGAGGTTCGGGCTGCCCGCAGCGCGCTGACCCAGGGGAATCCCTGGGCTGCAGGCAGAGGCTCAGAATCCCTCTCCCTCCCACAGCAGGGGCTCCAGCCTATACCATTTTTCTCGTTGTCGGCAGGGGCGCCAGCGGCTGGGCAGAGCTGCGCAGCTCTGCTTAGGGCATGTAGCAGGAGCCCTGCGAGGGCAGCGCGACACTAGGGCTTCTGGAGGAAAGCGGGGGCTGCCCCCTGGCTCAGTCTCCATGTCAGCCCCAGCAAGGGGCATGGAGAAGAAAAGAGCCTCAGCGGTGGTCTGGTGGAGTGGAGGAAGAAAGAGGACCCCGATGCTTATGCATTGGGCAAGGTAAGCAAGTGTTTCCCCACAGGTCGGCCTCAGGTGCCTGTGCTCCTGCCCCCTTGGTCCTTGGCTGGTCACTGCTGCTGCTCCCCTTGTGCCTGGATGGCTGGAGAGAACAGCAGCCTGCAGAGCTGAGCTGCCCCAGTGCCACCAGGCACCCCCCGTCCCCATCCCCCCCCAGCCCTGACCCCCAGCTTCGAGCCCAGTCCCTCTGAGCTGGAAACCCCCTCGACCCCATCCCCCCCACAGCCCTGACCCCCAGCTCCAAGCCCAGTCCCTCTGAGCTGGGCACCCCCTCGACCCCATCCCCCCCACAGCCCTGACCCCCAGCTCCGAGCCCAGTCCCTCTGAGCTGGAAACCCCCTCGACCCCATCCCCCCCACAGCCCTGACCCCCAGCTCCGAGCCCAGTCCCTCTGAGCTGGAAACCCTCTCGACCCCATCCCCCCCACAGCCCTGACCCCCAGCTCCGAGCCCAGTCCCTCTGAGCTGGAAACCCCCTCACCCCATCCCCCCCACAGCCCTGACCCCCAGCTCCGAGCCTAGTCCCTCTGAGCTGGAAACCCCCTCACCCCATCCCCCCCACAGCCCTGACCCCCAGCTCTGAGCCCAGTCCCTCTGAGCTGGAAACCCCCTCGACCCCATCCCCCCCACAGCCCTGACCCCCAGCTCCGAGCCTAGTCCCTCTGAGCTGAAAACCCCCTCACCCCATCCCCCCCACAGCCCTGACCCCCAGCTCCGAGCCCAGTCCCTCTGAGCTGGAAACCCCCTCACCCCATCCCCCCCACAGCCCTGACCCCCAGCTCTGAGCCCAGTCCCTCTGAGATGGAAACCCCCTCACCCCATCCCCCCCACAGCCCTGACCCCCAGCTCCGAGCCCAGTCTCTCTGAGCTGGAAACCCCCTGACCCCATCCTCCCCACAGCCCTGACCCCCAGCTGACAGATAGTGTCCCTAACACAGTTATTGCTCTTTGCATCCTCTTGACTCTCCCAGTTTCTGTGGCCAGTGGTGAGCAAAATTTCTGGAAGCTCAAGTTGATAAAAACATACATGCGAACATCAATGTTGCAACAAAGACTTGTTGGGCTATCTACTTTGTCACTAGAACATGACATTCTCACAGCATTGACTTGGAGGAACTTGTTTCTAAATTTGCTAAACTTAAAGCGTGGAAACATAAATTCTAAATTATAACATGTTACTCTGTGACCGTGTATTGTGTACATTATATGTGATTTTTTTGGGGGGTGGGGGCGGGTGCAAGATGGAAGTTTCGCCTAGGGCGCAAAATGTCCTTGCACCGGCCCTGCCTACAGGAAGATCTGGATGACCTTGTAAACTGGAGTAATAGTAATAGGATGAAATTTAATAGTGAAAAGTGCAAGGTCATGCATTTAGGGATTAATAATAAGAATTTCAGTTATAAATTGGGGACACATCAGTTGGAAGCAACAGAGGAGGAGAAGGACCTTGGAGTATTGGTTGATCACAGGATGGCTATGAGCCGCCAGTGTGATATGGCCGTTAAAAAAGCTAATGCAGTTTTAGGATGCATCATTCGAGGTATTTCCAGCACAGATAAGGAGATGTTAGTACCGCTATATAAGGCACTGGTGAGACCTCATCTGGAATACTGTGTGCAGTTCTGGTCTCCCATATTTAAGAAGGATGAATTCAAACTGGAACAGGTTCAGAGACGGGCAACTAGGATGATCCGAGGAATGGAAAACCTGTCTTATGAAAGGAGACTCAAAGAGCTTGGCTTGTTTAGCCTAACCAAAAGAAGGTTGAGGGGGGATATGCTTGCTCTTTATAAATATATCAGAGGGATTAATATTAGGGAGGGAGAGGAATTATTTAAGCTTAGTACCAATGTGGACACAAGAACATATGGATATAAACTGGACACTAGGAAGTTTAGACTTGAAATTAGACGAAGGTTTCTAACCATTAGAGGAGTGAAGTTCTGGAACAGCCTTCCAAGGGGAGTAGTGGGGGCAAAAGACATATCTGGCTTTAAGACTAAGCTTGATAAGTTTATGGAAGGGATGGTATGATGGGATAGGTTAATTTTGGCAATTGATCTTTGATTATCAGCAGGTAAGTATGCCCAGTGGTCTGTGATGGGATGTTAGATGGGATGGGATCTGAGTTACTGCAGAGAATTCTTTCCTGAGTGCTGGCTGGTGAGTCTTGCCCACATGCTCAGGGTTTAGCTGATCGCCATATTCGGGGTCGGGAAGGAATTTTCCTCCGGGGCAGATTGGCAGAGGCCCTGGAGGTTTTTCGCCTTCCTCTGCAGCATGGGGCATGGGTCGCTTGCTGGTGGATTCTCTGCAGCTTGATGTCTTCAAACCACAATTTGAAGACTTCAGTAACTCAGGCATAGGTTAGGGGTTTGTTATAGAAGTAGATGGGTAGGATTCTGTGGCCTGCTTTGTGCAGGAGGTCAGACTAGATGATCATATTGGTCCCTTCTGACCCTAAAGTCTATGAATCTATGAGTCTACATGCTCTTCTGTTTACTCCGTTGTGTCTCTCGGTCAGGGATCGGCAACCTTTGGCACATGGCCAGTCAGGGTAATCTGCTGGTGGGCTGGGATGGTTTTTTTACCTGCAGCATCCACAGGTTTGGCTGATTGCAGCTCCTACTGGCTGCAGTTTGCCGTCCCAGGCCAATGGGGGCTGCTGGAAGTGGCGCGGGCCGAGGGATGTACTGGCCACTGCTTCCCAAAGCCCCTATTGGGCTGGAAGCCAATGTTCTGAGAGCAGCATCCACTGAGCAGAGATCGAGTGATATTCCTGAGTGCAAACAGATGTGGTCTGAGAGCACACACCTGGGAGGCAAGAACTCTGAGTGATGATTCCAGCTCTGTCTGTGGCCTAGGGCAAATCACTTCATCTCTCTGCCTCATTTTCCCCATGTGTAAATGAGAATAACAATCTCTTCTCTTACTTATCTCCCATGGGATGGGGAGGATTAATTAGTAAAGTGCTTTGAGATGAAAAGTGCCAAGGGTTGTCGTCATTCCTGTCCCCCGCCCACGCCAATGTTCAGAGGTTATTTCCTGCAGATCTCTGTGTTGCCCTACATAAGGAAGAGCTGTGACTTAGTGATTTCACTGTGCCAGACTGAGCTTCTGAATTGTCCTTTTTACTATGCCCTCGTCCAGACTAACCCGCGGCATCGGCGGGTTAAAATCGATTGCTCGGGGATCGATATATCGCGTCTAGTCTGGACGCGGTGTATCGATCCCCGAGCGCGCTTACATCGATTCCGGAACTCCATCAATCCGAACGGAGTTCCGGAATCGACGCGGAGAGCCGCGGACATCGATGCCGCGCCGTCCAGACTGGTGAGTACCTCGATTTTAGAAATTCGACTTCAGCTACGTTATTCACGTAGCTGAAGTTGCGTATCTAAAATCGATTTTAATTCCTAGTCTGGACGTGGCCTATGTTTAGCAAAATGATGATGTGGGCTAAAGCTGCCCTCTACCGTAGTGGGAGAAACAAGGACCCTGACAGGTGCAATGCTGCCATCTAGTGGTCTCTTATGAAACACATACAAGTATAATAATGGGTTGGATTCTTGGGAATGTTCTAAAAAGGGCCTGGAGAATTCGGAGGGGTGTTTATAGGTTTCATGAACCCTTTTGAGTTTTGAGAAAAACAGAAGTTATTTAAAAGCAAACCTGTCTCTCTTCCAATTTGCACAAAATGTTGGACAGCTCTGGAGGACTATGAATAATTGTAAAACTCATTGACCTACATTGTCGACTTATTTAGGGTGCTTCTATTTTGGGATGCTCAATGTGCGACCTCCAGAACCTGGTTCTTCTGAGATGCTGAGCACTGTTACTCCATCTAAGATATGTGGAAGCTGCGGTTGCTCAGCACCTCTGGAAATCAGGTCCACTGGTTCTCAATTTGAGCACTCCAAAATGGGGCGCCCCATATTAACAGAGACATTAAGAAAAATGAAGGCCATTGTGTTGTGGGCTCTCTCAATTCCAGGAAGGTGTGAGGGCAAGGTTTACATGGGTCTTGCTGCAACACTGCAGCCAACCTGGCCTCTTACTTGGGTGATGCTCCTAAGCCCCCTTCTGCCCAACACAAAACCCTCTGACCCAAGTTTGGTGTTGCTTTCAACCCAGGCTAGTTAGCCTTGCTAGAGCCCTAGGCTAGTAGGGTTTCACTCGGGCTGGTAACCCACCCATTTGGCATTGTGGACGCAGGCTAATCACCTTACATGCTGATAGTCCTTTGTTGCTTTCCCACAATTCCCCCTGGCCATATTTTCCTGCCCTCTACCTACTCCCTTCTGCACCAGAAGTCACCTATCAGTTTCTATACAGTGGCTTGGCATTTAAATCCCTGCTATGTTTCTGATGCACAGCACCTGAAAGGAGATGGCATTTGGTAAATCATTCTCCCCCACCCCCCAGCATGCTTCCAGCTGGCCAGAGCCTGACACCAAAGCCTGTGCTACAAGGAGATGGATGGGGTGCCCCGAACTCTCCCCCTGCCCTAAGCACCCTCACACCCCGAGCATGGCGCCTGCTTTCATGCTGGATGGGCTTTTGACTCTGGATGGTGTTAGTAGCCAACTGGGGCAGAGGGGCCGAGAGGACTTGGAGCAGCCACTGGGAGCACTGAAACTGGAGAGCATGGAGCACAGCCAGGATGACCTTGGGCTGGAGTCCCAGCACCTCTTTGGGGAGAAGACAGGGGAAAGGACCAGGGAGGAACCAGCATTGCAGCAGCCAGATAAGATGTAAGCCTCCATCTTTGTCACTGTTATGGAGGATATTGCAACATAAGGCTTAGCCAGTCTCATAACTGTGATGAGGCTGTTATGTGTGTGGGTGACGCTTTCCTGCAAAGCTTCAACTGAGAGTGGAAGAACCTCCATTCCCTCCCTCCACCCTTCTGCCCTGGGCACATGAAATCCAAGATAGAGGCTAAGTGGGGGAAACAATGATAAACATTTCTTGTGGCAGCCACTTCTGCATGCACACTAAGCAGAGGCTGTTAGTGTGGCCAAACAATGCCCGCAAACGCACACACATGGGTGACATTATCTATCTATCTATCTAATCACACTGGCATTAGTATTACAGCATTTTCAGAGGTAGTCTATATATGAAGTGTACTGCAAAGTGGAAATAAGGTGGGGGACAAAGTGGGGGATGTGACATCTTTTATTGGACCAGCTTCTATAGGTGAGAGAGACAAGCTTTTGAGTTTACACGAAGGTCTGGGAAAGGTACCCCAAGTGTCACAGCTAAATACAAGGTGGAACAGATTGTTCAGTATAAGTAGTTAACACATGTTTCAAGGGATCATTCAAGGTGAAACAGCCTGTTGACACCTCGCCAGTCACAGAGGGAGGGAAAACTGTGGGAGGGGGAGGGGTAAATGGATTATAGATTATTGTAATAAAACATACATCCAGTGTCTCTGTTCAGTCCATGATTTTAAGTGTCTAACAAAGTTATGAACCTACGCTCCCAGGCATGTCTTCTGAAAGGCGATCACTCTATACCTGACCTCTCAGTCGTCATCCCCAATGGAAACCTGCACTGGTAGTGGTGCTGGTCATTGTATGCTGCCATGTCCTAGTTCAGTATCTTCTTTATATTGGCCTGAGTTTCAGTTCACTCCTGGGTAATGATGCAGAAGAATGTCTCATGCAGCAGGAACTCTAAACAGTCTGCCAGGTTTCTAGGCAGAGCAAACTCCTTCCCCTTCCCTGTGTAGCTCACTAGTCCCCTCTAGTTATTAATCTGCCCGTCAGTCACCTGGTGATGAAAGAGCTCCATGGTACAGATGGATAGTTTTCTACTAGAGGCCTGGAGTTGCTGTTCTCTTTCCGTTCTGAGATCTGAAGCAAGTTCCCATCTTTCAGTGCCACCACAACCTGAAATAATGTCAAGACCATCACTAGTAAAAGGTCCCTGACTTGTCCTCTCCAAGCATTTGAGCCCACAAAAGCCAATTTTAAATTTTTTTAATAATAACTATTAAACAGCATGGTGCAGTTTAGTGCAGTGTGAAGAACCAGGGGATATACACCTAGAGGTCCTACCACCTCACACAGGTAAGTGCTGGATGCAGCAACTCGAGTGTGGCTGCTCAGAGCCAAGTGCTGATCACATGGCTAACTCTTCAGTGAAGACACACCAGAAGGAACATTGCATTGGGCCCCACTAAGTGTGGCAAGTACAGATGGCTGTTTGTATCCTTGAGTTCAGCTTGTCCTGAGACAGCTGCTGTTTTGTGGCCATCAAGGTAATTCTGAATGGTCTTCCATCAGCATAGTGAAAGAGATGGGGATCTTATATAACAGTACAGTGTGGGTCCTTTTGTTTAGGTGTTACTGCCATGAATGACTTCTATCCTATCACGATGTCTCTCAGATGTGTCTTCACTGCAGATGTAGTGCAGGTGATCTGGGTTTGAGCACCTGGGTTAGCTTAACCCAGGTGTGAGCATCCCCCCTGCAAAGCTCATTGTTTCTGCACTTGCTTGTGCATGTCTGGAGACACATCCCATGGTTCTTAGTGCTGAGACACTCTAGGATCCTTTCTCTGTCAAGTATGTCAATTGCAGGAGAACTTGTCTGGCCTTTGGGGGCAGGGGCGGCTCTAGCTTTTTTGCTGCCCCAAGCACGGCAGGCAGGTTGCCTTCAGTGGCGTGCCTGTGGGAGGTCCGCCGGTCCTGAATTGCCACCGAATCTGTGGGACCAGCGGACCTCTCGCAGGCAAGCCACCAAAGGTTGCCTGACTACTGCCCTTGCAGGGACTGGCAGGCTCCCTCCGTGGCTTGCGGCCCCAGGCACTCGCTTGGAGCGCTGGTGCCTGGAGCTGCTGCTGTTTGGGGGAATTGTGGGAAGGCATTGAAGGATTGCAAACTCTTAAGTAGTTAGCTTGTGTCCTCACTGCAAAGTGGGTGGGTTCCCGGCTGAGTTAAAGCAGAGCCCATGCTCTACCCTATAACCTGATGGGGGGGCAAGTTATATGGGCCTGTGGTGCCTGTGCTCCAGCAATATTCAGGGCACGTGGCTGGATCTCTCCCCCAGCCCCGCCTGCCACTCTCATGCGCCTCCCCGAGAGCATCCCTGCCTATGCCCTGTGCGGCGGGTGACTGCCCTGGCACTCCACACTGGCTCCCTCGCTTGCCGCTGCTGGCTACAAAAGGGAGTGGTGCCAGCGGCAGGCTGAGGCATTTGGATGGAGGTGCAGAGGAATGAACGAGTGACTACAGCAGCTCAGGCAGCCCCGGGTGGCTGCTCAGCCTGCTTTGGGCTTTTTCTTTTCCTTCCTCTCCTCTGCTTTTCTTTTCTTCTGCTAGTTTCCCTCTGTGGCTGTAGCCAGGGCACTCTGATCCCCCACCCCACCACGCTTCCTCCTCCACATCTCCACTTTAGGGGGAGAAACTCGAGCTGTTTTCCTGTCTCCCCCGCAAACAACTTCACTGCTTCTCCTCCCACCTCCCACTGAACCAGCTTCTTTCCCCTCTGTTCCCCTGGGTGCAATGTAGCCTCCTGCTGCTCCATGGCCAACACGTGAGCAGCTCCTTTTCTTTCACGCTGAGGGTGGGGAAAAGTTTGTTGATTGTCGGTGTTCCCTCTGAACGCTTGTTGCTCTTGTTTTTTAATGAAGATTTCTTACTCTGGGGAAGTGTAACTCCCTGGACCTCAGAGAGGCTCTAGGAGCACATGCAGTGACAGTGGTGTGGGGTGAGTGTGTGAGCTTGCTGCTGGCGGGGAGAGGGCTGAGGGGAGTCCTCCTCTCTGGCCCCAGCCCTGGGGCAGCTCACCTGCACCCCAAACTCTTCATCCTTAGCCCTACCCCAGAGCCTACCCCCCAGCCAGAGTCCCCACCCCCCACCTGCATCCCAACCCTCTGCCCCAGCCCTGAGCACCCTCCTGAAGCCCTCATCCCCACATTGTGCCATACAGGGGAACTGTTAAACACTTACTGTTTCCAGTCCATTTTTACATTATTTTAATATATATATATTGGCTTACAAGGCAGGACTTGGACCCATTCTGGGCACCACCAAAAATTATACAAACCTGCCAGCCCTTACCTGAGCCAGGTAAGCAGGCCCAGGTTTAAAGCCACTCCAAACCCAGATCAGGGGTTTTTCTGTGTAGATGGGAGGGGGGTTGAGCTAAAATGCAGGAAGGAGCCTGGGTTAACTGTGTGGTGAAGACATCCCTTTAGGAGTTCTTTAACTGGGTTCCTTTGTGTGCCACGCTGGAGCCAAGCATGTAGGTTGAGTCGTTCTGATTCCTTGTCTTCCACATGTCGGGGTGATCGCTGCTCATCTCCTTCTCCACTTTGACTCGGCGAGTCTTTGCCTTTCAGATTGTGTTTATATGCTTCCGCCATGTGTCATTCTGCCCCAGCCCGGCTGCCTTCACCTTCGCTCCTGAGCTATCTGCCAAGTGGGATATTTATCTGCTGCTTCCCCTATGAGCCACATCTCCGCGCTCAACTGGATTTCATCTCCTTGCTGAAGTGTGGATTGAGCGGCTTTCAAAAACATTAAATTCACTGTAGAGCAAACAAAACAGCCACAGCTAAGTGGAGAGCCTGGATTGGGTGCTGGGATCAGGATCTGTCTGGATTCCCTGGGAGACTGGAAATGACATAATTTAACCCTCTGGATGCTGAGTGCGAACCCCCCTGAGAGAGCTGCGCTGGAGAGCTGAAGAGAACCCGTAAAGGAATCTGCTCCTGTTCTTGGGTTTGTGTTTCCAGGGCTTTGGATGATCCCTCTGGGAGACATTTGTGTGGCGGCAGTAAGTGGAGAGCTGCACTGCTGTGTGCCATTGCTCTTGTCCAGGAGCTGGATGCTGGGAGGAGCTCGTGTGATGTTTGACCCCATCAGTTGGCCTCCTGTGGTGAAAAACAGAAGCACAGGCACCATGATATTTGGCCTTACTCAGGTTTTTCTGTACTCCAGTTTCTCCATCCTCCCCCTTGCAAGAGCCATGTCTTGCTCCTCCTCCCCTCAAAACAGGAGATTTAGACTGCTCCTAGCTGGCCCCTCAGCCCTGCCCACCCCCACACCACCACCTGTAGGACACCCTGCTCCTCCTGCAGTGTTTAACAGGAGCTCAGGAGAGCAGGTCCAACATTTTTATTAATGGCACAAACTCTCAGCTCAGCTTGAGTCTACTCAGGCTTCTTGGAAGCCCCTAATTCCGACTGAGCATGCTAAGAGACTGAAGACAGGAACTAGCGTAGTCATGCCCATGCTAGTAACCTGATACCTATCCTTATGTGTCCCAGGGGCTAATGGCCTCAGGTTCGCTCTCTTCCCTCCTTGCATGGAGTTGCTGTGCTGGTTCTGCCTCAAGCCGCCTGAGCTCCTCATGTGACCTGCCTCCCGTGTGGTCCCCCCAGCCTAGAGAAGGACCTGCAAGCAGCAGAAGGGGAAGCAGGTCACATGTGTGTGGGAGTGGGGAGGAAGGGCTCCAAGTGTGTGTGTCACAGGCAGGAGGGTTGTGACTTGCACCATCCTAGGGCCTGTTTTTTACCCCCCAATGGAGAGGAAACCCTGCCCCCTAGTGGTCACAAAACCCTTAGTCCAGGGGTGGCCAACCTGTGGCTCTGGAGCCACATGCGGCTCTTCAGAAATTAATATGCTGCTCCTCGTATAGGCATTGACTCCGGGGCTGGAGCTACAGGAGCCAACTCTCCAATGTGCCGAGGGGTGCTCATCGCTCAGCCCCTGGTTCTGTCACAGGCCCTGCCCTCACTCCCCCGCCTCCCCTGAGCCTGCCATCCACTCGCTCCTCCCTCTCCTCCCAGAACCTCCCGCATGCCCGAAACAGCTGATCGGGAGGTACGGGGAGGAAGGGGGAGGTGCCAATCAGCGGGGCTGCTGGTGGGTGAGAGGTGCTGGGAGTGGGGTAGGGGAGCTGATGGGGGGCTGCTGACGTATTACTGTGGCCCTTTGGCAATGTTCATTGGTAAATTCTGGCTCTTTCTCAGGCTCAGGCTGGCCACCCCTGCCTTAGGCAGTGATCCCAGATGTTCCTGGCTCAGCGACTCCTAAGGGTAAATGTGCTGTTTGTTGTCTCCTCCACTATAGTTGCTCAGAAGTATTCTGACCACCCCGAAGCCTCATTCCAAACCCGCAGAGCGTCCCATTCCAGCGCTGAGATGCTGGGATAAAAGGTGCTGTGTGAGT
Organism: Gopherus flavomarginatus; assembly: GCF_025201925.1. Taxonomy (NCBI): domain Eukaryota; kingdom Metazoa; phylum Chordata; order Testudines; family Testudinidae; genus Gopherus; species Gopherus flavomarginatus. The sequence continues at coordinate 38,768,562 of NC_066624.1, read as the reverse complement.
GCAGGGGCTTTTATTTTTGTCGTCTCCCCATGGCCTCTTTCGTTCATAGGTAGAGATGAACTTGACAATGTTGTTTGCCAAGCCCAATCCATGTCTTTCCTTTGTCCTTTCTTACAAATGCCTATGCTGCTTGTGCAGCCTTTGGCCCAAATAAAGGAGAGGAGGCTAGTCAGAAAGCATTGGCATTAGCTCATCTATTGATCCATCAGGCTTCTCGGCTTGCGTAGCGTTTAGGACATGCTGTAAGATCCTCTCAAAGATGCCCCATGAGAAGATCTTGGATCAAATTCACTCTCCCTTCATTGCAGCTGTTCACAGCCTGCAGGTGTGACCAGCATGGCCAATCCAGCAGCGACTGTCTCCAGCTGAGTGCTGTTCCAATGGGTCAGCAGGGCATGGAACACACACTGACCAGAGGGTTACGTGGATATACAGGATTTCTCCCTCCTTTTTCTGTTTGACAGAATGAGAAGGGAATTAAAATTGTGCAGGACCAGGGGGTGAGGGTGGGATTGAGAGGTAGCCTGACAAGAGGACTGGATGTAGGGCTAACTCGCAGGAGCTCCTGAGTTTGGCTCTGCCATTAACTTACTGTGTAGTTTTGGGAAAGTCACTTCCCCTCTCTCTTTGTTTCTATTTCTCGATCTGTAAAATGGGGAGAATGATACTCACCCACCTAACTGGCACTAAGCACCAAATATTAATTAAAGAGACTAAGGCCTGGTCTACACTATGGGTTTATACCGAATTTAGCAGCGTTAAACTGAATTAACCCTGCACTTGTCCACACAATGAAGTCCTTTATATCAATATAAAGGGCTCTTAATATCGATATCTGTACTCCTCCCTGACGAGGGGAGTAGTGCTCAAATCAGTATTGCCATTTTGGAATAGGGTTAGTGTGGCCGTAATTTGACGGTATTGGCCTCCAGGAGTTATCCCACAATGCACCATTGTGACCGCTCTGGACAGCAATCTGGAGTCGGATTCACTGGCCAGGTAGACAGGAAAAGCCCCGCAAACTTTTGAATTTCATTTCCTGTTTGCCCAGCGTGGAGCTCTGATCAGCATGGACTGTATGGGAGATACTGGATCGGATCACTTTATGGGGAGACAAATCTGTTCTATCAGAGCTCTGTTCCAGAAGATGAAATGCCAAAGCATTTGAAAAAATCTCCAGACAGAGGCCACAGCAGGGGCTCAACACAGTGCTGCGTGACAAGCATAACGGAAAGCCAAAGACTCAAATGGACACTCATGGAGGAAGGGAGGGGGGACTGAGGACTCCAGCTATCCCACAGTCCCTGCAGTCTCTGAAAAGCATTTGCATTCTTGGCTGAGCTCCCAATGCCTGAAGGGTCAAAAACATTGTCCTGGGAGGTTCAGGGTATATCTCGTCAATTTACCCCCCAAGTCCCTGTGAAAGAAAAGGGGGAAAAATTGTTTCTCGTCTTTTTTCAATGTCACCGTATGTCTACTGCATGCTGCTGGTAGACGCGGTGCTGTGGCTCTGAACAGTAGCATCCCCCCCCCCTTCCTTTCCTGATGGCAGATGGTACAAAATGGTGGAAAACCGTCCTCATCATCCTGTGAGTGCTCCTGGCTGGCCACGGTGAGATCGGCCTGGGGCGCCTGGGCAACAATGGGAATGACTCCTGATCATTCCCGGCAGACGATGCAAAAGGAAACCGTCCTCATCATAGCAACTGGGGGCTGAGCTCCATCAGCCCGCCCCTTTCATGTCTAATGAAGATTCTGTTCTGCATGGACTATCATAGCAGCGGGAGGTTGCCTAAAAAGTCAGTGTTTCTTATTCCTGCATTCTTTATTACTTCATCACACAAATGGGGGGACACTGCCACGGTAGCCCAGGAGGGTTGGGGGAGGAGGGAAGCAATGGGAGGGGGTTGTTGCAGGGGCACCCCCTAGAATGGCATGCAGCTCATCATTTCTGCGGGATCTCTGTGGCTGTGACCCGGAGCAGCTGTGCTCTCTGGTTCTCTAGTACACTTGCCCCATATTCTAGGCAGGACTGACTTTATTTTTAGACAAAACATAAAGAAGGGAATGACCTGGGGAGTAATTCCCATTTTTGTCCATAAGCCCCCAGCAGACCTCAGCGAGGCCAGCCAGGAGCACCCATGACAGCAGAAGACGGTACAAAAGGACTGATAACGGTCATCGCCAATTTCCAATTGCAAACGGTGCTCTAGCTGGTAACCGTCTCTTTAACCTTGCAAAGGCAAACGAATGCTGCTGTGTAGCACTGCAGTATCGCATCTGTCAGCAGCATCCAGTACACATACATTGACAGTGACAAAAAGCTAAATGGGCTGCATGGTTGCCATGCTATGGCGTCTGCCAGGGCAATCCAGGGAAAAAGGGAGCAAAATGATTGTCTGCCGTTGCTTTCACGGAGGAAGGATTGAGTGACGACATTTACCCAGAATCACCCGCGACACTGTTTTTGCATTGGGATCTCAACCCAGAATTCCAATGGGTGGGGGAGACTGCGGGAACTATGGAATAGCTACGGGATAGCTACCCACAGTGCAACGCTCCGGAAATTGACACTAGTCTTGGTACGTGGACGCACACTGCCGAAATAATGTGCTTAGTGTGGCCGCGTGCACTCGACTTCATACAATCTGTTTTAAAAAAACAATTTATGTAAAATAGGAATAATCCCGTAGTGTAGACATACCCTAAGGTGAATCAGTTGTTGGCCCAATGATGCCCTCTAGTGGGATTTTGTTAAAGATCTCACCTTGCATAGAACTGGCTGTGGATTTGTACCCGTTACTATGGCGTGCGAGTCACTCCAAGGTGATGCTTTGCCAGGAGCAAAGACAAAATAAGAAAATGAATGTGCTTATTCCAGAGGAAAGTTACACCCCACAGGGGTATGTCAAAAGAATTGCTGCAGCAATAGGCACTATAGATACCTACAGATAGCAACATACAGCTATTATAAAAACAGATTAGCATCTTTTCCCTCTATTTATGGGTGTGATTATATAGAACAGCAGAGCTGGATTTCAGCACGCTTGAAGTATTGAGGTGTTTGAAACCCAAACTCAGCTGTGCAGCCAAATTCTGCAAATGGCCCCTCCCTTTACAGCACCAAATCCCTAGAGCCAAGTGTTAGCCATTGAACCCCTATCTACAGACTATACACAACAGGAAGAGGGAGGTGTTAGCTACTACTCCTCTGGAGCCCTGCCACGTCCAGTGTGCTCCTTAGGAGATCCTCCAACAGCCCCCTCTGGCCAGGGCCGGCTCCAGAGCTTTTACCGCCCCAAACAGCAAAAAAAAAAAAAAAAAAAAAAAAAAAAGAGCCACAGTTGTGACCTGCAGCTCTACCGCCGCCACTTCAGTCTTCGACAGCAATTTGGCAGCTGGTCCTTCACTCCAACAGGGACCAAGGGACCCCCTGCCGAAGACCCGGACGTGCCGCCCCTCACCGTTGGCTGCCCCAAGCAACTGCTTGCTGGGCTGGTGCCTGGAGCCGGCCCTGCCTCTGGCTCCTCCTTCCCCTGCCTTCCCAAGAGCTTGGCTCAGAGGCTCTGCCTTTGAGATTTCCCTTCTCAGCAGGCTCCTAGAATCCCCTGTCCTGCAGCGTTCCAGAGCCATGTTAGACCTTGCTGCACTGATAGTGGCATTGCTCTCACCACCATATCTATGGTGTGTATATATGTGTATTTGTAGACATGCATTATGGGCCAGATCTGCAGCTGATATCAATTGAAGTCAGTGGAGCTAGGCTGATTTGCCTCTGTCTCAATACATCTAGGTACTGCAGTATTTCCTTTTCCATATACTCAAGTGTGTGCATATGCATGTGTACATAGAATGTATAAGAACTGTGGCAAAGTTCCTCCTTTACCTTGGTGGGTCCTGCGCTTATTGGCGGATTTGCTCATCTCAGTGATCTTCCCCTCTGGTGGAACCCACAGTCTGGGTCAACTCCTTCTGTGTTTGATCAGGAGTTGCGAGGTTTGGGGGGAACCCAGGCCCACCCTCTACTCCAGATTCCAGCCCAGAGCCCTGTAGATTGCAGCTGTCTATAGTGCTTCCTGTAACAGCTGCATGACAGCTACAACTCCCTGGGCTACTTCCCCATGGCCTCCTCCAAACACCTTCTTTATCCTCACCACAGGACCTTCCTCCTGATGTCTGATAATGCTTGATTGTCTGATAATTCCTCAATCCTCCAGTAGCACACCCTCTCAGTCTCAGCTCCTTGCGCCTCTTGCTCCCAACTCCTCACCCGCACTTCCTCTCCTCTGGCTCCTCCCCACCTGACTGGAGTGAGCTCCTTTTGAAACCCAGGAGCCCTGATTAGCCTGCCTTTATTGGCTGCAGGTGTTCTAATCAATGTAGCTATCTCCACTGCCTTCTAGAAAGATCTTAATTGGCCCCAGGTGCCTTGATTAACCTGGAGCAACTGCCATTTGGTTACCATGGTACTAGGGATTTGGTTAGCCTGTGGCTAACATACCTGTTCCTCAGTACTTTACTGTAGCCATCTGGCCTTGCCCCATCACAGAACATAAGAATGGCCATACTCGGTCAGAGCAAAGGTCCATCTAGCCCAGTGTCCTGTCTTCCATCAGTGGCCAATGCCAGAGGGAATGAACAGAACAGGTAACCATCAAGTGATCCATCCCCTGTCGCCCATTCTCAGCTTCTGGCAAACAGAAGCTAGGACACCATCCCTGCCCATACTGGCTAATAGCCATTGACGGACCTATCCTCCATGAACTTATCTAGTTCTTTTTTGAACCCTGTTGTAGTCTTGGCCTTCACAACATCCCCTGGCAAAGAGTTCCACAGGTTGATTGTGCATTATGTGAAAAAATACTTCCTTGTGTTTGTTTTAAACCTGCTGCCTATTAATTTCATTTGGTGACCCCCCAGTTCTTGTGTTATGAGAAGGAGTAAATAACACTTCCTTATTTACCTTCTCCACTGCAGTCATGATTTTATAGACCTCTATTATATCTCCCCTTAGTCATCTCTTTTCCAGTCTGAAAAGTCCGAGTTTCGTTAATCTCTCCTCATATGGAAGCTGTTCTATACCCCTAACCAATTTTTTACCCTTTTCTGAGCCATTTCCAAGTCCAATATATCTTTTTTGAGATGAGGCGACCACATCTGCATGCAGTATTCAAGATGTGGGCATACTGTGGATTTATGTAGAATTCAAGGTATGTGCATTATTCCTTTCTTAATGATTCTCAAACTCTGTTAGCTTTTAGACTGCCACTGCACATTGAGTGGATGTTTTCAGAGAATTATCCACAGTGACTCCAAGATCTCTTTCTTGAGTGGCAACAACTAATTTAGAGCCCATAATTTTATATGTATAGTTGGGATTATTATTTTCCAATGTGCATTACTATATTTATAATGCATTTGTGTACAAACCATTTTGCATATACTTTTAGTCTCTTTGTAAAACTTTGGCCTGAAACTCTGTTTCTCTTGCTTCTATTCCTCGTTCCCATTCCATTCTACCACTTAGCTTTCTTCCTTCTAGTGTATCTTGCAAGATCTTTGCTCCATCTTTTTTAGTGTTTCCCCTAGTTTGACTTTCTATCCATCTCTTTCTTGTTCCCTTGCTTTTCCTATTGTTTTTCTCCCTCTTTCCCCTGTGTCCTCTTGATTTCTCCTTCCTTTCACTGTTTTTCCTTCTCTCTGTCATCTTCCTTGTTCTCATATTCCTTCTGTCTCTCATTCCTAATTCCCAGCCATTCTCTCTTGTAACTTTTCCCCCATACTCTTCCTTCCCTCTGTCCATTTCTCATCCTTTCACTCTCTCTCTCCCCCCACCCCCAATCCCTCAGTACTGCACCCTCACCCACCGTTATTTCTTGGCATCACCCATTGTTCACAAGCTATGTTTACCCCAGCCATCACTCTGTCTCTCTCTGCTTCCCCTGTCTATCTAATCTCCTATGCATTTTAATGTACACAGCATGCTAGCATTCACAGCAGTGAGAACCTGTAATAGATCAGCTTTGTCCTCCCCTACTGTCAGAGAGGGCTACCTTAGGAACCCATAGGACCCCTTTGACCATCATGCTACCCTGCTTTGGGTTATTTGGCTCCTGGATTTTTCTTCCAGGCCTGTCTCTATTTTTTGAGGGCTCAGCTGTCAAGTGAAAGCTCTCAAGAGGAATTGCTTAATTTTGCCATAAACTAAGATGATTGGTTTCTGCATATTCTTTTCTTTTTTTTTTCCATGAGAAAATGTTCAGTAAAGAAACCCTATTCTTCCTACTTACTGGGCTCTTTTGTTTGTCATTTTTATAAATCAGTGTTTATTGGTCTAATTATTGTAAATGCAGAGCCCAATAAAGGTGACTGCGATTGCAATAGCTGATAATGAATTTTGTAACAAACCTGCTGAGCCTGGAAGCCACCAGCAGAAAAGACATTATGTCAGGTTAACAACAGAGGGGAGAAATCATCCTTGCTAATCTCCTCTTTTCCCAAAGCATGACGGATCTCTCTCCAACCTGTGTTGCTCATATAGGCTCTCTGCAGTAGAGGAACTCTGAGTCTCCATTACACCTAGACCTCTGTATTTTGCTTTGCTGTTAAAGGGGGCAGAAAAGGTCCCTAAGAATGCCCCTCAGCTTCCCTAGCTCTGCTGTAGGGGGCAGGTTACAGATGTATTGGGGGTGTTGCCTGAATACACTGCACTATATGGCTATTCTTTGCTTCCCAGGGAAGGAGAGTGCAGGTTAATGCAACCTTAGGGCTCTTCTATCTTACACCATCACCTCCAAATGCAGGGAATGCAAAGGTGGTTTAAAGCAACATTGTCCCTTCCACCCCTGTCTGCCCTTCCCCCAAGCTGTCTGAAAGCTGCTTTAACTCTTCAGCCTAAAGGACTCTAGGAGGGAGACAAGCAAGAACGCAAAAGAAATCTCTCTGGAATAACTCCCGCAATACTTCCCATGGCCATATTGCTAGCACAGCATAACAGTGCTACCATAATCGTGCTGTTAATCACGAGGAAGCTAAACCAATGTATTCGAAACTTTTCGACTGGACAAATTACAAACCCGGAGAAGTCAAAAATCATAAACCAAAACCCCCAAAATCAACAAAGTGACAGAACAGTCATGAGATTTAAAAAATAATAAACAGGTTCTTTTGATGTGCCGTCTGGCTTTTGACCCTTTTGGGCCCACGTTTTCAAGTGTTTCTCTGCAACCACTAGGACTAGAAAGGTCTAAAAGAAAGCTGAGATTCTCCCATAATCATCTCTCCCCGGGAACTGAGGATTTAAGGAAAACACCAAATACTGCAAGACTCACGGTAAAAATCGCAAAAGTTGGGATCACTGAACTAGCGTTTGGATCCCAGTTACTCTGATCACTGGGTGTACTGTGCCCTGATTAGATATAGCTGGATGAGAGGAGGTCAGAAGCCAGGTTACAGCCAATTTCAGTGGCTCCCTATGCGTCCCAGACAGATGGGGAGAGAGGCTTTTTCAGATTTGAAGCTTTTATGCTCTTTAAAGACTTTCCTTAAGAGTTGGCATGGTGTTGATCAGCCCCTGGCAGGCAGCATGGCTCTGCTGGCTTCAGGCTCTGCTGTGGTTGTGCGGAGCTTCTAAACGTCTGTCGAGGTGAAACAAGGGCTTGTCTCTCTCTTCCCTCTCCCCATGTTTTCTCTGTGTCACTTGACCTAGTTACACTGGTGCAAATGTCTAATGTAAGTACAGTTAAATCAGTTTTAAATTGCACTCAAACTGGTTTAGCTTAACCTGGGGTAACTAGAGTGATTTAAAAATTGGTTGAACTACCCAGGTGTGAGATTTTGAATAGATAAACACCTTAAGTGGCAAGCCGTACCAGGCCTGCTGTGTGGGTCTCTTCTCATCTCGCCACGTTTGGCATGAGTGCCTTCTCCCTTCTCCCTCTGGAACAGCCTCCATTTCCCATCTCCAGCTCTCTTCCTGTCTGCCCAGAACACCTCCCTGCTCTCCTCTGCCTAAGCCTCTTAATCTCTCTGCCAAGTGCTTTGAATAATGGTTTGTGTGAAAAAATTTTGTGCAGAAAAAGGCAAGATCCCTGCAGGCTTGTAAGAAGTGTCAGGTTTCCTCTGCCCGAACCCTGATGCTGGCGTGCTGGGAGGGTATGACAACCGAAACCAGGGACAAAGGGCATGGCTGTCCATCCTCACAGATATCCCACGATCTCTGGGGAAGTCCCACAGGTCCTGTGGCCTCCATTGTGGAGGGGCCAGGCCTTGTTGCAGAGGGACAGGCCTATACTGGAACACCCTGTTCCCCATTATAGTGTGGATCTATGCTGTTCTTTCATCCCTTTATAGGTCTAGCCATGAGAAATTCCTTTGACAGGATTCAAAGGCATAAATGGAGGCACCCAGGATGCTCTTGTGGTTCAGACACTAGACTGGCACTGAGACGATGTGGGTTCAAATCCTCTGCCACAGGCTCTGTGGGTGACCTTGGGTGAGTCATTTAAACTTTCTGTGCTTCCATTCCCTACCTGTAAAATGGGGATAATAATCCTTCCTTCCCCTGCCCTTTGTCTCCTCTATTTGGATGGTGAGCCCTTTGAGGGTTTGTTTCTTACTCCGTGTTCAGACAGGGTCTAGCACGATGAGGCCCTGAGCTGAATAAGAAACATCCACAGGGTCAGCATGACTCCCTCAGGGCTTTCCCTGGAGCCCTTCCAATCCCAGCTGGTTTTTGTTCACCCCTGTCCAAAACCTGGTGGACCAGCCATGCAGAGGGTCTTACCCAGAGTTGCAGGGAGGGGCCATGAGGCTTCTTAAGAGCTGGGCCCCTCCCTCCATAGACCTGTGGGCATTCAAGCAGTTTTCCTGATCCTTTCATCCCCTCGCCTGTGAGAAATGGGGGGTGAGCTTTCTAACAGCAAGCTGTAGTGGCAGTATAATAACGTTGCTGTGGGTGGGATACTCACTGTCACCCTTTGCATGTTTATCCTGTGCCAATTTCCTGATTTTTATGAAGTGAACCTTTTAAGGTGAGGAATTATTTGCTGGGGAAATGGATGTTGTTCTTGCAAGGTGCTCGAGTTGTGATTGTTGGTGGGAGATTTATTTGGCTCTATTAGTGGCGCATTTACTCAGTGTTGTAATTATTGAAAATGATGGTGTGTGTTGATGGGCCATCAGTGGAGTTGTCACCTACACTTTAGTGCCACTGATGGACCAGCCCACATTGATACTCGACAGAAAGGAGCATGCTAAAATTGTCCTAGATCCACAATGTTAAAGGTAAAGCAGGGAAGAGAGTGCTGTGCATAGGAGATTGCAGCAATCCAACCTTCCTTTTATATGAATTAAGCTAATTTAGTTGTCAGCAATGGTGCCAGTTGGACAGCCCTGAGATTGATTACTTCAGTCTACACAAAGAATGGGTGCAGTATGAGCTACGGTAATTTAGCCTTCTCCACACCATTCAGTCAATGGGCCCCATAGAACCAGCTCTAAAGTTAGAACCCATTCAGTCCCTGCACTCTTACCCAGTGTTTGGCATAAAATGGGCCAGGGAGGAGAGCTAGCTGGGTGTGAAGTCTTGGGACTACTGGGTTAAAACCCTGGTTTACCCTGAATATGGTGAGAATAAATGTGACTGGCTGAGGGGCCAAGTCACAAGGCAAAGGGGATCACATGTGGACCTGGATAATGGGGTGGCAGGACCCTGCGATGCCACAGTCACAAGCTGGTGTGCCACTTTGCCACAGACCCCACTGGGGAGTTTGGTCACTTTCTGCTGGGACAGGTTTGCAATGAAGACACACCAATTTTAGTGAGTAACCACAATGTAAATTCTTTTCCTACTTAGTCCAGTAAACAGGTTTCACTTAATCCAGTTTGTTCACACATTCTGTAGTGTCAAACACAGCTGCTGCCAATGGACCATCAAATGTACCAAAAAACCAGCCCAGCCCACCTGATGGCAGTTTGATGCCGAATGTTTTGCAAAGGGGCAGGCATCTAGTTCCCATAGCACTGTGGGCGCCTGTACAGAGGGCAAACGATTCCCTAATTTCCTGAGAGACACATTAGGTGTGTGTTCTGCAAGGGTTAAATAGTTTTTGAATATTCTCCTCCCCCAGTGTTTCTCTGCCTTATTTAAGAGGAAGTATGCTCTCTTTACTCCTTCATTTTCTTCCTTTTGAGTCGCAGATTTCTGCTGGAGACTGAACTAAACACCTTCAAACTTTGAGGCTGTTTGAAGTCAAAACCTGGTTCTGATCCAGATTTAGCAAGCTGTCCCTATCAATACAATGAACCAAACCAAGCCCTAAAGTACAAACACCCATGGGCAGTGGGTATTGCTTAGACTCCCCTGGCCAGCCTCCCCTGGCCTACCTCCCCAAAAAGCCAAGTGTGGACAGTGGCCCCGCCCACACTCGACCTCAAGGCCCCCTCCTGCCTCCTGCTCTTTCCCTGTGGCCCCAGTTCAGGCTGCTCTTCTTCCCCGAAGCATGCTGGGGCTGGGGCTGGAAGCGGGGGGCAGCCAGCAGCCCAGGACTTGGAGCAGCTGGGGTTGCCCAGCACTCTGGGGCTGGGGTACCTGGCACTCGAGCTACTCGGCGCTCCAGGTCTGGGGGCACTGGGGCTGCCTAGGGCTGGGGGGTTCTCCGGCTGGCCAGCCTGGGGCTGGAGGCAGCTGGAGTGGACCTCCTCTGGCCATGTTGGGGGGCTCAGGGCTTCAGCAGGGGAGGGAGATGGAAGGGGTGAAGGAGAGGTGGGGCCTCGTGCAGAAGGGGCGGGGCCGGGGGCTAGCCTCCCCAAACCGGCAGTTCACATGCCGCCCATGCAAACACTCCAGGACTCTGTTGGGGTCAAGAAGGAATTTTCCTCCAGGGCAGATTGGCAGAGACCCTGGAGGTTTTTCACCTTCCTCTGCAGCATGGGGCACGGGTCACTTGCTGGAGGATTCTCTGCAGCTTGAGGTCTTCAAACCACAATTTGAGGACTTCAATAACTCAGACATAGGGTAGGGGTTTGTTATAGAAGTGGATGGGTGAGATTGTGTTACATTGTGCAGGAGGTCAGACTAGATGATCATAATGGTCCCTTCTGGCCTTAAAGTCTATGAGTCTATGAGATCTGGACTCAGCTGGCCCATGTGTCTGTAATGTGCTGAATCAAAACCCCAGCGCTGAGGACTCTTAGCTTTCAGATCTGGATCCAAACTCCATGGCTCAGGCCAATCTCTGTCTTATCTGGGAGACAAAGGAAATTCTATGGGTATTCAAGCAATATTATGGGCCAATTCTGTGCTGCCTTATTCCCTGTGTGACCTCACTGACTTTAACAGGAATATGCGGGTGGTTAGTCAGTGCAGGATTCGATCCTGTGGTTGAGAAAGATCTAAAAGAGAAAAGTAATGATCATTGCAGCCCCAATGCAGCCATAACTCAGCAACATTGCACATCAGAGGGTATAGAAATTAACCTCAAATTCAGAATTAAAATATTATCTGTACACAAAGGTATGAGCTGAGATCTCCACACAAGTCATAACTGAATATCTTCTTGTCATCCTTATATTTAAAATTTCAGCCATAATGTCCCTCTTTTTCAGATGGGCAAAATGAGACAGACAGGCAAAGTGACTAGTCCAAGGATGCAGAGGAAGTCCAAGTCAGAGCTGGGATTAGAATACCAGAGTCCCTGCTCCTAGTCCTGGGCTCAGACTCATTCCCAGAGCACTGGCAGGTCAGTATCCTGTCCTGCTTACTGACTACACCAGGGGCAGCCAATTATTTTTGTCAAGGTCCAAATTTCTTGGTCAAGGTACAGTTAAGGTCCAGACTCCAGAGAAAATAAGAATAAAAATAACAACAATAATGATAATGAGTAAATAAAAATGTTGGGGTCTGTTCAAAAGCATCTGGTGGTCCAAATTTGACCCGTGGACTGCTTATTGACTACCGTGGCACTACACTGTACCATTGCTAAAGGGGTTAGAATGATTCCATTAGCTACATGTAACCTCCTCCTTTGCTAATATTATACAATGACTATATTACAGCAATAACTTTTCACATGCCACAAATCTCTAAGGAGGCACAAACTTCAGACAGCATGAGGGAGCGCTCCCATAGTCTTCCCACTTACAGTGGGTTGAGATCCCTAAAGCCGCCAGAAGGTTGACTAAATCCTTGATTCTTCCTAGCACTTACAGTCAGGAATGCATAAAAAGCAACTCATGCAAAACCAACCAGTGATTATTATCATCAAACCCTTCAGAATCCCAGGAAAGTTTAGCAAGGTCTAGATGAAGAAACCACGTCCCCCACACCAGACACCAAAATGTCACATCGTATTGGCCGATTCTTACAGAAGTTGTCAAGCAAGTGGCATCACGAGTCATTTCCAATTCTCTTTGTATACCAAGAGCCTTTGGATGATGTGCTTTCTTCTCTCCTGCTTTACAAAACAGACTGCATGCTGTTCCCTCCGTTTCCATCATCTGAATCGCTCTGGTCAAACTAGGAGAGTTTGAAGGTTGTGAACTGTGTTACTGGCCCCTCTGGCGCTGTTCCATATGTGCACATTCATCTGGTTACTAGGGAAGATCTCTGCTTTTGTTGTGGTGATTTGTGGAGTCTCATTATCAGCAGACAAATGAAAAGTTAGGTGAATTCTTACTCCAGTTCTTAAAACATTGTTTTGATGTTTAATACATGTCCGGGGGTACAGCTGTTTTTATTTTAATGCTGGTAGAGCATGCTGTAGAATTTGAAATATATTATTATAGGAAACAATAAATATATCATGTGAATGACGCGTCTGATGAACACACTGAACACAAAAGAGCTGACATCTCCACTCAGTTATGCTGGCGCGGCCCCCTTTAGCTGAATGCAGAATTTTTCTCCCTAACATACATTGGTAAGTTATAAAATCATTACAGAGATTGATACAGATGCGAATCTTGTTTACCCCAGTGTAAATCCAGAGACTGATAGAGATTTTAGTCTTGTTTACCTAGGTGTAATAGATCCATCCAGATTCTAATCTCATTTACCCTGATGTAAATCCAGAAATTGATCCAGATTCTAATCTCATTTACCCTGATATAGATGCAGGGTAACTGTATTGACTTCAGTGGTTTTACTCCAGATTCTCACCGCTATAAATGAGATCAGCGTGTGGCCCCCAATGTAGAATCAGTATAAGTACCCATCTGTCAATTCATTTTGGTTAATATCCTGTATCTCTCTCTCTCTAGCTTCGTGAAGCTCTGATCTTCCTATGGAGAAGCAAGATTTTGATTTTTAGCAGTGACTTCTGTTCAAGAACTGATGTGATAAGTCCAATTATTCATCTTGGTGTTTTGTGCCCTTTCATTTGGGTTGTGAAAACCCTTCAGCAAGATCAAAGAAGGGCATGTTTAGTGGAGCTGCAAACATCTGCTCTGGTCAGCAAAAGCTCAGCCAACCTGAGTGAATGCAGTTTGTGCAGATTAGGGCCCAGATCCGCAAAAGTATTTAGGTGATTTCAATGGGATGCAGGAACCTAATTCCCTTAGGATGTCTGGGTCTAGGCCCCTGATTCTCACGTAGAACTCCCCATCCCCTTTCTAACTTCCCCGCTCCGCAGGCCCCAGGGTTCTCCTTACTCACCACTCATGTCTTTGGTAGGGAGAAGGGCAGTGGCAACCTGACCCTGCTACGTCCTGAGCTTTCCAGTGTCTTTGGAAAGGGAAGCCTGGGCACTGGGGTACTAGCTGTCCGAGTGGTGTGATGGTGCAGGGGAATTACCCAGGCCATTTCCTGCCATTGCTGGAGATTTAGGGAGCAGCAGTGACCCCCCACAGAGGTGGGGGAGCAGCAAGCTGGCAGGTCCTGAACACTCTACAGCAGAGGCCCAATAGCTCCACGGGGCAGGAATGAGGAAAGAAGTCAAGCTACTCACCCTGCCCAAGTTGTCATTGGTAAGTAGGTGTCCCCTGGGTATGAGAAGCTGGCTGTGTACAGCTGGCACATGGAGATGAGAACTGAGGGTGGTTTCATGGGAACTTAGACGCACAGCAAACGAGCACTGCCTCCAACAAGCAGTCCTCCAACCATGAGGGTCATGTGACCTGCATGATTCAAACCCGCCCTGTTTGTGCAGCCATAGGTTTTCTGTACATTTCTACATATGACAGTGTCGCACTCCCAAGAAGGCACTTTTGGTTAAAAACTCCTCGTGGCAGGTGCTAATAACTTTTAAAGAAATAGTTTAAACTCTTTTGGGGTGGCATGTCTCCAGCCTTTTGTCAACGTATGGGGACATTTGTTAGGAACACGTGGTACAGTTTTATTCAGCTGTTTGAGTTATCCCACCATGGGGAAATGGCATTTTCCACAGCTTCATGTTTTTCTGATGCCCTTTTGAGCTCTCAGCTTAAAAAAACCAACCTTCCCCCTCCAAATCTCCTTTAAAAACTTCAGACTTGTCCTCCGCTCAATTCAGTGGAGACTAGTGCTTCTGCTCATGTATCTCAGAGAAAAGAGGCCCTGTGCTATTAATATGTCTGAAGAAACTGGATTTAGATATATCAAAGTCCCAAGTCTTTAAAGAACTGCACACTGTAGCTGTGCACTACACAATTTCCTCCTAGCTTTCAACAAATGGTGCAGTGCTCTATGGCCTGAATATACCTGTGATCTCACTGTTTGGCTCTGATTCAGCAACGGGCATCAGCACAGGGCTAACTTTAAGCACATGAGTAGTCTCATTGACTCTAATGTGCTTAAAATTAGGCACAGGCACTTGCTGACTTGGGACCTTAAATAGCTGCTGCCTTCCATCTTAAGAGCTAGATTTTGACATCCTTACTCCCACTGAGTTGCACCTTCTTATGTCACAGGCAGTTGGTTACATTTAAGTGGTGGATGAAGTGTAAGTAATAGGAGCCTGATCTTGTAGTCTTCATGTAAGCAGACATCTCATTGAATTTGATGGGAGTTGTGCCTATGTAGGAATTCTGGATTGGATGGTCTGACAGGGTGTTTATTAAACAATAGAAAGGAAGGGGTTGAAAGCAACCTGTGGCAGTCATGCAGGGAACAGCCAATCAGAGAGTGGCTGCACAGAGCAGCCAATTGGGATCCAGTGGGCTTACATAAAAGAAGCTGCAGGGCCAGAGACAGTCAGTGGCTGCAGGGAGCCCAAGGAGAGAGAGCACTGTGTTCCTAGCAAGTTGCAGGAAGGTAGCACCTTGGACAGAGCAGTTGCTGGCAGGGACCTGGGGAGTAAGAGGTAGCCCCTAACCGGCTGCTAGGACTTGTAGGCTGGAGGCCTTGAGAAGAGGGCAAAGAAAGTGCTGGGGCCCCAGAGAAGTGGCCCAGGGAATAGAAGCAGCTTGGAGTGGCATTAAAGAAATGCAGTAGGAGGTTGCTACTTACAGGGTCCCTGGGTCAGGACCCAGAGTGGAGGGAGGGCCTGGGTCCCCCACACTCACCACTGGGGAAGTTGCTGAACTATAGAACTGGGAGATTCTTAACTCCCCCTCCCCCTGGAGGGGTGAAGACATGGATGGTGGTACGGCCGGAGGGTTGCGTCATGAAAAGGACATTGTGGTTCCTGGGCTGAGACAGCTCTGCAGGTGGAGAAGGTGGTGGGCAAATTTGTTTTGTTTTTTTCCCTTTAATGGAAAATTATTCAGATTCTAGCCAAACATTTTTTTCTAATTAAGCAGACTATTTTGCATTTCTATTTGCATATGAAAAAAGCCCTCACCATAAATACAACAAATCTCCTTCACAACATAGTGTTTGCGAGATGGCTCTCTGGGGGTTAGATCCATCTTTGTTTTTTCGTGGGCTTTAGCAGGGGAATCTCCCCACTGGAGCTGGATGCTTTACTTCCATACACTTCAGCGCTACCATACAAGTAACAAGATGAGAACTAAGGAATAGCCCTAGGTTTCTATGGCAAAGCATATACAGCAGCCACCTTCATTATCTTTCATACTTGATCTGTAGAAATTAGTTTTGTCAATTTTAATTTCAGCCAAGCACAGCAGGATAAACAAAGGAAAGTACAAGAGAAGCAGATGGTTTGTCGAAAAGTGCAGGGCAATCAGGAAGTATGTGCATTTTTTTTTTATAGCCTGTAATGGTCTTGCCTGCCTGCCTGTTTCCATGTAAATCCTGAAATGAATTGGTCTTGAAGAATATTTTTGAAATAAAAGAAATCTCTTACAATGAGTCTGGAATATCAGTGCGCAGAAGTTGCTGGGATTGTTGCTGGAATATTAGATCAGATAACCAAAGAATTTGAAACCCTGCTAAACACTGAGGGCAGAGTTTTCTTCTCAGATCCACAGTGTTGATGTTAACACCAATATTCTTCTCTCCCTTCAGATACATGACTCCCACTAACATCATATGTCTCAGCATACTTCTCCTGCCTTATCATGTCAGCCAAGACCTTTTTAAACTTACCATTTGCCAGAGGAAGCCACACTCCTGGGTGGAAGAGGCAGGGATGGGAGACATATCTCAGGGCTCTAGTCCTGCAGGGAACTGCTGGCTAGTGAACTCCTGTGTGCACATCCTCCTAATCTGTGCAATGTTTGGTAGGAATGTGTGGGAGTTTTCCTTTAAGCTTTCTCCAAAGTCTTTGTGAAATCAATGATTTCCATATGAGCTGTAATACTACTGAGATGCTGTGCTAAAATTCACACACGGAATTTTAGTTGCTGGGGCCCTCGTGGCCCCATGTATCCTTGGCTAATTTGAACAAATGTCCTTTGTCATGCCGATAGATGTGCGCAGACCCCCACATAACGCCAGTCCACCCTGACTCTGCTTGTGAGCACCAGGGAGCACACAGGCTCCAGTTGAAATCCCTTTTATGTACTCCCAGAAAATATTTTCACAACTGAAGTTTTGTTTATAGAAATGCTTATAGAAAAAGGGAGTGTCGTGAAAACCTGTCTTGATATGGATTCGTAAGTATTCAATCTGGAAGTGTTCAGGGGCCATTGAAGGTAATTTATAGGTTTAAGAATCATCCAATCAAGGCACAGAAATAGTACCATGTTGCTTGAGTGATCAAATCACATGTTGCTAATATTGATTTGCAAATACAGTACTTGAACAGTTTGCAAACAATCCAGAGTCTGAAAGGTGTGTTAGTAAACCATTCATTGAATAAATTCAAATAAAGATCACACCTGTAAAAATCCAAGCATGTTTGCACATAATTAATTAACTGATAAAGAGGCTAAATTTGGCCAATAAATAGTTTGCTATAAACACTCTGCTAGTGCTGTCCATTCTAGTGCTGGTCTCTGGTATCCCACAAATCACTCAAGCGCTCGTGTTCTAATGGTAATTGCCAGGTCACTTAGATGGAATAGGTTACTGTTGATGGCCATGCTTTATTTATATTTTTAGTGGCAGGATATAGCTTTTCTGAACGCGAGCGAGTGGGGTTTTCTATGCACATAAATGAGTATCTGCGTCTGGAAGTAGAAAGAGTGGTGGGGAGACAATGAAGATGTGCTGCTGGTTTTAGAGAGGGGCTAGTCAAAGAAAGCAGTGATGCAGCCAGAACCAAAGGGTCACAAGAAAACAAAGTTCAAAGAGGCCTGTGTGAGCACTGCTCCCAGGGGAGGAAACAGCAGGCACTAAAGAAGAAAGCCCCAGTGGCATGTGTGCATTGCAAGATACCTATTTATTATTGATTTCATTTTATTTTGTTGTTTACAGCAGGCTGAGCAGCAGCATGGCAAGAACCCATTTAGATAAAGCAGGGGCTTTTAGCCAAGGTTTGCTTTGTGCTGGCCTGAGGTGAAAGTGTGAGCTGACAGAGACTCAGGGAGTGCTTTCCTTCTCTGATACTAGTGTACAATCCACTAGCTAAGGCAAGTGCTCTACAAAGGGGAGCCCTGGGCCTAAATTCCAAGATGCCTGGCAATGGCCTGCGATTAAGATTGAGGCCCGCTAAAGCCTTTGTTTGTTTGTGCAGGCATGTGGAATTTCAACTAGCTTCATTTCCATTAGTCAGTGCCTGAGATGTGATCTCTAATCACACCTTCAGGTTGAATAGGCTTTACACTGGATGGCTTCAGAAGGAAAGCATTAACCCCTCTGCCAGGATTAGTCAGCGACTCCAGGAGTGCTCTCTGTTATGGCTAATGTAGTTTGCATCTTCCCAGCACATCAGAACCCCCTCAGACTTGCAGCCCCAGGAGGTTAAATATGGACTGAGCTGAGGGGAGAAAGGGTTGGGATAGCAATCATTTCACAGCACTGGAGACTGAATACATGTAGAATGGGCAGTGGAAATGGGGCTTCCCGCCAACAGGCCTCAACCCTGCCTCTAGGGGTGAAACTGAGAGAGGAGTTCGGACTTCATGGCACAGGCCAATTTTTGTCTCTCCTGCTGATGAGATTTCTAATTGTGCAAATTGTGATGATAGGCTTGTTTTTTTTTAATCCCTACTAGGAAATAGAACTATTGAGTCCCATCCTCGACTTTTCCTATAGCGCATCAAACAGCCTCCCCAGTGGCCTATTCTGGAACATAGCCTTAGCATTCTGTCCACAGGGAAAGTTAAAGTGGGAGTCAAGTATCAGAGGGGTAGCCATGTTAGTCTGGATCTGTAAAAGCAGCAAAGGATCCTGTGGCACCTTATAGACTAACAGACATTTTGGAGCATGAGCTTTCGTGGGTGAATACCCACTTCCTCAGATGCATGTAATGGAAATTTCCAGGGGCAGGTATATATATGCTAGCAAGCAAGCTAGAGATAACGAGGTCAGTTCAATCAGGGAGGATGAGGCTATAGCAGACCTTAAGGTGGCCATCCTGCAGCAAAAAAACTTCAGGACCAGACTTCAAAGAGAAACTGCTGAGCTTCAGTTCATCTGCAAATTTGACACCATCAGCTCAGGATTGAACAAAGACTGTGAATGGCTTGCCAATTACAGAACCAGTTTCTCCTCTCTTGGTTTTCACACCTCAACTGCTAGAACAGGGCCTCATCCTCCCTGATTGAACTGACCTCGTTATCTCTAGCTTGCTTGCTAGCATATATATACCTGCCCCTGGAAATTTCCATTACATGCATCTGAGAAAGTGGGTATTCACCCACGAAAGCTCATGCTCCAAAACGTCTGTTAGTCTATAAGGTGCCACGGGATCCTTTGATGCTTTTAAAGTGGGAAGTGAACTTTGTTTTAAACTTGTTGTTATTATTACTTGCATTGTGGTAGCACCCAGCGGCCCCAAATGTGGCCCAAGGCCCATCTGTGTTAAGTGTTGTACAAGTGCATAACACAAAGACAGTTCCTGCCTTAAGGACCCTACAATTATGATGGAAGGCGGGTGGAGTAATGTTTGTTGTTATAGCATGGTGTGGAAAAGGCTGAGAACCACTGTTCTAGAATGGGAATAGAAGTTGCAAAAATACAGCCTTGTCCAGAAAAGAAGATGGAAACATATGGGACATGTGTTCAGAATGAAGCCAGAGTGTCTACCAGGGGCAGACAGGCCATTGGGCAGTTGGATGAACATGTAAAAGAGGCCAAATGGAAGAATCCCTCTGTCAAACAGTACACAGAGAGGGACTTAGCAACTTGGGGTGTATCTACCCTGTGCGGGTAGACAGACTTGCACTGGCTCGAGCTGAGATAGTGAGCAAAAAATAACAGTGTGGATATTGCAGCATGGGTATCTGCTCAGGCTAACTATCTCGAGCTCGGTTGCAGGGGACCAGGTGGCCTTTGACCCAAGTGGCTAGCCCCCCAAGCCACCGCCGGTGCAACAACGTCCACAGGGCTGTTTTTAGTGTGCTAGCTCTCCTTGAGCCTGTCTACACACGCTTGGACACAGACCTTCCAGCTGCAGTGTAGACATACCCGTAGAGGACATGCAAAGAAACCTAGGATAGACAAGGACAGAGGAGCTTTGTTCAGGCCCTAAGTGATATTTCATGGCGCAAGGAGGATTCTAATTCAGTCTATCTCCAGACTCTATGGAATGGCTTTTGGCACTTCTCTATAATAGATGTTTTTTAACTTCCCATCCCAACCCCTGAGTTCTTGTTTGCAACCTGATCTACTCTGATGTACCTTGAGGTCTCCTAGATCACAGCCCTAGATGCTTCTGACTCATGTATCTTCTCCCCGGCTTAGGCGATCCCCTGTGTTTGCAGTCAGTTCAGATGGTCCTGAGGCTAGAATTTCACTGATTCGAGGCTTTTCCAGGTCTGTCTCTGATCATCCTGGCTGCACTTTCAGTCTCCCGTCAGGGTCTGCAAACAGGAACCCAGGCCTTCCACTGTAGTCTTGGTTCTCATACTCAGCTCTGCACATCATATCATTGTCTTCCCCACTGCTGCTGTTTCTGAAGCTCAGACACTGTATCTGATCTTTGCAGTTCACTGCTCAGAAGCTTTTAGCTGGAGTAATGGCAGTGGCATGTCCTGTCATTAGGAAAGCTGGTGACAAACTCGATGGGGCATGCTTTGCTGCTCTGGAACGCATAACAGTCTGGAGCAGGTCTTGCTTGAAAGGCATCTCTCATGTCACATATGATCCAGTCTCTCTCTGGAGGCCTTTTCCAGCCTCTCCACTGTGGAAAACCCGCAATGCTATAGCTACAGCGAATGCCCCAGCTGCCCAGAAAAGTGTGAAATTCCATGGCGCAGAACAGGGGTCCATTATCTGTGCTCTCTCCAGTGGGAAAACAAGCCCAGCAGGATCAGCCAGTCAGTAACAGTGTGGAGCAAGGGAAGAGATACAGCTGTTGCTGTTTAAAATCTTAAATGACAGATAACCTCTGACCAGCAGTAGATGGGGCAGATCTGCTGCTGGTGTACGTTGTCATACCTCCCTTGACTCTCACTGAGTGAGGATAGTTTACACCTGTTGAGGATCTCCCCCTGAGCGGTGTGCCACTTTGAAGATCCCCAGATGGAGCTGGCGTGGCAGGCAGGGTAAATGTGATTCATTTGGTACAGCAGGTTTGATGGATTGAGCTGAGGTGAAGGGAAAGTCAGGGAGGTCGCAGTGTGGATGGATGGATGGAAGGGCCCTACAGATGACCTGTCAGACTTTCTCCAGTTCTTAAAAATGGTGCTTCTGTCAGAGTCAAGCTCTTTGATTTTGTGCCCCCGGTTGCCTATAGGAAAGAACGTGGTCTGCCCCCCGGAGAGTAAAGTTTGCAGCACTGGCAGTAACGCAATACAATTCAGGAATGAATCTTTAAACAGGATTATGACTTATTTTACCAACCACAGCTATCTATTATGGTTTAATAAAACACTGAATTAGTAATCCCCACCTGACTCAACCTAGGAAACGATGAATTTTGTGGCCCAGCTTTCTTCTTAACCTCATGTTGGAAATCTATAGAGGCTGAGATGTTTGTGATTGATCATGTAGGTAGCCAATATCAACAGCTGCAGAATCCCAAGAGAGATTGGACATGAATATTTAGATGTTGTCAGTACCACTGGAGCTACATCCCCATTCAGTGTCCTCATCTTCAAGACGTTGCTAGCATCCTGTCTGGAACTGAATGATGTATTGGCTCAAGGATGGTGTGATCCACATATGCAGGAAAACCCTCTCTGCACCAGGAGACAGATGTCTGTCCTTGGTTAAACACCATCAATAGTCCACTGACTGGGGTGCTCAGTGGGAGTGTCTGGTGGTGAGTCATGGACTCTGGAAGGTTCATGTCTTCTCCTTCCTGACGGACTGCTGCATACCACTGATGCAGGTTGAATGTCAGTGGGATTAAAATCTGTGGTGTCACCCCTGATGGGTCTGTTGAAGGAGGAGAGGGATTGGCTTGTGCCATAGGAGGGAGATGTTGCCCCTGAAACTTCTGACACTGTTAGAAGTGATGTGCAACTTTAGATTGCAGGTCTCACATTTTGGCTTGAAGATAGAATTGATAAATGGAGGGCACCAACTTAATCTTTTCCTTGCTGCGCTGTATAATCCTCTACTTCAGAAAGAGCGAGGCCAAGAATTAAATGGGCTCTGAGCCTCCGCAAACCTCCCATCCATCCTTCAGGTTAGATTTGAGGCATATTTTGCAGGGAGCTGCATGGAAGTTTGTAACATCCACCAACTCTAGGGGTCCTGTTGCCCTTGGACACTGGCAGGTGACTGCCCCTGCCAGCATGCACACACCCACACAAATAAGGCCTAACCACTGTTCTGCCCTATTACACCTGTTCTGCCTGCAAGGCCCAGCCAGCCCTGGCATCATCCATTGCCAGTACCTGAGCTGTCCTGGTTCTGTGATAACTGGAGGAATTCTGTCTCTGGTGCTGTCCATCTGGCATCTCTCAGAGATGCTACATTCAGGGATGCCAAAATAAATCCTAACAGACAATTTGTCATTGGCTTGGAACAAGATCCACCTCCGGATCAGTCATCCTAAGCTATGCCAGCTCTTTCCCCCTGCTCTGTGTCTGACATGATGTAATCATTCGAAGAGGCTATAATTACAGCCACTGTTGATCATTTTTCTAACCCTTTCTCCTCTCTCTTGTAGGTAATGTTTTGTGACAAATCGGTTTCTCTGACACTCCTGTCTCTCAGAATGCGCTGCCCAAGCACACCAATAGGCAGCCCGTGCTATGGTTTGGGAACATCGGGTCTGTAACAGATGGGGTACAGTAAAGTGTGAAACTCAGTTTGATGAGTGAGAACAATCCACACACACAGAGGGAGGGTACAGAGCTGGGTTTCTAATGTGTGTACATACCGTGCGCTGTGGTTTTCACACATCTGTAATTGCAGAAATAGTGAGTGGGGACGGGAGAAGGCGAGACAAATGTGCTCGAGCTGGAATTGGCATTGAGGGTTTTTGGATCCAGGTGGACAGTGTTTGAATCATAACATCATGGGGGCACACCATGCTGACTATGAAATCCAGAGATACTGTGACACTTTAATGGCAGAGTAACATGGTGGCCTGCATCTTTTAGGGCCAGGAGACCTGGGGCTAGTCAGCCCAGTTCAATCAGCTCCACCTGTGGCATAGTTAGCTGAATCTTCACGAGAGGAGGCTGGACTGATTGGGAGCCCCTGCCTTGTAAAGGGGCTGAGAAGTTCCAATTTTGCAGGAGGAGCCCTAGAGAGCATGTTGGGTACCTGTGGCAGGCCTTGCAGTAGGGTCTGAGGTGCTGAAGGGGGCTCCAGGGAAGGAGCCTGGGCATCAGGACAATCCCAGAGCCAGAGAGAGATGTAAAAGTGACTCAGAAGAGGCTGGGAGCTGACCCTGGAGGGTAGGCTGAAGAGGAGCCCAAATAGGGTAAAAGAACCTTTTGCTGTGTGAACTTTTGTCCCCGAAACGGGATTTGGATTAAGTGTCACATAGCTGAAGGGCTAAATTGTGGACAGGAACAGGCCATTGCAGGGCCAAGAGGTGATGAGCATGGGTGGAGGGCACCAGAGAAATAGACCCCTGAAGTGCCATGCCCTGATGCCAGAGGGTGCTGAGGTGGGGAGTGGAACTGTTTACACAGAGATGAACCCAAGCTGAATTCCCACATTTGGACATCCCCCAAACTTTGGTGAGATGGGGCTGGAATCTGAACCCAGAAGTGCAGCTGGGGCAAATCCTTCACTGGTGTCAGTTGTTTCCATTGGCTAGAGCAGAGCTGTGACAGTTTACACCAGTGGAGGATCTGCCACCTACATTTCACAGCTGGTTCCCAATGCTACAAAATCCCAGAAATGATCGCTCCTGGATTTTGGCATCAATATCTGGGCGTGAATTAGATGACTCAGAACCATCTCCATTTAGTAGCAAGGGAACATTCTGAAGCTGTCCAGTTTCTGCTGACAACGGTATAGTCACTTCCCCTTGTTGTGATGGTGTGGTCTGCGGCACACCCTCCAGTCTGCTAGAATAAAAGGGGAGCAAGGGGGAATATACAGTAAGTAGCTTGGTTAATGTTACATTTAGATGCCAATGACACATTTCCAGTGATGTAATAGCTGCCGCTCTCGCTGATATGCAGCATTCACTAACCTCCTTGTCCTAACTCTCATGTGGATAATACCAGAGCAGTTGCCCTGGATTGTGTCTCTGAATCACTGGACAAAGCCCAGATACTCTCCAGGTTTCTCCACTGTCAGTGCAGATCTCCCAGATCCCTGCCTGCTGAACACCCCTATAATTTTTTCCATTGGAGAGTCTGAAGATGGAAAAGGCATCCTTTATGCAGGGAAAGTGGGTAGGGTACAGTGCTTCCTTCACGACCTAGGATAACCTTGGCCAGCAGGTGGATCTCCTGCCGTGAGTAGTATGGTTCCCTCTTAATTCATCTATAGTGTTGCTGACTTGTAAACCCTGGGGCCGTCTGTTCTTTGCCTGTGCTTGTAACGGTTCACACAGTTTGTAAATCCAAGCAGGCATCCAATATGTGATCCTGAAATCCAAACACACAATTGTGCACTGAACTGCACTGCAGTACTTCTCTGTCCTGACATTGCGGTTGCACCTACACAAATATCACTGACTGCATTTTCATTGCTGTTAGTCCTTTACTGTCTCTCTATTTGCTAGAGTTGTGGTGCATGCAGTTACAGTGCTGTTAGCATATCTTGCTGTGTGTTTGGGGCTTGTGTTAACTATATAGCTCAGTTTCTGCCGTAGATAATATTAAGCACTCTTAAATGCTGTGATTTTTGGTTGGAGGGCTCTCCTGTTTGGGGAGTATGCATAGTTGGTTTCCTTTAATGGAAAATTTCTGGTCAACACTTCTAATATTCCTCAGGCTCAGAGCTGTGGGTACGTCTACACTATGGGATTATTCCGATTTTACATAAACCGGTTTTGTAAAACAGATGTGTATAAAGTCGAGTGCACGCGGCCACACTAAGCACATTAATTCAGCGGTGTGCGTCCATGGTCTGAGGCTAGCGTCGATTTCTGGAGCGTTGTACTGTGGGTAGCTATTCCGTAGCTATCCCATAGTTCCCGCAGTCTCCCCCTCCCAGTGCCTGATGGGGCAAAAATCATTGTCACAGGTGGTTCTGGGTAATTGTCGTCAGACATTCCTTCCTCTTGGAAAGCAACGGCAGACAATCATTTTGCTCCCTTTTCCCCTGGATTGCCCTTGCAGACGCCATAGCATGGTAACCATGGAGCCCATTTTGCCTTTTGTCACTGTCACCGTATGTGTACTGGATGCCGCTGACAGAGGCGATACTGCAGTGCTACACAGCAGCATTCATTTGCCTTTGCGTGATAGCAGAGATGGTTATCAGTCGTTCTGTACCGTCTGCTGTGCCACTGTAAATTGGCAATGAGGTGACGGTTATCTGTCATTCTGTACCGTCTGCTGCTGTCATGGGTGCCCCTGGCTGAGGGTGGCCGGGGGCGCAAAGACAAAAATGGGAATGACTCCCCGAGTCAATCTCTCCTTTATGGTATCTAAAAATAGAGTCAGTCCTGCCTAGAATATGTGGCAAGTGTACTAGAGAACCGGAGAGCACAGCTGCTCTTTGTCAGATCCTGCAGAAATGATGAACTACATGCCATTCTAGGGGGTGCCCCTGCAACAACTGCACCCATTGCTTCCCTGATCCCCCAACCCTCCTGGGCTACCATTGCAGTGTCACCCCATTTGTGTGATGAAGTAATAAAGAATGCAGGAATAAGAAACATTGACTTTTTAGTGAGAGAAAATGAGGGGGAGGCAGCCTCCAGCTGCTATGATAGTCCAGGCAGGACATTAAGTGGTGCAGGGGAGAGTTGCCCAGCATCCCGCTGCTATGATAGTCCAGGCAGTACAGAATCTTTTCTTTACACATGAAAGGGAGGGGGATGACCCTTCCAGTTGCTATGATGAAGACGGTTAGCAGCCATTCTGTACCATCTACTAGGAATGACCGGGAATCATTCCTATTTTTACCCAGGTGCCCCCAGCCAGCCTCACCTGAGGCCAGCCAGGAGCACTTACGGGCTGATGATAATGACAGATAGCAGTCATATTGTACCCTCTGCCACCGGGGAGGAGAGGGGAGCAAATACTGCTCTTCAGTCTGCAGCATCGTGTCTACCAGCAGCATTCAGTAGACATAGGGTGACATTGAAAAAAGTCAAGAAACAATTTTTTTCCCTTTTCTTTCACGGGGAGGGGGAGGGGGTAAATTGATGAGCTATACCCTGAACCACCCCGGACAATGTGTTTGACCCTACAGGCACTGGGAGCTCAGCCAAGAATGCAAATGCTTTTCGGAGACTGCTGGGGACTGTGGGATAGCTGGAGTCCTCAGTACCCCCTCTCTCCCTCCATGAGCATCCATTTGCTTCTTTGCCTTTCCATTACGCTTGTCATGCAGCACTGTGCTGTGGACTCTGTATCATAGCCTGGAGAATTTTTTCAAATGCTTTGGCATTTCGTCTTCTGTAATGGAGCTCTAATAGAACAGATTTGTCTAGCCATACAGCGATCAGATCCAGTATTTCCCGTACAGTCCATGCTGGAGCTCTTTTTGGATTTGGGACTGCATTGCCACCTGTGCTGATCAGAGCTTCACACTAGGCGAACAGGAAATGCAATTCAAAAGTTTGCGGGGCTTTTCCTGTCTTCCTGGCCAGTGCATCCGAGTTCGGATTGCTGTCCAGAGCAGTCACAATGGTGCACTGTGGGAGACTGCCTGGAGGCCAATACTGTCGATTTGCGGCCACACTAACCCTAATCTGATATGGTAATACTGATTTTAGCGCTACTCCTCTCGTTGGGGAGGAGTACAGAAACCAATTTAAAGAGCCCTTTATATCGATATAAAGGGCCTCGTTGTGTGGACGGTACAGTGTTAAATCAGTTTAACGCTGCTAAAATTGGTTTAAACGCGTAGTGTAGACCAGGCCTGCGGCTCTGCTTCTTTTCGCCCTCTGCCTTTGACTCACCGGTATGACCATTGAGTGCTCCGTGGTGAATCTTTGTTGAGGATATTCAGCTCTAATGCTCAAGTAAGAATGGCATTTTTTTGGCCTCTATTTTTCCAAGCTGTGTTTTGAGCCATACTTCTCTGGATATGCAGCAGCCATTTATGGACATTTCAGTCTGGCTTGCACTGCATTCATTTTCTTTTCACCATCTTTAAATTCACAGTCCTTCATAATACAGTGTCTTATCTCCATTGTAGCCAGTATCTGTTCCTTCACAGGAAGCAGAGCTCACCAACAGCCACCTTCTTCTATTACATTATTTACATTTGTATTTTCATAGTGCCCAACAGTGATTAGGGTCCATTGTGCTAGGTGCTGTACAAACAAATTATAAGGGATAGTCGGTGCCCAAAGAGCCTACTGCTCTTCAGTACATTTAGCCAGTTGCCCAATGCTGTCCCTAGGATGGAAATTATTTTAGGGATCTCAAGTGGCCAGTTCTGCTTCTCTCCTGAGATTTGATCACCCTTCTATTATTATTTCAACCTTTGTTGTTATGTAGGTTAAATGGTCATAAAACTGTCTATCTTGATGTTACTCTTGCAGCAGTGAGTTTCACAGGTTGGCTATAAGTTGCATTTAATAATATGGGGTGAAATCTTGGTCCCGCTGAAGTCAGTGGGAGTTCTGCCATTGACTTCAATAGGGCCAGGATTTTGCCCATGTTCTTTTATTAGTTATCCATTTAGTGGCCTTTGATTTCATTGAGTGGCCCCTAGTTCCCTTATGATGGGACCAGGGAGGGGCTAATAGGTTTTCACAGGGCAGATTTCATCAGATCTTTTCTAACTCTGCCCCTGTCCTGGTTTGATAATTACAGATTTTGCATTTGATCCATCTGCCCCCCATTATTTGTACGTGGTCTGAGGCCTGGGCATAGGTCTGGATAATGTTCAGTGGCTTCACATGGTTTTTCCATTGTGAATGTATGGCTTGTATTAGGTCACGGATTGACAGCCATGATGACGGGAGGCTTGAGGATCCACAGACCAGGCAGTGCAGGCTTCCCACTGTGCCTCCTTCCTAACTGGGTCCTTTCAAGGATCTGAAGGGACATTCAGACTCCATAGCCCATCCAGTCCTTAGCCTTTTTGCTGAGAAGGCCGGTTGAGATGCCAGTTGTAGTAGGGGCTTTTTGTAATGTTTCCCCTGGGATCTGGCCCAAAAACAAACATGTTCATTTTACACAGGCCATCAAGTAGCCAACAGATAATAAATACTTGCTACCAACCTGGGCTGGATTTAAGCCATAAGCCTAGAGGTGAAAAGCTGCATATCCCATTACTACTCCCCTGAGTTGTGTAGCACTTATGCTCTGGGTCTTAACGGAATGTACTGTAAGCATAGTGGGCAATCAAGCTTGCTTCCATTTGCATGAATATTGCCCAGTGTGCCCTTGGTTAAAGCGAATGTCTGCTGAATTCCTCATCCACTCATGCTGCTCTATCTGGGCTCCTGCAGGCTTCCCTGCATCATCCTGTGTTCATACAGAATGTAGCTGCCTCATTCGTTAGGTAGCTTGAAAAAATATGTTCCTGTGTGCTCCCGTGTGAGCTCTCCTGGCTGACTGCCCCCTTCACGAGGCATTGATTTGAGGAGTTTACTATTTACCTTTGATTCTTTGGCTGGAATTGTACTGAAGGTGCTGATAGATCCAATTTCAAGCTATCATGCTGCCCATTCTCTCCTTTCCTTCTCCTACAACCAATTGAATGTTCCCCAAATTAAATTCACTTCTGTGGGCAGCTAGGTTTTCTCTTTGTATGCTGCCACAGCACAGAGCACATACTGAGTTCCCTCGGACTTCCTGCTGTGCAGATGCATCCATCCGAGATTTGTATCTAATTCAAAGGGCTATATTTTTCTGGTGTAAATCTGGAGTAATTCCACTGGAATGGTTCTGGATTGATGCTGGTGTGAAGGAGGAGAATTAGCCCTGATCCCCTGCCATTTGTGTATATAGGCCTTAAATCTGAGTACATCTGCTTGTCTGGCTTTATATGTTTCCTGATTATTCAGCATTCTGTGATCGTTGATGAACGTTGCTGCATTAGTAAAATTGAATTAAACTATTGAGTGATACAGAGCTTACCTAATTCCATAGAGGTAAGATATGTTCTCTCTGTTACCCCTAGCCCCTACTGGAATAGAGAAGGGCCAGATTCTGCCCTTGGTTACATCTATTCAATGCCATTGACTTTGTTTATATTCATGCAGCTACACCAGTGTTAGAGTTTGGACTGGAGAGACACTTTTTATAGTTTTAAGGCTAGATTGATACAGTTGGCTCCCGCCTCCTTGCTATGTGCAAAGAGCTGGCACAGTTTTTCACCAGCAAATACTCTCAAAGCAGTTAGCCATCTAAGTACCTGATTGTGTTGCCAAGTAAGGTATAGTGCTTAGATAGTTAAATGATCCAAACGAAGCTGGTTGAAATGTTCTGACTGAACTGGACTGTAAAATAAGGTGCAGGACTTCCCTGCCGGCTTGATGTTCTGCCACTACTGTCACCTCTGCTGTCTGTGCCCTCACTGTACTGTTTTCTCTGCCTTCTTTTCTGTTTCAGCCTAATTCCAGTGGCCCTGGAATGCTGTGGGTTGTGCTGCCAGCCTAGCCAGCATGCCTTTGGCATCTAAATACTTAGTGCTAGCCCAGATAATATAATTCTAGTTGACAGGTAGCCATTTTTTCATCACCATCGGGTTCTTGTAAGTGCCACCACAGTCAGAAAGTCAGTCTGGTAAAAATCACATCAGGAGGTTCCCCATTTTAGATATGATTCTACTTTTAAGGCATCTCAAGGGGGGCACCCAAAATCAGTGGTCTTAACCTCCCTGCTCCACTCCTGAGTCCTTCCTGATAAGAGGCTTTGGCCTGCCAGGTGTCTGGTTTTCAACCGGAACACCCAGTCGAAGAGGGACCCTCCCCAGCCTGGTGAAAATTAGTGAGTGAGTGAGGGTGGGGGACAGCGAGCGAAGGAGGGAAGTGGGATGGAGTGAGTGGGATGGGGTCTCAGAGAAGGGGTGGGGCAAGGGTGCTTAGTTAGGTTTTATTCAGTTGGGCTTTGGCTCGAGCCCTTTGTGAAGACTGAGCTGTTAATATTGTAAAGCTCTAGTTCATGAGTATCACTGCTATTACCCTGCTGTTGCTCATTAGTGTACCGCAGCTCGGGGACCTTTCATGATGGTCTTGGGTAATGTTTTAGAGGGCAGAACCAGGTAGGGAAGTACAAATAGTACCGCTGCATGTAGTTCCCCCTTTCTTGTTCCACCACCCAACAACCCCTGGACTCTGCAATGCACTCCAATATAATGAGGGACAAGAGTATGACACCTTGAAATGAAGGACGTCACATTTTTTCTTGAACACACTGTTTTATGAAATATAGCTTTGTGTACAAGCATGCAAATAGCCTGGAACTTTTAATTGAACTAAACAATGAGTACTCGAAGCATACTTGAAGTGAAAACTATGCAAGCTCTCGTCACTTTAGAGACAAGCACTCAGCTGTAGCTGTCTGCCTTCACTGATGGATGTCGCAGGTTTTGCAAGAGCAAAGACATTAGGGGTATTTTTAAAATCATGCAATAAAATAATAAATGAATAGTAGTGTGAGGATTTAGCTATAAACTGTGCAGTTAGGTGACCAGAGCCAGAGGAGTGCATGGGTTATGTTATTGCAACACCAGCTTCCATGATCCAGTTTGCAGCCCATAGAAAAGCAGGGTGCATGCCTCAGAGTAGCAGCCCCTCGGTCTCCTAGGGACATAGACAGGAGAGGAGTCATCTCCCTGTTGGAGTGGATCTCCCTGTCCCTGGCCTCCTTGCAGCTCTGGATGGACTTCCTGAAGCTGGGCTGGAAATACACCTCTACCCAGGTGAGCCCCCGGTACAAGTTGCTGGAGATGCCCAGCCAGCCCAGCTCCTGCATGGGGAGGTGGTGAGTGAGGGGAGCAGTCCAATAGGGCACTGAGCAATTGCCAGGCTGCTCCTTCCTTGGCCTCATGGATGGCATGGTTGCCTGGAAGATGCCTTGGATCTTGGGCTCCAAGAGGAAGCTGGGCTCCTTTTCCTGGTGCAGGAAAGCCTGGAAAGAGTCCTGGCTGCACATGATCAGTTCCTCCAGCACCAGCTGCTGTGCCTCTGGATCACTTGAGCTTGGCTCCCTAGGGGGCCAACATCATATGGTGTCTGGCCTTTGCAGTGGCAATGCAGCTTTAAAATCGGGGCCAGGTGCTGGATGTCCACATTGTATGGGCTGGTTGAGAGGTCTGATCCAAAGCACTGAGTCTGGGAGCGGAGGCAGAAAAGTAAAGAAGGAAATGGGAGGCACAAGAGCATTTATCGGGGAGTCGATGAGTGGAAGGAGCCTTCTAACTAGGGTACAAGAGAAGAGGGATTGAAGAAACTGGTTCTGTTCCCCCATGACAGGCCCAATGGCAGCTCCACAGATGCCCACAGAACTGCCTGAGGAGGTTGCTTGGGAACCAGATGCTACTGCTGGAAAGTGGTTTCACAGAGTGTGGCATCTGTCTGCTGTGACTGAAATCCAAGTGGGATGAGGAAGAGCAAAGGAGGCATTGCCCCCCCTCCACTCCCCAATGCCAGCTAGGCTAAAAAGACCTAATGATGAGTAAAGTGTCAGATACAATGTGATTTGTATTGGGCTTTGGCAAAGCTTGTGTTGCAATGAGCAGGGATGGAAGCCCTTAAATTTCAAAGCCCACATGTGGCATTGTTAATGTGCATGCTTTAGTTCATAGATTTCATGAGGACAATGGATCATTGTATAACACAGACCATAGAACTTCTCAAAAATAATTCCTAGAGCAGATCTTATAGCAAAATAGCCGATCTTGATAAAAATGGCCCCTGATGGAAAATCCACCACAATCCTTGATAAATTGTTCCATTGGTTAATTACCCTCACTGTTAAAAATATACGCCTTGTTTCCAATCTGAATTTGTCTAGCACCAACTTCTAGCCATTGGATCGTGTTTACCTTTCTCTGCTAAACTGAAGAGCCCATTATTAAATATTTGGGATGTGGTGTGTTCTGCTCCCCTTTTTATCTGAACTGATAATAGGATTATGAATCCATTTTGCTGAGAGCACTTTCTGACTTCCAATGTGACAGGGGATATAATGGGCAGGGACTAGAATTGATTCCGCTAAATCTGCTTTGGGAAGTAAAGTGTTTTTAGTGCTAAGGGATCCAGCCAATACCTCTAGTAAATAAAATGTTGGACCCAAAATTAGGGATGGGAGCGTAAAATAATAACCTTGCTGAATGCCATGAATATTTGTGCTATTTGTCTGACTGAACGTTACCGAATGATTCTCTGCTCACTCATGGGGCTGAATAGTGCTTCTCGTCTCAGACCGGACAAATTATGGATGACAAAGACAGTCCTGCCAGTGATAGCAGAAATTTGGAGAGGCCATGTGGCTCAGGGGCTAGGTCAATGGCCTGGGACTCAGGACACCAGTAGCTCTGCAACTGACCACTCTGTGACCTTGGGCCAGTCACTTTACCTCCCTGTTACCCCGTCTCCATTTGTGTGGTCCATTTAGAATATAAACTCTTAGGGCAGGGGCTGTCTCTCGCTGTGTGTCTGTCCTGTGCCTACCTCTAAGGGACCCTGATCTGAGTTGGGCCTTTAGGTGCTATTGTAATATACATTATAATTGATATAACTTTCTATAATTATTTCAATGAAGAAATGTTTAACAAGCAAAAGAGTCAGTGTGAGGTCCCTTCCAGTCCCTCTCCCTGCCAATGCACTGACCCTGTTTGTACGTTTGGTAGGGGTTTGTCCCCTTGGTTTTAAATATCCCAAGCAATTGACCTTCCACCCCTTCCCTAGGAAGACCTCTCCACTGCCTCAGAGCTCTCCCTGGCAAGAAGGTTCTGCTGGAGAATCAACCTACATTTTCCATTTCTCAGTTGAATATCATTACTCCTAGTTATGCTCCCTTCTACTGGACTAAGTAGTTCCCCTTCCTCCTTAGTAGTTACTCCCATTATCTGGTTTCGAGTGTAATTTCATCTGTTTGTAGAGAGCTCCTAGCCCAGCTCTCTCTCCATATATATTTAACTCTCTTAATCTTTTTTCATAAGCCAGTCTCTCCAGCCCTCTGATCATTTTTATTGCTTCTCTCTGAACTCTTTCCAATTTATCTATCCCTTATTGGTACTGAGGGACCCCAGACGGAACATAATATTTCAGGTGTGGTCACATCTGAGTGAGATACAGACTATGGCCTCGTTAGACTAAGAGCTGATGCATTTTGAGATGCAGCCCCAAACTGCAGTGGCTTGTTTGTTTCCTTGCTGCTTTAATGCATGGCAGACTCCTGTGTCTAATCTGCACTCTGTTATTGGACTTTAGGGCCTGATCCTCCTAAATGTTCTTGCACAGGGCTCCAGCTGGCTTCCATGGGAGTTCTGTAGGAGTATCCCCTAACTCTCACTCAACAGTTGTGCTTCCCTGCTTTCTCCCTCCCATTGAATAGCTGTGCCGGAGTTTTTGCCCTACGTGTAGTAAATGTGCTTGCATTTGTCCAAGAAGCATCTCGTTTTATTATTTCCTGCCCATGTTTCTTATCTCTGTAGGCCCTTTTGCGTTAATTCTCTGTACTCTCTGATGCTCTCAACACCTTCTAATTTAGTATCATCTGCCAAATTCATTAACGTGCTGTTTACTCCCTCTTTCAGGTCATTAATGAAGGTATTAAATGAGAGCAGATCTATCCCAGATCCCAGCAGTACCCCATAAACATCTCCCCCTGTTTCTAATTACCCTTTGTTTATGGTCCTTCAGTCAATTTTCAATCCACATGGCACTATTCAAGTGATCAGAATTAATTTTCAAGTTAAGATTCTGTGAAACACAGTATTAAATGCTTTACTGATTGCAGAGATAGTCTTCTATTGCCTTAATGGGTGCCAGGTTTGTATAATTTTTGGTTGTGCCTAGAATGGGTCCAAGCAGAGTTGTCCCGTCCGTCAGACGGACTGGGACAACCGCCATGGGCCCTGCATTTTGG
This sequence comes from Gopherus flavomarginatus, assembly GCF_025201925.1. Classification (NCBI taxonomy): domain Eukaryota; kingdom Metazoa; phylum Chordata; order Testudines; family Testudinidae; genus Gopherus; species Gopherus flavomarginatus. The sequence continues at coordinate 38,734,551 of NC_066624.1, read as the reverse complement.
GGGGCTCTGTGCTTCAGGGATATGTGGGGTCCAGGGCAGCCTGGGGTGTTAGTGGAGGGCCTGGCACTGGCAGCAGCGAGTGACCCAGCCCCAGCCCACCCCACTCCACCCTGCTGGGTCCTGGTGTTGCTCAGGGGAGGAGGCGGAAGCCACAAAGAAGCAGGGTGGAGGTGGGAGCTTGGGGGAATGGGGGCAGGGTGGGGGTGGAGCAGGGCTGAGAAGGGGTGGAGTGGGGGTGGGGCAGGGACAGAGGTGGGGCAGAGCAGAGTGGGATGTGCTGGAGCTCGCTCGCTCATTGCTGCCTGCACCAGGCCTCCTGCTAACTCCGCAGGCTGCCCTGGACCCCGCGTCCACTTGAAGCACGGGGCCCCCCGAAGCACGGGGCCCGGAGCTGTTGCCCTGGTCCGTCCTATGGATGGGATAGTTCTGAAAATATAAACCCAAACATTGGTGGAGCCAGGCCCACGTTCCTGAACATTGGTGAAGCACTGGCACCACAGGCCCATATAACTTGCTGCCTATGTCTGCCTTCCCTGACTTCTCTCTCTCTGGCCTCAGTGATAACTCACAGCTCTTGTTCCTGGAGACCAGGTTAGGGGGGGAACAAAGATCTTCTCCCTTGAGGCTGGGGAAGGAGTAGCCAAAGAGGATCGACCTCTTTCTACCACTCTCCCCCTGGCCTTCCTTAAGTGAAGATTCCACTCTGTCCTCATCCCCACAGGCCTGGTTTTCACTCCCTTGGCCTCATGAGGAAGGGAAGAAAATAACCCAGTGAATTTCCTCTCTCAAGCAATCACTGGGCTCCCCTCCACCATTTACTCTGAGTCATCTTCAGGGATTGGGGTGTCGCTCTGATATTAATTTTATAGCTGACTGGACTGCTGCCTGTGCCAGTCCTTAAGAAGGAGAGATTTGCTAGAACATCTTTTGGGACCTGGGTAGTCTTCCTCTCCCCATTTCACAAGCCTGGGATATGTCTTGGGGTCCTGTTGCTGTAGATGGGAATGCAGGCAGGATGGAGACCCTCAAAGCACCTGGTTGGCTTGGGAAAGGCAGACCTATCTGCTCCCTCTTCTGAAGACAGGAAATGGGAGAGCAGGCTGACTGCCTCTGAAGACACTGGGAAAAGAAGGGCTGAAAGACCACCAGGCTTCCATGCTGAAGGGGATTCAAAGTCAGTGGATGATGCTTATGTGGAGGGCGTGGAGTGGAGTTGAGATGAATAGAGCAGACGTGAGGGCTGAGTCAGGCTAATAGTTGGGTGTGTAGGCCACCATACCATAGACATGTTTAGACATCCAAAGATCAGCCTGCTTTTCCATTTGTAAACCTGCTTTTGCTGCACAGAGGTAAATGTTCCTCTTGGAAAAGAAAATTCTCATGCTCATTCTTATCTAGAAACATGACTAATTCATTTTTTAGGAATAAAAAGGGGACCAAAAACATGCATTAAGAGATGATAATCCAGCAAGTTAATGAGCTGCTGAAACATGTAAAACCAACCCCTCCCCCCGCCGCCCATGCTATCCTTACTGATTTGATAGAATGATGGGGGAGAGGAGCAGAAGTGTTGCTGCATTATGCAGCATGGGTCCTGGGGGAATATAGGTCCTTAAAAAATTGATGTCGCTAATTCCTAAAGAAAGTCCTCTGGGCTCTTTCACTTATTGGTTTCCCATCTCTCTGTGTGCTCCCCCGCAAATGCTGGGCCATTACTTAAAACTGTTCCAACAGATTCCTTATCAATCCCAGTGAATTGAAAGGAATGTCACAGGCTTAATGGAACGCTTTGCCAGTCAGCACTATTTTAGTGGCATATCTGGCATTTTAAAGACAAAAATCTCTTTTCCAATATCCCCCACAAACAGGGTAGAGGAGTTGATTCGGAGAAAGGCAACATGCCATGAGCCACAAAATGCTGCAGCCCTTACTGAAAGTGACTGGAGTTTTTAAGCTGGTGGTGGAATAAGGAAAATACCACCAATGGTCACTAGATGTCCCTCTTGTGTCTTAAAAGAAACACGCAGCCACTTCCCCTCCCTCTGGGATCAAAGTAAATGGAAGACACGATAAAGAAAGAGGACTTTATTTGTGGTGTTGTGCCTTAAATGCATAATGGGTTTTAGTCAGTCAGATAAATTCCAGCTCTAAGGAAGTGTTTTCAATGACCATTTTGTCAATATAATTATTAAATGATTATTATTAAATGTACATATTAACAAACAGATCAGAAGAACTGATAGGATTGTAATTACCAGCAGATACAGGGAAGCTGCTTTGGCAACTGCAGCTTCATGTGGGGGAACAAAGCAGTGACATGATGACCCTAATTTCCTTCCTTGTTATTTAATGCCTGGAAGTTTGTTTTGGTGTCCTCCCCCCCTTCCCAATATGTGTCACAAAAGATTGGGATCATGAGGATTTTTAAAGATAAGAGTCATTGGTATTGTAAACGTTGTCAGATCTCCTTAATAAGGGAGATCCAATGCAGAGCATGTTTTAGGAATGTGATTGCAATTACAAAGGTAATGACATTGTACATGAATTGCATTCCCCTCTTTAGCTTTAAAAAGGCAGCAGAGTATACACATTCTATTACGTCTCCCTGAGGTAGCAGGTCTACTGACTGCTTATCTTGTAGCAAGCATCTTTTTAAATGCCACTGCAATGTTAATAATTTTACCTGAGTAATTCTTCCATTTCTTGTTACCTGGGGGATTGTTAATGGCTGAGAATCTTATTCAGACTTTCTCCAGCTCAATCAAATCTTGAAGGCGCCAGTTTACTTTTATTGATCAGTGAGTTCCTGACAAGGTTTGCCACAAGGAAGCATCATCATCCCCCCCCCTTTTTTTTTTACTCAAAAGGGAACAGATTGTTTTAAAGTTTGCAGCTAAAAGCTTCTAAGCATATCTTAAAAACATCTGAGCACAATGCTAATTGTTCTTTTAAAATGTCCAGGCAATATTTTAAAAGGCTGCCAAATACATAAATAACATCCTGTGTTTGAGACATAAAACCTTCTTAATGCCCTTTTTAGGCCTTTTTAATTATACCTAAAAGTACTTTATTGCCACACATTGAGATTAAAGGTAAATAACAATGTTCAATACAATTTGCTTTGTTTTATTTTTCAAAGACATAGGATGTTGCCATGTTACCTTCCTCAATATTTATACTCTGCATTTCTGAGATATGTTTACAAAATTAACACCCTGCATAAAATACATGTATTGTCAACCATATAGTTAGGTTGCATATCTTTTTTTTCTCCTGTGTTTCTATGCTGAAAGTCCTTGACACCTAAAATATTGTTAGAGCTTTCAAGTCAATGAAAAGACCCCTATTGACTTCAGTGGGGATGATTTAGGCCCTCAGTATTATGCTATCCTACAGTTTTTCCAAGTTTACTGTCCTACTGATATTCTTTGCCTTAATTTTATATACAGTAAGTTTCAATGTGAACCCCTTAGTATATTACTCAAATATAAAGTATCCAACCCAATAAAAATCTGACAAGTGGATTAATTTTGGCATACATAATATTTTTAAGTATACATTAAGGACAACTGGATCGGACCCTACGTGTTAGAAATAGACAGTAATGATTGTAGCAAACATTATGAATCCATTTCACTTTCATTAATCTCACAGTGAAAGTTTAATCATCAGCATTATGACTCTATCAATATTGTCACAGTGGCTAATTATTAGTTTACTCACCTGCTCTGAATTTACAAGTACAGGAGCTCATGGTATGAGTCCCTTTAAACTTTTTATCACGTATACCTTTTATGAGATGTTCATTACTCCCATAGACAGTTCATTCTAAATTGTTGACAGATAAACCTTTAGACAAAGATGTGCAGAACTCCCGCACATGTGCTTAACATATTTGAGGCTAAATCCAGACCTTTCATTCAGTGTGGAACATTCCTGCAGGAAGAGCTGATGAAATCAGTAATTAAAGGGCCCACTCTTGCTGTTTCAAAACTCCCTTTTGACTTTTTCTTGAATACAGACTGCATGCTTGGACTTTAAATATAAACATGAAACCAATACATTGAACCTACCAAAAACCAGCCAATCAACCAACCAAAAAATAGAAACACAGACAGACTCTTGTTCTCTGACTCAGCTCCCAGCCTACACTATTTAATTTACAAGCCTCCTGTCAGTTTCATTGATTAAAGATTCAGTCTGTTGGAAAGCTAGTCATGGAAGAGTTTAAACACCCCTCCTTTCTATTCAGTGACCCTAATTATCAGGCAGAGACAATGCAAGAAAAGGCCTTCTCCTGACAGTGTAACATTCATTATGGCCAGCTGATCTCAATTCAATGCACATTCCCATGTTTTTGGATTAAAGCCTTTTTGTTGTTGTTGTGCAACATCAATATTGGATGTGTTGGGCCTGAGAGAGATGTGTCAAAGCCAATGGCAACACAAGAGATCTTGTGTCATATGTTGTTATATTTGTATTCACCGCATTTAGTCTTTTTTTGGGTGAATTTTGTTTGTAAATGAAAGGTAATGCATTGAAGTAATGTCAACGAGAAAAATGTTGTGGCAATCATGCTTTCCCCCTTCAAAAAAAATAATGCATTATATGCAGTCAATATCTTAGATGAGCAAAGCCAGAGCTCAAACACAGCGGGTGGCTCTATTTAAAGAGGAAAAAGCCTTGCTGTATTTTGCCTCCAGCTTATTGCCAAACGCCTCAGAATATGAAGGGTGCATTTCAAAGTCGGGGGCTGTAGGGGAAAAAGAAGGAACCGTCCCAACATTTAAATCCATTAGCAACCAGACAAAACACATATTGATAGATAAAGCCCTGGTCGGTTTCACGAAAGGGAGTGAAAGCAAGAAGGAAACAGCCCGATCCTCGCTGCATCCCTGGCCCAGAAGGAAGCTGCGAAGGGCTCGACCTGCCCTGCCCGCTTTTAGGTACCACTCCGTAAGTTTCTCCAGCTGCCTCCCTCCCCTTGCTCCGCTTTGGCCCCTCCTCTGGGCCAGGAACGCGGTTCCATGGCCGCTGATTGGCTGCAGCCCGGCGTAGCTCAGGTCCGGAGCCGGGCTCTCTCTCCAGACTGTGTGGTGGCCAGGAGTTTGCAGCAGCGGCGGGGAGGTGAAGCGGAGCAGCGAGGAAGCCAAGCCGCCCAGCGCTCTGGCACACGCGTGGCACCGCTGGGGCAGGCTTGCCCCAGGCACCAGCACTCCCGCCGCCAGCCCTGCAGCAGCCGCGGCTCCTCAGGCTTTGGGAGGCTCGGATTTGCTGAAGAACTTAAATAAAAAGCTCCTCACTCGTCCACGGCGTCATTTCTGCAGGTTGGGCACACACACGCAGCCAGCCAAGCACGGCCCCCGCCTAGCGCTTTCCCTCCCCCGGCGTGCGTCCAGCCAGCCACGATTCAGTGACTATGAGCCTGCAAGTGAAACTTTCCCGGAGCGAGCTGTATTTCCCCTGCCCATTCGCAAAGCCGATGAATGCGAGATAATAATGGAGAGGAAAAAGGCAGAGGCAGTCTCCGAGCTCAGCACGCCAGCGCTCTGATTCACCGCGGAGCAGCCCGCACCTGCTGTAAGCGCCTCGGACTTTGCCTAGCCAACCTATTGCTCCTACTTTCCCCGGGTGAGCCGAAGGAAGAGGAGAGGTGGGACAAGTAGCCCGTTGCAGCTGCTGTACAAACTGCTGTAAGAACTTGCGTGGCGGATACGGTGTGAATGACTAGCTCGGGTTTCTAAAGGCGAGCGTGACTTTCCACTGCTCGCCCTATGACTCTCAGAGATGACACAGCCTTCGCCATCTCCAGCCCAGGGAAGTGGCTCCGCGGGAGGGTCCTGAGGAACCCCCACCCCCAAAATCCGATTCTTATTTTGCAGACGCTCCCCTCCTCCCCTCTTTTCAGGCTGTGACTTATGATCGGACAAGGCTCCCCCCACCCTTGCACGTTTGCAGCCGCACTTTCACAGCAGCCTCTGTCTCGGTGTCTGCTTGCTTGTATTTTTTTAAATAGGATTTTATTTTTAGTGCAATAACCACGAGGATGCGTTTAAAGTGCGCCTGGTCTCTGCAATGAGGTCTGTGCTGGGGGGTTTTTTTTCGGAAGGGGGGAGATATTGCGCATGCCAGGTGCAGATAAATCCAGATTCCCGCATCTATTGACTGCTCTGCGATTTTTTTAAGATCTCTCTATAAAAGACATTTTTTCTATAACTTCTGACTTGCATGCATATCGATGGGCGGAAAGCGCAACTGATTTTATTGGGGTGATCGATGCTAACTTTGATAAAGAGGTGACACTGACTGCCGGGGGAAGCAGACGAGCTGAGTGTGTCTCTAGACGATTTTTGCCTCTGATTTAACCCTATTTTAAAAGAAACCCCAGACAGCCAAGCACCAAAACAACACCCCCGCCCCCCGCGAGCCTGCTCCAGCCGGGCTATCAACAGGCAGCCAGGAGGGAGGCTGGGCGCCAGGTGTGCGGAACCGGGAGATGGATATTCTTCTCCCCGTCCTGCTCGCCTTGCTGTGGACCGGGGCAGGAGCCCTGATTAACCTGAAGTACTCGGTGGAGGAGGAGCAGCGCGCCGGCACGGTGATCGCGAACATCGGCAAGGACGCCCGGGAGGCTGGCTTCGTGCTGGACCCCCGCCAGCCCGCCGCCTTCCGGGTGGTCTCCAACTCGGCCCCGCACCTGGTGGACATCAACCCGGGCTCGGGCTTGCTGGTGACCAAGCAGAAGATCGACCGGGACCTGCTGTGCCGCCAGAGCCCCAAGTGCGTGATCTCGCTGGAGGTGATGTCCAGCTCCATGGAGATCTGCGTGATCAAACTGGAGATCAAGGACCTGAACGACAACGCGCCCAGCTTCCCCACCGACCAGATCGAGCTGGAGATCTCGGAGACGGCCAGCCCGGGCACGCGGGTGCCGCTGGAGAGCGCCTACGACCCGGACTCGGGCAGCTTCGGCGTGCAGAGCTACGAGCTCACCCCCAACGACCTCTTCGGGCTGGAGACCAAGACGCGCGGCGACGGCTCCCGCTTCGCCGAGCTGGTGGTGGAGCGCAGCCTGGACCGCGAGACGCAGTCCCACTACAGCTACCTGCTCACGGCGCTGGACGGCGGCGACCCGCCCAACTTCGGCACGGTGGAGCTCAGCATCCGGGTCATTGACTCCAACGACAACAACCCGCTCTTCGAGGAGCCGGCCTACGCCGTCAGCGTGCCCGAGAACGCGCCGCCCGGCACGCCCCTGCTCCGCCTCAACGCCTCCGACCCCGACGAGGGCACCAACGGGCAGGTGCTCTACTCCTTCCACAGCTACGTGTCCGAGCGGGCGCGCCAGCTCTTCCACCTGGACCCGCAGAGCGGCCTGCTCAGCGTCAGCGGCGCCGTGGACTACGAGGAGGGCCACAGCTACGAGCTGGACGTGCAGGCCAAGGACCTGGGGCCCAACTCCATCCCGGCCCACTGCAAGGTGACGGTCAGCGTGCAGGACGCCAACGACAACCCGCCCCTCATCAACCTGCTCTCGGTCAACAGCGAGCTGGTGGAGGTGAGCGAGAGCGCGCCGCCTGGCTACGTCATCGCCCTGGTGCGGGTCTCCGACCGTGACTCCGGGGCCAACGGGCGGGTGCAGTGCAAACTGCTGGGCAACGTGCCCTTCCGCCTGCAGGAGTACGAGAGCTTCTCCACCATCCTGGTGGACGGGCGGCTGGACCGGGAGCAGAGGGACCAGTACAACCTCACCATCCAGGCCAGGGACAACGGGGTGCCCTCCCTGCAGGCCACCAAGTCCTTCACCGTCAAGATCACTGATGAGAACGACAACCACCCCCACTTCTCCAAGCCCTACTACCAGGTCATTGTGCAGGAGAACAACACCCCCGGGGCCTACCTCCTGTCTGTCTCTGCCAGGGACCCTGACCTGGGCCTTAATGGCAGCGTTTCCTATCAGATTGTACCCTCCCAAGTCCGGGACATGCCTGTCTTCACCTACGTCTCCATCAACCCCAACTCTGGGGACATCTATGCCTTGAGGTCCTTCAATCACGAGCAGACCAAGGCCTTCGAGTTCAAGGTCTTGGCCAAAGACGGGGGCAGCCCCTCCCTGCAGAGCAATGCCACCGTCAGAGTGATCGTCCTGGATGTCAATGACAACACCCCTGTGATAACTGCCCCACCTCTGGTCAATGGGACTGCAGAAGTGTACATCCCTAGGAATGCCGGGGTTGGCTACTTAGTGACAGTGATCAAGGCAGATGACTATGATGAAGGGGAGAATGGAAGACTGTCCTATGAAATGGCAGATGGGGATAGAGGATTTTTTGAAATAGATCAGTTCAATGGAGAGATAAGGACCACCAGAGCATTTGGGGAGAATGCAAAAACTACTTATGAACTGATTGTGGTGGCGCATGATCATGGAAAAACATCACTCTCAGCTTCTGCCTTGATTTTGATATACCTATCCCCAGCTCTCGATGCCCAGGAATCTATAGGATCTGTTAACTTGTCACTGATTTTCATTATTGCCCTGGGTTCTATTGCTGCCATTCTTTTTGTCACCATGATCTTTGTTGCAGTCAAGTGTAAAAGAGATAACAAGGAAATAAGGACCTACAACTGCAGGTAATGTGAACTTGTTTCTTTGTACCATGCAATATGTGCTTTGATTTTTTTTCCAATCTAAATTACTTTTTGATTTGTTTTAAACCCACAGGTGTATTGCACTTACTTCAGGAGCAAGAATGAGGGTTCGTGATATTATGTTGCTTTTAAGAAAATTTCCATAAATGTTTTTTTTTTTTAAATTACTCTGGGAGAAGTGTTTTTTAAAAGAATATTCCAGTCTGAATAAGTGTGTTTTGACAATCTGTCCTAATATAAATTTTCTTATGCATTCTGTAGCAGAACAAACCAGTCTGTCTTAAATCATCATAGCTATTTCCTGTGAGTTTGGGGGGGGGGGAAATGTACAGATCTAATTATTACCAAAAGAGAGATCCCCTGATTTTAGATTTCAGGAGAGAACTGTGTTTCATATTGTTGCACTCACTCTTGGGTGAGCAGTACCATCCTGGTTGTAAAGCAAGGTTGGATTTTTGAAGCACTGAGTAGCTGAAAAGGAAAAAGCCCAAGGTGAGGAGAGCTGTAGTAGGTGCTCACAGCACTGAGTCAACACATAGGATAGCAAGTCCACACCTACAGTAGTAGTTGGCATTGATGGGCTTTGCTTTAAGGTTCCTTTGCATGGTGTTTGCATCCTGTCCCTACCAGAGGATGTCACTATGGGCATTTTTTATGTGTTGGTTTTCTTCAGGAGTGGTGGTTATAAAAGGAAGGTGGAAGCTGGGAGAACTCACTATGAAAGAAATCACGGTTCAGCTAGAATTCATAAAGTGGAGCAGTGCCCTTAAAGCTCTTTCTTTCATGTAAAAGAACAATTGTGCATGTATGTTTCAGGATGCAGCTCTTACAAGCAAAAATAAATCCAAAGGAATAGGGGGAAAAGAGTCATTTCCTTGAATAAACCCAATTCCTTGTGAAAATGTAATGGTTGATTTAGTTCTTTTTAGTTGTTTTAATGATCGTATTTACAACTCTGCATGATCTTGCAATGCACAATCACAAGTCCAAAATGAGGAATGGTAAGTCATCTCTGCATCTGAAACCTTAGCTGCTATGAAAGCCTAATGTTTGAAATTGGGTCCCCTGAATATGTAAAAGCCATGCGATTATTGTCTCTTTTACTATTCTCTGTGTTACACAAGTTAGTAGACAAATGCTAACCACACATGAATATCAATCAGATGCCATAAAGGAGCAGCTGCAATGCCTCATAAATGGTTTAATCCTGTTACTAGTGAAATAGCCATGACTTCTTCATTCCTTCAGCACTGAATCTTTCAGATGGAAGGAATGGAAATTAATTTTGATCTACCTTTGTAACGTACGATTGCCTGTGGCAATTTTATAGTGCAGAAGAATGTGCAGTCTTTAAAGTTTTATTTACAGAGATATAATAACGGAGAGTTCAGTTTTTATATCCCATTTTCACAACATAAAGCATGTTTATAAGCCCTTTCGCTGGATGGGGAAAAATCATCTGCAAATAAAGCACTGTATGTGCCATATTATGGGATGCCTAGCTTTAAGTGAGAGCTAATATACTGGATTTCTTGCCAGTTTGGTCCATTAAACAAGAATAGGATCTGAATGTCTAAAATCAAATCGTGGTGGTGCCCCTAACAACTTCATACATAGGACCAGGAGGCTTAATGTGTTTTAAGGATTAATGAAGTGCAGTTTAATGAAATAATTGGTCAATAGAGAAAGGACATCAAAATGAATGCTATGAGAATTGGAATCTCACATTGCTAAACTTAAACATTGAGGTAAACAAAACAATTAAAGCTCTGTCAAGTGTTGTTAGACTAGCCTGCGTGCATACAGATCTTCTGCACAACAAAAATCTCCTGAATTCCTTTAATTTATTGACAAGCACAATGGACTGAACATTCTATTATCAGTGTCAATCTGATCAAGCGAAGTCAGCTGCAGAGGCGCAAAGAAGTACTGTATAGGCTTAGCTGTGTATTTGATCGTCGTGTGTCCCATATGTGCATTTTGTGTATCTGTTTAGACTTGTCTTTTCTTATTTTTTCAAGGTGCCTATCAACATCTGCAGGAGGTTTTTCATAAAATTAGTTAATTTATGAGGTGTATGAAAGAGCTGTTTGATTTGGTGTTTTTTTTTTTTTCCCTGCACAGGCAATTAGCTTTGTAGAGCAAGAATGCTTGTACAATATTTACCTTTCTAGATAAACTTGTGTTACTTATTCTTCCTATTATCTCTTAATTGCAATTATTGGATTCCAAAAAACCCATCTTTATCATGATATGAAAAGTAACAAACTCCACACTTTTGAATGTATATTGCTGGTTATGGTAGTAGTTTAACATAATTCCTTTGAGAAGTATTGTACTGTCTGGCATCTTGTATGCATATCTATATCTATCTGCATGGCGTTTGATAATGGTACACGGTCCTCTGTGTCAAAAAAGAACCACAGTCACTTCAGGGATAATGGCGAGTGCAATCATGTTTTTCATTATTTTTTCCTGTAGTTTAATGATGACATTCTTCCTTTGGTATTTTTTAAGAGGAAAAAGACCCACATCCTGTATCAGTTCATTCTTTCAGCAGGTATGAAGCAAAGGGGAAAGAGAGGCATAGAAAAACAAGCTGATGTAAGAAGAGGTCAGAAGAATAGTTTCTCTTTGAAAACACCATTTTGCTCTGCAGTTTCTGGAAGAAAAACATTTCCCAGGAAGTGGAGAGGGGTATTGGGGGGAGGAGAGAAGAAAGGTTCAAGAGAAGATTTAAAGTTATCAAATGCTACCAGGAAAGAGTGGAAATAAAAGCAACCTGGAAACATTTTGTTATCCAAACAGCCTTCGGAGTGTGGTGGGATAAGTGTGCAAGATAAGAATATTGTGGAATTTGCTGTATTTACTGCTAAGATCTGGAGGAAATCCTCTAGTCATGCTGGTTTTTGAGTTACATGAACTAAACACTTTTAAAATCCTTATTACACATGAATATTACTTCAGGTACCCTATTCAGTTCATGGATCTTAACATTTCCATTTTTCTTTTCTGCAGGCTGAACTTTAATTGCTGATATTTAGTTATCAGGAATATAAACACCAAATGAAACACGGATGGAATTTTCCCTTCCCTTTCTTTTTGTGTGTGACCTGTAAACTTTATATATATGAAAACAAGCTAAAGATCATATATTGCCAGAGGATTCAAAACATGACATAATCTTCATGAATAAGAAGTCTGTGTTAAGATGGGGCTAAGTCCTCCGGGTTTCTTAATATTTATCAAGCAGGGCACAGTTCAGGATTCTATGAGATACTCATTTTTCTTCTTCTGTCCCACAGAATTGCAGAGTACTCCTATGGGCATCAAAAGAAATCAAGCAAGAAGAAAAAAATCAGCAAGAACGATATCCGGCTGGTACCACGGGATGTAGAGGAAACAGATAAAATGAATGTGGTGAGCTGCTCTTCCCTTACTTCATCTCTCAACTATTTCGACTATCATCAGCAGACCTTGCCACTGGGCTGCCGCAGATCTGAAAGTACCTTCCTCAGTGTGGAGAATCAGAACACTAGGAACACAGGCTCCAACCATGTTTATCCCCACACCTTCACCGGGCAGAGTCCCCAGCAACCAGATCTGATCATCAATGGAATGCCATTGCCAGAGGTGAGTGTGGCCAGAACTCCTACAAAGTTTAGGAGGCTGAATCTAAACAGTTTGACAACCTCCCTAGCAGCAAATGACAGTTTGGTGTATAGAACTTAGTGTATAAAGGAAATGTGTCTTGTTGCAAGTCATGCCTCCAGACTTTATAGTATCTGCTTCCAGAAGGAGGTGGATGTTAATGTAAATATACGTACATATAACGCATTTTAATTTTTGCAGAGTATTACACTCCATGCATCTGTTGGTGTTGCCATTGTAGTCTCTGGCTTTTAAGCATTGCAAAAGCTGCTGCTCGAACACAGCGACCAACCATATTTAATGCATGCTCTACATGGATGTTCAGATACCATGGTGATGAGCATATTATGAATATCTACTGGTTACATTAAGAGTTGGATATAAAAGTCTGAAGTCACATAAATCTGTCTAATGGAAGAACCAGCCACTATAGTAATCACTGACTTCAAATATGGGCACAGTCCTGCAACTCTTTCTCATGTGAGTAATTCTTGCTCACCACATGTAGTCCCAGTGAAGTCAGCAGGACTGTTAACGCGAGTAATGATGGCAGGGTCAGGCCCATGCTGTACTAATAGTGTTGGTGGAGTGTTGTTTTTACTTTTTCATGCCAATTTCATACATTTTAGCTTTAACGGGATGACTCTTAAGGAAACATCAGATTAGTCAATAGTTAAATTCTTAAGTAGGTCTTTGAAGGTTTTTTAATTTTTATATGTGGACATTGGTACTATAGCAGGAATACACAGTGCCTCAGGATTTTCACTTTAAATTAGGCAGCTGAAGTTCTAACCTCTCCCATATTGTCACCTCACTGTTGTTAATTAGTGGTGACCATTGAAATAGGTGTCTTCCTAAATATGAAGAAATGAGGCAAAGTGTCTGTGGCCCTGGTCATACTCACTGACTTCCTCTAATTCTGTCAGGTGTTTTCTGTACATCATGGGCATTGTTTACTGTTGCTTGTTTGTTTCTCTTTGAATTGTTGTTTGGTATTAAACAAAACAATCAAAGGTTTGTCATGTTTCCTACTTTAAACAGAATAACAAAGCTGAAAAAGCAGCTAAAATATTTATGGCCTACTCTAATCTGCTCTCAATACACCAGGGTAAATGCAAAATGAGTCCACTGAAAACAGTGGAGGTGCTCCAGATTTATACCTTTTTGTCTACCCAGCGATTAAACACCCAGGGCTTGGCCTGGGTCAGCTGACTTGGGATCACAGGACTCGAACTATGAGGCCATAAAATTGCAGTGTGGCTGTTTAGTTTTGGGCTGGAGCCTAGGTGCTGGGACTCTTTACCCTCATAATGGGTCCCAGAGTTCGGGCTCCAGCCCAAGCCCAAACATCTACACTACAATTTTAGAGCACCACGAGCCCGAGCCATCTGACCTGGGCCAGTTGCAGGTGTTTAATTGCTGTGTAGATATATACCAAGAGCACAGTTTTGCCCTTAGTGTGTGGTTGCAGGCCTATTTTAAAGCAGTTGGTGTCTGTGGGCCTGATCCTGCAGTGCCCATGTTGTCAAAATTCCCACTGAATTCACTGTTTGTAGCATTGTTATAGCTGTGTTGGTCCCAGGATATTAGGACAAAAAAGGTGGATGAGGTAATATCTTTTATTGGAGCAGCTTCGGACAGTGAGAGAGACAAGCTTTTGGGCAACACGCAGTTCAAGGTTTAGGAAAGGTACTCAAAAGTGTATTGCCTTAAATACAAGGTGGAACAGATTGTTTAGCATAAGTAGTGAAAACACATTTTAAGGTCCATTCAGAGTGAAGTGACCCATTAGCACTTCTGCAGTCATAGGACAAATATGGTGGGGTTAGTGAGTTAGATTGTTGTATTAAGCCATAAATCTAGTGTCTCTATTTAGACTATGATCTTTAGTGTCTAGCAAAGTTCTGAACTTAAGCTCCCCATCTCATCTTTTGAAGGTGTGCAGCTTTCTTGTGAGGACAAGGACTGAGAGGTCAGATATGGAACAATCGTTTCTTTTGAAAAATGTTTACCCTGAGGTTATATGGTGTTCCTGTCTTTTATCATGTTTCTGCGTGAGTGTCTGGTTTCACCCCCATGGTTGCTATGGAGGCATTTAGTGCATTGGATGATGTACAGCACATATTGCATTAGGCATGTGTAGAACCTAAGGCTCTTGAAAGGTGTGTTGTGTGGGGTATTGATCATTGTAGCAGTGGAGATATGTCTGTAGGTTTTGTTGTTATGGCAGGATCTGGTGCTACTTTGAGTTGCTGGGGTGTGTGGGGGAAATTGCTTCTGATGACGATGAGCTAGGCGAGGTTGGGGGGTTGTTTGAAGACCAGTAGAATTTACTAGTATTTTAGCCTCCATATGCACTGCATAATTAGGTCCTTTAAAGGGTAGCTTTTGGTGGTCCCTGAATAGGGATATAATCTTTTGGTCTTGATCTATTAAGGAGTCCCTAGGTAAAATCCAGGTGTAGAGTTTTAAAGGAGGAATTTAGTTTGTAATTAAAAGGTGACTCTTAGTTGTTTTCTAGGTCTTTCAGAGATCATCTGCTTTTACCCCTGCTTGCATTCCACATCTGTCCTGCCATAGCAGCTCTAGACTTTTTACATGTTGTCTTATGGTTTTGCCTTTTTCAAGGTTACCCACTTAGATGCACTGAGACAACTTCTGCATCAGTGCACAAGCACGTAGAGCCAGTACTGAATATAACAGCCTGTAGCTGCCAGGGCTGAGAGAGTGTCTAAATGCAATTAGGAGGGTACAGCTGAAGTAATAGAGCACTGTTCCACAGAATTAAAGCTCAGTTTAATCTCTGGTGTAGGTATAAAAGCTGTAATCAAGTGTCTTGGCTGTATCTGAATGGCATTGACTTGTATAATTTACTGTATAGGCTAGGTCTAGGCTAGGAAATTAGGTTGGTATAACTCTGTCACTCAGGGGTGTGAGTTTTTCACACCCATGAGTGATGCAGTTAAGCAGACCTAACCCACGGTGTAGAAAGTGCCAAGTTGACATGGGAATCTCCCATCAGCATAGCTGCCACCTCTTGGGGAGGTGAAGAACCTATGCTGATGGCAGAAGCTCTCCCATGGACACCGGTAGCGTCTTCACTGAAGCACTACAGTGGCACAGTTGTAGCGATGCAGCTGTGCTGCTGCAGCCATTTAAGTGTTGCCCTGCCTAGATACAGATACAGACCTGAGGCAGAACCCCTGATCCAAATGCCCTCATTCTTTAGGAGAGTTTGGATCAGTATCTAGATCTGAATTCTTTTTGGCTCAGGCTTGTCTTTAGTTACCTATGCTAGGGAAATTGATCATACAACCATCTTTGAACCCTCAACTCAGGTGGGCTTGAGAAAAGGTGAAGAATTCCAGAATTTGTTAATATTAAGGCCCCATCAAGATTCAGGCTTATCTGAGCACTGCATGTAATAATTTTTGAGGGGTGGAGTGTCTGAGAGTTCAGTTAGTACTTTTTTTTTGTTTTCAAGGTTGCGTGCAAGCAAAGACTTTTAGTATTCTGTGGGCAGTGTCCCTTGAATAATTCCTGCCTTAATGGATGGGAGAATGGTATCGTTTGGAGGAGGGTCTCAGAAGTGTTGTTGTCTGCTGCTGCCTATCTAAAGGCATTGGTACTCCAGAGCACTGTAGGAGCCTCCCATGCAGTTTCTACATATAGGGCAGTTGAGCAACACTATGAGTGCTCTGAGGTCATGATTCAGTATTACAGATTAAATTCAATCATAAAATCCATCACATGTTGGTATTAACTAGAACTGTCTATGGGCAGCTGGAGGTCTGCAGTTTTGGGGAAGAGGAAAATTATCAGGGGAGACGACATAGCTCAGCTAATAGTTAGTAGACATACTCAACCAGAATACATCTATGTACAAATTTCTCCCTGATGCAGCTGCATTACAGCTAAGCTTTGGATCCAGCTGTGTGTGAATCTCCCCAAAGAAGGCTCAACTCTATTAACTCTGTTTTTTTTTTCTGTTAGGGAGGCAGGACACAGGCAGAAGGGAATGGCATTTCCCTACATTTCTTGTCCCTAACTTGAGTCTCTCTGTCACTTCTTATAAGCTTAATGTATTAGAAGGCACTGAAAAATGGAGTGTTGAAATGAATTTTATTGTATTAACAAATGAAATGTTTCTATCCCCCACTTCAGTGTCAGCTTAAAGCGTAGTATGCCAACAGTTAAACTGGAACTGCATAAGGGGCAGTTACAAGATTTTCACAGTTCTATTAAGAATACAAGGAGCTCTTTCACGGAGTGAGCTCAGAAAGTCTTATCCAAAGCCCACTGAAATAAATGGGGGACTTTCCATTGACTTCACTGATCAGGCCTTGCACAAATCCAGCTCTGAGACTGTCTCTCCACCAAGGCATTGTCTATTTTGTTTGTGTCCTAATTTATATCCCTTGAGGAGAGGGAATAGTCTGTGCACCTCAGTTGCAATGCTGGGGGTGTTGAATGTTCTCCACACTGTATGCCACGCCTTCATATGAAATGAGGTTTAGGAGTGTTCAGCCTCTGAGATCTGACTGGGATCTCTAAGAGCTTTTAAAACCCCACCAGAATGCTAGATCTAATGATCCCCCTGCCATGTGATGCTGAGCAGAGCAAGACCAGAGAAAACCCATGCAAATATTGTCATCCACGCAGAGGCAGGGCCGGCTTTAGGAAGTGCGGGTCCCAATTCGAACAGTTTCGATGGGGCCTCGGCAGGGATAACTTTAAAAAAACCCAAAAAAACACATGGGGCTTGTACCCACCGGGTGGTGCCCCAAGTCTTCGGCGGCACTTCAGCAGCAAGTCCTTTGCTCACTCCAGGTCTTCGGCGGCACTGAAGGACACGCTGTCAAAGTGCCGCCGAAGACCAGGAGTGAATGAAGTACCCACCATCGAAATGCTGCTGAAGACCCGGAGTGCTGCTGGGTGAGTAAAAATTAAAAAGGCGCCTCTAGCCAGGGAAGGGATTCTCACTGGGCCCAGGACCCTCTTAGGCGCGGGGCCCGATTCGGGGGAATTGGTGGAATAGGCCTAAAGCCGACCCTGCGCAGAGGGGCAAGTGGATCTATGGTAGTATCCCCGTAGCATGTATCCTCCCCCTTATGAGAGTTGCATGTAAGCTGGTCTCTGTGAGGTGGGAGGCCGAAGCCAGCAAAGATGGCAGCAGAGTTGGAGAGCAGCTGTGCTACATAATATGCTCCCAAGGGAATGTGGACTAATACTGCATGTGGCAGACTGCTGGCTTAATGCTAATGCTGTTTGCATTAACTAAGTCCCTCTGCTCTGCTCCTCAGCACCAGTGGAGGGCCAGGAGAACATAGTGGGTAGAGGCATGACCATGAAAAGTGAGGCTGCCAGTTATTTACAGGTGGGAAGAGGTACTTCAAATCTGGAAGACCCAAGAGGTTCAGATGAAAATCCAAACTTTTACGTGCTTGTGCGAGTGGAGCCTCCAGACATTTGATGTGTCAGGCATCACTAGTGCCCAGATTATTGCCCAGGTAGCTCAGTGATGGGCTCTTCACAAATGCCCAACTTAGAAAGAAGTTGCACAAAAGAATATTCCAGAACTGTTCAGTATCTGTGGAGAAGCAACCTGTTATCAGAGCCCAGCTTTCTCTTACTACTTAACCTGAGTCCATGCTCTTCTCTTGCTCCCCCCTCTCCCCCCTCCCATGATCTGTGCTTCTAAAAGATAAATAGGTCATTGTCCCTTACCTGGCCTGAGCTCCTGTCCTCCCACCCAGTCCAAAACATGATGGTCGACTTCCAGGGTGCTTCCAGCCTGGGTCTGCTAGGAAGATGACAACTGCAGATCTCACTGCAGCAATCTCCATGTAACTGCAGTAAAACACAGTTGCTGTTCCTCAGTGTCAGACTGTATTACGTTAATAGAAGTTATTGTGCAGTAGCAATTACCTGTTTACGAAGCATATTATTATAACACTTCCAGGTGCAGACTCTTTAGTAATTACGATTCTTACCCAGCCACTTAGATTTCAGATAACCAAATTGTAGGTGCTAGAGAAGGGAAAAACCTGTTAAACTGGATGGGATATCTCCCAGTCAGTGCGGGGTTGTTCCCTGCAGTATATTTACTAGGACTTTTTCCAGTTTAGTTTTAAATGTCTCAAGTGATGAGGTCTCTGCCATTTCCCTTGGGAGACTGTTACACAGTTTATTAGATCTTGGTGTCAGGGAGATTTTACTAATGTTCAGCCTACATGTTGCATTCCATTTTTGTGCTGACGGGAAGGCACAACATTGGTTGATACAGGATACAATACAGAGGTAAACAGAGTAGCTTTATGTGCCAGCTAGCATGAGATGTTTGCATCTGAAAAGTAAGTGACTGTCTCTGAAAACAACCATTTCCCTAGCAGAGGATGGGTTTAGATTGGCTTGATATATAGCTGGTCTTTAATGTGAGGCTCATTTACTTTAACAGTTAAGAACCTTGAAATAAAAGTCCCTGAGGATGAGTTGTTTGTGGAGACAAATGCTCTTCAGGAGACACTTCCTCTTTCTCTGCAGCATAGTTCAAATGGTGGCAGGTCTCTGGGCTGAGTATACAGTGTCTTGTTGCTTATAATTGAACTCACTTATGCTCCCACCTTTTGTCTGATTGGTTTGGAGGGGATGAAGTATGCAGGGATTAGAATGTGATTCTGAGAAAAATTATTAGAGACTCTTACTCTAGAAAGGCTTTTTCTTTATTCTTTGGGCCAAATTGTTACTTCAGCGTGTGTCTGCCCGTAAAATCATTGCCAGGAGAGGATATGTGGGTGCGGGGGGTTCTTCCACTGTGACTTTTGACTCTAGTCTATTCCTGCCAACCCATCACTTCGCAGACCTTCTTTTGGGGGATTGAGGCAAGAGGGGACCTCAACCCCAGCCAGCACTGCTGTCAAGCACATTGATGGGGTGGTTCCCCCAGGGTGGGGCCCGGCTGCTGGTTCACATTTGTATCCAAGGGGTTAGACACAATGCCCCATCTCGTAAGGACGTGTCCAGTGTGTTACCTTTTTGGATCTGGTGCTTGAATCAGAAAGTTCCTGTGCTGGGCATCTGTCAAAAGTTGTAACAACTAAACAACCCTCATGTAGGTCCAAACTATGACCTCTGGGAGGGGGTGAATTCCAGCCAGCTGGTTACCTAAAACCCAACCCTGAAGTTTCGCTTCAAGGAAGATGGGAAAAACCCAACTAGCCTCGGCCAATCTGGTGGTGTGGGGGGAAAAAATCTTTCCCAATCCCAAAGTGGTGACTTGCGCATCCCACAGCAACCTAGATAAGGGAGGAAGGGTAGACTGACTGCTAGAAACCAGCAAACAGGAAGTGGCTCCAAGCACATGGCTTGAAATCTCATGCCAAATCCTGTGAGATGTTATGGCAGCAGATCACGGGCCAGGTCCTGTGATACCTCAACCCTATCCTGGAAGTCTTGTGGTGGCTGGAAATCATGTGGGACCTGTTCTGTCCTTTTGCCCTCTCCCATCATGGGAGCCACCAAAACACTGCCCTCTCTAGGGGCCCTCTTTCGGTCACAAGCAGAGTTTGAATTAAGTGTGACTTGGTGCCAATGTCCAGGATGAGTGAAAAGAGTCAGAGTTTGGCCCTTTATATTAAATTATATTTGTTTTGCAGCAGGGGCATATGAGGTACTCTTTGGAAAGGATGTTTTCCAGCCAAAGGAAAACTGTGCCCATTTTGTGCCTCAGTTTCCTAAAGCTCACTGTGGATGAGTGGCTACCTGGAGAGCCTGGGGAGAAGTTAGCCTTAAAATTAAAAGGGTCATATCTAGCCATCATGTTTTGCACAATGCATCTAAAGAACTTTGCTGGGAGTTATGCTTATGGATCAGTGGTGAATTGGAATGTGTCCTCTGTCTTGCGCTAATGGCAGCTACTTGGTAGAGAGTGACAGAGTGTTGGAAGTGGTTATGGAAGCCAGCATATGGGAGTGTAAATGCATTGGGATGAAGGTGGTATATGCATATGAAATATTACTTCTTATTAAGAGCTTGTAAATCAATTTCTGTCTTGCTTTGATGCTGGTTTATTATCAGCCCACTCAAAAAGGCTGTGCACGTAGTGCTCCTAGGACTTCAGAATCTACCATCAGATATTCCTCTTTGCTATTAAGCTTTTGGGGCCAGGTTTGCGGACCAGAACTGCACATGCATGACCTACTTTATGGAAGCTATGCATGCCTACACAGCTACCCACGTGCTTGTGCAAATCTGATATATGGATGCATGTGGGTAGTGCGCACATTTGTTCCAATGGTGCACTAAAATCACAGTCTCATAATTAGTCTCCCAGTGTTAACTAAGTACTTCTGTTGTTAATCTAGAATTAAAGCACAAGGAATACTAGTTTGCAGTCTAAACAGTTTGGAATGCCGTTCTGCTGGTATCACAAGTGAAGCTACTTTTTACTAAGATAGTGGACTCCAGCAGTAGGCTCAGAAATGACCATCAACCTTTATTCACTCACATGAATAATCTTTATTCATATTGACTTCATTAGGACCACTCACGTAGTGAGCAAAAGTTGTAGGATTAGGCCCGATTGCTTTTAAATATCTTCTTGCCAGGTAGTTAGTGCCTTTCTGACCATAGGAAATGGTTTTCCTAGCAAAAGAGGCAATTTTCTTTTTGGGTAACTCGGGCAGTTTTTGTTTGGAATATCTCTCTGTGTTAACTAACATACATTTTTACAGTTAGCCAAGAATTTTATTTTGTAAGAAATGAAATCAGTATGGCTCTTTCTCTGTCATTTCTGTACTTGTCAATTCTTTTCCCCCCTCCAGCTTCTTCTTTTGTGTGCTAGCCTTAAAAAGCCCCCAAAGTGTCTGTTATAATCATATTTTGTATGTCACAACCAGACTGAATGCCCTCACACTAATATGCCTGGTTTGAGGAAATCCGTTCCTGTCTGGTATAACAGGCAGTTTGTTATAAACCATGCCATTTATTTGTGGGGTTCTACTTGGGAAACAGCTGCATATATAATTGGAGAGGGTTTAGGTCACCTGTGAGTATTGCTGTTTATAGAACTAAAATAAAACCTTCCAAAGCAGAGAGAGTTTTCAGCACTTAGCTGTGAGATGCTGTTGAAATGCCGCTTATTTAAAGAGGTGATCATAATTAAAGCATTATCGGCAGTACTGTTCAGCTTGTCGGAAGATTGACTTCACATGTGAAGTTGCCAGCCTTGTTTTCTCTTTGGGAGGTCACTATAACTCAGCACTTTTCTTTAAGGTGTGTACACACAGGTCACTTCTCTAATTAGTGCATCTTCATGTTTGAGAGTGTGCACCTTTGTGTTGCATAGTATATTAATGGAAATTTTTCTTCTTTAAAAGCTTGGCAAAGACATGTGATGTTTTTAGTATTAGATAATGAATCCACCCCCACCGCTTCGTGGTTTTAAAAATAACCAATAGGTGTTTTATTTTTAACTCTGAAGCAATAAGAAAAGTCTGGGTTTTAGGAAATCGCAAATACACCTCTACCCTGATATAATGTGGTCCTCCGGAGACGACAGATCTCACCGTGTTCTAGCTGAGACCGCGTTATATCTCCCTCACCCCCCCCCATTCCTTGTTCCTTGATCACCCCCTCCAGAGACCCCTGTCCCTAATCACCCCCAGGACTCCACCCCCTGACAGGCACTCACCGGCAGCGGTGGGAAGCGGAGCAACGTGGCCCCAGCCCGCTCCACTCCTCCACCTCCCAGCCGTGGCGCTCCGCTTCCCGCCGCTGGTGAGTGCAGGGAGGTTTGGGGAAAAGATGCCACCTGCACTCACCTGTGGCCAGAAGCAGAACGCTGCAGCTGGGAGCCGGCGGAGTGGAGCGGGCTGGCTCTGATTCCGCTGCTGCCGGTGAGTGCAGGGGGATCCCTTCCCCCAAGCTCCCTCCCCCAAGCCGCGGCTGGGGCCGGCGTGAGGGAAGTGGAACGGGCTGCTCCTGGCCCCCTGCTATCCCCTGGGCCTTCAGGGCCCCCAAAAGTGCCCCCTCCCCAAGCTCCTGCCTCCCAGACTCTGGGGTGGAGGAGCTCCTGACCGCCCCTGAGACCGTCTGCCCCTTATTCAGCCTCTTGGCCTAGGCCCCATCCTGGCACCCTTAACACGCTGATCAGAGCAGTGTGTCAGAGCTTTACCACGTTGTATGCAAACCAGCATTTTGTCGGGTCGCTTTATATTGGGGTAGAGGTGTAGTACCAGGATACAAAACAAACATCTGGCTGATTTATGGGATTGCTAATGGGATATGTAGCATTACACCTGTAGGTCATCTCTTCGGCTCTAGCACAGGTTGGTGGCAACTGAGAGTCATTATCTGATTTGCTGTTTCATGTAATGAATTGGAAATCTTAGTCTTCTTCCTAGCAGATAGGCAATCATTTCACAAGATCCGCTGTCACAGTTGACACCACTCTTGGCAGCCTATGTAGAGAGGCCAAGGACAGAAAGGGCAAGGAGGCTGAAACTTGCCCTTGGGGATAATCTCTCCAGGTCAAGATTGAAGCATGTTAGTAGAGTAGCGTGAACAAAACTCCTGCTGCTGGTGCATGTTTGTATTTGTCTTGTGGATAATTAGAAGACTTTAATTTCCACTGCTGGAAATCCAGAACCTCTCAAGAACACTCAACAGTCACTTAAAATATATACATATGTAAATAGCCACATAATTGCAAGTCACGGAGAACTTCTCAGCTTAACTATTCCTGAACTGTTTTGTATATCATGATACATTCTGTGACCTTTTATAATGTTGGAGGCCAACATTATGGAAATAAGCAGCTTTTTATTCCTTTCTAAGGTCAGTCTAACCAAATTATGCATCTTCTAATGCAGTCGCTTCAAGCTCTGTTTTGAAAATTTCATTTTAATACCTTGCAACAGAGATAAATACTGTAGCTCATTTTCATGTTGAGCAATATATTGCACTGATCATCATTCTCGCTGCATGGTTTCTTGGGCCAGGGTCTTATTTAACGTTGCTTTGTTTGTTCTCTCTTTATACTGATGATAAAGGACTGTGATCCCACCCCAAAACACGTGTGGGGTCAATGTTGCAGAGGTTTCAGAGCTTTGCACCTCCTCCTGTTGAAGCTAATGGGAGTTTTAGCACTGATTTCAATGGAAGTAGGATTGATTCCAATAACCATTTGTGGGAGGTGGCATTTGTGGCCTTGTATGGAAGCAGGATCTGATGTGGATTTGTTTGTGCTTTTTAAGTGTACTGGTTCGGGAAAATAAACTTGAATCAATAGAAATGGACAATGCCCGGACATTGATACCTAGCTACCTATGACCCAGAGGGATATGAATTTTCCCTCTCTTCTTAGGGAGGCCGAACAGCATTTTCCCAGGTGAGAACAAAGGACTATGAAGATGTGAGGTGGGGATAAGAGTTGGCTGCTGGAAGGAGTCAGGTCTCTCACTGAGAGTTTGGTCTGATGAAGGAGGTCAGATAGAGAGATGGCGTGAACCAGGGGGTTCACTGCAGCTTGGCTGGGCTCTGGGCTGACCAGAATGGGCTCTGCTTCAACCTTCCATTTCTCTAGACTACCCTAAGAACTTCTTATGCTGTGTTCCATTTAACAAATAAACTCTACTGTTTTGACAGTTGTGTGAGCGTCACTGCAAATATTTGCTGAGGGGATTAATCCCTGAAGAGTGTGCAAGTTTCTATTGGACTTGCTGGGACTTGCTGTGAAATGAACAGCTCTTGGTCCCTTTCCTTTACATACTAGGCCAGATTCTCAGCTGCTGTAAAACAGCATGACTCCATTAAAATAAATGGAGCTATGCCAGTTTACATCAGTTGTGGAGCTGGCCAGCTGTTGTCTGTCAGACCACACCCAGATCCCTCTGCTAGTTTTGTTTACATGTTCCTTTGCCAGTTGCTAGCAGTTTCCAGCAGAGTTCTGTCACTACATTTTATTTCAGTCCATTTAATCCCAGTCATCTGTCAAAGGGGCAGGTTTTCATCCATATTGCTGCAGAAACCAGCAAGCACAGCTGAAAAAGACCAAGACTTGCCTTGATGATGTACTGAAGAAAATTGCCATTTTTCCTAAAATCATTCAAGCTAGAAATAGCAAAGAACTTGCTAGACCATTCCATCCAATTCATCCTCCTGCCTGTGCACAACTTTCCTCTGAACTGCGCCTTCAGATGTTTACTATAGTACAATTTAAATATCTCAATTGATAAGACATCTACCATTTCCCAGAGATTACTCCACAGCCTCACATCACTGTCTCCAGTGATTTTTCCCTTCCTCCCCATTCTTGTATTCATCCTAAATGTTCCATGTCTGGAATTCATTCATTCTACCCTACTAGTTATACCCTGTCATACCAACCTAAATAAACCTCCCATCTATAAAAAGGGAAATAAGGACAGCCTGGGGAATTACAGACCAGTCATCTTAACTTCTGTACCCGGAAAGATAATGGAGCAAATAAGAAATCAGTTTGCAAACACCTAAAAGATAATGAGGTGATAAGTAACAGTAAGCATAGATTTGTCAAGAACAGATTGTGTCAAACCAACCCGATAGCTTTCTTTGACAGGCAGTCAGTAGGAGAAAGCAGTAGATGTGGTATATCTTGACTGTAGTAAGGCTTTTTTGATACTGTCTCACATGACCTTCTCATAAACAAATTAGGGAAATACAGCCTAGAGGGAGCTTAAGGTGGGTGCATAACTGGTTGGAAAATTGTTCCCAGAGAGAAGTTATCAGTGGTTCACAGACTGCTGTAAGGGCATAACGAGTGGGGTCCTGCAGGGATCAGTTCTGGGTCCAGTTCTGTTCAATATCTTCATCAGTGATTTAGATAATGGCATAGAGAGTATACTTATAAAGTTTGTGGACAATACCAAGCTGGGAGGGGTTTCAAGTGCTTTGGAGGATAGGATTAAAATTCAAAATGATCTGGACAAACTGGAGAAATGGTCTGAAGTAAATAGGATGAAATTCAATAAGGGCTCCACTTAGGAAGGAACAATCCGTTGCACACATACAAAATGGGAAATAACTGCCTAGGAAGGAGTACTGCAGAAAGGGATCCGGGGGTTATAGCGGATCACAAGCTAAATATGAGTCAACAGTGTAACTCATATTACAAAAAAAACCAAACATCATTCTGGGATGTATTAGCAGGAATACTGTAAGCAAGACACGAGACATAATTCTTCCGCTCTACTTCAGGCTGATTAGGCCTCAAGTGGAGTATTGTGTCCAGTTCTGAGCGTCACATTTCAGGATAAATGTGGACAAATTGGAGAAAGTCCAGAGAAGAGCAACAGAAATGATGAAAGGTCTAGAAAACATGACCTATGAGGGAAGACTGAAAAAATTGGGTTTGTTTAGACTGGAGAAGAGAAGATTGAAGAGGGGACATAAGTTTTCAAGTACATAAAAGATTGTTACAAGGAGGAGGGAGAGAAATTGCTGCTTTTAGCCTCTAAGTATAGGACAAGAAGCAATGGGTTTAAATTGCAGCAAGGGCTGTTTAGGTTGGACATTAGGAAAACCTTCCTAACTGTGGTTAAGCACTGGAATAAATTGCCTAGAGAGGTTGTAGAATCTCCGTTATTGGAGATTTGTAAGAGCAGGTTGGACAAACACCTGTCAGGGATGATCTAATACTTAGTCCTGACTTGAGTGCAGGGAACTGGGATACATGACCTCTCAAGGTCCTTTCCAGTTCTATGATTCTGTGATTTTTCTATCTTTAGAAGTTCATTTTGCCCTCTCCTGGGAGATGAGGTGATGCAGCACAACTGATCCTTGTGCTGTAAAGCTCCAATTTGCCAGTTGTCTTTCTGGGAAATAGGTACTCTGAACAGAATGCAGTGTCTGCGTGCAGTATAGAGAAATACTGTTCCCTCCCTATCTTTTAATGAGATTCCTCTACATATTCAGCCCAAAGACTGCATTGGCCATTCCTTTTTTCATGCAGCCAGACTGCTTTTCAAACTCCTGTCTAACTTGCTGTCCTCTATCACCCCAGCTCTCTCTTGGCATGTGAATGCTTGTCAAATAGAACTTGGTAGCTGTGCATGCTCTCTGCTCTCCAGCCAGGTTACGTGGGTTTGCTTTAAAAAATGATGAGAGATTGTTCCATGTAGAGCCATAGTTGAGTGCCAATTACGTTTTATTAATTAAAATACAGGATGGTCTTATTTGTAGCATAAATAGTTCTAACCTTTTAATTAAAATTTTAAATTACAGTGTTCTCTGAATTTATAGAGTTGTGTGCTCTTGTGAAAATGCATATTTTTTAGGGCTTCGTCCTTCTTTATCTCAAATGCCTATTGACATTAGTAGGAGTTTTGTGTGTGCAGTAATACAGAATCATGTCAATAATTGGCAAAGTGGCATTAGGGGCCTGATTCCACAGTCCCTACTTAGACAAAGCTACCCATTGAAGTCAGTGGGCAGATTTGCCAGAGAGACACTGCAGTGTTGGTACTGCAGCATTTTAAATTAGGACAAAGTAATAGCTTATGTCAGCTGGACAAGTGATTATTACTTTGTGTGTTTAACACAGAATCCCAGTTAGTTCTTGTCTCTTTGTCAGGGTAGCCGAGGTTAGTGTAATGATGCCCTAAAAAATGTGTATTACATTTATTGTGGTACATCTCCTCCTCAGTGGCTTATCCAATATCTTCTGATGGAACTGCTCAGTACACTACAAGTAAAAAATCTCATGGGGGTAAAAAACCCCTCATTAAATCAAATAAATACTATATGAAAATTGGAGTTGATTTCTGTATCTTTGAGCTGCATAAGAAGGTCTCTGCCTTTCTGCATTCTATTGGCCACAAGAGATCTGGACATGAATCCTTTACCATCCTCTCGGGGGTCTTGAGCTTGTCGGATTATACCATCTTTTGTAATGGCAGGTGTATGCCACAGGGCAGGTTTTAAAATTCCTATGTTGGTGGATTGCATTAACCCATACTAAGTCAGGTATGTAAAATTCCATTAAGCTAAAACCCTCTGGCACTTTCTCACCAATGCTGGAGATCTGCAGGCTATGCTAATATAGTAGGTTTGCTCATCTATTAGTAGGATGATGGTTTTAAAATAATAACATTTATCTTTGGCTGTGGACTGACATAGTGCATGCTGAGCACAATTTTTTGAAAGGCTTTGCAGATGTTGCTTCAGTCAATCTGGGTCAAAAAAAAGATTGCTTAGAATCATAAAGGTTAGAAGGAGATCAAATAATTCTGCCTTTTTATTGCTTGAATAAAGTGCTTGGAAAATATCATTCACCATTATTAGACTAAATGAGTTGGGATAACATAGGACTCAATATTAATTTTTCCATGTTGGCTGATTTTACCTGTTTTTTTTATAATGCAGCTATATTCTGTATGATTGATTAGTAGCTTGCAAAACTAAATGTATGTATTAGTGTAAGCACATAGCAGTTTAATGTGTTGCATTAGAAACAACAAATAATTATTCTTCTGTTTTACAGAAACATTTGACAGTGGGAAAGACCCAGTTAAAGCAGCTGAATGTTGCATTCAAAAGTTGTTTCTCTGTTTCCTATGGTAGGGGTAGTATCAAGTGATCTGCCTAGACACTATGGAGAGTGTGAATGCAAATTTTTGATATGATAGGCAGTCTAATGGAAAGTTATGAGATTACTGTTTCAACAAATGTCTGTTGTTCTGCTGAACAGGGATTGCTTAACAAATACAAACATCATCATCTTTTAAAACATAGTTTTTTATGTTTCTTCTTTTCTGGGTATGGAAGCTTTTATTTATATATAAAACTTTAGAACCTACATGTCCACTCAGTCCTACAGCAGCCAATTGCTCAGACAAATAAGTTTGGTTACAATTTGCAGGAGATAATGTTGCCCATGTCTTGTTTACAATGTCACCTGAAAGTGAGAACAGGCATTCGCATGGCACTGTTGTAGCCGGCATTGCAAGATATTTACGTGCCAGATGTGCTAAAGATTCATACGTCCTTTCATGCTTCAACCACCATTCCAGACTATATGCCTCCATGCTGATGACAGGTTCTGCTTGATAATGATCCAAAGCAGAGTGGACCGACACATGTTCATTTTCATCATCTGAGTCCGATGCCACCAGCAGAAGGTTGATTTTCTTTTTTGGTAGTTTGGGTTCTGTAGTTTCCTCATCGGAGTGTTGGTTCTTTTAAGACATCTGAAAGCACGCTCCACACCTCATCCCTCTCAAATTTTGGAGGGCACTTCACATTCTTAAACCTCGGTTGAGTGCTGTATCTATCCTTAGAAGTCTCGTTAAATGCGCTATGAAAATGTTCTTAAAACGAATATGCTGGGTCATCATTTGAGACTGCTATAACATGAAATATTAGGCAGAATGTGGGTAAAACAGAACGTGGGGCAGAATTGTATGTCTCCATCAGTTCATTCACAAATTTAATTAATGCATTATTATTTTAACGAGCATCATCAGCATGGAAAGCATGTCCTCTGGAATGGTGGCCGAAGCATGAAGGGGCATATGAATGTTTAGCATATATGGCACATAAATACCTTGCAACACTAGCTACTTAAATGCCTGTTTTCACTTTCGGGTGACATTGTAACTAAGAAGTCAGCAGTATCTTCCGTAAATGTAAACAAACTTGTTTGTCTTAGCAATTGGCTGAACAAGAAGTAGGACTGAGTGGACTTGTAGGCTCTAAAGTTTTACTTTGTTTTATTTTTGAGTGCAGTTATGTAACCAAAAAAATCTACATGATAAAGAGTTGCACTGCAGTACTTGAATGAGGTGAATTGAAAACTTATAGTTCTTTTGTTTATCATTTTGTACAGTGCAAATATTTGTAATAAAAATAATATAAAGTGAGCACTGTACGCTTTGTATTCTGTGTTGTAATAGAAATCAATATTTGAAAATGTAGAAAAACATTTCATAGAATATCAGAGTTGGAAGGGACCTCAGGAGGTCCTCTAGTCCAACCACCTGCTTAAAGCAGGACTAATCTCCAGACAGATTTTTACCCCAGGATCCCTAAATGGCCCCCTCAAGGATTGAGCTCACAACCCTTGGTTTAGCAGGCCAATGCTCAAACCACTTAGCTATCCCTCCCCCATTTAATACATTTCTATTGGTATTCTATTGTTTAACTGTGCAATTAATCATGATTAATTTTTTTTATTGCAGTTAATTTTTTTAATTAATCGCGTGAGTTAACTGGGATTAATTGACAGCCCTAATATAAATATAAAACTCCATTAACTATTGCATCTACAGCTATGTATGGACAGTATTATACAGGTTCTCTGACATTATATTACAATGTTAAGAATAACTTTCAACTGCTTCTGCCATCCTTACTCACATCAAGTAGTACCTTCCTTCACATTTAAATAAGAATTAGACTGCTCAAAGTGTAAGATACTACTTACTGTAACAGTTGCAAAGTCAGCCCTGGATCACAAATGTCCTCATGTTTTTAGTACATCAGTAATGTTAATAAGAACTTAGCTTCTACATATATTTAGAGATGAACCTAAGGCAAATCCAGTGCCCCTGAAATCTGGGAAAGTTCTGATCCAAACTTGGTTCCTGGTTCTTGTGTTTATTATTGAACTTCGGCAAATTCAGTTTCAGGCTGGCTTGGGTCCACCTTCACTGACATTTAATAATGTGTTCATGACAAATGCAATCTTCAACTGCACAGGGAAATTGACTTATTTTAACTTCCTAAAGCTTAAAGACATCCTGCCCACCCCCTTTCTAGCACACTGCTTTTGAGCCCCTTTGGAAAAATGATGTGTGCTGGCCATGGTCCTGACTGTTTACTTCCTTAGGTATGAGCTGACAGCAGTGGTGTTGTCAGCAAAGGAGATGAAATTAGTGGCACATATGCCCTTCCCCTTCACATTTCACACCCCTCCCCAGAGATTCTCTACAGAGTCTGTCAAAAGAGCTTGTTTGATTTGACTGTTGCTGCAGAACCAGCAGAGGGAGCACAGAAGCACAAAACATTATGTAAGTTTTCTGGTTACAGTAGCTACGGGCTCTTTGTGTGCATGTGTGTGTGTGTCTGTGCTCAGTGACCAGAGATGAATTACTTTTTAAAAATGAAAGTATTTAGGAGTAGGCTCTTCCTTTGATTTTCACCGTTAAGTCTCATTAGCATAAGTGGGTGTTAACATACACACATTATGGGAGAAAGACTATATCTTATAGACTTTTGGGGAAATTCCTCATTAGACTCTAACAAATTATACCAAGCTACTGACTGCGCATGAGAAAACTCTTTTTGGAAAAGAGTATCGCTTTTCTATTCTGCTCTGTATTTTCTTTAGATTCTTCTCATTGATCTGATTAAAATAATCCTTTTTAAAGTGTGTTTCTTGGCAGAACGGTGATCCAGTAAAAAAAAAAATTACACACTGAGTTTCTGTATTTGTTGTCTCAAAGACATCCATATCAAATTAGCTTCCGAAGATCATTTATCTAATTGCCAGTATTAACAGCACCAGCTGGTATCAAAAAATTGAGGGATGTCTCTTCCATCACCCCAGTAATACAGATTCTCTAATCAGGATTTAGAGAATCCATTTTGTTGATGATACACATGGAAGAATAGAATCCACTTTCCCCTCCCATAGCTGTACTGGCTCTGCAGTGCTACCAGGAGTAAATGCTTGTTTGTCCCTAACATAAGCAAATGGGACTCAAATCCCACAGAGAATAGATCTGTTGAATTACGTAGTTACTTTTCACACTAAAATGACACTGTAAGTGTTCATCTGCCCTTGCTGCCTCTAGTTTGAAGCTGTAACTTGCCATGTGTGAACATGACAATTGCTTGCTGTGATAATGCTGCTCTGTTGTTGTTTGCTATATTATATGGCAGCTTGAGGCGTGTGACTGTTGCTGTTTTAAAGTCAATCAATAATAATTATTTTTACTTCAGGTGGGGAATAAGGGAATAGAGTGCAGTAGCAGACAAATTCTTAAATACAAAGACAATGTTTGCATGCAAATGTCCTTGGTGATAAAGAATAGGGATAAAATGTATATGTATTTCATGAAAATTGTTTCTAAATACAATTGTTTTTACAGATTTACATGAAGCTGATGGTTGTTCTCTGGATATTAAAACTAAATATCATACACCCAAAATCCTTTTGGGGATCTTCGGAAGGGGGGATGGTAGATTTGTCTACCTCTCTTCTCCCACCCTCCATTTACATAGGGCAAGAAAGTCATCCTGATGCAATCTGAGAAAATTATATATAGCTCAGTTTTCACATACCAGTTCTATCAAAGAAAAATTGAATGTGACAATCCTGGGTCTACTGTTATGAGGCAAATTTCTTATTCCTATGACAGCCACAGAAGCATTAATCTTGGGTGCGTAAAACGCATTCCACCCAGTGCATCTTTGTAAAGTAGCCCTCAGTGGAAGATGTTACACTTCTATACCACTGAAAAAGTTCTCTTTTTCAATATCTCCTCTGTGCACCTTTTTGGTTCTTTTTCAAAGTCCTTTTTTACTTTGTTTGGATGTTGCAATTAATGAGGTTTTGAAGTACATGTTCCGTCAGTGTCAATTCGGAACTTGTAAAATCTCGGTGGCCAAATCCAGTATTCTTGAATCTGCTCAGACTCAATGATAAGCATGATAGAAACACCTAGATAAACAGAGTGTGATTATTCAGGCAACTTTCTCCTCGCAGGGAAAAAAAATACTCTTCCAGCTCTCTTTTTGGAATCAGAATAACTTCCAGTGGCCAATTTTGGTTAATAATCACAGATGCTTATTCCCTGTACCCCTCATCAAGTACTGCATTGAGTTTCCTACTATCTGAGCTCATTAGATTCCCAATCACATCAGACCCTATTAGGCTATCTTCCATTCATAGCTGCTGAAGTTCCCTTATTACCTCACTGCTTGTCAAGATTTTCCTTTTTACGTTGTAAATTCTTAATTGTGTTCTGGCACAGCATAAGCTCGTTGTTTTGTTTTGTCCTGCAAAATAGTTTCTCTGATTTTGAGTGTTGTCTGTTGGATACCCCCATCCATCCGCAATGGTGCAGACCATGTCCCCTCCTGGTCATAGTCACATAATATCCCTGTGGCACCTACAGCAATTGCTTATACAGTAACTCCTCACTTGACGTTTTAGTTATGTTCCTGAAAAATGCGACTTAAAGTGAAACGATGTTAAGCAAATCCAATTTCCCTATAAGAATGAATTTAAATGGGGGTGGCTAAGTTTCCAGGGAATTTTTTTTTTCCCGTACAGTACAGTACTATAGTTGGGAGGTGCCCCTACCTTACTCCACTCAGGCACAGCCCACCGGCACTGGGGACAATGAGTCAGGCAAGGAGCCTGAAGGTGCTGTGCGCTAGGAAAAGCACATTACACAGCAGCAGCTTCCCCTACTCTGCAAGCACCAGGGGTGGGAGGCTCAACCCTTGGCCTGCCCATGCTACCTCTTTCCCCCTAACTCCCACCCTTAACTTGCCTCTTCTTCCCCCCCTTTACTCCACACCCCGCATCCTTGCTCCTATCCTCTCCCTCCCCTTGCCTCCTGCCCATGGCAATCAGCTGGCTTGCGGTGTTTGGGAGGCAGGGGAGGGAGGGGGAGTCTGCGCGCCGTGTCCTCGCTCCTCCCCCTCCCTCCTGAATACCGCAAGCCAGCTGATTGCCATGGGCAGGAGGCAGGGGGAGGCGGAGGAAGGCGCTGATCCGCAGTGTCTGCTAGGGGGCAGGAGGCGCTGGGGGGGGCGTGCAGGGGAGCTGATGAGGGGGCTGCCAGCTGTGGACAAAGCAAGCAGCGAAATGATGTTATAGCGAAGCATTGCACAACTTTAAATGGAGCATGTTTTGTAATTGAGCAGGGACGTAAGATCGAAACAACGTTAAGCAAGAGGACGTTAAGTGGGGAGTTACTGTTCAGAAAGGTAATATTAGGTGACTGTTTAATGTAACTGAGGAGCTGGAAATAAGGGAGAGGAGCCAGCACCATGTGATCAGCCAGATTTCCATGGACCATGGGCTAATGTGGCCCATGGATTGAGACCCTGTTCTGTTGATTATATGCCTTAGAATGCACTGAGTTTACAGATGCTTCCTTGCAGTTTTGTTTAATCGTTCTTTGCCCCATACATAACAATGAAATTCAACGCAATATTTTGTACTTACTACAAAGGGCATCTTTACCACAGACTTTAATTAGTATTATGTATGCATCTCAGAGAGAGACATCATCTCTTATAGTACCATATATGAGCCATATTGAGCACCTGCATATTCCCATTGCCTGAAATCATGTAATACTTAGGAGCAGTTATTTTCAGATTTGCAGGTTGGGAAATGATGTTTAAAATGCTTGAGACCTGTCAATGCTAGCAGCTTTGCACTGGTGCAGCTGCTGTATTGTTGGCTGTGGATGTAATACAGATGCTTCTTTTAGTGTAGACCTACCTGGTTGTGAAGAAAATATAAACTGA
Organism: Gopherus flavomarginatus; assembly: GCF_025201925.1. Classification (NCBI taxonomy): domain Eukaryota; kingdom Metazoa; phylum Chordata; order Testudines; family Testudinidae; genus Gopherus; species Gopherus flavomarginatus. The sequence goes on along the minus strand of NC_066624.1, from coordinate 38,700,720 downwards.
ATGTAAACTGTTGCAGTTTTGGCTTTCTAAATCTGCAGACGTACAGACTAAAATGGTGGGTCTGAGTTTCAGAGATGTTGAACACCTGCAGCTCTTATTGAGTTGGAGATCAGTATTGCTAAAAACCACACCCAGTAGCTTTGAGAGGTTTTAATTGTCTGTTTCAGTTCACCGAAGTCTTAACCCTGAAGCCTAATGGTGACAACAATCCTAAAGCAAATTGTGATGCAAACCCATATTATTACTACTACTACTATAATAATAAAAATTTATTATTTATTTATTATTAATATCATTATCATACCTGTTTCACAGGTAGGGAAATGGATGAAGAGAGGTGAAGTGAGTTGTCCAAAATGTCATGTCAGAGCAGGGTTTAAAACTCAGAAATTTCTGGGCTTCTACTGCTGTGCTCAGTAGAAATAGAGTGTAATTTTCTGGCCATAGAACCAAATCTGTTTGTTAATGGTATATGTTTTTCATTTGACGGTAAGGTTACTTCTAGCATTACAACAAAAAACAAGTAACTGTAAATGACAAAAGTGTGATTTCTCAAGAGAAACATTTTAGAAAATGAGTTTGCTAGTGAAGTAGTTCCTTGTGGTGCTGGGCGAATTTCAGATTTTTTTTTTCCAGAGTAGCAGCCATGTTAGTCTATATCCGTAAAAAGAACAGGAGTCCTTGCGGCACCTTAGAGACTAACAAATTTATTTGAGCATAAGCTTTTGTGGGCTACAGCCCACTTCGTCGGATGCATAGAATGGAACATATAATAAGAGTGAATATATACATGCAGAGAAGATGCCACATATATTCTATCAGCAGAAAAACAGGTAACAGTAAGACCAGTAAGAACGTTTCCCAGAGTTTTAAAAAAATTCAGTAGTCTTTTTTTTGTTTGTTTGTTTTTTTAGTACAAGCATTTTGTCATGGTGTTTTGTGGCTGTAGCATTGCAGCATTATACTTGTGCCCAACAGCCAGAAAGTGAATTTGAGCCCAAGGGCTCCAAGCGTAGAACAACTCCTGTAGAACTGAGCGGAGAGCTTACAGCACTGAACCCCTGGACCAGAAAGAGACTCCATATGAAACTGAAACTGGCTGACCTATTTTCATTCTTCCAAGCAGAGAGAAAGACAGCAAGTAAATGAGCAGCATAAATAATGAGAATAAAATAGATATTTAATTTTTTTCATGTATTAATAGTAACAGAGAGAAGGATTTTAAAAGGGTGTTTTGTTTTACCCAAGAATGGACACAAATCCTATTTGACTTAAATGGGAGCTGGTTCTGTGGCTTTAACTATAGCCAGATGTACTTTTACAAACTTTTTCTGGGTTGTGATGAGGGGTTTCATGTGTCTGTAGGAAAAGCCTCCCATGTACATGCACTTATAAAAGCAAAACTGTGCTTGTTTCATTCGAAGGGCAGAAATAACTATGTGGGTGAAAGCACAGTTTTGCTGGTAGAATCTGCATCCACACTAGGAGCCCTTTGCTGGTATAGTACACTGGTACAGCTACTCTGGCAAAGTGCTCCCAGTGTAGACTTGACCTATGTTACAGCCTACAATCAAAGCTTCCCCCCATCTTTTTCTCCCACTTTCTTTTCAACCATCTCCCATCCCTTTGACACTCTTAATGATCCACTTTAATTCTGTGCAGGAATCCCTTGTAAGCCATGCTATAGAATTAAGCTATGTTGAGCGGTGGTTGGCTGTCATGCACCCAAGTTTTTATTGGCTCACTTAGTTTCTCATTTAATATTGATGATTTTTTTTCCTCCAACCTGCCGTTTCATCTCAAAGGGAACTATAAGGCATTTCTGAACAAGGTAGGCTCTGATCATCGTCCATCATGTTACAGATGTAATTGTGTACATTCTGTACACTCTGTGGGACTCACAGAATCGCCAGGCAGAATGTATCATTCATAAATTGTTTAGGGCGACCTTTTGTACAGTAGCACTAATTATTATTATCACAGAAGCCCAGTAAATGAGACTGGTAATTATTAGGGATTTATTTGAATGGACAGCTGAGCTTTTCTTGGCAAGTTAGTCAAAGCAGTTGTCATGACAGCCACACAAATGTGTCTTATGAATTGGGTTAATTAGGGTAATTAATAATTGTTGTTTTGCCCTTTTTTAACAAGGGATTGCCTAGGCGTTATCAAAAGGGGAAATCGTCCCTAGTGCATTTTTTTTTTTTTCTGGCACAACAACTTTCAAATCTTAAACCTGAAGTAGTAAGTACCTGCAGGACTGCCATTACATATGTAAACGTGGCATTCTTTTTTCTCTTGTGCAAGCCAGGGTATGTTTTAATCTTACTACTGAACCGCTGTTACTTGCCAGAGTTACATAGCGAAGGATTCATCATCACGAATCGTATTATTGTAGCACCTAGGAGTTCTAGTCGCAGACCAGGCTCCATTGTGCTAGGTGCTGTACAGTTGTCATGATCCTGTTCTGCCAATGGGATTTTTGTCACTGAGGGCATTGGGACTAGAATCAGGCCCTGTACACACTAGAACTTTTGAACTCATTTTAAAGCCTGGATTATAAATTATTTATTTTGTATTATGGTAGTGCCTGCCTACAAGCCAAAGCCCAGTTTTGCTAGGTGCTTGTACAAACATATAATGAAGAGACTGTCTCTTTCTTGATGAGCTTACATGACAGATGGATTTTGATTCTCTATCAGAATTACTAAGCTGAATTCTCTCTCTTCTGGTATGGATGACCAGTTGGAGCTAATCCTGACATCCTTGCTCAGGTAAAGCACATCTTTATTTCAGTACTTTTTGCAGTTTGCTTGAGACCTTAGACTTAGTCACTATTGTAATAATTATCATTAATGTTGTTTATAGTGTGTCGTGTCTAGGAGCCCTAGTCATGGATCAGTGCCCCGTTATGTTAAGCAGCATGCACACACAACAAGATGACCCTGTCCTGGAGAGCTCTCTGTCCATGTAATTTAACTTGGAAGCCTCATAGTCCCACTTCGCTTTACATTAAGTTACTGCTATTGTGATTTTCTCCATTACTGCTAGCGTGTACTCGGTGATTCACAAGACCTTTAGTGGAGACAGTCCCTGCTTTGAAGAACGGTAAAAATGTGACAAAGGGCTTCAGGATTTAGCTGCTGATTATTAAAAATGAACCAAGATAACAGGTGTGACTCAGGCATATTAAAATAAGCTTTGTACAGAAATGAACTGAAGACATGATTGGAGACCGTGACTGGCTTTTCAGCTGCAAAAGCCTTGTTTATTTTTTTTTATCACCTCTGGGTTTTTGAAGACCCCTTTAAAAATAAAGTTTATGTGATAACACACATCTTTTAAAAAGAAAATAATGAGGGTAGGAACCCTGCAGAGAGGCAACAGTTTTAATAAAGAAATACTTTACATCATTCTCTTACAACCTTAGGGCTAATAGCCTGGAACTGGTACTTTGGCTCCTTTAAAAAGCCCAACAAGGCAATCCAATTATGGACTCTGAAACATTTTTATTTTTAGTTTCTTGTAAAAGCAGTTCATCCTCTGCCATGGTACATTAACTGGAGGGAACAAGAAGCAGTGAGGTTTTGGCACCTTTTGTAATAACTAACTGGCTATATTTACCAGATTGTTAATGCAGAGGGAGTATTTTTTTTTCCTTCTTGTAAGGGGAGATGGAAGGAAGTTAGATGGAGTAAAAGAAGGAGAATGCAGTACAATCCATACCTTAATAAAGACCTACTAAGTTGGAAAGCAGTTTTTCTCCCTTTCCTACAGTTTATCCTCTTAATAGGCAACACTTTGGTTGTTTCTGCTGAATTTTTCTTCTCTGTCTAGTTGAGTGATACCTATCTGGGAATGGTCCCCTGACCTGTGCGTACTGATATTGTTCTGTGTCAGTTTGCTGTCTTCCCCCAGTGGAGGTTGGGCCAGAAAATATAGTTTGTTTCCAGTGCTCTCTCCAATCAGGAGAGAACAAATCTGAGCTATGGGTGTGAAGTCCCTGCTGAAGATACTTCCTGGTGCACGTAGCACTGAGCTATGGGTGAGGAGTACTATGTGAAGAAACTTCCTGTTATGTACAGCACTGCATCATCTGCTAGCTTCATTATGGTTTTGTTTTTTAAAAAAGCCATCCTCTGATGGATGAAATATTGGCCAGAGGTAGAATATTAGACATGATAGAACAGTGATTTAACCTGATACCGAAAATCCTCTATTCTTTTGACATTGGATAAAATAATTCTGGATACGTGTGTTAAAATGCATCCTACATCACTTCTTGTAAAAGAGTAATATGTTGGGCCAAACTTATCCTGGTCTAATTTCCTTACTTTCAAGGGAGTTACATCAGTGACTAAGTTGGCCCAGAGTGGCCCTCTACTAATAATTCTCAGTACAGGAAATGCCATTTGGAGCATGCTGCTCAGAATCCTTTGCAGAAAGCTGGGTGTGGAATAAAGATGAAGCATGAGAGAATTTTGGCAACGCACCTCAAAGTCTCCATCTCTCCTTAGCAAGCAAAGCCCCACTCACAGATGTACAATACATCACACTCCTCTATAGGCAAGAACTATGGGTAATAAGCAGGAAGAACTGGAAGTGCTAATAAATAAATACAACTATGACATTATTGGCATTACTGAAACTTGGTGGGATAATACACACGACTGGAATGTTGATGTGGATGGGTATAGTTTGCTCAGGAAGGATAGACAGGGGAAAAAGGGAGGAGGTGTTGCCTTATATATTAAAAATGTACACACTTGGACTGAGGTGGAGATGGACATAGGAGACGGAAGTGTGGAGAGTCTCTGGGTTAGGCTAAAAGGGGTAAAAAACACAGGTGATGTCGTGCTGGGAGTCTACTACAGGCCACCTAATCAGGTGGAAGAGGTGGATGAGGCTTTTTTCAAACAACTAACAAAATCATCCAAAGCCCAAGATTTGGTGGTGATGGGGGACTTCAACTATCCAGATATATGTTGGGAAAATAACACCGCGAGGCACAGACTATCCAATAAGTTCCTGGACTGCATTGCAGACAACTTTTTATTTCAGAAAGTTGAAAAAGCTACTGGGGGGAAGCTGTTCTAGACTTGATTTTAACAAATAGGGAGGAACTTGTTGAGAATTTGAAAGTAGAAGGAAGCTTGGGTGAAAGTGATCATGAAATCATAGAATTCGCAATTCTAAGGAAGGGTAGAAGGGAGTACAGCAGAATAGAGACAATGGATTTCAGGAAGGCGGATTTTGGTAAGCTCAGAGAGCTGATAGGTAAGGTCCCATGGGAATTAAGACTGAGGGGAAAAACAACTGAGGAAAGTTGGCAGTTTTTCAAAGGGACACTATTAAGGGCCCAAAAGCAAGTTATTCCGATGGTTAGGAAAGATAGAAAATGTGGCAAAAGACCACCTTGGCTTACCCTTGAGATCTTGCGTGACCTACAAAATAAAAAGGCGTCATATAAAAAATGGAAACTAGGTCAGATCACGAAGGATGAATATAGGCAAATAACACAGGAATGGAGAGGCAAGATTAGAAAAGCAAAGGCACAAAATGAACTCAAACTAGCTATGGGAATAAAGGGAAACAAGAAGACTTTTTATCAATACATTAGAAGCAAGAGGAAGACTAAGAACAGGGTAGGCCCACTGCTCAAGGAGGAGGGGGAAACAGTAACGGGAGACTTGGAAATGGCAGAGATGCTTAATGACTTCTTTGTTTCAGTCTTCACTGAGAAGTCTGAAGGAATGTCTAGTATAGTGAATGCTTACGGGAAGAGGGTAGGTTTAGAAGAGAAAATAAGAGAAGAGCAAGTAAAAAATCACTTAGAAAAGTTAGATGCCTGCAAGTCACCAGGGCCTGATGAAATGCATCCTAGAATACTCAAGGAGTTAATAGAAGAGGTATCTGAGCCTCTAGCTATTATCTTTGGGAAATCATGGGAGACGGGGGAGATTCCAGAAGACTGGAAGGGGGCAAATATAGTGCCCATCTATAAAAAGGGAAATAAAAACAACCCAGGAAACTACAGACCAGTTAGTTTAACTTCTGTGCCAGGGAAGATAATGGAGCAGGTAATCAAAGAAATCATCTGCAAACACTTGGAAGGTGGTAAGGTGATAGGGAATAGCCAGCATGGATTTGTAAGGAACAAATCGTGTCAAAGTAATCTGATAGCGTTCTTTGATAGGATAACGAGCCTTCTGGATAAGGGAGAAGCAGTGGATGTGATATACCTAGACTTTAGTAAGGCATTTGATACGGTCTCGCATGATATTCTTATAGATAAACTAGGAAAGTACAATTTAGATGGGGCTACTATAAGGTGGGTGCATAACTGGCTGGATAACCGTACTCAGAGAGTAGTTGTTAATGGCTCCCAATCCTGCTGGAAAGGTATAACAAGTGGGTTTCCGCAGGGGTCTGTTTTGGGACCGGTTCTGTTCAATATCTTCATCAACGATTTAGATGTTGGCATAGAAAGTACGCTTATTAAGTTTGCGGACGATACCAAACTGGGAGGGATTGCAACTGCTTTGGAGGACAGGGTCAAAATTCAAAATGATCTGGACAAATTGGAGAAATGGTCTGAGGTAAACAGGATGAAGTTCAATAAAGATAAATGCAAAGTGCTCCACCTAGGAAGGAACAATCAGTTTCACACATACAGAATGGGAAGAGACTGTCTAGGAAGGAGTATGGCAGAAAGAGATCTAGGGGTCATAGTAGACCACAAGCTTAATATGAGTCAACAGTGTGATACTGTTGCAAAAAAAGCAAATGTGATTCTGGGATGCATTAACAGGTGTGTTGTAAACAAGACACGAGAAGTCATTCTTCCGCTTTACTCTGCGTGGTTAGGCCTCAACTGGAGTATTGTGTCCAGTTCTGGGCACCGCATTTCAAGAAAGATGTGGAGAAATTGGAGAGGGTCCAGAGAAGAGCAACAAGAATGATTAAAGGTCTTGAGAACATGACCTATGAAGGAAGGCTGAAGGAATTGGGTTTGTTTAGTTTGGAAAAGAGAAGACTGAGAGGGGACATGATAGCAGTTTTCAGGTATCTAAAAGGGTGTCATCAGGAGGAGGGAGAAAACTTGTTCACCTTAGCCTCCAATGATAGAACAAGAAGCAATGGGCTTAAACTGCAGCAAGGGAGATTTAGGTTGGACATTAGGAAAAAGTTCTTTACTGTCAGGGTAGTTACACACTGGAATAGATTGCCTAGGGAAGTTGTGGAATCTCCATCTCTGGAGATATTTAAGAGTAGGTTAGATAAATGTCTATTAGGGATGGTCTAGACAGTATTTGGTCCTGCCATGAGGGCAGGGGACTGGACTCGATGACCTCTCGAGGTCCCTTTCAGTCCTAGAGTCTATGAGTCTATAGTGTTGTTCGTTGTGTCCCTCGGTGTGAGCTCCGTGTCTCCAATTTAAAATCGAGCGTCTGATGTTAGACCCAGTACTGAATGTGTGAGTCACAGCAAGAACACACAATCAGCAGGTGTCTAGAACAGCAGTAAGGCTCATCACGAGTCATCCGACAGACTGAGTGGCAGTTGGGTGATATCAGCATGTCACGGGCAAAGGATGGCAGGACAACTCCTTACACTTTCACTTTTTATGAAAAGAATTAAAACCAAACTGTTCCTTTCAAGGTTGGACCTTGGGCCAGGCTAGCAGATGCCTTGGTGCTTTGTGAAAGTGAGGCTCTGGACCTTTTGGACAGGGTGACTTGATTTAAATCACCAGGTGAAAAACCTCCATTTAAATCATCAATTTTGATAAACTTTTCCATTTGTACTTCACTTATTTTCTGAAGAAGCAAATTCTCATTGGTTGATATAAACAATTAAAAGATATTGATTTACAACTAAATGGAGCCTTACATTAGATTTGGTACATTTTTTTTCCTATGTAGGAGGGTACACTATAACTGTACATTTATTTAAGCAATTCTATAACTTAAATTCAGATTCTTTATTAATTGCCCATTTTTAGTATGTTAGAAAATGGTAAATGATATTTCTTATTTATTAGTTAATTAACTGTTCATGATTTGTGTCAAGCTGCATTAGGATGGCAACTGGAATTTAAACACACAAAACAGCATACTTTAATTAAATGTTTTCAGAGATTATAAGAAGTTTAGGGCTTAGCATATTTTGTATTAAATTCAGATACCACTTTTAATAGATTTATTTTTAAAAAGAAAAACTTACAATAATTTAAATACCATAAAAATCCAATTAAAAAAATTAAAAAAACTGATGTTTTCCCATCCTTTTCTTGGAGGAAAATCATCTGAAGGACTGTGTCTTTGGGGAAGAATTTCAGTCTGCATCTTTGACCTGGCACTGGGGTGCCACATGAATGTGATGGGTTTGACCTCTGAGGTGAGGGAGGAGATCGTCTTATCTGTGTCCCCTTTCCGTTCTTTCCGTTTTCCAAGGTGGATTAAAAAAAGTAGTTTCTTTAGCCATAGTCTTAAGTTTTGTGCATCATATTGTGCAACTTGTGCAGATCACATTGAAAGGCTTCAGTGTTTACAAGATGAAAGAGAAGTATGAAAATATAAACTCCACAGGATGAATTTCACTCTTGGACCCTCCAGTTTCATTGGTTACCCTTTACAAATGTGTCTCTCATCTTTGGCATTACATCAGTTTGAAATTTTTGGTGCCACTGCTGCTGTCGAAGGGAGGAACGAGATTCTCTGCTATACGCTGACTGATTCCACCCATCCCATCTCATGCAGCCTGCAAAGCATAGCCAGAGCTGTGCTGCTTTGTACATCGGTCAATGCATCGATCCCCCTGCAGCCTGGATTAAAACGCCTGACTTTTCCACAGTTTGATGGTAATTTCCCCTCCCTTTCTCATTTCAGAGTTCCTTTGTCAACTTCCCTACATTGGTACAACCTGGAGAAAGGCACAGTACCTTTCAGCCTTGCAGTCAGTCTCTTTCATAACTGCAGGGTATTTCTGTGGTTTGGAGAGCTGAGAGAAAAATTTTATCCATGCAGCAAAAATGGGAAAAATTGCTGTTTGATAAATAATTTCATTGTGAGTTAAATACCGTTGAGATTTACAGTGGTAGCCGCCAGAAGATACTTTGTTTGCAATTCATCCCTAGCAATTATAGATAAACAGTTTAAATGATGACAAGACAAGTATTCAGGGTATTATTTCACAGGGTTTGATCATCCTCAATTGTTGTGGGATTTTAGATGAAGACAGCTTGAGCCTGCTGGAGCCATGGCCTGACTTTTAAAAAAACGCATGGGCACAATTATGTACCTAATGTGCACGCACACATCTACTTTGGTTGCATGTACAAATGGTTATTTGTGGGTCTAGCCAACTGTATGTGTGTGTAAATACTCAATGTTCCCATGCACATTTTAAAAATCAGGCCTTCGGTCTCTGGCTTTGCCCTTTTACTATGGCCAGGTTAATTTCATTTTGAAAAAAATAGTGAAAAAAACTCTAAAGGGTTATGTAGATTGCAAATGCAGAGTTTGATAGAGATCTTTTCCCCTTAGGGAGAAATTTCCCTCTCATTCCTTGTGCATAATTACAATAAATGGGCTTGTATTTGGGAACTGTATTGGAATTGGGGAGATTGGATCCATCCCCCAAACTGTATCGCTTTGGATGATGATATCCTATGCTGTACTGGCCTACTCAAATGTGGCACAGAATCAAGCTTTGCCAAATGTGGTGGCCATCAAGTTATTTGCTCGCTCACTCTGCAGCAGCCATCTCTCCGTGCAGTGGAATTGCAGTAGCTCTGGTGTGTTCAGAGCCTTCGTTGGCCCCTATGCTGCTGAGGAGTTTTATGACCTTCAGAGGGAGAACACCTTCAACACTGTTACTTGAGGAGAGAATGTGCCAATGTTTTGTCTTGCAACTGCATTGTTCCTCCTGAAGGATTTCTCTTGTCTGTTTTTTCTCTCACTGATGAAATATACATGAGTAATACTACTAGTCAGTAATCATAGAGCTCCTTTCATTCATGATACTAAAAGTGTTTCACAAAGGTGGGGAGAGATCATTATCTCCATTATACACACGAAGAAACAAACATTGGAGGCTAAGTGACTTGCTCATGATCTCAAAAGTGAGTCAGATGCAAAATCAGTTACAGAATCCAGGCATCCTGGCTCCCAATCCCTTGTTTTCATCAATCTTTCCCTTGATGCCTTGGCCTGGAATTATGCAATGGAGGCAGGGGCACTGCTTAGGCACACAAGCTGATCTCCTAGAACTTCCTTTTGATTGAAATGGAAAGGCATTGGCGTGACCTCATGACTTTATTATTCCCAACACAATTGCAAAGACTTTGGGCATTTTTTGTCATGACAAATCTGAGATCCCTCCTCTGGTCCCCAAAATGTATCACTTCCAACTTGGAGCTCCAGAGAGCGAATGACAATGAGTTTTATTTAACCCTGGAGATAGGAACATTTAAAAAAAAATTGAATCTGTTACGTTAGATTTTATTCGTAACAGAAGGAGACAGGGAAAGGACGGTTTTTAAAAGGTCTCCAAGTCATGCCCCGTTAGTCTAAGATCTCTGATTAAATCAAGATTGTTTCAGGGCCAACAGCCTTGCAGTGCTGAGGGTGTTGAAGGAAATGTCTGAGGCTGCACTCGTACATATTGCACATCAGAAAATCCTAGACATGGTGCTACAAAAGACTTATTATTACGTTGTCTTGGCCTTTATCCCCAGGGACCAATTCATGATTTTTTCCTTAAAATGTATTCACACTTGTGTATGTTTCACACACACACCCCCCCCCCCCGCCATGCTTGTGGTGTTTGTGTGTGTGGAAACTGACCATGCAAGCGGTCCTGTGCACTCCCTGAACACAGGGAGTAGACTCTGTTAGCTTCAGATAGACTGGTATGGAAGGGAGCTTTGATGTGGGCTGGAGGGGGAGCCACATGATCTAAACGTAGGTGGCTCTGGTGGCTGTGAACTCTCACGCAGTGAGTGTAATTAAGGGGCAGTGACTGCCGTTGCAGCCCATAGGCTAGGGCAGTGGCTGTGGAGGGGACTGTGCTGAAGCCCATCACTGCTGCCCTACGTTGGAGGGTGTGTATTTAATTCCCCTGATTCTCTGCACAGGACATCCATACAAAGCTCAGTTACTCAAGCTTTATGTGAGCTTCCTGAATTTCATCCAGTTTCATTAGGCTTTTGTTAAAAAATTACTAATTAATGTAGGATATTATTACCCCTTTGGAGACAGGGAACAGAAGATTCAGAGTTCTATGGCTCTGCCCTTTGTTACCAGCCTGAACTTACCTTTAGGATGTTTTAAGCAGACAGTCCACATCATCAACCCCAGAGCTGCTGAAAGGAGCTGGAAGAAAGAAGGGAAGTCAAAAGATTTGATAGGCAGCAGCAGTGGCCTCAGTAGCACATTCAGAGAGAGATTCCTGAGGCTTTAATGTAGAAAGTAGTGTTTAAATGGGGTCTAGACTGGAGGAAGGGGAAGAGAGGCAGATAGGTTGGTAGGAGTGATGGGGAGAGGGGGGAAGAGACAGAAGATGGGACAGAAAAAAGCAGGGAGCTGACATCTTTCAAATGCAATCTGAGAGTTTCTTAGCAGTCACTCTTAGAGGCTTCTCTGCCATAGCTGCTGGGATGCAAGTGTCTCCACTCTTTCTTCCTAAACCTGCTCCATGAAGGAAATTGCTTGGGTTGTGTTTGCCAGCTGCGCACTTTTGCTTTTTTAGAGGCATGCCTCTGACACCCCACACACTGCTGCCATCCACCCAGCCCTAATTCCCTTCTTCTGTGAATGTGAGGCCCTGATCAGTTGTTGCTAAAGCTTGCCTAGCCCTCTGGATGGGTATTGGCCTTAACATCAGAACATCTCAGCTCCCTGGAACCAGCAGGGCCTACTTAGCGCTCTATCTGATCAAGGTAGATACCTTTGTGCCATTTACTCTGTGTAGGATCTTTCACATGGGGCCTTAAATACTGAGGTCCTATCTGCTCTGCATGGGCATTAAAGGTCCTAGGACACCTTTTTGTAAAAGAATGAGGTTGTCTTTGTGTCTTTGGGCACAATTTCTCCTCCCCCTGCTGCTTTGGGCCTGGTAGGTGCTGCCCTCCACCTTAGGGATGACTGTTTCTCAGTTTCTCTCAAATAAAGCCAAGTCCAGTATCCCAGCCAAAGGCAAAAATGGACCCTACAGAAACAGTATGACTCCAGTGTGAATGGGCAGGCAGGGCTGAATTTGGTAATCACTATGTCCCAGTGTGCAGGGTGGGTAAGAGCTGGTGGGTCCATGACCAAGCAGATAACTATGGTTATTCCCACCTAGGGAGGTGGAGCACACTGATGGCAGCAGGGGCTAACTCAGGGGTCAGAGCCATTTTTAAATTTTTGTCTTTTGACCAAAATATTTTGAGAACCACATCACATGCAAAGCTACTTGTAGAGTTAGAATTTATCAACTAATAATAATTGAACATATTAAAGTTATTACTACTCACCAATACTTTTAATATGGCTTCTGTTGTTTGAATTTGAGTATAAACAGGAGGGGGCTCCGGGCAGAGAATTGGGGTGCAGGGAGGGTGTGGGTTCTGGAAGGGGGTTGGGGTGCGGGAAGGGATGCGAGTTGCAGGCTCTGGCCAGGAGGCGCTTACCACAGGCGGCTCCTGGTCAGCTGCGCAGCAGGATTCTGGCCCCATGCCACTCCCAAAAGCAGCTGGCTGCTGGCACGTCTCTGTGCGCCCCTGGTGGGGAGGAGGCAGCTCCACGTGCTGCCCCCACCCCCAGCACTGTTCTCACACTGTGTGGGCGGTGCTTGCGGGAGTGGGCAGTGCACAGAGAACCTCTGCCCCTCTCCCCCACAAGGAATGCACAGAGATGTGCTTCCAGGAGTGGCATGGGGCCAAAGCCATACTGCACCATCGGCCAGGAGCTGCTTGTGGTAAGAGCCTCCCAGCCAGAACCTGCACCTTGCACTCCCTCAAAAAAATGACTGTCAGCAAGGGGGCAGCCAAAGAGCTGCATGCGGTTCCGGAGCTGAAGGTTGCTGACCCCTGGGCTAAGTGGTTCTGCTGCTGCTAGGTGGCTTGGGATCAGGGCCAGCTTTAGGAAGTGTGGGGCCCAATTCGAACATTCTCAGCGAGGGCCCGGCAGGGATGACTTAAAAAAAAAACAACCATGTAAAGAAAAGTCTTTCATTTCTTAGCAACCGGTTTCCCTATTAAAAGCTCTGATTTAAGGGATGTGTCATAGTATGTATTTTTTTGTACCAATAGGGTTACCATATGTCCGTATTTTCCCAGGAAAATTTCCCAATTTTAAAAATTCCTCCTGGATGGCGATTTAAGAACCAAAAAGACTGACGTCCCGGAAAATACAGCTGTACGTTAACCCTACCTAAAGTTCTTTTTTAAAAAGATGGGCCTGAACTAGAAATGAGCTCCATTTCACATGTGTGAGTCCCCACCACTCCCTGAGGGTGTGCTAGGGTGACCGATTTTATAGGGACAGTCCCGATTTTTGGGTCTTTTTCTTATATAGGATCCTATTGCCCCCCCAACCCCTGTCCCAATTTTTCATACTTGCTGTCTGGTCACCCTAGGGTGTGCATATGTGTGGGTCCCAGCTGCTCCCTGCCCCCTCATTGAAGCAGGTGTGCAGGGTTACTGCCCTGGGAACTGCAGGGCACTAGTGGACATGGGGCTGGCTGAAGGCAGGGTAGGGACTGACTGGAGGTAGGGTCTGGCTGCAGGCAGGGCAAGGAGTGCGGGGCTGGCTGACTTCAGGCAGGGGTGTGTGGCAGGGGTTGGCTGGAGACGGCAGGGGCTGCAGGGCTGGTGCGGGCAGGGCAGGGGGTGCAGCACGGGCTGGCTGGAGACGGGGCTGTGAGGCGGGCTGGCTGGCTTCAGGCAGGGCCGCAGGGCGGTGCTGCAGGAGTGGGCAGGGCTGGAGACAGAGGAGTGTGGGACTGGCTGGCTTCAGGCAAGGGGGTGCGGCAGGGGTTGGCTGGAGACAGGTTGGCCGCGGGCAGGGGGTGCAGGGCTAGCTGGAGACAGGGCCAGCTTTAGGAAGTGCGGGGCCCAATTCGAACAATTTTGATGGGGCCCCGACAGGGATGACTAAAAAAAAAACAAAACAAAACACTTAAAAAAACCACCTTTAATTTCTTCCATGTATTATTTACATGTATTATTTACTTTCCATGACTATGTACATAATAAAATTATATATTACATACATTACATCATACTGTATATGGCTTTTCTTACTCCCACTTGGGTACTTCCTACCAATATCTCTTGATCTCTTGCCCATATTGATAGAAGTCACCACATTCTAAAAGAATATTAATTATAGATTTTCACTTTCATATTAGGAAAATAATTTGTTTTGATAGTTGTACAACTGATTTTCTTCAATAATGTTTATTTTATGCCCCCTCCTTCCCCCCAGCATGGCCTGGCCCCGTGGAAACACTGCCCCCCACCAGCGCCGCCCACCTTGCAGAAACAAACCCTCCTTCCTCAGCACCACCCTGTCGAAACAGCTGTGGGCCAAAGAGGAAGGGGTGGGGGGAGAGAAACGGCACACATAGGCAAAAAGAAGTATTCCATTCTATTCGTCCGAAGAAGTGGGCTGTAGCCCATGAAAGCTTATGTTGAAATAAATTTGTTAGTCTCTAAGGTGCCACAATCACTCGTGTTCTTTTTGCAGATACAGACTAACATGGCTGCTACTCTGAAACCTGGCACACATAGGGTGACCAGATCACAGCAGTAAAATAGGACCTCCCCCTTCCTCGCTCGGCCCCACCATCACACCCCTCTTCACCCCCTAGTCCCCTGCTGACTTGCTGCGTCCCTCCTAGTCAGTCCCCCACCCACCACTCGCCTCCTTTCACTTTCTCCCTCCCCTGCCAGAAACCCCCATGCCTGCCCCTAGAACCCCTGCTGGCTCACTGCTCGCCTCTTTGCCCACCTGCCGCTTGCCCACTCGCTCGCTCCCGCACCCCCCCTCCCCCGAGTATATAGCCTCATTTAAAGACCCAGGGGTCACTATATTACTGCACACAGCAGTCAATCAATGCAGTTGTAGATAAATCTCTGGATTATGCATTTTTGTATAACTTTTATATGACTTTGTACTGAACCTTGATAATATGTTATAGCGGGCCCCTAAAGTAGTATAATTAAGGTAAAAGAAAAATGTCTTTGCTAGAAGTAGAATAGGATCTTTCCTCCACTTTGTAATCAAATGCCCTATTGAATGAATGAGGTGTGAATGAGGAAGGTGTGGAAGGCAGCACCTCCAGACAGCTGCAACCCTTGGAGAGGGGCTGGGAGCCAGACCAAGAAGCTTTGCCCAGGGCTGAGTGGGACAGAGTTTGGGTGCTGGGTGCAGGCTCCGGGCTGGGGCACGGGGTGGGGTGCAGGAAGAGTGGAGGGGTGCAGGCTCTGGGAGGGAGTGCGGAGGGGTGGGTGCAGGCTTTGGGACAGAGTTTGGGGGCTGGAGGGAGGTGCTGGGGGGAAGGGACTGCCATGTGGCTTCCTTCCTCCCGTGATGCCCCTCACCATAGCCTCAGTGGGGGATGGAGCTGCCCCTTCCCCAGTGTTTGTAGGAGTGGTGGCTGGGGGGAAACCCAGTCAAACTCTGGTTTTACTCTTTCGCTGATGGGCCACTTAAACCCCTTACAAACTCCTTCCTGCCTCTCTCACTCCCCTTTTCTACTGGGCTTGTTTGATCTTTTCGGTGGAGCCAGATGAAAACCACAAACCCCAGTGAGAACAGCAGGCTGGAAGACTAGACTGAACCCACAACCCAGCCTAGTCCATCCCAGAGCCCAGGACTGAGGGCAATGTCCCCCCACCCCCAGGCCACCTGCTTCCACTCCTGGCCTCTCCCAGCGCTGCCAGTGATTCTGTGTGGCTGCATTGGGTGGGATTTCAAGCGGACCCCTCAACTCCCCGCTAAATTCACCCCTGTTTTGCGACCACTCTGCACCAAGAGCACCTTCCTTCCTTGCCCTAGAGCTGCTGGATGGCTAGAAAGCTGAGCTGGGCATTTGATTGATCTAGAATATTATCATGCCCCCCCCAACCTTAATATTCACACAGCTTTGGGGGGGGCTATTCGCCCCCCCCCCAAGCCGGTCTATTTTGTTGTTGCAGGGCAAATGAAGGAACCATAGTTTAATGGAAATATTCAGCCCCTACAGCGGTCTTGCAGCAGGGAAGACAGAGTTGATGGGAAGGGAACTGGTTTGGATAGGAGCCCCAGTCCCCTTCCTGTGCAAAATAATTTGGAGAGGGAATCAGATCACACTGTGCCTCAGTTTCCCCTTTGGCAGGGAGATGGCGGGGGGGAGATAAAAGTCTCAGCCTGCCGTGCCATGTTGCAGACCTTTTGCATTCTCCTCTCTTGCTGTATTTGATTTCCTCCTCCAAACCTCCCTCTCTCTCTCTCTCTCACCTGGAGTTCACAGCACTAAGTACTAGCTGGGGGCTTTTTTCCTGGGTTACATGACATGATCCCAACTTTAGTTTCGAAACAGACACACGCAGGCACAAACTCACCCTCAAACAGCAACACCATGAAAACCACAACACCAACCCAATATCACAAACCTAGGGGGAATGACAGGGTCAAACACTCACCGTTGGAAGCCCCAGCAGCTGTTCAGGTGAGTGAGGTCCACTGCAGAGATTCCTGTGTTTCCCACCGGACCAGAAGCTCCCTTGGCGTCTCCTCCAGGCCCCAGGTGACTGCTGGGGGGAGGGGAGGGGACGGGAGGAAGGCTGCAAGCACGTGTGCCTTCTCCCCCGTCCCCTTCCCCTTCCCCTCCTGACCTGCAACACCCAGCGGCTGTCTCTGCCTCAGCCCTCTGCCGGCCAGCGTCTCTCGTTGCCTAGCAGCAACAGCTGCTGCTTCCGGGAGACGCAGAACTTTGCTTCCAGGAGACAGCCGGCCAATGCGGGGCCCCTTCAGGCGCGGGGCCCGATTCGGGGGAATCGGGCAATTCGGCCTAAAGCCAGCCCTGGCTGGAAACATGGCAGGGGGTGCAGGAGGGGCTGGCCGCGGGCAGGGGGTGCGGGTACAGGGGGTGCAGCCCACCCTGTATGGTGAGTGCCCCCTCCTCCTCTCCCCCCACCGGGGTAGCAGCAGCAGCCGCCCGGGGCTCCCCTGCTTCCACCGCCTTGGCCCTGTAAATAGCCACGGGAGCCCTGGGGAAGTGGTGGGGCTCAGGCGGCTATTTAAAGGACTGGGGTGGCAGAGACAGCTGGAGCCCTGGCCCTTTAAATAGTCCCTGGAGCCCGCCACTACACCAGGGCTCTGGGGGCTATTTAAAGGGCCCGAGGCTCCCCTGCTTCTACCACCCTGGCCCTTTAAATAGCGGGGAACCCTGGGGAAGGGGTGGGGCCGGTAGAAGTAACTGGAGCTCTGGACTTTTTAAATAGCCCCCAGAGTCCTGCAGCCATGCCCCAGGGCTCTAGCAGTGGGGCTCTGGTGGCAATTTAAAGGGCCTGGGGCTCCAACCCCTGCTGGGAGCCCCAGGCCCTTTAAATTGCCCCCTGGGGAAGCCGGGCCACCCCGGTAGAGCACACCGGCTCTTGCCGGTATGCCGAACCGGCTCTTGGGCGCAGGGCCCTCTTAGGGGCGGGGCCTGATTCAGGGGAATTGGTTGAATTAGCCTAAAGCCGGCCCTGCTTGGGATGGATGGTCTCCTCTTCCACTCCTCACAGAGCTCTCCAGCCACAGCCTGGTCATTCTGGATGCATGTAGGAATCAAGGATTTGACCTGCTGTTTGTAAAAACCTTTGGAGTGAAAGGCAACTTTACATAGCCCCCATTTTTGTTTGATACAGGGTGGGTATGAGCCTTGTTTTCCTGGTCAAATTCCCACTTGTGCATCCTTGTGCTGTCCTCTGAAAGAAAATGCCCCCTCTAGGTTCAATGTTCTTTGCTTCCCATTTGTTTTATAGTGCTGGTGCAAAATGACTGCCCCAGTTTACAGCCTGAGTGTCTGCATTGAAAATGATTGGTGCACCAATCCTTGTGTATAACCGCCTGTAAAGAGCTTTTGGATTACAGGGGCCATTATGAATGTGAGGTGGCTTTCTTATTACATTTGTGCACTTCATAATGACACTGCAGATTTCTGATATGCCATCAAATTCAAACTGGTGATATTATTTAGCCACTTCCAGGCTAATTATGGCTTCATTGTTGCTGCTTTCAGGACCGAATCTAGGTTTCTAATGCAATCCCCCTTTTTAAAATCAAGTCACAACAACTCCTTCCTCCTGCTTTCCATCCATTTCCAGTTTTAAAATGAGAGAAACATCTATTTATTTGGAGAGGGGACAGGAATTCAGAATGGATTAGTAAGTATGTCTGTGCCTTAATATAATCTGTTTTGATACTTTTTCTCATTATGGTGCACAGAGTGATGCTAAGGGATAAACTCTCCTTCGCTACTCCCAGTGATTTTGCTGCAATGCTTTTATTTTATCAGGAGAAAATGGAGGCCAGAGTCAGTCAGTTCCTTAAATGTCTAATAATTTCAAACAGAACTAAATGCCCTTTATTTAAGCTGCAGTAATAATTAGAGGGTTGCCAGTGATAAGCAACCATGTAGTCTGGCTCTGAGGAATGTTCATTGTGCCTCATTAAATTTGGAATTAGTACTTAAAAGGTCAGAAATAAATATTCTGTTTATATTTCTGAGACAGTAAATCTAAATGGATGCGATGTTTGCACATCCTCATCTCTGCTCATTGCTGCTGAACTGAGGCTCCCCTCCATTTGGTTAGCAGCAATTAGAATGTCTGGGGTGGGGGAGGAAGGAGAACATGGTTTCATTGATCAAGAGCAGGAAAATGACCTGCAATATTACATCTAATTATAAAACATCAATAGCAGAAGCTAAATGCACTTACTGTTTCAGAGACACTAAATTGCTAGTTTTCAGTTTGCAATCTCATGTATTATAGGCTTGAGCAATAAACTTGGGATGTAGGGAAAACTGCTTCAAATGGAGATACCAGAGGTCAGATCCTTTTAACCTTTATTGAACTCCTTCAGGTGACTGGGGCCTAAATGCTATTTATAGTTGAATTGCCTCACATTTTTCTATAGTCTTGTTTCCGGCTGTTGACTTAATGAGTGCACAGCACTGCCCTTCCTCTGTCTGAAAATATTTGGGAAGTTTGTGGTTATGTAGATCCATTCACCTCTAGGTTCAAATCCAGCTGAGTGTGGCACTGATGGAACGTTCTCCCCATCTGATTGTTGTTGCAGTGTCCTATGTGAAATGAGTTGGTAGTCTCCATCCGGTTCCTGGCTTGTAGGACTGTGCATCACAAAATCCACTATGACTGGCACTAATTGGCTCTGTTGCTGGCAGTCTCAGCAGAAAGGCCAAGGACTGAATGGGCTACTCAGTCTGAACTCCCCCTCTCATCCTTCTGGTCAGGGTGGAGGCACACTGGAGAAGTTTGCATTGCTGCTGCCTGTTGTGCGAATAATTAGAGGTCATCATTGTCCAGAGCTGTCAATCTTGCAACTTTTCCCATTATTAAATTCGCACAAAAAATGAACAAAAGGTTAGGGAAGTTTGATGATAACCTGAGTCAGTGTCCAGCAGCTCAAAAGGCTTATTCTGTACTCATGACTCTGCAGCACTTCCGAACCAAAGCACAAATTATTTATCTGTCAGAGAGGGTTATTGGGCTGTTGAATAGTGATGTGGGCTTTGTTCCTGCAGTCTCTCCAACAGCACATACCTATGATTCCCCTACTCTAACACCTTCTCCAAAACCTACACTAGGGTCACTATCAATGCTTTTGATGGCACTTCAGGCTGCAGAACAACCCCCTTCACCACCCCCTTGTACACTTGGCTAATTACATAATGTTGTCCATTCCTTCCTGGCCTCTTTGGTGATCCATGTACAGCCTGGAGTGTGAGATTTGATTCTCCTTATTTTAGCATGTACAGCTACCAGTCATGTTGCTGGTCGTAAAATTATGCATGCCTGTCTTCACCTGACTGCGATATGTACATATCAGAGATACTAATGGAGAAATCAAATTTGATGTGAGGCTGGTATGTTTGTGTGTGAATGAGAGGCATCAGAGTTTTCTTCTATTTAGATTAGAATGTTCCATCTCATCCAGTTTTTGCTTGAAGTCAATCTGATATTGCACATAAAAATAATAGCAATCTCACCTGTTTATAAGGAAATTAATTTGTAACTGTGTCCCATCAAGTAACTGGATCAGAAATGTGGTTTGGAGTAAAGGCCTCTTCTCTTAAAATGCATTAAGATCTTTTCCCTAAATACCCTAGGACCAGACTCTGAATCCAGTATTAACATAGATGAGCAGTAACTCACACTAATAGTTCCACTGCAGTTAATGAGTCAGTGAGATTACTCATTGATGTTAATGGTCCTGCCCTTAATTTTAAATTAACAAGGTGTTTTCTTTGTGAACTTCAGGATTTCTGTGCCATCCAATGAGAATTGTTGTCTGTGCATTAACTTCTGGTTAACTTCTACAGTAACTTCTGGTTCCTAAACACTATGTATGACGTGTGTGAGAATATCCTCTACAAAGCTGGTGCTTGGATTGCTGCAAGAAATTGTGTGACATTCAGGCACACACCCTTATTTCTTCAAAGCAGAACTGCAGAAGGTTCATAGTATAGCTCTTATTCATAATGTATGACTCATGAAATCAAAGATTAATTCAAAGACAAATACTCTCTGTGAGTTCAGGACATGCCCAGCGACCAAAAACTCTTGGGAATCTAACCACGTAACATCCCTGGAGAAATTGCAGGGCTGCTGGCGAACCGGCTCACAAAGGGGCACGTTTCAAAGAGATGTGCTAAGTTTTAGCTCTGTGACTCCGTTGATCCTTAGAGAACTGAAAATGAGTGGAGTCATCTTTAGTGCCCTTGAGTGAAGAACTGAAGATGAATCAGTTTGTCTCCAGCCCCCTCCTTCATCTTCCCATTCTCTAGGAGCCTCGTTTTTCTCACCCTCCTCTCCTGCCATGCAATGAAACAAGGGTCTTCCTGATTCCCTAGCCCTTCCCTCTCCCCCCCCCCCCGGTTTATTAGCACAGCGTTTCCCGGCAGAGGCTGGGCCATGAAGTACTAACTGGCATGAGGGAAGGAGCAGAATATGTAAGACAGCTAGGCCATTAACAACACATGGTAAGATCAAAGGAGATGTGATTGGTTTCATTTTCCTGAAAGAGGACTTAGATTCCAAGGGTATGTCTACCCAGCACCTAGACCCCCCACAGCTGGGCCATACTAGCTGACTTGGGCTTGGGCTGCAGGGCTGTTTCGTTGCTGTGTAAACTTCTGGGCTTGGGCTGGAGTCTGCGCTCTGGGATCCTCCCACTTTTCAGGGTTCTAGAGCCCAGAAGACTCAGGGCTGCCCAGAGGATTCAGGGGGCCTGGGACAAAGCGGGGGAGCTGTGGCGCTTGTACTCACCCAACAGTGGTCTGGGTCTTTGGTGACATTTCAGCGGCAGGGGGCCCTTCGGTTGCTCCACGTCTTCAGCAGCAGTGAAGGGCCGCTCGCCGCTGAAATGCTGGTCAAAGACCCGGACTGCCTCCGGGCCAGGGTTCACGGGGCCCCTGCGGGGCCCGGGGTCTGGGGCAAATTGCCCCACTTACACCTTCCCCCCAGGCGGTCCTGAGAAGACTACACAATAATGAAACAGACATGCAGCCCGAGCCTGAATCGGCTGGCACAGCCAGCCATGGGTGTCTAGATGCTGTGTAGACATACCAGCAGAATATACTAGAATGCTCCCTCTCTCATAGTGAGCTAAAGCCAACATTACCTACACCTCAATGGTGCTGCCAGCCATTTCCCTTCTCTCTTCCACTGCTAAGTCCATGCCAGCATTTCATCATGCCCAGCTTGTCCTGTGGATATTATTCACATCCTCATGCCCTTTCGTGGTCACATTGGGTACTCAGGCCCAGACAGGAAGAGGTTTTCCAGCAAGGGGAAGTAGATAGGAACAAATCTGTTTCTTCCCAAGAGTCCCAACTCATCTCCCTCTTCTTAGGCACAGCACACCTTCAGGTGTATATTTGAACTCCTAGAAAATGGTAAATCCAGTAGGTGTTAAAACACTGAGGAAATAGTCCAGTGCCTGCCCTAGGGTTGTCACTGGGAGTAACTGCTAAAATCTGACATGAGCCTTCGAAAATCTGCTCCAAGTTTGTGAGCCAGGTAGCAATGCTGGAGAATATATCCCTTCCCTGGGTTTCATAGATTGTTGCCTTTTACCTAAGGTATGTTTAGAATTGGGTAAAGGGCACATCACTAAGTTACCCTGGGCTGGACTGTTTGTTGTTTAAAAAAGTCTCTCTCCTTTTTTGTTTGAAGAAAAGAAACACATGCACAGAGGGGAAAAAAACAAGCTCAAATATTAATTTTTTCCCTAACGTTTTTAAAAGTGAATTTAGTGCTGTTGAAAGATGCCGAACTAGCAGCCTGGAGAGTTGGCATCTCTGGTTAGCCATAAAGCAGTACAGCATAGATAGGGACAATGCATGGCTCCTCACCCTGCCTTCCTCAGATCCTCAGCCCAGAGCTGCAGGAACAATGGAAAATGGGGAGTTCAGGCCTCATGGCCCTTTCCTTCCTTGGATTCTCTGCTGATGCTGCCAAGTTAGATGCCAGTTGTCATTCTGTATTTGTGCTGTGGAGGCTGCCCACTGAAAATTGGTCTCAGGCCACTGACTTATTTCCCATGGGACATCAAACGGTCCATTGGATAGTAATGTTTTTTAGCCATTGCTGGCCTAGGCATGATTTAACCTACACCAGTAGTTCTCAAACTTTTGTACTGGTGACCCCTTTCACAGAGCAAGCCTCTGAGTGTGACCCCCCCACTTTATAAATTAAAAACACTTTTAAATATTTTTAACCCCATTATAAATGCTGGATGCAAGGCAGGGTTTGGGGTGGAGGCTGACAGCTCGTGACCCCCATGTAATAACCTCGTGACCCCCTCTGTTTGAGAATCCCTGATCTACACCATGTTCTGTAATTAACCATGTTTTACTAATATGACAACAGATGCTTTATTTAACTTGCATGTATGTCCTATTCCACGTAATGTAGCTCAGATCATAACAGTTGGCGTGCTTATCTAATAGTGAGTGGTTGATGTATTTCAGAATCTGCAGGTTTGTGATGGATTGTCCCATGGAGAACAAGGCTGAGAATTAAGTGGGACTGAGAGAAGTGGTATTGCATGCCTTGCTTTTTCCACCAGAGAGGCCATGTGCATTTTTATGAATGAGTTGACATTTTTGTGATCTCTGAATACACCTGCAGCACTGATGTAAAGTCAGAACACTTGCTCTTGTGATGACTACGTTAATCTTAATCCTTGTTGTGCTGGTTAGGATTGAGGAACTATCGTATTGGGAGGGCGGATTTTATTAAAACCAAACCAAGAGATTCAGACAACAGCTCTGAATAAAGTTCTAAGTCATTTTTTAATTATGAAGAGTGACACACAAGTTTTATTAATGAGGCATGTAAAAAAGGCTGAGGGATAACTCTCAAAAAGTGGTACTAAAATGTCTATTGTCCTGTAGCTCATTTAGTGAAGGATTTCTGCATGTGTTAGCAGGAGGTTGCAGCAGGTTTACAATTATTTGTAGAAAGACAGAAATGTTTTCATCTTGCTGTGAAAGGGCCATAAAAAAAAGTACAAAAAGGGCTGATATGTTTTATATTCATATTCCAAGTCTGAGGTTTTTATAGAGATGGGTACATGTCAATAGGATTGGGGTAGATAGGAACCCAGCTCTGAACACCCCTGGACTTTGCAAGGGGTTTGAAGTCCAACATTGTGCAGAGTCCCTATCTCTACAATGAGCCAAACCAGAGATCTTTGGACCCACAAACGTTAGGGGTATTCAGAATCCAGATCCAAATATAGTGATTTGACTCTATCTCTAGTTTAGGGGTTCAGTTTTGATAAATGCCCAGAATATCTGAATTTGATCAAGTTCTTCAAACTTCTTGGGTCTGCAAAACTGGACGTGAATTCTTTGGCCTTCTCAGGAGATTGCTGTTTCCAGTCAAGTTTCTTTTGCAGCATTACTGCTCCATCTCATGGTATTTTAGCACTCCAGTCCCAAGGGATGGCAGAGACAGTGGAAAGAATAAAAAGTATTGGGGGAAATGTCAATTGAACTTTTCTGACCCTCAGGCCAGTTTGTTATGATTTTAGGTGAATGTTGAGGTAGGAGGAGGTTATCTTGTTTCATACTCTCCATTTTGCCCATCCCTAAACCATTATAGGGTCAAATCCTGGACACTTGCACAAAGCCAGGGGATAATGGCCTGTCACATGGTTTGAGTGACAAAATCCTTCTCTAGAGGGTGAATAGCACAGCTATGTGCAATCTATGGGCTATAGTGACATTGACTCCTTCCCTCCATCAGTAGTTATGGCTGGTTGATCTAGTTGTGGACACACTGTCCGTGCTTCCAGCTTAGTTCTCCAGACACCCTTTCTTCTCCAGAGTGTAGTCCCCCTGCAGTCATGCATTAATATGTCCCAACCATGGATCCACATGGAAGGACTATGTGCCCATATGGAACCTATTTCAGGGGTTGGAACACAGATAAGACAAGATGGGCAGGAGGAAATGACACACAAAGGGCTGGAGGAAGGAAGAGTATTGAGAGTCGGAGCTTCATTCTCTTGCCTATACCTCTATGCAAGGGGAGTGCAAAGTGGGTGTACGTACTGCTACCAGATCAGAAAAGTGGTGTTCTATACCCACTTTTCATTTACTTAGCGCTGGTGTAAATAACTACAGAGGGAGCAGTGGAGAGAAAGAACATGTAATATAAGAGGCTAAAGAACATGTGGGGAGGTTGCATGGAAGTTAGTCTCTGGTCTGCGGTGCCACAAGGACTCCTCGTTCTTTTTGCTGATACAGACTAACACGGCTACCACTCTGAAATATGGAAGTTTTGGAAGATGATTTCTTGTTTTTAATTGTTTCCTTGAAGTAGTAAATTTTGAGATCAGACTTTGGGTCTGATCCAAAGCCCTTTGAAGTTCATAGTAGTCCTTCATTGACTTCAGTGGGCTTTGGATCAGACCCTTAAGGAGGCAAGGGTGGAGGGGTCAGGAAGGGATTGACAAGTACTTTTTAGATTAGTACTGTATCCTGTGACTAACAGGTCATTTGGTAATAGCAAAGCCAGCTCCCCCCGCCCTGTCCAACTTGAGGGCAGGGGGGGGAGTTTCATTGATATTTATGACAGATTTTAGAGTAGCAGCTGTGTTAGTCTGTATCAGCAAAAAGAATCTATTTCCCCATGTTAAAGTATCCTCACACCTTCGTGTCAACTGTCTGAAATGGGCAATCTTGATTATCACTTCCGAAGTTTTTCTCCCCTGCTGATAACAGCTTCTCTTAATTAATTAGCCTCTTACATTTGGTATGGGTACTTCCATCTTTTCATGTTCCCTGTATGTATAAATATCTTCTTATTGTATGTTCTATTCTATGCATCCGATGAAGTGAGCTGTAGCCCACAAAAGCTTATGCTCAAATAAATTTGTTAGTCTCTAAGGTGCCGCAAGTACTCCTGTTCTTTTTATTGATATTTATGCAATTTTTAATTTAATAGGAAAGACTTTTCATTCAGAACAATAACAGTGAGTTAAAAAAATGTTTCAAATTTTCTTGCTGGTTACCTGATTTGGAGGTTTTTTTTTTTTTTTTTTTGGTTGAGGCAGCAGCTAAAAATACATATTTTTACAGTGTTTTATCTATTTAGGAAATATTAACAGGTTTACAAATCCTTGCCATATAAATATCAGGAACAAAACAGTAATAATTACAACAATGAGCTTTTGTTTAAAGAATGCAATCATCAGATCTCTCTATTTAACAAGATGTTACCATATTACAGAGTGAGCATCAGGACAATACCTGTGATGTGTCATTTCTAGTGATTTTAGTAAATTGAGTGAAATCTTGGATTACACATATTGAACAGACTTGGCGTGTCTATCAAATGTTGAATATTCAAAAAAAGTTGGGCAGGTGTGCTGTTTTTTTTCTTTCTGTTTTTTTGCACATGAATGTACTTTGAATAAAAGGTAACCAAATAACAAAGTGCCTGTTTGCCCCTTGTCTGTTTTGCAAGGCATATACACCTCTATTCCGATATAACGCGACCCGATAGAACACAAATTAGGATATAATGCGGTAAAGCAGTGCTCTGGAGGGGGAGGGGAGCAGGGCTGCACACTCCAGCAGATCAAAGCAAGTTCGATATAACATGGTTTCACTATAACGCGGTAAGATTTTTTTGGCTCCTGAGAACAGCGTTATATCGAGGTAGAGGTGTAATTGATGTTACTTTTTTCCATACTTTATTGAACCATTCCCTCTACAGTTGGATAAAACTACTTTTTAAAATTAAATATTGGTAAGCTGCATGCAGTGCATGAGCTTTCTTGTTGATGGAATTGACCTTAAAATACCCATATGTGAAAATCTAATCCCAATTATATAGGACAGTATAATTTTTGGCGTCCCCTGTAAGAAAAGTGCAATCTGAAATCTTCCAGTGCTTTAGTTTGGAAACCAGAAGATTAATGCTAGGAGAAGAGATTCAGTGCTTCCGGATAACCTGAATATATGGTGTATTCTCAGGATACTGTTTATGGGACCGATCGTGAGACATGCTGAGCATCCTTCACGCTTGTTGAAATGAATGAGAATTCTCAGCACCACTTTGGAGAGTGAACCCTGCCAAGTGTAATCATTTACAAAGAGAGGGTTGAACTGGAATTAAGTCAAATGAATTTTGATTAAATAATGCAAATTGTAACCCAGTGCTTCTCTTGGAAAAAAACCTCATTTCTTTTTTAGTTTTTTATTTTGATCCCATAGCCTGCACTGAGATAACCTTGACAGATAATCTGGCAGCTGAGGAGCAGTCTCATAAACTGCCAGGCTGCCTCATAAATTACGTTGTATGTACCAGTTTAGATCCTGCTGCCAGCCCTTGCTGAAGGCTGCAAGCCACCAATGGATGGAATCAAGTTTTGTTTCTCCAGGGCAGCCTCATCGCTCGTTGCCGTATCTGAAGTCTGGAAGTAATTTGCATTAATAGTACTGATTTCTATAGCATGCTAGAGTTCAAACCTGGGAACAGATAGTGTATGAAGCCCAAATCCCAACAGAAACCGAATCTATTAGACATAGGGTTGTGGTGTCTTCTTAGTTAGTAAAACGAAGTACAGCAGAAAGTGCAGAGAGTGAGAGCAGTGTGTTTCTGAATGTATGTGTCGGAGAAACTAGCCAGCCAAATCTGAATTATAGGGATCTTTCTCCAGAGAAAAGTGTTTGTTTTGTTTTGTTTTTTGACAAAAGGCCAAATTCTGGTCGCACTGAAGTCCGTTGCAAAACTCCCAATGACGTCAATAAGACCAGAATTTAACCCTAAATGATCTCCTGGCTAGAACCAGAGAGAACTGGTTGGGGCAACGATTGCTTCGCATCCTATTCTGTTGATTGATGTAAGATGGCCTTACCTGATCCGAATGAATGATCCTTGCTCTGTGCTTCAGGGGAAGGGGAACTCATCACCCAAGGTCTGTGGACAATATCATGATAAGGAGACATTCTATTTAATATGTGGTGCATCTTCTATGGGAGGACACTGTTCGGCTCCAGCATGGACTTGATTATCTAATAGGTCTTTTTTCCATCTCTTATTATTAGGGGCATACTTAATTCACAATTTTGCAGATTTCACAAAAATTGTGAATCGTGGGATTGTTCACGAAATTAACCTTCAAAATAAAAATATGTATTATTGATAAAACATGCTGCAAAACTTCTGTGATTACCACAATGCAAAAACAGTTGACTATAATGTGATATCATTCCAAACATCAAAGTGGATAGTAAGAGTGTATGTCAAGTTGCATGATGTAGACTAAAGTGAGCATGGCAGTCATTATAGTAGATTGTTGATTGAATGTGTGTCAGCATTTATGATAAGTGAGCAGGACAGTCATCAGGTTGAGTGAAAGGATCGTTGTTGCATATAAAGATGGCTGACAATAAATAAAGGCAAAAAAAAATCAGCTTTGGATCATGTGAAACAGTACCAGTAAGAACCTTACATGCAGATGGTAGTAAATTGTTTTGTACATCTTGCAATGTGACTCTGGATTTGTTCAGAAAAAAACACGATCAATCACCATTTAGAGCCTGAATCGCATATTAAATGAAAAGCATGTGCAGAGGCTACAGGTCAGGACAAAAAACAGGTGACAGGGTCCACGATGTTTAAAACAACAATTGAAAGTAGTTTAGCAAAAAGAGACGCTACAGTGGAGCTAGTGGAGGCCTTTCCTGCTGTCAACATACCTTTAGAAAAAATGGATAATCTAATACTAAGGGAGTACTTTATAAAGCATGTACCAAATGCTGGCATTTTCCTGTGTGCCAAATGCTGGCAGTTTCCCGTGTGCAAACAAACTTCACATTATCTAACAGAAGTAATTGAGAAGCACATTCAGTCTACAAAATCTGCACTGGCAAAATACAATTCCATTTCAGTTGTAGCTGACAAAGCAACAGATACACAGGATAAGTACATACTCCATATTTTTATTTGTACCTTGCAGCTGGAAAGGTGATCGTATGCCTGTTTTCCTAACAGAGCCTGTTCAGATCAAGTTTTTAAAATTTTTTCAGCTGTATCCCAAGCTGTTGCAAAGGCTGTTGTAAACTATAGGTTAAATTTCAACAAGGTCTCGGCATTTCCCTCTAATAGCATGATATACGCGTGCAAAGCTGTCTCTGCTGTACTACAAGGAATGATGCCCAATGCAATTCACATTACCTGTAATGCACACATGTTTTCAATGGCCAGTAATATCTGGCACACACGTTTCCCTGATGTGGATGTGTTGGTTGTTTCTTTTAAAAAACAAATATTCAAGTATTGTCCAAGTTGTAAACTATGATTCAAGGAGTCTGTGGCCAGTCAAAGTGGCAGCCAAGCAGTGTCACTTCCACTTGAACCAGTGATTACAAGGTGGAATTTGTGGTTTAATGCAGCTTCCTACCATGCAAAGGTATTAAATACTACCAGCAATTTGTGTGTGAGGAGCGTGAAATCACACCAGGCATACAGTCTTTGCTCAAAGTCTCTGATCTGTT
The DNA here is from genome assembly GCF_025201925.1 of Gopherus flavomarginatus. Classification (NCBI taxonomy): domain Eukaryota; kingdom Metazoa; phylum Chordata; order Testudines; family Testudinidae; genus Gopherus; species Gopherus flavomarginatus. Next base: position 38,671,440 of record NC_066624.1, on the reverse strand, counting down.
CAAACAGCGCAACATTGAAGACCAGGTGAAGTGAGTTGGTGGCTGAGAATACAGTCCAGTTCATGCAGCTTCTAACATGGTTTGAAAGTTGGTAGGTTTTGATTCACAAAGCATACAAGAAATTGATAGATCTGGTCAGCTGGACCGAGTATATGGCATCTCAGGAACCTTCAGACTGCCAAACTGAAAACAGCCACGGACAAGAAGTGTTCCAGTCAATACCAGAAAAGTTAAACCATATTACAGGTACGATCAGTCATTGCAACCTCCGTTTAAACAACCAGCTGCCTAGTTTTTGAGTGTTGTTTGCATTTTTGACCCAGATCAGGTGCCTTTTCTGTGTTTTGACTCTGAGCTAATTCAAGCAATTCCTGGATGGGAGAAAGATCATGACAACAAACATGCTGCTTGCCTGACCTTTTGTCAAAGAATGCCAGATGCCAGTAAAAGTAACTGAGTTTTGGGGCTCTATTTCTAATTGGTTTCCAAAGCTCTACAAGTTGGCAAAACACTGCCTTACAATTCCTACCAATTCTGTGGATGCAGAATGTGCAGTTTCAAGGTATGGACAGAAGTTGTCAACTGCAACTGCTGGTGGATGCTGCACGCTGTCTTTAACACATAAAATTGACAGTTTTATTTAGGTAAGCATAAATGTGTATTTCTAAGCTTTATGTACAACTTTTGAGTATTATACTTTATTATTTATTATTTTATTAATTAATTTAGCAGGCTCCCTTATCCAAGGTGACTTACAAAGGTGACCGTAGTACTGTACAATACTTGTTACACATATACTGTATGAACACATCTGCAAAATTTGCTATTTATGTTGTGACCAACCCATAAAAAATGTGTGATTTTCTCTGATTTAAGTAGGCCCCCACTCATTACCATAATCCTGTCTAATTGCATTTATATTTGGCGATAAGATCAGTATCCAGGTGTAACTGTTCTGTAACATATTGATATGTGACATGGATTCTGCTACCTATTTGGATGGAAGTCAAAGCGCAAAGTGGCATTTTCATATGGGGCATACGGTAGCAGCTCTTAACCAGGGATGCTGTATAGGCTGGGTGAACTTCAGAATTTGGTGAACCAGTAGTTTTTGGAGGACATAACTGAGCTGCTCAAGCATTTTGCTAACTCAGCCTGTTTCCACTTTGGTGCATGCTACCCTCTTGAATGTTCCTGAGAGCACCAAAAGGGGTTGCTGCTATCAGGCCTTGTCTGCACTGAATTTCTCAAATTATCTCCCTTTCACCAGAGCAGCTCTACTGCTTCCAGCAATGGTGCTCACACTAGTACTGACCAGCTGCCAGCAATTTTACTAGTGTTGTCTAGAACTTGGGAGCCAGTAAGTACTGTTTTGTAGTAATGGTCTCCTCAACGTGATGTCCAAATGTGATGGCATCAGGGGGGATTTTGTACTGGCAAATAACACAAGGGGTTTGGGAGATATTGATGGGTAGCTGGACAGGATTGGCATTTGGGAGCCAAAATGGTCTGGGTGTGTCTAGCAGCGTCAGTAAAAATACACGTCGGCATTCAATACAATATAGCCCTGTCTCCTTTCTATCCTAGGAGAACAATATGGTGCTATGCAAACATTGCCGCTGACCATGCAGCCACAGGGGGCCACTGGCTCATACAGGCTCAACCCCACTAGTGATAGGCTGACATGTTAGTATTGTATTTACTGCTCATGCCATGATCCTGCCTGGGTGGGATATTTTTTTGGCAGAGCTTTGTGGGGATCATGACATATCCCTGTTTATCGTGGTGCTGGCTGGGGTACATCACAGTTTCTCCTCTCCTCCTGTTTAGCAGGAAACCTCCATCTGTTATTCCCTTAGCTTCTTACACAAACACACAGTTGCTTTGGACATGTTCCATATTCCACCCACCCTTTCCCTTCTTCCTTTCGTAATGGGACTGAACCACACACACAGCTGGCACATTAAAGGAATTTAGGCAGGTGGGTGCTGACGATTGGGCATGCAGCTGGGTTGAGGAGGTGGGGAGGAGGCCAGCTGAGTAGCTCCAGATTTGCTTGAGCCAGCCCTGCATCTGACAGCATAAGATGATTTAATGCACTCCCATCAGAACAGTGATTGCTTTAAAGCTGCCTCTGATTCCTCCTGTCCTCCATCGCTCAGCTCCTGTCATAGCTTGTTTACAAACTACCCCATTCTTTATAACAAATACATTTCTGATTTCCCCCGCCCTCCAAGCCCTCAACAAGTTTGCAGAAGACAATACAACAGAGATCTCTGTGGACAGTCAGAGCACTTCTCCAGAGGTGGAAGCATCAGGATTGATGGATAAACACTGTGTCAGAAATCTTATGCAATGTAAATCTTCTCTGTGTGTTTTAAAAATACATGTGTGTGTTTCCTACAGAGACATTAAGCACTTTAACGATCAGAATCATATTGCAAGAACAAGGATGCAAGAACTGCAGAGACTGGTAGTTTGTGCAGTAAATCTCCTGCGTGACTCCACAGTAGTAATTACTATGTGAAAGTAATAACTGAGCTGTGCTGAGTGGGAGGCCAACTCCCCCAGCTCTCAGAGGATAGCATGTTTCTCACGGGGAGACTCCTGTTTGTTAAATTAGATATTGTGTTGTATTTCAGAAAAGGTCACATTTAACCAATGCTGCTTCTGCTTTATTATCTCGGTACAACAGTGTAACCTCCACTGTCACATGAGTTGGTTTCCTATCCAGCCCTACTTCAGCTGCCTGATTCTATGCATCCTGTTGGCAGCAGGCTCTGCGCTTCTTTATTTATTGCAACATTAAAGATGCATACATTTATTTTTACTGCGTTCATAATTGCCATAAGAGCAGGAAATTGTATTCCAAAGTAGCACTTACAAAGAGGATGGAGGGGAAGGGTTGATGCTACAGCTGAACATCCCAGATTTTGAGGAAATCTGGACCTGGGTGGGTTCTTTGACTCAAGCTGTTTTTGTCTTTTATTCCAGACTATTTTATTATTATTATGTGTATTATAATAGTGCCTAGAGGCTTTAACCAGGATCAAGGAGAATAGGAAAGGGTGAGGCCATGTATCTCCTATAGGGAGATGCAAACTGAGAGCAAAATGTGGCTCTTTCAGGGGTGCTGTCTGCCTGCTAGTGTCCACCCATGTCTCCCTAAGCTGACTGTGTCACAGAGCTCTCTTGGAAACATCTAGTGCTGTCTGTATCATTGATGTGCTGCCGTGTGTGCAGTGAGTACTGCAGCGAGGGAGCGCTGAGCAATGTCAGAGCCTGGCCATATGGCACCATAGGAATATGGGGGTTGGGAGGAGGGGAGGTAAAGGGAAAATCTGTGCTGCTGGGTCCCAGGTGCTCCTAAAAGGTGGTGGTGTTTTGTTCTGTTTTAGTGGAGTTAGGAAGGATAAAGAGTGGGAAAGAGATACCTGACTGGAGCAAAGAGACGCAAGACTGTTCAATGTACCCATCGCCCACGTCTGAATAATGACTCCAGGATGTGCTAATACCTGATTATTAACAGAATCATAGAGTTAAAAGCAGGAATAACTATCAGGCCCAGCTGCCCATCCCCTGTCCTGACCTGTCCACACTGATCCCTATGGTATATTCTATAGTGCTTTGCCTGCCTGTGTTTTGAACAACTCAAGCGATGCACCTTCCATCACTTTCCTTGGGAGACTATTCCAGAGCCTAATCGACTGTGACACTAAACCTTTCTTTCTTTCTAAATGAGTTCTGGGTATTCAATACCTGTTCCTATGAAAACAAGGGACAGTGGGATTTTTAATACATGTTTAAACTATATTGTTTTACGTGCAGACTTTGTTTGGGGGAGGTGTTTGCTTGCAAACAACATAATTGCAAGTACTGATTTTTGTCCCCCTCTCTTGTCCCATCCCAGTTTTAAGCATACCTGTCATTGTTTGCTTTTGTAATAGTACTAAAACTCATACTAGTCCTCATACTAATGTTTAACAAAAAGATTTAAAATAGAGCTGTCAAGTGATTAAAAAAATTAATCGCAATTAATTGCGGGATTAAAAAAATCGTGATTAATCATGCAATTAATTGCAGTGTTAAACAACACTAGAATAACATTTATTTAAATATTTTTGGATGTTTTCTACATTTTCAAATATATTGATTTCAATTATAACACAGAATACAAAGTGTACCATGCTCACTTTATATTTATTTTTGATTACAAGTATTTGCACTGTAAAAAAACAAAAGAAATAATATTTTTCAATTTACCTAATACAAGTACTGTAGTGCAATCTCTTTATCATGAAAGTTGAACTTACAAATATAGAATTATGTAGAAAAAACCCCTGCAGTCAGAAATAAAACAATGTAATATTTTAGAGCCTGCAAGTCCACTCAGTCCTACTTCTTGTTCAACCAATCACTCAGATAAACAAGTTTGTTTACATTTGTAGGAGATAATTTGCCCTCTTCTTGTTTACAATGTCACCTGAAAGTTAGAACAGGCACATGGCACTGTTGTAGCCAGCATTGCAAGTTACTTACGTGCCAGATGCACTAAAAATTCACATGTACCTTCATGCTTCAACCACCATGCCAGAAGACTTGCATCCATGCTGATGACAGGTTCTACTCGATAACAATCCAAAGCAGAGTGGACCAACACATGTTCATTTTCATTATCTCAGTCAGATGCCACCAGGAGAAGGTTGATTTTGTTTGTTTGTTTGTTTGGTGGTTTGGGTTCTGTAGTTTCCGCATTGGAGTGTTGCTCTTTTAAGACTTCTGAAAATAAGCTCCGCACCCTGTGTCTCTCGGATTTTGGAAGGCACTTCAGATTCATCTGCAGTGAAAGTGTTCTTAAAATGAAGAACATGTGCTGGGTCATCATTCAAGATTGCTATAACAGGAAATGTATGGCAAAATGGGAGTAAAACAGAAAAGGAGGACATACAGTTCTGCCCCAAGGAGTTCAGACACAAATTTAATTAATGCTTATTTTTTTTAATGAGCGTTATCAGCATGGAACTATGTTCTCTGGAGTGGTGGCTGAAGCATGAAGGAGCATATGAATGTTTAGCATATCTGGCACATAAATACCTTGCAATGCTGGCCATAGGTGCTGACTTCGTGGGTGCTCCGGGGCTGGAGCACCCATGGGGAAAAATTGGTGGATGTTCTGCACCTACCGGCAGCTCCCCACCCCACCCCCCACTGTAGCTCACCTCCACTTCCATTGCCTCCTCTGAGGACACCTTCTCCGCTTCTCCTCCTAGCTCTTGGGAAGGAGCGGGGGGAGTGGGAATATGGTGCGCTCAGGGAAAGAGGCAGGGCAGGGTTGGGGATTTGGAGAAGGAGTCCAATGAGGTAGAGAGGGGACAGAGTTGGGGTGGGGACTTTGGGGAAGGGGTTGGAATGGGGATGGGGCAGGGGTGAGGCCAGGGCCAGGGGGTTGTGAACACTCACTGGCGTCAGGAGAAATTGGCACCTATGATGCTGGCTACAACAGTGCCATGCAAACGCCTGTTCTCACTTCCAGGTGACATTGTAAACAAGAAGAGGGCAGCATTATCTCCTGCAAATGTAAACAAACTTGTTTATCTGAGTGATTGGCTGAACAAGAGGTAAGATTGAGTGGACTTGTAGGCTCTTAAAATTTTATATTGTTTTATTTTTGAATGCAGTCATGTAACAAAAAAAAATCTACATTTGTAAGTTGCACTTTCTCAACAAAGAGATTGCACTACAGAACTTGTACTGTAGTAGGTGAATTGAAAAATATTATTCCTTTTGTTTATTTTTAAAGTGCAAATATTTGTAAGCAAAAATAATATACACTTTGATTTCAGTTACAACACAGAATATAATATATATGAAAATGTAGAAAAACATCCAAAATATGTAATAAATTTCAATTGGTATTCTATTATTTAACTGCAATTAAAATAGCGATTAATCATGATTTATTTTCTTGAGTTAATCACGTGAGTTAACTGCGATTAGTTGACAGCCCTAATTTAAAATAAAGCACCCACTTTAAATTCTCCAGCAGGGGATTACCTTGCTGGTATTTACATAGCTATGCAATAAATATTTTAACATTTTAATTATACACTAATAAGAAAAATACCTTTTGAACTTTCTGCCAAATTGCCACATGCAGAACTGGATCCATCAGGGAATTAAAAGCAATTAGTTTTGTAACAGAGCGTGGTCATATTGTTTCTTCTCTGCAAATTGTTCTGTGGTCACCAGTCAGCCTTTTTCTGTCAAGTGTTTATATAAAGACTGACAGGGCTTGGAGACTTCAGCTGCCTAAAAAAAATAAATAATGTAGGACATTTAAGGTATTAATTTTGCATCAGATGTATTTCTTGCTCTCTAAGGGACAAATTCAACCTTCACACACATTAATACAGCTCTCATTGAAGTCTACAGGAATTTTGCCAGGGTAAGGCCAGAGGGCTTTATCATGCAGCTGTACTACATGTGGAACTCCCACTCTGTTTACCTTATGCATTCCTAGTAATAGTTATGATGCTCTATAAACTCCTAACAGCTCCCTCTCTGAGGTGGGTCAGTATCATTATCCCCATTTTACAGATGAGGCATGGGAAAGGGAAGGTCAACATTTACAAAAATGTGCATTCCTTTTGTGTGCTTCTATTTTGGGAGGCTCTGATTGATTCTCTGAAGGCAGCGGTGCTGAGCCATTTGCAGCTCCAATTGACTTCACTTGTAGTTGGGGTACTCAGCATCTCTGAAAATCAGACATCCTACACTGGGCCAGTCAGAAATTGAGGTATCCCAAATTAGAGGCCACTTTCGTAAACTAAGACTAAGCTTGATAAGTTTATGGAAGGGATGGTATGATGGGATAGCCCAATTGATCTTTGATTAGCAGCAGGTAAGTATGCCCAGTGGTCTGTGATGGGATGTTAGATGGGTTGGGATCTGAGTTATTGCAGAGAATTCTTTCCTGGGTGCTGGCTGGTGAGTCTGCCCACATGCTCAGGGTTTAGCTGATCGCCATATTTGGGGTCGGGAAGGAATTTTCCTCCGGGGCAGATTGGCAGGGGCCCTGGAGGTTTTTCTCCTTCCTCTGCAGCGTGGGGCATGGGTCATTTGCCGGAGGATTCTTTGCAGCTTGAGGTCTTCAAACCACAATTTGAAGACTTCAATAACTCAGACATAGGTTAGGGGTTTGTTATAGAAGTGGATGGGTAGGATTCTGTGGCCTGCTTTGTGCAGGAGATCAGACTAGATGTTCATAATGGTCCCTTCTGACCTTGAAGTCTATAAGTCTATGAGTAAAGCTGGGCCTTACTAGCTTGTTCGAGGCCACATAGCAAGTCAGTGTTAGAGCCAGAACTAGAACCTAGCTCTCCCAATTCCGTAGCCTGTTCCTAGCTCACTAGACTACACAGTCTCTCTAGTTTTGAATATACCCATCACAGAAGCATCTGGGTGCCATTAAAGAAATTGGGAATGCCTCATGCAGGCTCATATTTTGAGTAAGGACTGGGTCCAAAGTAGGTTGCCCATGTAGATCTGAAGGCAGACATTGTCCCAAATAAAATGTCCCATTCTACACTCCCCATATGGGTTAAATGCCCGGTGGACATTGTAGGAGTTTTACCTGAGTAAGGATAAGCAGGCCTGGGCCCAGAGTGTGTCTTTAGGTGCAGGATTTACCAGTTAATTGCCTTTGTCCTTAATACAATGAACCTTGCAAACCTGAGGTTCCGGTTAGGTGAATCATATTTATAACTATCTCCCTTGTCTTTTCCTCCTTTCAGACTGAAAACTACTCTTTTGATTCCAACTATGTGAACAGCAGAGCCCATTTAATAAAGAGGTATGTGGGTTTGCTTGAAAATGCTTCGGTTTGCATAGCCAAATCCAGATTGTTTAGCACTCTTTTCTGCCTTATTATATTCTCTTGATGTTTTGTATGCAAAATGCTTCTGGAATAGTCATTTGATTTTTTTTAAAACAGTATTTGCTTCCTATTAAATCCCATTGCTTGTGGTTTTTAATAAAGGGAAATTTTTTTTTATGTTTACCTCCTCACTGGGAACTAGCAATGACTTAGGCAAAATGCTGTTACCCTGACAACTTTAAAATTCATAGACTTTTTTCCATTTGAAAGCACAGGAATAAAATGATAGATCTGGATGGTGAAAGCTCCCTGACATGTAAGGAGGGAAAAGAAACTTATTTGGGGCCAGGTAATTGGGTTTTGATATTTGTTCATTGTTTTAGTTTGAATATTAAAGCAAAATATAATTTTGATGGGATTTTGTCCCATTAGTACTAAATCATCAGCCCATTTTCATCCCAGCAGTTACCCCTTGGGTTAATTTGGCCCACTGGGTAAAATTCTCTCAATTATATCTTAGGTCTTCATCTGTAGAAGAAGAGATGAGCCCAATAGTTAGCTAACATTTCCGTTACACCACCTTAACCCCATTGACTTCAACTGGGTTGTATCTTAACTAACCGAGAGATGAATTTAGTTTGTGGGGGGAGTCTAAAAACTTTTTCAGTTCACCCATTCCACTTCCCAGTCAATAGAAGACCCTGACACAGCAAAATTGTTTCTTATCAGGAAGCCACAATTCAGTGCAGGAGATCTGTATCCACTGTTAGTCATGGAGCTCTGCTCTGGGAGGGTTTTCTGCACTCCAGTTTGCAGGGTGGGACTAGATAGGCCAGGTGAGGTGGAGGAACAGAACTACTCATCATCACCTCTCTCCCCCATTCAGGATTCCCTCCCATCCCTGACTCCAGGTCTGGGAGGCAACTCCTGGACCAAATACTGCACAGTTTTATTTGTGAAGTTTTATTCATGAAGACAGTGGAGTAGCAAAGGTCTAACAGAGCACAGCTGGGTCTTGAACTGTTTAAATCTTCCAATAGTAGAGAAAATCCAATTACTTTACTGGCAAAAATCCCATGGATTTACATCTTAAAAATATAACGAGGAGAATTACAAGTGCATTATCTGACCAACTTCAGTTCAGCCAGTGAAGGGCGGGTATATTTGTTTGCATTGTTCATGATGTTTAACAATGATAATGTGACTGCTGGAGAGAAATGGGCTGCCTGCAACATATCACTCCTTACAATATAGTCAGGATTCGTTCTTCTGAAAAACAAATCTATTAATGTTTTCTTTTTTACACCTAACATAAAAGCAAGCAGCATTCCTGACTTCCACGGCAAGGTTTACTCCAAGCCTGTATTGTTCTGGGATTCCTGCAACTGCTGATACTCAGAAACCTGCCTTTGCTTTAGAAAAGTGGCAGTGGTAGAAACATATTTTGTGAGAGTGTGTTGCATTATGGCCTGTCTCACTGCAGGAAAGACAAATGCATTGTCATGCAGATTGCTTGCACATTCTGAATGGCAACTCTATGTGCAGTATTCCGCCCCCCACTTTACTTGTCTTGCACTTTAAGTCTAATGAATGTCATAAATGTGAGGCAGACATTTGAGAATGGAAATGTCATCCATTAAACGCTGGAATAATTTTAATTCAGCAAAACCTTTTGTTTTTGTGGAAATGTTGTAGTTGCTCTACCATTGCTATGTGAATCTCCCAAAATCTGTGAGTTTAATTAAACTTTTTCTATTTGTCTCTCTCTCTCTCTCTCTCAGTCACTCACTCTCTCACACACACACACACACACACGCACACACAAAAATAAATTCTGGATGGAAAGGGCTTTCTTACTTTAAAATTCTCTGATGTTGCCTGGAATCAGTCAGTGGCTTCAGCATGGACATCTTTATTGAAAAGGTAGTGTTTGAAGGTTTATCAATTTAAATGTATTTTCACAGTTCCCCCCCCTTTGTGGTTCTGCAGAGCACGAAATGGTAGGTGGTCCACTTGGTTTCCGTGGAGACACAAAGGGGCTTTGCAAACTAATGAAAATATCTGTTTCTTTAGTGCTTTGAAGCACAGGCCGCTCCCAAGACTAAATGATTTTAGTCAAAGCCAGCTAGCTGGAAAATTTGGGCCAGATCCTCAGTTGGTAGAAAGTAGTCCAGTGAAATCAATGCTTATTTAAACCTGCTGAGGATATGACCCGTTTGTCCTAATTTGGTAAAAGCAATGTTGAAAGACATTGTGAAAGAGAGCTCCTGGGTAGTTAGCCCTGATGCTGAGATTTGAATTCCCTGCCTAGATTGTAAGTTATTTGGGGCAGGGACTTTCACTTACTCTTTTTGTACAGTGCTTAAGTGCAATGGGTTCATCTTGGTTCATCTCTAAGCATTCCTGTACTACAAAAAGAAGCAATTACATTAAATGGAGAGGGACAATCTCCGCCTCATCTTGGTCAAAGTGCTGTCAGCACTGGAGTAGGAGGAGTAATGCTTAATTTGTGCTAGGGCTTGCCAGGGCTGAGCCCTGACACCTCTAGGCTTGGCAGTTCGTAGCTCCAGCGCCTCTGGGCTTGCTGTGTCAGTTATGAAAATAAAAAATTGCTTAAGCCCTGGCACCTCTTTTATTACAAATTAAGCACTGGGGAGGAAAGGGCTTAAGTGAGCCCTCCCTTCCTTGTTATCCACCTGCTTGTTTAGATTTTGCTTCTTCTGTTCCTTCTCAGGCATTCTCCTTTACAGACCTTCTTTTCTAGAGTGCCTCTTTCTCTTTGTGGATGGGTAGCCTGTATGTTTCACCAACTTCTCCTCAGCAGTAACCAGTTGATTTTACAATTCTGCGATGTCAGCTTGTCCTCTTTGCTGCCCTGGGGGTTCTCCATGAGCTAGCTACGTTTCAGAATGGACTATATCTGATTTTAGCCTGACGTCTTAAAGCTTTACCTTGTCCACCAGTTTGCATGGCTGCCAAGAGTTTCTAGGATTTGTTGTTTCCCATTTTGCATCCATCCTTAAGCCAGAGAGGAGAATTTCCCAGCCCTCAGCTCTTTGGGCTCTGAGCATCTACCGTAAGAACTTCGCCCTCAGCTGTTGTTGGGAGCTCTCTATGATATGGGCTTGCTCTTGCAACACTTTTTCTAATCAGTGCTCTGCTGCTGTCGCTCTCCATAGCACATGGAAGGCAGCGAAGCACCATTTATAAGGGGCGCTACAGGGGTAGACCTGAAAATAAAATAAAATGGAGCTTTCAAGCAGATGCTGTTTCCAGCTTGCAATATAACAAGTCTATGGGCACAGTCAGGTGGGGGCAGCTTTAGTTTAGGTAGTTGAGAGCTCACCAGTTCTAGCAGTACTCACCATCATAAGTACATGGCCATGACTAGTGATTCTGGATGCCCTACTTGAGATACCTTAAAGAGTCTGATTTTTCAGAAAGTGCTGAGCACGTGCCTTTGGAAAAATCAGGTCCCTTTGAATTGTCAGAAACAGAGGCACCCAAAATCACTAGTCACCCTTGAAAATGTAAGCCATAAGGGAACCTGCTCAGACCAGTAATATCTTTACCTGTAAAACTAAACTTTGTTACATCAGTCACTGTATAAGGTCAGACTTATACAGAACACCAAACGCAGCTGATGTTTTTCCCCCAAGCCTTGCTCTGTATAGGATTTCCTGCAGGAGCTGCCTGTCTCTGTCTTTGATTCCCTCAAAGTTGCACCCACTTCTTTGTATACGTTGGTAGCATTAATAAGCTGCTCCTGCCACAACGACCAGAATTTACTTTGCAGTTTTATGCCAAGTTCTAACTCTTGCTAATCTGAGATGTCAGGAGCAAAGTCCAGCATCCATTTATGAGATTGTAGATCCTGCCATGTTCAGGCCCTGGTCCTGTGGGGATTGGCCCCCATGCAAAACTCCTCAATACTGGAGAAAGGTGTTGAGCAGGGCGGCCAGAAGCTTTCAGTATAGTGCCTCTTAAAATAAGTTCTGTGGGGCAGGAACTGTCTTTTTGTTCATTGTTTGTGCAGTGCCTCACACAGTAGGGTCCTGGCTGTGACTGGGGCTCTTAAGTGCTTCTACAATAGAAATAAATAACAGTGATAATAATTGAAACAAAACAAGCCAGTTTCCTCAAAGGAAGTCTGAAGCCTTTTAAAGTCACATGGACCCTGGGAATTATAGCCATCTGCGTCTTCTGGCTCTTGGCTACGGGTCTCTGCCCAATAAAAGGCTCTCCGTGGCCCGTGTTCTATAGTCACTCTCTTCCAGGTGTCAGTGGAGTTGGTCCCAGCCTCATAAAGCCCAGATGGCAGAATGTGCTGAACATCTTCATGTCCTAATGCTGATGGTAGTCAGAGTGTGCTGCTCTGCTGGTACATTCTCTACATTCAGGTCGATGCACCTTACTCAACACCTCATGCAGTTCTTGCCATGACCTGTTCAAAGTAATCTCAGAAGTGTGTACTGAGCATTGCTTTTTCTTTTGCCACTGGGCTTGTTACCACCGTAAGAACTGACAGATCTAACTAAGGGTCCATCCTGGTCCAGTACCTTTTCTCTAACAGTGGCCTGAGCCAGCTGCTTCGGAAGAAGGTACAAGAAACCTCATAATGGACAATATATGGAATAGCCTTCTTCACAGGGAATTTTTTTATTCCCAAATATCGGGCTGCAACAGAAGTTGGTTAATGCCCTGAAGCATATAAGGGATTATCCTAGCTAATGTAATTTTGAATGTTCTTATTTATATAAATGTCTAATCCTTTTTAGAATCCTGTGAAGCTTTTGACCTCAGTAGTATATTGTTGCTTTGAGTTCCACAGGATGGTTTTGTAGTGTGTGAAAAGAATAACTCTGAAGACCAATATAAGCTGGATTTTCTGTTTTGCAGGATGAATGGATATGGCGAGACAGTGCTACCCCGTAGGGCTCCTTTTTCAGCAATACATTAGTCGTTGTCCTGACTGCCATTTTCTTTGTACCTTATGTACTCAGCAGCACGGCCAGGAAGTTCTACCAGCCTGTAGCTGGCACATTCAGCAATAGTTTGTCTGTATTCACAGGAGACCTTCATTTCTTTTCTGTTAGAATGGTTCAGAGCTGAATGTGACATGCCAAGTTGAATAGGTTGAATTGCTGTTGTACTTTGTCTCTTCCTATTCTTCTCAGGTATAAGGTGATCCTCTGTTCCTGATCTTGCCTCAAGTCTGCTTTAGCTGTGCAACACTTCAACTTTTCGTCTGTTTGGCTTATTCCACACTGAGCAGCAACACTTTGCTTGTGTGCTAAATGAGCAAGATCGTTGTGTAATTCTCACAAACCCGTAGGCAGTTCCTGTTTCAGAGTTGCAGCTAGTTCTAGTTGCCTACTGGAACGTGCATAGAGATCAATGCAATGGAACACTCTTTTTGTGGTTTTGAATTGTGAATACCTATGAAAGAGATTTTTTCCCCCTAGATAATACAGCCAGTATAAGTCTTGCTTCAGGGTTATGACATCATCCTGGCTAAGAGAGACTTTATCTGATCAGACTTGACATGACAGTAAATCATTGTTCTTTCTTAAACCCAGCAGTTCAACTTTCAAGGACTTAGAGGGGAATAGTCTCAAGGATAGTGGGCATGAGGAGAGTGACCAGACCGACAGTGAACATGATGTCCAACGAGGCCTGTACTGTGATACTGCCGTCAACGATGTGCTGAACACCAGTGTTAATTCCATGGGGTCTCAGATGCCTGAACAAGGTAGGTTGTGTCACTGCAAAATATTGTATGTTAAGAGAGAGATCTGTGGAGCTTTCTGACTGTAGTAACATTAGATAGCTGGATGCTGATGGCTAGAATATATTCTTGCAAGGGTGTACATTAAGGATGCTTAGCATTTACTGTATATAGTGCTTTTCTTCTTCCAAGTGCTGTATAAATATAAATTAATCTTCACTACCCCTGTCAAGTAAGTAAACAATGAGGATTATTCTCCATTTCACAGATGGGGAAACTGAGACTCTGCTGAGTTTTTATGTGAAAGCTATTCAAGTGGTAGAGTTAGATTTAGAGCAGGAGCTAAAGTGTTTCTGATCAGGTCCTTACTGAACTAGACCTCACTTTCTTAATCAAAGATCACATGCCCTATTTTTGACACTCTGTAGCAGGATTTCAGTAGATCGTGAGCAGACATCATCCACACAACATTTTGAAAAGGTCAGCTGAGCATATATACACGTTATTCACACATTCCACAGGAGATTAGCTCAGTCTAGTGGGCGAGGTATTTGTGTCTTTCCCTCCACCCCAATAAACTGCAGTTTCACCTGTTACACATACCCATATGCAGAGTTGGAAAATCAAGCTATGATCTAAACCCAAATGAGTGTTAGCTGGAGGAAAATAGAAGAGTTCAGCTGAGCCCATTCCTTCATATGTACTTGAGCATGAATGTCGCTTTTAATGTCTTACTGATGCAAACATCCTCTGCAAACATCCTGTCATTTTCAATTAAGATGTATGAATGCAGTTTAATGCTCAAGCTCAGGGAAGCCTTAGGGATGCTTGGATATCTCTAGAGAGAGGCTGTAGCTGAGGCTCAACTGGAAGCCCCACTGCTAAAAGACTTAAGGATGTGAAAACAAGTGCTGTGATTATGAACTGGGCTTCAGCTGTTGAATTCAATTCATGGTAAACATCATTAAAAGCCTTTGTTTTGATGTAATAAAGAGAGTCAAATGGGGAGAGTTCTTACCATCCGTGTTGTAAAAGATTTCCTCTAAAAGAAACAATAATCACTACGGTAATTCCTAAGGGATGCTGTTAAATGACCATAGTTAACCCTGGAAAACTGTGCAAGTTGGAGTACATAGAGGTCACCTACCAATTCTATATTGTCAGCCACATTAACTGGAGAGCGGTGACATCTACAATGATAATGTATTTTCCAGACAACCATACTGTGGCTAAAGATGAAAAAATTAAACATTTATGTAACTATACAGTGGCAATTTAATTCTCCAAGGACTAGCACTGTGTCCGAGAATGCAGGCTGATAGGTATTGTTTATTATTCTTCTATTACAAAGAAATGCTTTTTCATTTCGATCAGGAAAAGGTTTCCTAAGATGGTCCTTGCAGTAAGAGATGGCTCTGGGAGCGAAAATGCTCATAATTGATTCCTGTCCCGTTGGAATGGTCTGAACAACATCTGTTAATTTTTTTGTCACCCTTTTTTAGCAAAAACCAATCTTGGTGGAGTGCCGGATAGGAATTGACAGAGATTACATTTCTGACGAGGCTGTGCACTGCCTGCAGTGTGCATGAGATAACAATGAGAATGAATTGAGAGGAACGGGCTGGAGTCAGACCTGGTCAGTAAAGAGACACTGGTGATAAATTTGGTTCAATATATTGGAACCAAATCTTCCAGTATGAACTGCTAGTGAAGACAATTAGGTGGGGGAGATCCAAAAGCACATATTGGAGTCAGGTGCCCAGCTCCCATTGACCTTTAATGGGAATTGGGTGCCTATCACATACTGTGCATTTGCAGAGCTCCCTCTTAGCTGTTACTTTGTGGGAAACTCAGTTAGTTGTAACTTCCAGCTCTTGTTCATTAATATTTGTCACATATGGGAGTATCCTCATGTTTATGCCATGCCAGGATTATTCACCATGCTCTGATTCTGCAAATCACTTAAATACATCATAACTTTAAGCACATTAATAGTCTCATTGACCTCAGTGGGGCTACTCACATAGTTGGAGCTAAGCAGGGCCTAAGGGCTTGCCTACACTTAAAATGAACAGCTGCACTGCTGTAGTGCTTCAGTCTAGACACTACTTACACTAATGGGAGGGATTTTCCCTTTGGTGTAGATAATCCACCTCCCCAAAAGGCAGTAGAATTCTTCCATTGACCTTGCACTGTTTACATGGGGACCTAGGCCAGCTTAACTGTGTTGTTCAGGGGTGTGGATTTTTCACATCCCTGAGAGAGAGTGAGTTATTTCAACCTAATTTTCAAGTGTAGGTCAGGCCTAAGTGCTTTACTGGGTTGAGGTCTGTCCTGCCCTCCCAAAACTTGTGGCTCGATATTGCCATCTGACTGGGTTTGACTGAACGCTCTCATGCGAGCAGAGGTTTTTAAATGGGATTGGGGAAGACCTCTTCTCTGAACCCTGTGGTAGAGTAGTGGAAGACCTAGCTATGCGCTCTAAGCCATATGCATTTATATGGTTACAGCCTGCATCAAAATTTTGATCTGGATACTACATGACTGAAGTATCTCTACACAGCCTGCTCATTCTAAAACTGCTCATTCTGGTGTCTGAGATGCTTCTCTACATCCTTTTCTGCTGATGGCATTTCACATATACATATACTTAGAGAACTAACACACTGAGGGAGGGCTGTATTTGGATCTGGTGTAAGATACGTACAGCTCCATTGGAGTCACTACTTACATCAGGTCTGACTTTGGTCCTACTAACACTGTTGTAATGGCTATTTTTAGAAGTGGGAGTACTCTAGGCCAAGCATTGGACATCATTAGTAGTATTTATGTTAATATTATGCTAGCATTCCTGGGCTTGTTGTGGAGCTACAGGCTGCTTCCACCATCAGCTGCGTGTTTCAGAACGTGGTTGGGCAAGTATTGTGGCTGCTCTAACTTTCTCCTGATGTCTGTCTCCTCTGGCATTCACAGCTTCCAAAAACTAGGCACCTGTGTGCGTGTGTTGCTGCTTCCAATTATAAAAAGGTGGGTACACACTGTATAATAACACATATCTGAGGCCCCATCTTCTCTGCAGCTAAATGGACCCAAGTTCTGTTGCAAGGCCCCTGGATTCTGTGACACGCTGATGCAGCATGCTGGAAATTTTGTGGTGGCTTTGTTTGGGGATCCGAATCAACTATGAAAATGAATAACAGAACCAGTCAATGCTCCTTGTGTTATTGATTTTGGTATTCTCTTCCATTTATTCTACGTTCTCTCCTTGATTTCACTTTTCAGTGTCCCGCAGAGTTTTGAATTGACAACATGACTGCTTCAGAGGAGATCATAGGGGGAAAGTTGGAGGCTTTGGCAGCTGGGTGGGGAATAATTGGGCTTTTGGCTGCTGATGAGACACATGGTCCATCTGGGAAGGTACTGCTCAACATGAGTGTGGGTGGCAGAATCTGGCTCTCTGTTACATGCCTACAGACACAATTGTTGCACAGTTTTGAGCATTCTCTACGTTTCCAGTAATAACACTGAAAAATCAAAAATCTGAATCGGATACACTTGTTTTAGATTACTGTGACTCCCTTCACTACAATGGAGTAACTTGTGATTTGCATGTGGTTAAATTAAATCAGAATCAGGCCCCAAGTATCTGGAATATAAACCCAGTCATTAGTTTAGTGGGCACTCTCCTGAACCAGTAAACTATTCAGGATTGGTGATCTAGGCAAGAAGCAAAGTTTTACATAAGTGTTCTAGAGCTGTAAGTAATCTGCCTTACTATTTCCATTTCTGGCAGCTGCGCAAACAATTCCTCTTCATCAGGCAGGGAATATGGCTCTAGTGGCCTAGCTAAACATAGATGGAGAAACGAAATACTAGGTGATCAAGGAATCCCTTCTCTTGGTCAAAAGGGCTTTGGAAAATGTCCTGCCCTAGGGCAGGCTGGGGTGGGTATAAAGGCAGACTGACTGATCAGAAGACTGTTTAACCCAGAGGAATGAATGGGATCTTGCCTGGAAAGTCATCAACATGGTTGTTGAATAGCAGCAACAAGAGTTCATGCACAAAATCATTAATTTTTGTAGCAGATACTAAAAAAGAAGGTAAGGAAGAGGAACGTTTTCAGAAGCTCACTCGTTCATCGAGGCTGTGCCTTGCCCTGATACTTAGGCTGCAGAAAATGGTCAAGAAAATCAAGGTAATTAGACAAGAGTAGTAATAGTCATTCTTACAGGGTTCATGAGACATCCAAAGGATTCAGGAGTCTTCCTTATCCACTCTGGGTAACTCTTGATCTGCTGATGTGAGATCCTTATTAGCATAAAACTTTACGGCCTATGAAACATCTTGATATCAAGGGTGCTTCTGAAAATTAGGAGCTTCTAACAAGATACTAATTGCTATCCTGAAGGCCCAATGAACTTTAACCTTTAAAATACACTACTGGGTATAGGATTGTTTCTGGGGTTTTGATGAGCGATGGGGATTAGTGGGATCTTGTTTAGGCACATCTTGATTCTTGAGATTTTATATTTCCTGCAGGAAGGAGTAGACAAAATTTGATCCAAGCTTCTGCCTATAGTGCTCTTGGAGAGGCAGGCTCCTGAACACTCTCATTCAGCATTCTTAAGCCTGGGTAAAAGCTTACAGCCTGATAATTAAAGTCAGTAGCAAAACTCTCATTGAGTTCAGTTGGGACAGACCTTTGTTAATAGATTCTGTCCTTACCAAGCAGTCCTGTACTGGCACAATGTGTTCATAACCTAAAAAGCTGTCTTGGCAGCTGTAGATTAAACCCTCTACCATGGAGCACCTGTTGGCACTCTTAGCAGTCAGAAGGCGTGGGCTGATTGGCCATTCTGGGTGGGGAAGGGCTTTGCATCCCTGTGCTGGTAGGGAGTTGACCTCCATGCTGGTTGTGAATATGTTAGCATGATTGGGTGTATTGGGTAAGGACACAGGATCGACACTAAAGGGTCCATTGGCTTGGAACCTGCTGCTGAGGGACAAAGACCCTCTACTCCATGTCACAGGTAGGAGTAGTGACTTCAGTGGGCTAAGGACCCAGTAGCCTGCTATAACTTGAGGGAAAATTTCATCACTCTCTTCCAGTCCCTGTGCAAGATAGCTTCATAAAGCCAGTTGCTCTAGCTTTAGCTAGAATTCAGGAGTGGTGTCACATAGGCCAAATACGCTCTGGGAGGTATGGGATGTGCAGAGTTCAGCCCTCCTGTTTCTATGGGGAAGCTGCACTCAGGAGGGATTAATTCCTGAATGACATGCATGCAGTGCAATGATAACAGTGTGTACTACTCCCACCCCCTCCCCCACATATGCACACCCCTTCCCTACTTGGGAGTTTGTGTGGAGAAAGGGGGGGGGGCGGGAAGTCACCTTTTAGTTCTGGCAGGGCTATGTAGGAAGGTTGCTGCTGAGGGGTGCTGAATCAGAACATTTTCTAGTTATCCTGATTCTGCCCTGCCTTGTACTCTTGCGCCTCAGCTGATGCAAAGGAATCAGGTCCATGATATTATTAAACCCGTCCTAGATTTTTGTTTTTGTTTTGTTTGTTAAAATGAAATGTGTGACCTGAACTACTTGACAGTGTCCCTTTAATTGTGTGGCTTTGGACCCTGAAGTTGAGAGGTGCTGAGCATGCACTACTCCACCAGAAGGCAATGCCTTTCCCTCTTTCCTTTGGTAATCATGTAGGTACCCCATAGTAAAGTATCACCTCTAAAACGGCAGATCCTAAGGTCAAGGGTAGCAGCATGTGGTCAGAAATATTATCTTGAGCTCTGCTGCTAGCGTATTTTAGAAGTCAGAAGCATGCCCAGTCCCTCTTTACCTCATGATCTTAATTATTGATTATAAATTCATCAGTTGAAAAGATTGCTTTAATTGCTGTAATATGCACCCAATTTGGAGTTCATTACCACACTGAATTGTTTTCCTTTTCCTCCTAATTGATACCAAATGGAACATACAGGAACACACACACTAACGTTTCTTTGCCTTTCTCGACTGAATTTACCTACTGCAATTTAATCATTTGTTTATTTCTGGAGATGCAGGGCTTTGCAATTTAGTCAACATATTTATTTATCAATTCTTTCATCAATTGAACGCTCACATAGCAGGTTTGTTTGGAAAAATAAGGTTTTGAAGAAACTGATTCCTTTTACACCTAACTGCGGTTGCACCTTTGGTATAACAATGTGCTGTAGAATGCCTAATTCACTGTTGCATCACTCTAGTTTTTATTCCAGGGTACTAGTGCAGACCTCTAATGAAGGTGCATATCAGCTACATTGATGTTTCAGCTCAGTATATGAAGCATTGGTGGAAATCACAATTTCCACACAAAGTAAATGATTTCCACCAATGAATCATATACTGAATTTGAAATATCAGGTAGCTACTGGTGCAAAAAGTCCAGCAGAGAAAAGGCCTCAATCAAACAATGGCAGGTTACAACGCTAGTGGCAGAATGTTTTGGTTTTTTTTTTTTTTTTTTGATTTTGAAGCTTCTTAACACGCATTCCTCTCAGCAAAGCGGGAAATTTGTGGTGTGGAATATTTTCTGACATTGCAAGGCAGTGTGGTGCTCTGTTCCATAAATGGTGGCATGGACCAGATGTTCATAGAGTAATTGAAAATTCCATTTTATCAGAATAGCATTTGCTGTCAAAAAGTTTTGTCTTTACTTCAACAAAGAGGTTGATTAGATCCCTAAGGACCTGAATTAGCATTTTTGAGGCTAGATATAGTGTTTTGCAATTCATGTAGTTATTTCTCCCTTGGTTTTGCTCATTCAGAGTCTTTTTTTTTTTTTTTTTTTAATGCTTTCGTCCTCTTGCAAACATATTAGTTGCAAAAGTTTAGTTCTCTCTCTCTTGGTGTGTGTGTGTGTGTATAAAATATATGGAGAAATATTTAGATCTCTTCAGTTACTTTTTCTCACCTTGTTGTGAGCCAGAAGCATACATGTATTTTAAAAACATAAGACATAGAAACACTTGCTTATCTAGAAACAAAAGTGTAACTGACTACTTCAAATATTTGTTAGCTGCAACAGAGACTTCAAACTTATCTGAATTCCCATTCGTGGTCAATATTTTTAACATCTGTTGTAAGAAACAGTGTCTTGCTCAAAGAAGCAATGATTCATTGTTTATAATAAAAATAGAATATGAGGGAAAAAATATTAGAATAATCACACACAAATCATAGGAAGTTTGTGGTAGAAATTACTATAGCAATAATAGAAAAGCTTTAAAAATCAGGGTGAAGGAGTTTGATAAACTGCTTTGTTCACTCATGTGTATCTTCAGATAATTGATTCTAAAAGCACCACTTTTTATTTTACTAGTAACAAATCAGCAGCAAAGAGTGGCAGAAAATATCATCATCTTTAAGGGCCTGATCCTGCAGACATGCATGCGTGGGTAGTCATTTGCGCTGGGAGCGTCAAGGGATCTTTGAGTGGAAATTAATTACATTTTTATTCCCAATTTAAGGCCCACTTACAATGGTCTGGCAGTGGAAAAGAGGCCTTAGTGTAGATAACTCACATTCATAAGTATTTGCAGGATTAGATCCTATTCTGTCCTATACAGGTTCTTATACTGTACTCATTTCCATAGGTATCTCAGAGCACCTTCCAGTAGTGCATTAAGCAATTTGACTAACATTTATAATTGGAAATATATATATATATATAGCTGACATAACTTGTTGATTTTGGTCCTTGTTTCAAACAGACATTTTATACCAGGGTGTCTTTTTTGTACTGCAAAGTCAGTTAATGCCGTCTGTTTTTGTACCCATATGAAGATTTGAGTGATATACTCTAGGACAGGAGTCAGCAATGTTTGGCACACGGCTCGCCAGGATAAGCACCCTGGCGGGCTGGGGCAGTTTGTTTACCTGCCACGTCTGCAGGTTCAGCCGATCGTGGCTCCCACTGGCTGCAGTTCGCCCCTCCAGCCCAGTGGGGGTGGCAGGAAGCGGCGCAGGCTGAGGGATATGTTAGCCACTGCTTCTCGCCGCGTGCCAAAGGTTGCCGACCTCTGGTCTAGGACTTTGGATGTAGAAGCACTGCTGCATTTAAAAAACAAAACAAAACAAAAAACTGTTTAAAAAATCTACTGTCTATATTCATATATGCGGTATAAGAAATGAAATCTAAGGCTCCTGGTTCAGTGACAGTATATTCCTTAAGATGGATAACAGCCATGAAGTATCAATTATTGTAATGTTTCTGATTTATGTATTATTACATTGATCATTTAGTAAAAGAGCTTAAATACAAGCTCAATGGTATAGCTGTAGTGTGTTCTGGCTAGCTTGGAAGGGGGCAGTCCAGCTTGTGAATGAATTATGAAACCCAGGAAGAAGGGATTGTGGAATGTGGTTGCGCTGAGTTTTAGAATAAGAAGAGGAGTTGGTTGTTGGTTTTGCACTTTGGATACTCAATAGGTTATCATTTAAGAAGTACTATGTTAGTGAAAGCCTTCAGCATGTCTCACTGGAGTAATGCTGAAAGGGGCTAGTGTGTGTTGTGAATGGCTGATATGACAAGGCTATTTTTGTACTTAGTGGAAAATTGTGTGTACATTTCTCCCAACTGCCTACTCTCCTTTTGTGAAAAAGGCTAATGTTGCTTCCACATCCTGCAGGCTTCAGATACAGGGAGCCAAACTGGAAACTCAGATTGTTAAAGGACTGCAACGCCTCGCTTGAGAATCTGAAAAGCTAGAGCTGGGCAGCAGGGTCAGGTTACCCCCAGTTGTTGGACTGTAAAATATTTAACTTCTGCTGCAACAGGCCAGGGTGGTAGTCATTTGGGGTGGCATTCATTTAATATGCTAGTGATCTGTGCATGAGACGCATAGGGGGGTATCTGAGGTTTACCAACAGTTGATCTCAAAGGTAGTGGAGGAATTAGTAGACACTAGAGAATCCTGAGGGCAATAGAGTTGTTTGTAGGCATTAATGGATCCTCTGTGTTACTTCTTTCTTAGCTTTGTATATTCAGTAGCTTTTAAATTTCCACATGTACAGTTTGATTAAACCCTGCACTGGAACATGGTGTCAGGTGAAGAAAAGGAGATACTGAAATATTTATAGAAAAATGTAAAATCAGATTTTAAAGCAACAGAGTAAACAATAAACAGGTTTGTATCCCCCTTTCTTTGGGTAACAAATCATATCTTATATCCTGGGCTTTCTGGAAGGCTTTTCTCAGTTTTCAACCTTATCATATTAAAGATCACTCTTGGAATATCTCTTTCACTAAAATTAATCAATCCAAGGTCATAGAAGTTAGATCTTGTAGATAAATTGAGCCCATTTTCCTGTATGTGCAGGAAATAGTCCTCCAGATTGGAACATACTGGTGATTTTTCCATCTATTAAAGGTCACTTGCAAAGGAAAATTCCTTAATGATGTATGTGAAAGTTTGTGTGGTTTCTTAGTTAACTTTTTCCCCTCTGTTGTTTTTTTTTAAATAAAAATGTAGGTCTTGTCCAACTTATGTTTTAGAATGATTCTCTGGAGAGCTCTGAATTGGAGAGAGAAAGGGAGCAAAACTTAAATGAGAGGGGTAGTGATTTTTATTCAAATGGTTTAAACCCATTAGTTTTGTATTTGCTTTTGTTAATGTCTATTTAACTCAAGTTCCTAGTGCACAGTTTGAAGAAAAGATCTCTTTGTTACAGTCCAGTTAACCTTTTCTCTGGGTCCTCCAAGTCATCCTTTTGCAAAAATCACGAAGATAAGACTTGGTATTTCTGATATTTCTAAGATAAACAAACAACTCGTGGCTTCGTTCTCCATCATAAACAAGCCAAAAAGTGCACATACTCCTTTTTTGCCCTTTCCCAGTCACCTCTAAGGAAAATATTAACTCATTCAATCTATCACCACAATGAGGTGTGGTAATGGTTAAAGTAATCTGTTTCATATTTAGCAGTAGGGTAGGTGTATGAATAAAAACTAGCCTTCTGTTAACACAGCAAGTGAGCACTTGCTGATCTTAGACTGTAATCAATCTACATAGCTAATGAGTTTGAAAACTGACTGAACTGCTGGGGCTGGCACCAGGAAACTTGCATTACAAACCAACGATCTCTTATTAACCTTTTGTGTTTCCTTCATGACACTAATTAGAACCAAATAAAACTACCACGTGTGAATTGCTATGTTAAAATACAATTTTCAAAGGAAATATGATCAACTCCAGAGCTCCCAATTGCCAGGCCTTTCCCTTTAATTATGATTGAGGATGGCTGTGCTGCTGTTTAATGAGAGGCTCATATGATTAATGCTGTAATGTTACTGTAATTAAAATGGGAGAAAAAAAATGTCATTGGAACCTGTATAATTTACAGATGTCTCTACATTCCGGTGGTGCAGCAACAAAAAGTGTTGCATTTGAGGGATTGTAAAATTTATTCTAATTAAAATTGCCAGATTGACTAAACAACAGGTGACTTACGAAACCCGGGTGGCATGCTCTTTGGGTGAGAAATCACTCTGAAATCAGTGAACTTTACAAAGCTGTTTGTTGTGCTACTAAATAAGAAAATGTGTACTTACCATGGCAACCTGCATCAATTTTGCTGCTGCAGTAAAATACAGGGCCCTTTATTAAAGGAATAGTCACTATAGATGGTGGAACTGAGCTGCAGCTTCTGCTGATTTTCAGTACATGATATCACAGTGCTAGTAGTTAAAGACCAGAGTTCTGTTCACAAGCCAGTCACTATCAAGTTAAACCACTTTCTGGCTTATGTAATATTGCACTGTGGTGGGGTGAAACTCCGTCATGAGCTGGAAGAGGGTTAAGAGTCTATTAATTATGGCAGAGGTGCAATAGATGTACCTAATTAATTGCTTCTCAGGCAGAGAGGTTGGAGTGGGAGGCATCCGGTGATAACTTAATGTACACTTGGGCCCCATAAAAGAAGAGAGAGTTCGTTTTGAAGAGAGGAACCACAGGGAGCAGCGAGACACTGTGAAGTGGCCTGAGCCAGCAGTTGCAAGAGAGCAGAGACCTCAGAGAGGCTCATTCCAAGGGGCCAGTGCTCAAGGCCAGAGCTGGCGGAGAAGACTCTGGAGCAGCTGAAGGAGGAGCTCAGAGAAGGGTTGATTTGCTGATTACTCTGTTTACTAATTTGAGCTAGTAGATGCCTCTCAGCAGGACTGAATTATGTGCAGAGATAGATGACCTACAGGTGGTGCTATGGATGCAGATTCTTGCAACATCACTCCTTGAAGCATGATGGTGAGTGTGCCCTATAACACGTACCCACAAAGTCTGCTGGTAATGTTGATACAACTCTGTACAGACTTCTCAATATGAGCATAATATCATGTTCTGCAGTGTTCCATCTGTGAGTTACATCACACTCCACTGAGGAGCACTGAATGTTCTCTTGGTCTTATACATAGAAAACTCTGTCACCTTCGCTACGGATCTGTGTAGAGATCAGATCATAGATATTTAATACCAATAAGTAGCCTTATTTGCTCAGTTGGGGGAGAATGCCCCACATCACCCTTACCCTGGATCAGGTCTCCAAAGACTTATGGCTTTGACCAAAAACACTTTCAACTGTCAGCCACCATAGTCCCATAACCACAAGAGCTAACATACTGTTCACACTGGCAATAGAAAGTTGAATGCCCAATAGCTGAATGCTGTCTGATCACAACAGCCATCAGCAGTTGAAGTGATGCCATGGCCAGTAACAGCCTTTCATTCCATTAAACAAGACTTTATTTTTGTCATGGTCACTTGGGTGTAAATCAGATGTTTGATTTTATTCCCCATGGCAAAATTGGTACAGTAAACAAGTGTAGCAGAGAAAAGGCATGGACTCTGCCTGGTTCAGGGTTCTTTAAAGTAACATATTTCCATTATAAACAAAGTTGTAGAGAAGAACAAATGCACCTTCATTGGATAAACAAACAAGAATCTGCAATATTCTGAAATAATACATGTCAAAAATGTTGCAATTTACAGAAGGGAACTGTACCCCTGAGTTTGTTCTTAAGCTTAGAGCCCTGCATAGATACAAAATTTGTATCAACATTCGATCTGCAAAAGTGATGCGCAGATATAAAGTGGATATATGTGGATTTGCAGGGCTCTACTTAAGCTTTTACCAAATGATCTGTGTAACAATATAAAAATCAGAACTGCTGTAATTGACTCTACACAGTAAAGAGAGCGTCCAGCTTTTATCCATCTTAAAGGATATGCTGCCACTCAAGTGGGAGTCTCAGATTTATTTCTTATACAGCATATATGAATATAAGATAGATGATTTTAAACAGGTCACAGAATTATGAAAAACTTGTGAAGCCCTTAGTCACAGGGTATTCAGGCAAATCTCTCATTGAATTCAGTGGGAGAAATTTACTTGAGTAAGGGCTCCAGAATCTGGAGTTCTTAAGTCAGTGGATATGACACTGTCTGGGAATCAGAAGATCTGGATTCTATTTGTGAGTCTGTCACTGATTTGCTGTCTCACATTGGGCAAATATTTCACTGCTCAGTGCCTCTGTTTCTGTTCCCACCATTTGTCTGTTTAGATTATGAATAGGGACTCTCTCTCATTAGGTATTGGTTACAGTAGGTAGCATAAGGGGCCCCTTATTTTGGTTAGGGCTTGGAAGGCCATACTACAAATAACAGTGCTATAGGACATGGTAGTTTCTGTACATTTTCCCCCTTCTAAGCCCAAGCATCTTCCTGTTGTTATTTTTATGGGGAATAGCCTCTGTGTATTTTTCCTTACTTGTTTTTTACCTTCTGCCTTTATACAGTAGCAGTTGTGGCTTGCAGAATGACTGATTGAGTTGCTTAACTAGCTTCTTAAGGTAATGCCATGTTTTGGTGTCTCAGCCTCAGCTCTAGAAGGCTGCAAGTGGCAGACATTAACACCAGGTGACTTGAATTTACCACTCTGCTACTTCACCTTTACTCTGGTGTCAATACACTGAATGCACAAAACTGAAATTACATAGTGATGTATCGAGCTCTAGATCTGTGCCCAATAACTAACAAAATATGTATCAGAGGGGTAGCCGTGTTAGTCTGGATCTGTAAAAGCAGAAAAGAATCCTGTGGCACCTTATAGACTAACAGATGTTTTGGAGCATGAACTTTTGTGGGTGAATACCCACTTCGTCAGATGCATGTACATGCATCTGACGAAGTGGGTATTCACCCACGAAAGCTCATGCTCCAAAACATCTGTTAGTCTATAAGGTGTAACAAAATATGGAAATTCTGAAGTGGGTGGTTTTGCATTTTGTGCAAGTGGAGCAATATTATGAAAAATCTCTCCCTGCCTGTGTGAATTCCCATTGGAAAAGGGGAGAAGTGAATGAAAAAAATGACAAAAATAATCTCTTCAGTTTAAACAGTAGGAGATGAAAATTGCTTGGATATGCTGTAACAGAGAAAAAAATTGTTCTACTTGCCTTGTTTGGAGCTCTTTGCCTTATGTGAGCATAACTCATGCTTGGCTGTGGATCATTTTGCTAGGCCATCAGGTGCACAATCTGTCTGGCGCTCTGCTGTTTCCTATTCTAAAATCTTGGTCTCAAATCATCTTGTGATAATTTGTCTTGTGAGGTTTCAAAATTCAGATATGACTAAGGAAAGAGGCTACAGATTTCCCTGTAATGCAGGTGGGGGTGCAGTTCCCAACGTGTGCTGGGGATGAGTGTTATGGGGCTACAGTCTGAGTGTTAAGGTGTAAGGTATAGAGAATGAGATCCATTGTTTGATTCTGCGAGGTGCTGAGCATCCTCAGCTCTTAGTTAATGGGAGTTGAGGGTGCTCAGCACCTTGCAAGATGAGTGCCTAAGTGTGGCTTAGATTTTTCAGCTGTAAGTTAAAAGGAAACATTTCACTTGCAGTTAAGTGACCTATCACAGAGCAATAAAAGATCTAGGCTGTGGGGTTTTTTTGAGGAGTTTAAGGGAATTAGATGCCCTGATCCCATTGAAATACAAGAGGTGGGTACTTACTCTGGTTCCTTTGAATATTCCAGTCTCATTGAAGAGCCTATAGATGTCTGTCAAAATGCACCATGCTGCATGCTTCCTGTATTAACTGGAGCACATAAGGTTACTGTATTGAATACATTATATGATGGGTAGCAACTCATGCCTTAAAATTCTGCTCTATCCTTTTTTCCTGTTTTAATGATCTGCTTGGATTTCACTCTTTTGAAGTGTATGGATACAAGGGAGTGAACACACCCTGTGTGAGTGGAGTGGAAGGTTCTGCCCTCACTGCTTGCACACCTCTCTATTCCCTCCAATTAGCTGCTTTAATACTTAAAACCAATTCTGATCGAGGGGAGGAGTCCTGTGATTTGTTATAGAAAAGAAATATCTTTCTCAATTCAAATCAGCTGCTTCTGGGTCAGAGGATGCAGCTCCGTGAGAAGTTATAGAAGACACATCTCATGTTTGGAAGAGGAGAATTTGGCTAGAAGACTGAAGCTGAAACTTAATACAACAGTAAATCAGAAAAGGCCAGGGAGCCACAAGCACTCCTGCGAGTGCTAGGTAAATTACTGAACTCTATAAATAGCTTTGTATAGTTAGCTCTAGTATTGGACACTATATATGTACTGGACATTCAGTTATTTGCTATTTTTCATGATTTGAGTTTGCCTGCTGAGTTATTTGTGTCACTGACAGTTCTGCTCAACAGAACACTTCAGTTGAATCACAGTGTGCGTCTTGGTGCTTCATTCTGCCTAGGTTTTTTTGGTTTCTTTAAACTAAGCTCCTCAGAAACCATCTTAAGGGGACATAAGGCTGTACAGACTCTATCTTGCAACTCCCTCGGGTTTGGTTTTCTGCATTTGTTCTGACGTGTGCTTCTTCTGAAATGATTCTCTGTTTAATTTTGGTCCTGAAGACTTATTGATTTATAGACCTTATTTACTTTGCAATAGAGCTTGTCTCTCTGGAATTCTATGAGCCACATGCTAACCCAGCAGTCTGAACTGTTCAACGCAAACTGAATTTGTCTGTCTTGTATCAAAGTTTTGTTGCCCTCCAGTGTTGCTGTTAACACATGTAACCATGCCCATATCTAACTCATTTATGTGCAAGGGAAACACAAATGGCCCTGGTACCAGCCTTTTGTTATAACTCATTTGTGACATCATTCTGCCTTGAGCTATTTCATTTCATGGACACTGTTTCTTGTCTTATAAGAAATGTTTAACTCATGTCATCAACTCTTTCCCTTCAGCACACTACTGTGCTTTGGTAAGCCATTCTGTCTAGTGGTGGAAAGCGGTATCAAATGCTCTCTTGAAATCTAATGGAAATCCTGCCTTATTTCACCCTCCCTCTCTGTCTCTTTAATTGGGAATATATTTATTTATGCAGGTATTTATAAACAACAGTCATCACTGTAGCATCTGAGAACTTAACATTAATTAAAAATATGCAATTAAAATGAAAAATTCCATTCATATGGGGTAGTCAAATGACCTCTGCTACTTCAGTCCAAACTCTCTGATTACTGCTTTGTTCATCTCTGTACATTATGATTAGAAAACTTGTTCAGAAGCCTTGCTGAATAGATGTACCTTGCACTGGTCCCTGAAGGCTGCCATACTCTAGCTCAGGCAAACAGAAAATGAAAGTTTCGTAGGTGAAGGTCCCCTGCTGAAAACACCCTGCAACCATTCCTAGACCATTCTACCCCAGGAACTGACAGTAGCAGAAGCTTCTGGGTATAAAACACTATATGATTTGTCTTGTAGCTGCTTTACTTAGGACCCGACTGAAAGCCCACTGAAATCAAAGGCAGTGTTTCCATTGACATAATTGGGTTTGTATCGGGCCCTTAGAAGCCACTAGTACATTTCTCCCTATGTACCATCTCAGCATTGCTGTCAGTTGGAGAGCCCCAGCTGACAGTCTTTGATATGAATTCGGAGGCTTGGAAGCAGGACATTCTCAGTGGAGATACTTTCATTCTGGAGTTCATTTCCCCCGTTAGTGCAACACAGACTAAGTCTCCCAGTGCCTGTACAGGGAGAAGATATTAGACAGCTCTTTAATCTAGCAGACAAAGACAATAACGCGTTATAGTGGCTGCAAGTTTAACTCTGGGAAAAATTTTAAATGTAAATAAGACCCAAGTTTTTAACAGGATAATCAGCTACTGAAGCGGATTCCTGAGGGGTGTGATAAATTCTCCATCACATAGAGACTTTAAATCAAGTTTGGATGTATTTCTAAAATATATGCCTAGTTCCACCATAAATTATTAGGCTCTCTGAGTGTGGTTCAATGGCCTGTGTTATGCTGCGGGTCAGGGTAGGTGATCATATTGATCCCTTCTGGGCTTACATATCATCAGTCTGTAAAATGGTTGATTGTTCAGGATATTGTGTAAGGTAGAGTAGCTTGTAAAGGAAGAATGTAGCTCGGGCAATGTTAATCGCCATGGTGGGACTCACACAGGATGAACAATTTTTCCAGTAACTCTGTCCAAGACCACCTAGGAATGCACACCCCCATTAAATCTGCTCTTCCTTTCTAACTGACAAAGGCTGTCTCTCACTGAATTGTATGTACATGCCTGAATGTTTAGCAATCTTCTCCATAATTAGAGTTTCCAGTCGCCCTCACCCACAGCTGAGGAGGGCATTTTTAAAGGCCTCTAATTTCCTGGAGCTTCCCTTTTTTATCTTTTATTTCAAAATGGCAAGTAAATGAGCAACCCTCTAGTCTGTTGTTCCTACCTCTGCACTCAGGGAGCTACCAGACATTGTTACCAAAGGCTTTCCTATTTGCTATGCTCCAGCCTTCGAATTCTGGAGTGTAATTCGTCTGGGCCTGGCACTTTGTCAACTTTCAACAGTTCTAATTGCTTAGTTATCTGTGCTGATGCAGTTGTTAAGCCTGTTATAACTTTGCCCCTCCAAACATGGGAAATGTATTTCTGCTACTTTTGTGACTACTGAGGATAAGGATGAGAAGGTGCTGTATGCTTTTAGTCCTTCTGCAATATTATTAACCTCATTTGTTGTAACTTTTCAGCTCCTATCTCCAGGTCCTTGTTGCCTTTGTGCTTTTATGTATCTGTATTTAAAGAACTTACTGCTTCCAGTACTTTGTTCTTTCATTTTATTTGCCCCTCCAGCCTTCATTATCATTTTTTATTAATTTAGTTGCCTGTAGTTCTTTTTATCACCCTCTTCCTCTTCATTCTAGGTGCCCAACTGGCTGCTACCATTCTCCACAATCACTCAAAGCCTCATTTGTCCATCCAGGTCTCTTGCATTCCTAGTGCATTTCTTACTAAATGCAGGGCTGTCCTTAGGATTTATGGTGCCCTAGGCAGGATTGTTAAACTGGTGCCCCTGTGCCTATCTTGCTCTTAGCAATACAAACATAAGCTTGCAGTATTGGAAAACTTGCCACATGCATGTTATTAAAACCAGTTTAACTTAATTAAGCACACTGTAATGCTGATGAACTAGCCCTAAAAAGTAGCACTATAGAAAAAATTCTGATTTGACAGAATGATGCAAATAATATAAGTTTTTTTTAATTTGTCAACATTTTATTGGAAATTTATATGAAGAGGTATTGAAACAAGGATTAGTTTTTAATTTAAAGCAATCCTTCTGGCTTTTTTGGCTGCAAAATCAATAAGAATGTCATTGTATGACAAAGACAGTGTGATGTCTTGTTTGATTGCAAGAATAGCAAGACCAATCAAGTGTTCCTGACTCATTGTAGAGCAGAGATAGTTTTTAATGAGCTTTAGTTTTGAGAAACTCCGTTCTCCTGATGCTACTGTTACAGGAATTGTCAGTAGAATATGAGTGGCAATGTAGGATCTATGTCAACAAGTTTGCGAGTATGAATAACTGTACAATGTCCATCATCGATTTTACATGTGGCAACAACTTAATTCTTCGTACAGTTCAAGTCCATTTAAATCAAAATGATCACCGTGCTTCAGGAGGCTCTCTAGGTCAGGGATCCCCAGCGCGGTGCCCGCGGGCGCCATGGCGCCCCCAGAAGCCTCTCAATGCACCTGTATACTGGCCAGAGGACGAGCATCCGCCAAAATGCTGCCAAAATTTGGCGGTATTTCGGCACTGACGCCTCTGGATGACACTGCTTGCTGCCGATAAGCAGCGTCATCCAGAGGCGTCGCTGCCGAATTTTGACGGCATTTTGTCTGATGCTCGTCTGCCACCATGGTCCTTCATCTGGCACCTGCCGGACGAAAAAGGTTGGGGACCACTGCTCTAGGTTCTTGCACTTTGTCATTAATTGCTCTTGTTTTCCTATTTCTTTGAATTTAGTCCTGCTCAGCCTGCTGCCAGCTGAGTGAATGGAACCTCAGGCCGACAGCGGGTTGAGTGGCTCAGCTGGGGTCTCAGCCATTGGCCTGCTCAGCCTGCTGCCAACCTGGGGTTCCTTGAGGGTCCCTAGCCAAGCAGCAGGTGCTGAGTGGGGCTGGCAGCCGGGACCCCAGGTGGCAATGGGGCAGCAGCCGTAATCCTAGAGCAGTGGCGGGCTGAGCCGCTCAGCCCACCGCTGCATGCCACCAAAAATCAGCTCGTGTCCCACCTTTGGCACATGTGCTGTAGGTTGCCGACCCCTGCTCTGTACACTGGTAAGGAGATGAGCATATTACATTTGTTGGAGGGCTCTATTTAGCAGTAACAGGGCTATAGGAAAGTCAGTCAACATTTTTTGTTTCTCTGATGAAAACTGGCCCACTCCCTTCCTCATACCAAACTTGTCACAAATAATTGTCAACAACTTAATTTTCTGTTTTTGGCTAATATATTGATTAAAAAAAATTGAAATTGAATTCAGGATTGTTAGCAAGCATTTTTGGCAAAAAAATTTGCTCAATGACAATCAAAATGGCAACACAGTACTGCTTTCATGCTTGGTTCACCCCTTCTCCCCTGCCTGCTGGTCCAACAGCTGCAGTAGAGGAGGAGATAAGTGGAAAACTGCAGGACCCCAAAATCCACCTCTTGGGGTGCAGAATGGCGGCAACAGCAGCAGCAAACCCTCAGGTCTGATCACACGCCAATGGGCACCACCACCAGCTCAATAGACCATGGTGAAGTTAGCAGAGCATCTGATCTCAGAGACGGGGCACCCATGGAGCCACAGCAGCTCATCCTGCCCTGTGCAACTCCCCCTGGATGAGATGGATCACTGCGAGTCCGGGGGAGAGACGCACTTCCCAGCTAGGGTGACCGGATCCAGATGTCCTGATTTTATAGGGCCAGTCCCGATATTTGGGGTTTGTCTTATATAAGCACCAATTACCCCCACCTAGGGTGACCAGACAGCAAGTGTGAAAAATCAGGACGGGAGGTGGAGGGGAATAGGAGTCTATATAAGAAAAAGACCCCAAAATTATAAAAGTGGGACATCTGCTCACCCTACCCCAACCCCCTGTCCTGATTTTTCACACATGCTATCTGGCTATCCCCAGCCCAGCCGTGTGTGACCATTCCAATCCTGGCTGCCTGCGAGGAAGTGAGTTACTTTCACTGTCATTCCTCAGCAGGTAGGCAGCCAGCCTCCCCCTTCTCCCCCAGCGCCTCACCCAACCCAGCCCTGACAGCCCTCATGCCGGGGGAAAGAGTCACACTCACAGGTGAGTTCCTTCCCCCACCCCTTCCCAGAGACCCCAGCAGCCAATCCCCTCCCTCAGACTGTGCTGCATTCGGCTCTCTCTAGGACCCAGCAGCCCTGCTCTTACATTCTCCACTGCTTCCCATCTGTCCAGCCTCTCTGCAGAGCAGTGCCCCCAGACCTAGTGGTGCCCTAGGCGGCTGCCTGTTCTGCCTATGGCTAAAGACGACCCTGACTAAATGACACACAAAACGTTAGTGCATTAGCATCCCAATTCCAAGAACAGTCTCTATCCTCTCTTCTCTCATCCCCCCTTGTGGCTCATCCAATTTAATTAATTATACTTAGTGTATTACACATCCTGTCAAAATTTTTCCTTTCCAAGGTTTAATGGTTTTTTAATTCTAATGTATGCTGCATGTGTAAGTGTTTTTGAAATGAAGAGAGCGCACAGTGGCAGAGACAGCCTTACATCTGTACACCACAGACAGGGAGGAGGCATATGAGGTAGGTTCCCTGCAGAGATTCTCAAGCAGAATTTCCACAGGACCATGTTTGCTGCCTTGGAAGTGGCAGCCCTATCACTGAACACACAGGGAAAATCAAGCTGGCATCGTACACAGGAACATATGCAAACTTAAAATATTTGCCAGCATTAACAGTAAACTCCTTTCCTGCGAGGGTTGTATTCCTGCCTCTCCTGGAGTGTGGTAGATAGCATTAAAATGCCTGCTGATTCACTGGGAGCCTTGCCTGTATGGGGAATGCAGGATAAGGGGCTGAGGTGAGCTTGAATATAATGAAGCTTACTCTCCTCCTTTAACCAAGTGTATTTGAAACTCTCAGATTATACCAGCTTACTTCAGTGCTGTTTCATTCCTTTACAGCAGTGCTGCAATCTGGATACGATGGAAGCCAGCCTAAGTTACTAGCGGTGTTTAGGACTTACATTAGGACTCTGGCAGGCTGGTCTTCAGACTCCAGTGGTGCTTAAAAGGTTTGGTCAGAAAGGTGACTGTCTGAATAACGTTGTGGGGTTCCATATTTATTAACTCTATGATTCCAGCTCAAATCTGCTCAGTGCAAAAGATGTTTTTCTAGCTGTCAGTGTTACATATTGCTTCAAATCTGAAAGTTGAGCTGGGTTCTGTTTGCCTCTTACATCTTCACCAGAAATAACAATGATGTCCTTGGAACTTAGCTAGTGTTTCTGTGAAAGATGTACAAGGCCAAATAGACTCCATCTTGCCTACCCATAGCTGGATTGGTGCTACATGGTTAATGTTATCAAAAATAGCTTGAGGTCATACTGAGAGGTGAGATGTGGAGTGAGACGATCACCTTGCTGACCGTAAGCCACTTTAATCCTGCATGTTGGAGGTCATTAGCATCTACCCTCTATTCTCCCAATTGCTGTTGAAATTGAAGGAAGGCAATTTTGTGGCAGATCTGTGCTGTGCTGACTGAGTAGGCAAGAGCTTGTGTGCTGGTCCTAAAATCTGGAGCGCAGTAAGAGGTCAGGAACCCATATTTTGGCGTTAGTGAAAATTCTGCTGGTAGTAGAATTAAAGGTTCACACGTGTGTGTGCGCGCATGTGTGTGTGTGCACGTGCAGATTTTGGTGCTAAGAGAGGAGGATTGGAACTAGTTAGGGGGGGAACCAGCAGTGATCTAGATTCCAAACAGTCTTCTCTCCTTACTTAGGCTGGTCTGACTCTACCCAGGAGTTGGCATCCATTACAAATGTTTTTGGACCTCAGTAGTTGAAGAGAGATGGAATTGGGGACTGGTTAGTTTTTGTTATGATAAAGGAGAACTGAGACTTCAAGACAGGAGGAAAAATGAAAAATTGAACTTTGAGGGCCAGACTCTCAACTAGTGTTAATTGATGTAGTTCCATTGACTTCAGTAGGGCTGTGTCAGTTGACACCAGCTAAGGATCTTTTCAGAGAAATAATCAAGACCTAGTACAATGTGGTGACCAGGAAGACTTGAATCTGCAGTTCCCCCTTATAGCTGTTGGAACCAAAGGTCAGCACATATATTGTTTTCTTCTTCATGGCTTTAAAAAAGAAGCACCATCCTAGGTCTGATCTCAGTCCAGTAGTGCTGTGCATTTCTGACACCAGAATGATGATATATAGTTTCCGAGTGACAGGTTCCTTGTGGGAAACTTGCACCATCTGTGTGTTGGGGAACTACAAAAGCCACCGTGGAGCTAACTGTTTTCTTCAGAATATTTACACAAATTATAAAAATGTGATTGTTTTTCATTTCTTTTGTTCAGTTGTTTTGTCATACCTCTCTGGTTTACAACATGAAACCGGTTAGCTAATTTAGCCCTTCTGAAAGTATGATCAGTCAGAGAGGGACTGCACCAAGGCTACTGGGAGCTGAGCTTGTGACATACCTCATTGGTAAAGTAATTTCCCCTGGATTTGTATTAAGGTCTCAGGTTTGACCTATGACGACATACTGGCTTTATGTATATATTTATATGATATAATGTCATGCTATTAATTTATGAGGATAAACTCAATTGCTGGAACTAATCGTCTGCTGAATTTAATGGGCCAGCTTCCCAGTCCTTTCAGTTTCCTTTGCACTGCTCTGGAGATGGAATACGTCTGCACTGAAAAAAACTCCAAACTTTTGGTGGCAAGTCTAGGATTCCTCTCCCTGGACTTCAGAGCCCAAGCTCCAGCCCAAATCAGAATGTCTACAGGGCTATTTTCAGTGCTTTAGTGTGAGCCTGAGTCTGTAGACCTGGGCTCTGAGACTTGCTGCCGTGCATGTGTGATGGTGATGTTGATTTTTTTTTTATTTTTATTTTTTGCAGTGTAGATATATCCAAAGAGGCCGTAAAGCCAGCCTAACCAGCCAGCTGAGGATTTTCACTGGCATAGGGGTAGCCCTAGGGAGACACAGAGCTTGCATACTCTATTTTTAGCCCCCAGAGTAAAAGATGTGGCTGGGGAAAGAGGGCATTCCAGAATGCCCTTGTGCTCCCCAATGCCAGAATGGACCCTGGGGCCTGTTGGAAGCTGGCACAGTTTAGAGCAGCTTATGTCAAACTGGCCCCAGGATCAGGAAGCTGCAAATTTTTTTGTGCTGCCTCCCTTCAGCTGCATCTAGGGCTTACGGGATGCAGCTGAGAATCAGGGAACGTGTATTTACACTCAATATACCGCTTCTTTAGACCGAGGAAGCCACTAGTGTGAAAAATAGAGACTGTATTAGACACAAAACAAAGGGGTTAAAGCAAAAGAATAGGAAAGGAATAGCACAAAACCAACACAGTCACCTTCTCTGGAGTAACGTGGGGCTAGTGTAATGGCAGGGAAAAGCAGTTTCGGTAACAGAGGATTCCCCCAGTACTACTCAATAGTGGGAAATGCCCCATTGTGCTGGGAACCCTGCCAGCTCTCTCTGAAGTTCAGAGCTGTGTATTTCTAACAAGTACAAAGAGCTTCTCATAATGTTTTGCCTCGTGGGTACGTATATGATTAATTCCATGCAAGCATTACTGGTGCACTAATAGTTCTGGAGGTCCTAAAACTGAAAAAGGAAACACATTTGGCTCATACTTCATACACAATCACTTACACTTAAGCTATTGATAGCTGATTGGGATCTGTAGACTGTTGGGCTGGTGCCACTGGGTTTCTAAGCATATTCAGTGGCTGGAACAGACAGTTAGGCTGTAGGTTTTGGCAAGCTGTGGGTCTCATTAGTCAGGCTGACAGTATCTGACACTAGAGATTCCCATCCACTAGGGTGAAGCTCACTTCCCTAGGCTTTGGCTGACATCCCAACAATATTTACATGAAGGACAACAGAGGACCACTGTTAGATACAGGCTGTAAGTTTCCAGTAGGCAGGCCATTGCATGTTCTATTTGTCCCTGCCTGCAGGTATATGGGATCTTGGGGAGCAATTACCACACAGGTGGGGTGCAAAATAAACTTTATTAAGAAAATGCAAAAACAGGGAAAATTTAATAGTGAGGGGTATGGGGTTTGTTAAGGTAGGCAATTGGGGAGGGAGTTCTTTTAGTATAGTATAGGGGGTTTCAATAGTGGGGTACAATACAGTGGGGTACAATACAGTTGGTAACCAACTAACACTGAAGTATAAATGTAACAGGTAGCTAACAATTTCTAGGTAAAGGGTGTGTCACAGCAGCATATAACCAACTAACCGTTATGGGTAAAATGTGTTAAATAACCAACAACTCTAGGTAAAAATGTGTCACAGTGGTGTAAATATAAAATGTGAGGTGTGTGAGAGAGAAAAAGGTTAACCAATGGGGTTTTATGCTAGACTTCAGTAATACAATTGAGGTTTGGCAGCAGTAGGAGCGGGGTGAACACGTGGGGGAAGGGATTAAAAGAGAGAGAGAGAGAGAGAAAGGCAGTGGTAGAGGAATGAGGTTAGGGGATGGGGGAAGAGGAGCACGTGGTGGAGCAGAAACCAAAGATAGAGGCGCTACAGAGGGAGATTTAAACTCAGGGAGACACAGAGAGCAGACAGGCTGCAAGTTTAAACAGCAGAGAGACTGCAATGAGTGACTGGGGAGCTCGGGGGGGGGGGGGATTGGGGCAGTGGGAAGACAAATTCAAATAGTAAAAACCTTATCTATCCCCTAACTTAATCAAACTTATATAAAATGACAAGCAGCTACAGAATACAACCAGGCAATGATTTTCTAAACTTATCTTAACCAACAATTAGGCAACACAACAAATATCACAGAAACTTACAAGCTCTACAATCTTAACAAACTATGACTTATTAAATTAAAAAAAAAAACAAGACCTATGGTGCACCTTATGCTATGGGGAGGTTACAGAGGGCAGAGTGGTATGTATCCAGGACCCAGCTCCCAAGGAAGCCAAGGGATGGTGGCTACAGCGGTGGATACAGCTGAAAGCAGAGAGCCCCAAGGCAAAGCCCACAGGAGCAGAGCTTAGCAGTGGCAAAGAGCCCTGTAGTTTAAGAGAGGTTTTAAGACACAGACCAAGGTTTAGCTTGAGTCTGTGTGCTGGGGAAACAGAGCCAGCAGCTAAAATAATAAAATAAAAGTACAGAAAGTTTTACAGAGGGATTCTTACCAGTCCCCAAGGCAGCAGCAAAGGCAGAAGCAGCAGCAACATCAGAAGAGGCAAGGAGGGTTCGGTACAGTCTCAATAATCAGGAGATCTCTCAGGTAGCAATTCGTTCTTCGTGGGGGGGGGCGTTCAAAAAACGGGGGTACGCTCAAAAATAAAACGAGAGCGGAGAAAGGACCCCCCAGAACCCCTGGCTGATCAGACCAGGCAGCAATGCAGGAACCTTTCTGAGGTGTGTTTCAAAAATGTCTGGTTTTAAAGGCAAACTTGGGCAGTTTCCCACCAGTAATCCTGATAGGCTCCCTCTGTCACAGGGGAGGGGGCACAGGGGAAAAACTGAAGGTAAGCCCAGAGACATGCCTGGACATAGTCCTGTGCAATAGGTGACTCAAGAGCACAAGAGACTATGACTCATGCCCAGGATCTTAAAACCACAATAGGCCTTGCAGCTCTGGACATTGCCTACCCTACACCAAGCCCAGGTTCAACGAGGTGATAACAGGACTAACCCTTTGAAAAGGGCAGTGGTCCCACTTAGCATGCAGCACAAGTGGCCATCCCTTTGAGAAGGGCAATGGCTCTTGTTAAACAACTTAAGGGGCCCTCCCTTTGAGAAGGGCAGTGGCCCTGGTAAACAACTTAACAGCCAGGGAAGGGCGGCCACAGGAGAACAGAAAACAAAATGGAGTCTGGGGAAACAAAATGGAATAGGGGAATAGCTGTAACGGACACTATTGAATACTCTTTTTTGATTATTTGGATAATAATGAAGTTTAATGATGTCCTTGAAAAATGTGAGGAACAGTTTTTTCATGCTAAGCATGCAAAGCTGTGTTTCATCTTTGGTGTCGGAGTAATTTATTTGTATTGTGGCATCAACAAAGGGCCCCAGTCAGGATCAGGGCCACCTTGGGCTAGGTGCTGGGCATATACAGTCCCTGCCGCAAAGAGCTTATCATCTAAAAAGTTCCGGCTAAGCACATAGCTTGTTATTATCAGAACAAAATCCTGGAATTATAACTCTTCCAAGCTGCCCTTCCACTTGCAATTTCAAGTTCAATCTTTCCTTCAGGACTGGCTTCATTCCCAGCAGGTCACAAGGATTGGACTGGATGAAAAATATGCCAGTACTACCCTAAACTTCATTCACAATTTAAGCTCCACCTACTCATGATATCAGAGTAAAGTGCTGTTTACAGTAGGTTGCTTACATGCTTTCATCGAGAGTTCACAGTATAGATATTCTAGTTATCACCATTAGTCTTTTGGGGTAATTCTCCATTACCATGAAGAGGGGCTGTTCACGCCTCTCAGAGCTATTGATCCAGGAAGTCTGCAGACTCAGAAACACTGGCATCAGCGTATACCCAATTCACATGCTGCGGGTTACTTTTGCACCTATAAGGTCTAGAGACATCATTTGTACCTTTTAAAATGGAGTCTTAATGGTCCCCACCACAAAAAGGTACCGTCTTGCTGAGTTGGGATGGGCCAGTCCAGTTCAGTCCCCTAGAGAGGGTGCAGCTGGCGCTGTTAAAAAACATACTACATTCCCCTCCAGCTCCTCCACCATCCAAACCATCTAACTTCACTCCACATGGCAAACCCCAGATTCACTCCCAGTGTTCTTATATCACCCCAAAATAGCTGACCCCTTCCTTTCACAGTCAAAGGCTGGCTGGAAGGGCAAAGTTACCGTGTTGCAGCTCCAACAGGAGCTAGAGTCTGGCTTGCCTGCTGAGACTCAAGCTCTGCTTTCAGAGTGGAGAACACTAAGTGGGCCAGGTGTCCTGGGGGTGGGGGACTTTTGATTTGTCCAAGGATCTGGGGGTGTGCACAGTAGCAAACATGCTTGAGACTCCCTCCCTGCCTTTGAAGCTGTCTGTCCCTACTTCTCCTATCACTCCTGAAAGCATAAAGTGTTTAACTGATGTTTACAATGAGATCGTAGAAACTTGACCCTTACATTTCTGTAGCAGCTTCTATCGTAAAGGAACTTGAAGCATCTTACACGCTTCGCACGTACAAGAACAGTTACACCACCACTTAAATGCAGCCACATCTGGGGTAGGTCACAACACCTGTTTAATAGTGAACAACAGCATATGTAACTAAATTCCATGGCTCAGTTAGGGCAGCAGAATGGAATGACCCAAAGTGGAATTTGGCCTGGATGCCAGTCCACTGTACAAAGAGCCATGGATCTTAATGGACCACATCTGGGCAAGAGGTCCTAGGTTTTGCCTCTCATCTGAAATCAACAAGCACTTTCATTACAATAACAGTAACAGCATCTTCTGAGCCAGCTTCACAAGAAGGGGTCTGAGGATGAATGGCTTTGTTTCACTTTCATTAGGGTAAGAGAAAGCTAAGATAAAATATCCTGAGAACCTTGCCCTTTGTCAGATCAAATCAGTTTGGAATATCTTCTTATCTTTCCCAGCTATAATTTC
Organism: Gopherus flavomarginatus; assembly: GCF_025201925.1. Classification (NCBI taxonomy): domain Eukaryota; kingdom Metazoa; phylum Chordata; order Testudines; family Testudinidae; genus Gopherus; species Gopherus flavomarginatus. Next base: position 38,630,597 of record NC_066624.1, on the reverse strand, counting down.
TGGTGTTTTTGTTTTTTTTTTATTTTTGCCAGAATAGTCCAAGTACCAGTTTTCTGATTGACACAATTTTGCATGGGATGTGGTGATGATTTGATTCATTGCTGTAGTTTCAGTTTGGACACAGGGTTTGATTGAGTTACATGGCATGGAATATTTGAATTTGTCTGCTTAAGATAAGACAATAGGATAGAAAAGTCACCTTTGGATTAATTTGCTTTGTCTGCTAAAGTCCCATTAAACTGAAGACAGCTGTTGTCAAAGGCATAAGGGGAGACAAAGTTCTGCTCCCAATTGTGGGAAATGTGTTTAAACAGGCTAGAAATGTTTCCTGCTCTGCAGGGTATAATACACTTAAATGGTTACATTAACATGAAAATATATAACAAAGTGTGTATTTAGGACAACCCTTTTGTATCCTGTGCTAATGAATTCGAATTTCAGTAATGAAGTCAAAGGGTTGTATTCTTCTCTTGATGCTTGCAGTATAGTAACTCCCATTAGCATTAATGGATGCTGCACTGGTGAATCATAGGATCATAATAATTAGAGATGGAAAAGACCTATCAGATTGAGTTTATTCTTTCTTAGGGACAAATCTTTCTCACTGTGCTCGTCAGCAGCCCTGTTGGCTCAGTTCTTATGGAAATAAGCTCCATATAAAATATCCCAATAGATACGTAGGGAGCAGAATTTCAGGGGTGAAGTTCTCCCCATGCAGGAGGCCAGCACAAGCTCTATGGATCACTTATGTTTTCAAAGAAAAAAAAAAGCTGGGGAACGGAGGCTTCAATGGGGTTTAAATGGTGCACTGTGCTTGTCCTATACACAGGAGTGAATTTCACCTCATGACTTAAGGCATGATTTGATCCACTGTCCCTAGATAAGGGGGAACAGCCAACATTAATCCTATACTACACTAAAAGTGTGTCCAGAATTCAACATTCCTTTGGGTGATCTACTTCCTTCCCACAATATCCCAGTTTCCAGAAAGCTGCTTAGATTATCAAAAAAAACCTGGTTTTGTGGCAGAAGTTGTTCCATCCCCGTGCACTAAGTCTATTCGTATCCACCTAATTTACAGTTTAAATGGTACCTTAGATGTAACTGGGTGTGTGAGTTTTCATTCTCTGTACAAGTACAGTTAACCAGAAGAAAAGGAAATTATTAATGGTAACATAGGTCAGGGAAAAATAAGTATATTGGGCCAGATCCCCAGGTGGTATAAATTGGCATAGCTCCATCGCACTTCATTGGAGCTATGCTGATTTACATCAGCCAGACCCATTATGCCTCGTCTGTTGAACACTGCAAAAATTCTTATCCGAAGCTGCATGTGAACCTTGGTCTCCATCAGAAGTTGAATAATAAATTAGCCTAGTTCAGATCCCTTGTTTCATTAAAATCATTCCTTGTGAGCAGTTGCTTTGTCCAAACACTATTGATCTCCTGTATTGGAATGGGCAACATGGGGTTAAAAGCATAAACATTTTCAACTCAGAAACCCCAAACAGGGAAGTTTAAAAAAAATCCTCATTGCAGTAAAAAAGCATTTGTCACTGTCCTCGTCTATTAGTAGCCTCTAAACATTTTACAAGAGAAGCCGTGGCAGGATTACATTTCTGCCTGGATTGGAGGTTCCTTATTAGTAGAGGCAGAGGGCTCTGTAAAAGTCCATAGGTCAAAAATATAATACAGTATTCCCCTGCTCTTGTTTCCTAACATTAAGCCATTAGGGTAGATAAGCGAGAGGTGCAGAGTCTTAATTTATAAGCAAATGATGATCTGTGGTTGGGGACTGTTTGCAATTGATAGAGCTTATTATTTTGTCTGGAACTTAATACAGTGGATCACTGTTTGCTAACCAGTACCAACAAATCCCGTGTCTCCAACCCTTCTGCAAAAATAGACCGAGGGCTGGAGCCTCAGCTGGTGTAGGTTAATGTAGCTCCTTGAAGTCAGTAGAATTGTATCTAGTCTGGAATCTGGGTTAAGAGAGGATGAGTTGCATAATATAACATTCTTATAGGCCTGGGACACTGCTCTATTAAAAATATTATGGGAGTCCTGGGCAGTAGGGGCCATTGTGACTGTATCATCCCTGCAGGGTTGACATTGTACAGGACCCGTTCCCATATCCGTTCTGGGAATCTTCCCCCAGGATGAGCATTGCTGCTAGTAGGGGGAAAAACTGCTGTTATCACAGATAAGCAAATGCTGCATTTTTTTGAAGTGAAGGCTATTGTGTGGTTTGTTCTGTTTTGTAATAAGAGCAATTCCTGAGTTAACTTTAAATTAGTTTCCTGCACCATAGCACTTATTTCTTTATTTTAAAGCAAAACATTTGGGGCTGAATTTTGTGCCGTGAAAGTGAGGGACAGATGTCTCTAAGTGAAGTTGGTACTGGTACATGGGTGTATTTTTAGCAGCTGGCCTCCCTTTTGTGCACATAGCACTAGATCATCACTTTCCACTCTCTCCTGATTAGGGCAGCCCACAAGTGCACTGTCCCAGGAGGAACCAAATTGGGAATCAGAGGCTCCACCCACTCACCTGTGCAGGATGGGAAGTGGCAGCTAGATGGCAGCTACTCACCTGTCATCCCCCCCAGCCAGGGCAATGTGGGTAGCTTGTAGGTTGGAGTGGGTAGACTGGCTCATGACTGAGCCCATAGTTTGCACATTGCAAAAGTTGGGTGTGTATTTTTGCACCTTTTTCATGTGTGACCTTAAAGTGGGAGGGAGAAGAGGAAGGAAGTGTGTTTGTTTTAAAAGGACAGGTCCAGGATAGCTCTTCACCCACATTTTTTCTCAAATTTCTGCAATTGCCTGATGCAAAGGATTGCATTTGGGGACAGGGGCTGGCCTTCTGCAGAAAAATAGCCAGGCTCTGCGTGACATAGAGGACTCTGTAAATTTCCTGCTTGATCAGAACCCTGTATTTACACTGAGAGAATGCCTTGTATTGAGTATATTTTAATGAAAATAAAGATGTCAGATGGAAAAGAATCTTAAAGAAAAGTGTAAAATACGGCAGTTGTCCATGAGATGGCTAACCACAAGTAAACATCAATGGCAGTGTTTGATCCCTTCATGTTTACTATTTATTCATATTTATTATTCATAAATTCCAGCACAAATGTTAGGTTTGCACTCCAGTGACAAATTTGCATTTTACTTCAAGTTTGATTTCTCTCCCTCTTCCTCCCCCTCTGGTTTTTCGAACAGGGATTTAATGATTTACCATCCCAGATAGTTTCTCTTGTGTGTGCTCTCTAGCTCCTCTCAGCTCTCCCCTTCTTGTTTCAGGAAAAGATTTTTAACATGGAAAAGTGATATTTGAATAGATTCCCCTGAGGCAATCAATTTACTTTTAATTTGTCTGGAACTAAGCTTTTCTTTGTTGCAATGAGAAAGGATTGAAACTGCTGTAAAATGTATTTGCTTCCAGGAAGATTTTGAAATGAATTTTTTAATGATCATGCTGTTTGCTGTACCCAGCAGCAGTGTCATCATGATTACAGTATAACCATACGGTTGCTGAAAAAACAGTGAAACATCAAGATAATGCCATACTTTCATATGAGGGTACTTACGGTAATGGATAGCGAAAATTAGATATACTAATAAATATTAACACTTATATGGCCCCTTGCACAGACCTCCCTATAAACCATCTTCATGTGGCTCAAAAACATGATCAACGATGTGGAAAAAGCAGCCACCACTCTATTTACTTCATATTTTAGACAAATGTCCAGGGCTCAACTCAAAAATAAGCTCTGTGCTTCCTGTGTTGCAAAATGTTTGGAGAATTTCTGGAGTTCCCTTCCTCCAGATCTCTGTTGCTCACACATGCATGTGTGCTTGCGCACAACATCCCTTCTTGCCTTTCAGTGTACAGCCACAATCATTCAAAACATCTCCGTTAATATATTAGCATCTTCGTTTCCCCAGCCTACTACTTTCTTGATTTGCCTCTAATCAGTCCATAGCAAGCTGCTTTAATTCTTAGCTGGATCCTGAGATCCCAGGAATAATTTGCAGCCTGTACTTCACCCAGGCATTCCCTTTATAGACACCCGCACAATCGAGATGGCATCAGGTGCTTCAGTGAAGTCTAGCACTTTGTCACGTACTTTTTCTCCATCGCACAGGCCAAAATACACATGCTGAAGCCCCAGTCAGTCTTGGAGTGTCCTTTTAACCTTTTCTTTATTTTCCATTTCCATGTGGCTCCCTGCTTCTTTCTTCTGCTCCCCCTGTGTAGCACAAATGAGCCCTACTTATTTGCCTCTCCAAACCTCCTCTGACTTGGATTGAACTGATTTTCTGTTCAAAAATGGAAACTCCAGGGACTATTGTGATTGCCCAAATTGCACTGTAGATGGTATAACAGCACGTCAGCCCACCATTTATCAGAAATATTAAATCCCCTAGCACTTGCACCTTGGTATGTTTTAACTTTGCCTCTGGCCAGCACTAGAGATCCAATTGAAGATAATTCAGTTGCTCAGGGAGCTGAATGGGCCGTCTTTTCAATCCGTTTTCGTGTTGTACAGGGCTAGAGTGAACTCAGGTGAATAGGAGAATGGCTGTGAATAGGAGAGAAAAAAAGGGGGGAAGCGCAAAGGCTTCAGTTAACACTTACTTAACTGCCACTGTTGTTACACAAATGATTTGGGGCACAGCCCTTCACGTACCTCCCCAAACAAAACTGTACACATGTACCTGCTTGATGGTGGGATTTAAAAGCCATTTGAGGGTTTGTTTCTTCACAGGTCCCCTGCTGTGACTCTCATCTGTGAAGCAGCACCTTGTGCCAGGCAGAAGATGGCATGCAAAGCCAAGGGGGAGTCTTGCATGGCATAGAACCCTGTAAAGCAGCCACAAGGTTGCGAGACTTATGAGGCCAGAACCTCAGTCCCACTACAGCTGCTTTGTGCTGTTTTGCTGGCACATAGCAGTCTGAGAGCTGGCTTACCTGGCCAGTGCAGAATTCTTCCAATGTGAGTGACTCTTGGATTGGTCTAGAGCAGTGGTCCCCAAACTTTTATATCGCTCTCCGCCCCTTACCCGTAATGTAATCTGCCCATGCCCTCTCAAGGAGCCTGGGCCAGGAGCGCAGGGGCGGCTCCAGGCCCCAGCATGCAAAGCACATGCTTGGGGCAGCATGCCACGGGGGGCGCTCTGCCGGTCGCTGGTCCTGTGGCTCCGGTGGACCTCCCGCAGGCGTGCCTGCGGAGGGTCCGCTGGTCCCACGGCTCCGGTGGACCTCCTGCAGCGTGCCTGCGGAGGGTCCGCTGGTCCTGCAACTCCGGTAGACCTCCCACAGGCACGCGTGTGGGAGGTCCACCGGAGCCGCAGGACCGGCGACTGGCAGAGCGCCCCCTGCGGCATGCTGATGTGCTTGGGGCGGCAAAATGTCTAGAGCCGCCCCTGCAGGAGCGGAGTCACCGCTGGAGTCAGGAGCTGGGACTGGGTCGCGGTTGGGGCCAGGAGCCGAAGCTGGGGCTGGAGTGGAGCTGGGGGCAGAGCAGATCTGGGTGGCGCTCGATCCCCTGTGCTCCCCCAGGCTTGGCCCAGGCCCCACCTTGACCCCTGAATCTTCCTGGAAGCCCCCCTAGGGGGGCATGCCCCCACAGTTTTGGGACCATTGGTGTAGAGCGATCATGATATCACCTACACCACTGCCCTGCCAGCTCCAGTGGTGTGGCAGGGAGAAGGGGCATGGCTCTGGTTTCTTTATGCCTGACTAACCCTAGCTTCAGGAATGGTGTTTGCGGATGCTCTAACTTACATCCAGGAACTGCCCTGGGATCCAGGGGACATAAAGATTGTGTTAAGCACACTCCCCCCCCCCCCCCCCGGCGCCCCCCCACACCTTTGGGTTGTACTGAGGACTCCACAGCCACATCCCAGGACTGGGGCCACAAGTCTTTTTCTTACCTCCCCCAACCTTCTCCCCAAATACAGTGAAAGTGTAAAAAAAAAAAAAAAAAAAAAAAAGAAGAGAAAACACTAGAAGGGGTGAATGGCGAGAGCAGGGTGGAGCAGGGGGCATGCTTCCTGTGTCTGGAATTTGACTGCAGACTGTTTGAATTCTGTCATACTGTGGAGGCTGCAGTATATCACTGGTGTCATGAATTCATGAGCGTAGAAATGCCTGAGCACCATAACAAGCTGTCATGGTACAATTCCCCACTTTGAACCTTAGCGTCCAAAAGATGGGGTACCAGCATGAATTCCTCTAAGCTCAATTACCAGCTTAGAACCTGTAGCGCTGCCACCGACCAGGAATTCCAGTGCCTGGTACACTCTGGTCCCCCCAAAACCTTGCCCGGGGACCCCCAAGACACAGACCCTCTGGATCTTAACACAAGGAAAGTAAACCCTTTCCCTCACCGTTGCCTCTCCCAGGCTTCCCCTCCCTGGGTTACCCTGGAAGATCACTGTGTGATTCAAACTCCTTGAATCACAAAACAGAGAGGACAAGTCACCTTCCTCCCTCCTTCTCTTTCCCCCTCCCAGACTCTTCCTGAGAGAAAGTAATCCTGGCACAGAGAGAAATCAGCCTCTCTCTCCCTCTTCCCTCCTTTCTCCTCACCAATTCCCTGGTGAATCCAGACCCAGTCCCCTGGGGTCTCACCAGAATAAAAAAACAATCAAGTTCTTAAACAAGAAAAGCTTTTAATTAAAGAAAGAAAAACAGTAAAAATTATCTTTGTAAATTTTTAAAAAATGGAATAGGTACAGGGTCTTTCAGCTATAGACACTGGCAATACCCTCCCAGCCTAAGTAAACAAGTACAAATTAAAATCTTTTCAGCAAAATACCAATTTGAACTCCTTCCAGCCAAATACACATTTGCAAATAAAGAAAACAACCATAAGCCTAACTTCCCTTATCTACCCAGTACTCACTATTCTGGATCTATAAGAAACTGTATCAGGGAGATTGGAGAGAAACCTGGTTGCACGTCTGATCCCTCTGAGCCCCCAGAGTGAACAACAACCAAAACTAACAGCACAGCCCAAAAACTTCCCTCCCTCAAGATTTGAAAGTATCCTGTCCTCTGATTGGTCCTCTGGTCAGGTGACAGCCAGGCTTACTGAACTTGTTAACCCTTTACAGTCAAAGAGATCTAAAGTACTTCTGTGCTATTAACTTTTCTTATCTGTTTATGACACAAGCCCTGATATTTTCCTAATTATTTTGTGGCTGCAACAGCTTCTCTTTTCCCCCAGCCCTTTGTGTTCTAGAGTTCAGTGAAAGCTGCTCCTTGCACCTATGGACAGGAAGGGTTCTGTGGGTCCAGAATATTATACATCAGGCTATCTCCAGCGTGTTGCTTCTTTGCAGTCATGTCATCCCTTCTGTCCCCACTGCAGTAGCCCTTGTACATGCCTACTCATCTCTCATCTTGACTATTATTGTCTCCTCTCCATCATCTTCACTTCCTCCCATTGATCCCTCCAGCCAACCCAAAATGTTGCCAGTCTCCTCTTTCCTCCTCATCTTCCTCTGCTGTGTTCACTTCCACCCCCTCCATTAATATACTGTTTTCTATGGCATTGCAGTCAAGATCCTTACCTTCAAAGCCCTACAGACTCTAGTCCCCATCTGCTGAGCACATTTTTACTCTTGCTTCTTCCCACTGCCTCTCTTGCTCTTGTCACCGCTCCAGATCCTCCTCACTGTTCCCCTTATCTCCTTCCCCCATGCCTGGCTTTGTTCTGTCATTCGTGTGGCCCTCTACATTTGGAACATTTTGTCTCCCTTTCTCCTTGTTCAGATCATTCACGGCTTCCAGGAATTCTCCTTACCTTGTTCTCTGATAATTTTTTCACACCTCTCCTCGCTGTCCCCATGTCTTGTCTCGTTCACCTTGTCTTGGACAGAAAGTCCACAGAAGTCAATAAGTAGCGCTCTACCAAATTCACGGTCCATTTTGGCCAATTTCACGGTCATAGGATTTTAAAAATCATAAATTTCATGATTTCAGCTATTTTAATCTGAAATTTCATAGTGTTATAATTGTGAGGGTCGTAACCCAAAAAGGAGTTTGGGGGTGGGGGGGGGTTGCAAGGTTATTGTAGGAGGGGTAGCGGTACTGCTACACTTACTGCTGTGCTGCTGCTGGTGACAGTGCTGCCTTCAGAGCTGGGTAGCTGGAGAGCAGCAGCTGCTGGCTGGGATCCCAGCTCTGAAGGCAGAGGCTCCGCCAGCAGCAGCACAGAGGTAAGGATGGTCTGGTATGGTATTGCCATCCTTTCTTCTGTGCTGCTGCCGCAGAGCTGGGCCCTCAGTCAGCAGCCGCCACTCTTTGGCCACTCAGCTTTGAAGGCAGCAAAGCAGAAGTAAGGGTGGCATGGTATGGTATTGCCATGCTTAATTCTACACTGCTGCTGGCGGGGCACTGCCTTCAGAGCTGGGCACCTGGTCAACAGCTGCCGCTTTCCAGCTGCCCAGCTCTGAAAGCAGCACAGAAGTAAGGGTGGCAATACTGTGACGCTCCCTAAAATAACTTTGCAACCCCCATGCAAATCCCTTTTGGGTCAGGACCCCCAATTTGAGAAACGCTGGTCTCCTCCGCGAAATCTGTATAGTAGAGGGTAAAAGCACACATAAGACCAGATTTCACGGTTCATGACACATTTTTCGTGGTTGTTAATTTGATAGGGTCCTGTCAGTAAGGAATCATGGGGATCAGCCCCTCAGGTGTCAGCTGCTCAGATCAAGGAACACTGTATTAGTGTAATGATGGTGATTTTTACCTCTCCAGGGACCAATATCCTGGTCTGATTTTTGACTAGCGGATGTTTATGACCTTTTCTCTTATGACTTGTGTGTGAAGCTGGTGAAGTATTTCTACAATAGATTTTTGTAAAAAAATTGCTGAGATGCTAAGCAAGCTGCAGTTGTGAGGTAGTCGTGCTTGGTGCATGCTGTGGGCCTAACTGGCACTGTTCTGACACAATTTCATTCCTGCAGTGCCAGTTCATTGTTTTAGATCAATGCTGTTCCAGTCTTTGCCCTGGCTCCCATTTCCTCTTCTCTTCGCCCCCCTCCGCTCCCCATTACCAACATGGGCTATATCTTTTTTATGCAGATGAAACAGGTTTGTTTCTCTCCTCCACCAGACCTTTCTGAAGCAATTTCATTCCTCGCCAGCCTGTCTGTCTGAAGACTGCATGGCTCAGGCCTTTAAAATCAATACGGCCACAACATGTGTGTTGTTAGGGCTCATTGTAAGTTGCCGTTGTGCTAGTTCCCTGAGGTGGGAACAGAGGTGGTTTGAAATCTGGAGCTCAACATGGGCTTTACTTTACTCTTTGAGAAGTCTATTTATTCCAGAGGTGGTTGGATTTGTTCTTTCTTTATTTTTCTATATTAGGGATTATGATCAGCTCTGACTGTTTTTTCCCCTGTTGTCTGACTTAAAAGCAGTAGCCCAGTGTCTTTCTGATTAGGCTTCAGAAGTGCCGTAGTGTCTTAGATCATTGAGGATCAGATTTTAGGAATCAATATTAAGGTGAAATAGTAACAGCTTCATTGAAAACATCCATCTGGGCTGGAGGTGTGTATACAACTGACCAAATGCTCCCCAGTATCATGTCCCAGCAGGCACTCGGTCTTGTGTAAAACCTGGGATGGAGTCTTCAGGGGCTGACTCTACTTGGGCTGTTCCAAAGTCCTGAGTGGGAACATGCAAGGAGATCTTTCCAGGGAATCGTATGCTATGCTTGCATACTTTCCTGATAAGGTAGGGTAATGGCTCCAGCAGGCTCCCAGGGCAGCTCTTTTTGCCCATGCGGAAGTAATTCCTCTCATTTATGTGAGAGGGAACCTGTGTGGAGATGCAGAGCTTTTTGCTGTATCTGCCAGGTCAGGTGTATCTCATTAGTTCCGGACTCGGCAAGATAAAAGGCAGAGGCAGTCAAGAGAAGAGGGTAGCTGTTGTAGGAAAGTGTTAGGGATTAAGCATTACGTTGAATTGTTTTAAATATAATCCTGTCCCATGGTGTTTTGTTCTGGGTTAAATTTCTGAATATAATCCAGAATCAGGGAGATTTAGGGAAAAACCTACTTTGTGCATGTGCTGCCTTTTATTAGGAGGTTCAGAACTTGCCCCTTCATACTTCTTGCATGGAAGACTTCAGAATCATAGCCTTCTGTACAATATTTGACTTGCAGAGCTGATGCTGCTCATTCAGTGATCCCTAGCTACAACACTGTCTAACAACATATGGTCCTCTATGGGTGATTTTCAGCAGAACTAGGACCTTAATTTCAGACACACTCAGCTTCCAACATGCTGAGCCCTTTGGAAAATCTGACCTCTATATTGAGACTTTTTTAAAGCTCAAGGTTGTAGCCGGAATTCCATGATGCCAGATCAGATTTGGCTTGCTTATTGGTCCCAGTGATTCCTAGGCCAGTGCATTTGGGTTCAGGAAATACCATCATTCAGTCACACGCATATGGTCCTATTTGGGTTCAGGTGCCTGTTCCATATCTCAGGGTCTCCCACGTAGTGGAGCAGAGAGGAGATGGAGGCAGTGGAGCTGTCGATTGTCTGCCTTGCTGCAGGAAGAAAAGCTATGTCCTCTTTATTGCTCCCAGCCACTCCTTTGTTCTCTCCTCCCTTTACTTCCTGTTGGTGCCTCCTTCATGGATCAGTAACCCCTGACCCCTCCACCCACTCTGTTAGATTGCTTGCTCCCACCTTGCTCATTCAAGGATCCAGGCAATCTTCCTGCCCAGTTCCAGGAAGTCCCCTGCTGCCAGCTGCCTCCCTGTTGTTTATGCATTGTGTGCACTGCACTGTGTGATTATTACCTGTGCTTTGCTCCTCACATTAGGAATGTTTTTAGTACAGACGGTAACAATTATATTGGCTCAGGCAGGCCTAGAGCTGTAAAGAATTTCCTGTCTTATTATTTTGGATAGTTTAAAAATACTGCTTTAAAGAAACAGAACATGAATGTGAATAACTATTGTGGGTGCTGTGGTGGCTGGGTGAACTGGAGCTACGCTAGGGAGAACAGCACTGCGCCGAGGCTTTGTGCCTGAATGGTGGAGGAGCATACAGAATACCTCAGGGGAACGAGAGGCTGCCTGCACATGAGTGGCAGTTATTACACCTGTTCTACAGGTACTCCTCCCTTGGGGTTCAGCCTGCTCCATTGTGGCTGCAGGCTAGTGCATAGAAGGGTTGGAGCTATGGTCACATACCTTAACATCATCTTTCTGGGATGAGTGCTTAGCGCTGCTGGATCACTAGAAACTCAGTTATGTTTGCCTCTTGCATAGGTGCACTGGAAGAGGAAAGGAAATTCCTGTGCTTATCTCTAGCACCCTTCGCATCTATAATGGAGTAAAATATTACTTCAGATTAAGTGCTGGTCATCCATGCCATGCTGATCAGCATGGTATCTGAGAGCCCAGTCCAGCCCTCATCTAAAGGGAGCCAAAGTTGTTGTTGTCTGCCATTTGTGGCTTTTGCAAAAGGAATTAGCTTGTGTCAGTCCAGTTCCTAGTGGCCATCTGTGCACATCTGAAACCTAACAATCTCTGTAGTGACTCCAGCAAGTTAGGTGGCAGAGAGGTGAAGCTGCCATCTTACTCTTTGAGATGGTCTCCAAAACAAAGTTGAGGCATGTTTTGGAGGATAGGAACAACATGGCAAAGCTAGCTGTTATGCTACCTGTGCTGTACCAGTTCTGTGAATAAACAGGGAATCAGTTCTGCATCTTTCACAATCACTAATTTTCTTCTTAAAAGAAATCAAACAATGTCCATAAATGTAACATTCCTCAGCTCTTCCCAACTCCTACTATTCATGGATTTCAGTCAGTTCTTCTATGCAGGCTATAGATGACTTTCTGAAAACAAATACCTAACCATTTGTCCATAACAAGCCAAAGGAAGGGGGAACCATATACATCCCAGACAGAGCAGTAACTAAAAGGGATAGCTCAGTGGTTTGAGCATTGGCCTGCTAAACCCAGGGGTGAGAGTTCAGTCCTTGAGGGGGCCATTTAGGGATCTAGGGCAAAAATCTGTCAGGGGATTAGTCCCCCTCTGAGCAGGGGGTTGGACTAGATGACCTTTTCAAGTCCCTTCCAACCCTGATATTCTATTATTCTATTCTATGATTCAAAGTATAAGAGCATTTAGGCAGCTCCTAATGCAGGTTGTTCTGCATGTAAAGCTGAGCACATCATTCTCTGAAAACACTGTAGAGAAGGCTACTGAAATCCAGACCTCCTGCACAGCCAGTCAACACTGCCTTTTGTACAGTAAGGTAGCTGCTGTGATGTAGAGAAATTGCTAACATTTTAGACATAGATTTTCAATGAGTTGTTTTTTCTCTCTTTTTCTAGGTTTGCTTTTTACTAGCTGATTCTCTGTAAGTGTTAAGCTGCTCATATTTTGGTGCATTGTGCTATGTGCTGAGAATTTTTATCAGCCACCCTTGTGCTAGAATGTGGTGGAAATACAAATGTATTTGAAAAGCTGAGGTTATGTGTACAGAAGTACAAAGCATCAAAATGAACTGTTTTCAGGTGGACAGGAAGCAAACCAAAGCTGAGTCTGCACCTCTGTGGGGTTCAGTATATCGAACTGGCAAGGAGTGAATGCATTATTGTATTATTATTAACTTTAACGCTTGACCACATTGGTTTGTTAGTTTATTTGTGTACAAATTACAATAAGAATATGCTACATAACAGTGGTTCTAAAACTTTTTTTTTTCGTGGACCACTTGAAAATTGCTGAGGGTCTCGGCGAACCGCTAAATGATCTTTCCAAATGTTTGTGCCATTATCTAATTATTGTAAAGCGCTTTGGATAAAAGCGCTATATTAAAAAAACCTTAATAATTAACGTTTTTTTGTTTTACAAATAAAAGCACACAACTCATATTTTAATATCAGAAGACTTACCTTTCTAATGCGATGGATGTGCCCTTTCTCCTCCGCCACGGCAGCCCCCGAGCTGGGGCTGGGAAGGAGGGGTGTCTCTCCCTCTCTCCCTCACCGCAGCAGCCCCCAAGCTGGGAAGGAGGGCTATCTCTCCCCAGCAGCCGCAGCCTTGGAGCTAGGGAAAGTTGCCTCTTTCTCTGGCCCCTGCAGCCCTGCACATCCCTCTTCTCATCCCACCTGCTCCCTATTCCCCCCAAGGCCACCACCTCACCTTACATGTGCGTCTTCTCCAGGGTCCAGGCACCTAATTAGTGGAGCCATGGCTGCGTAGTTCCCCTAATTAGGTGGGTGGCCCTTCATTCTCTTGTGTGCGGCCACCCAGGCACGCACCTTAGAGGGAACTGTCCGCGGACCACCATCCACGGACCCCAGTTTGAGAACCTCTGCAACATAATTTTGAATATAATGTGTGTGCTTTGCAAAGGTTTACTGAGTCGTCTTCAGCTACATGTTCTGATCAAATGAAGAAAACACTACAGTCAAAAGCATATACTGAAAAAACCTGGGATGTTATCTGTATTAAATGGTCTAGTTCTTAGGACACGACAGTGAGAGTCAAGAGTCCTGGATTCTATTCCAAGCTCTGTCACAGATTCACATTAGCGCTTCAGACAAGTCACTTAACCTCTCTGTGCCTCATTTCCCCATTTGTGGAAGGGGGATAATATTTCCAAGTTCACAAGAGAACTGTGTGATGTACAAGGGGAAAATGTGTTCCCTTGCTTGGGTGTGGGAGTCCTGAAAAAGATGCAGAACCACAGAATTTCTTCTCCATAGGGAGGACTGGCCACAAAGTGGCTGTGTAGGGGAACTCCACACCCTATGTGTGCCGTGAGTGTGGCCAGCGGGTTCACAAACTATGCAGATCCACTGACCAAAACCCCAGCACAGTGAGCTCTGTCCGCTATTGGGGGATAGATTCCCCCTGTGACAATCCTACCAGATACGATTTTGAGCAGAGGTTCAAAATGTGATCCTTAGTTTTTGTAAAGAGCTTTTTGATCCATGGATAAAAGATGCTGTAGAAGTGCAAAATATTATTCCATGTATCAACAATGGAAATGCTGCTAGTTGCAGCCGTAGGTTCTGGAGCAGACGACAGGGAGAGAATCTTTATTATTCCCATATGAATGGAGATCAAGTGCTGGAAGTGACAAATTTAATCTTCAGTGGAAGGAGGTGGTGCTGGTTATTTACAAAGCCTCTGCAATTGTGTGGGAGGCCATCAGGGAATTAAGCAATATGTAAAAATCAACAAAAATACAAACAAATAGCAATCCCAGATGTAGAATTTATGCTCAGATTTTGAACAAAGTTAAAGCAGAGTGCCTTTTAGCATTGGTTACTGAAACAAAAATGCTGACTCTAAGCAGCTTGACACAGGAGACAGACCCGTTCTAATTTATTTCCTATCATAAGTTGTTTCCCTTTAGGTTTTAGTTCTGGCAGCAGCAGCAGCAAAAAGCAAATGACACACAACCTGTTGGAAATTGAACTTCAGCCTGTTAAAATAATAATAATAATAATAATAATAATAATAAATGCAATAAAATGCCCCTTTAAAATATCACTTTAAAAATGTCTGCTGTTTGTCTGAAAATAACTAATATTTATGTAGGCATAATAGAAAGGGTCTGATCCTGTAAACTTCCTGAGAATCCCCTGGAAGCCAGCATCCATATCCTGGCACATCCTGCTGTGGTGATGAATACTTAGATTGTCCGTGCGTTTGTGTGTGTGTAAGTACACCATGCTATCTGATTGGACTTCGGTGTTAGTTTTGCATGTGTGAGTAAGGATTGCAGGGTCATCGTCCAGAAAGAAAGAATCCTCAATTTCATAAGCCATTGTATTTTCTTCACACAGATCAAACTGAAGGATTTCATTGTAGGGAAGAGTGTCGGATCCTTGGTCACTCAGATAGATGCTGGATGCCCCGGAACTCTGTCCCCAGTCGTGCAAAATCCCCTGAGCATGGAAGGAATGTCATGGCACTCTCTATAGAAGCTACCACTGTGGATACAGAGCCTTATGAAGACTGTAGTACAAAAAGAACTTTTGCAACGTTTGGGAAAGATGGGAGTGAACCCCTCGCCGACGAGCGTATCGTCAACCTGAAAGGCAAAAGAACAGTGGATCTGCCCATCTGCAGCCCAAAGGTAAATGGTGCAGTCCGCGAAGCGGGGAATGGCTGTGAAGCTGTGAGCCCCATCACTTCACCCCTTCATCTGAAGAGCCCCCTGTCTAGCAAACCTTCAGTATCATACAACATAATGCACTGCCCGGTAAATCGCGACCTGGAGCAATTTGTAAACAATGGCCCTTCTCGGCCCACTGAAGCAGAGCCTAGAGGGGCAGACAGTGAAAATATAATGCATGAAGTTAACCCACTTCTGCAAGAATGTAGAGAAAAAGACTCACCAGGAGTGAAGAGACTAAAAGACATAGTACTCTAAACGGCACCATATAAAAAGGAGAACCGACACTACTACAAGCGCATATTGTTTTTAATTGCTTACCAATGGTTCACAAATTGCTGTATTTAAGAGCTTTCCCTAAATGTATTGTTTATAAATGAAGCTATCGTTAATGTGACAATCCCACTTGTTTCAGCAACCAGCAGGGGTGTTCAGTTGAAGCAAATTAGCTTGTTTTTCTTTTGTCACGGGGTAGGGGTGAAGGTGAGACCAGTTCAGTTATAAAGAAGTATTATGTATGGAGTATTTTCAATTTGTATATTTTTATATCTCAAAACTCTCTATTATAAATTGCCATTCTTTGTAATGAATTGAATTGAAAACTCCTTATCTGGCCATCCTTAATAAACACCCTGAAGTTTTTGTAGTCTACACAATTTAATGGCCATTTCTTATGTACAACTGTTAAAAGAACAATTCAATGAGTTTTAATATTTGCCTAGCACAAGGCTGTTTGTCCTTTAAAATGTTGCTATTTTGCTGTGGACACCCCTGCATTAAGAATCCTTTTGCTATCACATGCTTATCTGTACTATTATCGTATTTGATATTGCAAATTACTGTATGTCTAGTGATGGCAAAAGGCTTTCAAGTTTTAAAAAAAACATAGATATATTTAAAACTTGGGGAAACTGCTAATTTCAAAGCCAATGTAAGGAGTGTTCTCTCCCCGTCTTACCCTCCAGCACCCCACACATCCTATACTTGTTTTCACAGAGCTATGATAGATCATTGTGAAAAGTCATTTGGGGGATATTCTGCTGCCTAATTTGCAGTTGTTAGATGCAGCGTGCTGAACGTTTTGAGATCCATTTTTTTTTGTAATGTCAAGGCACTGCATGGAAAAGCTTCTCCGTAAGTTATTAGTTCCCAGGTTTCGATATTCCCTGTCTCTAATCATCTCAGAGTGAGGGAATTGTTTAACAGATCTAAATTAGCATCTTGGTTAGACACACACTTCCTGATTCAACATTTCCCAGTCATGATTACACTAAGTACCAGCGTGAGTGTATGTATCTCATCATGGAATGGATTTTAGAGTGATATTATTTCTATTTATCCTGCATCAAAAATAGGTATAGAGTAAGCAATAGAAGGATATACGTGTAGGGACAGACAGGTGAAATGTAACACCACTACTAATCAAATTAATGTGCCTTCCATATGGAGAAGAAAAATTTGAGTAATTATTTTTTCTCATAATTAAGTACATATTTTATGTGGTTAAAAATTTGCACACATGAAATAGATTTTTAAAAGAAAAAGGACCATTTGAGCTACTGGAACGGCCATTTTGTAGAAACAAGGGGAGCTATAAAGATTTTCACAGCATGGTATATTCTCTGCTCTCCTGCACTACATAATTGTTCAGATTGGGTTTGAGTGAGGTGGAGTGGAGGATGAAGGTTTGTGAATTAGTAACCCTTTATTTGACAGACTTTTCTACCCAGAAGAATATTCATTAGAGCTTAAAGGTTCATTATAAGGCAGGGAAAAAATACAGATATTGCCAACATTTGCTCTGCCAGTGAACTGAAAATAATGGTTTCTAGAGAAACAGTCTTCCTAGTACTAATGTATCTTGATAACATTCTCGTTACTTTGATTTATTTAAATTAAAAATGTCATCAGGAAAAGAGCCTCCAATTGTTATTGTCCTAGAAATCAAATAAGCTCCAGTCCTTTCTTTTCTTTAGAGAAAGTGGATAAAATGAATATGGATGAGTTTTTGACTACTCCAGTTGGTACATTACCAGTATGTCTTATGGGCCCAGGAATTTGAAAATAAATTATCAAAAGAACTTCTAATTAAATTACTAAAGCTTTTTGTATTGGTGTTGATTGCTACCTCATGCAGATGGAATCCCCCTAGTTGATGTGACTGCATCTATCCCTCTAAAACTGACCTGTATTTCATTTTTTTCTTTAATTTTGAAGTTTGATTCATTTTTTTAAATAGTATGTTCTTTTTATTCTAGTTTTTTATATCTTGGGTACTGTACTGCTGTCATTAAAATGTATATTTTTTGCAAGTGGATGTATATTATATGAGCAATAGAAAAAACAGGTTGGTTTCGGGGGGGTTAAGTTACTGGATATTAAGATGAGTGTTTTGTTCATTATGATGTAACCTGTATTTAACTTCTGAGAGCTTTATTCAGTGAAAATTCATGTCCTTACTTACTGAGCCACAGAAGCCTCCTGGATATCTTCGTTCGCTGCAGAAATTAATCCTCATTAATTGACAGAAAATTGTTTCTAGAAGAATTTTGTGTGTGTGTGGCAGCAGTAACTCAGAATCAGTCTATCAGTTCCCCCCCCCCCAACACATATTCTTCAGGTGCATATGGATAACCAATGGCAATCATGAAGCTTTTGACATCAGGGGCCTCTACTTAGGATGCTCAAAGACTCTGGTTGCTTTAGGCTAGCTGACAAAATGGGTTGAAGTTCATATGAACCTTTTGCTCTCTCATGGAGAGCCCCCAAAAAGGGCTTGGGTTTCTTCAAACTCCTGCGTTTTACTGCTGGGATTTTGTTACAAAATCCAGGAAGCTCATTAGTTTTGCACTAAGTTCAGTGAAACTCTCCGTCCAAAAGTTACCTTGAGATTTCAAATTTTCACAGCACGAATGTAAACAAACCTGAGTGGGGATATGTGTGTTGCAAATGGTGTAAACTGAACCTATCTGCCTGCTTGATGCAATCTCTCCTAATTTGAAACGGGTGGGTGTCATGCTGCATTCATGGCAGGTCATTTCCCTGAAATGAGCCAGTCAAGTACTTCACAAAAGGGAGCTGATGAGGAATAGCCAAAAGGCTTCCCTGAGGAGAGCCGAAGGCATGAGCCCTCACTCTGATAGAAGAGAGCCCCATTCCCCGCCCCACAGCTCCATGTCTGCAACAAGTGGGAAACTATTTAGCCAAGAAGGTCATGTTTGGGTCCAGGCCATAGAGCCACCTTCTCTCCCCAAACATGCACACTCCACACAGAGTATGGCCCGTCATCTGACTCTGTTTCTGAGATCTGGCTAAATTCCAGCACTAACGTCATGATTCCTGCCTTGGGTTATCTTAATCCAGCTCCACTGAAGACTCTCATTGGTTCCTTGCGGGGTTGGATTGGGACTTAACTCCCCAAGCCAAATCATTTGCCCAGAAGGGCTTGTATATTATCTTCTATGGAACTGAGAGCAACAATCCATCAGGCAACATGGGAAAGGGAAGGCTAGCCAATTAGCATGGATTCTCCTCCATCCACTACACTGTGCTGTGAAAATTGGACCGTCCTGTTCCTCTCCCACAGCCCTCCTCCTCCCCATCCAAGGAGAGACTAGGCAGTGGTCCCCAGTCACCTGATCCAGTGAATATAAAACAGACAGAAGAGTCCAGCTGTTGATTTCTACTGAACTTGGGCCTCTGACTATTGAGCTGCCAGCACCATCCTGGCACTGGGTGGAAAATAGATGCTAACGGAAAAGAAAAAACATTTCTCTGATTTACCTATTGGGAACATTCCATGCCACTAGAAATAAAAGCGCAGCCCAGAAAATATGTGAAATATTTCTTTATTAAAAGGGAGTTTTAAGAGGTCAGTAAGCCCTACTGCCTCCAAGCAAACCATTTAAACAACAGTCTTTCCCGTCCTGGCCTGTGCTGAAGCTTGGGATCTTGAGTGCCTAAGGCACCTGCATGACACATTATTATCACATGACAAGAAAAACCAGGAGAGGGACTGGAAAAGGTTCATCACCCACAGAGTTCCCTCCCCCCTTCCAAATATTTCCTGTTCCCACTTGCTTTCCCTCTCTCATTTGAAATCAGTTGAGAGCTTCTGGCTGAGCTGTGTTATAATGTTTAAAGTAGTTAAATTAACCACATCAAAATGTGAATGACCCAGGATGGCTGTTTTGGACAAGCTGTAATGAAGCTCTCTTTAGAATTTATATTCTCATCAAATTTGGTGCAGGAAAATCGTAAGAACGGTGTAGTAGTTTATATCACCTTTAACAGCCTGATTTCCAGAGGTGCCAATCATCCACAACCCACGTGAAACCAATACTGGATTGTGCATGCAGCATCTCTGGATACCAGTCCCCAAAGATACAATCTGAGTAAATTCATGACATGCTCTCCTCAAAGTGTAATATTTACCTACTTGATAGAATATCTTTAGAAAATCCTTTCACAAGTGGAATTTTCTTTTCCTTACATTGAAATCTTGCGGCACTGGTTTTATTTTTATGCTGATATATACAAAGGGGAATATGGGGGGTTGGTTGCGGGAGGGTGGATCGATGGTTTTAAAAATAATCCGTAAGCACTTAATGCATTGTCCTGATGAAGTTGTTGCGATTATCCCTGTTTTATTGTGAAGCTGGAGATGGCCTGTGGATCACACATTGTGCAGAAGTGAATTACGTTTTTTCAAATAGGAAACAAGTTGCTTTTGTGAAGAACACACTGTCTGATTAATATGTTGAAATTACTCTTGGGAGGAAAAAACTAATTACGAATAGAAACACATTTGTCTATCATTGGGGGAAATGGATGATCTTGTTGCTACAGCTGCTTTTGCCGCTACAGATAATCTTTTATCCAACTTATGAGGCGCATTTAACCTTAGCAGAAGAACCCAGCTAACTCTGTTGCAAGCCCTGGTGAAATGGATTCTTTACTGGCATCAGCTGATGTTCAGCTGATACGAGCTGGGATATAATCTTTAGTGACGAGAGCTGACCGAGTGCAAGCTAGTTTTCAGCAACAAATACCTCCTTGCACTATTCAAATGCTAAGGTATTGGTTGCAGAAGATCTTAAGTCTTAAAGCTACAAGCTTCTGTAGCCTGCTGACCAGTCTGATGACACCATAACTGCCCGCCAAAGCAAGGCGGATTTCAGTGGGACTTAAGTACTATTCATCAAGGTGTCTCTGTTGCTGATTATATGAAGAATAAATTGTTGTATATGCTGATATGTATGTTATGTACATTTTCACAGTGATGGAATCATTGTAAACAAAAAAAAGGAAAAAAAATCACCATTCTGTCTATTTTATGAAGATGATAAAGCAGCTTTATTAAATTATTACAGTTCTGTTTCAAAATGGTGTACCTGCCACATTTTCTCTCATCTAATGAGAAATTTGTTTTCCACTTCCATGTGATTTCCCCCTCTCCCCGCCCCGCTTCAAACATCTAATGCATTTTAGTATTAAAGGCAATTATTGAATAAAATGGAAATAAGCGTTTGGTTAAATATGACTAAGAGGGTTTGCTTGTGATTGCCTCGGATCCTTGGCCTGGCAGAAACCAAGGAAAACAGAGCTGTTCAAATGGTCTTTTCTTAACCCTGTAGAATTTCAACTGTTGCTAAAATGCATACTGTAATATCCAGGGGGCAACTGCCCAGTTTTAATATAACAGTCTTATTTTGAAATGTTTTAAATCTCAGATCTATATTAGGTTCACTGGAGGGTGAAATTCACTGTAGTGCATTGGGACCACATAAGCCCCTCCCTTCTAGTTAAATTCCACTCACAACCCATGTTGAGGGCTCAACCCATGTTGAGGGCTTAATGTGAACTGCAAAGGGAGGAAAAAAAGTGTGTGTGTGCCCCCTTTCCTCCTTCATTGTTTGTAAAGAAGGCCTATAAAATGTTTCTTCCGCTTGGAATATGAGAGAAAAGCAAGTCTTGCCTTTCCAGGTGTTGCAGGAGGTCTCTTTGGAGGACCTAGAGAAGTGGTTAGGGAGCTTTCTTAGCCCTTAATTGATTATCCTTCTGCCGGTCTTGTACTGGGGGTGAATTTCACCCATAAGGGGGTGTTATATTGGTCTTTTCCCATTAACTGGATTTGTACTCATTTTAGCTAAAACACATGATCTTGGAGTTTTGGTGAAAGATTAAATAAACCCAAATATCCTGCAGAAAAATAATTATCCAGTGGGGTCTGCTTGAGGAACAGTTGAGGAAGTGGAGTGGCTGTTGGTGATGATGGGAATAATAATTTAAAAACAGATTTATATTTGCTGTCTTTAGCTTTAAAGCAATGGAGAAGGTTACAGCAGTATGATACAATAGTGAAGGTTCCTCTTAAGTTTATCCCTTAAAAACTGCCAGATTCTGAGATTTAACACTGGGGTGATGTAACAATAGAGGGGGCCAGATCACCTCGTTCCAGGAAGATGGAATGAACAAAGGCTCAGAGGATGGCCTTAGCGAAAGATAGGAAGTATGCCAGGGAATTAGTAGTTGGATGGGGAAAAAACCCAGCACTCTGTCCTTTTAAGGCACAGATCAGGAGCCCTGGAGTGTAAGGTGAAGTAAGGCTCCCCTCTCTTCCAATTGAGAGGTGCAGTCTGGAGGAAGGTAGTTTATAGATAACCACTTCCCTTGGATCAGGAGAAGCGCTGGTAGCAGAAAGAAGCTGGAAACGGCTAGGAGTGGGGACCTTGTGAAGAACAGATGCTGGCAGGAGGAGAACTCCATGTGTGTGGACGAAGAGCCAGAGATAAATGTGAGCTCTGGTGTTGCATCACAGAAGTTTATTTTTGAGACCTTAGGGAATGTGTGGGATTGGTTGTGGTCATGAAACCTGCCTTGAGTGGAGGGTGGCTCTACTCATAAGAGAGACTATGTAGAGGTCATTAGGGGTCCTGAAGAGGGAGAAGAGAGGCAGGGTGCTTCAGTGGGACCTCTGGCCATGAAAGGGCACTCAGTAAGTGGCAGCCCTGTTACAGGCCAGAGGAAGAAAATCCCTCTACACTGCAATGTGTGGTAGGAAAAAAAAATCTGTGCTTCACTGCAGATCCTGTATTCCTTGCACACTCAGCACTCCAATGTCCTTTCACTGAGAGTTGTGAGAGAGCAAAGGATGCAGGGTTGAGCCCTTGATGGGTTTTTAGTTATGAAGATCCATTGAGGCTGAATTCACTGCATTGTGGAGGACCTGCACAAAATCATTTGCACCACTTTAACCCCACATTTAAGTACTTCCACAGTGAGTCAGGCTTGGCATGGCTGTTTGCACGGGGGGGGCAAGGTTCCGCATTTGTGTAATAACCTTTTACCACAAGGATAGATTGTATCAGATTACTTTGTATCATTACATGCTGCAGGCTATTCATTTCCATTACAAATCTGCTAAGGAGAGTAATGCTAAAAGAAAAGCAGGGCTCTGGGAGCCAGAATTTCAAAAAGCTCAGCATGTTGGATGCACGTTGGTGCCGAGAACGTGAAAATCTGACCATAAGAATCACAATAGGAGCAGCTGGGGCTGAGTACTTTTATCTATTCCTTATTATTATTTGTACTACAGGAGTGCGTAGGCACCCCGATCGGGGATCAAGTCCCCATTGTGCCAAGCACTGTACAGACAAGTAACAAAGAAGGCAGCCTGTGCTCCAGTCCAGCTGTGAGGCAGGGCCCGGTGAGCGGATAAAAGAGACAAATAGGAGGGTGAGAGGAAGAGGAAATGTGAACATGAGCAGAGCAATGGAAGTGACAGGTACTGAAAATCTGACCCATTTTTAGGGGTCTATAGGGAAGCCAGGTTCCTCTGATAACCTCACCCCATCTGCAGGGGCTGAGCACATGGAAACCTGGCCCCACAGAGCTGTGTTGATACGTGCTAAACCTGAGCAGATTTGGACTGATAGAGTAAAATTTGCTATAGTACAGAGGGCCCATAGGAGGCACCTCATAAAGCCCTGGGCCCTTAGAATTAAATGCATCCCAGCATAGGGAATCATGTATCATACAGACAAATATTACCTTTAATTTGTGGCTTAAGTGGTGTGTAGGTTGGTGTGTGAATCGCTTGCGGTGTGCTTTAACTCCCCATGCTGGCTGGTGGGAGCATGGGTGTAGACGAGGGACAGTATTTGTTCTGCAGCATGGTCTATCCCTGCTCAGAATGGGTTTAAACACAGCGGTAAGAATGCAAGTGGTGTCCATGCCCTGATTACACTAGTGCTCCCCGTGTTGCTATCACCAGTGGAGCTGCACCGGTGATGGTGTGACTGTGGGTAATTTCCCAGGAAAGGTGAGTCTAGATGAGGCCACAGAGGCTTTAAAGTCCAGGACGTGATTCTTTTGCTCACAGATTTCCATGAAAATGAGTGATAAAAACATGCATATTAAAGTGAGTACATTGCTCTCCAGACAGTGAGAGCTCTGCCCTGTTTCACAAGCAACTCCAGTGTGATTCACCAAACCAGCAATACCTCATCCCTTGTTGGACCAGCTGAGGTGGGAATGATGCAGAGGTGGCTCTCGCTTCCATTGGGGAGTGGAAAGGAGAGGGGAGAGTCTCATGATGATTGTAGGAGCAGCATTGATTAGGCTATAGGAAGATCTCACCAGCCCTCCACAGGCAGTGGGTCTGGGATGGCAACCTGCAAACAGGCAGCTTCTTGGGCTTTGGGAGAGCCAGGCACAATGACCCTTAACTAGCAATAGTTTAAATGGGTGGGGACTGGCAGCAACTTCCTTGCTGCAGCCCTGGGGAGCCTGCTATAGGGGCCATGGAGCAGCTGGGACTGGGGCAGCTGGGTGCTCACTGATTAGTGTCACATGCCAGGGCACTCTGCTGCCAGGCGCTGCAGGCTGCCTAGTGCGGGAATTGGCTACTGCTTGGTGGCTCATCTTCCCAAGGCACATGCCAGCGCACGTCACGTCAGAGGGCAGAGCTGAGCTAAGGACAGCTTAAACCTTGCTTTGGTTTTTGGAGCGCTGTTCCTGAGGGCGGGTGATTTCATGGGATTTGCTTTAGCAAATTCTTTCCAGTGTTTGCCTTCTCTGCAGAACCAGTGGGAACACCACCTTCTGCAATCTCACGGTGGGAAACACACATTCTGTGGGAGCATGTTTGAGCTTAACCCTTTCAGTGCTACTGACCTTTCCAGATATGTCCAGCTAGAACAAAGCTGCTGAGCTGTGAACATCCCAGATCTGTCTCTAGATAACAGAAGTGACTGGTAACTGGTGGTGGTTATCATTCACTGGGCTTGCTGATGGGCAGGTTTCAATAGAGCTCCCAGTTGGGTACCTGAAACCTGGCTCTAGCTGTAGGTCTTGAACTCATTGGCAAGTTGTATGAAAGTGAAATTCACATCACGTGGAGCACCAAAGGTCTTGTGTTGATCCTCTGCTTAGGGGTGAATTTCACGCTATAGTCCCAGGCCAATTCCCATTGGATTCCATGGAAGGACTTACATTGACTTCAGTGGGAATTGGATCAGAGCATGATTTAATAAAACTGTCCCAACCCATCAGTGCATTTCACGTGCTGCAAGGCTCCTGCTTATAGCCAGCTGAGATCCATTTGAAATGTCTGCTGTGATATCTCCCCTCTGCTAGGCAGCTGTCAGTACACTGTGTCTCCTCCAGCATACCCCAAAGAATTTAGCATCTTAAGGCCACTGCGTGTTTAGACAATACATGTTTGTATTGAATTTTGCATAATAACAGACCCAGAAGAGGGCTTTGGCTGATGGAGGCAAGAAAGGATGATTTATAGCAGTCCACTGAAAAAGGAGGAATTCCTTTTCAGAAATTATGCTGGCCCTGAATAATGCACTAAATTCTATTCTTCAAGGCCTCCTTCCATATTAACAACGAGGTCAAGATCCTCAGCTGCTGTGAAAGCACTGAAATCAGAGAAGCTATGCCGATTTTCACTAGGTGGGGATCTACCACACAGCTTTTAATGGGGCCATGATCTATGCTATGTGTATGGAACACAGCTGTGACTTACTGGTCCACAAGCAGACGCATTTGATATTTACTTTAAGATCTTTATATTTCTTCCATATTTTCAATTATAGTCCCAAATATATCAAAATTATACAAAGCATTTTGTTGTGGGTAAAACTACAAAGGGGACTGCTAATGAGATGGCACCCTTCACCTTGGCTTGCCCAGGCTGCTAGTGACTAGAAGCTGTTGCCATCTGAGGGCTGCATAGTGGCTTATGTGAAACGAGATGGTGGGATTCAGCTTGTTTTCCAGGAGGCAGCTGTGTGCATCAGCAAACCACCCTCACATCTGGCCCCTTCATTCACAGTCTAAGTGGAGGCCAAGGCTAGAATGGGCTGTGGAGGTTGACTACCCTCTGGGCCATGCTGGAGGCATACTGGTCGGGCAGTGCATGAATCTTGCAGTATCACTGACTGCCCTGGAGGCAGTGCGCTCGTGTGCTGTACCCACTTTGCTCAGTCTATGCTGGTGCCAAGAGATACCATGGTCTCTCCCAGGGAGATCCCCTGCCCCAGCCAGCCCCCTAGGCTTGCACAACAGGGGCCAGAGGAAGGAGGAGGCTTAGCCAGGGTGTTTCCCCCCTCTCCCTTGCACAACACCCCTGATGGAAGGGGTCACAAGTTAGGGCACCCTTCAGACTGCTCTAACCTCCTTCCGGGGCTGGCCTGGCTCCTGCAAGCCCCAACGTTAGGGGAAGGTGAAAGCTTCTCTTGGTCCCTGCCCTGGGATGAATTCCCCTGAGTGTAACTGTTCTGTGCATGGAGAAAGGGTTTTTAGTCGCCTGGACCGACACCCACATTCACTTCACTCAGAAGAGAGAAGAGATACATAAACAATGGAGTCAGTTCCGACCCAGCCACAGTTCAGAGCTGGTTCACAGAGAGCACTCATTTCTGTTTCTTATGAATATTATTTTTTATGTTATGTGTCTCCCATTTGAAGTTAAATTGGAATATCTAAATGCAGCCAAATTGGATTAACAGGCAATGAATTATCATATACTTTGACTATTAAATTCACAAAGAGAAGAACAAACAAACTGGAGGGATCAAAGGCCTGAAAGCATAGTGTAAAAACACCCTGTCTGATTGAAACACTGTATCTTCATACACTGGAGAGAGAATTGCAGGAAGAGAAGAGGAGTGGGAGATGGGACTGACAAGGGACCCAATCCTGCGTTCGTGGCAGCCCCTGGACATCTTTGGTTTCCCTGTTGCAATTTGAGTGGTTTGGGAGGACTGGGAATCCAGGATTGGACTCCAAGCATGACTTATCTGCCATTTGTCTGTAATGGTGCGGTAGATGTGTTTAGCGCTCTCACAATAAATAGATAGTCTTTGCACTCAGAGGATATTCCCTCTCCGAAATTGTCCTCCCCATAATCCCATCAAGGTAATGAGGGGTTATCACCATCCCCACACTCTAGGAGACCTGCCCACAGGAAGCCTGGGTGGAGGGGCTGTATCTCTGTATATGTCCCTTGGTTCTCTGGTAGTCTGATTCTCTTGGCTCAGTTGGTGTCCCAATATGTGCGGGGATGGGAGTCACAAGGGAAGGAAACTCCCTGTTTTCAGAAGGAGTTCAAAAGCATTAGATGATCAATATGGTCATCTTGTGGATGAATGGGAAGTGAGAAACTCAATTACAGGGGAGCCATATGTCTTAACATAGCCTGCAACAAAAACTATAGGGCCAACCTTCTTTTCAGTCATGCACACACCCGCATAAATAGCCACTTCACACGCTTCTGGGACATTGCAAATCAACAAACCAATCTCAGGCTGATTGGGGAGCATTCGACCAGTGAAGAAATTGAATTATTATCACAGGAGATACATTCTAAAATGGTCAGAGTGCACCACATTCATTATGCACTGGGGGATGGGGGTCAGGGAGATAGCTAGAGACTAGGGTCATGAGTTATTAATGCACATTAGTAAGACTGGTGGTGGTATATTGCACATATGTATGTCTGTGGTCAGAACTTTTATTCATCCACACCTTTAACTCCACAGGCTTGAGCCCCTAGTAATTTGTACAGTCAGTTCAGCCTTCATGTCCAGGATTCCCCTCTATAAGGCCACTCTCCACAGACGAGGTATGAGGTGAGTAGCAGTGGGACAACCTTGTCTGTGTGCCTGTATCCTGACACTACTTCATCAGCATGCCCACAGATCTACCCCTAGAGATGAGCAGGAACTTGTGTCTCCACAGTTGTAACATTACTTCATGCCTTCTAATTCAGAACTATAACGCAGAGGAACCCCAAAACAGAAAGAGAGTGAGAGCAGGCTGCTCCCTAAAAGACATAACTAGAGGCATAACCCTCCCACCCCCTTACTCTAGGCGGGCTGGTTGCAAACTGACTGGCAGTGTCTGTTTGCCACCCAAGCCCAGATCACATGCTTCCCTGTAGAGCCCACTAAGCTGCAAGCAGGAGCAGGAACCCCCCTGAAAATTAAAGTGACAGCTTGTAATTTTTACGCCATTTTCAGTACACCACCCTCTGTACCTCATGCAGTTATTTACACCTGTGTGAAGTGGATGTTAAACTATCATCAGGTCCACTGCCTGGTGGTGGAGCTAACCTGGATCTGCACTGCTTTGCAGCCTGTTCTGTACACAGAGTTGCAGCAGTTTAACTAGTGATTTTCAGCTGATTTAGTTAAACCTGGGTCATCTTTGAGTGTGGAAATACATGCATATAACCTTAGCATATGTTGTGTAGCTTGCCACCAGAGCAGAAAACTAAGCCAATATAACCAGATTTAAACATGGGGGTTTCTGCTGGTTTAGTTACATTGGCTTTTGAAGTGATGTTGTTAAATTGGTGCAACTTCTATATGTTGGTGTAAGCAGAGTCAGGATAAGCTCTACCCTGACATCTGGTGGAAAGAATTTCAGAGAGTGTATTTGCATAGGCATGCCTACCCTATCCCAGACTGCCGAGCTGTGGGACTGCTTGGTGACAAATGACTCACCCTCAGTTGGGTGGTACTTGCTAGATAAGGGATATGGGTTCCAAAACCCAGTGAATGGAGAGAGGTTGGGGACAGGTATCTGTGCTTGGTGGGGCAGTCTCCTTGTGAAGCCAGAAGCACCAGTTCCACCCCCTCCTCTCTCCACTGTGGAATGTCAGAGTTGATTTTTTTTATTCCTTCAAGAATCTAAATACTGGTTACTGAGCTGAACTCACTTTGGGCTAATGGTGCACTAGCACTGGGGCTCCCCCACTAAGAGCTGAGATCACTAAGAGTTGAAATCACTAAAGAGCTGAAATAATTGAGCTGAGAGCACTGAGTACTGTGCTAACTAGTGGGGGAGCCTGAAGATATACTGTGGAACAGAGCAGCTGGTGGAGTGGAGCAGTTGCAGGGACGGCTGGAGCGGATCACGGGACAGCTGGTGGCAGCAGAACGGCTGGCAATGTGGAGTAGCTGTGGGATGGGTGGAGTGGCCCACAGAGCGAGCGGAGCCAAGTGGTTTGCAGAGCAGCTCATGGAGCAGAGCAGCTGGTGGAGCGGAGCAGTTTCTGAGGATGGCTGGAGGAGCAGAGTGGAGCAGCTGGTAAAGCGGAGCAGTTCATGGAGAAGGCAGAAGCAGAACCCACGGAGAGGCAGGGCAGTTGGCCCCGGACCACGTAAGGTGCCCATTTCTACCCAGGCTGGGGGGAGGGACCTCTACAGATAAACTCTCGAACTCTGGGGTGGCATTGACCAGAGACTTTTGGGTTGTTGGACTTTGGGGTGATTGGACTTAAAAACCTAAGGGGAAAAAGGACAGTGCCAAACGTACTTGGAGGTGGGTTTTTGTTTATGGTTTGTGTTATAACTCTGTTTGTGGTGTTTCTCCAATGGGATGCCGCATTGATTCCTTCCTTTATTAAAAAGATTTTGCTACACTCAGACTCTGTGCTTGCGAGAGGGGAAGTATTGCCTCCTAGAGGCACCCAGGGGGGTGTGGTATGTGAGTGTCCCAGGTCACTGGGTGGGGGCTCGAGCCGGTTATGCATTGTGTTACTGAAACGGAACCCCTGGATACTGAACCCGGCCCTTGTTGCTGCCAACTCAGAGGGGCAGAAGGGTTACATTGGCAAGCCCTGACAGAGAGCAGAATTTGAATCTAATTTACTAGGAACTGGATGCAGACCCCCAATTCATTTTACCTGGGTCCCAAATAGTCATCAGAGAGAGAAACACAGCCAGCCGCACAATTATATAACACCCCCTGCTACTTCACTTCACGTTGCATGTGTTTCCCTATTTCATTTTAACGCTCCAGAGATAAGCGACAAAAAATGGGTTGGAGGAGAGGGGTGACTGGAGTGGGACATGTATGTACAAGTTGTGCATACAGGCTGTATGTACATGAAGTGACTGACTGGGGCTTGTTCTCCTCAAATACATTGAATAGTTAACATTCCGAAGCTGCAGCATGATCAGTCATTGCAACCTGTATTTTTACAGCACGATTGTGAAAAATCCTCTCACGGCGCTTTGCATTAATACAGATGAAAAATAGAGACATGTTGGAAACAATATTAACCCCATCACCTATCAAGCTTAAAAGCTTTTCCTGAGAAAAATGTCTCAAGATTGCTGTTAAGTAATTGCAGAATGGGCTTAGATCTCTTAGGGAAGATCATTACACAACGTTGACTGCAAAAAGCATGAGCTCCAGCATATTTTTGCTGAATGCCCAGCTCTACTTCTAAACCCTCCTTCTGGAGCTCAAGGGGTGCGCTAAGACATATGGCATGAGAAGGTCAAAGTCATACACTAGACCAATTCCTCACAAAGGCTTAGAAGTCAACAGAAGAATTTTAAACTCAACATGGCACTTTATGGGAAGCCAATGCTGCCTCTGAAAGCTCAGGAGTGGCACAATCCAAACAGCAGCCTTGGCAGGAGCCACTCTACATTGGCTGAAGGTGATGGATTGTCTTCCAAGGCCCAGATAAAAGAAGAATTGCTATAAGAAAGCCACAGAGAAACAAACACAGGCACGAGGGTTTCCAAATTCCAGGGCAGGAGGGATGGGGGTTGCCTGGCAACGTGTCAGCTATTGCAAAGCTCTGCCTTCCTTGGCAACTGCTTGTCAGTCACGAAACTGAGGCCTGTTCAGAAATGAAAAGTGAAGCCATCTGATGCAGAGGTGTCCTTTGGCTTTCTGCGCCCAGCCGCTTTGGGCCATGTGACCACTTCATTGGCCCTTCCTCCTTGTACGCTTCAGACCACTGCCCCTTCTGCAACATAATGGCCAATGCTGTGCACTATGGACTCACCCTGCCTCATACCATCCAATGGCCCCATCACTGCCCTTTGCCCACTAATCATGCGCAGCCCCCTCTACTGTCCACTCTGCCTGCACCCTTGGCCCTTTCCCCTCACTAGGACTGCACTCACATCCTGTCTTTCCTGTCATCCAGCTCTGTGCCTCCCCCTGGCTGGATAGATGACCCTTCTCCCTTGCTGTGCTGTAAACTTGCCCTTTCCTCTTACTAGGGCCAACCCTTCAGCCACATCCTTTCACTATTGCTGCTCCCTGTCCTCTCCCACTTGGCAGTTGTCACTCCAGCCTTTCCCCCTTCACTGTGTGTTTACCTGTTATTTTCCCGTGCTACCCAGAATGCACAGGTTCACAGACAGACTCTTGAGCTTAAGTAGTATGTCGATTATTCACTGCTTTAGTGAGTCATCAGTTCACTGCAACAGGGCCCAGCATAGGGTTAAATGCAAACGCCCACCAACATTCTGGTGCTGGCTTTGAATACAGTGTTACAAAGTTATTCATTAGATATTGTATCAACCCTTTTCCGCCTAACACTGAGATTAGTTTGCTAACTCAAGTTGTTTACCGAATTGGATTGCTGACCCAGTTGTTCACCTGATCAGGTTGCTGGCTCAGCTTTCTACTAGGCTGTTCTCTTTCCTTTTCACATGCCCCAGTACCTTCAATGTACGTCCTACACATTCCATCCTACACTATGACCTCCCCACCCACCCCTGCCCTCCTGCCTTTTCCGCTTATTGTGGCTGATCCAATCTGCTACCGCCCCTTTCCCTCTTCACTGTGTTCACCCCCTTTTTCCTCCTTTGCTATGGCTGCCCTGTTCCTCCCACTGTAGCTTCCCTATTGCTCCATGCAGTTGGCCTTGTCCCTGTTTTGCTTGTGGGCCCACTTAGATCATCGCTGTATTGTTTGGTGTATTTTGTAACCTATTTTTTACTGGTGACAGGCTTTTCAAGCATATGTCCCCATCAAATTAGGCCCGTTCAGCAGTGGCAACATTAGACACAGGTGCTGATGGTAGTGACAGCAAACAAACCAATAGGGCAAGCATGCAGTATGGCGACCAGATAAAGAGTTCGGGTGTATGAAGAGCTGTGTGTACGAGAGCAGCCGTACTGACCTTGTGGCAAAGAGCTCCTCCTAGCTAAAGTAAAACAGACAAGAGCAGCAGCACCCAATCTGCCGTCACTCAGGCTGGGGACTGGTTCTGCCACCTGGTACTAAGGAGTAAATATCCCTTCTCAGCTCCTTTCCACACTCTGCTCTACAGGTTACTTTCTGGGCAGCAGTTGTTATTAACCTATCTTCATTCTGCTCCCTCAGTGTACACTATGAAGAGACCAGACAGACAGAGAGGGGAGCTGTTTTACCTGGCAAGACATTTCTGCATAGAAGAAAAAATAACGAATGACTTCATCCTGCTTCTTTTTCTACTAATAGAGAGATTCTTACACATATGCACACGAAATACAAGGGCTGTTGTTCATCCACTTAATTGCCTGTAAAATTAGTATTACTCCATCCCTTCTGAGCAGTTTAGTTGAACTCATAGGGTGAACAGTGGAAAACCTCCCACTCCTTTCAATGAGGCCAGGGTTTCACCACAAAGCTCTTGATCCTACAGTTCCTGGAGAGGACCTATATGTGTTATATGGAGAACATATTAAAGTAAGAACTTCTGAGTAGCATGTCATTCTCTAGTTCTCTTCTGCAGCACATGGTGTCAGCTGTCTCTCTGCATACACGTACATTTGCTTACCTGCAATTGTCCACTAATATAAGGTCTGGTATCTCCTAGTCTAAATTTAGGAGTCTCCCTGCCCAAGCTTCCAGTGCCACCCAGATCCACCTCTAAATTACCACGACAAACATATATGTTCATTCATCAGCCATAGCCACTATGATCCCCTAATTGTACCGTCCACAGATCAGCAGTGTAGCACTTAATTGCTCAATGGCTAATTAGCTGTGGTAATACAGTAATTCTATGTTTGCTTGGCTTGAAATGCTCCTGCTGTGTTCTTCTTCCTCTCTTGCAGCTCTGACTGAATCTTCTTGCCTCCTGTAATTTCCACTCTCCATCTGCATCAAGTTCAAGAAGCTGTCTTCCCTTTCAAAGCTAGATACAGCTCCACTCCTACCTGCATCTTATCTAAAACTCTTTATAAGGCGGTGACATGACTGTGCTGGCTCCATCTGATGTCCAACTGGATTTGATAGTATGCGTCATTCTCATGTGCAAGTCTTGGAATGGAGTTAGAATGGGATGAGGGCCCCTTGGAATCCTTAACTGACAGTATAGAGTTCTGCTTATCAGTTGCACTGGAGTTAATATGAACCAGTGTTGTGGGGGTCTTCAGTGTCCATATGGACCGTGATTCTTCCGAATTAGCTCAGTATTTCATAGTCACAATGATAAGCCATAATTACCTTTGTCATAGAGTGACCACCACCTCCTGTGTTACAATGCGCTTGTCCCACTGAGACAGAAGATGTATTCTACTGTCCTGCCCTTAAAGACTAATAGAACCAGGTGATCCTGAGCTTCCCACAGGCACTGTACTGGTATTCTGATAGGACAGAATAGCAGTCTTTTGACAGTGACTGTCAGGAGGGTTGGGGTCCTAGGTGCCCTTTTAATATTCTCCATCCTCATGAGTCTCCTTGGTACAAAAATAGCCTGCAACAGAGTAAATGGGAAAAAGACTAGAGCCTTCCCCCTCACGTGGTAGTTGAAATAATTGTAGGTACTTTAGCTAACAGCCTCCTGATTTAAATCTGAGGGGGCTGAAATAGAGCATTTTCAGAGAGGGGTCCTCAGCTCTGGAACTTGCTTCTCTCATTGGTCCATATTTTCCCTATTGCAAAATGCTGTGTCCATCTATGGTGCCATATAAATAAGCTGCATAACAGTGGGTGATGGCTCCTGGTGAGCATCCTCGGGCAACCCACTCATTTTCACTAACTTATAAACACACTTTTTGGCTCTTCATAGGATTTTATTTTTCCAGTGGGCCCCATGACCTCTGAGCTCCCCAGGCTTTGGGCCAGCTGCTTTGTAATGAATGGCACCTGATCAAGATG
Source organism: Gopherus flavomarginatus (assembly GCF_025201925.1). Taxonomy (NCBI): domain Eukaryota; kingdom Metazoa; phylum Chordata; order Testudines; family Testudinidae; genus Gopherus; species Gopherus flavomarginatus. Next base: position 38,596,997 of record NC_066624.1, on the reverse strand, counting down.
CCATTCTGTCATGCAAGCCAACAGCTGAGCGGAATCCGATTATAAGAAGCCGTTTGCCCTCTGCACTGTGAACCTCACCTGGGGGGGGGGGAAAGCCTGTTTGGGGCCAAAATGTTTTGCTAATGCAGTCTGTTTGCTGAAGGAAATAAACTCTCTGAAATGTACGTGCTTAGTTGGAGTTTTTCTAATTTACATTTTCTGCTGTTTACATTTACCAGTGTTGTTTTTCCGTGGGCTCAGATTCTAAGGCTGGAAGGGAATTTGCTACTTCCCTTCAGCCCCGGTAATAATTATAACAGTTAATGTAATACAGCCACTGACACCCCTGTGAGGCTGACTCATTTGTGCCTGAGCTCCACCCGTCTCTCCCTGCACAGTCATGTGAGATTCATGATAATCCAGTCTTGCTTGCAACAGTGACTCTGGAATACCCCTCTCATGCCTTCTGTTTGAAGCATTGATTTTTCCTCCAATTAGCCTAGCAAAAAGATCCCATCTCTTCAAAAAACAGCCATTGGAGGTCAAAACAGAGTCATCATTTGAGTGACGAAGAATCCAGGGACCTTCCCGCTAGGGGTCAAGAAGAAGCAGCAGTGAAGTTTGCGAGAGTTAGATGAGGAGCTCTAAGGGGCTGGAGAGCTCAACCAGATCCCTCAGTTCATACTCTGTAAACTCCAGTCCCTGCTGCTGTTACTGGGGATCAAAGACTCTGTGAGGTCTTTGAGGAAAATGCCAGGCCAGAGACTGAGAGAGAAGAAACCCTTATGAGGTCAGAGAGACTGCTGGTCCTGCCAACCTGTGAAGGAGTTGGGTCCCTCCCCTCAGCCAAGAGGACAAGCTATGAATAGATCTGGGTAACTCTTACCATGGATAGAGTAGGCTCATCCTTTCAGAGACCCATTTTTTCCAGAGAGATCTCCATCCCACCCCTGCTTAGTGCACGCTCTCCCCTTTGGCATCATTGGCTTCCATCGCCCTTGGCAACAGGATCCGCCCTCTACGAGGTTGCCAGGACGTGTGCATTTCAGCGTGATGGTTAAGCAGTACAGTAGTCATAGCTAACACAGAGCCAACGGTGGGGAGTTAGCCCAGCACTCCCGTGTGTCACACACTTACCGTAGATTGTGGGCTTTTATTCTACTGGTTTATTTGCCAGCCTTTTAATGGCTCTCTAGTTTCAGCTTAAAGAAGGCCATTCAGGGCAGGTGGCCCGCGTTCTTTGCTATACTGTCTGCTTGTGTGTTGGTTCTTTAGATGATAGGTGTTGCTCCCATTAGTGGGTCCTGCTGGCTTCCCTAGGGGGACTGCAGTACCGGTGTGAAGACCGTTTCCCTGGTGGGGACACCGCACAGTGCTGAGGCATCCTCCTGCAGAGCCCCCTTCTGCCCCTCAAGGTCCCAATAAATCTGCTCCTCCTGTTTAAAGCCTGAAGACTGCTGCCCAGAGATATGGAGGCAGAGTTCCCCAGGGGAGAGGAGAAATCGTAAGCTGTAGCTTGATTGAAGGATACAAGTGTTGGGTCTAAACTTTTGGTGAACTTTGGGGAGCCAAAACACACCCAGACTGGCCGTCTCTGCATAATCCTTTCTGAACCCTTTATCGAACAAAGCACTGACCTGCAAACTACTCATGACACCCCCTTTATTAAGTAGCCATTAGCCTTTATCTCTATGCATTTACTTGTTAAACTTGCTTTTCCTGTAAAATCTTGATTGATTATGCATGACCATTATCTTTTGTTAATCACTTTGTTTACTTCTGTGTATAAATATTGATGCTCACCCCTAATAAAGGGGCCACACTTAATCCAAAGCTTTTTTAGAGCTAAGGATAGTGTGAGCCCGTTGATCAACGCATTGGTGTCTGGTCTCTGACAGAATTGTGTGCCCCATACCAACTCCGCACGAACTCGGGTGCTGGAGAGGTGAGTGAGGACTTGCTTTATTACCTAACAATTTGGGGGCTCGTCCGGGATTCCTTCTGGTGCGGTACCTCTGTCCAGTGGTCAGACCACTCATATATGAATTGGCAAGGCGCCACAGGAGATTTCTCCCAGCCAATTCAATATTGAGGGGTCGTGTACTGGACAGCAGGGTAAACGCCAGTTGGAGGGCTCCTGTCAGACACCATGGGTCAAGGGACTAGCGTGCCTCTTGAGAGTCCGTTGGGGATTGTAAATAAGTTATGGAACGAAGGGAAACTCCCAGTACAGACAGGAATGTCTAGGAAGAAGTTGTACACACTATGTGTAAGGAATTGGACTGGGTATACCGCGGTATTGGCCGACCCGGAGATGAGGTGGCCTTCGTATGGCTCTTTCGAACAGGCTGCCTTAAGAGGAGTAAAGAGCCGGATCGAAAAAGACCATCCGGGACAGTTATGTTACTGGTTTTGTTGGGACACAGCAGCAGAGCTGTGGAAATCTTTAAAAATTATGGCAGTCAGGTACTCTCCCGAGAGTGAACCCCCTCCAGGTTATTTCGATGAAGGGTGTAGACCACGGCGTGTTTTGACTCGTCAGCTGGTCCCCTCTGCACCTGCCCCTATTCCTCCGCAGGGGGACTCTCTCCATGTAGCAGAGGGGAATCTGCAGAATCCCAAATTGGAATTTCTGCAGAAGGATGAGGAGGAAATGGAGGGGCAAACCTCGGGAGGAGTAGTTACTAGGCTAATGTCCAAACAGATACAGCAGGGTGCATGCCCCCCCCTGAGGATAGCCCAGAGGATGTCCCCGTCAAATCTCTTGCGAGTAATAAAAGTATAGTTAGAGAGATGCCTTTACAGGTGCACCACCAGCTCAGCCCATTCCCCAGGCCTGGATCAACTACGGGAAACAGCAGCAGCTGCAGCAAACTCAGCCTCCTCAATGACGGTACCCCGGGGGCGAAGACAAACAATGTGATGGTCTTATTTCCTTAATGTCTTTAGCCGGCTCCTTTCTCACTTTCTCCCCTCCCAGCAAAGAGCCTCGTTTAACCCTTTCAGTCCAGGGACTGCCTGTCTCTTTCCTCATTGATACTGGGGCTACTTTCTCTCTTTTAAATCATGCCCCCTCTCCCTGGCTATCCTCTGAGGTTAAAACTGCGACTGGGGTGGAGGGCAACCCACAGTCTCTGGAACTCACTTTGCCTTTGAATGTTGTTTATGCTGATAAATGTTTTCCTCACCGTTTTCTTTTTTCCCCAGCTTGTCCGATCCCTTTGATGGGCCGGGATTTACTCTGTAAGCTTGAGGCTACTTTAACCTGCACTCCTGAAGGGGTAGGATTATTGATGACAGTGTTAGGAGATTCGGCCCCTACTCAGGGTAATTGGGAAACACCCCCCTCTCTCTCCCCTGACCTCACTGACTTGCCTCCAACCCTCTGGGGAATTTCTGACACTGATGTTGGCCTGCTCCTTTCGGCAGAGCCCGTAAGGATTCAGGTGAAGCCTTCCTTAACCCCCCCGTCAGTCCCTCAATACCCCCTGTCGCTGGAAGCCCGGGAGGGCATCCGCCCCATTATCGAGGGATTCATTGCACAAAAGCTAGTCCGCCCTCAGCGCACTCCCTGTAACACCCCTATACTGCCTGTCAAAAAGCCTCCTAAAAAGGACGGAGACCCTGTTCGTTGGCGCTTTGTACAGGATCTACGAGTTGTTAATCAGTATGTGGTCCCTCTTCATGCAGTAGTTCCTGACCCAGCTACTATCATCAGCCAAATCCCCTGGGATGCTGAGTGGTTCACTGTTATTGACTTAAAATCAGCTTTTTTCAGCATTCCTGTGCACCCAGACTCTCAGTATCTCTTTGGTTTCACCTGGGAGGGACAAAGTTATGTCTGGCAACGACTCCCTCAAGGCTACAGAGACAGCCCCACGATTTTCAGCCAGTGCCTCCGCCACGACTTGGAAGGTTTCACCAGTCTGCAGGGATCCACATTGGTCCTATACGTAGATGACATCCTATTAGGTAATCGCGAAAAAGCTGCCCTCCGCATCGATGGTAAGGCACTTTTATTATACCTACACACCAGAGGCCACAAGGTAGACCCTAAAAAGATTCAGTGGGTCTCACAAAAGGTCCGATATCTGGGCTTCCTGTTAACCCCAGAGGGAAGACAGATGAACCCAGCCCGCATAAAGACTATTCAAAACTGCCCTCTACCGAACACCAAGAAACAACTTCGAGGTTTCTTAAAATTAATTGGCTTCTGTCGCCCCTGGTTGCCGTCCTGCGGGGAGTTAAGCAAACCGCTCCACCGACTCACTGCTAACCTTGCTCCTGACCCTTTGTAGTGGTCCCCGGACACTATTCAAGCCTTTCAGTTACTCAAGGACAGTGTGGCCTCCTCCATGTCTCTCCGTCCCCCCAATTACAGCAAACCCTTTCACCTTTTTGTCCACGAGAGGGGCGGAATTGCTAGTGGTGTCCTTACCCAGCTGAGCGGGCCCCACCATTTCCCGCTTGCTTTTTTACTCTCAGCAAATCGACCCTGTCGCTCAGGGAACCCCATCCTGCACCCGGACTCTGGCAGCAGCTGCCCTGCTGATCACAAAGGCAAAGAGCCTAACCCTGGGTCATTTTACCACGGTTTGGACCTCTCATGCCTTGTCAGCCCTTCTGCGTAGGGGCACAACCCAAGTCTTTTCGGCCCATCGTCAGCAACAGCTAGAGGCCGAACTCTTAGAAGACACTAACCTAATTTTTGAAAGGTGTGGACCCCTTAATCCAGCTACCTTGCTTCCTGACCTGCCAGTCCTCCAGGATCAGCACGACTGTGTGGAAGTAGTTTACAGCATCTTACAGATAAGAGACAACCTGTTTGACGTGCCACTGGACAACCCCGATTGCATCCTCTTCTCGGACGGAAGCTCCTTCTATGTTGATGGCAAGCGTTTCACTGGTTATGCTGTCACCTCTGAATGGGACATTCAAGAGGCCGCCTCACTGCCAGGCAACTGGGGAGCCCAAGCCGCTGAACTCTATGCCCTGGCCCGAGCTTGCCAGTTGGCCGCTGGTAAGACCGTTACCATTTTTACTGATAGCAAATATGCTTTTGGAGTTGTGCATTGTCATATCCACCTCTGGAAGTTTCGAGGTTTCCAGACAGCTGCCGGTAAACCCATTCAGCACCTCCCCCTCATCCACAAGCTTTTGGACACCCCCGTTACCATTTTTACTGATAGCAAATATGCTTTTGGAGTTGTGCATTGTCATATCCACCTCTGGAAGTTTCGAGGTTTCCAGACAGCTGCCGGTAAACCCATTCAGCACCTCCCCCTCATCCACAAGCTTTTGGACACCCTCCAAAAACCCTCTGTCCTGGCTGTAGTTCACTGCCGGGCCCATACTAAAGATAGTAGCCCCGTTACCCGTGGGAATGCCCTGGCTGACGCCTCCGCTAAGAAGGCTGCCACCTTACCTTTAGCCATGCCCACATTGGCTATTGCAGCCTCCTCCTTTACTCCACCGCACCCCGTACCAGTACCCGCTGCTGAACTACAATCGTGGGAGAGCCTCGGGGCCACTCTGGTCAAAGGGACCTGGCTTATGCCAGATGGCCGAGCCTGCCTCCCTCGCTCCACATACCCCGTGGCAGTTCGCTGGCACCATGATAAAGGGGGTCACTACGGCACGCACGCCCTCGTGGACACTATCGCTCGCTTTTGGTATGCTCCAGGCATTCAACCCTATTGCCTATCAATAGTGAAAGCATGCAGCACATGTCAGCGTAATGGACCTGCTCCGCCTCTTAACAAAATTAAGGGTGGAAGACCTCCGCCTGCTGCTCCATTTCAACATCTTCAAATTGACTTTGCAGATATGCCAAAGGCTTTTGGGAAAAAGCACCTCCTTGTTTTGGTTTGCCCTCTGACTTCCTGGGTCGAAGCTTTTCCTACTGCTAATTGTACTGCTGCCACAGTGGCGAAAATTCTCCTTAGAGATATTGTACCCCGTTTTGGCATCCCTCTTGTGCTCGACTCAGATCGCGGACCTCACTTTACTGGTCATGTCCTTGGCCGTTTAGAACATTTCACACTCCTTTCATACACCCTACCACCCCCAGTCTAGCGGGAAAGTTGAGCGTATGAATAGGGAACTTAAGTTTACATTGGCTAAATACTGTCAGGAAACAGGATTAAAGTGGCCTCAGGTACTTCCCTTGGTCCTGTTTCACCTTCGTACTCGCCCAACCCGCGCATTGGGATTATCCCCCTTTGAACTGCTCTATGAACACCCCCCCTTTCAAAGGCGGGGCGCTACCACGTGCTGATGTTTCACTATTGGGAGGGGATCATTTAACCGCGTGTCAGTTTGTCTCCCTACAGGCTCGCCTCCGTACCCTTTGGAAAGCCTCGCAGTTTTCCCAGACCGTGCCGCTGGAGGAACAGATCCACCCGTTCCAACCAGGGGACTTCGTCTGGGCCAAAAAGTTCGTTCGTGACGACACCCTCCAGCCAAGGTTTACTGGACCCCACCAGGTTCTTTTAACAACCCAGACTGCAGTGTTCCTGGAAGGACGCAAATCTTGGATCCACCACTCCCACGTCAAGCCAGCCTTAGTGGACCACAGTGACGGACCAGCAGCTCTTGTCACCACTGAGGACACTGCCTTCGACCAGTGGACCAGCTTACCTCTCTCAGACATTAGACTTAAATTGACTCGAAAAAAATGAGAGGACCCTTTATTCTGACAACTGTATGTTTTTTTTATGCTTTTTTAGTTTATTTTCTGCTTATGAAGAATGCTGTGTTTTTGTAAATGACACCTACTCTAACACTTTTCAACGTACCAAACACCTAAGGGAAATGGCTAAAACTACTCCTCTGGCCAGCCACCTTATGATTGGTGGGGAGCCTTATGAAATTGGCTGCCCGGATTTGGGTGGGTTAAAAAAAAAAAACTCTTGGTGGGTGTTGTTGGGGCCATAGTAGTCCTTATAATACTGTGTTGCTGTATTCAGTGTGTCCCCTCCCTCATAAACTCATGTAAGTCAGTTTATTCTTTTCTCACTTCAGCTAAAAGCCTTACTCTCTTCGAATTGGCCCAGGCTGAAATTGCCAAGCGGCCCTTGAGATCTTGAAATAGGGTGTAGCTTTTTGATTAATAGTTATCTCAAAGCTACAAATGGAGGAATGTTGGGTCTAAACTTTTGGTGAACTTTGGGGAGCCAAAACACACCCAGACTGGCCGTCTCTGCATAATCCTTTCTGAACCCTTTATCGAACAAAGCACTGACCTGCAAACTACTCATGACACCCCCTTTATTAAGTAGCCATTAGCCTTTATCTCTATGCATTTACTTGTTAAACTTGCTTTTCCTGTAAAATCTTGATTGATTATGCATGACCATTATCTTTTGTTAATCACTTTGTTTACTTCTGTGTATAAATATTGATGCTCACCCCTAATAAAGGGGCCACACTTAATCCAAAGCTTTTTTAGAGCTAAGGATAGTGTGAGCCCGTTGATCAACGCATTGGTGTCTGGTCTCTGACAGAATTGTGTGCCCCATACCAACTCCGCACGAACTCGGGTGCTGGAGAGGTGAGTGAGGACTTGCTTTATTACCTAACACAAGTAGCACTCAGCTTTTGAAATCTCCAAAGAGAGTTGAGATATTTCTTGATCTGCTCTTGAATAAGTCATTGCGACTGCTGTTAACTTACATTAACCACCAAAAGGCATCTTGGTATGCTGGGAGAGAGGCACATACATCTCTGTGCATCAGGACAAGAATATATCTACCCCAAAGGTGTCTGTGGAGATGTCATGGCCGGCAGGAATTCTGCTTCTGCGCCTGGGTGTAGCCTCAGGAAGAGACTTGGAGGTATTAAATATTTGATTCACAAAGTTTATTTTAGCCTGATCCAGACTGGCGTTTCCAGAATTTAATTGGTTAGAAGAACAAACTCAAGCCCTTTTCTGGGGCAGAGCCATTGTTGTGTTTGCAGAGCGACATTATAACAATAGATCAACATGACAGAAGGAGCCAGCAAAGGTGTTTTAAGATTCAGGCCCATCTGCATTTACCAGTTTTACATAAAGTCAGCACAAGCTCAAATATCTTTTAAAGTATAATAGGCAAGCTGCTATGCAGCTCCGTGAAATCAACAGTTTGGGTTTTATAACAAAGATGTGTCACATATCCATTTTAGAGATAATGCCTGTGCCTTAATGTAAATCCAGGTAATGGATATCTTCTGCATAGTCACAATGCAAAATGCCTATGCAACCTGGGTCCTAGTAGCATTCCCCCTCCCCCTTCTCTGCAATCTACAGCCTTGCCTGGCAACAACGAGAAAATGGTGGGGCCATCTCTGTGGTTAGTGCTGCACTTTGTAGAATAGGGCCCCGGATTTGATTCACCAGACTAGCTGCTTTTTTTTCCAGAGCTGGCAAGACTCTTTCTCCTTTCTTTGTAACCGCCGCAGCCTCAGAAACACCCCCACTCTCTCTCACTAGTCCATTCCAAATGCCTCACTGCTCATTATTTTTATCCTCCCAAAAGGGCTAGAATCACACCTAGTACTGGGCAATTTGTCTGCAGTGTGGCACACACACAGACGTGCTAGCCTAGCCCACTGCTTCTAAGCACAGAGACTGAAAGAAAGAGGGGTAGGCCATGGTATTATTAGGCCAGCCTGCATGGCCTGTGCAGGCCTGCTGCACTTTGCTCTCAAATTATTCCTTTGACTCTTTTTCATGTGTTACATAGATAGGGAGAATAGAGTGTGGCTGCACCTAGAGGACGGCAGCGTGCTGTTTGGCCACATAGGCCAGGGCTACAAAAGGATGTCACCCCCATGACATGCAAAGGGTCAGTAGCCAATGAGACCAGTGGCTGCACTTACATTTGTCTCCTGATGTCCCATCCTCCCCCTGCTTGGCTACCATCTCCGCTCCCATCTCTGGATTCTGGCACTTCTCAAGCAGATCCCAGTATGTTCTCAGGCATCAGGTCCAGCTCCTTGTCCTTGTGATCTGCCTGGTCCGTGGAGCTGGTGTTCTTCTCTGCCCCCTCCTCACTGCCACTGTACAGGTAGCCTTTGTTCTGTCCAGTGCACATCAGGCTTCATAAAGGTGAGCGCTGGGCATTTAGCTTGCCCTCTCCAGAAACTGGCAGGTTTTCCACCTTAATCTAGACCTGCTGTTATTGTCCTGCACTTTGTTCTAGCCATTGATCTTTCCTCAGAACTGTTTGCCGGACCAAGGGGTGCCCTGACCTGGCAAGGTGCTCACACACAAATCAGAGACCAGAGTGTTATGACTCATGCCAGGCTCAGCTATGACTGCATTTCCCATCATCCCAAATGGTCCCCAATGGCCAGACATTTGCTTCTGGCCAATTCACAGTATAGCCTCTTCTGAGACCTTTTGGCTAGGAATGGAGTTGATCACAGGAGAATGTCATGGTGATGCTGGCCAAATAGCATGCCAATGAGCCCCATGGGCAGTGATATTTGCACAGGCTTCGGGCAAATTTGGCCCTCTGTTCAGAAAGTAGTCTAGCCAGCCACCTAAGCCCTCTGGGGCTGTTTTGGGAGGACATTGTGGGTCATTATATCACGCTCATGCTGCACCAGTGAAAACTGGAGGGCCACATGGTGGTTGGCCTTGCTCCAAGCACATGTAAACCACATGATCTAAGCTCCTGTAAATCCTTGGGAGCATCTTCACCTGTGGATGTGAGGTGTTACATGGCCACTAGGCTCCTCTCCAGCTCCAGGCAAAAACCTGCTCCAAAGCCCTGGTTAGCCATGCCAAATTTTGTCAGTGGAGACAAGGACTCTGGGCAGCAGTAAACATTGCTTCTGATTGTTACTGAGCTTGATTCCCAAATGGAGCTGCAAGTTTTAGCTGTATGACTGATTCCTCTTGGAATTGGCACTGATGAGAAGGATGTCAGTAAATGTGAAGTGCTCTGTTTGAACCAAAGCCTTTGCTGTCACCTTTCCCAGAAAGACCCTTTGGGTTCATCATTCAACCAACATGAAATGACAGCGTCAAAATGTTTGGATTGGGTATTTTTGTTTGTTGCCCTTTTCAAAGCTATTGAAAAAGGCATATCTTGCTGCTTTGGCTTAAAAGTGCAAACGGTTATGACTGAATGTCCCCAGTACCTATTTCCTGTCTTATGATTTGAAAAAGAAGTGAGTTTGTGCTTCGTTCAAGATTGGAGCTGCAAGTTGCATCCTTAAGGTATTACATGTTAACAAACATGTTGATGGGTCAGACTGTGTTTTTTAAATGCTACTTTTTGCTTTTGTTTTTGCCCTTGTAATCTAGTACAGGCCGCAGCACCTTTCGGTTTATTTCGTCAGAGGTCTCTAAGCAAAGCTTATATCAAAATTTATTGCATCTTTGGGAGTAGTAATTTTCAACTCAGCTTTCACATTACTCTATATTTGTTACTACTCTTCCACCAGGGGGGAAGCTGGTTGTTATTAGTTCCTTGCGTGATACAGAACATTTAATTTTAACAGAAATCACCAGGAGAGAAAGACATATTGCTTTTCATATCCAAAGTGTCAATATCTTGACCATACTGTAGCGGAAATAATGTTTACCATATGGTGGATTTTTATACCTTAACTTTGCATCTGCATTCCTGCTGCCTCTCTCTTCATTCAACGGACATGGTGCGGGCAATAAAAAGCACTGCATGCATGTTCTCCTTCAGTGGGATCACAAAAGGGCTCCTCAACAGATAAGGAAATAAGCCATCCATACAATAGCTGTGACTTCCTGCTGGGTTTCTACTCAATGCTTTTTTTTGTAGCAGGACAGAAAGCGTAGGGCAGGAGCATGTATTGGAGAAGTAAACGCATATAAATTCCACTGAGGGCACAATTGCAGAACATGTTGGGAGTGGTAACTAAAGCCACAAAAAACTTTCATCAGGTGAGCCCAAACAAAGTGAAGCTGGCCTGGTTTTGAATTTCATTGCAATCCCAGAGATTCAGGTCAGATTTTCTGAGGTTCAGGAACTGAGTTTCTAGTGAACCTGGGGCTGATTTATTGTTAAACTCTGGGAAAGTTTTGTGTGTATGGTGAGTTTCACTTCTAGCTGGGAGCTTTGTTTGAATGCTAAAGCAACTCAAGGGGCTGGATCCTACCTTTCAACTCCAGCGAACAACAAAACATTTGTGCAAGGCCCCTGTGGACTGATACTACTAAGGTTCACACGGCTCTGATGGCATTGCATTATGTGAGATAATCCTGTTAAAGGCCAGAAAATTCAAAAGGCGCATTTAGCCCTTCAAATGGCCAACATTTCTTTGGGTTGGTCAACTCTGCGTGATCCTTGTGGAGTGTCCTTTGCATGTTCCAACTGCCTTCATTGTTTCTTTACATCCCTACCTAACTTTCCGTGATTCCTACAGCAGTAACTGTACTGTGCAGAAAGTGCTGACATTTTGTCCTTCTGCTCTGAGTTGAGTTTCTGGGAGAGGTGCCCAAAAATCATGTATAAATGACCATTTATATTTAATATTCCATAAAGATGGTGGTTGGAATCACTACACACAAGTTCAAGTATTAGCAACTACCCCAAATGCGGGCCTACGTTTTACTGAGGATCTCTGATCCTTTCACGATCATGACCTGGTCTCTGCTTTTTGAACCCCTTTTAGCCTTCTCTGGCCAGCAGGAAGCAAGGGCGTGAGCCCCCTGCTCTGAGAAACAGCATGTCCATCCCTCCTTACTACCACGTAATCTCCCTAGAGTAATCTTTCAACTCGGTGCTCACATGCCCCATGTTGCCAAAGAAAGTGAGGGAAAATGGCACATTTTTGGAGAGCACTTAGTGATTGGAGGGCATGGGAAAAGACAGGGTAATGGACGGCAGAGATAAGGGAAAGAGGGGGTCAAAACTGAAGGGCGTATTATTAATTGCATTAAGGCAATGGGTTTCAACCTGTGGTCAACAGATCTCTGGGGGGTATGCACGCTATGTCAAAGGGATCAGCGAAAGATTGTCGTTACCATAGAACAGTGTTTTTCTACCAAGGGGAGGAGGAGGGGTCTGCTATGTCTAAGATTTCCAAAGGGGTACACACCTCCATTTCAAAATTGTAGGGGTCCTCAAATGAAAAAAGGTAATATGGATAGGCCATAGCTGAGATCAGGGCCCCCTGGTACATACAGGTACCAAGAGACAATCTGTGTTCCAAAGAGATTATATTCTAAATAGACAAGAGAGAGAAACGGTGAGAGAGAGAGAGAGAGAGAGAGAGAGAGGCAGAATTATTATCCTTATTTTACAGACAGGGAACCTGAAGCGCAGAGAAATTAGGTCATAAAGACACTCTGTGGAGAAGCCAGAAATTAGCTCCAGATCACCTGACTCTCAGTCTAGTCCATTAACAATAAGACCATCCTTTCCCTCAAAATTGGTGAATATCTTGGGCAGAGGTTCAGTCCAATGCCAAGAGAGCGATAGAGACGACATTCCAAATGTAGTAGCTTCTCTTACGACCTGGAGCCAAATTCCATTTTCTCACCCTTGCAACTCCAATAAATTCACTGAGTTTTCATGGGTGCAAGGGAAAGGAGACTTTGGCCTAGTGTCTTGCTGTGACAATAGACTCCAACCTCAACATTTTCAGTGCTGTGACAACTGGAGTAAGACCTGGGTATATTATGTCCCTACTGTTGTTTGCACTGGTCATAGAGAAAGGCAATTGAGAAATTTTATGGACAAAGCAGAATTGGATGACCTCGTTTTTGCTGATGACATTGTCTTGTTTGGTTTAACACATCACCGAATGGAAGAAAAGATCCAGCGTTTGACAGACACAACAAAACAAATTGAGTTCTTTACCAATACGGGGAAGGCAAAGTATATGGCTATCAATGTCCCACAAGCAGCCATCAGAGTACCTAGATCAGGGGTCGGCAACCTTTCAGAAGTGATGTGCCGAGTCTTCATTAATTCACTCTAATTTAAGGTTTCACGTGCCAGTAATACATTTTACCTTTTTCGAAGGTCTCTTTCTATGTCTATAATATATAACTAAACCATTGTTGTATGTAAAGTAAATAAGGTTTTAAAAATGTTTAAGAAGCTTCATTTAAAATTACATTAAATTAAAATGCGGAGCCCCCCGGACCGGTGGCCAGGACTCAGGCAGTGTGAGTGCCACTGAAAATCAGCTTGTGTGCCGCCTTTGGCGCGCAAGCCATAGGTTGCCTACCCCTGACCTAGGGAAACACTGGGAGAAGTAAGTCATTTTACCTATCCAGGGAGTGAGAAGTGCAGTGGTGGAGATACCGTGCTAGATGCCAAGCAATGAATAGAAAAAGCAGCAAACTTTTGTAAACATGAAAAGATTTGGAAAAGTAGCATGACTGGCACTGATTCAAACACCGGCATCAGGTCTGTCCTCCCTTCTGATGTAGAGTCATGGAAATCTATAACAGATATTGTAAGAAGATCAACTCATTCCAAAGTAAATGGCAGTGGAACATCGCATTTTCCTGAGTCCGTTGGAAAGAGTTTGCAATGTCCGAAATTTCTAAGTAGAGCAAACCAACCTAAAGCATCAAACATGGTAAGAAGACGATGATGGACATATTTAGAACATACTTTAAGGATGCCACCATCCTGACTTCCATGTCAAGTGATAATATGGACACCATCTGGGAAGAGAAAAAGAGGGTGACCTAGAAAAATATTAAACAGAACAATAGTGAAAGAAGTCAAATCCATCAGCCTGACACTCAGAAGTCTGAACAGAGCAGCATCAGATCAAAAGGGTGTGGGAGGATTTCAAAAAAAATGAGACAATGGAGTTTTATTTCCTACTGACTTTAATGGAGAGCCATGCAGCCAACAGTCCCACAACTGGCTTTGAAAAGGTAGTGGCTAAAAGACTCCTCAGATAATTCAGCACCTGCCTCTCTCAGTAAAATAGGATGTTAATACGATACAATGGAGAATTGCTAATATAAATTTTATTTTTATATGAGTGCTTTCATGTCATATTGGAATAAGATTAGACTTTTAGATCTTGTTTAGCCATTGAGCACAGTAAGGACTTCATTATCCTGACAGAAGGTTTGAAGAAGAAAAGATGCAGCACATATTAGAATTGGGAGGATAATGGTCTCTACTAAGGGGAAATTTTGCAATGCTTTCATTTAAAATTAGACTGGACAAAGTAGTAGAGACTATACTGTTGGGAACAATCCTATATTAGCAGAGGGCTGAACTAGATGAGCTTGTAAATCTTGTCACAGAATCATATAAATCAGAAATGGAAAAGACTTCTTAGGTCACATTGAGTGTTTGTTCCAAGTCAATGCAAGATTGTTTCTTAATGATAGATTTCCTGATGGTTTGTCCCATCCAAATACAATGTCTCAAGTGACAGAATTCCCCCTTGCAGGGAGACTAGCTCACACACTAATGCCCTGACCTCTCGAAGATTTAAGCTTGTGCTTAACTTTATTCACTGTGACTAGTCCCACTGAAGGTAATTCTTTGCAGGATTTAACAACTTCAATGGAGTTACTCAATGTGTAAAGATAAGCACATGCACAAATCTTCGCAGGTTCAAGGCTTAATATTCATTAATTTGCTTCATTTCTTCCTATTACTGCTAGTTATATTCCTTCTCCTACCTGGATCCCTTTAAACAATCCCTTTCCCTTCTTGAGGTCCGTCCCCTTCAATTATTTGTAGACAGTTATCACCTTTTCTTCTGTCTAATGTCTAGGATGTAGCCAGTCAAACATTTCCACAGTAGATAAACTGTCATTTCTCAGGCACACAAAGGATTGAAAACTGCGTTAGTATTCAAGCAGCACATCTTCCAGTGCCAAATCTAAATTTGATGCTAATGCTCAATAGAACAATTTTTGTTGTTTTCTTGCTTTGGAGTGAAAGGACCACTTTGCGGACCAAACCACAAAGATTCAAAATGGAGTAATACTGAAATATCCAGCAAGCAATCTGGTGAGATGATGAACTTTGGTCTCCACTACTTGGTGAACAGAGAAGACGACACTTTCCTGAGTCCATCTGCTAACAGACTTCCCAATTACGCACTTGCTCGCCACACTTAGAGCAGATGTTCACGCTAGGAATAGGCTTCTCTTCTAAAACAGGAACCATCATATTGCATTAGAATCTGGGAGCCAGTTGTATGTTTTGTTTCACTTTTCTTGCTGACAGAGCGTGAGACACAAAACATTTTAAATGAATATCTGCACAGTTGCAAACACATAGTGATAAATATTAATGTTAACTTGTTAAACGAGGAAGCAGCCATGTATCTGATGGGCGGTGATGCTTTGCCGTAAGTGACACATCATTATTTGGTGTTCATTTCACATTTTTCATCCCTAGATCTCAAAGCTCTTTACAAAGGTGAGGAAGTTTTAATATTCTTATTTTACAGATGGGGGAGCTGAGACACAGAGGGCTTGAGTGACTTGGCCAAGGACTTTCAGTGAGCTAGTGGTGTGTGAGTCTTCATCTGTAGATTGTGTGCAACTAGTTTGTTGTGAGTATTTGAGATCTGAGCTCTGGACTGAGCTGATTGGACTGAAAATGAGCATCTAGTCCTAGCTTCTGGCAGTCAGAGGTATAAGGCCACCCAGAGCACAATGTGGCATCCATGACCAACTTGGCTAATAGCCATTGAGGGACATGTCCTCCATGAACTTATTTAGTTCTTTTTTGAAACCTGTTATAGTTTTGGCCTTCACAACATCCTCTGGCAAAGAGTTCCACAGGTTGATTCTGCATTGTGTGATGAAATACTTCCCTTTTTTTTGTTTTAAACCTGCTGTCTATTAATTTCATTTGGTGACCCCCTAGTTCTTGTGTTATGAGAAGAAGTAAATAACACTTCCTTATTTACTGTCTCCACACCTGTATGATTTTATAGCTCTCTATCATATCTCTCCTTAGTCATCACTTTTTCAAGTTGAAAAGTCCCAGTCTCATTAATCTCGCCTCATATGGCAGCCATTCCATACCCCTAATCATTTTTGTTGTCCTTTTCTGAACCTTTTCCAAGACCAATATATCTTTTTTGAGATGGGGTTACCACATCTGCGTGCAGTAGTCAAGATGTGGGCATACCATGTGTAATAACCTTAGTCCCAGATTTGGACCTTAGCGTCCAAAATATGGGGGTTAGCATGAAAACCTCCAAGCTTAGTTACCAGCTTGGACCTGGTACCTGCTGCCACCACCCAAAAAATTAGAGTGTTTTGGGGCACTCTGGTCCCTCTGAAAAACCTTCCCTGGGGACCCCAAGACCCAAATCCCTTGAGTCTCACAACAAAGGGAAATAATCCTTTTTCCCTTCCCCCCTCCAGGTGCTCCTGGAGAGATACACAGACACAAGCTCTGTGAATCCAAACAGAGTGAATCTCCCTCTCTGTTCCCAATCCTGGAAACAAAAAGTACTTTCCTATTCCCCCAGAGGGAATGCAAAGTCAGGCTAGCAATCCAACACACAAATCTCCCCTTGATTTCTTCCTCCCACCAATTCCCTGGTGAGTACAGACTCAATTTCCCTGAAGTAAAGAAAAACTCCAACAGGTCTTAAAAGAAAGCTTTATATAAAAAGAAAGAAAAATAAGTACAAATGTTCTCTCTGTATTAGATGATACAACACAGGGTCAATTGCTTAAAAGAATATTGAATAAACAGCCTTATTCAAAAAGAATACAAATCAAAGCACTCCAGCACTTATATTCATGCAAATACCCAAGAAAAGAAAACCATAGAACTTACTATCTGATCTCTTTGTCCTTACACTTAGAAACAGAAGACTAGAAAGTAGAGCTACTTCTCCAAAGCTCAGAGAAGGCAGGCAGCCAGAAAACAAAGACAAAAGACTCTCTATTCCCTCCACCCAAAGTTGAAAAAATCCGGTTTCCTGATTGGTCCTCTGGTCAGGTGCTTCAGGTGAAAGAGACATTAACCCTTAGCTATCTGTTTATGACACCATGGATTTATATAGAGGCAATATGATAATATGGTATGTTTCTATACCCTGACTGAATAAGTGTATATCTTAGAATCAGATTGCTAGTGTGAACACTCATGGTAGAGTAGAGGGATTGCAATTTTGCCTGACTCCTGTGTAGGGCACCTTCTGCCAGCTGCTTTTCTTGCCTTGCCTGGCTGGCTGGATCTCTCTAGCTTATCTGTTTACTGGTTTTACCCCACCACATAACTCTATTGTTTGAGCACCTTCCCTGTAAATCAGTAAGAATAGTGAAGTCCCTAGCAGTTTTCATGTAGTCTCTGGCACTATTTACTCCTTAACTTCTGTCTTAGTTTGCTCATCTGGAAGAGAGATCTGACCAGGACATACCTCACCTCTCTGGGGGATGCTAGGAATGAATGTTGGTAGAAGTGCCTTGAGATCATTTGATGAAAAGCATCTCAGAAGTGTAAAGTGTTATTATTAATTACCATATTACATTAATTGGACGGAGGGGACAGAGAGGCTGATCAAAGCAAGAGCTCAGGTTTATTGGTCTCCCCTGAGATTTTGGGGGCTGGTGAATAGAACTTGGCTGCACTTTACCCAGGTCTTAGTGAGCCTGTTTCCTCCCAGACAATGCAGCATTGTCTGAGTAGGAGGTGGATTCTCAGTGGAGAGGAAAGAGAGACATGTTCCTTATTTAGCTTTTAAGCTTGAGTTCATCCAAGGGAGGCAATTTGATTCTCTTTGTTGTTTCCAGCATCATTCATCCCTTCTGTTTGTGCACTACAGAGGCTGAAGCTGGAATATGCTTTGAAAGAAGTTTCCCTTTCAGGATCTTTGATGTTAGGTTTGTTATATATACATTTGAAAAGTATTTTACAGATGACAAAGCCTAGTGCTGGCTCTGTGCTGGGCTGGTGTGTGTGTGTGTGTGTGTACGCGAGTGAGAACCTCACCAGTGTGTGATGGTGATTAAAATCCAGCAATTCCATTTGCTTTTCACTGAACAATTTGCAACATGGATGAGGCAGCAGCAGGTAATAATGAATCCTGGTTTATGTTTGATTTTTCTAACCCTCCCCAGATTCTGGAGGTGATTGGATTTGGGCTACCAGTTCAGCTCATAACACAGGGCAGGCCCTGAGAGTGGAATTCAAAACGTGATAGGTGACTGGGTTTTGACTCCTACAGCCACATTGCGAGGGTGCTTGGATTTAGGGTTCTGATCCAGATCCATTATCAAGAGATACTAATCGCAACACGGAGATCCAGGGGTAAGTCTGCATTTCAGTGCCTTCCTGCCCCCCAGAGGAAGTCCAGCCAAGGAGAGCTGGACCCAGTTGTCTCTGGAGTTTATCCCTTAGGCCAGCCTGAGAAGGTGACTAGGCCAGAGTGCATCCTTGGTACCAGAGATGCACAGTTTCTAGCCTGAGAATCAGTTTAGAATATGAGTTCTCACTGGTCACCAGAGCTGGGCAGGAAATGGCACATTTTCCCATCCCGTGACCATTGCTGAGATTTCAAATTTTTTTCCTGTCCTGAATTGAGACAAAAAGTCCAAATATTTTCATGAATTGAAAATCTGCAGAAAATTCACATTGGGTCAATCAAAACATTTCGTTTGGATAACACAGAAATTGTTTTGTTTCCATTTTGACCCATTTTTATTTTTTTAACCTCCCCGCCTTTCATTTTAAGTATAACTAACTCACATTTCAAACCGAAAAGTGGTTTCAAACTGAGAAAGGAAACTTGTCATTTGGAAACACTGAAACTTTTTTTTACAAAATGTTTTCAAATCTGAGTCATTGAATCCGATCCTTTCACTTGAACAGGTTTGGTCGTGATGAACTGGCATTTTCAAACAAAAAATCATTTCCTTGCAATATTCCCAATGAGCTCCACAGTGAATTTTCATTGTTCATCTTAACCATGACACTGCTACGCTCCCCAGCGCTGCTCAAACACGGACTCCTCAGTGGGGATACATTAGGCATATACCGCAGCAGTTGAGAAATGCCCTGTACCTGGGTTATCCATCCCATATTTGTGCTAGATGGTGCTGAAGTGGTTAAGTAAGAAAGACGCTATATAAATAAAATCTAAATCTGTTATGTTTGCCGCTAATTGGCTTGCAAGTGCCGTTTGTTTGAATTTTGGAACTTTCACAGAAACGGGTGACCTTTTGACAGTGCTAATGTTTCCTGTGAAATCCCACAAGCTCCATACAGTCCCTCAGTTTTGCTGTGAAAACCTTGCAAGCGTAATTGCTCCACTCTTCTCCCATGCCTTTCAACTCCGTAGGCTGAAATCGTTTCCCATGGCATGTCTCAGGGAAGTTTCCTTGTCACTATGGATTAATTAGTGTGCAGCAAAAGTTCTGTGCTCAAAAATGTAAGCGGTAATTGAAATGAGGACAATACAAAGGGAGCAAATGGACTAAAACTTTTCGATGGTGCATTTCTGCTCTGTGTCCATTTTGGGCTCTGAGATTGTTTAGAGATAGGCTTGGATCCACTGCCACCACTACTTCTTTTGCTCCTTCTTTCTCTGTTCTTACTAGGGAGTACGTGATGTGTTGTGTAAACCCCAAACAGTCTCCGAAAGGGCTAAAGGGAGCCTGAGTACTCTATGACCTCATTTCCTACACCTGGGGAGGGTGTAGCAGGTGGAAGGAGGAACTCAAACAAAAGCATGCAGGAAGGTCAGAGGGAGTGGCTCAGGAGAGAAGAGGTGAGGAAGTCTTCTCCTGGGAGGTAAGTCTGGTTAAGGACCCAGTCAAGGAGGGAATAAAATAGACATAACTA
Organism: Gopherus flavomarginatus; assembly: GCF_025201925.1. Taxonomy (NCBI): domain Eukaryota; kingdom Metazoa; phylum Chordata; order Testudines; family Testudinidae; genus Gopherus; species Gopherus flavomarginatus. Next base: position 38,577,249 of record NC_066624.1, on the reverse strand, counting down.
GAGGAGACAGGACTACCTCCTGCAGAGTACCCTGCAAAGGGAGCAGCCTTGCATGGTCAACATCTTGAGAAAAGGACCAAGAGGCGGTGAGAAGAGGAAGAGAGACTGAAACCTCAGAACCAGTAGGGGTGAGAGAGCTCCAGCCATATTTTCAGTTGGGACTTTATTTTCTGGAGAGATTGGGGTTGAAGGGAAGGAGCAGAAGACCTTTCGGGGCTTCCTGCCTTTGCATTAATTCTAGTGGATAATATTATTTGGAACTTGAAGAACATTATCACCCCAGAAGGAGCAGGGCTTCAGAGGAATGTCGCTGGAGTAGCTGGTGATCAATGCAGGAGACTATCAGAAAAAGCCACAAGAGGATGCCCCTGGATGATAAGGCTGCTACAGGGTTCTGATCATCTAAGGATGAGAACAGCAATTGTTACTCTCCCTACATAGCAAGAGGTACTTTAGACATGTCCCTCGGTGATTGCAATGCCACTACCTCCCAGGGCCGCACAGAGGGGGGTGGGGGCCAAAGTGAGGCAATTTGCCCCAGGCCCCACAGGGGCCTCCACGAGAGTTTTTCAGGGCCCCTGGAGCAGGGTCCTTTCACTCGCTCCGGGGTCCCTGGAGCTTCTTCCGCTCCAGGTCTTCGACAGCAATTCAGCGGCGGGGGGTCCTTCCGCTCTGGGATCTGCCATTGAAGTGCCCCGAAGATCTGTGGCGGGTGGGAGGTCCTTCCACCCTGCAGTGCCCTGAAGTGCATCAAAGACCCCCGCCGCCGAAGACCCCAGGCCCCCTGAATCCTCTGGGTGGCTCTGCTGCCTCCATCACTTGGTTTGTGTAAAGCTTTTCCTGGCAGGGTGAAGCTTCTGGTCACTCTCTGTTTTAATGTAGTGTGATTCCAGGCTCGACCCAGTTAGGACACTTACCTCCTTCACCCACAAGAAGTGCTGTGACAGTGTTACTTGTGAATTCATGGATGGACAAGAGCAACAGTCTATATAAAGAGCTATGTTAAAAGAGCAGCTGGGTTGCAAAGTTAAAAGCTCAGAGGTCAGGAAGGCCCAGATTCTCAAAGGTATATAGGCATCTCGCTCCTATTTAAATCAGCGGGAGTTAGGTGCCTAAATATCGTTGAGACATGTAAAGTTGCATTTGGAATCTTAACATTTCCCCTTTGTGCATAATCATTATGGGATAGTCTTCAGTGACACAATGACATTTTTTCCCCCACTAGACCCCTCATTCAAGGCCTGATCCAAATCCCATCGAAGTCACCCTCACTGTAAGAAGTGCGTGCCTTCGTTCAAATGGGAACTTAGGCACACATTTTTAAGAGTGCGTGTGATTCACCAGCGAAACAAACTCCCAAGGGAAGTGGTGAACTCTCCATCTCTTGATGTCTTCTGATCAAGACTGGATGCTTTTCTGGAAGGATACGCTTTAGCCAAACGTGCATTATTGGGTGCAATATAGCAGTAACTGGGTGAAATTCTACAGCCTGTTTTATGCAGCAGGTCGGACTCAATGATCTAATAGTCCCTACTGGCCTTAAAATCTATACAGTGATGAAAACTCAGTTGAAATGCACCCATTAACATCAGTGGACTTTGGGCCAGGCCCTTGGTGCATTAAATAGCTGGCACTCAGTGAACAAGGCAAGTGCTCTTTGTTGCCATTATTGTTCATCTCATTTGCAGCACACCAGCCTAACCCTGCTCTGAGTGAATTCTTTCTTTCGAGCTGTGCCGATGGAGCCCACCTGAACAGCCCGCAAATCTTAATGCATTGTGTATTATTTTTCTAATATAATGATGAATAATTTCTTCCCCATTAGCCACCGAGGTCTAATTACAATTATAATGAGAGATTATTTTGATTAATTAATATCTGTTTGAACATGAGCAACTCTTTCTGTGAAATGCCTGAGGCTGGTTCTTTCATTCATTGTCCCCAGCCTTCCCCCAGAATCTCTGACAAATACAGAACTCCAACACCTGTAATGCCTGGATATGCACAGCTGTACGCCACTGTGACAAACCCAGACCAGTGAGGTACAGGAGTCTGGTAGAGGGCAAATATACTGGTCACTGGATGAGTAGTTTTCTGTTCCCTGAGTGACCAGAGCAGGGGCTGCATTAGAGTAATCAGGAACTTGCTAGAACCAATTAAGGCAGACAGGATGATTAGATCACCAGCATCTAATCAAGGCAGGCTAATCAGGGCACTTGGTTTAAAAAGGAGCTCACTCCAGTCAGGCAGAGAGGAGCCAGAGGAGAGGAAGTGCGTGTGAGGAGCTGGGAGCAAGAGGCACAAGGAGCTGAGAGTGAGAGGGTGTGCTGCTGGAGGACTAAGGAGTACAAGCATTATCAGACACCAGGAGGAAGGTCCTGTGGTGAGGATAAAGAAGGTGTTTTGGAGGAGGCCTTGGGGAAGTAGCCCAGGGAGGTGTAGCTGTAATGCAGCTGTTACAAGAGGCACTATAGATAGCTGCAATCCACAGGGCTGTGGGCTGGAACCCAGAGTAGAGGGTGGGCCCGGGTTCCTCCCAAACCTCCCAACTCCTGATCAGACACGGGAGGAGTTGATCCAGACTATGGGGAAGATCACTGAGGTGAGCAAATCTGCCAGTAAGCGCAGGACCCACAAAGGTAGAGGAGGAACTTTGTCACAGCCACCAATTACTGATCCTATCTGCAGAGCAGCCCGAGTTGTGGATTGTTTGACTTGGGATGGTTTTAGGGGCAGAGGCAGTGTGTAAGAGAGTGTGGATTCACAGCCCGGTGTAAAGAGCTTTTTGCAGCTCTTTCTATTTCTGTGATGCGTTTTCCTCTCTCTGGCTGGTGGGGAATACTAATGAAACTCTTCTTTGTGTCCTGCTGGCAGTGCTTTTTTGGGCGATGCATGCTCCTTTCACGTTAGTTTGTGATCTCAAACTAGTTGGGTTACCTGGTGAACTGGGGGGATTTACATGGTAACCTGATGATGCCAGGCACTGCAGTGCTTAGAAGCATGAAACAACCAAACATCAGATCCAGTGTCAATTAATTGGCATTGTTTTTAACTCCATTGTAGCAAACAGAGGCACCTTAGACCTATGTGAGCACGATGGGCCTGACTCTGGCACTGACAGGCCATGGCAGAGACTGGATTTCTCTAACAACTCACACCTATTTCCCACTTGGAGAGTTGTACTTTGCCCCCATATCCTGCCTTCTTGCTCCTAGGAGTGTGTGCACCAGAAGCCATGGAGACTCCTGGCTGTGTAAAGTGAGGGTACGTCTACACTATAGGATTATTCCGATTTTACATAAACCGGTTTTGTAAAACAGATTGTATAAAGTCGAGTGCACGCGGCCACACAAAGCACAATAATTCGGTGGTGTGCGTCCATGTACCAAGGCTAGAGTCGATTTCTGGAGCGCTGCACTGTGGATAGCTATCCCGTAGCTATCCCATAGTTCCCGCAGTCTCCCCCACCCCTTGGAATTCTGGGTTGAGATCCCAATGCATGATGGTGCAAAAACAGTGTCACCGGTGATTCTGGGTAAATGTCATCACTCATTCCTTCCTCTGTGAAAGCAACGGCAGACAATCATTTCGCGTCCTTTTTCCCTGGATTGCCCTGGCAGACGCCATAACATGGCAACCATGGAGCCCGTTTTGCCTTTTGTCACTGTCACCGTATGTGTACTGGATGCCACTGACAGAGGCAGTACTGCAGCGCTACACAGCAGCATTCATTTACCTTTGCAAGATAGCAGAGACGGTTATCAGTTGTTCTGTACCGTCTGCCATGCCATTGTAAATTGGCGATGAGATGACGGTTATCAGTCGTTCTGTACCGTCTGCTGCTGTCATGAGTGCTCCTGGCTGACCGGGGGCGCAAAGACAAAAATGGAAATGACTTCCCGGGTCATTCCCTCCTTTATGTTGTATCTAAAAATAGTCAGTCCTGCCTAGAATATGGGGCAAGTGTACCAGAGAACCAGTGTACCAGAGAGCACAGCTGCTCCGTGTCAGATCCCGCAGAAATGATGAGCTGCATGCCATTCTAGGGGGTGCCCCTGCAACAACCCCGCCCGTTGCTTCCCTTCTCCCCTAAGCCTCCTGGGCTACCTTTGCAGGGTCCCCCCATTTGTGTGATGAAGTAATAAAGAATGCAGGAATAAGAGACACTGACTTTTTAGTGAGATAAAATGAGAGGGAGGCAGCCTCCAGCTGCTATGATAGTCCAGGCAGGACATTAAACGGTGCAGGGGAGAGGAGCCCAGCATCCCACTGCTATGATAGTCCAGGCAGTACAGAATCTTTTCTTTACACATGAAAGGGGGGGCTGATGGGCCTCAATCCCCAGTTGCTATGATGAGGACGGTTATCAGCCGTTCTGTACCATCTGCCGGGAATAACCGGGAGTCATTCTTATTTTTACCCAGGCGCCCCTGGCAGACCCAACCTGAGGCCAGCCAGGAGCACTCACGGGATGATGATGAAGACAGATATCAGTCATATTGTACCATCTGCCATCGGGAAGGGGATGCTGGTGTTCAGCGCTGCAGCACCCCATCTACCAGCAGCATGCAGTAGACATAGGGTGACATTGACAAAAGTCAAGAAACTATTTTTTTCCCTTTTCTGTCACGGAGAGGGATGGGGGGTAAATTGATGAGATATACCCTGAACCACCCCGGACAATGTGTTTGACCCTACAGGCATTGGGAGCTCAGCCAAGAATGCAAATACTTTTTGGAGACTGCGAGGACTATGGGATAGCTGGAGTCCTCAGTACACCTTCCCTTCCTCCATGAGCGTCCATTGGATTCTTTGGCTTTCCGTTACGCTTGTCACACAGCACTGTGCTGTGGACTCTGTATCATAGCCTGGAGATTTTTTTTCAAATGCTTTGACATTTCGTCTTCTGTAACGGAGCTCTGATAGAACAGATTTGTCTCCCCATACAGTGATCAGATCCAGTATCTCCCGTACGGCCCATGCTGGAGCTCTTTTTGGATTTGGGACTGCATCGCCACCCATGCTGATCAGAGCTCCACACTGGGCAAACAAGAAATGCAATTCAAAAGTTCGCGGGGCTTTTCCTGTCTACTTGGCCAGTGCATCTGAGTTCAGATTGCTTTCCAGAGCGGTCACAGTGGTGCACTGTGGGATACCGCCTGGAGGCCAATACCGTCGATTTGCGGCCACACTAACCCTAATCTGACATGGCAATACCGATTTCAGCGCTACTCCCCTCGACAGGGAGGAGTACAGAAACCGGTTTAAAGAGCCCTTTATATCGATATAAAGGGCCTCGTTGTGTGGACGGGTGCAGCGTTAAATCGGTTTAACGCTACTAAAATCGATTTCAACACGTAGTGTAGACCAGGCCTGAGTGTCCCAGGCAGACAGGAAGGGGCTGAACATCGTGTGTGCTTTGGTATGCAGTGGAGTGTGGGATTCACTCACAGGAGAGGAGGGAGCTAGAGCCCTGCATGTGTTAATTTCCTTGGGCCCCTCAGCTCTTTAGGCTTCTCCGACCTGCAAAGCTGGTACTGAGAGCAGCTCCTTGTTCTTTGGAAGGCGCAGATGAACCTGCACCAAAACCTGTACTTGTGGTGAAGGTGGCTTCGTTTTCACTCATGTTCCTTTGTGCAAAGCTTAGAATGGTTAGAATGGGTGAGAGTTCTAGCAAAGGAAATCTGCCTAGTGAGTCCCCAGTCTATCACTGCAGAGGATAATTCACTAACAGCTGGGAAACAGAAAACAAGTATATGCCAATTATGTGGTATCTTGGAATAGGAAAAGAGCTGATGGTTTCAGACCAGTTAGCTCAACTTTCCCTCTGCTCTCTGTAGCCTTATCAACTAGAAGAGTTTTGCAAATTCCCACCATTGCAGCTGTGCCACTGTTAGCAATCGGGGGGAGAGGGGAATTTTCTGCCTGAGAGCCTATGTCCTTTCTCAGCAGTAAGTTCCTGCTCTGTCCATGAGCTCAGCTAATTCATGCTTCTTTGCCACTTGCTCTGGTTTGAGTCACCACTGCCCTGCACCTTGTGCTGTCATTTACATGCCCCGGTGCAAAGTGAGAGCAAAGCACAACCAAATCAGAAGGGTAGCACTTTGCACCAGCATAAGTGATTATATATTGCTCAGGAGCAACTGTGAATGAAGCCCTGTGTGTCCAGCGAAACATCTTGGTGCTGTGGTGATCTCACTGTCCACTCGGATTCTCTGCGTTGGCTCTGGCTGTGAGTCTTCTATGCACATGTGTGTGGCCCATTTCATGGTTTCTAGGGGCTGGATGTTTTGCATGACTCTGTATTTATCTGTCCTATTGGAATGCATCTGTGGAGCCCATGGAGGCTCAGCAATAAGCTTGCAAATACCAAGAGCCGTAGTACAGACAGGTCCAGGGTTCAAATCCAGGGCCGGCTCCAGGGGTTTTGCTGCCCCAAGCAGCCAAAAAAAAAAAAAAGCCGCGATCGTGATCTGCAGCAGTTCAGCCGGAGGTACTTCGCTCCAAGCGGGAGTGAGGGGCCCTCCACTGAATTGCCGCTGAATACCTGAAAGTGCTGCTGCGCTCCCGAGTTGCCACCCCAAGCACCTGCTTGATAAGCTGGTGCCTGGAGCCGGCCCTGTCCAAATCCCAGCCCTGCATTGTTGTAGTGCAGACTGTTCTGTGTAAAAGCAGCTTTGGTAATGCACTGTGAGGACAGGCCTAGAATCCAGAAACTCCTGATTTCTAGGCCTGGATCTGCTGCTGTTTTGCTCCAGGTGAATAAATTACAGCTGCTGGGGCCCTGTGAGGGAGAGGTCTCAGGGAGACTTCAAATCCAGAACCCGCTGTCTATGAGCCCTAGGTGTTTTAGTTAATTACCCCATTCCCAAAGAGGGCCTGGCTAGGGGAGTGGCTATTGTCTCCCCATCTATGCTCCTTCTGAATGGAGGGAGCAGATGCTGAGGGTAGCTTCTCTCCTGCAAAAGTACTTCCTGACGCGTTCTAGGTGCGTCTATTCTATGCAGGCAAACTGCCTCAGATTGCTTGGGCATTACATCCCCACTCCTTCCTACCCACTGAGTGCTCCCTGAGACATTCTATCCGTACCTGTGCATTGGGACACCACATCTCTGCCCCCTTCTTTGCTTTCCTCCCCCCAACCCGGCTAGCACGTCGCTGGCTCCAAAGGCCAGAATTAGCCCCTCAACTTCGCTTTAATTGCCCTGTCTGTAAAATAGGAGTTGACAGTACCCGCCTCTGGGAGGAGTTGTGAGGATGAATAAGCCAGTAGCTCTGCAATGCAAAGAGTTGTGTAACAGGAGTGAGCGAATGATCCTGCGTCCATTCAAGCCACTGCAATGTAGCCACTGGCATCAGGATTCTGCCCTTTGTGCTTTTTCATAGATTCATAGATTCATAGACTCTAGGACTGGAAGGGACCTCGAGAGGTCATCGAGTCCAGTCCCCTGCCCTCATGGCAGGACCAAATATTGTCTAGACCATCCCTAATAGACATTTATCTAACCTACTCTTAAATATCTCCAGAGATGGAGATTCCACAACTTCCCTAGGCAATCTATTCCAGTGTTTAACTACCCTGACAGTTAGAAACTTTTTCCTAATGTCCAACCTAAATCTCCCTTGCTGCAGTTTAAGCCCATTGCATCTTGTTCTATCATTAGAGGCTAAGGTGAACAAGTTTTCTCCCTCCTCCTGATGACACCCTTTTAGATACCTGAAAACTGCTATCATGTCCCCTCTCAGTCTTCTCTTTTCCAAACTAAACAAACCCAATTCCTTCAGCCTTCCTTCATAGGTCATGTTCTCAAGACCTTTAATCATTCTTGTTGCTCTTCTCTGGACCCTCTCCAATTTCTCCACATCTTTCTTGAAATACTGTGCCCAGAACTGGACACAATACTCCAGCTGAGGCCTGACCAGCGCAGAGTAAAGCGGAAGAATGACTTCTCGTGTCTTGTTTACAACACACCTGTTAATGCATCCCAGAATCACGTTTGCTTTTTTTGCAACAGTATCACACTGTTGACTCATATTAAGCTTGTGGTCTACTATGACCCCTAGATCTCTTTCTGCCGTACTCCTTCCTAGACAGTCTCTTCCCATTCTGTATGTGTGAAACTGATTGTTCCTTCCTAAGTGGAGCACTTTGCATTTATCTTTATTGAACTTCATCCTGTTTACCTCAGACCATTTCTCCAATTTGTCCAATTTTGGTTTATATAACGCCGCAGTATGATGTATAATAACGCCAGTGCTGATACTCCCATGATATCATAGGTCCGAGGGGGTGAAAATACAAGATCTCCTGTTATTGCTACAACACCACAACACAGGGGCCTGCCACTTGGGGATCCCGAATGCCCTGTGTAGCTTGAAAGCTAGTACCTTCCACCCACAGAATTTGGTCCAATAAAAGATGTTATCCCCACCTATCTTGTCTGTCTGTCCCCTCCTTGTTAGCTAACTGTCCCTCCCAACCCCTGCTGGGTTTAGATGGCTTTGGAAAGACAGAGCATAGCCTTTGTGAAATCTCTCTCCTGCAGGCTCCGGGGTTGTGCTGCCCCAGATTAGGTAGGCAAATGTGCACAGCTGTTTAACATAATTAATTTAACTCTGTGAGTTAGCCTGAGGGGTCTGGTATTTCTGGATGCAGCAGGTGAGGTGCAGTGAGTGAGCTTCTGACCTGGAGGCATACGGGTAAACAGGATTGTGGGCAGGGGCTCGGAGTGCTCAGAATAGCTGGGATCAATTTGGTCCTTTCAATGTATTGACAATCTGTGGGCTGAATGGATGGTGGTTTGTTTCGGTGTGTTGTGTTCATGTACGGGGGCAGGCTTGTGCTGAACACAGGGAGACAAAAGAGTATTTGGTTTGCATGTTGAAAAAAAATTAAATGACCTTGAGTCCATGTGTGTCTTTGGACTAGCCCCTTAACTGCTCTCTGCCTTGGTTTTCCCATTGCAAAATAAGAATAATTCCTATCTGCTCACAGGGGTGAAGAGGATTAATTATCTGATGTTTGTAGAAGGCTTTGAAGAAATAACGAGCTATAGAGGTGTTAAGTATTATTAATACAACTTAGTAGTAATAATATACAATGTGAGAAATACAGAGCAGCGGGGAAGAGGGGATATTTTATAGTGCATGGAAGCTGACAGAGGGGGAGTTACAGGTTTCTGTGTCCCTCTGTAGACAGCAATGTGTTAGCTGCTGGAGTGGGCACAAAAAGTACAAGTGGCTTAACGGCAAAGGAACTGCCTGCAAGTAGTGACTGCGATAACATCCCTGTGACAAAACTCTTATGTCTCACTCCAGGAGCCCCTGCCCATTAGAGAATGAGCTCAGGGGAGATATCTGCCAGTCTAATGTACAGTACATTCCAGTGCGTGCTTTAGTGCTGTGCATTAGGGTAAACAAAATAACCCCCAAAAGCAAATGGTGTCAGTGTTATACGCTGAGAAGCTTGTCTCATTGTGGGACTGATCTTCATTTCTAACGGCCAAGCAACCAAATCACTATGCCGCCCCGTGCCTTACTGTGACATGAGCTAGTACTTACTTCACTGCAGTGTTATGAAGTTTAATATAGGTAAAGAACTTTGGAGATCCTTGGAGGAAGGTGTTGTAACAAACCTCTGGCCACCTAAGATCTCCCTGATGGTCACCCAGAATTTTATGACAGCAGCAGTGGGCTAGATTCACTAAGGAACTTAGGCGTGGTTATGCTGAGCTTCACCACACTTCACTTTTAGGTACCTAGATAATCACTGGGATTCACATAGCCTGCGTTTGGGGGCTGTGCTCCCTGTACGATGAATGGAGAGAGATTGGCGCTTCAGAAGGAGATTCGGAGAAGCCAGCATGCTACGTGGCTCCTTCCCTAAGTTAGCCAATGGGAGATGCCACGCCAAGGGGTGTGTCCTCAACCTCATCCCTCTCAAGGAGTTCGGAGCCTAAATCAAGGCTGTTCAGAGGGGCTTCCCTGCAACTGGGGATTCTCAGCTGCCGGGCCACAGCCCATTGGTGGTTCACTATTCTGTGTCAGCAGCTCTTGTCAGGCTTGACACACTCACTACACCTAACATGCTGTTGTCACAGTCTGTATCTAAAAGATGTCATGCAAGGTATCATTGGAAAACTCATACCTCACTGATCACGAATTTTCTTGCATTATGTATGAACAGGGTGTGTACAAAGAATTATGTATATATGCTGGAATGCTTTTTTAAAAATATGTTTGTCCAGCAGTGCATAAACCCAGTCTGCCTTAGACAAAGGAATGTGTATTTGTTTGCCTGTCCAGCCTGGCCATTAGGCAGAGACAATGAAGGTCCATTTACAAATAAGGCAAACGAAGCTATCAAGCGAATAAGTTGGTGAGAAAACAGCATGGAAAGAGAAATTTTATCTGGACTATAGAGACAGGGAGCCTGAACTTCAAATGATAAGCAGTCAAATCAACTGACTGTATACAATGATACAGTACTATAAAAGTGTATCAAGTAAGATCTTTTATGAACGCTCACGATACACTGGTGATTAACATTACTGTGAAATGTATGTACTGTATTTACACTATATGAGAAATTATGACTAGTCACTACTATTATGCTTTAATGCCTGTGACTAAATGATGTTTCAACCAGGCAAGTCAGGGGAGTGGATAACCGTTTTTTCCCCAAGTCAGCAGAAAAGGCAGCTATCTACCTGTCTCTAAGGAAATGAAGGAAAGTGTGACCAAAAACAATGACAACCCAATTTACGTACGAATCAGGGAGGGATGGGAAATCCACAGGGAGGGAAGGACAGCATAAGGTCATCCTGAGCCTAGGAACAAACCAGTGAGTTTGGGAAGGTATAAGGAAAGAGAAGCCTTCTTGGCATCCATCCCTAGACAGATACAAGGGGCTAGAGATTTTACAAGTTGAGCAAGCTGGGTTCTTCAACCATGGGGCTAGAAGTCTCTGGGAATGGAAGATGGGTGAGGAAACTCCCTTGAACAAAGATTGTAAGTTGCTGAAAATAGGACTTAGCCATTAGAAAGTGTATTCTTACTTTTGTTTGTAAACCTTTCTAACTTTATCCCTTCCACTTGGTAACACTTAACCTTTGCCCTGTTGTTAAGAAACTTGTTTTATTTTTACAGTAAACCAACTCAGTGGTGTGCTTGAAGGGAAGGGGGTATTTACCCTATCATAACCTAGACTGCAAAAGTCCACATCCCTGACCAGCCTTTGTACTGGACAGGCAGTTGAGCTGTAGGCAAGTCTACAGCTTGTGACATGAAGGGGTAAATTGTAACTTTGGCCTTTGGGTTGATGAATTTGGGGTCAACGAAGGATTGGTGGATAGCTGACACTTGTGCCCCCGTGTCTCTCCACGCAGTAACCTTCTTTCCGCCCACTCTCAAATTTTCCCTTCGCTCCAAGGGTATTTGAGAGGCATCCGGGCCTGGGGATCTTTGGTGTGATGGTGGTGTAATGAATTGCACTCGCATGGTGTTCTTGGGACAGTTGGCCTTGATATGTCCCAGTTCATTACACTTAAAGCATCTTCCATCTGATGGGTCACTGGGCCGAGGTGAGTTACTGGAGACTGGTGAGGTTGAAGGGTAGGGTATCTGTGGCTTTACTTGGGTGGTATGTGGGGTCTTTGGCTGTCCTCGGTTGTAGGGTTTATGGTCTGTGTGCCCCCTGGGGTAATCGTTCCCCTTGACAGTAGCTTTCTTGCTTTCTGCCAGTTCCATCCATTTGGCTCCAATCTCCCCCGCCTCAGCGATATCTTTGGGATTTCCATCTTGTATGTACCGTGTGATGTCTTCAGGAACACCATCCAAGAACTGCTCCATTTGTATGAGGAGGTGCAGTTCTTCCAAGGTTTGAACGTTGTTTCCTGTTATCCAGGCCTCATAGTTTTTTGCAATGTAGTAGGCGTGTTTGGGAAATGACACCTCTGGTTTCCACTTTTGGGTTCTGAAGTGCCGACGGGCATGATCTGGGGTTATCCCCATCCTGTATCTGGCCTTGGTTTGAAAAAGTTTATAGTCATTCATTTGCTGCTTAGGCATTTCAGCTGCCACCTCTGCTAAAGGTCCACTGAGCTGTGACCTCAATTCTACCATGTACTGGTCTTCGGGAATGCTGTACCCAAGACAGGCTCTTTCAAAATTTTCCAAGAAGGCCTCGGTGTCATCACCTGCCTTGTAGGTGGGAAATTTCCTGTGCTGTGGAGCAATAATTGGCGCCGGGTTGTTAGGGTTGGCTGGCACATGCAGCCCAGCTTTGACCAACTCCAGTTCATGTTTTCTCTGTTTTTCCTTCTCTTCATTCTCTTTTTGTTGTTTTTCCATTTCTTTTTGGTGTTTTTCCATGTCTCGGCGGTGGGCCGCCTCTTCTTCTGCTTGTTTCCTTCGGTAGGCCACCTCTTCTTCTTCTAGTTTTCTTTTGTGTGCTGCCTCTTGGGCTGCCTGTTCTCTTTGGAAGGCTGCCAGTTTGATGCTTTCTTCCTTTTCTTTCATCTCCATCTGTCGCCTGTGTTCAGCTTCTTTGAATTGCTCTTCGGCCTCAATTTTTGCCTTAGAAGTCATGATTCCTGTTTTCTTGTGTTGGGGTGCCCTCCGGTGTTTATCTTCTGAACTGCAGGCTCTCTGTTGCCTCCTGAAGTCTGCCTAGCAACAGTGCTTTTAGCTAATTTTCAATGTTAAGTAAACCTGAAAAACCACTTTATTTGCATTTATATAGTGCTGGTAATGACTCTCAATGGGAGTGCTATTGTGTGACAAAAGACCCTTAACAGTCTCTTAATGGCTTCTCGCTTAACATGCAAGCCACAAACTGCCAGAGAGAGCAGAAAAAAAAATTCTCTCTGGTTCCCTTTTAAAACCAACTGTTTCTCTCTGCTAAAAAGCCCTTAGCAGAGAAAAGAAAAATATAATATTCCTACTGGCTTCTGGATTCTGTCTATATCCCACCTGCTGCTACACCATATCATAACCTTAGTCCCAGATTTGGACCTTAGCGTCCAAAATATGGGGGTTAGCATGAAAACCTCCAAGCTTAGTTACCAGCTTGGACCTGGTACCTGCTGCCACCACCCAAAAAATTAGAGTGTTTTGGGGCACTCTGGTCCCCCTGAAAAACCTTCCCTGGGGACCCCAAGACCCAAATCCCTTGAGTCTCACAACAAAGGGAAATAATCCTTTTTCCCTTCCCCCCTCTCTGTTCCCAGTCCTGGAAACAAAAGTACTTTCCTATTCCCCCAGAGGGAATGCAAAATCAGGCTAGCAATCCAACACACAGATCTCCCCTTGATTTCTTCCTCCCACCAATTCCCTGGTGAGTACAGACTCAATTTCCCTGAAGTAAAGAAAAACTCCAACAGGTCTTAAAAGAAAGCTTTATATAAAAAAAGAAAGAAAAATACATACCAATGGTCTCTCTGTATTAAGATGATACAATACAGGGTCAATTGCTTAAAAGAATATTGAATAAACAGCCTTATTCAAAAAGAATACAAATCAAAGCACTCCAGCACTTATATTCATGCAAATACCAAAGAAAAGAAACCATATAACTTACTATCTGATCTCTTTGTCCTTACACTTAGAAACAGAAGACTAGAAAGTAGAAACTACTTCTCCAAAGCTCAGAGAAAACAGGCAGACAGACAAAAGACTCAGACACTAAATTCCCTCCACCCAAAGTTGAAAAAATCCGGTTTCCTGATTGGTCCTCTGGTCAGGTGCTTCAGGTGAAAGAGACATTAACCCTTAGCTATCTGTTTATGACATACCCCTCTTATGTTAATAAGCTGTAATGTGCTTTTGTCTCTTTAAGCCAACCTTATTATGTCTCAGTGTTCCAGGAGAAGACTGGGAGCGTTGGGATCACCCTGCAAGTCATAACCCAGGCTGATGGAGAGCAGGGTGAGGCTGTTGTGTTGTAGGCAGGCTGCTTGGGTCAGAGTGCTAAGCCGGGGCTGCACAGCACATAGGCGCTCAGAGCTGCTGCTTGTCTGCTGGCTGTGGGTGTCCAGGCTGTGAGCCACAGCAGTAGAAACTTTCAGGCATTTGGGGTTACATGATAAGCAGTGACACAGCCTCTCACTGGTCTGGGTTGCACCCCAAAATGTGGTAGAGGTGCCTCCCTCTGACTGGGATTCTCAGCTGCAAACCCTCACTTGGCATTAGGTGCAGATGCTGTTTTGGCAAGAAGCCCGGGGCGGGGGAGGGGAGGAGAACTTCCATCATAACTTTTAGCCCACTAGTTGGGGTACTCACCTGAGTTGTGGGAGACTCCTGGTTCAAGACCCCCCCTCTGCCTGAGAGGTAGGAGGGTTTTGGCATGACCCCAGTGAGTGCCCTAGCCACTGGGCCGTGGGATATTTGATGCACGTGGGTGGCTACAGACTCATTCTTCTGGCTGCTCACACACTCGTGCCTAGTGATTCTTTGCAACACCATTTGATCACCACAGATGGCCACCTGTGCCAATGGGTATGACAGCACCCGAGGCATTCCACCTAAGAGCTGGAAGGCCTGCCAGGGTGAAAATAACTGCAGATGCTGTCCTCACTGTAGGTGAAGGGAGCAATGACCCAGAAGCTGAGCGAGACCATGACAAGGTTTAGTACAAGCAAGGGAGGGACAAGAACATAAACCTCAGCCCATGAAAAATGTGGTCTCAGTGTGAGGTGACAAACGCTGGACATCTTCGCACAGCAGAGGAACAGAAAGCAAGATCAAGGAAGTGAGAGATATACCAGATCTGGTGGATAGGAAGAAGGTGGGAGTGGACTTATTTGCTTTCAAGGAAAAGAAGGACTTGATTACAGAAGCTTTGCATGGTCAATGCCCTGCCTGGTACAAGAAGCAAGTCAGTGACTGGCAAAGTGAAGGTTTGCTTTGTGAGATATGGCATTGCAGACATGGTATTCACCAACAATGGACCCCACTGTGCCTCAGAAGAACTTAAGGAATTCACATACACATGGGAGTCTGACCACCGGATTTCCTCCCCAGCATACCCACAGAGTAGTGGTAAGATAGAATCAGCTGTGAAAACAGCTCAGAGATTGTTACACAAGACTGTTTCTTCTGGTTCAGACCTCTTATTACCATTATTGGCGCTCAGAAATACCCCATCACAGGGTGCCAAAACAGTGTGGCACAGGCACTGATCGGACAAAGGACCAAAACTCTACTAACAGTGAGGGGAGATCTGTCACAGCCAGAAGGATGGAGATGCCACAGAGAGAAGAGGGCCTACAATGAGAGAAAGCAGGCACCAGAGTAGGACAGGTCAGCCAAGGAACTATTGGCCCCAGAGACAGGCAGGACTGTGAGGATCCAGCCGTTACAGAGACACCAGAAGAAGTGAACTAAAAGGGTTATGAGAGGTGCAGTGGGACCCAGGTCATGTGAGGCGACCATGCAAGAGAGACAAGTGATCTGAAGGAACAGGAGACACTCATGAGCCAGCAGACACAACACCCAGAGAAAGCCTACAGAGATCCTCATGGAACAGAGACAGAGACCCATCTGGAGTCCACCCCGTTAGGAAGGGAGGAGACTCCCCAGAGAAAGAGTTTACTAGACTTGGAGACAGAGAGAGCGTGAAATGTTTGGTTAGGACAAGGATCTAGAGAACAATAGATGCCCCTGTCCCTAGCATAGAGAACAGGATCTTGTCTCTATATATTCATACCTCTGGAGAGGTTATCTGGGGGCACCAAACCTCTGGATCTGAAAGCATGAAATTCTTTTGCTTGAATTCAACAACCAGGTTCACTTGGTTGCTGGCAGTAGCAGACAACATCTGTATAGTGGCTAACAAATGTGTTTAAAGGAGACAGAGACACACTTGGCCAACACATTACATATACTTGAGATTAGCCTAAGTTCAACCATTAGTGGTCATCAAGCCATGTGGCTGCATCAATGTAAACTCCAAGTAGGCACGGAAAGCTGTGATTTGCACTGGTAGCACAACTCTGGTGTCAAGCAGCTCAACCAGTGCTAATCGTGGCTGTTCGTGCCCACAGCATTGCAGCTTGTTGACCACTGATGGCTGAATCCCCAGCATAGCCAAGACCCAAGACATGTATCCCACTGTAAGGATAAGGAGAACCAGTGATGATCTCAGATAACTGTCATTAAATGTTGACTTTTAACGGTGACCACTGTGTTCCTGGAAGTGGCCTCAGAGGAGATAGGGCTGTGCTGTTTGAGTCAGGCAGGGACCTGGCAGTGGGAGGTACCTGAACTCATTTACTTGGTCACCTTTTGGAGACCCAGCCAGGAGTTCTCAAATCATCAAGGCATCTTAACTGAGATAAAGTAGCCTCTGTTGCTGCCCTTCATGTGGGAAGGAGGAATGCCTATCTTTTAAAGAGTGGCCTTGTTTTGAAAAGTTACAGGGGGAAAAAGGTCTCTCAGTTAGACAAATCAAGAGCGCGGGCATTTGCTACCAGATAATATGCAGCTAATGACTATACTTTTGCCAGCTGTAAGACATGGCTACTTACAGGCGCCTGCTGGGGTCACAATTGACTAAGGGACCATTCTCAGCCTGGCACACCCTTATTTTGGCACACAAAGAAGCTCTCCTATGATTTATGTCAGTCTCTCTCTTTCCCCACTCACACCTAAGTGCTGTTCGCAGCACTCGAGTTAGCTGAGGAGTCTTGTGGCTGCCTCCTCACAACTCAGCAGAGTGTCTCACTGTTGCTGTAACCCTCTGTGATGGTCAGACCTCTGTGGCAGCACTAGTTCTTCTGGTTTTCTCCTTGTGTGTCTTGGGCAGCCTGTGAGCTCTGTGTGTGTGTGTGTGTGTGTGTGGGGGTATTATTGGTGGAGGTTGTTATTACTGTCTGGGTGGGGAACTCCTGCCATTGTCCCTGCCCTCCTTAACCACACAACCACCTGCATTGTAATAAGAAATCAGCTGCAGGAGAATGCAATAATACAAGCATAGGAGCGGGAACTAGGTGTGCGGTGGGTGCTGCAGCACCCCCAAGTTTTACACGGGGCTCTACTTCCGGCCCCGTGCCCGGGCTCCGGGGTCCTGGCTGTCACCCCACACACAGGATCTCGGCTGACAGCCCCGTGCCCAGGACTCCACTCCTGGCCCCGCGCCCACCCCGAGCTGTGGCTACAGCCTCGTCCCCGTACCCCCTGTCCACGTCCCCCCCTCTCAGAGACACGGCCCTGCTCCCAGACCCAGCTTGGAGGGGGATTGGACTGGGGTAAGTGGGCGGGCTTTCAGCACCCCCACTATTAAAAGTGTTCCAGGACAACTGAATACAAGGAGAAGGGGGGATTTGATGACATTGAAAGGTGCTGTATTCAGAATTGATGAAATGAAATAAGGGCAAGACATGATTAGCCTGTGGATCTCACTGCCACAAGACATCAGTGGGGGCAAGAGCTCAGGCGACTATTTGATGAGATGGGACATTTATTTGGGTAATGACTATACAGTTAGCATAGTAAATATTAAACATAAGCAAGAATTTAGGAAGGGATATAAGGCCTCCTGTTTCAGGACTTAAGGCAGCCTCTAACTATTGGCTGTCAAGAGGACACTATCCGTGGGGGAAACTTATCCCATCATTGCCTAATACAGGGTTCTTCCTCTGAAGCGGCTGGTATTGGCCACTGTCAAACAGGACACTGGTCTGATCCAGTCTCTCTTTTCCTAATAAGAGAGTTTCCAGGAAGGAAAGATAGGTGTTCAATCCTAGGATGCATCAGGCGAGGTATTTCCAGTAGCGATAGGGAAGTGTTAGTACCATTATACAAGGCACTAGTGAGACCTCATCTGGAATACAGTGTGCAACTCTACTCTCCCATGTTTAAGATGAATTCAAACTGGAACAGGTGCAGAGAAGGGCTATTACGATGATCCATAAAATGGAAAACCTACCTTATGAGAGGACACTCAAAGAACTTGGCTTGTTTAGCCTAGCTGAGTCAAGGCTGAGAGGAGATATGATTACTCTCCATAAATACATCAGAGGGATAAATACCAGGGAGGGAGAGGAGTTAGTTAAGTTAAGTGCCATTGTGGACACAAGAACAAATGGCTATAAACTGGCCATCAACAAGTCGAGGCTCAAAATTAGATGAAGGTTTCTAACCATCAGAGGAGTAAAGTTCTAGAACACCCTTCCAAGGGGAGCAGTTGGGGCAAAAAACCTAACTGGCTTCAAGACTGAGCTCGATACGTTTATTGAGGGAATGGTATGATGGGACTGCCAGTAGCAGAAATCCCCAACTTCTGGAGGCAGGGCACTAGATGGGGAGGGCTCTGAGTTACTACAGAGAATTCTTTCCCAGGTATTTGCCTGGTGGGTCATGCCCACATGCTCAGGGTCTAACTCATCACCATATTTGGGGTCAGGAAGAAATTTTCCCCCAGTTCAGATTGGCAGAGACCCTGGGGAGGTTTCACCTGCAGCATGGGGCATGGAGTCACTGGCAGGTTTAAATTAGTGTAAATGGTGAATTCTCTGTAACTTGAAGTCTTTAAACCATAATTTGAGGACTTCAGTAACTCAGCCAGAGGTTAGGGGACTATTTCAGGAGTGGATGAGGTTCTGTGGCCTGCAATGTGCAGGAGGTCAGACCAGATCAGGGGTTCTCAAACTTCATTGCACTGCGACCCCCCTTCTGACAACAAAAAATATTATATGACCCCAGGAGGGTTGTATAGAAGTCTGAGCCCACCCAAGACCCGCCAAAGCCAAAGGACTTCAGCCCCGGCCCACAGTTTGAGAACCGCTGGACTAGATGATCATGATGGTCCCTTCTGACCTTAAAATCTATGTGTCTATAAGATGAGATTTGTAAATAGATAGTAAGATGCAGCACATAAATGCAGTTCTAGGTGAGAGATGCAGAGGAGAAGCCTCTCATACCAATAGTAAGATTGCTTGAAGGCTCAGAGAGAAGGCCAGTACTAGATAAACGGATGGGGAGAGGAAGCGAGATATGCCATGAGCTTGTCCAAGCAACACCGTTAGCAGAGCTTTGCAAACTGATACCTACCAGGTGAAATGGAAAGTGAGCCATTTATGGGCTAATGAGGTTCGCTGAAGAATTAGAATACCGGCCTTACTTTCAGAACTGGTTGGGGAAGAAACCCAGAAGGTTGGATCCTTTTAGAAGGTCTGAGATTATAGAGTTCAAAATCTTTCAGACTATTTAATGGGCTCTCCTATGGAGGGTGAATTTCATCCATATGTGAAACCTGTTCCAAAAGCCATCTTGGCTTTCATCTGACTTTAAACCTACATCTGTGGGACTTGAGCACTTGCTTAACTTTAAGCCTTAGGCCTCTATCTAGCAAAGCACTGGATGTACCTTTACAGCAGTGAATGCTCCCAGGGACCTCCCGAGGACTAGTCACCTGCTCAGAGTTACAGGTGTGCTGGATCAGGGACTTAATCTGTCCTGTTCCAGATTCTTTTTCTTTGCAGAAAGAAAGAAAGAGCCCTTGAGCAAATGGAATGTCATTTTATATCTAGGCATATACATTTGTGTAGAAATCTAGGTCAGAATGGAAATTTTCTCACTGCCTTCTTGATGGTGAAGTCCCTGAAAGGCTAAAGATTGAACTGAAATTAGGGACTTCCCAGTTTTTGCAAGCGATTTATAATGCATATGGGGAAAAGAGTCTCATGAAACTGCCGGGGGTACAATCCATCTGAACTGACCGCAATATTTTATAATAATGTAAATCGTAGCAATAAATAATGCCTTGCACTCTTGGGGGTCAGTTTTCTATAGAGCTGACATCATGCTAAATATTTGGCTGTAAGTTTCACAATGGCAGCTACTGGGTGCAAATCTCTTTGGGAAATCAGTTATATGCGATCAAGGTTTCATCTGAAAATCTGGCTTTAATTTAGGTCCCTGAGTTTCCTTGAAAAGCTAGTCCAGTCATCGATGGCAGGTACTTGACAACCTGGCCCACAGAGTGCTGTGCATCCCTAGATCACAGATCACTTAGTATGAAGATAGGCAAACGCTGTCCTCCCTATTTTACAGGTGAGGTAGCAGTGGCCTAAGGAGGTTAGGGGCCACTTTTCCCTAAGTGACTTCAGATTTTAAGGCTATGAGACTTGAGAGCATGAGAGGCTTATGGAGCTGCAGACACTTAGCAAATCTGAAAACTGGGCCTGAGGTGTCCCCTGTTGATCACCTACAGTTAGGCTGCTTTTGAAAACAGAACGGTTGACCTCTTGACCAAGGTCACACCAACAGTGAGTGAGAAATGTGGGAATGGAACCTAGGGGCCACATTTCCCCTCTGGGAGTTACTCACTTGCTGAGGCAGGAGAATCCACCCCGGGGGATCAGATCCTAAGGCCAGAAGGGACCACTGGGATCAGTAAGTCTGACCTCCGGCATAACACAGGCCATAGAATGACCCTGTATTCCAGCCGTGTTGTCAGTCCATGAGCCCACAGCTGCCTGTGTGGCAACATGTTGAGTAGCCTTTTGCCACCACAACACACAACATTACACACATTGGCACAGCTTGGAAAATGGTGCATCATTTATTATAATAGGCTTGACAGCCTGTCCTGGTGTTCACAGGGAAACACTCAGTGAGATGAATACAGCCTTTGTCTATAATGGTAAGTTAGTCTTGTGCATGTTGGGGGAAATATGTTTATCAATGAAGACAGGGTGACTCTGGATGATGCTGTAATGGAGAGACAGTCCTGTGGTGTGTGGAGGACTGCTAGAACTGCAAGCTATCACTTTAAGAGTGTTTCCTGGTCCTGCTTTAAGCTAGGGGGCTCTGTGGCAAAGTGTGGTAACAGAATCAGTCTGGGAAGAGGCAGCATAAGGCAAGGTGGGGTGAGTTGTGCTGAGCAATCTGTTTTTCTCTCTGTTTGTGGGTTCTTATGTGTTATTGTTCTGTATTATAAGTAGTATAATGTTGCAACCTTCCAGCAAGAGTAATTATGTTTTCATCTAATTTATCTCTGTGTGTGCTGTGAACATAAGTCCCTGCTGGCTCAAAATGGATACAGGTGATCTGGCGTGATAATTAACAGCCAGCCCAGTAGAGAAGGAGACCAGTAGCTGACAATTTTACATGTAAGAGTGAGTGTGAGAAAAGTGCTATGTATTTCATGATGTTGGGGGTGTGCTGGGGCAAATGGGCACTGTGTAGGTCACTGTGTTGGGATATGGTGGGTGGCAGGTGGGGGCACGGTATAGTTCACTGTGTTGGGATGTGCTGGGGCAGAGAGGTGCAGTGTAGGTCACTGTTGCGGTGTGCTGGGGCAGATGGGGACACAGTGTAGTTCACTGTGTTGAGGTGTGCTGAGGGTAAATGGGGGCACGGAGTAGTTCACCGTGTTGAGGTGTGGTGGGGCAGATGGGGGTACAGTGTAGTTCACCGTGTTGGGGAGTGGCTGGACAGATAGAGGCACAGTGTAGTTCACCGTGTTGGGGTGTGGTGAGGGCAGATGGGGGTGCAGTGTAGTTCACTGTGTTGGGGTGTGCTGCGGGCAAATGGGGGTGCAGTGTAGTTCACCGTGTTGGGGTGTGCTGCGGGCAGATGAGGGTGCAATGTAGTTCACCGTGTTGGGGTGTACTGGGGGCAGATGAGGGTGCAGTGTAGTTCACCGTGTTGGGGAGTGGCGGGACAGATGGAGGCACAGTGTAGTTCACCGTGTTGGGGTGTGGTGAGGGCAGATGGGGGTGCAGTGTAGTTCACCGTTTTGGGGTGTGGTGAGGGCAGATGGGGACACAGTGTAGTTCACCGTGTTGGGATGTACAGAGGAGAGAGAAAGAGGTGTAGCTTGTTAATGACTCCCAGATGGCAGGGCTAGCCCTATATCAATTAGAAACTCATTATTCACTATTGACTTCTGCCACCCCCCCCCCCATATATTTTATGCTATTTTAAAAACCATCCTACAGAAACCATCTAGCTCTGCTGTACACATGCCACTGGTTGAAACAGTGAGAGCGTCATTAAAGCACCATCTGAGAGACAAGATGTGACTTTACTCCTGTGTTTCAGTAGGAAAAGAAAAGCCCAGTTCGCAATCATTTGTACAGCAAAAAACTACATTTACACTGTAAAGTATTTGTAGGAAACTACATTTGCAGAGTGTACCTGAAATCAATTCAATTGAATTCAATAGCAGAAGCCCTCTGCTTTCTTTTCCTCGTTCGTCTAGGGAATTAAATCCGTTAGCACAGTCTATTTACCACACAGTCAGGCGTGGTTTCTTGCAGTGTTAACATTCCTTTTCTTTTTTTTGCCTTTAATCAGAAGCAATTATTCAGTTGTATTCATGGGTAACATTAAAACAAAAATAAGTACATTATGAATATTAAGTGCAAGCAAACAGAGCTTTGTCTTGGATTATTGATGTGCTCTGTGTGTGTATTGCCTGGTGTACATGACAAGATTCCTTCCCCCCGCCCCCCGTTCTTTCTGTTTCATTTTTTGTATGCTTGGGAGAAGAAACAAAAGAGACTGGGACGAAGTGTCCAAAAGGAAAAGCTCCTTACCTGATAACAATGGACACCCCTGGGTAAAGTCTCTGGTCTTGCTATGAGTCGCTTACAGGCAGGAGGAGAGTCTTCAGTTGCCCGTATCTGGATTGTGGCTGAAAGGGGGACAGGGCTGTAGCTGAGCACTTTTGCAATGCTTTGTGATGTTCTCCTCTTAGAATCAGAGCCTGATCTTCAGAGATGCTGTAAGCACTGCTCCCACTGATGTCAGCTGGAATTGTGGCGGTACAGAGCCTCTGAAAGGCAGGCTGGGTGCCCAACCGAATACACCATCAAGGGGCCCAATTTTCAGAAAATGATGACCTATGAAATTTAGGCCTTCTGAAGTGGTCTCTCTTTGGGAGCCCAGAATCATTAGTCACTTTAGCCCACCCGAGTACTCACTATGGCAGACAAGGGGCTTGAGAAGGTCACCTGCAGCAAAACAAAGACCTGCAGAATGGCCATTAGCAACAGGAAAGCAAGCACAGCCCTCTTTCAATGGTAACAGTTGTCAGGTTGTCAGGATCCCTGGGCAGCACCCGGAGCCCATCTTCCAGATAGGATTAAGCATGGGGAAGTCTGCCAGTGATTGTCACAATGCTTTATAGCCTTTTACACACATTGGTTGATTAGCCCTCACTACACCCCTGGGAGATGGTAAGGATCCTTATCCTCACACAGATGGGGAAATTTTGGCAGAGAGATTGTGATTTGCTTGAGATCACTGAGGGAGTTGGCATCTTTGTTGGGATTAGGATTTAGGAGTTTCTGCCTCCCAATCCTACACCTGGGACATGTGTTGCATGCTGGATAAGTGGTGTCATGTCCCCCTAAAATTACTACCAGCTCATGGAATTACTCTTTAGTTTAAGTAGTAGAATTCTGTGCTGAAGATTCCTAGTTAGGTCCTTATACCATAAAGTCTGTCTTCCTCTCCTCCCGCCTCTGTGCACATTCACATAATCATGGAAACGTACGACTAGAAGGGACCTCAATACTTCCCTGCACTGAGTTAGGACTAAATATAATCTATTATTCCTCTCATTAGGGTCCTGCTCTGTCTCTCATTGAGAGGCACCTACTGACTTCAGTGAGAGTTGGATCAGGGCCTCGGTTGGGAACTGATCTCTCCACCAGATGAGGCAGCTATTGCTCTTGTTCTGTATTGTGTCTGGATGACTGGTTCTTCACACTTTTAAATGGTATTTTATATAGTTTTTATTGCATGATGCTTGGGTATTTCTCAAGAGGGGCCTTTATGAATAGATGCAATGAATCAATGGAGAATAATAATCTAAATCTAAAGGAACATGGTTTGCAGAGCAATGCACCATTTGCCTATATTGAAAGTGCGATGAGAAATCACCAGGGCAAGATGCAGCACTAGAGAAAATGAGTCTGGGAGAAGGGCAGGGGAGGAAATCCAATTTCTGAAAATGAAAATAGATTTAAAAGAAATACTGCATAAAATTATACACTAAATCCTTTTTCTCAGCATCCAAGCCCACACTAGAAGATGTGTTGATAGCTGCTTCCGTTCTCTCATAGTAGCTTATTCTCTGGAGGCCTGGTGCTTTAGTTACTTTGCTTTCTCTGTGGTGACTGCAATTTACAATCCTACTTTTTATTGGAACCTTATTTGTGGCAAATAGGGGACTTACTCATTCTGGTGGATTGCCAGTAGGCCTAGGTGACTAGTGGCTGTCTGACTTATATCCTGGAGCTTGTCCAGCTGAGATACCTCCTTGCCTTAGCCTAGTCCTTTTAATAGCCTTCCAAATGAATTGTTGTTCCCAAGTCCTTTCCTGAACCACTCCCCATGGAGCCCAAGATAGACAGTACCTCTCGGAATGTCTTGCTCCTGATGAATTTACCTAGTGTAAATAAACTCCATTAAAGGGTCTTGTACCAATGTCCATACTCACACATGCTTTATACAGCAATCCTCTGTTCAGACAGTGTGAATTGTCTCAATGTATCACAGTTACAAAGACTCTTAGAGCTAAATAACGCTGGAGTGATCCACTGGGAAAATTCATTGGTTCAGGACCTTATAAATGGACTTTATTCACACCATCTAGAGAAAATATACCTGTGTCCGTTGACTTTTCAATATCTATCACAGAGAACAAAAAAACCCCAACCATTTAAATGTCTGGGAAAAAATCACAAATAGGCATGAGAGAGAGAAACCCACTAGCTAGTAATGAAGGATTATTGAATAACACACCTATGCATCTCTTATAGAGCTGAGATATTTAACTCTTCCTCTGCTGAGAATAACTAGAATTGCACAGAAGCATGTTTGTATTTTGGGGTCTATTGTGACTTTCAGTGGAACGTAGGCTCCTAAGTCACATAGGCACTTGTGAAAATGTTGCCTTTTAAGTCCTTTGAGGTACTGTGGGCAAGCACTAATATACAGTGGGGGTATCTATAAGCCCCATTCCCCCAGGTCCTGTTAATTTTAATAGCACTGAAGCTTTATGGATGAGAGTGAATCACATGAACAGAAACTACACAGAGAGTGTGTTCAGGCCATTCCTTATCTACTAAGCATTCAGCTAGAGTGGCACATAGGGAATAATCATTTGTAAAAGTATGTCAGGGCAACAGTTGAGTAAATCATGCTTACTGGGAAAATATATAATGTGTAAGTGTTACTCATCGTTCTCTGGCATTTTATCATGTATACTCTATAGCAAGTACTAACTGCCAATTTGGCTCCCCTTTTTACTACTGTTAACATGTATCCAGGCTATTGTTCTAGCTCTTTTGGAAAGGTCCTTATGTATTAATTTCAACACCATAATTTTTATGCAGTCACTGTGTACAAATCTGTAAATATCATGAGTTTTGATTAGTCATCAAGGAGTTAAAGGATTAAACCAACTAAGCCTCTGTACTCAGAAGATGCCCATGGAACTCTATGATATGATACAGAATGATGAGCTAAGCAAGTGCAACATGGCTGGAGCTACAGGCATGGTTTAGCAAGTTGATATCTGTCCTTTTAGTGAGAGAGTTGCTGGTCTTGGTTTTGGAAAATTCTCTGAACTATGCAGCAAGGTGCTAAATACTTGTCTCATCAGGTCTCTCTAAACAATTTCAATGCAGAGATACCTGGAATTTTGCCAAACTGCTTTGGGTCACCTCTTCTAATTGTCTGTGGAATTCCTGGTCAGGTCTGGAATGCGCTGAAACGTACAGTACCTTGTAACGTCAGATTCTGTGCTCTACTACCAGAATGTACCGTGGTCAATGTTTACAGGGTATTCACTGAAATTTCCTCAGTACAGATTGAACTGAACCAAATGCCAGAAGCTTACCCCTGAGGGGATTCAGAACTTTGCAGCTTGGTCCTAGTCTCTAGTCCTGATCTTGGCTTCTTCTTTTAAACAGAAGGACCATCTCTATAAGCCTAAGAAATCTACAGCTGTGCATGGGATATCCCCTATAAGAAGAAGGGGATATCCCAAAGTCCTGGTGTCCCAGGGACATGTGACTGGGAATCAGAACACGCTGAAGTCAATCATCCATTGGAGCAGAGGCTAGTTCACAGAGAGGGGCCATGGCTCTGATAAGCACAGGCTTAGCTGGTTCCTCTCACCTTTCAGAGTGTCTGTGAGGTGAGATGGAGGACAGAGAGGGCACTGCTGTGGGCTGAGGCTTTGGAGGCTGGGGCTGGCAAGCTGGAGGATAGCAGCAGGTTTTCAGGGGGATCCTGCCAAAGGGTTGTGTGTGGCACATCTAGCAAGCAAGTTTCCAATGACTCAACCTGCCATTTCTTCTCTAGTGTCAATAGCTCCTGTAAAGCCACTGGATTAAATCTCTGTGGATGGCCCTCAGCTGTGTAGCACCAGCTCTGCATAATTTCTAACAATGGTTATCAGACTAGAGGGGCTCCCTGGTGTTGAAGCATGAGGTCTGGTTTCATCAGTCATGTCACATTACATTATGTGATGCAAGGCAACGTGGCATGACTGATGCAACTCAACGTTAAATGTCATAGAGCAACAGATCAGCTCAGGGCTACAGTAGTTTTATATGCCCATTTAATTCGGTATTTAAAAACCTACACTCAGAGCAATCTACATCACATGCTACATTTGGCCAAATCGAACAGCAAATGTGTACCAAACAAAGTATATAATTCTGTGATCTTTCACTCTCTCTCTCACACACACATGTACGAGGCCCTCTGTCAGATTTAAAACCATGGGTCTGACTTTCCTCTCACCAATTTAAACCAGGAGTAATTTCACAGAAATCAGTGTAAAACTGATGTAAACTAGAGCAGAATTAGTCTTCCGCTTTACTCTGCGCTGGTCAGGCCTCAGCTGGAGTATTGTGTCCAGTTCAAGGCACCGCATTTCAAGAAAGATGTGGAGAAATTGGAGAGGGTCCAGAGAAGAGCAACAAGAATGATTAAAGGTCTTGAGAACATGACCTATGAAGGAAGGCTGAAGGAATTGGGTTTGTTTAGTTTGGAAAAGAGAAGACTGAGAGGGGACATGATAGCAGTTTTCAGGTATCTAAAAGGGTGTCATCAGGAGGAGGGAGAAAACTTGTTCACCTTAGCCTCCAATGCTAGAACAAGAAGCAATGGGCTTAAACTGCAGCAAGGGAGATTTAGGTTGGACATTAGGAAAAAGTTTCTAACTGTCAGGGTAGTTAAACACTAGAATAGATTGCCTAGGGAAGTTGTGGAATCTCCATCTCTGGAGATATTTAAGAGTAGGTTAGTTAAATGTCTATTAGGGATGGTCTAGACAATATTTGGTCCTGCCATGAGGGCAGGGGACTGGACTCGATGACCTCTCGAGGTCCCTTCCAGTCCTAGAGTCTATGAATCTATGAATCTATGAATCAAAATATTTGTCCAGGACACATTCTCTGTGCCTGCTTCTTCCTCGTGGCCTTCTATAGACCTTCCTGAACTCATTTGTTATGGCCCCCCCTCTACTTTTAAGTCCCTCCTGCAAACCCACTTCTGTTCCACTGCTTACAGTGGATCTTGGTGATTTGAATAGAAAATCTTTTATTTTTCCTGTCCTCTGACTAGCTAGGTGGCCTAAGTCTGTCCCTGATTTAACAAAGCTTTTAAGCACCCGCTTAAGTCCATGCCAGTTCAGGGCAGCACTTAAACACCCAATTAACTTTCAGAAAAATGTCCCCATGCTTAATCAAGGCCTCTGTAAATTCCAGCCTTCTCCAGGAAAGATATCCTCTCCCCCCCATGTATGTCTGGAACATTACGGGTATTACCACAAACTAATGACAATAACAAATAATTCCCCAACCTGTATCACTACCCACAACTCCGTAGACAATTACAACTGAAGGTAATGCTTCAGTCACCTCGGACTGTGTTTATGTCCTGTGCGCTGCATTCTGCTTGGACAATAACAATAGGCCGACCAATTTCACTTGGGATTTGAATCTGTTTTACTGTCTGTCTCATTCATTCGCAGGAAGTTGCAGCTCCTGGGTTATAGACACTTCTGCATAATGCTCTCATCCAAATAAAAATCTGTTTTCAGTTTATTTTTGACCAAACCTACCCCCCCACCCCAACAACAGCACCAACCTAACGCCATGAAAACATTGCTATTAATCTGAGGTGGTTCCCAATGGGAGGCCCAGAGGAACGCATACTGTCAGCATTAATTCATGCAGATTCCTGCTCCATTGCTGTCAGAGCTAGGCATACAGAGGAGTCACTGGCAGCATAGATCCAGATAGAGCTGTCCTGCTGGAGGATAGTAAGGCTAAGAGAGAAGTGCAGAATGACTGGTCCTCTGTGAATGCCCCAGACGTTTGCAAATGCCTTGATCTATCACATTCTGAAACACTTCTGTAAAGCACCACATAAAGTCCCACCGCTATATAAATATTTATTAATTACTAGGTTATGCACTCCCGGGGGGCTGATTCTGACCTTATTCCAACATATTCTTACTCCACAAGCTTCAGTGGTATTTCTTCTGACAGATAGCACTGCAGATGACTGGAGAATCAGGCCCTATGTCAGTGCTTAATATTAGATCTGGTCAGAGCATGACAAATCCTGTTTCACAACAACTTTTCGAGGTTTTGAAATTTGTCTTTAATCCACATTGGAATGAAGATAAAACCTTTCAGATGTTTTGCAAAATGGAATTGTGTTGGAAGCATCTGTTTTCAGATTGAAAAAATCGGGGTTTGATTTGGGTCTCTCGCTCAGTGGCTGGAGAGCCCACCCTGGACCTCTTCCCATTTCAGATTTTGTAGAAATTGATGCATCGCTGCATGTTTCAGCTTCAACAAAATCACACATTTCCACCAAAACAACAACAACAAACCATTCCACTGAAAATATTCCAACCAGTTCTCCTTGGCCTGGTGAGTGCTTCTGTTAAGTCGCTTCTCAGTTTGGATGATAAGGTTTTATATAGGCAATGTTGCTGTCCCAAAGCCATTTAAAAACTATGGCTGAGTTCCATGTTTTGCTGTGTTTGTGATATTGCTCAGTGTTGCCAGGGTAGGGTTTGTTTGGTTAGTTTCAATTTCCAGAGTTGACCAGACACTTTGTAGCCATTTATGAATTCTGGGCAGGGTAGAATAGAGCCATTTCTGAAAAACTGTGCATCGCGTAGTGATATGATCTGTTGATGTAGATACCACTGGGATGTGTGCTCAATAGACTTATATCCAAAGGCTGGGAGGTGGGCAAAAGTAGTCATGTGTTGTCTGTAGCATCATTGTTGTATCTCAGATCAGAAGCAGGGGATGAAAAATTCATAATTTAATTCAAGGCTTATTTTTGGATCTAGATCAGAAAAAATTCTGAAATGGGTAATCTCATGTGCATTTATATTAGTGTAACTCACTAGCAGCAGAACGGCTTTGTGCCAAGGTGAAGGACTTGCTTTTTCATTTTCAGCCTGGAGTGAAATTTCCCAGTTGTGATGATAGGATCCTGGAAATAATCGTTGCCCCAACCGTAACACACCTGCATTGTAAATAAGGGTGTATTACACTCAGTATGACTGGGAAGTGGAGAAATTAGAGATGGAAGAGACCTATTGTTCACTCCCCTGCTAGTGTAGGAATTCAGTACATTATGGGTGTCTTTTTAAGTACTCTGCCTAGTAAGTGATGACCACTTTCATTAGAAAGCTATGCCACTAATGAATAGACTCACTCTCAGATTAGGGGATCACAACAGCACATGCACTCAGTTGTTCCCCAGAAAGGAAAAAGGTGATGCTAGGGGAGTCGGGGTACTTGTAATTGAGGGGACATGCAAGGTTCGATCCCCTAGTTCATAAGAACATAAGAATGGCCATACTGGGTCAGACCAAGGTCCATCCAGCCCGGTATCCTGTCTGCCAACAGTGGCCAGTGCAAGGTGCCTCAGAAGGAGTGAACCTAACAGGCAATGATCAAGTGATCTCTCTCCTGCCATCCATCTCCATCCTCTGACAAACAGAGGCTAGGGACATCATTCCTTACCCATCCTGGCTAATAGCCATTAATGGACTTAACCTCCATGAATTTATCTAGTTCTCTTTTAAACCCTATTATATTCCTAGTCTTCACAACCTCCTCTGGCAAGGAGTTCCACAAATTGACTGCGTGCTGTGTGAAGAAGAACTTCCTTTTATTTGTTTTTAACCTGCTGCTCTTTAATTTCATTTGGTGGCCCCTAGTTCTTATATTATGGGAACAAGTAAATAACTTTTCCTTAAAAGCAGCAAAGAATCCTGTGGCACCTTATAGACTAATACACGTTTTGGAGCATGAGCTTTCGTGGGTGAATACCCACTTCTTCAGATGCATGCATGAAGAAGTGGGTATTCACCCACGAAAGCTCATGCTCCAAAACGTCTGTTAGTCTATAAGGTGCCACAGGATTCTTTGCTGCTTTTACAGATCCAGACTAACACGGCTACCCCTCTGATACTTAACTTTTCCTTATTCACTTTCTCCTCACTACTCTGATTTTTATATACCTCTATCATATTCCCCACTTAGTCTCCTCTTTTCCAAGCTGAAAAGTCCCAGCCTCTTTAATCTCTCCTGATATGGGACCCGTTCCAAACCCCTAATCATTTTAGTTGCCCTTCTCTGAACCTTTTCTAATGCCAGTATAACTTTTTTGAGATGAGGAGACCACATCTGTACACAGTATTCGAGATGTGGGCGTACCATGGATTTATATAAGGGCAATAAGATATTCTCCATCTTATTCTCTATTCCTTTTTGAATGATTCCTTACATCCTGTTTGCTTTTTTGACTGCTACTGCACACTGTGTGGATGTCTTCAGAGAACTATCCACAATGACTCCAAGATCTCTTTGCTGATTAGTTGTAGCTAAATTAGCCCCCATCATATTGTATGTATAGTTGGGGTTATTTTTTCCAATGTGCATTACTTTACATTTATCCACATTAAATTTCATTTGCCATTTTGTTGCCCAGTCACTTAGTTTTGTGAGATCTTTTTGAAGTTCTTCACAGTCTGCTTTGCTCTTAACTATCTTGAGCAGTTTAGTATCATCTGCAAACTTTGCCACTTCACTGTTTATCCCTTTCTCCAGATCATTAATGAATAAGTTGAATAGGATTGGTTCTAGGACTGACCCTTGGGGAACACCACTAGAGGTGTTGGAAGGGTTGTACTGGCAGCAGGAGTCTCAGCACATGAAGGAGTTTACAGAAGCTGACAGGTTGGGGACCTGCAAATATAAGGCTGTGTGTGACAACACATGTACAGAGGCAGCATGGGCTAGTGGAGCTGCTATTGGACTGAAAGTCAGGAGACCTGGGTTCAGTTACCAGCTCTGACCTGCTGATTTGCCCAGGGTCACACACTGTGCCTCTGTTTCCCGTTTCTCTGTAATGTCTTCAAGACATGGGCTGTCTCTTACTATGTGTCTGTGGAATGCCCAGCACAATGGGACCTTGATCTCACCTGGGGATCTCTAGGCACTACTGTAATATTTTTAATAGGACCTATGTGTGGGCTGGGCTTTAACAACAACATTTTATCAAATCCCTCGAACTAGCTGGTCAAGCAGCTAATTGAAAGTTGCAAAAGTGAATCATTTTCTTTTTACACTTCTCTCTCGCGCTCTCTCTCTCTCCTCCCAGCCAGGCTGGCTTATTTCCATCCTCTTTCCACTTCTCTTTGTTGTTGCTAAAAAGATTAAACTTGTTTGATCAGGTTCTGAGTCAGCAGAGTTGGAGAAGAGAAGATGAATGAGGCTCTTGAATGTTGTTCATTCCCCACATGGCTCTCCTCTTGGGGGGGGGGGAAAATTCCCCCAATGTACTTTAACACGCTGATTTTAATGTTCTTTTTATTTTTAAGTCATTTTGCCCCTTCTTGTCTTATTTTGTCTTCTCTGGGATAATGGTGCTCCCTTCAATCCTGCTGCTCTCCACTCTGATCCTTTCTGCTGTTTTTCTGGTTTAAAAAGGGCTCTCCCTTTCTTCTTCAGTAAGCCGGGACAGGATCCTAAAGTGCAAGGAAGTTTCTGTTCTCTTTTGTCCCCCCAAACCATTCCCCCTCAGCTCGACTCTTGTATCTTGATCCTCTTCATAAAGCTTAAGAGGCAGGTGCATTCAAAACTCCTTAGACCTGGAGCAAAAGGCTGAAGTGTGGAAAGAAATCTAAAATGTCGTGTGGAGAGATGGGTGCTAGGTCTTTCGGAGAATGTTTGCAAAACAGACAGGACTTCCCGGTGCATGTGGGAGGGAACCTAGATCAGAAATATGGTGGGAGAGTTAATTAGCATTAATATGTATTGTCATAGCTCCTAGGAGCAGACCAGAACCCACTTGTGCTAGGTGCTGTACACAGCCAGAACAAAAAAACAATCCCTCCCCTAAAGAGCTGGCAATCAAAGTATAAGACAATGAACAACAGATGGATATAGACAGATGGGGGAAGCACAAGGAAACCCTGACACTGTTCAGTTTTTTGTGGCATCGCAACAAAGGAAAGTTTTAAGGAGGGCCTTGAAGGAGGATAATGAGTTAGTTTTGCATATGTTCACGGGGAGCTTAGATTTCGCTTTTGACTTGGCACGTTTCATTAGTTCCTTCAATATGTCTGGCCTCTTGGCCACGTTAGGGTGTTAGCTAGGGGCTTTGGTAGAGCAGCCCATTACAGTGCAGACGTGGTAGCACCTAGCAGGAATGTGCACAGTTCTTGTCATGTCAATATCTCTGAG
Source organism: Gopherus flavomarginatus (assembly GCF_025201925.1). NCBI lineage: Eukaryota > Metazoa > Chordata > Testudines > Testudinidae > Gopherus > Gopherus flavomarginatus. Next base: position 38,544,496 of record NC_066624.1, on the reverse strand, counting down.
TTAAGATGTAGGCCTGTAACACATTCATTCAGGGAGCCACTTCTGGATTATCATTTATTATTTTTACTTGTGGCTTGACTCCAGTGACTTTCTCACAGATGGATCTGACTCATGATGCTTGGAGTTAGATATGAGCTTCCCCACAGTGCAGGGATGGGGTTGGGAGTCAGGGAGTTGTTTTGGATCTGGTGTTGGATCAGGCACATGTCTAAATCCTTACCTACAAGTCTATTAAAACCAAAGAAATAAGGTAAAGACAACAAAAGGGATGGATTGAACCCAAACCTTGGGCATCCCGGATTTGGGTGTATTTAAAATCCAAATCTAGCTCTGAACTGTATAGCTTAAGCCCCTCTCTAGTGATGTGTGAGCAGGGGTGGTGATCTGTGCCAGGCCTTTACGGAATATGGGACTGTATCTCCAGCACCTAGTACAATGAGGCCCCACGATTCTGATTGGGGCCTTTGGGGGCATTAGCACAATACTGCTACTTAATATTAGTTGCCTCTTCTGCTCCTTTCCAGTTTACCCAGCATTTCTCAGGAAGGATATATAGCTTAAAACCAACTACCTGTCACATATGTGGAAAACCTGGAGAGCATGGATTGGACTCCTCAGCCATCTTAAGTTTCCTCAGTGACTTTTCCCCCGGCAGACCTCATCCTTATATCGAGGGATAGCTGCTGCCACCAACAATATAGCTTCAAAAAAGAGTTCTTAAACTGTCCTCTCATGAGCGGCCAATTGTTTCCTATTCTTGACCGGGGGGGTGGGGGGCGGGGCGGAGAATGGGAGGAAACAAACAGAAGAAAATGGTGCATCTGTAATCCTGGATTCGGCTTTACAAATGCCATGTGGTGGTACTATGTGTGTCATTCATGGAGGTGATTTTACACTAAAAAATCCAATTTAAACCTGACCTTTCACGTACGAGAACATAATAGATTGTGCAGCCAAATAGCATCCTCCTAGTTGGGGACAGCAGTGAACTGGAATATTAGTTTTGTGAGGGTGCATTTGAATTTTGCAAATTAATTAGTCAGAAGTTGCATGTCTAAGTACTGGTCCATTAATGTACCTGTGACAAAGAGCATTCCCACTTGGGTATGCTGCCGGAGGCACAATGCGTACATGGTGGTTTTGTGTTAGAAAGGAAGCATTTCTCTCCTCTATCAGCTCACCGTGATATCAGGTTCTGAGAATTGTATCACTATAAAATAAATGCTTTCCCAGGGTGAGATTGTGATTTGGACTATATGCCTGGGTGCGGAGCTGTAGGCATCTGCTTACTCCCTGCGGGGCAGGTGGGTGGGAAGCGGAGGAGCCAAGGCTCTCCTTGCCCTGCCCCTCCTCCACTCCCCAGAAACACTGGTCCTTGGACCGGTGTTGCTGCAGTGGGAATTGTACTCTGCTGCTATTATAGGCTAGCAGCAAATCACTCTAAGAACAAAGGGTGCTGGTCTTTCATCAGTGCTGGGCATCAAGTTGCCATCTAGTCACAGGAGCAGTATTTGCTGTTTGTATTGCAGGAGCCCCTGGGAGCTCTGGCGGTAGATCAAGGCCCCATTGTGCTAGGAGCTGTACAAACTCTGAACAAAAAGATGATCCCTACCCCCAGGAGCTTACGGTCTAGTGATCCATATTGATTACATGAATGCTGGTTACACCAGTGATACTCCTTCCATCTTGACAATACTTAGTGTTAAATGGGGACTCTCTCCCAAATATCTGCCACAATGTCCAGCAGCTGCAGCTGCCTAGCAGTTAGAGAGAAATTCTTCTCAGCTTTGCCCTCCATGCTACCCACCCCTTCCCCCCTCCTGTGTGGTTGGAACAGCCTGATACTTGGAGGGGAGCCTCAGCTCACTCATGTGAGTCTGTTGCAAGCCTTTAGGTCTCCCAATAATCAGTTTTAGATCAAAACTTCCAAGTGTGGCTCTTTGCGTGGCAGCTCCCTATGTCAGCCTGGGGCTGCTAATCCCCATCTTCCTGCTGACTTGGGAGGCTGCTGCGGGCGGCTGCTATGTTAAGCATTTATGTTAATACCTTATCAGGCAGTCACATCCCATGGCTTATCATTTTCATCAAGTCTTGGTTTTATGGTTGAAAGGAATTACTTTCAAAGGACCATTACCAGCCTCCCTCTTTCTTACGGTCTTATGCTTGTCTGCTATTAAGCTTTTCTAGAGACAGGGTTTTTTTTGAGTAAAGCTCATAAAAGCTGCTATTTATAAGTTCCTTGTTCAAGCCCCCTTACATCAGTTACTGCCTTGGTCTCTCTGGTGGACTGAAATGATCCTGTTTGAATCTACTGGCAAATTCACTGGGAAGGAGCAAAGACATGTCTTTCATATGGGCCACATTCTCCGCAGGGGTCTGATGCCAATGGAGCCATCCGCACAGAGAATTTGCCCCACTAGGTGTATGATCAGGTTGTGACCGGGGCCATGCATGGGTGCGAGAGGATGTGGGAAGGTGCCAGGAGTCTCATGCCGGAGCTGGGCACAGCTGGCCCACCCCCAGAGGCAAGGCCTGGTTCTGGTCACTCGTGGCAATAGCTAGTGTGGGAAGCTGTGATGTGGGACACTGGTGGGGAAAGCACACCAACCAGGCTGAGCATAGGGACCAGGATGTGGTCAGTCAGGCCTAGTGGTCGGAGTCGGGAGCCAGGAACTGGAGCTGGGGGGTTGGAGTTGGAGATGGAGTTAGGAGTCAAGCCAAGGGTCAAACCAGGGCAAGAGTCAGGGGTATACGGAGATGAGGAGGATTCGGGATAAGGAGGGCAGGAATCTAGAACAGGCAGGAAGATAGGGTTCAGGAATTAGGCGAGTCAGAGTCCAAAGGGGAAGCCAGCCAAGGATCCATCTAGTTGCTCAGATAAGATCCTGATGTGCATCCTACTGGCTTAGGTAATGTGTCTGAGCCAATCAGTGGGGTTGGATGGCTCCCTAGTCAGGAACTTCCTGGGCAGAGGGCCTGGTAAGCTAGAGCTCCACTATCTCCCTTCTCCAGTGGTTCTGGTGAGCTGCTGGGTGGCAGGCCAGGATCTGAGCTCAGCCTGGGGACCTGTGGGCTAGGTTCAACACCTGCGATCCCTCACACTAAGCCCGACAGCTGTGCGTGCATGTGTCTTCCATACTGGTCAGCTGCCTGAGCTATCACCCCATTGCCTGAGTTCACTCTGCTGAGCACCCTTCTGTTCCCACCCTCAGCCCTTTGTGGTTGTGCATTTCCTTCTTCCTGCTCCTGCTGTGCTTGCCCATCAGCCCCAGAGCTGGGGCTTTCTCTGCAACCCCCCACATGCACACTTACAGCCCCACAGCTGGCAGGCAGAGGGCTAAATGTGCAGTCTGAGGGAGAGGAAGAGATGGGAGGAAATGGAGAAAGGCAGCAGTGATTGGGAGAGTGGAGAATGTGGGAGATGGAGGAGAGGGAAATAGAGGAACACAGGGGAAAATAATGCAACTAGGGGCTGATTCACAAAAGGCAAACAAACAAGTCTAAACTCCACAGGTGACTTACTGTGGGATGATGAGACTCCCACTACTGCCACCAGGAATGCGATACTAGGTGAATCCTGGGAATAAAGTAAACATCCACAACAGCAAAAACAATTCTAATCTGATCCAGTTAAATGTGTGACTCCTTGGACCCTAATGGCCACTCAACTTGGGTTCTGGGGGGATTTTAAGGGGGAACAAATGCCAAAAAGAGCTCCTGGCCATTCATTCTGGAGAGTGCCAGCCCATGAGACAACAGGAAAAGGCTCCCAGCTGCTGCAATGGCATAGTGGGTGGGGGTAAAATGCTGTCTTGCTGATTAAACCTATCCAGAGTGTGTTGTAGCTGCTATGGGACTTGGGAGATCTGGGTTCAGTTCCTCCTTCTGGCACTGATTTCCTGAGCCACCTCAGTCAAATCACTTTATCTCACAGTCCCTGATTGAGGCAAGCACTTAAGCATCTGCTTACGTGCATTTCTATTCAGGAGAACAGTTAAGCACATACGAAGGAGCTTTTCTGTCCTAGAGCCTTAGTGCCTCCTCTGTAAAATGGGGATCAAATACTTCCCAGCGTCACAAGGGAGGTTGTGGAGATGTATTTGTTAAAGGTTATTGGGTGGTCTGACACTGTGGGCCGTAGAAATGCCTACACGAAGCCAGCATTTTGAGAATTACTGCCAAGCTCTTGAGTTGAACCTAGAAGCAAAAAGAAAGTTGACTGCGAGACATAAGCCGAGGGGCTCTGTGCTGCAATGACTAGCCCTGCGCAGGAGGACAGCTGCATTCTGTGCCGCTTGTCATATGTAATTCGTTCTGTTCTTCAGGGTCTCAGCTTTCATTAAACACGAGTTGCTAGCCTTCTGGCTGTACAGCAAGTCTTGATGATGTAAACTGCCCTGTGCTCTGGAGTCAGGGCATCTTTGGATTTTCTGAGACAGATACATTCCATTTGTGTTCATAGTGGTATTTTTCGCTGATGAATTAAAAATGGATCTCAGCACCTTGTCATGCCACTTGCCAATAACACAAAAACTTTTCAAATGCCTGCATCAGACACTACTGCAGTCACGTTCCATTGCCTGTGCAAAACAGTATTGTAACAGTTGGAGAGAAGGACCGAACGAATGACTCTGCCCTTGGGCAGACACGTATCATACAGATAGACACCTGGATAGACAGAGCTGGCTGCTGGAGCTAGGAGAGAGCAGCTCCTTACCGCACAGTATGAGAGGCACAAAGTGAGCACTTGCTTCCAGGAGAGCTTTACAGGAGAGGCTAGGCAATAACCTCAAAGATGTCTAAAATAAGCTGAGAGTAGGGTGACCAGACAGCAAGTGTGAAAAATCAGGAGAGGAGGTGGGAGGTAATAGGAGCCTATATAAGAAAAAGACCCCAAAATCGGGACTGCCTCTATAAAATTGGGACCTCTGGTCACCCTAGCTGAGGGAGGGCAGGCAGAGTGAGTGAGGAGCCTCTGGGTGCCCTCATGGAAGGGCAGAGGCACAAGGAGATGCATCAGCCCAGGTCAGAGGGATTGGGACCATTTCTAGATGGTAGGCTAATATTTGCAGCAGTTCTGCCAGAAGTTATTAAGCTTGATAGTGCTCACCTACTGACCAGGCGGGAACAATCACTTCCGTTACAGCCTGTGTGAGGCAGGAGGCCAGCCTACACATTGCCAGTGCTTCCCTCCAGCATCAAAAGCTCTGCCTGACCTCGCCCTGACTTCAGGTGGGTCTGGGCTAGGTTCTAGCTGGGCCTTCCTCACAGCTCTACTTCCCTACTAGAATGGAATAAAAACACAGAGGCCCAGATCTTTAAAGGTATTTAGGCCTTGTTCTGTTCAGTGTTGTCATGCCCAAGTCTCATTTTCAAACATGATTTATGCACTTGGTAGCCTATATCCCATTGACTGTTAATTTAACTCCCATTTGAAATGAAATTTAGGCTCCTAAATCAGCTAGGTGTTACAGTGCTGAGTGCAGCAGTGCCTAAATACCTAAGAGTCTGATCTAATGCCTAAGAGTCTGAAATCACTAGGAATCTTTCCATGGATCGGTGTTTATTTTGCAGAAGAGAAGAGTACCACATGAGCCTTTCACCCCTTCACCAGAATGAGAGGGGACTCGTATGAAAACAAAAGGGGGTTTTGACATAAGAGAAGGAAATGTATTTCTATGCACCAAGCAAATAAGCTATGGAATCCAAAGCCAGTAGATATGCTTGTAGCAAATAGCATAGTCAGATCCAGTACAGGATTAGACCCATGTGTGAATGAGAACAGCATCACAGTTCCTCCAGCAAGGATCAGATTAAAAGGATTATCAGTCTGTCAGGGTAGAAGGTTGTTATAATCTGGGGCTGCATAGCACTTTCCCTCTCCTGACTCATGGTAAGTGTTGAAGAATTGGCTGCCCTATTGTAACTTCCCATGAATCATCTGTCCTTGGTGAGCACTGGAGACAGGGCAGCAGGCTAAATGGGCCGTTGGTCTCCTTGGGTGTGGCAATTCCTCTCCCTGAGTTTCTGAGGCTCTGGTATAGCTTGTCACTTGATTTAGACATCTCTAAATCTACTGGTGAAAGATACCAAACTGTGCACAACATCTGGCCAAGCGCACCTTGGGATGAATAGAGAACCATTATCTCGTCCCTTTAAATCCCATTTTCACCTGCTTATGTGGTACAGGCTAGAGCCTTGCTGGTGATACATACTGAGGCTTGAAGCTCATCTGCTTCGCAAAATCCACTTGTCGCCTTTTAAAAATAAACTTTCCTGTCTGCTTTGTTCAGCCTTGACTGAGTAACATGGGGCCGGGCTCAGCAAAGCAGCTAAGGGGATAATTTGTAATATGCATGCGCTACATAGAATGAAGGGCCAAACCCTGAGAGGTTCTGAGCATTGAAGTCAATGTTAGATCAAAGGCAATTCACATGCTCGCAGTTTATGATGATGAACTATAAGGATTGTGGTAGCACGTAGGGATCTCAGTTATGGATCAGGGCCCCACTGCGCAAAGCAGAGACGAATAGTCTATCCCTGCTCCAAAGGCTTACAATCGAAGTTGAAGATGAGCAACAACAGGTGGATGTTAAAAGCAGACAGGGGATAAGGAGCATCAGGTGACAACTGTGAACCTGGGGCTTTCTGGCTGCACTCTTGGAAAGTGGATGTCCGGGCTCAGGAATTAGTGATATTAACTAAATATGCAAAGGTAAAACTATTTGGAGAGGCTATTCAAAAGAAAAGAATCACTGGGTAAGTCCAAATGCATCTTTTCTGTAGTCTCTTTCAGCACCTAGCCAATTGCTGAGTCAAATCCGCAGCTGGTGCAAATCATAGCAATGCCAATGCAGTCTCTAGAGCTACACCAGTTTACACCAGCTGAGGATATTGGTTGGGATTTCCAAATGGCTGACGTGGCAGAAGTCAATGGGAGTTGTGCTCCTGAATCTCACGCCTGGCCCATGATGTGGGTGTGGAACAGTGTCACCAATGGATTGTAGAGCAAGCCTCTCTCACAGGACGTTTTATAGCGCTGGAGCCCTTTGTTGCTGCTGGCAGTCAGGCTGGGTTAGGGCTGGAGGAGGTGAAACCCTAGCTGCTTTCTTTAGGCTGGTCAAAGTCATTTTGTCTTGGAGAGGTTTTAGCCAGACCCCATCTATTGTCATTCACGTCAGCTGAGCTGGGCTGATTCATGCTAGCTGAGGATCTGGCCCTTTGGGTATTTATCATTCTGTCTTGTTTTTATTCCATCTCACTCACGTGCTGTAACCACGTTCTGCAGTGAAGTCACATGGACCCTGCGTGTTGCCTCCAACACCCTGATACAGGGCCGATCTGTATCACCGTCCACTCCCCATCACACAAGGGAGTGTGACAAGACTGAAGGAGTGTAAATTCAAATGAACAACCATACCCCTGCAGTGTCCGGAGCGGTAAGAACTGTGGTGACTGTGTGTAGTTACTGCACCTTTAAGGTCTTGAACAGACTGCGCGGTGGAGTTCGAATGACTTGGCAGCCGATAGCCACTTGCGGCTGGAGTTGAGGGTGGAGACAAGGCCATGAATGAAGTGGTGCTGGATGCAGCTGGTAAATAAGGACCCCTCAATGGGATTGCTTGATCCCTTTTATTGTGGTTGCTACTATGTGCTTTTTGCTCTTGCTGTTTCATCCAATTAAAATAGCTGCAGTTAATTAAAAGACATAATGGATTTCAAGAGACATACTGCAAGTTGCCCCTCTCGTCCTTTCAGCAGATGCCGCCTTAGCCAACTTGCTCAATGCTCTGTCTTCTGTGCTTTTATTTTTAACTAACTCCTCTGGGTTTCTCTAGCTCACATGTTTTAAAGAGAGTAGCTCAAATTGCCTCCCCCAGAGTAATAAAATGCAGCCCACTGGCCACCCTTTCCCTGTAATTGCAGCGCGAGGGCAAAGTTGAGCAGCAGCAGGTTTTTGTAGCTGGTGAATTCCAACAAGCAATTTCTATTTCCAGGGCAGACGTGAGAGCTAGCCAGTGTTAGGGTTGTGGGCATTTTTAGGATTAAACATGTATGCAAATAGAGATGCAAATGAGGTGCATCCCTTGGGCATCTGGCTAGTTACTAATATGGCACTCAGTGTCCAAAGTTTGATGACCTCTGGCTTATAAGAGGAAGAAGAGAGCCTGCTGTTGCTTCCCTTAAGCCTCTCTTACAGAAAGCCTGTTTTTCTGAATGGCATTTAGGGCTTGTGTGCAATGTAACGTGGCCCAAGGGCAGAGCTGCAATGTGTGGCTCTCATTTAAAGCACATGGACGCTGGAGGTAGGTGGACTCTTGTTTCAATTTCACAAGCATGAGGGTGGATGGATCGCAGTTGGGAGAACAGTTCCCAAGGCTCATCTGTCACTTTGTGGCTAATATAGTCAGCCCACAGGCATTGGCTGTATTGCCCAGTCCCTATACAGATCTGATGGTAAAAACATACTGACCTTATAAAAACAAGCATTAGAAACAGCTCTTGTAAAACCAAGTGGCAAATGGAAGGAGGGGTGGGGGAACCAGTGCTGCAGGAGTATTTTGAATTGAAAGGAAAACTCTATGCTTTGCATTTCTTCCTATTAAAAATGCTAATAGCCACTGGATCTTTTGATTATTTAATATGATTCGGAATAAGAAGTATTTGTATTCATTTTCAGAGATGATGCGCAGATCTGATCTTAAACTGATTTAGACAGCATTGTACATCAAGAAAAATGAGAAGGGAAAAAGTCTAACGTATAGTAATTTTTTTACATTGTGCTTCTTGCAAGCCTGCACAAATTCTAAGCTATAGATACTTTCTATCTCCAAAGTTTACATTACAAAAGAACATCAGGCATGTACCGTTAAAGTACTGTAAGAGCAGGAAATGCCAAAATGAAGAGGACATGCTCAACTTTAACTGTGTCACCTTGCACTGTGTATGATGATACAGTTGTTAATAACATAAACACATGATATATCCTCAAATACTGCTATATTATTATTATTTATTGTTGTTGTTGTTGTTTTATTATTTGTATTATCAAACTGCCTCGGAGACCCATTCATAGACAAGGACCCCATTTGGTAGGCAGTGTACACAGAGCAAAAAGCCCCCTCAGTGTTGTCTACAGTCTAAGATGCACTGCAGTGGTGTATGACACTCCTCCAATAATATGTATTAGGTACTGGGTCTGGAGTAACCATCCCATATGCTTGAAGTTATGCGGGTAGATATGGCTACCAACTGGAGTAGGTAAGTGCTCTCCTTTTCCTTGTACAAAATGCTAGCAGACTTATTCCCAGCTCCCTCCCTCTACATTTTATTTCTTTACCCTTAATTGAGGTCCACTTCCTGTTTTAAAAAGACTCTCATAGAATATCAGGGTTGGAAGGGACCTCAGGAGGTCATCTAGTGCACCCCCCTGCTCAAAGCAGGACCAATCCCAAGACAGATTTTTGCCCCAGATACCTAAATGGCCCCCTCAAGTATTGAACTCACAACCCTGGGTTTAGCAGGCAAATGCTCAAACTGAGCTATCCCTCCCCCTGACACTTTCCCAAGTGTCTGTGAAGGCAGGCAACATCCACCTCCTTTTGTATTACTATTAAGGTTTATTCCGTGTCTTTAAAACACGGGCACCCAGCTGGAGGTGGGTTGGCACTATAAGCATGTTTGGATCTGAAAAGGAAATGGAATGGAATCTTTTCCCACCTACGCTAAGCAGGCTTGAATCTGCTAACAGAGCATAGAAAGAAGGAGGCTGGCCAGAGACAGTAAACAAAACAGAGCCCTGAGGGTGGCCAAGTAAGTACAACTCCAGTCACTTCAATGGAGCTTAAGGGGCAAACACCAGCAGTGAATTAGGCCCCTAGCACGTGTGATGGAATGAAACCCCAAATGATCCCATATATCCCACATAGCTATAATATATATTTGACTGGTGCACAAATTTCACTTGTGTGTATGTATGTATGTGTTTGTGCACCAGTCAAATTTTATTGTTTGAAGCAGTTCAGAGTTTTGGAATAATAGAAATAGCATTGGAGTAGGTGGATTAGTGGGAAGAATAAATAGATGGCAGTTAAAGTTGCGTGATAAATGCAATTTAACACATGGTTCTGCAGTGTATCGGATGAATATTACCACTTCATGTGTATAATATATATGTGGTTTGATCCCACCCAGCCTTGAGAGCTAAACTAGGTCAGTACTTGGACAGGAGAAGGAAAAAAGAGGTGCTGGTGTCTTAGTAAAGGCACACTTCTGGCTGAGTCCATGCTGAACCAATTCCCATGGTGTTAGAGATTGCTGGGCTGCTGGAAGTGCCATGTTTTGAATGAGGTATGAAACTGGGCTCCTGAGCACTTGTGGTCATTAAAGCTAGAATAAGAGGCCCATATACCTCCTAAGGCCCATACCTCCTAAGATCTCCTGTTGAGGCTTATTTAGCAGAGCTGGCAGAATATTGTAAAAATGTTTCCCATGATTACTACATTTTTACAGGATTTTATTTCATCTATGTTTACCTTCTTTTATGTTTGCTGTCTGTGTGTATATTTGTCAGTCAGGTTGTAGGCAGAAATGTTCACCTGAACAGTGAGCTTTGGGGACCTGATTTTCATTTACACTAAAACTCCTTTAATGTAGGTGTAAATGTAGTTCATATCCTTTTACATGGCACCTACACTGCCAGAGAGGTAGGTGTTTGTGTGGGGGGCTTCATGTAAATGAGAATGAAAGCGGGGGTGAATATTTGTGGAGACTGGATTTTGAATTTATAGAGTATTTGTCTGCTTATCCGATCAGAGAACAAACTGTACTGTGTGACCTATGTGTCCAATCAAAGTAGCTCAAATTTCAGCTAATGGCAGTGAACTGCTTCCAAACATGACCAAGAATTATTCATAGAAATTAGGACTAATTTCAAATAATAAATGATATAAAGCAAATCACAGGTGGCTTGTAAAGTTCACAAAGAGAAAGAGGCTGTGAACTATTTATAAATATAAATTAACAAATGGAGCTAGGTAAAGTACCATGAGATACTTAGATGTAGGGTTGCCAGTTTTGGTTGGATGTATTCCTGGAGATTTCATCACATGAAATTATCTTTAATTCTTGGAGACTTCAAGCCAATTCTGGAGGGTTAGCAACCCTACTTGGACGGAAGGCATTCTAGAGGGCATAGTCTATATAATGTAATTTCTTTTAATGCTGAATAGATTAATTGTTTAACCCCACTTCCCTTTCTCATGGTTATATGAGACATGCTCTTCTCTGAATACATATATATTATTAAAAACACAAACTAGGTGTTCATGAAGATGGGTTTAAATTGAAATGTAATACTTGGATTTTAATTTAAAAAATTAATAGTCTTTCCCTGGGGGTACCAATGTGTGTGTCATGTATGCAGAGATGAGACAATGGTTCTGGTCAGTTTTGGGGCTTACCTTATGGATAATCAGTTAAGAAAAATAAATAGCTGGACAACAGGTGTAGGAGTATTGGTTAGCAGACAGGGCCCTGACTGAGTAAAGTATAAGGCACTTGCATAATTTTACCAAGTGAGTTGTCCCAGGAAAATTAATGAGACTATTGACGTACATAATCTTAGGCATGTGTCTATGTCATGTTTAATAGTTGCTTGAATTGAGGTTTCAAGCAGGGCATTGGAAATTGGGAGTCTTGGCTTCTATTTCTGGTTTTACAGTGTGATCTTGTGTAAGTCATACAGTAGAACCAAGAGGAAGAGCAAGGACAGGGTAGGCCCATTACTTAAAGGGGGTGGGGCAATAACAGAAAATGTGGAAATGGCAGAAGAGCTTACTGAGTTGTTTTGGTTTTCATCAAGAAGGTTGGTGGTGATTGGACATCTAACATAGTGAATGCCAGTGAAAATGAAGTAGGATCAAAGGCTAAAATAGAGAAAGAACAAATTAAAACTTACTTAGACAAGTTAGATGTCTTCAAATCACCAGGACCTGATAAAATATATCCTAGAATACTCAAGGATCTGACTGAGGAGGTATCTGAGCCATTAGCGATTATCTTTGAAAAGTTATGGAAGATAGAAGAGATTCCAGACCAGAAAAGGGCAAATATAGTGGCAATCTATAAGAAGGGAAATAAGAACAACTCAGGGAATTACAGACCAATCAGCTTAACTTCTGTACTCGGAAAGATAATGGAGCAAATAATTAAGTAAGCAGTTTGCAAACATCTAGAAGATAATAATGTAGGTAACAGTCAGCATGGATTTGTCAAGAACAAATCATGTCAAACCAACCTGATAGCTTCCTTTGACAAAGTAACAAGCCTTGTGGATAGGGGGAAAGCAGTAGATGTGGTATATCTTGACTTTAGTAAAGCTTTAGATACAGTCTCAGATGACCTTCTCATAAACAAACTAGGGAAATGCAACCTGGATTGAGCTACTGAAAGGTGGGTGCATAACTGGTTGGAAAACTGTTCCCTGAGAGTAGTTATCAGTGGTTCACAGTCATGCTGTAAGAGCATAATGAGTGGAGTCCTGCAGGGATCCTTCTGGGTCCTGTTCTGTTCAATATCTTCACCAATGATTTAGATCAGGGGTTGGCAACCTACGGCATGCATGCCAAAGTTGGTTCGTAAGCTGATTTTTGATGGCACGTGGGGTGGGCTGAGCCACTCAGCCTGCCGCCACTCTGGGGTTTCCACTACCGGCTCCTGCCAGCTGGGGTCCCACCGCCGGTCCCACTCAGTACCTACTGCTGGCCAGGAGTTCCTTCCCCTAGGCTGGCAGCGGGCTGAGACCCCAACTGGCAGGAGCCGGTGGCCGAAACCCGAGGGCAAGGCAGGCTGAGCCCAGCTCTGGGGTTCTCACTGCTGGCCCCTTGCCAGCCGGGGTCTTGCTGCCTGTACCACTCAGCACCCGCTGCTGGCCTGGGTGAAGGAACTCTAGGCTGGCAGTGGGCTGAGACCCCAGCTGGCAGAAGCCGGTGGCTGAAACTTCAGAGCTGGGCGGGCTGACCTGCTCAGCCTGCCGCTGCTCTGGGGTTCTGGCTGCTGGCCCCTTGCCAGCCGGGGTCCCTGCTGCAGCCCCACTCATCTTGCTTCCGGTTGGCGTTCCAGTGCAGGCCCCCTGCCAGACAGGTCCAGGCCTCCAGCCCTGCTCAGCCCTACCAGCCGCCAGCTCCATTCACCTCAGCTGCCGATCTGCGGTTCCAGCTGGTTAACAATTGATCACTCAGAAGCCTGTGTGCAGCTTAAAGTATCCAAATACGTGCCACCACATTGGAAAACTTAGCAAGGAAAAGCAAGGGCAAGGATCACATTAAACTAATAAGATCTGCATTTTAATTTAATTTTAAATAAAGCTCCTGAAACATTTTGAAAACCTTGTTTACTTTACATATAACAGTAGTTTGGTTATATATTATAGACTTATAGAGAGACCTTCTAAAAACCATTAACATGTATTACCGACACTCGAAGCCTTAAATTAGAGTGTATACATGAAGACTCGGCACACCACTGCTGAAAGGTTGCCGACCCCTGATTTAGATAATGGCATAGAGAGTACACATAAAGTTTGCGGATTCTACTAAGCTGAGAGGGGTTGCAAGTGCTTTGGAGGATAGGATTATAGTTCAAAATGATCTGGACAAACTGGAGAAATGGTCTGAAGTAAATAGGATGTCATTCAATAAGGACAAATGCAAAGTACTCCACTTAGGAAGGAACAATCAGTTGCATACGTACAAAATGGGAAATGACTGCCTAGGAAGGAGTACTACGGAAAGGGATCTGGGGGTCATAGTGGACCACAAGCTAAATATGAGTCAACAATGTAACACTGTTACCAAAAAAGCAAACATCATTCTGGGATGTATTAGCAGGAGTGTTGTAAGCAAGACATGAGAAGTGATTCATCTGCTCTACTCTGTGCTGATTAGGCCTCAGCTGGAGTATTGTGTCCAGTTCTGAGTGCCGCATTTCAGGAAAGATGTGGACAAATTGGAGACAGTCCAGAGAAGAGCAACAGAAATGATTAAAGGTGTAGAAAACTATGAGAGAAGATTGAAAAAGTTGGGTTTGTCTACTCTGGAGAAGAGAAGACTGAGAGGAGACTTGATAACTGTTTTCAAGTCCATAAAAGGTTGTTACAAGGAGGAGGGAGAAAAATTCTTCTTCTTGACCTAAGAGGATAGGACAAGAAGCAATGGGCTTAAATTGCAGCAAGGGAGGTTTAGGTTGGACATTAGGAAAAACTTCCTAAGTGTCAGGGTGGTTAAGCACTGGAATAAGTTTCCTAGGGAGGCTGTGGAATCTCCATCACTAGAGATTTTTCAGAGCAGGTTAGACAAACACTTGTCAGGGATGGTCTAGACAATACTTAGTCCTGCTATGAGTGCAGGGAACTGGACTAGATGACCTCTCGAGATCCCTTCCAGTTCTTTGATTCTCTGAAGTCATTTCACAGGCCTTGCCTCTGTTCGTCCAGCAGATTGAACTAATTCATGTTTGTATGTTTGTCTGAAAAGAAGACAAATGTCTTGGTCTTTGATAAAAGGACAAAGAATAATGATGATTATTATTACAAAATACGTTCATTTATTTCAGCATATGTAGTGTGCTTGTTCTCAAGCTCTGAGCACAAGAACCAATCTGTTGAAAAACACATATATACATCATCTGTTGTCAATATCAAAACACCAGGGCCGCCCGGGGGGGGGGCAAGAGGGGCAATTTGCCCCAGGCCCCGGGCTCTGCAGGGGCCCCCACTAGAGTTTTTTGGGGCCTCTGGTGCGGGGTCCTTCACTCGCTCGGGGGCCCCAGAAAACTCTTGCGGGGCCAGGCCCCGGAGCCTCTTCCGCTCCCGGTCTTCGCTGGCGGGGGAGTCCTTCCGCTCCGGGGCGGAAGGACCCCCTGCCATCGCATTACCGCCGAAGCGGGACCTGCCGCCGAAGTGCAACCCGGTCTTCGGCGGTAATTCGCTGGCGGGGGGCACTTCAGAGCACTTCAGCGGCGGGTCCCAGAACGGAAGGGCCCACCGCCGCCGAACAGGGCCAGCTCTAGACATTTCGCCCCGCGGGACCAGCAGACCCTCCGCAGCCATACCTGCGGGAGGTCCACCGGAGCCGCCTGCCGCCAATGGCCCTAGACCCCCGGAATCCTCTGGGAGACCCTGCAAAACACTCCTCAACTCACAAAAACTGAGGACTTGCCTCATTCAACCACTTTCTTAGAAAAAGTCTGGTTAAACTGACTGTGCAGTGCCCTGAAAGTCAGTAAACTCTAGCTGGGGCAGGCCTAAAATGATCTCATACCTGGCTATTCTTATTCATATTATAGTAGTTGTCCCCTCAATGCTAGGTGTTCTGGGTACAGAATGACAGACTGTCCATGTCCCAAAGAGAAAAAGTGAGAGGAGAAACTGAGGCACAGAGTTGCAAAGTGACTTTTCTAAGGTCATGCAGCAGGAGAGCTGGGAATAGAACTCAGCTCTCCTGTTTCTCAGTCCAGTGCCCTGCCCTCTAGACTATGATCCAGGTAAACTTGCTAAAAAAATGTTTTGGAAAATGTGGAAAGTCCACCCTAAGGCCTCAATCCTGCAATGAGCCCATCATTGGGTAAAATCCAGGACCAATATGGAGCCACTGTCTTCAGTGATGTGCCATGCAAGCTCAGGGATCCATCCACCTGGAGCTCCTTGCAGCATTGAGGTCTAAAATATTATCCCTGACCCCATTATTCTGCCATGCTGGGGCAGTTGTGAGAGTCTGCAGGGCTGTGCAAAAACAGTGAACCTTTTTTGCTAAATTTGGTGCAAATTCCCATTTTCTCTCTGGGCCGTTCCATCTTCCTCCCCAAATTCTCTCTTGTGTGAAATTTTCACAAATGGTAGCTTTTGCTGTAAAGCATGTAAAATAATGCAAGTGGTAATGCACCCATTGCCCTCCAGCTAAATGATATTTCAGACTGTGAAATTCCAAACATTGAGGCTTTCACTTGTTAACCACAGGAAAATGGGCTCATTTGCACTCCATGAGGCCCTGCTTTCAAGAAAACTATTGATCGGAATGTTTCCCAGGATTATAGTGACTCATGACTAATTTTGCTAAATCGGATGTTTGGAATTTCAAGTGGAATGTTCTGCACAGCCCTGATCAACAGCTGCTTGGTTTAAACCTCAGGCAGGTAACTAACTTGTGCTCTCATGCTGCAAAGGGATTGTTATAGGTCCAATAGCGCTCCACCTACATGGATCTATTTACGGGATTGGGACCTGGACACACTCTTCTCAATCTTCTCCTATGTAGGCTCTAGTCCTGCCATTGACAGATGGACTTCTGCACCTGTGTGGAGCCCCACTGAAGACAGTGAGGTTCCACATGGGCCTCAGGGCTCATTTGCCCCCTTCCTCCCTTCTTTTTTCCAGTTCTTTAGGACTTGTAAGCCTTTGATTGCAGACCAAACACACACCATGTAAGAGCACAAGTGGCTGGTCTTGCTGCTCATAGTTTATAGTGAGAAGGATGCTGATTTTCAAGACAAGGAAGAATTATAATGGCTCTTTGGAGATAATAAAATGCATGACCTTTTTACAGAGCTATTTTATTAAGTCTTATTAGAAGTGGTGAACTGGTTTCATTTGTCTTATAAGCTCAACTCTGAAAGTTTCCTATAGGTTGAAACTTGATGTTTGTGGAATGAGAATAAGTCTGATCAAAAGAATAAAAGATCATTTGAATTTTGGTCCAAACAGATTTTCAGTCACAATTTGGGGTACAGAAAAGTGCTATGTAAATTTCTCAATAAAACCCAAACAGAGAGAGGAAGGGTTCTCTGAGAGGAAAGGGCTGTAGATGAGGTTTCAAGATATTCCATAAATTTGTAGGTTTTAGGATCTGAGGGACCCTATTGAACATCTAGTCTAACCTCCTGCATAACAAACACCAGAGACCTTCATCCTGTGATTCTTGCATCAACCCTAATCCTTTGTGATCTGAGATCTTGGTTCAGATTTTGGCTCCACCACAGACACCATGTGTATCCTTATGGTGTAGCCTTGTGTATCCATGTGTTCCATCTTTGAAAAGAGATAATAAATAATCCTTCCTTTCTTCCACCCTTTGTCTGCCTTATCTGTGAGCTTGCAAACTCTCTAGGGCAGAGATTGTCTCTCATGATGTGCCTGCACAGCACAATGGGGCTTAATCTCAGACGAGGCCTCCAGGCATTACCATAATACAAATAATAATAGTGTTAATCAGGGCTGATTCTGCCACCCATTGTCCACTCTGCCTAGTCCTTGATTGTCTTTCTAGACCATTCATTTCAATGGGACTTCAGGTGGAGTGAGGTGCTACTCAACCTGAGTAAAGGTCTTGGAATCTGGCTGCCCCTAACCCAAAAGGGATTTGGCAGGAGCCCTACTTTCCAATTGTACCAGGAGCTTGCTGCTATTTAAATAAATCAAAATCAAATAAAAACGGGACTTTTAACTGCTCCAGGGAGGGTTCCATCTTCGGAGGGGCATGCAGTGATTTAGCTATTAAGGTTAATGCTTGTCTTCCTGCTGTCTGTTGAATCTCTGGGTTAGGCAGTGCAAATAGCTTAGCCGGTAGTTTTAAAGGTCATTGTGCAAGGGAAAAAAAAGATCATACACTGCTCATGGAAATGTCCTTAGTAATCACTGCCTGCTTAAGGGAGGAAGGGGCGAGAGATTCCTTGAACATTTATCTCTTCCTGCTGATAGTTTTGTGACAGGCCTTGGATTTGTGGCAGCTCTAACAGTGTGAGGCTATATCCTTCTTTTATCTATGGCTCGCTCTACGATTTATGTCTTGGGTTGCGGTGGTGCTGCCTGGCATTTGAGCTGTAGTTACTGCTCACCTTTCATTCCAGAGCCTCCTTTCCTCCCTACACCAACTTTTTCCCCCATCATCTTGCACTAAATGGTAACATGGCTTTGTTCCAGTTGATGAGCAGGTCATGCAGCTACCTCCAAAATTACCATCCAGGCTGCTTCCTTGCTTGGCTAGCAGGCAATTTTGTAAAATTAAGGTTGCTTGTAGTTTGCAGCTCTTAATTTTCTCCTTTGCTTCCGCTGGACACCTATGCCAAATTTTTCAGAAGTGCCTATCTTGAGACACTGTAGGCTTGATTTTCAAGAGTGCCAAGTACCCGCAACTCCAATCAGAGTTGGTGGCAGCTGCAGATGCTCAACCCTTTCTGAAAATCAAGTCTAGAGTGTTGCATGTTGGCCACCCAAATAATACGAAACCTGAAATTAGCGGATAGCTCTGGAAAACTGATCCAAATGCCTCACTTTTGTGATACGTCTGACCAGCTCCAGACTGGTGGAACACAATCCTGCGATGACCTCTTCCCCCAGTTCTAATGACACAGGTACTACCCTGCCATCTAGGGATTGGCTGCACCTTCACCAATCTATACATTTTCACTGCCACCTTCTCCAGGCCCCTTAGGTTCATTGTTCTGTTTTACCCAGTACGAACAGTTCAGGCTTGAGCACTGTTTATTTTCATAGAATCGCTACCTGCTCTTTAGCTCATTAGCCAGAAATGAAACGTGAGCCTTGGACATGAAATGGATCTTCTCATGTTTGGGACCAGGTTAATTCTTGAGTTCTTTCAGTAGCGTCCCCAAATGCCACCCTCCCTTTTTGTCTTTCCTCAGCAAAGCTGTTGGACTGTGACCTCTTGGAGGAGGGGGGGTGGGTGCAGTCATGGCTTTCAGAAAGGCAGCTCTGAGGCAGGCGTTTAGCAGTGGCTCTACCAACTTGTTCTTTCAGAAGAGTGAACTATACCCTCAGTTTCACTACTGTAGCCTTATGGAGAGGAAGAATGATGGAGGGTGGAGGCAGAAGAGAGAGAGAGGGTCCTGTTCACTTTCACTGTTTCCAAAAATGAAGCATATTCAAATATGTGCTTGTACCAAGCTTACATAAAAAATTCACGATAAATTGATGAATCCTAGTAATCTGCAGTGCACTCTGTAGCCTTAATGTTCCTAGCACATTACAGCTCATGCACAGAGCTGAGTGACGGAATGAAAGCAGCTTTTCCAGTCTCTGTTCTTCACCTTTTCAGTATGAAATTCTTGTTGAGTGTGATCTTTGTTGTTTCATGTTGACAGACTTTTGTGCCTCTTTGCAATGCCATTTACATCTTTGTTCTTTCCCTGACACTGTCCTCTTATCTAGAATCAACTGGTCTTCAGCTTGTTCATTGTACTGAACAGCTGAGTGGAAGGAAGGCTCCAGATAAGGAACAGAAATGGCATGGAAGGCTTGTGCCGGGGAAGTCCAAAAGGCTCAGGAGTCTTAGTTGAATAAGCACCCACAAATTCAGACACACTGGAACCTCTTTGCTCTGTCAAATTGACTCATAAATCTTATGAGGATATCCTTTCTCCTGTGAGATTTCTAGACTATTCTGCTTGTAGTCAGAGTGGAAATATGACCGGACGCACCATTGCTCATGGTGCATTGGCACTTCTCAGCCTAGCCAGAGCTCGAAAGAGTAGCAGTGCCTGAAAATGTGCTGCAGAAAGCTGTCCTGCTTTGGGTGAGAAAGCTTAATGGGCTGTAATAGGCCTTCTTCTTTCTGAATTTCTAGGATAGAATTCCAGCAAAATGAAGGGGGAAATTAATTTTCTGGACTTGTTTGAAGTTCATGTGTTGAGTGAAGGTTTGAGCTGATCTTTACTGTATACAAACCAGCATGACCATCCCTGCCGAAGCCCAGAAAAACAGTCATCATGACTAGATGAGCTATGGCTAATGTCCTGATCCTGCAAAGACTTATGAACATGCTTATCTTTAGATGCAGTGAGTAGCCCGGAAATGTTCTCAGTGCATAAAGCAAAGCATACTTGTGAGTCTTTTGAGGATCAGGGCCTATCGTTGTTGCATTTTTAAAGTTTTTTCTTTCTAGTCTGAAAACTTCCTACTCAGTGTAACAGATGGGAACAATTTAGATTTTTTTGAAGGAAGGCTACCATTTGATATCTATAAGCTTTATCCAATATCCTGTTGAAGTCAGGGCTAGTCTTTTCTGTCTTTGCATCAGGCCCAGTAAGTAAATTAATGCAATGTTTTAGGGGTCCATAAACATTTACAACTGTCCAAAAGGAGATGGTGTGTGGAGCGTGGCTAGAATACAGCACTGAGAATGTCAAAACAGGCGCTACTCCAACAACGAGTCCACATCACACTAAGTCCTTTTGTCACTAATGTGAAGCTCATTTATGCTTCAGCTCACTTAAGCGCATGTTTAATTCTGAACATAAGTAGTCTCATAGAACTCAGCAGAACTACTCACATGTTGAGCTGGGCAATTTATTTTAACAAATAATTTGTTAACCAAAAAATGCAGTTTGGGGCGACCAAATATTCTTTGTGAATTTGGGTCTAATTCAGTGAAGAGTTTTGGCTGACCAAAAAAATGAAAAAAAACCCAAATTTTTAAAAACATTTGACCCTTTTTGTCATTTTTGAAGAAAGGATGTGGACTATTCATTTTGAAACAATATTTAGAAGTTTATCTACATCTATTTTAAAAAAAAGTTGGGGAGAGGGGAAGATACCTGAAATTCAAATAAACAAACCAGTGGTTCTCTTTTTGGTGAGGAAAAAAAATGCTACTTTTATTTTGGGCTGACTCAAAACTGTTTTTTCCCCCTGGATTTTTTGGGTTGGCCACCAAACTGAAAAATCAACTATTTGCTCAGCACTACTAATGCGATTAAAGTTAAGCACATGCTTATCTGCTTTGCTGAATCAGTACCTTACTGAGCTTTAATTGAATATCTTATATCTTACAGATTATATACACTGAGTATATTCTATATAATACCATCTGCATTAGAAATTTCTTCTACTGAGTTACCCATTTTTACGCTTGCAGCCACCTGTTTTAAGCCCCTTATCAAGGGGGATTGTGTTTAGGTTTAGGAAAGCCAGAGTTCAGCATTGGCGTTTTCCTGTTCATCTCAATATGAGTTGTATCTAGAAGTGGGTTAGGGAGAGTGAAGACCCAATTTGTGTTCAGGATTTGTTTGTTTGTTTGCTTTTATTTTAATAAAGGAAACAGCTATTTCTCATTGCCAAGTGTTTTATCAGAAAAGGTCACTTTAAATTTTTTCTGTGGCTTGTCCTGCTGAGGCTGAGCACAGTGAGTTGCATCTGCCTGTCATGTCACGTTAGTGTTTATTGGGTACCATACAAGCAGGGCTGGCATATCATGAAAACCAAGTTGTTGTTCTATGTGAAAATGGAAAAGTTACAGCTTTCCAGAAGACAGGCTGGAGAAACATGGGCCTCAAATGGGATCAGAAAAGTTCACTTGAATGAGTGGGAATAGGACCAGCATTCAAGGCCCAGGTCCAGCTTCCACTGTCAATTGAGCGCCTCTCGCTGACTTTGGGCAGCAGTGGGTACATTATTTGATTTGGGATGTGTCAGATCCTACTACCTCATCTGAAGATTTAATGTGACCAGAAGCAGGGCTTTTTCTGTTAAGCTACTTAGCCTAGCTCTTTAGCTGAGTCACTTCAACGCTCTGTGTCTGTTAGCTCCTTTTGAAAAATAGCAATAATTAAGCCTCCTTTGTAAAGTGCTTTGAGATCTATAGATGATATTAGAATACATGAGATCTAAGCATTATTGTTATTACTCCCACCTACAAGTATTTTGAAGAAAGACAAATGTGTGTGTACCTTCAGGCAGATCTCCAGACAAAGGGCAAAAGAAATGGGACACTTTTGCCCCTATTAAAAGTAGAAATGCATGATGTGCTTCCCCTATGGCTTTCGAAATTCCTGGAGCTTGACGCAGCCAGCCATTCACGCTCCAGCTTAAATCCAAACTGCATTGCATCCCCTTGGGGAAGTTTCAGAAGGCCCCATAAGTACAAGATAACCTATTTTAAGGAAACATTGGGATTTTTTTTACCAAGGGGGAAGAGAGGAGGCATTGGAGTTGTAATATATTGTTGATAGCTCTCCGTTCTTGAGTGCTGCATCACTTTCTAAGAGGAATCCGTTTCAGATTTGGAACCTATATATCTTTAGGAATAATTTAGGCCCCAGTTCAGGAAAGCATCCCCAGTCATGAATACAGTTAAGCATTTTTTTTACCTTTTAAGCCTATGCTTATGTGAAGTCCTTTGTCAGGGCTTAAAGTTTAATCGCTTTCCTGAATCAGCATCACAGTCTTGTAAAAGAGTTGGTGGCAAAGACCATTTAATTCTATTGTCCTGGATTCCTTTTGCGCTATTCTGGTGACATTGTCCTTGAGGTAAATTGCAGTAAATGATACAGTCCCCAAATAATGGAGATGGCTTAGGACCTGATTATATCATTGCTCACTGTTTGTGTATAGTCCAGGAGCTACATCAAATCAGCCTGAAGTGCTACCATAATAAAAGTAATTAATAATAATCAATCCTGCACCTATAAATGTCTTTAATCAAGCAAGAGAGAGCAAACAAGTGCTGCTCCAAACGGTTTTGCTTTCCCAGGGGTAGAGTTGGCTGAGTATAAAATTTTCTGTGAATATTCACTCGAATAAAAAAATGAATTAATCTGGCCTTCCGTTATGCTCCTTTTGCATCTCATGAATATTTTATAGGAGTTTACTGGCAGGAAACAGTATATTTAAAGGAAATATAGTGGAAGGTGAATTTGAACTTTTAATTACAAGTGTTCCACTGGAAAACTGATTTGAGGGCTACACTCAGCCAATCAGGGGAGATAAAATTATCATGTGATCTATGGGCCCAATCAGAACTAACCACTGCAGCTTGACTCAGAAACTTTAAATAGCAAATGCCCATAACTAACTTCTGGTGAATAATGTATAGACCAAGAATTTTAATTCTAAATAATGAATAAATTTAAAATAATCAGAAGCTGCTTGTGAACAATTCATAAAGAGAAAAATCTCATTGAATAATTTGGATCAAATCAATTTATTCATTCATCTCTACTCGAGTGGAGCAATCAACAATTCAAGTTGCACAAAATAAATGACCCAGCAAGAAGCTTTAAGAAAATCATTTCCTAGAAACTATTTCTCAAAGAGTCATCACCAGGCCAGCCAGAGCATTTGTATGGAAGAGTGGCAGCGGGACATTGTAGCATGGAAGGAATTTGTCCCTGTGAATCATGTATAAAATGTTTCACTGGAGTCTCCCACTCTGAGGGTCTTTTTGTGGGGAAGCACAGTTTAAAAGCAGCCGAAACCATGGCCCTTGTTGCAAGAACAACAGTACTTGGAGCAAGATCCTAAATGATCCACTCGCCCCTGGTTCATGGCTGAAATATCTTCTGTAAGTGAAGCTGAGATAAGGAGATATGAGTGAGCGAGCCCAGTTAGGATTTGTTTACTGATAGTTCTGGTTCATTTATAGACTTTTCTGTTTCTTCTCTGTCTTCACCAACCAACACGTCCTGGGGGCCCCAGCTTAGCAAAGCACGTTAAGCACATGCTTGCTTATCTTTAAGCACCTGAGAAGTGCCATTGACTTCAGTGGGTTGACTCACTTGATTATAGTTAAACAAGTGCTTCAGTGCTTTGCTAAATTTGGGGCATGGGAATATAAATAAATGGAAGAATCCTTCCCGGAGTAAGTAAAACATTATCTAGCTAAATATTTATTCTGTGCAGCAGATATAGGTGGTGCTACAGTGAATCCCTGTATACTTACAACCCTGTATCTCTGGTGCCTTTTCCCTTGATAAGTTATCCACATTATGCATGTGGCTCTGAATTGAGGTTGGTCTATTTACTCTGAAGCATGCAGGAGGAGAGAGAATTTATTTCACCACTGTGGCTTAGTATGTAAATGTAACTGCCCCCTTGAGGGAGGTGAACCAGGTATTATCTATCATTTTAATATTTTATATTAGCAATAATTTAAACCTAGGAAATAAAACCACAGCAGAAAGTCTGGGTGCTACTTATGGCCAACTGTTCCATTTCAAAGTATAATGGTAAAAAGTATCTTGAGTTTCCACTGAATAACATAAAAATAAAGGGCCAGAACTCCCGCCAGTGTAAGTCAGTGTAACTGATTTACGTCAGCAGAGGATTGGGCCTAATCCTGAAAAACTCCCCTTGACTTCAATAGGACCTTTACTTTGCATAGGGCTGGAAGGTGAGACCCGCAGTCATAGAAAATGTTAGTGAATCACAGCTGGATTGAGAAGAACACCAATGTCCAAATTTGCTGCTGGTGTCAAGTGACCCAGCTGTATTGACTTGTCACCCACAACTTCCAGTGAAGTCAATGGGAGTTATAGGCACTTAGCCCTTCACAGTGTTGGCTCTAATACTTGTAACAGATGCTGAACATAACAGACTAATGGTCCGGCTGATAATCCTTTGTTCCTATTAGTTATGTTTGCTAATTACTATGATTTAATTATTCATACAGCGCCATATGTATGCGTGGTGCTATAAAGGCAAATAGAAGAATGAAGTCTCTGTCCCAAGAGGCTTACAATATAAAGGAAATGATAACCGAACAGAAATTGGCCATAAATTGCAATAAGGGTAAGTATGGAGAGTCAAATCTCATGTTTCAGAGCATAAGGAATAAGGATGGATGCCGTCACTTCACCCCAAGAACAGCAGTGTGTAATTAGATCAGTGGTTCTCTGATCTCTTCAGTCGGGAAACCACTTCATGACAGCAATCCTCTCATGAACCCGCTGCCCCTCCCAACTCACTGCCTGGTTCTCCAAACGTCTCATTCTGCAGACCCCTGGGATAATGCCCTAAAGTGACCTAGTCTATGGACACCGAGTTGAGAACCATTCGGTTAGATGCTTTATAGCTGAGGGAAGGTTCACCTTTTAAAGCATTAGGTATTGGCCGATGCCAGACAGGCTACTGGCCTTGAGGCACTAATGCGCTAGTTAATAAAGGCATGGGTTTTGAAAGTGAAGCAAATACTAGCTGGCAACAGTTAACCTCAGTCATGTCTGTTACATAGAGAAACCCCAGTCCCGCTCTCAGGCTGTTTGGCACATTCAGGTTTCATTCCATTAGTATCAGCAGCAGTGGCTGTGTTGCTCAGCCCAGGGGCCGCTGTGGAAGAGCCTCAGGAGGTGACATTTTTGGAAGTGGAATCCTACGCCTGGCAAGGAGCCAGGGACAGGCCCTGCCCCTTGATGCATAAACTGGGAGCAGTTGCTAACGCTGCTGCTGCTGCCATTTTGGGCATCTGCCCCTTGTTTGCATTCCCCTGCTAGATCCGCATCTACCTGTGAGGCACGTTTCTGCAAACGTGGCCCCATTTTATTTGTGCCTTTTCATTTCCATCCCTTTCTGGGATTTTCTAAATTTGTTTCCCATTCTTTCCTGCCCCCTCCTCTCCTTTATACAGCTTTTCCAGTGGGTAGAAAGTGTGGGTGAAATCTCCTGTGTTGTCCTAGTACATGCCTCCTAGAAAGAGGGACACACGCTGTTGTCTGTGGGGGCTGCTTGCAGAAAGGTGGAACACAATAATTGTTCCTTAAGCAGAAACAAGCCAGTTTCTACCTCTCTGATCTCTCTAATCTCCTCTCATTACCAAGTGGTGGTGGCAGAATTGTGCTCAGTGGTGCTTTGCCACATGATCAAACAACTGCCTAGCACATTTGGAGTGAAAACTGATTGCAAGGGAAAAGGGAGAACCAAACCTGATGGCTGGTGAGACTCCTCATAAACCTTTGAAATTAAATTAATGAGTTTTTTTTCTTCTGTCCCCAGAACGGTTCCCTTTAAACAAGATATTAAAAATAGGAATATCAATTTGGCAGATGGTGCAACTGGGCTGTTGGCAGAAGTCTGTACAATACTGCACAGCCACAGACCTTCCTCTCTACCCTTGCACATTGAGCTATGCTCTGGCGACTGTCCAGTCTGTATTTTCCTAAGGCTGCTGCACACTGTTTCAGTTATCAGTTCTGAGACAATCATGTGAGTCTGAAGGGACTGCCTGTGGGTCATCTACTCTATCCTCCAGCTGCTTAACAGGTTAGATATTTGTTAGTCCTAAAACATCCCCAAAAGATGGGTGGCTAATTTTGCCTATAAAAACAGTAGGGCCAGATTCTAATCACAGTGGCATCAATGTAAACAGTGAGTGAGTTCAGTGACTTTCAGGGGTTGGGAGGGTAGCATGGTCCAGTGGATAGGGCACTGAAATACAAGCCAGGACAGCTGGCCTCTAATCCTGACTTGCTCACTGACTCCTTGTGGTGACCTGGGGCAAGTTGCTTTATATCTAAGTGCCTCTGTTTTCTGCTCTGTACAACAAGGACAATAACACTTCCCTTTCTTTGAGAGGTGCTTAAGAAGAGCAGAGTATGACTCTGTTTACTTGTGAAGTGCAATTGGAATCAGTTCTGGTATTTCCAGCAATGGTGATTTTACGTTCTTCCTGGGCACCTCATTATTTGATTTTATTTATAGCATCAAGAACCCCAACCTGAAACAAAGGCGCCATTCTTCTCCCTTGTTTCATTGCCTGAACTGGTCTGAAACTGAGAGAAAGTTGCTTAGTAAAACTTAACTTGAATTTTCCCTGCTGCAGCTTTGGCCCATTGCTGCTATTTCAACATGGGCATAGTGAGTATAATCAATCCCTGCCACCTTTCTAACATTCCTTTACACATGTGTATCATCCCATTATGCCGCATATGTCCCTCAGCCTGTGTTTCTCTAGACAGCACTGGCCAGATTTTGCTCTTGCATACTCCACTGTGATATCGCTCAACTGACTTCAACAGAGTTCTGTCCCAACTTCCACCACTCTCATTGAGAGGAGAATCAGGTCCTGTGTCCCCAGTTCTCTTTATGCATAGGTTATTTTCCAGATCTTTCAGCACTTTTGTTGTTCTTTTGAACTCTTTCTAATGCAGCTGTCTTCATTTAAAGGTGATGTCCAAATCTCAGCACATGCCTTCAAACAGAGGCCTAACTGATGCCATGCAGAGTGGAATAATTACCTAGCATCACAATATTGATTTCTATTCAGTTGATCATCCCCTAGGCTCTTCTTTGTGGTTTTACTGCCTGACTGGAACACCCTCATTCTGTGTCTGTGCTTTTGATTGTTCTATCTTACATGGAAATTGCTTTGCATTAGTTCTACTGAATCTGGTTATATTGAATTCAGAGCATTTCTCTAATTTATCAAAGTACTTTTATTCCAAGTACTGTAATGCAATCTCTATTGTGAAAGTGCAGCTTATATATTTAGAATTTTTTTTTACATAATTCACTCAAAAATAGAACAATAAACACTTTAGAGCAGTGGTTCTCAAAGCCGGTCCACTGCTTGTTCAGGGAAAGCCTCTGACGGGCCAGGCCCGTTTGCTTACCTGCCGCATCCACAGGTTCAGCTGATCGCCGTTCCCACTGGCTGCAGTTTGCTGCTCCAGGCCAATGGGGACTGCGGGAAGCGGCGTGGGCCAAGGGACGTGCTGACCGTCCTTCCTCCAGCCCCCCTTGGCCTGGAGCGGCGAACCACAGCCAGTGGGAGCCACGATTGGCTGAACCCGTGGATGTGGCAGGTAAACAAACCGGCCTGGCCTGCCATGGGCTTTCCCTGAACAAGCAGCGGACTGGCTTTGAAAACTACTGCTTTAGAGCCTACAAGTTGAATCATGAAGAGGCATAAGAATATTTACCATATCTAGCACCTAAATACCTTGCAACGGCAGCTACAACAGTGCCATGCAAATGCCTTTTCTCTTTTGGGTGATATTGTAAATAAGGAGCAGGAAGCTTTATCTCCCATAAAGGCAAACAAACTTGTTTGTCTTAGCAATTGGTTGAACAAGCGATAGGACTGAGTGGACTTGTATGAGGTGAATTAAAAAATACTATGTCTTTTGTTTATCTTTTTTACAGTACAAATATTTGTAATAAAAATAATAGTGAGCAAAGTGAGCACTGTACCCTTTTTATTCTGTGATGTAATTGCAGCAAAGAATCCTGTGGCACTGTTATAGACTAACAGACGTTTTGGAGCATGAGCTTTCGTGGGTGAATACCCACTTCCTCAGATGCATGTAATGGAAATTTCCAGGGGCAGGTATATATATGCTAGCAAGCAAGCTAGAGATAACAAGGTCAGTTCAATCAGGGAGGATGAGGCCCTGTTCTAGCAGTTGAGGTGTGAAAACCAAGAGCGGAGAAACTGGTTCTGTAATTGGCAAGCCATTCACAGTCTTTGTTCAATCCTGAGCTGATGGTGTCAAATTTGCAGATGAACTGAAGCTCAGCAGTTTCTCTTTGAAGTCTGGTCCTGAAGTTTTTTTGCTGCAGGATGGCCACCTTAAGGTCTGCTATAGTGTGGCCAGGGAGGTTGAAGTGCTCTCCTACAGGTTTTTGTATATTGCCATTTCTAATGTCTGATTTGTGTCCATTTATCCTTTTCCGTAGAGACTGTCCAGTTTGGCCGATGTACATAGCAGAGGGGCATTGCTGGCATATGATGGCGTATATTACATTGGTGGATGTGCAGGTGAATGAACCGGTGATGGTGTGGCTGATCTGGTTAGGTCCTGTGATGGTGTCGCTGGTGTAGATATGTGGGCAGAGTTGGCATCGAGGTTTGTTGCATGGATTGGTTCCTGAGCTAGAGTTATTATGGTGCGGTGTGCAGTTACTGGTGAGAATATGTTTCAGGTTGGCAGGTTGTCTGTGGGCAAGGACTGGCCTGCCACCCAAGACCTGTGAAAGTGTGGGATCATTGTCCAGGATGGGTTGTAGATCCTTGATGATGCGTTGGAGGGGTTTTAGCTGGGGGTTGTATGTGATGGCCAGTGGAGTCCTGTTGGTTTCTTTCAAGAACACAAGAGCGGAGAAAGAAACCAACAGGACTCCACTGGCCATCACATACAGCCCCCAGCTAAAACCCCTCCAACGCATCATCAAGGATCTACAACCCATCCTGGACAATGATCCCACACTTTCACAGGTCTTGGGTGGCAGGCCAGTCCTTGCCCACAGACAACCTGCCAACCTGAAACATATTCTCACCAGTAACTGCACACCGCACCATAATAACTCTAGCTCAGGAACCAATCCATGCAACAAACCTCGATGCCAACTCTGCCCACATATCTACACCAGCGACACCATCACAGGACCTAACCAGATCAGCCACACCATCACCGGTTCATTCACCTGCACATCCACCAATGTAATATACGCCATCATATGCCAGCAATGCCCCTCTGCTATGTACATCGGCCAAACTGGACAGTCTCTACGGAAAAGGATAAATGGACACAAATCAGACATTAGGAATGGCAATATACAAAAACCTGTAGGAGAGCACTTCAACCTCCCTGGCCACACTATAGCAGACCTTAAGGTGGCCATCCTGCAGCAAAAAAACTTCAGGACCAGACTTCAAAGAGAAACTGCTGAGCTTCAGTTCATCTGCAAATTTGACACCATCAGCTCAGGATTGAACAAAGACTGTGAATGGCTTGCCAATTACAGAACCAGTTTCTCCGCTCTTGGTTTTCACACCTCAACTGCTAGAACAGGGCCTCATCCTCCCTGATTGAACTGACCTCGTTATCTCTAACTTGCTTGCTAGCATATATATACCTACCCCTGGAAATTTCCATTACATGCATCTGAGGAAGTGGGTATTCACCCACGAAAGCTCATGCTCCAAAACGTCTGTTAGTCTATAACAGTGCCACAGGATTCTTTGCTGCTTTTACAGATCCAGACTAACACGGCTACCCCTCTGATACTTGTGTTGTAATTGAAATCAATATATTTGAAAATGTAGAAAAGCATCCAAAATATTTATAATAAATTTAAATTGGTTGATTATTAAATTATTGATTAGCTGTGATTAAAACTGAGATTAATCATGACTATTTCTTTAATCTAGTTAATTTGTTTTGCATTAATTGCATGCATTAACTGTGATTAGTTGACAGCCCTATTCACAATCATTGGGAGTAGAACATGCTTGAGAAGAAAAGAAAAAAGAAAGAATGCTTGTGTTCTGCAGAACATGACTCTGTCCTAGGATTTGGATAATTACCTCCCATGGTCAGAACGTGCCTGTGGCCCACATGTTTGACACCACTGCTCCAGATAGTGTCTGCATTCTGGCTATCCATTAAGCTGATCGTGTCAAAGGAAGTCACGAAGGCCAATGTTTTCAAGTGTCCAGTTATTTTTGGTCCAGTTGGACCCCTGACTTTCCTAAATGCTGATCACTGGTTGGCCCATTTAGCTCCAATTGGAGTTGTGGGAAAATCAGGTAGCAAAATAGACACTCAAAACTGAGATGCCTTTTGAAAATATGGGGCTAAGTTAGTTTGGCATGTTTTTGTTGCTGGTGGGAGCTGGTCTGCTTTCCTTATTTTTCTCAGGATATTCCACTGCCAGCTTTGTAAACTGCCCTTTCATTTGATCAGCTACTGAAAGTAAATGTGAACTGATTTGTGATTCCTTGGATTCCCCTTTTGCCCTTTGGAAAACGGGGATGCTTATCCTTCTCCATTCATCCACCCTCCATGAGTTCTCAGAAATAATTGCCCCTGGTACCTTTATCACCTCTTCTAGTTCCTTTAGGCTTGTAGGGTGAATGTCATTGGCCCTTGCTGATCTGAACACATTTAGGTTATCTAGGTGCCAGTGTTCCTGCCTCATTCTACCTCGTGACTGATCCCTTCTCTTGTTGTCGATTCCTACATTACACACCTTCTTAATGTTTCCCTTTCCCTTGAAGACTAAAGCAAAGCAGCACTTTAGGATATCAGCCCTCTCCTTGTCTGGCAGAGCTGACTTTTTCTTGACTGAGCTTCTGCACAACAATGGTTCCTCTCCTAGATTCTCTCTCAAAATGACTCTAGCTAAATTCAGATTGGCACTGTTGCCATGATGCATATTTATTGTTCCATTCCGTAGCACTTAGAGTGTCCAGTGGAGTTCAGGGCCTGTTATGCTGTGAGCTGTATGCACACAAGTGAGTCCCTGATCCAATCATCTTATAATCTAAAAAGACAAGATTGACAAAAGGTGGGAGAAAGGAAAAGAACTGAGATGCAGAGAGATTAAGGACACATTTTCAAAAGTGCTCAGCATCCAGCAGGTTTGAAAATCTGGCCGTGAGGGACAAATCCAACGCCAGAGAGTCTGGCGCCAAGCTGGGACTTTAGCCTAGATCTTCTGTGTCTCAGACCAGAGCCTTAACTGCAAGACCAACTTTCCTCTGGGAGAGATACCCCCCTGCTTACCCTCCCTCCCCAGTTCAGGTCAACCTGTTTGTTTCTTGTATGAAGTGTGTGGACCAAAGTTTGAGTTGGTGTGTGTCTTCCTGAATATGGTCCATCTCTGTGTTCTTAATGCTTCGCAAGAATAAACAGCTGTTTGCACAATTCAACTGATCATGCTGGTAAGTCATTTTCAGTGTGATACACTTGGAGCCTCAGCCACACTTCTCCCCTTTAATGCTCAAGATCAAATTCTGCCACCCTCATTCTTATTGATTTCAGTGGGAGTAGTCAGCTGTAAGGTAGTATGCAACAGGAATAGGGTGGTTATGGCAAGTCTAGCTGCTATTGGGTGGGTATTCACATCACAAAACAATTGCCATTATGAGGCCCATGTGTCACCAGTCGCAGCAAAGAAGCCAAGGCTGAATGGAGATTGAACTTCTGTCTTACTGCCAAAGGGGTTAAGGCATATGGGCTGGGGCTGAATATAGTTTCCCTTGTAATTTTAAAGGGCCAGAGTCTGTTATTACTCACATCACATAGTAGCTTGCTCTGTAAGTAGTTCCATGTTCTTCTGTGGGACTCGTCACAGAGTCATGTACGGATACTACACAATATGCGCAAGTGTGGCAGAGTCTGTCCCTGAATAAGGATAAACATAGGGAGAACACAGAAGCAAAGAGGGGAGAATCCTCCCTTGTGAGATCTTTGCTGTTTAAATCCTTTCACAAAGGATGCAATGGCGCTGCATATGGCTGAAATCCCATGTGAATAATAGAATCCTTTATAATGGAGCAAGATGCATGCCCTAGTGCAGTTTTCCCCAAACTTGGGATGCCGCTTGTGTAGAGAGAGCCCCTGGTGGGCTGGGCCGGTTTGTTTACTGCCATGTCCACAGGTCCGGCCGATCGCGGCACCCACTGGCCATGGTTTGCTGCTCCAGGCCAATGGGAGCTACTGGAAGTGGTGGCCTGTATGTCCCTCGGCCCGTGTCACTTCCAGCAGCTCCCATTGGCCTGGAGCAGCGAACTGCGGCCAGTGGGATCCGCGATTGGCCGGACCTGCGGATGCGGCAGGTAAACAAACTGGCCCAGCCTGCTAGGGGCTTTCCCTAAACAAGTGGTGTCCCAAGTCTGGGAAACACTGCTCTAGTGGCAATCAGACAGCTACCACCTCTACCGGGACAATGCTTTTTCTACTGTGGTGCAAAACCTAAATCTAGGGGATTCCTCTCTGATCGCTCGGCTTACTTCAATATCCCATTGAAATTGATGGCCGTGATGCTCCTCATCCTTATTCAGGTTGAGGAGCATTTACTAACTTGATTTACTCAAGTTAGTAAATGCTCAACCTGAATAAGGATGGCAGAATCACGCCCATAAAGAATAACATGAAAAGCCAATATCTGTTGCTTGTATGTCCAAAAAGCTTCCCTACAAGGTGCCGAATTACATTGATTGTATTACTGGATTATCAAATGATTAAAGCCATTAACAATCCACTCTTGAGCAATCAACATAACAATGTTTAGTTGCCTTGCAGTAACAATTAAGAGATGAAGCAATTTGCATAATTACATTGTATCTGAAAAAAGTAAGTTCTCATTAAGAGAAGTTCAAAAGACTTTTTCCTATGGTTAAGATGACTCTAGCAGGCCGATTTCTCTCTCCCTCTTCCCCAATAGTACCTTTTGTTTTTTCATTTCTGAAAAGGAAGAAAATAGCAAAGTGATTTTACCATAAGGTGTTTTGGGCTGCTCATGGGGGCCTCATGACCACAGTTTTGGTGATGGGGATTCATTTAAATGGGAAAATCTATTCAAAACTGGTAATTAGCTAATATGATGTTTTATTACCCAGTGAGATTTCAGATGACATGTTAGAAAGCTCAATGAATAGTCAGAATGGCTGGTCTCTCCTAAATGAGCATTTATACAGTCATGTTACAGATATAATCATCAGATGGACTGGCCAAGCCAGATTCTGCACTCTGAAGGGGGACACTGGTATATTCCGAAGAGGGTGCCCATCTTTTTTCCCTAGCAACCAACTTCTCATAGATGGTTCTTTCTGTCTGTTACAGCTATCCCCCTATTTCCCCATACTCCATTTTGTTTTTGTTCTTCTCCTGTGGCCGCCCTTCCCTGGCTGTTAAGTTGTTTACCAGGGCCACTGCCCTTCTCAAAGGGAGGGCCCCTTAAGTTGTTTAACAAGAGCCATTGCCCTTCTCAAAGGGATGGCCACTTGTGCTGCGTGCTAAATGGGACCACTGCCCTGTTCAAAGGGTTAGTCCTGTTATCACCTCGTCTTGGTGTAGGGCAGGCAATGTCCAGAGCTGCAAGACCTATTGTGTTTTTAAGATCCTGGGCATGAGTCATAGGCCTCATGTGCTTTTGAGTCACCTATTGCACAGGACTCTGCCCAGACATGTTTCTGTGCTCTCCTGCCTGGTTTTTCCCTGTGCCTCCTCCCCTGTGACAGAGGGAGCCTATCAGGATTACTGGTGGGAAACTGCCCAAGTTTGCCTTGAAAAACAGACATTTTTGGAACAAACATCAGAAAGGTTCCTGCATTGCTGCCTGGTCTGATCAGCCAGGGGTTCTGGGGGGTCCTTTCTCTGCTCTCGTTTTATTTTTGAGCGTACCCCCGTTTTTTGAACCCCCCCACGAAGAACGAATTGCTACCTGAGAGATCTCCTGATTATTGAGACCGTACCGAGCCCTCCTTGCTTCTTCTGATGTTGCTGCTGCTTCTGCCTTTGCTGCTGCCTTGGGGACTGGTAAGAATCCCTCTGTGAAACTTTCCCTACTTTTATTTTATTATTTTAGCTGCTGGCTCTGTTTCCCTAGCACACAGACTCAAGCTAAACCTTGGTCTGTGTCTTAAAACCTCTCTTAAACTCCGCGGCGCTTTGCTGCTAAAAATAAGTTTGTGCCGCTGCTAAGCTCTGCTCCTGTGGGCTTTGCCTCGGGGCACTCTGCTTTCAGCCACCATCCCTTGGCTTCCTTGGGAGCTGTATCCTGGGCACATACCACTCTGCCCTCTGTGACTTCCCCATAGCATAAGGTGCACCATAGGTTTTGGTTTTTTTAGTTTAATAAGTCATAGTTTGTTAAGATTGTAGAGCTTGTAAGTTTCACCTGCCTTGTTATAGTTTACTGTTTTGTTGCTCTGTATAGTTGCTTGTTATAGTTTTGCTTACAATTGTGATATTTGTTGTTTTGCCTAGTCGTTGGTTAAGATAAATAAGGTTTTTGCTGCTTAAATTCATCTTCCCGCTGTCCCGATCTCTCCCTGAACTTTCCCGTGTCTGTTTTTCCCCCGCTCCAATCTCCCCCTCTGTGTGCTTCTCCGTGTCTCCCTGTTATAACTCCTTGCTGCCCCCACCCCGCGTCTGCATCACCCTCCGAGCCTCCCAAACCCCTTGCTGCTTCTCCCCCTGTGAAACTTCCCAAACCCTTTGCCATTTTTTTCCTTTGTTTTTGGTGTCCGCTTGTAGCTTAAACCTCTCTCCAGCACTTCTTTACACTTCTCCGCTGCCCCTCCCCTACCGAAGATCACCATCACACTGCTCCGTTGTCCTTGCCCTGCAGGGCTTCAGAGTCCCTCGCTACTTCCAGCCACACTCTCCTGTCATCATTTGCCACTAATCATTCGCTCCCCTCCCCCCTCCTGTTCCTTGACAGATTATCTGCTATCCTAGCCTCACAAATTCACATTTTACTTGTAATTATAATACCCCATTGGTTGCTTCCACTTTTCTGATATACTTTGTATTTGCATTGATACCATTGTGTTACATTGTATATAAGGCCACCAACCACTTAATACATTCTATCTAAGATTGTTGACCATTTTATATAGAAGCTACCATTTTATTTTGCATTTCTTTTTGATACGCTTATTGACTGTACTGTATCCTATTGTGCTGAACCCCACTTACTGTACCCCACTGTTAGAACTCCCTACACTGTTCAATAAGAAGAACCCCCCCATCATTGTCTATTGTAAACACCCTATACACCCCATCCCATCGTATTTCATTGTTAAATTCCCACCACTTCCTTTTTTCTTTAATAAAGAAATTAATTGGCACCCCACCTGTGTGGTAATTGCTCCCCAAGATCCCATATACCTGCAGGCAGGGACACTTTCCAGCAGCACCTTTCCCTCCCTCAGCTGAGCTGTTTTGAAGCCACATAGTTTTGATGGGTCTAAGCTAAGTTTAGTCTGAATAGCTCCATTGGTTACAGCTCTCAGTACCTCCCTCTTGCTAGTTCCTTTGTCTGGCTCTCCATATAGACCTTTGTATTGCTTGAAGACTCAGCTTGTCATTTTCCATAGCACCCAATAGGATGTTGCACCAGCAGATGCGCCTGAGGGAAGCAGAATCTTGGGTATCAACAAGGAGAGTAGTAACACAGTCAGCTAGGACAGATGGTGCTGAGTGCTCCTCATATAATGCAAGTGATCATTCCTGGGCATTGTGAGATGAAGGAGGCCACAAACCTGTTGCCAAATTACACATACTGTGTGAAGTGCGGTGAGGCCTGTGCTAACAGCTCCAGTGCTGCCAACTTCGTTTCTTCTCAAGTCTTATAATATTTGGTGTTTTTCTTAAATTTTCAGCTCTTGGGCTCATAATTATGTAAGAATCTCAGCAATGGTTTTGTACCGGGTTGGTTACCCGCTCCTGCCCTGAGGGGTTTAAAAAGTGGCCTGGCAGAGCTTGAGAGCTACTGCTCTAAAAGCTGGGCTCATTGGGGAAGTGGCCACAGCTGGGCCACACCCCAATCAGGCCACAGCTGGCCCCTATAAAAGGCTGTGAGCCAGGAGCCCAGGCAGTCTTCTGCTGCCTGTAGAGGGAGAAGGGCCTGACTGCAGGAAGCTAGACAAGGTACCTAGAGTGGAGCAGGGCTGGGGAAAGGCAGAGGAGCTGGGGAGCTCCAGCCTGGAAGGCCCCAGGCTGCAGCCTAGCATTAGGCCAAGATGTACTGAGGGCTGCAGGGGGCAGCCCAGGGGAAGGCAAAGGAAGGAGATCCAAACCCCTTTGCTCATGATGAGTGGCTGATACTGCAGTCTGCCCCAGTGAACAGGGGCTAGATGGAGACTGGGCAGTAGCCAATACTGAGGCAAAGTGGGGATACTGGGGTGGGGGTTCCCCTGGGAGGGGGAGACCCAGTTAAAGGGGCACTGGGGTCCTGGGAGGGACATGGGAGCCAGTAGCTGGAAGGCGGATAACTGGCCTACAGAGGGTGCTCTGGGCTGGATTGAGCTAATTTCTGGAAGTCACCAGCAGGAGGCGCTGCAGGGTGAGTCTGGGCCATCTATAGGTTTATAAAAAAATTAAGTTTTTAGCCTGCA
The DNA here is from genome assembly GCF_025201925.1 of Gopherus flavomarginatus. Classification (NCBI taxonomy): domain Eukaryota; kingdom Metazoa; phylum Chordata; order Testudines; family Testudinidae; genus Gopherus; species Gopherus flavomarginatus. Next base: position 38,507,864 of record NC_066624.1, on the reverse strand, counting down.
TGGTTGTGTAAAAAGCCTGTAAACGCAAATGAAGGGCACTCTACAGGCCTGGAAACCTGAAGGCAAAGAAGAAGACCCCAAAATTTGTTGTTTTCTTTAAATCTTATAATTGTTAAACCAATCTCATGACTTTTGAGCCTGACTTGTGATTTTTTGAGTGCTTGGGGCTGGTGATAGTGAAGTTGTCTAGAAGCCACGGTCACCCTGGGCTATTCAAAACTGAAATTTTAACCTGCTGAAACCGCATCCATCTATTGTTGTTGTTCATTTATTTGTATTGTTGAAGTGCCATGGACCAGGATCCCATTGTGTTAATCTCACTGGGGTCTATGAACACCTGCTTTAAAGAAAACAGCAGTCTCTTTGCTGTCTAATGTTAACAGGCTGCACTGCATTCAGCTGGTATAAAGACTTTTATTTCCCCATGAGCAGTGAATCCATACGCCAGCTACATGGTCAGCTAATATTCATTTTTTGATCGGTGCTGTGTGGTCATGGGTAAGCAGGGACGTAATGGGAATTAACTTTAATGGAAGTCTGGTGTTTGCGGGCATATACAGATCTCTGTGTGTTAATTTCATAACGAGCCCAGTGGGTGTATTTGCAATTGTGTGAGCATCACTGAAATGCATTCAGGACCTTTCTTCCTGTTTTGGCGCTTGTAGGAGCCCAAGGACATACACAGCATTCAGGCATATTCCACCACTGCAATATAGCTCCCTTTGCAGTGGAACTGTCCTGTGCTGACAACGAGTGAGGTGAGAGCTACAAAAGAGTTTTCCCAACTGGAAACTATAGGGGGAAGGTTCTATATGTATGTATGTAATTACCCAAGTTGGGATTTGGTCACTGTGACAAAGTGGGAATGTTGTTTTGTTATGAGAATGCTGAGAGGGAAGTTTTTCTGGGACAGCCTGCATTGGGGAAGGGAGCATACCTGAGCATGTAACCTGAGAAGATAGGTGGGGGGTTGGAGGCCAGGTAACACCTCTGCCCTGGAAACTAGAAAAATGTCACAGGCTGGGGGAGGAGTTGTGGGGAGGCTGCGTGAGAGGCTGGAGAGAGTTTCAGTTTTGAGCTGGCTAGGAAATGGAGAGGGGCAAGCCGATGGGGCTTGGGCTTCCCAAAGGGGCTGTGGCCTCCCTGGGGGCCCCAGATGGACCTAACTAAAGGGAGTCCTGTTTTGGACTGTGTTCCTGTCATCTAAATAAACCTTCTGTTTTACTTGCTGGCTGAGAGTTATGGTGAATCGCAGGAAGCCGGGGGTGCCAGGCCTAGTCTCCCTCCACACTCCATGACAACTGGAGTCAGAGGTGGGATCTACTGCTCCCCGTGGACAGCACTTCCTGCAGTAAGTGACTGGGGAGCAGTAAAATGAAGAGGGATTGACAGGGACCAGGCGTGCTGCAGAATCAGCGCGGGATGGTTCCAGGGGCTGATTAAACCCCGGGAGTGTGTAACCAGCAAGAAGGACTTTTGCAGTACCAGAGTCCCCTGGGGGATTGCAGCGAGCAGTCCCAGGGGTGGAGGAGTCTGCCGCTCGACCCTGGAAGAGAATGGTGACCTCAAAGGGCTGACACACTAGAGGTCTCCCTGTAAACTGTGGGGAGTGGCGAGCACCGAGGTCTGTGAGTGGCTAACAGGAAGATGTATGCTAAGTGCCTTTAGAGTGACCTGGTGAAGCTATGCAAGCAGAGGGGGCTGGGCAGTGGGAGGCTCACCAAAGACCAGCTGATTGCCCAGCTGAAGGAGGGAGATCACTCGAATGAACTGATCCCTGTCTCTGAGGGAAGCAGCCTGGCAGATGCAGTGCAGGCACCAGCATCTGGCCCAGCTGGGAGTAGTCAGCTGGCTGCGCAGGGCTTCCCAGGACCCCTTCTTCCTATGCCTAGGGGAAAGGTGGGAAGGAGTCCAACAAATACCGAGGGCATCGTGACACCCCTGGTCAACGGGATCTTCCCGGCAACGCTCTGCATCCATGGAGCGGAAGCGGCTAAAATGGGAGAGAACGCTAAAAATGAAAGAGGTGAAGGATCATGAAAAACAGAGGCAGCATGAAGAGAGACAGAGGCAGCATGAGCTGGAGCTGGCCAGGCTGAGGAGCAGCGAGCCCCCGGCTGTGGTGAGTGAGTGGGACCCAGGCCTGCACAGAGCTTTGATAAGTGTGTCGTGGCCCAGCATAAGGAGGAGGAGGACATGAATGACTTCCTGGATGCCTTTGAGACGGCCTGTGAGTTGCACCAGGTTAATCCTGCAGACAGGCTCCAGGCTCTCACCCCCTTACTGGACCCCAAAGCCATGGCATTGTACTGCCAACTGGTAGGGGCAGAGAAAGAGGACTACGAACCATTCAAAAAGGCCCTGCTGTGCAAGTTTGGGCTAACTCCTGCGATGTACCAGGAAAGGTTCCGGGGTCAGGATAAAACCCCTGAGGTCTCATATCTGCAACGAGCTGTGCGCATGGAGGGATACGCCAGCAAGTAGGCAGATGGGGCCCAGACAAAGGAGAACCTGGTTAAACTGATCATATTAAAGCAACTGTATGAGCGGTGCCCATCTGTAGCGAGGTGTTGGGGCTCCCCTCCCCCTCAAGGAGGGTTGAGCCCCGTCAGTCATCCACAGGGGCGGGGCCGCTGGGCAGAAGTCCCGCCCCTCAAAGGGTCAGGCGCCGACCCGGAAGAATAAAAGCTGGGCCCCAGCCTTCAGTTGCAGCTCGGCCACTGGCAGGATCAGACGTGCCTGCTGCCGCTCGTGACTGGGAGGCTGCCCAAGCCAGAGGTCGAGACCAGGAGCCGCCGGAGCTGCCTCGCCCCTACTACAATGAGGAGCTGCCGGAGCTGCCTCGCCCCTGCTACGACGAGGAGCCGCCGGAGCTGCCTCGCCCCTGCCACAGCCCCAAGGAGCCCCCAGACTAGGCGTGGCCCGAATTCCCCGAAACCCTACCTGATCTGCTGCCCAGCCCGGATTGGGAGGAACCGATGGTCCTGGACGTCTCCGGAACAGAGGCCCCGGACCAGGTAGGAATAGAGGGGGAATTAGGAAGTAGCCCGGGGGCAGCTGACTCCAGTCAGGCTGCAGAGCTACCGTTGCCCATGTCAGTGTGTTGCGATCAGGACCCCACTGACCACCAGTAGCGGTGACAACCGCTACCAGGGCCCCGGGCTGGAACGCAGAGGAATGAGTGGGCCTGCGTTCCCCCTGCCACCCGTAACCGGGTGGCAGATTCCCCCTCTCCCCAGTCGGAGAGGGCTGTAACTGTTTAAACTGTGTTTGGTGCCCTGCCCGAGCCAAGGGCTGGGCCCCCCTTTGACTTTGCCACTGCTCTGCCCTGCTCCAAAGGGCCAGAGCAGGCTGTAATTGCAGGGAAGACATCGAGGCCGGTGTGGCTCCCCTCCCCCTCAGGGAGGGTCGAGCCCCGGCGGAACCAGTCTACAACTGGCACCTGACCAGGGATCTTCTGAACCGGGCCCCTGTGAGAAGGGGCTGGTAGAAGGACCCTAGTGCATCCGGTGTCCCCAGGGCAGGGACCATGGATGTCGAACGGCTAGTCCAGCTGCTGACAGAGAGCCAGGAGCGGCAGCAGGTGGCACAACTGCTGCAGCAGCAACAGCAGCAGGCCGCCCATCTCGAACAGCAGCAACAGCGAGATGCCGCCCACCTCCAGCAGCAACGACAGCAACATGCTGCTCAGTTGGAGCACCAGCAACAACTCATCCAGCAACTCAGGGCGCAACTACAGGCGCTTCTTGGGCCCGCCGCCCGAGTCCCCTAAGGGGCCACGGGGGAGGACCCCGCGGGACCCCGGTCACCGGTGCCCCTGCACCTGACCAAGATGGGCCCGGGGGATGACCCTGAGGCCTTCTTGGTCACCTTCGAGCGCATGGCCCTGGTCGCTGGATGGGCCAAAGCCCCATGGGCCACCCTTCTGGCCCCATATTTAACCGGGCCCGCCCAGCTGGCCTATCGTGGGTTGGCCACGGAGGACGCCAAGGAATATGATCGGGTGAAGGCCGTGATCCTCGACGCCTTGGACGTCAGCCCTGACACCTTCCGACAACGGTTCCGGGGCCAGACCTATCCGACCGGCGCCTGTCCTTGCTTAATTGCACAAGGCCTGAAAGAGGCCTGCTGCCGCTGGCTGCACCCAGAAACCCGGACGGCGGAGGACGTGACCGAGCAGGTGGTCCTCGAACAATTCGTACAGATCCTGCCGGTTCGAGGATGGGCCTGGGTGCTCCGCCACTGGCCTACCACCCTGGGGGCAGCAGTCTCCCTGATGGAGGATATCCTCGCGGCAGAGGCTCCTGTGGGGCTGGCCTTCCGGCCACCCGCCCCGAGGCCCGGCCAAACTCGTGGAAGCCGGAGAGGATCCGGCCCGCCGGGACAGCGGCGGCTGAGTCATGGACTGGGCCCTGAACCAGCGCCGCGGACCCAACGCGCGGAGCCTGGCCCGCACACGGGTTTGGAGACCTCCCCTGCAGGTCCATCGGAACCCCGCCGAAGCCCCCAAAGCCCTCAGGCCACCGGTCCCCGGCGCGTACACTCCGAAGTAGGACCTTGCTTTAGATGCAGGAGGACTGGCCACTTACAGCGGGACTGCCCGGAGATGGAGTGTGACTTCGGGCAGGTCTGCGCAGGAGAGGGCCGGGCTCGGCGGCCTCAGCCCCCGAAGCTCACAGTCCCGGTACTCATGGGGGACCAAGCCACCACGGCCTTGGTCAACTCAGGCTGTGGTCAAATGCTGGTCCGTCAGGCTCTGGGGCCCCCGATCGATCCTAGTCTGGGGCCCATTCACCTGCAATGTATCCACGGGGATGTTCGGTCCTGTCCCAGTGCTTGGGCCCGCCTGACTGTTAACGGCCTCACTCGGTCGCTGATCGTTGGCGTGGCCCCTCGACTGGCCTATCCTGTCATCCTGGGACATGACTGGCCCGCCTTTGACGGGCTCCTTCGGTCTATACCGGCCCTAGCGGCCGAGTCCCTGGAAACCCCAGAGGAAGCCGAGACAGACGCCGAGGGGGCCGGACTAGAAACCCCAGAGGCCGAGGAGTTAAACGAGGGAGCACCCCCTGCACTCCGTTTTGACACAGACTTCTGCCGGGATCAGCGGGCCGACCCCACTCTCCGATGGGCCTACGAACAGCTGGCCGCAATTGATGGATCCATTATCGACTCTGGCCGGGCTACACAGTGTCCCCACTTTGAGCTCCGCCGGGACCAGCTTTATCGGATGGAGCGGGACCCCCGCACACAAGAACTGCGGACGCAACTCCTCGTGCCCCGATGCCATCAGCAGGCCGTCATGAGCTTGTCCCATGATGTACCAGCCGCAGGCCACCTGGGGTATGAAAAGACCCTGGCACGAATTCGGGCTCGGTTCTACTGGCCGGGGCTGGATGGAGAGGTAAAACAATACTGCAACTCCTGCCCGGAGTGTCAGTTGGCCGCACCAGCCCGAACCTCCAAAGCGCCCTTGGTTCCCATGCCAGTGATTGACACCCCATTTGAGCGCGTCGCAATGGACTTGGTCGGCCCGCTTCCCCGGAGCGCAGCTGGCTTTCAATACGTCTTGGTCCTGGTCGACTATGCCACCCGGTTTCCAGAGGCCATCCCCTTGCGGAGCATCACGGCCTGGGCCATCACAGGCGAATTAGTGAAGGTCTTCACCTGCGTGGGGCTGCCTAAGGAGATCCTGACGGACCAGGGCACTAATTTTACATCCCGGTTGCTAAACCAAGTCTGCCAACTCCTGAGGGTAAAACAACTGCGGACCTCTGTCTACCACCCCCAAACCGACGGCTTGGTGGAGCGGTTCAATCGGACCCTCAAGGACATGATGAGAAGGTACCCGCCAGACGAGCTACGCCATTGGGACCAACTCCTCCTGCCGCTGCGCCTGGCTGTCCGAGAGGTCCCACAGGCGTCGACCAAATTCTCCCCCTTTGAGCTCCTATACGGGCGGAGGCCTCGGGGCCTGCTGGACCTGATGAAAGAGACGTGGGAGCAGTCGGCCTCCCTGACCCAGGGACTCCTCCAGTACGTCCTCCGGCTACGGGAACGCCTAACTCAAGCGGGGTCCCTAGCGTGGGAAAACCTAAAAGCAGCCCAGGAGAGGCAGGAGCGAAGCTATAATCAAGGCGCGCGCGCGTGGGAACTTGGCCCCGGAGACAGAGTCCTACTGCTCCTGCCCTCCAGCGAATCGAAATTGTTGGCCCGGTGGCAGGGCCCCTACGAGGTACTCAGAAAAGTGGGGCCCATCAACTATGAGATCTGCCAACCTGGTCACCGGAGGGAGAAGCAAATATACCATGTTAATCTGCTGAAACTGTGGCGTGACCGAGAGGGCCTGTTAATCGACCCATGCCCGCCAGAGCTGGAACTAGGTCCAGAGGTGGCCCAGATGGAGGAGGTGATGGAACCCGCACTGGGGAGCGCCCTGACGGTCGAGCAACAGCGACAGGCCAAATGTCTCATGCGGGCCTTCCGACAGACCTTCACGGCCCTACCGGGCTGCACGACTGTCACCTGCCATAGGATCCAGACTGAACCAGGGAAGGTCATGCGGGAGACTGCCCGGCCAATACCATACCGAATGCGCCAGGCGGTGGAGGAAGAGGTTCAAGCCATGCTCGCCCTGGGGGTCGTTGAACCGTCCCGGAGCGAGTGGCGCAGCCCGGTGATCCTGGTACCCAAACCTGACGGCTCTCGACGCTTCTGCATAGATTTCCGGAAAGTTAATGCCATATCCCGTTTCAATGCCTACCCGATGCCCCGAGTCGACGAGCTGCTCGGCCGCCTTGGGGAGGCCCGGTACATCACCACACTGGACCTCAGCAAAGGGTACTGGCAAATCCCGCTGGAAGAGACGTCCAAAGAGAAGACCGCCTTTGCCACTCCGTCCGGACTGTACCAGTTCACCAGGATGCCTTTCGGTCTCCATGAGGCCGCTGCAACCTTTCAGCGGCTCATGGATCACCTCTTGCGGCCACACCAGGAGTATGCCACTACCTACCTGGATGATGTGGTGATCTACAGCCGCTGCTGGGACGACCACCTAACCCGGGTCGCGTCGGTTCTCCGGAACCTTCGACAGGCGGGGTTGACTGCAAACCCCAAAAAGTGCCGGATAGCCTGGGAAGAAACGACATACCTCGGCTATACCGTCGGACAGGGACAGGTGAAACCCCTCGTGGGAAAAGTGCAGGCCCTGGCGGAGTGCCCCACCCCAACAACAAAGCGGCAGGTGCGGCGCTTTCTGGGGCTCATGGGGTATTATCGGCCGTTTATTCCCCATTTTGCGTCCACGGCAGCCCCCCTGACCAAGCTACTAAAGAAGAGCAGCCCTCGGACGGTACAATGGAACCCCGAGTGTGAGGCAGCCTTCAGGACGCTTCGTAGCTGCTTGTGTCAAGAACTAGTTCTATACAGCCCCGACTTCAACAAGCCCTTCGTCCTCCAGACGGATGCGTCTGACGTTGGCCTGGGGGCCGTCTTGTCCCAAGAAGGAGACGGAGGTGATCACCTCGTGCTGTATATCAGTTGGAAACTGTTTCTCCGAGAGCGGAATTATGCCATGATTGGAAAGGAGGTCAAGTGGGCCTGCGAGGCCCTCCGGTTCTTCCTCTTGGGTGGCCTGTTCACCCTCGTTACGGACCACACCCCCCTTCAATGGCTTATGAGAATGAAGGACAACAATGCCCGCATCATGCGCCGGTATTTGGCCTTGCAGCCCTATGCGTTCACCATCCAGCATAGGGCAGGCAAGGACCATGTCAATGCGGATTTTCTGTCCTGCCTCGGACATGAGACAGCCCGGCCCCGACAGGCGGGGGCCAGACTTGAGGGGGGGGGGGGGTGTAGCGAGGCGGTGGGGCTCCCCTCCCCCTCAGGGAGGGTTGAGCCCCGTCAGTCGTCCACGGGGGCAGGGCCGCTGGGCGGAAGTCCCGCCCCTCAAAGGGTCAGGCAGCGACCCGGAAGAATAAAAGCTGGGCCCCAGCCTTCAGTTGCGGCTCGGCCACCGGCAGGATCAAATGTCCCCGCCGCCGCTCATGACTGGGAGGCTGCCCAAGCCAGAGGTCGAGACGAGGAGCCGCCGGAGCCGCCTCGCCCCTGCTACGACGAGGAGCCGCCGGAGCCGCCTCGCCCCTGCTACGGCCCCGAGGAGCCCCCAGACCAGGCGTGGCCCGAATTCCCCGAAACCCTACCAGACCTGCCGCCCAGCCCGGATTGGGAGGAACCGATGGTCCTGGACATCTCCGGAACAGAGGCCCCGTAGCAGGTAGGAATAGAGGGGGAATTAGGAAGTAGCCCGGGGGCAGCTGACTCCAGTCAGGCTGCAGAACTACCGTTGCCCATGTCAGTGTGTTGCGGTCAGGACCCCACTGACCACCAGTAGCGGTGACAACCGCTACCAGGGCCCTGGGCTGGATCTCAGAGGAATGGGTGGGCCTGCGTTCGGGTGGCAGATTCCCCGTCTCCCCAGTCGGAGAGGCCTGTAACTGTTTAAACTGTGTTTGGTGCCTCGCCCGAGCCAAGGGCTGGGCCCCCCCTTTGACTTTTTGCCAGTGCTCTGCCCTGCTCCAAAGGGCCAGAGCAGGCTGTAATTGCAGGGAAGACATCGAGGCCAGTGTGGCTCCCCTCCCCCTCAGGGAGGGTCAAGCCCTGGCGGAACCCGTCTACACCATCTGTGCTGAGGCTGTGGTTGAGGGACAAAAAGCCAGAGAACCCACGACATGCAGGGAGGCTGGCCGATGAGTTTGTGAAGAGCTGGTCAGAGGGTGGCAGGGAAGAGTCCCAAAGCAACAGGCCTGCCATGATGCAGAAAGAGAGTGATCCTGGGACATCCCATAAGGGAAACATGGAGAACCCCCTCCCAAGGGGCCAACCGACCAGCTTGAGGGAACCAATGGGACATGGGCTGCTATTACTGTAGCCAGAGAGGCCACATACGGACCCAGTGCCGCAGGCTCAGGGACAGGCTGAGCAAACCGGACCCACAGAGGGTTAACTGGGTAGAGGCCCAGCCAATGAGGGGCAGGCTTCCCAGGCAAGGGGGGCTGGCAGCTTATCAACTGCTCAGGAGGGAGGAGGACCCCAGGCCAACTCCTCTGCAGAGCTGGATGCTCCAGACACCAGGTTCTTCATTTACAGGGTGGGCGCAGGGCTGTCCCTGCGGAGCGAGTGCCTTGTTCCCCTGGAGGTGGATGGGAGGAAGGTCTAAGGATTCTGGGACATGGGCGCTGAGGTGACGCTGGCCCGGCCTGAGGTGGTAGCTTCAGATCAGGTGCTGCCCAACACCTGTCTGACCCTGACAGGGGTGGGCGGGACCCCATTCAAAGTGCCCATGGCAAGGGTACACTTGAAATGGGGGGACAAAGGGGTCCCAGGGAAATGGGGGTGCACCACCATTTGCCAACTGAGGTGTTAATGGTGGGGGTCGTAGAGAACTGGCCAAGCAACCCTCAGGGTGCCCTGGTTGTGACCCGTAGCCCAAGCCTGCAAGGGACACTGCACCTTGACCTTGGGGATGGTACCTTGCCCGAGGTGCAGGACCCTAACCTGGTGGGGATTGAACGCCCAGGGACACAGCTCAAGGAGGCTGCGACTTCAGACCCAGCCGGCAAGAGAGAGCAGATCCCCATCCCTGTCCCAGCTGCTGAGTTCCAGGCTGCGCTGCAGAAAGATCCCTCCTTGCAGAAGATAAGGGACCTGGCCAACCTCAGTGTGGTACAGACCATGGGGGGGAGGTTGCCGGAAAAGGTTCCTGTGAGAGAAGAGATTCCTGTACTGAGCATGGGCTTCCCCAGGGGAAATGGAGGCATGGGGGATCAGGAGGCAGCTGGTGGTACCCCAGAAGTATTGCTGCCAGCTGCTGTCGGGCCCATGACATCCCCCTCTCAGGGCACCAGAGAATCTGGCGTACTCAGCAGAGGCTGCTATGGAACTTTTACTGGCCTGGGGTCTTTATTACTGTCCTGTGACCCCTGTCAGAAGGTGAGGAAGGCCCAGGACAAGGGGAAAACAGCTTTAGAACCCTTGCCCAGCATACAGGAGCCTTTCCAGAGGGTGGCCAAGGTAAAAAGGGGGGCTCTTAACCAAGAGAGCCCGAATCACAGCCCTCTAGACTGAACCGCTGGGAAAAGACCCCATCCCAGTTTGAACCCCAGGTGTACCGGGGCGGAAGGGCATGGGCCGCATAAGCCTTCCCACCTGCAGACTACGAGTGCCATCGAGCACACCTGACCTAAGGGGGGAGGGAAACTGGAAGGGCCTGGTGTAATTCTCTCCCAGGAAGTGCGGGGATGCTGGGGCATCCATGGGAACATAAGTAGGTTTGAACTTCCCCAGGTCACTGGCTGAAGTGACCCTGCTCAATTCGGTCTCGAAGAGGGGAGAGATGTGACAAAGTGGGAATGTTGTTGATGTGTTATGTGAATGCTGAGAGGGGAGTTTTTCTGGGACGGCCTGCACTGGGGAAAGGAGCATACCTGAGCATGTAACCTAAGAACCCAGGTCGGGGGTTGGAGGCCAGGTAACACCTCTGTCCCGGAAACTGGAAAAATGACGAAGGCTGGGGGAGGAGCTGTGGGGAGGCTGAGTGAGAGGCTGGAGGGAGTTTCAGTTCTGAGCTGGCTGGGAAATGGAGAGGGGCATGCCGTTGGGGCTTGGGCTTCCCAAAGGGGCTGTGGCCTCCCTGGGGGCCCCAGATGGACCTAACTAAAGGGGGTCCTGTTGTCTGTACCAGCAAGACCTGTTCTGGACTGTGGTCCTGTCATCCATGACAGGAACTTTAACAACAAATAGCAGTTAGGACCTTATTTTTCTGTGTCCTAAAATCATAGAATATCAGAGTTGGAAGGGACCTCAGGAGATCATCTAATCCAACCCCCTGCTCAAAGCAGGACCAATCCCCAACTAAATCATCCCAGCCAGGGCTTTCTCAAGCCTGACCTTAAAAACCTTTAAGGAAGGAGATTCCATCACCTTCCTAGGAAACCCATTCCAGTGCTTCACCACCCTCTTAGTGAAAAAGTTTTTCCTAATATCCAACCTAAACCTCCCCTACTGCAACTTGAGACCATTACTCCTTGTTCTGTCATCTTTCATGACTGAGAACAGTCTAGATCCATCCTCTTTAGAACCCCCTCATTCTTTGAAAGCAGCTATCAAATCCCCCCTCATTCTTCTCTTCTGCAGACTAAACAATCCCAGTTCCCTCAGACTGTCCTCATAAGTCATGTGCTCCAGCCCCCTAATAACTTATGTTGCCCTCCACTGGACTCTTTCCAATTTTTCCACATCCTTCTTGTAGGGGCCCCAAACTGGACACAGTTCTCCAGATGAGGCCTCACCAGTGTTGAGTAGAGGGGAATGATCACATCCCTTGATCTGCTGGCAATGCCCCTACTTATACAGCCCAAAATGCCCTTAGCCTTCTTGGCAACAAGGGCACACCGTTGACTCATATCCAGCTTCTCATCCACTGTAACCCCTAGGTCCTTTTTCTGCAGAACTGCTGCCTAGCCATTTGGTCCCTAGTCTGTAGCAGTGCATGGGATTCTTCCATCCTAAGTGCAGGACTCTGCACTTGCCCTTGTGGAACATCATCAGATTTCTTTTGGCCCAATTCTCTAATTTGTCTAGGTCTCTCTGTATCCTACCTCTACGCTCCAGTGTATCTACCACTCCTCCCAGTTTAGTGTCATCTGCAAACTTGCTGAGGGTGCAGTTCATGCCATCCTCCAGATCATTAATGAAGATATTGAACAAAACCGGCCCCAGGACCGACCCTTGGGGCACTCTGCTTGATACCGGCTGCCAACTAGACATGGAGCCATTGATCACTACCTGTTGAGCCCAATGATCTAGCCAGCTTTCTATCCACCTTATAGTCCATTCATCCAGCCCATACTTCTTTAACTTGCCGGCAATGATGCCCAAATGATGGCCAGTCCAGTGGTCCCTCAGCTATGTTGGGGCATTGTTACACCAGGAGAAATGCCCTGTGCTTGATCACATCTTCTTGAAGCCTCCTTCTCTGGAGGTTCTGACTGAAGTAGTGGTCACACACACCTGTGCTTAATTTATGAGATCACAGCTAGAGCTGCTTCGGCAGAAGGCAAATTATTAAGGTTAGGGAAAAATACAGATTTTTTTTCCTCCACCCACTCACCTATAACTGTTTGAAACAGAAAGAAGTATCAAGTGGGGCTGAGTAGCCTATGCCATGCTTTGACATCTACATAATGATCAGAAATAAACTGAGAATTTGGGATATACAAGTCTCAGCACCATGTGCAATCTTTAGAGAGAATATGGTGAGGAGGAGGAGACTGGATTGCCACTAGTGATACAGCAGCAGTATGTCCTCTTCAGTTGCATCCATATGGAATACCATCTGGTAGGACAATTCAGGCTGTGCATTAGTGCTTCTATAGAACAGTTGTCTGCTGTGATGCACATTGCCATTTGAGATACAGAAATTAGAAATTCTGTCCGATACTGAAAAGTTTTCATAAATGATCTGAACGGGTAGGAGCCAATGTCCTTTAGCAAATTACCACTGTTGTCCAATGTGAAATGAAAATAGATTGTTACTGTAGAAATGTGAGAGTAAATGAGCCATACTTTCACAAATATTTTTAAAGATAGTAGGGAGCCATTTTTTTTAATAGAAGTACTGGTTTGGAAAATCCACTTAGTCTTGGATGGACAGTTTGGAGATTGTCATTATTTATATAGCTTCCAAAATTGTGCTTGGGGGTGGGGAATTTCAAAAGCACCTAAGTCCTATTTTCAAAAAGATTTCAAGTCAATAGGGCTCCCAAGTCCTTTAGGTGCTTTGGAAAATTTTACCCAGGGCCTTTTAGACTTGTATGAAGAGCCCTGCTCTGAAGTGCTTACAGCTGAAGGCCCCAGTCCTACAAGTGGCTCCATGTGGGTAGATGTAAGGCAAAAAGAGATAAAGGCTGAAGGTGAGAGGGAATGCAATATATAGATCACAATGGCCAAGTGGCTGTGTTTTGGCACACAGCTTTTCCATGGCTCGATCTTTTAAAACTAAAGTTTTGACTGCAGAGTTAGCTAAGTAAACTCTCACTTTCTTCCTTCCCCATTGTCCTGCCTTGCCTATTGCTTTAATATGTCTGTCTCTCCACCACTGTGGTGTTTCTTAATGCTACCCTTCATGGGACTGATTTTGCAACCCTCCCTCACACTGAATAGTATGTGTATATTGTCATTGAATCCATGGCACTATTCCTGACCCCAGTTCTGCGGACATGCCTATGCCGAGCCATGCTGACTGCAGTGAGTATGACTTCAGTCTGCCTATGGGAATCTGATTAGAGGCTGGGTCCCTGTGTGTGAGTGCTTAGCATAAGGCAGCAGAATCAGGCCCTACAGCTTGATCCAGAGCCCACTGAAGTCAGTGAAAAGACTCCTATTGAATTGAATTTGGCCCCAGTGTAGTAACATGGGAGAGTAGAACAAATGTTGTCAATGCCTGTGACAGAACAATATTAGTCTCACTCTGTATTATGTCATAGTCCTGTTAGTCAGAGTACTCCTTAAAGTAATGGACTCCACTGAGAAATGTATTCTTGACTCTGAGGGGTGTGTGTGTGTGTGTGTGTGTGTGTGTGTGTGTGTGTGTGTGTGTGTTTCTGTCTTTTTACTCAAATTATAAAAGTTGTATGGGATGCTGCATTACAAGAACAGAAATACATTTAGCAATTCAGGTGACATCAACAAAGATCATGTCACTCACTAGAACCCTCAGATTTTTTTAATACCTTCGCTCATAATTTTCCTGCTCTGAAATACCTAGGTCTGATCCAAAGGTGAACAGAAAAACAATGATACTTAAAGGAGAAATCTAACACAACTTGGAACAAAACTCTGCACTGTTTGTTTTTTCACAATGTTCTCTGTCCCCACAAAAGTTAAGTTTAGCGAAATGCTAAACTGTCAGTTATGAGTGTTTAAAGCCTATGAACATGACACGTAAAACTTGCATTGACATAGTAATTATTATTATTATTCTAGTGGCTCTTAACAGCCCTGACAGCAAAGAGAAAAGCACAGCACGCCTCAAGCAGTAAGGCTATATTGGCTTCATCTTCTGGCCCTGCGCCTTACACCTTCATTATCTGTGGCAAGGACGGTCACTCAAGAATCAGACTTTTTAGCCATTTGCGATGCTGCAGCCCAATACCTAGTAACTGAACTGTTTTGGGGGCTGATGCCATCGTCTGTTGAGACAGATGGTTGCCATTTCATTTCTTATAGAGGTCTCATTTTCCTATGCACTCCACACACACACATAGTCAGAGATCAACCATCCCTGCCTCCATCAGCGTGCAATCCAAATAGAGTTCTTATCTCCATTTTACAGATGAGAAAGTGAGGCATGGGAAGATTAAGTGACTTACTCAGCATCACACAGGAACTCTGGAGCAGAGCAAGGAACTGAACCTAGGTCTCCTGAGGCCTAGGAGACTGTCTTAACCACAGTTAAGTGCTTTCTAAATCATGGGCCTGATTCACCACTGTGTTACTCCACTAGTATGGCACTGTTGAGAGCAATAGAGTTAGCTAATTTAGACCCCATCATTTGGTGTTACCACTCAAGAAAGAGATATTGGAGTCATATTGGACAGTTCTCTGAAAACATCTGCTCAACATGCAGTGGCAATCAAGAAAAGCTCACAGAATGCTGGGAACCATTAAGAAAGGGATAGATAATAACACAGAAAATATCACAAAGCTATTATATAAATCCATGGGGCACCCACACCTTGAATACAGTGTGCAGTTCTGGTCACTGCATCTCAAAAAAATATATTAGAATTAGAAAATACACAGAGTAGGTCAACAAAAATGATTAGGGTATGGAACAGCTTCCATCTGAGGAGCGATTAAAAAGACTGGGGCTGTTCATCTTAGAAAAGAGACGACTAAGGGGGGTTATGAAAGAAGTCTGTAAAATCATGGAAGTTCAGGAGAAAATGAATAAGGAAATGTTATTTACCCTTTCACATAACACAAGAACCAGAGGTCACCCAATGAAATTACAGGCACCCAGTTTAAAGCAAACATAAGGAAATAGTTCTTCTCACAGTTCATAGACAACTTGTGGAACTCAATGCCAGGGGAATATTGTGAAGGCCAAAAGTATAATTGGGTTCAAAAATGAATTAGATACATTCACGGAGGATAGGTCTATCAATGGCTATTAGCCAAGATGGTCAGGGATGCCACCTTATGCTCTGGGTAGCCCTAAACCTGTGACTGCCAGAAGCTGGGAGCAGATGACAGGATGGGTCAGTCAATAATTGTCCTCCTTTGTTTCATTTCCTCTGAAGCATCTGGCACCAGCCACTGTTGGAAGACAGGATACTGGGCTAGATTGACCATTGGTCTGACTCAGTATGTCCATTCTTATGTTTTTATCATTGCTCACAGTCAGTAGTAGACAAAAAGCACTATGTAGCTGCACAATATTACTATTACTTTTAGTTATATCCCTTGGATCAGTCAGAGGCAGTGTTTTTCAAACTAGCCCATAAGCCACTGATATTCATCTGCAAGGTGAGCCACAGGGCTGCTTCTGTCATAATCATAAAACTTCTTGCAGCTGAGATGTTTCCAGCTTCATCACTGTTTTATCCCAGTCTCAGACTCTTGGACTGCCCAATAGAACATAGGGTACTATCTTGGTCAGGGAGGAAGAGGGACTGGATGATCTAGCAGGACTTCTCTGTTTCTAGTGGTTTCATCTCTGTGATGTGTTAGCCATCCTGGAATCTGAGTGTGTTGCACTCCCAGCTCTCCCAGCTGGTGGCACCTTTAGCGTCTTTCACAAAACAAAAAGAAAGGCAAGCACCATGCTGGGATTAAATGGAACAAGCAGTGGCTCAGGCAAGGCTGAAGGAGTCCCCTTAACAATGAGTTGTAAGGGAAAAAACAAGTAACTTATTAAAGGAACAGATCAGTTGGGCCCTATTTGCTTCCTGTCCATAGATGGCAGGAAATGAACTACTTAAGACTCACGCAGTTCATTGACAGCTGCCATTTGGTGCCTTGTGCCCTTCCTGAACACAAAACAAAATGAATATTTCTACATTTAAACAAAAGAATCGTGGTGAGGATTAACTGATGCTGCCCCAGCACCATCTCCAACCCAGCCCTAGTGAGACACCCAGCCCAAATAACTTGGAGTAAATGCTCATTAGATCTTTGATGGCCTGTTGAGTGGATGATGTATCGGTGAAGGTCAGGTGGGGAGAAGAGAGATGAATTGTTTTCTGACAACTTGGCCGTTTTTATTCTTGAGCAAAGTTTTGATTACAATGATGGCTGCTCAGCAGTGCATATTCAGTACAGTGCACAGGGACTTAATTAGTTGTGTATGTCTCCGAGGGAGTTATTCTGCTAATGCCCTGGGCACTGCAGTGATAATCTGCCTCTTAATAACCTCAGGGTTGCAGCCATGACTTTTTG
The DNA here is from genome assembly GCF_025201925.1 of Gopherus flavomarginatus. Lineage (NCBI taxonomy): Eukaryota > Metazoa > Chordata > Testudines > Testudinidae > Gopherus > Gopherus flavomarginatus. The sequence continues at coordinate 38,491,361 of NC_066624.1, read as the reverse complement.
CTGTGGTAACAGCACTAGGTCTGCTGGGGCTCGAGTTTTACCCCCATTGCCTTGTTTTATTTCACTTCAGTAAGGAGGTAAGATGACCTACTGGACATTTATTCTATTGGGAAGCAGATATGGACCTAATCCCTGTGGTTGTAGTCAAGTTCCTAAATGTGTGGTGCTGAGGCTGCAGCCATATGTGAGGGATGCTGCTGCTGAACCTGCCCAAGGACACTTTTGTGAATGTGCATCAGGAGATTTTTTTGTTGTTGTTCAACTTGAGCTTATATTTTCATCTTGAGCTGATTGCAAACTAGGCTGGGATACTAGTTGCCTAGTGGAGTTAGACCAGAAACCGGCCACAGTTAAAGGCAGTAGCTGTTTGATGTCAGCTCCACCATCCAGGAGCGGCGCCATGGTTTTTGCCGCCCTAGGCGGCAGCACTCCTCCTCAGAGCATTTGGCGGCTTGGGGTCCTTCTGCTCCGCATCTTCGTGGCACTTCGGCGGCGGGTCCTGGAGTGAGTGAAGGACCCACCGTCGTATTTCCGCCAAAGACCCAGAGCGAAAGGACCCCCAGCTGCCGAATTTCCTTCAAGAGCTGCAAAATCCTGCCCCCCAAATCCTGCTGTCCTAGGTGACTGCCTACGGTTCCCTAGTGGAAGCGCCAGCCCTGCCACCATCTCTAACCTAGATGAAGTTTTAAACTATCTGCAAGTTTTAAATTTGCCTTATTACAACTTTTAGCACGTCCTACCCCTTGGATACTATCTCCAAAAGCGTGACATGTGTTCACATGTGTACTGATGATGCATTTTGCTCTCTATTGATTCTGTTTAAAGACCCACTCAATTGATGCTACAGAAAATAATCTATACATGCATGTGTAGCTATGCGTCAGAATCTCACATGAAAAGACAGGGCTGGCTTTATATGTGCTGGCCTCCTTCACTCCAGCCAATGAGTTACCAGTGTATGATACCTCGCAAATGGGGAAATGACCGTGTAGTGCACAACATCAGAGGATGCTCTGCCCCTAACAGCAGGGCTTCAGGGACTGCAGGGTGCAAGGAGAAATAATTCCCTCTTATTCTAATCCTGGAAAAGTCTCTGTTGTATTAAGGTCCCTAGCCATAGTTGCAGATGACCCTTCTGGGGGCTTTAACCCTATGCACAAATAATTTAGCAGAAGCCCTATTTGAACCTTCATGTTCCAACCTCAACTGCCCCTATCATCCATCCAGCTGAAGTAACTGGTCTCTTCCCATCAGAGTGGGGCTGCAGCAGGTCACAGAATCTTCATTCCTATAGCCATGGGGCAAAGGACTCATTATGGCAGATGAACTTGACTGAATTATGCCTTTGGGTAAATTCACCACTCCTATTGACTTTAAGCTTTCACCTTCTTATGCAGAATTTGGTCCTATGGAGCCCATTTTGTCCCTTCCTCCCTGGCTGCAGGGTACTTTCTGACTGTGTAACTAGTGTGGTGCCTGCATAAGGCAGGGAAAAGGGAAATTCAGGGCAATTGAATCAGTATTTCCCCTTCATGGTCCAGCAAGGACACCCACTCTAGGCTTGCAGTTCCTCAGCCATCACTTCGCTTGGGCAGAGACCTGCATCTTTCTTCCTTCTGACCAAGGTTTTTTCCCAGGCTGCACCAGGATATCCCCAGTAGGACAGATTGCATAAACTGGCCAACATCTCTTCAAAGGCTATGAATAGGGTAATGGCCTGTGGTTTTAAGTTACCCTGCAGCTCTTTCAAAGCAAGCACATATATTCTTAATGTGCAGAGAAAACACATTAAAAACAATGCCTACATTCATGCTAATAAGCTTACCGGAGAGCACTCCTCTTCCCATTTCTACGAGGGCTTGGTGTCAGTTCTTCCAACCCTTTTCTAGGCCTTTGGACAAAAGGTCACATTGGGGAAAGGGAGAGCTCAGTGATTTTGCACATTGGCCTGCTAAACCCAAGGTTATGAGTTCAATCCTTGAGGGCCCCACTTAGGGATTTGAGGCAAAAAAATTGGATGATTTAATTGGGGATTGGTCCTGCTTTGAGCTGGGGGTTGGACTAGATGATCTCCTGAGGTCCCTTCCAACCCCAATATTTTATGACTTGCTGGATGAGAAAGCAGGCTTTGAGAGAGTTTAACTCAGGCTATATATCCCAAAGTCCTATCTTTGTCTATTGGGCTCTGGAGAATCCTGTTTGAATTTGTATAAGCAAGGCTGACCAGGAGCTGGTGCCTCTCTGAAAGTGGTACAGCCTGAGTGAATTGGCCTTATCCCCTCCCCTCCACAGACACATTGTTTTCAGTTCCTGGAGGTGCTGGGGTTACCCTTCCCCCTGGAATTCCATACAATCCCTGGCCCACAATAATACATAAACTTTATGCAGTAATACAATACAATAATAGCTATTGCAGGAAATTTCCAGATCTACATCTTTTGCATGGGCCGGAGCCCATTGTATATAGGCTCCCTGTCCAGCGGTGCACAGGAGAGGAGGAGGAGGAGGAGCAGGTATGGGACCAGAGGATCTGTAATGGCGTGGATTCTACAGCTCATAACAGCAGTGGAAAAGGGATATATTTGCCAAGTCACTTAGGCTGGGAGTAGCAGAATGATTTGGCCCTATATGAGTAGGTATTTTCAGAGCTATTGATCTGGAATATCATTTGCACCATAAAAAGTGTCAAAGTTTAATAAGAGTCTGTAAAATGTGGCACAGGACCGGCCAGGCATATTCTCATGAATGTATTACATTTTAGAGCAATGGGCCTGATTAAAAATCTTGCTTATAGCATCTCTCATTCAATAAAGTGCCCATTCCATGCACTGTGAGAACACTTTGTCCAGCTCAACCCTACACTCAAGTGTGAAAGGGGAGCAAAATTGGGTCTGCCCTCTGATCTGGAGTGATTTAGATGATGCTGATAGCAGGCGTGAATACCAAGTATCAGATCTCAATTTATTGAGGTGGATAGGAAGTGAATGTTAGAGCATTCCAACCACCCATACAGCCGCAGGCAAGATACAGTTATGTGAATTATTTTAGACTGTTTCAGCTCTAGTTAATAAGTTCCCAAGAAGAACATAATTGGAGCAGTCTTTGCTGTTACTAGTAGAAGAATTTAATGTTCAAAGGACTTGTGCCATAAAAGACATCAGAGACGTTAAAGGTTGCAAGCAGAATTAACAAAACAAGCTCCGTGAGAGAGCTGTCAATAAGTGGCTGAATCAAATAAGTTCCCGTTCCAGTCTGGTTCTGGTGAAGTTCTTGGCTGCCTCTGAATGGTGTTTGTTCAGCCATGCTGCAAAGACAGAGCAATTCTGCAAAGCTGACATCGATTTGAAATTTAAATCTGATGTAGTAACTTAAGTATTTTAAAATGCCTCTGAATCAATGAAAATGATTCAAGGCAAAATCCAGATGGCCACATAGCTACTGTATATAATACCAGCCAAAGGCCAATATTTTTCTGAACAAGAATACCTCTTAACGCGGACTTAGTTTTCAAAGCATCTTAAATGCTGCAAAATACCCGTCCTAGGAAAGTCTATAATATGAATCTTTTTTTCCCCTAGTAATCATCAATCCTGTCATTAGGATTCTGATCTGATTCTTTATGGATATTGTTCTGCTTCATGCTTCTCAGTGCTCAGAAAATTTATCATGTGCATTGGAGGTCTGAGCCACTGAATGCAGAGCTGGCTGAAAAACATTGAGAGCTAGCCTGAGAATGTTCTGTTGGCCTGGGTGTATCTTCTGTTGTTTGCAGTTGACCAGAAAGCTAGAATATGATATAGCAACTCCAGCTGGATCAGAGGAAAAGTACTGTATGTGCGGGTGTCCTAGAATCTTCAAAGATAGTGTTGGTGGCAAAATCTGAATATGATAACCCTTTATCCTTGTGTTTATAGATCTCAGAGCACTGTGCAAACATTAAGGGGCTAGGACAAACAACCCCGGTTAGGTGAGTAAATAAGGATTATTCGCCCTAGTCACACCTGCTGGATCTGAGAGAGATGAAGGCCAAAGTGTTCAAAAGTGCTATCATTAGAGCTGTCTTCTGAGAGGCACACAAAATAGTTACACTTGTTGAAATTGTTGATGTACGTGACTTGCCTAGGCCACTGGACTAGGTGGACCACTCGTTTGATCTGGCAAATATTATGTTTTGATAAAGTTAGAATCTGTGTGTGTGTGTCTGTCTAGTGAGCCCTCTTTCATACCCTTTTATTTACTGTAGAAAGACTGCAGCCCCCTGGACAGGAAACCTTCAGTGATCAAGAATATCCTCTGCCAGCAGCATGCATTTTTGGGTATAATCAATGGTCATTATTTCAACACCTGGGAAGGAAGGATGGTCTACTGGGTGGGGCACTGGAATGAGATTCAGGAGACCTTGGTTCAATTTCTGTTTATGCCACAGATTTCTTGGGAGACCTTGAACAAGTAACTTAATCTACCTGGTGCCTCAGTTCCCATCTGTAAAATGGAGATGATACTTCCCTACCTCACAGGGATAATATGAGGGGGGAAATCTCTGAATGATAGTTGTGCTCAGATACTATGGTGTTGAGAGCTGTATAAATATCTAGGTAGGCTTGTTGTTAATCCACTGGATTGGCACTCAGGAGATCTGGGTTCAATACCTGTCTCTGATTTGGTCCTTGTGTGACTTTGGGCTGTCATTTTATCTCTCTGTGCCTTACCTCCCCATTGATAAAAGAGGACAATACTTCCCCACCGCAAAGGGGTGCCGTGAGGACATAAATCCATTCCAAATTGTAAGGTGGTCAGATATGACAGTGAGGAGGAGGGCCACTCGTGTCCCTAGATTGGCGCAGTAATTCCCAAAATCAGCATGGGACTCAGTCTGTAGGTACTGCAATGTCAAAATCCATTATTTTTGAAAAATCTGCATTAAAACACTTTGGAACTGTTAGAGGAATCACATATTGATGTAGCTTTAGTTTCTTCATGTGGCTCTCAGCGTGCGGCCACCCACACAAGTCTATTCTAAATCATTGTGCTGCTGTGTTTGAACCCTTAGTAACAGGGAGTTTTTTTCCAGCAATTGAATTCATGTTTAGTGTTGTGGGGTTGGTTTTTTTCTGTATACAAATTAAATTCCCTGTTGGTACAAATAGAGATATCTAATAAGCCTGGAGATGCAAAGAAAATGTGGAAATGAGAATTGGCACTGTGCAAAGCTTGTGGAATGAGCTCCAAAAGCCAGGAGAAGCTGATCTGGGTTTAAGTTTCGGTACACTCTGAAAACTCTCTCCAGATTCCATGCAAAATTCTAATTAAACCTGGGCTTAAAGCTCAAGGGAGCCCAGTCTGATCTATCTGTGAAACAGAACGAGACCACATTCAATTAATTTGAAAGGTGGCAAATTCATTCACTGATTAACAAAAATAACTTTTCACAGATTGGGTAACTGGACTGTGGAACTCACTGCCACAGGGTGTTACAGAAACCAAGAACTTAGAAGATTCAAAGGGAGACTGGACATTTAGGGGATAATAAGAATATCTAGAATTAAAATACTTAATGCTAACAAAATTAATGCCTCTAGGCCTTACATCAATCTTAACTATTAGGGATTAGGATGAGGCCTTCACTGGGGGTAGATTATGCCTCAGCTGTCCACTGCAGGGTTTCCTGCCCCTTCCTCAGAAGCAGCTGATGCTGGCCCCTGTGAGAGGTAGGATACTGGACTGCATGGACTGTGGGTCTCATCCAGCATGGCGCCTCCTGTCTTTTGATTTGTACCTGGGCAAGAGGTGGCAGCATTTTGCTTTGAGTATTTTGAGAGACAAGAAGTGGCAGAGGAGCAAAAGAGGACTTGCTGGTGGGAAAGAGGAGTGAGAAGAGTGGGGAGATCGAGTGGGAAGGGAAACTGAGAAAAAGAAGCAGCCAGCAGGGCTTTGTTTAGGCACAGGGCTCTGTCCACATGGCAGAGTGATGTGGGCAAGAAGGGCAAGAGGGGAGCAAGTGGAGCAGGATAGTTGATGAGAGACAGAAAAACAGGGGCAGACAAAGAGTGAGGAGGGAGGGAATGTTGGGAAGTGGAGGGTGGGGTTAAACAGAAGGAAGAGCTGGAAAGAGAAATCTTGGGGGACGAGAGAGAGAGGAGAGATGGCTTCCAAATGCCCGTGGGAGAGTGGCGTGGCCATCCACTTTCTGAGCACTCTGGAATGGGGTGGAGGCTTCCCCTTCACAAGGCCAACAACTGAGTAACGGAGTCTGTGAGTCGGGGAGAGGTGTGGGGCCTAGAGGAGACCTCTGTGGCTTCAGACAAGCAGGTGAACTCTTGGATGCATATCTGATCTGATCATAGGTGACAGACCTTTTGAAGTTCCTCACTGTAGCTTTTTACGTGTATCATGGTGAGGTCATTAAGATGTTCTCTTTCACAGTGCTGGCATTGAGTCTAGTTCGTACTTGCCCTTTTGTTGTGCAGAGTTGCTATTTTTATGAAACCTCATCCCAAGACAACCTATGGGGCAGAGCTTGTAGTTCTGTGCAGGTTAGAGTCCTGGTGAGAGAGGACAGCTTCCAACAGAGCTGGAAAGGTGCATCAGTTTGGGTCAATCTCAAAGTAACTTCATACTCACAACCATTTGCACAATCCCATGGAGGGGCTGGTCCCTAATGGGGTCCCTGGCTCAGACGGAGAACTCTTCCTTTAAAATATGGGTATCTATAGACAGAACAACATTGTCACTGAGCATCTGCCCCTTTTTCTGTCCTCTACATTCAGAGGAGAAAAGTTGGTTTGTTTTCTCTCTTCTCTTCCCTCTCACCCTGCTCCCCAGAGCTGCTGGGACCAAACAAGAGACTAGAGTATGCCAATGGGCTCATTTACTTCCCCACCCCTACTTTACACCCCTCCTGCTCAGGGGATCAGATTATAGGTGCTCATTTTTTTAATCTGTGCTCCTAAGCTTTTTCTGCAGCTGGAGGTTGGAAGAGCTGCCTTTGCTCAGCTCTCATGGCAATGTAAAATATAAGCAGTATGGAATCCAATGGGAATGCTGAAATGGTTTATTCTGGCAAGGTTGAGATCATGAAACTCTGAGCTTATCCTCATTTAGGAAAAAAAGAGGCTGTCTTGTGATGTGGCTACTTGCAACCTCAGCTGGAGATTTGATGGGGTGAATGCATGAATGAACCGCCCAAATGCAACAATTTTTTCCCATCCAAATACAAAGGAATTGTTGCTTCAAGCTCCCAGGTTGGCTTTACGTGTCAGTGGGTTGAGAGAGTCAGGGGATAAAGTGAGAGCACTGATTTTAGTTCAGGCATTGAGCCTGACTGTCCTGGAGCCAGTGGGCGCTTGACAAGCCTGTTGCTGGGAGTAGAGAATTTGGATCTGCAGTGAGTGGGTTCTGTTATGAAAGCTGAGGGCAGCATGAGCAATGCTAGCCTACATTGAGAAGGGAAATGTTTTCCAGCTGCCACTAATGGAGAGGCAGAGGAGGGATCCACCAAGGGAAATAGGACTCTGGTTCCAGCTCACACATTCATCACAGGTGGTCTCCTTAATGCCTCACTTTGATTTGTACTTTAGCTGCTGCGATTGGCTGTCAGAAAACGACAATCCACGGCTCCTTCCATTTACTGCCGTTTCGTCCTCTCTGAAACATCATGAACTACAGGGCAGAGATATATTGCATGGCTATTGTTTATCAGTTGATTCAGAACCCAGATGGGTAGTCCAGACTAATAGCTGGTTAGATAACTTGTGTGCATTTCCAGCAGGGACAGCATCTGCCTGCACATAACGATGATGTTGGTATTTATGTGTAACCTTTCATGGGCCACATTCTACGTGCACCCCAGGACAAAGCCTGGCTATATCAATGGGGTAAAGTTGCATGGTTTTCAAATATGGGCACCAAATTAGGGCACACAGTTTGTCATCTCACACCCAATTCAACACACAGATATCTGAGTTTGTGTATGGGGCTCACAGTGTATTTTAAAATAATGATGAGGCACAGGGTTGTTAAGGGCTCAGAAATGGTTGTTTTTTTGTCGGTTTCTTATCCTGCATTGCTGTGCGGCATAATCCATCATAACTAGATAGGTGCTTAGTACAGTAGCTCGATGATCATTCAACTACTGGGAAATCTGTAATATTTCCAGTTTCTGTCTATTGGAGACACTTTGCCATTCACTCTACTTTCATCCTCTCCTTTTGAGGCAAAGCATCTCTATCTGCCTTAGCAACATCTTTAAGAACAAAAACAGGTCGGCAAGTCTCAGTTTTGATCCTTTTTATCTGATTTGCTGTGAAGTCACCTCATTTGATTTGGGCAAGGATACTGAATGAGGAAATGGATATTTCCAAAATAGTGGCAATGAAAATATTCCCTATCAAGGGAATCTAGTTTATTATCTAGCCACTTGAAAGGTAAAATATCCAGAGGGGAAGATATTATGTTAGCAGGTATAGCTTATAGGCAATAAGGTACAATGGTGTTCCCTAACCTCTTGAATAACATTCACAGACATTGTAGAAAACAAGTTATGCTGAATCATATATGTAAAGACAATGGCATTAAATCTTTTTAGTCATTTTGGCCTCAGAGGTATTTAGGCACCATTGAAATCAGTGGGAGTTAGAGGCCAATATATCTTTGCGATCTCCAGACCTGGGATGGCTGGATGTGGCTCATGATCCATATTTGTCATTTCTTGTTAGTGCTGCATCATCTGTTGGCCTTGGGCTTTTTGCAGCTCAAAGCAGAAAAGCAGTAGCAAGGGAAGTGCTCTGGTTCTGTTCAACAGCACGTCTGCTTTTCTGCACTAGGCATCTCTCACAAACAGCGGATCCATTGGGAAAGGTTACTGGGGAAATATGCCTCTAGATGCCCCATGTTTGTCTGGGCTAATATTTTACTTCATGGGACAGCAAATCTCTTTAGTGTCACTTACTAAGAGTGGTGATAACTCTTGCATGGCTTGTTTGGTGGAGCAACCCACCTTAATACTGTTTTGCTGTCGTGGATCCTATCCTTGACCTTATTTTATAATATTTCTTTCTCTTTCTTTCTCCTTTTTCATATGCCTGGGGCCTTATTTAGGCCCCAATCAAATAAATTACTATGATTTATTATTTGTACTGTTGTAGTGGCTAGGAGCCGCAATCATGGACCAGGACCCCATTGTTTTAGGCACTCTACAGACACAGAACAAAAAGACAATCCCTGCCCCAAAATAAAAAAAAAGGCAAGCACATCTGTAAGCCCCATAAGTGCTACTTAAGCACGTTGTAGAGCTTTGCTGAATCTGGCCCTTAATTAAGAGCAACAGCAGCAAAGGTATCTTGTATCTTAAGGTTCAACAGCTACAGTAGAAGACCCTACAGAATGAGTGATTAATGGGACCCAGAGAATCTAGTGTAACCCACACACCTCCTGGGTGTGGTGTTCTGTCCCATCTAGTGGCACCAAGACCACTTAAAGAGAGAGATAAAATGAGTCTGCTCTACAGCCTTAGCTAACAGCCAGTTGGCTTTCAGCTCCTGTGGTAGAGGCTCCTGTACTAAGCTCCAGAGGTCCCTGGGCCAATCTTGCCTGCCAACAACCGGTGTCGTTGGTGTTACACTAGGGTAAACTTTCTCCATGGTGATTTTTGCTCTTTATATTCACGACCCACTGACTTGACTTGGAAAAAACTTGTTACTTCAAAATAATTCCTCCATCGTATTTTTTTTCCCAGAGAGCGCTGAGCGCTTCTGAAAATCTGGCCACTTCTTTCAGGTGCCTGAATGAGACTTGAGCTCTTAAAAACCCAGCCCCTGGTGGTCTCGGTGAAAACTCACCTCCACTTCAAGCAGTGATTAGCACTCTTGTTGGCAGCCTCCAAGGGTTCAGCGGGCCTGCACAGGGAACTCCCCTAGGCAACGTTTTATTTTCTCATCCTTAGTGCTACTCTTGCAGAAGTAGATTGACTTGTTTATTTGATCGTAACATCACCTGAGGTTTTACTGTTTCAGGTTTGTGGCATGGGTCAGGTTTGCATGTGCATTAAAACAGCCAACAGAGACTTCCAAACATGGTTCACGCAAAAAAAAAAAAAAAAAAAAAAAAAAAAGTGAAAGCATTATGACTGTTTTCTGGTGCAGTAAATACCTACAATGGCTTGTAACCATATCCATCAGACAGCTAATTACCTCTGGGCAGGGATTGTCACAGTGGAAGTAAAGTAATGCAATTCATGAGAAATAATACAGGATCAGGTACAGACAGAGAGGCAGTTACACTTACGATGAGGCCAAGACACAGACAGGGGTGAAGATGTATTTCAGGTTTAGCCCAGTAAACCCAGCCCTTAGCACAAAGTAAAGGAACAATATTTATGTATTATTATTTGTCAGACTGTAGCACCTGGGGACTCCATTCCTGGGCCCCAGCTGTGCTAGGTGCTATACATACACAGACCAGGAGGTGATCCCTGCCCCAAAGAGCTTATTAACTTAACATAAGACAAAGAGCTAGCCGATGGATACAGACGAGGGAGTAAAAGGACACAATGAGACAGTATCATCGGCAGTGGCCTCCGCACACCAGTAGCCTAGCCATTCTGAAGTGTTTTGTCAGCATCATGGCAAAGGTGAGTTCGAAGGAGGCATCTGAAAGTAGATAATGAGGGAGCATCTCCCACGTGTGAGGGGTAGCAGGAGAGATGCCCCAAAAGGGGCTTGTTTGAAAATGGAGCCTGGCATGGTGAGCCAGTCAGAGATGGGACTGATCTCTCGATAGTGAATACTGCATCTTCCAGCCGAAGATCTTCTTTGAAGCGCTTTCCAAACACGAAACATCACAACCGCCACCCGAGTATTGTGATCATCCCTCTTTTACAAGTGGGGAAACTGAGGAATAGAGATAAAGTGACTTGCCCAAGGCCACACATGAGGTTAATGGCAGAGTCAGAAGTTGAACCCAGGAGTGCTGACTTGAGCTTTCCTGCTCTGACCAGCAGACCGCACAGTGAAACTGTGATGAAGGCATTTACTTGCAGTTAAAATGGCACAAATGCATCGGGCCACAGAAATGAAGCTTTAGATGACAATGTGAAAACGTGTTTTAAATTTTGGTCCATTTAGGATTTGCACTAGTGTCATTGTATTGCACACTATAGACATGGAAAGAGCTCAGATCTTTTGGCTTGAATACACCAGGCCCTAATTCTTGAGCCATATGGGAAAATCTCTACTAGCTGTTAACACTGGTAGCCTTTGGCTCACAGTTGAGCAGTTCTGATTCCATTCTGTAGAGCACTGTGATATATCGGGGCTGGCTGTTCCTTGTATGTAGAATTGAATGATTGTGGTGCTGGGAATTTTCATTTGTTGCAGAGCCAGAAAATAAAGATAAATGAAAGGTTCAACTCAAAAGAGAGAAGAACTCAGGTTTTTGCAGCATACCTCTAGTATGCACAGTCACAATGCAGCAGTAGCCTCTGCAACAGTCCATCCTGACTGCGGGATGAAATGAAGAGATGCTGGGAAAAGAAGAGGAATGTGCTGTCTGAACTTTGCCAAGGAAAGTGCACGGCAAGAGCTATTTCATTTGAAGAAATATCACCTGTACCTGCCTGTTGGTTAAACTCAAAGAAACCAACAGAACCTGTCAAGGCAACTTTCCAGTGTGATATATCAGAGCAACATCCTGGATTATTTGCTGTCTTTGTGAGGAAGTAATGAGCTGTGGAAAGCTGAGTATCCATCTTGGGTGGCACATCTATAGCTGAGCACCATCTCTATAAGAAGGCCATCCCTTCTGTACCGTAAAGTATGTCAAGGCTTGGTTGGTGCTGCTGAAGTGAAATTTGAAAATGGTTAAGAAAAAAAAATACGACTATGGTGTGAGAGCTGTGGGGTTTAAAGAGCAATTGGCAAATTTTACAAAGGTATTTAGATGCCTAAAGATGCAGGGAGACACCATGTGGGATTTTTCCGAAGTGCTGCTCTGCACCTAATTTGAGCACCTCAATTCCTTTTTAATTCTGGCCCATCTTGTCTCTTTTGGTTGTAATCCCTTCCGGGCAGGTATTGCCTCTCCCCATCAGTTTGTACAGAGCCTAGCACAATGGTAACCTGTGGTCTCTGTGAGATACTGGAACATAGAAATAACAGTAACAATAACAGCTTGTCTACTACAGTAATAGGGACTAGATAGCACCTCGCTAGAAAGATGGTGGATTTTTGACTGTGAGGGAAAGGGAAGCAAAGGCAGCATTTTGCAGCATTCTGTTAATTTGGAAAAATGTGGGTTAAAAAAGTATAAAATGAATAACACAAATGTTCTCTATTTAACTGCAGGTTGGTGAAAGTGACTCTCTCAGAGGTTTTGCCCAGTTCTGTTCCGGGGAACCTCTCTTTCCAGTTCTATGCAAAGTCATTGTCTTTCACAGGGGAATGCACGATCCACTCTTCTCACACCTCCCAGCTCCAAAAGGAGAAGCATTTAGGACACTTAGGCCAGGTCTACACTACCACTTACTTTGGAATAATTTATGTCGCTCAGGGGTGTGAATAAGTCACCCCCCCCCCGAGTGACATAAATTACACTGACCCTAGTGCCAGTGTCTGCAGCGCTATGTCAGCAGGAGAGCGTCTCCCTCCAACATAGTTATCGCCTCTCACGGAGGTGGATTTATTATGTTAATGTATGGAAGTAGCGCTTCTTGCGTACACTAGCCCTAACACCGTTACAGCTCATTAGGCCATCCTTCTCCTAATGACCAGAGCCCATGTAGATACCAGCACTGTGCGCATGTCAACTCCCACACATTAACTGTAATCAAAGTAATAGGTATGTGGTGTTTACTGCAGGAGCTAAAATGTTTTATATGGATGCTTTAGGGTGTGTCCAGGAAAGAGAATAAACTTTGATGATCTTTTTTTTATCTTTCTGGAAACTTAATATGTTTCCTCTGGCTTTTGACCACAATTCATCACTAAATGATTTTCCCCAGGCCAATTTCCATTTTTCATTTAAATAATCTAGTAACAAAGAGGATGAGGCATTTTGCAAGAAGGCATATGACCAAGTAATCATTCTGCCTTTATATCCCTTAGGGGGGGAATTATCAGAGATGAGATGACCTTCCTAGCTACCCACCATTACCATTGTAACAAGGATGGATGATAGGACTCACCTGACATGCAGCCAAAGGCAGGCTGAGTGGAGTGTGTGGTACCTGAACCTGAAAATGACAAGGATTTGATGAAAATGAACATGTGAAAAGATTGAGAGATTGGAGCTCTTGTGGGAAAGTTAGAAAGCTGGCTATACTGTATCCCCTTTAAAATACTCAGCACTCAGACTTGTGGTGAGTGAAGCTTGTTGCCCTCCTTGTGTGACCTCAAGGCACCTTAATGGGCTTGTTACATTTTCTTTAGTGGGAAATATATACTTGTTGTCCAGAGCAGTGAGAGCCAGAAGACCTGGGTTCTATTACCAGCTCCGCCACTCACTTGCTGTATAACCTTGCACAAGTCACTTCACCTCTGTGTGGGTCAGTTTCCCCACTTGTCTAATAGGCATTATGATTCTCATCTGTCTTTTTTTGCAGGGCATTGAGATCCTTGGATAGTGAGTATAAAGTACTATCTGTCCTATAAAACTACAGGAAAAAACAAGGCAAATAATAATATTTTACATTGATAGAACCCCCTTTACACCAAAGGATCTGAAAGAACTTTACAAACCACTTCAGTACATTACTCAAAACTCACATTCACTTCCAGGGCTGGGAAAGGGACTACAAGATTTAGCTTTATATATATATACACAATTTCTTCACGTGTCATGGAAATGCAGCCATCCCTGGAGTGGAACAGAGCAGTGTTTAGGAGAACTGAAACTGCAGAGAAAATTTAGGGAGACTGAATGCAGTTACTCCAACTGGAATTTGGCCTGTAGTTAATAGTGCCAGGACCATAACCATTAAGCAATGTATTAAACTTGATGCCAGGTCTCGTAAGTGACGTGGAAACGGTATTGGTTTCTGAAGAAGGTAGGTTGCTCCAGTTTGAACTTTGTTACAGATTAGCTATAGTGTAATGAGAAGTGGGAAGAGAGTACCAAGGGATCTTACTTGACCACAAGTGATACAGACCTAGGCATTCATCAAGGCTTTTTTATACAGGTAGGGTGTGTAGGTTTTTTTAAAAAATGTTTAAATTTCAGATGAGCTGCTATAAGAGTTTGCAAGGGAAAAGTGAGCCAGGCTTTGTGTGTTCCTTATATAGTATCTTCTCCTTACAAACCACTGTCCAGGCCTTATAGGAAAAGAAAAGAAATGTAATAGGTGCCCAAGAATTTACATGCTAAGAATCAGCAAAGTAAGGGCATGGATGCATGAGCCAAGCATGTTCACATACCCAAATGTCTGAACGAAGATGAACGATTCCAATTTGTCATACAGCATGTACATGCCACTAGGATAGAGCATTGCTAAGTATTCTGCTGTGGAGTTAGTTGAATCTGAAGTCCTCCAACTTCATTTTCTGTTTTATCCTCAGGAACAGTTCTACAAAGAGCGTGATTTATCATTATCTTTATGGTGATCTACCTTGATTTAGTGGTGAAATTATGATGATGGATCATACTTAATTATGATCATTAAAAGACATCAAAAATGTAATCGGCTGTTCATCATTTATCTTATAAAGGAAAAAAAACCCCTGGTATTTAAAAACCCGAATTCTAGGTGTTGATAAAATTAGAATATGTTTTATTCATGCTGTGACAGTGATCTTTCATCATTGGATTTCCTTCTCCCCTGCTTCTTGGAGTTTCACTTTGCAGGCATTATGGAAGGATGTGGAATGGGGGCTGTTAACAAAACATGTAGTCAGTTGTCTCAGTTCTGCAATGAGTGCCAGGTGGGCAGAGATCACTGTGCCTATGTGGAACCCCACTGAAGTCAATGGGGCTCCTTCTGGGCATAGAGATCGCTGGCACAGAACCACCTGTGGGTCAGGACCATGTGAAAACCTTGTTGGCTGCTGGTGAGGCCAGTTTGTCTCAGTTTTGACCCTGTTCAAAGACTAGCATAGTTGACTGTGAGTGGCTGGGTGAAAAGCACCTCAACCAGCCAGGAGGGTTTGGAATAAAAGGAGAATCCCATCAGAGAGTTAAGAAACAAGCATGCTGATGTCAGCTGGTGTTTCTTTAGTGTCTTAAAAAAAGTCAAGTAGTTATCGACCTGTTAAATTTAACTTCGTTGCAGAATAATCAAAGTTTAATCATAAAATCAAATGATAATGACTAAAAGGAGAATCCTCCGTATTGAGAGAAAATGGCCAGTGGCTCCAGGTAGCTCAGCAGGGTGGGAGAAGAAATGTTTCTTCCTAGGGAGACAGACAGTGGTCCCCATTACCATTGTTTGCATTACTGGAGCTCCTTGCAGCTCCAGCTGAGATAGGGGGACCTTTTTGCTAGGAGACTCTAGAATGTAAATTGACAAGGTAGGAAGTATGGTTGTCTCCTGTGAATGGATGGCAAACTGAAAGACCACACAAGATCTATGGGCTGGGGGTGAAAGATAACCACTATGGCAGCCTCACAGCGTGGTGAAGCAGCACTACATTCTGTAAACCGGAAATAGTATTGGGGGAGGGTAATTCTAGTCTCTCTTTGCCCCTCACTCATTTCCAGGAGCACAAACCCTGTAATGTGTCCGGACAGCTACGCTGATGAACTCATTTAGCTAAAATAAAATGTATAAATCTAACATGATGGAAATATATGTGCTCATTTTTCATCCTTGTTTAGGGTGAGGCTGTGGCTCACCCTATGTGTCTGGGCAGGGAAGAAAGGGGTACAGAGCCACACCTCATTCCCATGTACAGGCTACCTGCCTCCCAGGTCTCAGTGTGGGGTCTCAGCCACCATTCTCCCTCCCACATAGATGGGTCGGAGGTGTGCAGGACTTGGCTCCATCGCCACTGATCTACTGGCCAGCATAGACCAGAGGACAATGTCACTTGCATCAGGTGTAGGGCTGACACAGATACTTCTTCCCTGGAGTGAGGGATGACTCCAAGTCTCAGTTTGGTCTCTGGTCTTGTCCATCTTCAGAGCTAAAGCAGGGCCCTTGGGTAGCATGATTTTGATTCCTTTGTTTAAAGTAGTTTCTCTTCCTGCCAATAGGGCAAATACTTTCAGTGACTTCTCCAGTTGATGTGAGTCCTGTGTGCACTTACTACGCTCCTCATCTTAAGAAGCAAGTGTTT
Organism: Gopherus flavomarginatus; assembly: GCF_025201925.1. Classification (NCBI taxonomy): domain Eukaryota; kingdom Metazoa; phylum Chordata; order Testudines; family Testudinidae; genus Gopherus; species Gopherus flavomarginatus. Next base: position 38,475,099 of record NC_066624.1, on the reverse strand, counting down.
TTGCAGTGACAATTGAAAGAAATTAAGAATGGCACATCATGATCATTTATATCATGTGTATCCCAGAAAGTTCATCAATTCATATTACATTAGGGAATATGTAAATAAATGTGCACTCATTTGGCATAGTCCTCAGAGCAATTATTCTTCAGTTGATTTAGTACACTTGATAAAAATAAAGGTTAAGGAGGATGTTAATTTAGGACTTTTTTTCACTAGATTTTATAAAGTGTTAACATGCAAATTAATTTCAGGCTTTATAATATTGCATCCACTTCACTGTCACATAAAAACAACTGACATAAATCAGAGGATGGGCGCCATCCTGCTGCCATGAAACTCAAAGGGAGTTTTACCATTGACTTTCACAGGAGCATCCCCGACGTCAAAGTCTAGGTGTAATATGAATTTAATGCAAGGCACGTTAGAGCTCTGCTAAGAACATGCTCACTGGAGCATAATAAATCATGAGAGAGATGGTGTTGTGAGAATTCCTGGAGATGGGGGACCACAGGCAAAGAGTTGGTGGCAGAACTAATTTTATTCTGAGCTAATGAGAAAAATCAATGTCTGGAGATGCTGTTGGATACAAGGAAAATCTCAGCCCAGACGAGTTAGAATCTCAGTTTCTTAAGTCCTTTGTGGGATTGGAGACAGGACTAAAAGGAATGGGAATCTCTGATTCTCACCCTAAAACGGCTAATATGAGACATTTGCTTAAATGGAGGAGATTTGCCAAAGAGTCTGGAGAAAGACACCAGACACAAGGGCCTAATACCTGGACTTGGGCCAGCCCAGCTGGTTAGCTTGAGGAACATCTATGTGTGTATGAAAGCTGAATTCACTGCAGAGGTAATAAACTCATTGTAAGTAGCAGATGTTAGTTTTGTGACTCATAAAGTGTCCTTGCTGGTCAGTCTTGGATGCTCTATTGGTATCAAACATGGGATGGGGCTTAGTGTTCTGATTTCCTAGGAAAGAAACAGTCATTAATTCTGAAACAGAGCAGGAGTTATGAGAGTGGGTGGAATAAAGAAGGAGCAAATATAAAAATGGGATAAGAGGTAGAAACCAGTGGCCAGGAGCAGTCTAGCTTTTTTGCCGCCCCAAGCATGGCAGGCAGGCTGTCTTTGGTGGCTTGCCCGCAGGAAGTCCGCCAGTCCCGCGGCTTTGGTGTACCCGCAGCCAAATTGCCGCCGAATCCACGGGACCAGCGGACCTCCCGCAGGCAAGCCACCAAAGGCTGCCTGACTGCCACCCTAGCAGGGACCAGCACGGCACCCCCCACCCCCCACAGCTTGCTGCCCTAGGCACACGCTTGGAGCACTGGTGCCTGGAGCCGCCGCTGCCAGTGGCCTAGTTACTGTGATTTACCAAGGTAAATGTATGTGTTGAATAAAAGGTTCCTCCGTGGTTGTCTTGCAGCATGATCACATTTCTCTGTACTTTATCAGTGCCATATGTTGTGGTGCAGATTCCAAGGGATTCCTTAAAAACCAATGACAGACAAATACAAAAATACTCAGGCACACGGTTCAAGTAAATGAAATGCCAGAGAAAGCAGGATATTTTGAGAATGACTATTGGTCTTATTTTCAAAACTGGTTTCTAAAGCTCAGCTCCTCAAAGGTATTTAGGACCTTGGAGGATCTGAACCTAAAAGTGCAGATGGACATTAGATGCACACAGTTTGATAGATCAGTTTGAGGCCACTTGGGGACTGTATGACCCCCACCCCACCCAAATATCTGAGGTTAACTATTTATCTTAGCTCTTCCATGTGGGAGTGCATGGCTTTTCCATTAGATCACCACTTAGGCTCTCTGTTTTCAATTATGTTTATTTGGGTTTTATATTAAGAAGCTGAAAGCTTTGTGTGGTGTCCCAAAGTTCAGAATTCCTTCTCCAAACTTCTACTAAAGAAGCATCAATTTTGGTTGGAGGAGGTCAGTTGGCATGTGGTAGTTTCCTGAAGAAAGTGGTAGAAGTCATTGGATGAAGCACTGGAAAACAGACTGTACAGAGATGGACAGTGTGACTGGATAAGAGGTTTTTCCATCCCTAATCTCTATGATTTTAACATTTGTTTCTATCATTGGTGGGTCTCTATCTTGGGCCTGGCTTGGTATTGTACTATCTGTCTTTATTTTTGTATACAGAATCATTGTGTGATGTGTAGAGTTGAGCAAAAAAAATTGCGGTGAATGTTTTGATAAACATTGCCTGTTTGTGAATTATCCACAAGCAATTAACGAGTTACTCAAATTTGTTCATTGCTAGATGATTACGTGATTAATAATTTGGGTGAGTAAGTCTTGGCCTCTAGATTGCATGGGAGCAGTTCACTGAAAAATATTTATTTGATTTGAACTGTGTTGGTTAGCTTTGATTGGACAAGTAGGTCACAAGGTGTGTTTCTGTTCTCTGATTGGATGAGTGCATCTCTTAGAATGAGTCTTCTGGTGTGAAAATTCATGAGTAGGCATTCCAAATGTGCTTCCTGAATGAAATTCCGTGAAGAGGGCCAGCACAAAAGATAAGTGCCACTTAAACCCTGGAATGCCTGACTTTGAGCAAGTTTTTGCCCTGGAGGGAAATTTACTCCCCATGAATATTCATTCAAAATTCACTTTTTCCAGGATCATTCCTGCTAGAATTTGGAGACTGTACATAGGGCAGGAAATCGCTGAAATTAATTTCTGAGATGATTCAAATGCATATGTACAGAACATGCTTTTCCTGTTCTTCCAACTCTTGTGACATTAAGATCAAATGGATCAGCAATAGGAACAGCTCTCATTCTGCCCTGTTTCAGAGTTTTCTAAAACTTAAACACATGCTGGGTGGCAAGCATTTTTAGTCCTAAAACATGAGTGTGAATTAATTATTTTTTACTTCATTCAGCCATTATAGTTGTGTGCTCATTGATACGGGAGGTTGAGAGGCTTCATTTTCCCCATCTTAATTTGGGCAGAAACTATATAAGCTTCCCTGTACTGCTTTGTCGATGTGCGTCAGTTCTGACTTGCAAGCAGCATCCCCTGCTATCACAGTCTCAGAAGCCATTTCCAGTTCGCCAATGTAGGTGCATATCATTCTGAGGAGACAGAAAATGGATCAAAAGCTGTGGAACTTGCCAGAGAGACCTAGTTGCAAATGTTTTTCTTTTGAAAGATGTGAGCACATTTCATTAAACAGAGGTGGCATGAGTGAGAGCAGATTTTGGATACCTGCTCTTCAAGCACCCACATCATGTCTCCAGGCTCCAAAGACAGGTAAAGAAGAGTCTCCCACAGATCAGTTCCAACACTAGGCATTTTAATCACATTTTATATTATCTATTTATATAGGTTAATAAATGTTTTAAGCATGTTATAGACATAAGGTGTGTGTGTGTTATGTGTGATGGTTTAAACACATCAGTAGGTATTATAGATGGTTATAAGCCATGGTGGTTGACCTGTTGGACTCTGATAGTTTACCATAATTCAGTAACTATTTATTAAAGCATCTACTAATCATTAATTAACCTTTTAGAAATGGAACTTTAACATTCTATTCAATACAGATTCTTATACCTCCCTCATCACTGCAGTACTAAGCAACATGACTAACATCAGTCACATGAGACCAGTTTCTGTTATGAGACTGGGGATCTTCTAGGCTCCTCCCTGAGGAACCAAACCTGTGAGATGTTGAGTGACTTATGAGAGGTGCTGAATACCCTCAACTCCCATTGGCTCAGTGGAAGACAAGGGAGCTCAGCAGGATCAAGCTGGTAGCACTGGAAACATTTTCCCTTGCAAGTGTTTGCCCTGGCATCCTTGCAGCTGGGGAAGGCTGAATGCTGCTCCCTCCAGAGCCAGTTGATGTCATTCATGAGCTGAATAGAGGCAGGTGGTATAGGGCAACACATTTAATACTTTAGTTAGTTATTTTGAGATGTCTCTATAAAATTTACAAAGTGCATCCTCTGCATCTTGGCTCCTTTGATGAATCTGTGAAAACATGGTTAACAAAGGTGGCAGCAGAATGTCACCTTCAAAAGAGAAAATTAACCATCCAAGGTGATGAATCTTAGACAGTATAAATGCCCTCCCTCTGCTAGATAATACCAGCTTCCCTCACCATCGGAAGCCTGAACAAATTGACAGGCTTCACGACACACCCTGAAGATCAATAGCTATGTGCTATTTCTGACCAAAGTGGGAAGTGAGTACCAAAGGGCTCTCATGGAGAAGGCTGTGTCAGCAATGCCCTTATAAATCGAAGGAGCTCCAGATGAAGTACACCTGTGGATCACAACCAGGGGCAGTATTGCACAGGTACATATACTCTTTCCCTTTCCCTCATCGGAGTATTTGCATCACCTTAGCAGTGCTGATCTCCCAGGACCTTGAGAGCAAACTAATGCCTTGAATTCCTCTACAAGGTAACATATTGTGGTCCATCTAGACCCCTTGGCCTATTTAATTTCATGCACCTATAGGATATTTGTTCCCTTCTGGTACCATCATACTGACTGCAGTCACTTTAAACACTGCCAGTCAATCCTAGTTAGCAGCAGCTGTAGAGAGGACAGCAGGAGGGAGAGCGCATCTAGAAAGCCAGTCCCACACAGCAGACTGACTGTGTAATGTATTACTTTTTAAAAAGGTAAATATATTAACAGTAGAGCAGCCTTCTCAATCTTACATCACTATCAGGAGGAAATGCAATTAGATATCATAAATATGAAAAATACTGGGACATTTACATAAAGAACACCAATAAGTTGCTTTCCTTGTCATATAATTGAAAAACATTAAGGGTGAACTCTGCAGTTTGCTCATACCGTGAGCAAGGATCAAGATTACTACAACAGGACAGCTCCTAAGCACAGAACAGGCTTATCTAAGATAACTTAAAGGGGCACTGTTCAGGTTTTTTAGATCTAAAAGTTAACATACCTGTAAAGTTGATTAATGTTGCAAATACTGCCATGTTCTCAGCTGGGCCGTTTTCTAATCACCACTGCTTACTCTATCAGTTATATAGTGGAGTCAGCAACAACAAAAGTGGCCCCGCCTGTCAATCTGTCCAAATGAAGCCCTCCCCTGCACACAGGCTGGTGGCATCCAAATGGGCTGCTGTGGACTTACATTCCTGCAATGCTCTCACTTTGTAAATGTGTCAAGTCTCTTGATCTTCATTTTACCCTGCTGCAGGAAAGCCTAGCAGTGAAGAAATGTTAGACAGTTAAAGCAAGGCACAGCACTCAAATGGCAAAGCAGCCACAACAGCAATAAGTCCTCAGCAGCCCACTTGAATACCACCAGCCTTCATAAAGGGTTTAAATATCCAGAAGGGAGAGGAATTTAGCATGACTTCGCTGGGAGTAAGGGGTGAAATTGTGAAAATGGACACTTCCTGGCAATGAAATCTATTAGTGCATGGGATAGTCTCCAAGGGAAATGGTGAGATCAATGCTGTTTGAGATGTCTAAAACCTGGAGGATCTCCTGCCCTGGTGGGAGGAGAGACAAGATGATCTAATAGGTCCTTCTCAGTAGGTCAGATAAATGTCCTTTCAGACCAGTCACTTCCTCCTTGTTGGGTGCCATGAATATGGAAGATCTTTCTAGAGATACTACCTGGAAACAACAGCCTTCTGAGTGTGCTCCAGGGCGTATCTGGATGTTAAGGTCTGTTAGAAAGTGGACGGTGATCAAATGTTCTCCATGTCCACACAAGGTAAGAGAAGAAGCAATGGGCTTAATTGGCAGCAAGGGAGATTTAGGTGGGTATTAGGAAAACCTTTCCAACTATAAAGGTAATTAATCTCTGGAATAGGCTTCCCAGGGAGGTTGTGAAATCCCCATCCCTGGAAGTTTTTGAGAACAGGTTGGTCAAACACCTACTAGGGTTGGTCTAGGTTTACTTGATCTTGGCATTGCAGGGGAGCTGTACGTAATGGCCTCTCAGCGTTCCTTCCAGCTCTACTGTTGTATGATTCTACATTTTCTGGATGTGGAATGAGGTTTCCGTTAAATGACTCACATTGGGACTGTTCAGTGAACAATAGTTATCATGGCTGATAATGTGCACGGAGTCGTATCTCTCCAGCCTTCAGCTAGCATTAAGACCTCAGAAGGCAAGCACAGCCCACACCCCTCCAGCCAGTGGGTGGATCCACAAGAGTAGAATATGGCCCTTAGACACAGGCCTCTTTCCTCTCACTCTAACATTGTGCAAGGTCTGCTGTGTAAAGAATCACACATGTAACCTTCCCTTAAAGGCTATTAAATATTGGGATTCATCAGTGTGTGAGGAGCAATAATACAAGAGTCTCATCAGTTCCTCCTTGCAGCTTCCAGTCCTTCTTGCTCATCCAGCAAAGCAGTCCTCAGCACGGTGCCATCTCCAATTTAATTGTCCACAGTGAAGTGCCCACTAATCCACTTTTATCTGGGCCATGCAAGGCTCAGGAGTGCACAATGTCCATCTTTACAGAGCCTGTGTACTTCACTGCTTCTAGGAACAAATTGGTTTATGCAGATTCCATCCTGGCTCATGTGCACGCAGGCCAGGGTTCATGAACCTTTCTGTTGCTGATTGCATTAGTGGGATGCTGACAATGGCTTACCCAGCCCTCAGAGTTTGGCATCCACAAGAAGTCTGCTCATAAGCATATGTATGCACTTTCTTGGGAACCTCTTATTTTCTGGGATTGTTTGTGGTTTAGATTGTTGTGCCTAATCTTCCACCTTTTTCCATTTCTCCTTTTGTCCAAACGTCCACATCCTTATTCTCTAATTATCTGGATTTTTGTCTCTCATTCTGTTTCTCTTTCTGATTTATTCTATCTTTTCCCACTTACTTCAGAGATTCTTTTCATTTCTTTTCTTTCTTTTTTTGTGTGGAGATATTTATTTGCTTATTTTTTCCTCCAGCTGGCAGGTCTTTCTTGCACCATCTCTCTCAGACATCAGAGGCTTTGCTCTGCTTTCAAAAACCTCTCCCCATCTCTCTGTCTGTCTTTCTTTCTCTCTCTCTCTCTGCTAGCTGTGATGTTGCTCTGGTCATACTGCCATGGTAACTTCAAAAGGCACAGCCTTTTGATAGGCCGGACCCAGGCAAAGCCTGCAGTCGTCTGTTCGTATGTGAGGGGAGAAGTCTTTATCTTTCTGTTTTCATTTTTATGTGCAAATATTTTATTAGCCCTGTTGGAAAGAGGGACAAGCAGTGGGAGAAAACATCTCAAAGATATAATACCAAATGGAGCGCACACAAGGGCAGCAGGTGCTGACAACAGTCCTGAACCTGCCGGGTGCTGAGTGCCACCAATTCTGACTGGCCTCAGGGGGAGCCGAGGGCAGCTCAGTACCTCACAGCAGACGTTCAGCCACTTTCAGGATTGAGCCCCTGAGATCTGAAGCAAGAGGAAAAAACAAGGCTATGACTTCTGAAGAATCTAAAGCATAGGAGAGAATAACACTGCTCCCGAGGGGAAACATATGGAGCATTAGCAACATTTTCCCCAGATTGCATATTGCTACGTGCAAGTTAAGAGTAAAAGAAAACAAACACAACCACTTCAACCCAAATAAGCCATAGGGGCTGGAGCACGGTGGCAGATGTTGGAGTGAGAACCAGCAGCAAATCCTGGCTGGGGAGGAGAGGACCCGCCCAGTGCAGGATGGAGGCATTTCCCACTCTATGCCAGAGAGGGCCATTGTGGACCTGATCCTGTGATATCATAAGCACACTCAACTCCTAGTGACTTCAGTGAGTATGGAGAGTACCTCACACCTTTCAGGAGGCACTCAGCACCTTGCAGGGCCTGGTCTATAGATCCCAAACTGTCTGTGACCACTACAGCAGCTGGGGGGAGCTGACTGTTTGTTCCCCTGCCCCCTTTTTAATGGCTATTAGTATTGTTTATCGTGTGTACGGCAGTAGCAGTAGCAGCTAGCGATGACCCTGTTGTGTGAGGAGCTGTTCACACACCGCAAGAGACTGCCTCAGAGAGCTTACAGTCTAAATAGATAAGTGGGGAGGGGGAGAGCCAGGGGACATGGCTAACCAGGGGCAGAGTCAAGAATAGTGCTAAGGTCTCCTGGCTCACAGGCCAGTGCCCGAGCCACCGTCGCCCCCACCACCGTGCAGCTGGTGTGGAAGAAGGGATTTAGAAGCTTCCCTTCTGCTTGCATAGCCTGTATATAGGCTGCCTAGAATCATAGACCCTGGGCGCTGGGGAGTCCAGTGGTTGCTACTGGTTTCCCCCCATGGAGTAACAGCTTGCTAAAAGGGGGCAGGAGGGAGGTAGTCATATGGGCGGCCACACAGGTGGAGTAGTCTACACTCCACAGAGAGACACAGCAGATTTCATGCCCCCCAGTGTCACCTGGGTGCTCTGGGAGACACAGTCTAGCCCTGTGTAATGTAATTATTTTGACAGTACATCCGGCTATTTGGATGTTTCCTCCGAAGTCTCATTTTGAAAAGGATAATGATTTTTTACCTCCCGTGGGCCCTATGGAAACAGGTAGGCCAATTAGGAGCACACAGGGGACTAGGCAAAGTACTGCTGCCTGGGAGGGGTGAATGGGAGCCTGGGAATGGCTGACTGCATCTCCCCCAGTTAATTACAGCAGAAACAACATTTTTGCACAAATGCTTCAAATTCTCTGTGTTGAGGAGATTTCTGTACGTCTCCCAGAGCTAATCTTCACTGTGATAATTGTTTCAATCGATGAGTCAATCAATCAGTCAGTGATTTCTGGTGGCTGAGGTCGGCATGGGGTGAAGGGGAGGAGAGCATTGGCTGGGAGCTGGACAAGAGGGGATGTACTTCATTCCCTTCTGGTCCTGCTGCACATGCTAAAAATGATTACAGCCCCAGGTAGTACAAACTTTCCCATGGATCTCCAGGGGCCACTAAAGCCCAGGGCAGGGGGCAGGTTCCAATGGATCTCTATCACTAGGGGGTGGGGGCAGGCTGCTGGAGGCCAGAGTCAGGGAAAGAGAGATGGGGCCTCTGTGCAGATGACATTGATCTTGTGTAGATTCCCTCGGATCTGCGCAGATCTCCAGGGATCAGGCAGGTTTGGAGTCAGTTTTTCTATGGGGACAGGGGAAAGGAAGGGAAAAGCAAAGCCCACTCTGCAAGAGGATTCCTCACATACTTCTGTGGCTGGGCGCGCAATCCGGGCCAGGGAAGCTAAGACCTGATATTTCCACTGTGCAAAAACTTTGCAGAAAAGAATGTAGGCAAAAAGCAGAGGCCACTCCCATGAATCATCAAGGAGCAGTAACAGGGGCTGGCAACAGTCCCCCCTCCTTTGCAGTTCTCCTTTAATGATTGCACAAGGAAGAAGGGTGGTTACTAATGAAGCAGGATGCAGTTGGAGCCACCTCCTTAATGCAGTGCTAACTCACATCCATTATCTTCTGGTTTTTTATAGCATTGTGGCAAAGCTACATTAATGTAGATTTTTTTTGCATTTAATAATTAAGTTATTCAGGAAAGCTGAGGAGAGAGCATTTCATTTAAAACATCTAATTTGAACGTCAGGAAGCAGGGCTGGTAGGGCATGAGGACGCTGAGCAGACAGGTTGTGTGCCACATCCCCTGTTAGTTATCTTTCACTGTTTTACCCTGTCACAAGTAAGGGGCGACTGCTTTAAAAATACTGGACAAAACCAATCAACCTCTTTGGGAGTAGATAGAAACAGATGTACCTTCAAAGAGCAACACCGTGGGATGGCCTGGATAGACTGGGCATGTCGTGCTGTTTTAGGCATTTTACTGAGCTCTGATGATATGGTGGAGGCTTGAACGGGACTCTACAAGTTGGACTGTACAAAACTGTGTTTACCTTGGGGTGTCTGAGTGACAAGGCAATGATATTAGGGAGAAAATCTGTTGTTTCTGCCACCAAATGTGTCTTTTCAGTGCCAAACTTCACCACCAGTAAAATGCTGGTTGTGCTGAAATTCCCCCCAGGGTCAATTTTTGCAAAATGGTTTGTGTTTAATACACGCTTCACCCACTGCATGCTGTAAACGTTCATGTGTAAGTGATACCCAGTTGCCATATAGCGTTTCTTCTCCTTGTCCCATCGCCTTCCTGGAGTGAGCAGTATCAGGTCTGCCTGACTTCCCCAGGGCAGATTGTAATTTTTAAGATCTACTGTACTGATTTTGTTTTCTTGCTGCCCTCATTTTCTTTCCTCCTCATGGTAAAAGTCTCTGTTGACTCTAATTAGGGTCGTCATGAGCCCAGGAGCCTTGGATTTCTGTTTCCAAATGCCAAGCGATGAGGAATCCACCCAGGTTTCATGCGAGGGTACGTGGCGCTGTGATTCCCCCTGGGATATGATGAGGTATCAGAATTTAAAAGATGAAGCTGGCATGAATGCTCAGCTTCGTTTGGCCCCCAAGGCCGGAGGATTGTATGCACACACTCCTTCGCAAACAGCCCCCAGGAGAAACAGCTCCCCACAGCAAACAGAAAGATTGCATTTCATTACATTTTACTCTGAGAGACATGGGTGTGTGAGAGAGAGAGAGAGTGTGTGTTTGTGTGTGAGAAAAAAGAGAGCGAGAGAGGGACCCATACTTCAGGCAGTTTGCAAGATCAACTACACTCCATGATTCTGGTCAGTCTTTAGATGTTGACCTCAGACTTGACGGTTCTCCTAGGCCAGATCCTCAGGACCAGGCATACAATGTTCAGTGCAGTTCTGTTGTGGGTCTTCCCTGAGCTTTGGGCTATCCCTCTGATTCAAAGTAACAACTTAGAGCCTTGACAGGGCTGCTCTAAGTTGCGCCAGCTGTAGCAGCCCTGAAGGGACTGTACCAATTGTCAAGGACTGCCAGAGCACAAAGGTGCTGGGGCCACACCCCCTTCTACTTGGTCATACCCCCTTTTCTTTGGCCACACCTCCAGCATTTTGGGCTGTCAGGGGATTGGCACGGAGCTAGCCTTGCAAATGGACTCCTTAGCTGATCATATAAGTTGGCTTTATGTCATTGGAGCAGCACAAAGCAGGTTTAACAGATCAGAGAGTCTGGTCACTAATAATCAGTTCTATTTACTGAAGTCCTATCCATCACATTTATATAGTGCTAATCACAGTGGAATGTAAGCATGATATTTACCTGATTTATACCTGCATACAGTCTGTCATCATAAACACACACCATAGCTTCAATATCTCTTACTCAAAATACTTTCTTACCTCTCTTCTCATTTAGTTTAAGCAAAGAACATTGTAAAGCAAGCTAAGCTTTTTCAAAACTTCCTTTCTCTTTGTCCTTGAAGAAAGTCTCCAGGCTTCTTTTCTCTGGTCCCTTAGAATGAAATTCCTAGCGGGAGACACCTTGTCAGCTTTTCTTTTTGGGCTAGAACACAATGTTTCAAGTGAAATTCCTTTTTTAGTCTTGTCTACTTCATCTACAAGAAGATGGGTGAAAAATCTATTTTCTTTCTTCTTTTAAAACAACTTTTTAAAGTGCCCTTATGGCTCCTTTTAGAAATTATATAACAAATTGTGGAAATCTGGACTGGATATGGTGTTTGTCTGATTTCTTTAAGCCTTTCCCTTCTGCCGCTAAAACAAAGAAAGAAATCATGAGATTCGGCAAGCTTTTTAAGGGAAAAAAAAATCAAAGTTACCATTTGGCTTTTGAACAAGGTGCAAATTAAGGAGTATTTGTTAAAGCTCCAGACAGCAATTGTCTAAGAAAAATATTTTCAAAGTGGAGAAGTTTTTCTTCTAAAAAAACCACACACACACACAAAACCCTCACAACAATACACATACCTGCCTTTGTTTGAACTTCAAAAGCATGCTGGATTGCACAGAAAGGGAGAGAGTGAGAGCTTGAATTTAAAAGGAAGCAACTACCTTAGTCAAAATAGTTTTGCTTGAAAGAGAATTATTTTCCACTCATTTTTTTTAGTTCTACTGCTGTCCGTAAATTATGTAACACACTTTTCCCCATCATTTTCAAGACCCACCCACCCCCAGTAACACTTGTAAAACTGAAACAAACACACAGCTTTAAGGACTCACGCACCCCCTAATGTGTTATGTTATTTATGGACAGCCCTTCAGATCATGTGACTTGTGTGCTTTTGATTGGGCTAATGAAACCTCCAGACCCACTGGAGGTAGTTTAGAAAGGCCATTCACTCATATATAGATTATAATAGCTCTTATGTAGTGTTTTTCATCAGTAGCTCTCAAAGTACTTTACAAAGAAAGGGAGCATTATTATCCCCATTTTATAAATGGGGAAACTGAGGCATAGGTGTAAGTCATTTCACCTCCTTGTCACCAAGCAGGCCAGTGGCTGAGCTGGGAATACAATTCAGGTTTTGTGAGTCCCTATCCAGTGTTCTATCAACTAGGCACCTCTTTATATAGGACGCAATCCTACAGAGACTTGTGCAGCATGGGCCTGATCATCCCTTGCCCTTCATTTTGTTTGGTCATTTACATGTGCAAAGTGAGTTTAAAATGTTGCCAAATCAGAATGAAAGCATTGAACTCATCTTGCACTGGGGTAAATGACTGCATAAGGGGCAGAGCAACAGACAGTCAGCATCAGAGTACTTAAAGTTAGGCATGTGAATAGATTTTTGAAGTATCAGGCTCTTACAGTGTCTAGCCAGTGTCCAATCTCTGACTGGGACCTCTAGGTGCTACTGCATTAAAGAGAAATATTATAATAATTAATATAATATAATGATAGTGTGTTATTAAACTGTTTGCATTTGCTCAAATGATTAACCACCTGATAGTCTCAGAGTGTGGGGTGGGGGGCAGGTGGAAGAATTTGCCATGGTGGACACATTGACAATTCATCTAGTATCCTGTCTGGACAGTGATCCATGCCAGATGCACTGTGTTACTGAGCCATCTCCTTTGAAGCATCTCTTTGGTGGGGAAATTTCCTCCTGATGCCAGATGGTAATCATCAGCTATGTGTCCTGCTGCATGAGGGTTGATGGAAATAACAATGTTTAGTACTTCTCTAGTGCTTTCCAAACAGAAGTGAAAGTAACCTTCTGTGAGTTAGGTATGGTATTGTTTCCCTCTGCTGAGCAGTAGCAGATGGTTGGGGCCTTGCAAGTCGGCTTCCCCGTGCAGGAAAAGTAAACTATGTGGAATCTGGGTATATTATAAGTGTAATTTGTTCTCTTTGCACCTATAAACCAGGCCTGGAACTCAGGTGCTCCCAAACAGGACCCAGTCAATCTCTTCTTTCAGGAAAATCAACCCAGCACCAATGCCTACTTCCCAGGGAATAACTCTGCTTCAAGAATTGACTCCAATCAGAGACTAAGGCAGACAGAAGACTCTTCTGTGGCCCACACAACTCCCTTGACCCAGATCCTTGCATAACTCACAAGCTAACAACAACAGCGGCATGTCTTCCCAAGACTGAATATTTGGTCACGCAATAAGAAAAAGAACTTCAGGGTCTGTGTGTAATAGCACTACTTGGTGACACCTGCCATAACACCAATCACATTCCCATTTTACAGGTGGGGAATCCTAGGCACAGAGACTTTAGAGGGCCAGCTGTTGTTGGTGCATATGTTGGGGAAGAATGCAGAAGACTTTCCCACTCATATCTTTTGTTTCCTTGAGCGGGGGTGGAGGTGTCATATTTACCTGACTGCAAGGATTGCTCAAGTCTTGTACTCTGCAGTGGGCAGCATAAGGGAATTTTTAGAAGAGGAAGAACATGCTGTGGCCTCTTTAAAGGCAGTGCTTTTGCTGTGTACCACTGACTTTCCAGGCAGCTTTGTACTTAGATAAAATGGAGTACATCCTGGAACTGCCATTGGTGAAGAATGACATCAGCCCTAGCATGGGCGGTGGTTTAACCAGTGGTGTTGTTTATATTAGTATTACCATAGCATCTAGGGGCCCAACTGTGCTGGGTGCTGCACAAACACAGATCAAAATGACAGTTCCTGAAATTACATATCGCTGTATGTGGGGTTGGGTAGGAATTTCCCCCTTACATTAGATTGTCAGTGACCTTGGGGTTTTTTTGCCTTTGCAGCAGGTGGGTGCTGGTCACTTGCCAGGATTATCTGGGTATGTCTCACTTAATCATTTCCATTGCAGGGGCTTTGGGCACTGGTGCACCTTGGTCCCTCCGATTCTCTTGCCTGGGCACATTACAGTCTAGTCTCCTGTGGGCTGTAATATTTTGGTCTCCTGTCAGTTGTTGGGTTTAGTGTGTGGGTGCAGGGTGGTGTTGGTGGCCTGTGATAGACAGGAGGTCAGATTGGATGATCTGATGGGCCCCGATGGCCTTAAATTCTATGACTTTCTGACATAGTGAGTCACTGTCACAGGCAGGATTTGCACTCAGGTCTCCTGACTCCCATCCCTGTGCTCTAATCACTGGACCTCCTGTCTCCAAGAGAGGGACTTTTTTCTAACTTGTGGAACAGCAGATGCTGTTCTTATAACTGTCTAATCCAGATTTTAAAGTTAGTAAGATTTTTTTTTGCCTCAGTAACCTACAGCAGAGAGTCCTACAGGCTAATTATATGTTTCATTTTAAATCCTTTAATTTTTGATAGTTCAAATAGATAACTATATTTTTCTCCCACATCTTTGATTGAGATGCATGATTTGCTGCGTTAATTGATATGTGGAGGAGAAGATCTAGAAACGAGCTATATTTATCCTTCAAAACAAATCCTTTCCTTACTGTGTCTTTTCTTCTGTGAATCCTCCATCTGTTTCAAAATTACTATCTAGTGTCAGGCCTTTGCCCTTTGTCCAGGAATTTTTTGCCTGATTAATTACCTCTTACTGACTATGTCTTATCCTATTTGATTTAAAACTTTTGCTTTGGCCTCATGCAAGGCTACATCTGGAAAGACCACCTCATATTCACACTGAGCTGTGTTTGAAAAGGAAAAGACCATTATTCTAGTTCAACTCAAATTCTGGTTACAAAGCTTTGTGTGGTGGCAGCACTAGGCATTGGAATTCTGCACCAGAAAAGGATTCTTGCAATGTTCACTTGCAGGTTATCTATCGAGAATGCTCTTCCATAGTAAAGAAAGAGCATAGGAATTGCCAGACTGGATCGGACAAGGGAGCAGTCTAATCCGGTTTTCTGTCTCTGACACTGGCCAGTACCAGCTGCTCTGGGAGAAGGGACAAGAAACCCCATAGTGAACAATTATGGAATAACTTGCCCATAGGGGAATTTTCTTCTCAAGCCTGTCACTTGGTAGGAATTCTCTGAGGCCTTCCCTGTCCTGGGCCAGCTGGAAAAACTCATTAAGATTCAAGCCCTGTAAGCCTGACATAAATCAAACCATAACAACCTATTGTTTTCTTTGGGTTGGCATGCTGCCATCACCCAGGTCCTGCCCTGCCCATTTTGTAACCGCCCAGCCCCAGATCCCTGGGTGCCATTTTTTGTTTAGACATACTCTTTAAGAGATGACCATGCATCATTTCTCATGCAAGCTAACTGCAGTGCCAGTCACCTTAAAATGTTTTCACTGCCACAGAAATTTCAGGTGAAATGCCAGAAATCTCACCATCAAAGAGGAACTGCCCTGAAGCTGAAACTGTGCTGGTTTTAAATGAAGTGCTAAACAATGGCAAAACTTGAGGGCCAGTAATTACAGCACTGGAGAAAAATGGCAGCCAGCCTTTGGCTTGTAAATTCATGCTGCCTTGCTTCAGTGAAGGGAGAAGAGAGGATGGAACTCTGCTTAATTGATTACTGATTTGCCCATTAATTGATATATTTTGTTTATAGGCTTTTTTTGGCCCTCATTGTCACAAACATAGAATTTTAGGACTGGAAGAAGCCTCAAAAGATCATCTAGTCTGGTCCCCTGCACACATGGCAGGACTAAGTATTATCTACACCATACCTGACAGGAGTTTGTCCAACCTGCTCTTAAAAATCTCCTATGATGGAGATTCCACAGCCTCCCTAGGTAATTTATTCCAGTGCTTAACCCCCTGACAGTTAGGAAGTTTTTCCTAATGTCCAACCTAAACTGCCGTTGCTGCAATTTAAGCCCATTGCTTCTTGTCCTATCCTCAGAGGTTAAGGAGAATAATTTTTCTCCCTCCTCCTTGTAACAACTTTTTACATATTTGAAAACTGTTATCACGTTCCCTCTCAGTGTTCTCCTCTTCAGACTAAACAAACCCAGTTTTTTCAATCTTCCCTCATAGGTCATGTTTTCTAGAGTTTTAATAATTGTTGTTGCTCTTCTCTGGACTTTCTTCAATTTGTCCACATCTTTCCTGAAATGTGGTGCCTAGAACTGGACACAATACTTCAGTTGCAGCCTAATCAGTGTTATGAATGTATTAATCAGCATTAATCAATGTATCCTCATCACAGGGTTGGCAGGCATCCAGGGTGCTGACTGGGCCATTAAAAGTCTGGGTGGCAGCACAGCGGGGCTAAGGCAGACTCCCAGCCTGCCTTACTTCCATGCAGCTCATGGAAGCAGACAGCATGTCCCTGCGTCCCCTACGTGCAGGGGCGGCCAGGGAGGCTCCACATGCTGCCCCTGCCCCAAGCGCTGGCTCCACAGCTCCCACTGACCAGGAACTGTGGCCATAGGAGCTGTGGGAGCAACGCCTGCAGGTGCGGGCAGCGCACACAGTGCAGAACCACTTGGCCTGCCCTGTTGCTAGGAGCTGGACATGTTGGCCACTTCTGGGATACGTGTGGAGCCAGAGCAGGCAGGGAGCCTGCCTTAGCCCTGCTGCGCTGCCGACCGGGAGCCACCTGAAGTAAGTGCTGCCTGGCTGGAGCCCGCACCCCAAAGTCCCTCCCACGCCCCAACCCCCTGCCCCAGCCCTGAGCCTGCTCCCATACTCTGAACCCCTTGGCTCCAGCCCAGAACCCCCTCCTTCACCCAGAACCCCTCATTTCTGGCTCCACCCCAGAGCCTGCACCCCCCGCAGGATCCCTCGCATCTTCCTGCACCTCAACCCCCTGCCCAGGCTAGTGAAAGTGAGGGTGGGGGAGGAGGAATGGAGTGAGTGGGGGTTGCGGTCTCAGAGAAGGGGCAGGGCAGAGGTGGGACTTTGGGGAAGGGGCGGGGCAAGGGTGTTCGGTTTTGTACAATTAAAAAGTTGGCAACCCTACCTTATCATGATCCTGTGAGATAGGGAAATATTATTACTCATTATTATTATTTTATTATCCCTATTTTCCAGATGAGCCCATTTGGACTGGGTGAAATTCTCTGTCCTGTTTTATGCAGGAGGTCAGATTAGATTATCATAATGTTCTTTTTAAAATCTACCCATGAATGCATGAAAAACTGTCAAAATTGGTAAAGCAGCTGCTGAAGAAATGAAAACTTATTTTCGTGAAAAACTTCAAAATTCACAGTTTTGGGTTTCTACATGTCAGATCAGATCCAATCCGTGGGTTTGTTAAGAAAAAGTTGCCATTTCCATTCAGACAGGTTTTTTTCTGCCATTTTAATGGACACATTTGGGCACAACCAAAGAGGGTGTTGAATTTTTTTGATAATGTTCTCAATAATGGGTTTTTTTAATTGAAAAAAAAGCACATTTTTAGGAAAACAAAATATTTAAGAGCACAGATTTTTTTTGTGTGAAAAATATTGTTTTTGAAAAAAGGTCATTTCCCAGCTGAAATCTTATCATTTAAAAGAGGCTGGCTGGCCCTAGTCAAGTATGATCCAGATCCTCAAAGGCATTTTGGTGCCTACATTCCACTGGAATTAGTGGGAGTTAGGTGCCTAAATACCTTTGAGGATCTCGGCCTAAAAGTCTTTCCATTGACTTCAGTGGGTTTAGTGTGAATCTCTAAGTGACTTGACAAGTCTCCTATGGAGTCAGTAGCTGAGCTGGTAATTGAACCCAGATTTCCTCTTCATCCTGCGCTTAACAAATCACTCGCTGCACGGGCCCCGGAAAACTCTCGTGGGGCTGGGGCCCCTGGAGCTTCTTCCACTCTGGGTCTTCGGCGGCAATTCAGTGGCCGGGGGGCCCCCACTGCGAGTCTTCGGGGCACTTCGGCAACGGGTCCCAGAACGGAAGGACCCCCCACTGAATTATCACCAAAGCGGGGGCCCCCCGCCGCCGAAGACCCCAGGCCTCCTGAATCCCCTGAGCAGCCCTGTCAACAAGCCCTTTAGTTAAGAGGTGGTTCTGTTTCACAGAACCTCATTGGCAGGGATTTTGGTTTGGAAAACAAAATTCAGGAGTGGTTTGAATGCAGGTCCCTCTCAAATGTCGGGGCCTGTGTTGTTTGTAGTGTTGTAGCCGTGTTGGTCCTAAGAGTTGAGGTGGGTGAGGTATTATATTTTATGAGGCTAACTTCTGTTGGTGAAAGACAAGCTTTCAAACTACACAGAGTTCTACAAGGCTGGAAAAGGTAATCTCAGAGTCACAGCTAAATACAAGGTGGGAGAGATACAGATTGTTACCATAACGGGTAAACACTTGCGGCAGGAGACCATTTAAGATGTTGCGGGCAGTTAACACCTCTGCCATCATAGTTTGGGGGATGTTTTGCTTCAGATAAATTGTTCTTGTTCTGAACGCTCTCAGCTTCTTGTAGAATTATATTATAGTGAGGACCATGGCTAGGCTCCCTCCAGGTTTGCTTTGTGTGAGTGGCTGTATGGCACTGTATGAAGTGGCTTAAATAATAGGCTGTCTGCAATGGGTATATTGGGAGTGAGTGAGGAGAGCTCAGTCAGATTTTGGTCTAAACTCTATTACTCATAACAGGGTGTCTGGCTTACCTAGTGTACATTTTATTATTTGGATTCCAATACATTGCCAACAGAAACTGCATTAAATGCCAATTTTAAGGCAAATCTCTGTGGCGTGACATTGAAAACAAATGACCAGGGTCTTTGGCAGTTTCATTTTGTCTTCTACCTGGTTAGTACCAACTGTCCCACAGTACCTTGGGACTCGGTATTCAACTCAAATGCCCGAATTTGCAAAAGCTCGTTAATGAGTGTGATGTTTCAAGGTAAAGGCATTTCAGCAATGTGAGATTTATAAAGAGACAGTTATTATGGTGTACCCCCTTCCCCCCCCGCACCAAACTCTGCTTCAGAAAGAATATGAATCATCAGATCAAAGACCCTTGTATTTTTAAAACAGCTGAGACATAACAGCAATGTTTGGAAGTTGTACTCAGTTAACAGAGCTACTTCTCAATCCTGGAGCTTTACATAACCCCTTCTTAACGCACCGTTATTTCCTTTATAGATAGACTCATAAATTACTCCTGGTACACAGAATGCGTGGGAGGCTGCCTGTTTGCACAGCATGGGACCAAGACCTGCACATTCAAATATCAGCAGACAGCTGGAACGCAATCTGTGAAAAGACACTCAGAGCCTCCAGGTCTATTAAATACAAACTTAGAACATCTATTGAGAATTTTATATCTTGTGTCACACCAGTAATACCATAAAGAATTGGAGTAATCTCATTGGGATTATATCTATAAATGTAGTAATTTAGCATTTGAAAGCCAGGGCCACCCAGAGGGGGAGGGGCAAGTGGGGCAATTTGCCCCAGGCCCTGGGCTCCGCAGGGGCCCCCACGAGAATGGCTGAGGCTCCCTTCCCGGCCGACCCCACCTCCACCCCTCTTCTGGAGCCTCAGTGCATCCAGCACCATCCCCGAACAGCAGCAGCGTGGCTCCAGAGGGGCCTGAACTCCACCCTGCTTAGATCCGCATGGTAAGGGGGCAGGGCTGCGAGCTCCGGCAGGGCCTGAGCTCAGCTCCCTCCACTCGGCCTGGAGCTCACAGCCCCACTCCCTTACCACACGGCTCTGAGCAGGGAGGGGCCCCGGCCCCGCTGGAGACACGCTGCATCTGTCGAGGGATGGTCCTGGAGGCGCTGGGTGAGGGGAGAGCCGGGGGTAAGATGATGGGGCCACAGCCAGGGGGGCTGGCTAAGGGGCAGGAAGTCCCGAGGACAGTCAGGGCGCAGAGAGGGGGCGGTCAGGGACAGGGAATGGGGGGATTGGATGGTGAGTGTTCCGGGAGTCTGTCAGGATTCAGCAGGGGGTGGATAGGGTTCAGGGCAGTCAGAGGACAGGGAGCAGGGGTGGGGTCCCAGGGTGGTGGTTGGGGGGGTTTCTGGGGGACAGTGAGGGGACAAGGAGCAGGATGGGTCGGGGATTCTGAGGGGGGTGGGCAGTTGGGGGGCAGGAAGTGGGTGGCGGTCGGATAGGGGGCAGGGCCAGGCTGTTTGGGAGGCACAGCCTTCCCTACCCTAAAGCTCATTCAGCAGTTTGAGGCTTGCAGAAGAGCCAAGCTGTTAGCTTTTCCGTTAGGGCTACCATCCCATTCACTTCTCAAATGCCAAATTATAGTCTATATTTAATTTCAGTGCCATAGGGAGATTCATGTCGGGCGAGGGTAGCTTCATTTAAAATTAGCCACTGGGGGAGGGATCACATGAGAAGAGCAATATTCTACACCACCTACCTCCTTCCCAACCTGCCAAGGGAGACCCCCCTCCCCTGCATTCCCTGAGGCTGCAGAGGGGTTAATTCAGTGGTTCTCAAACTTATATACTGGTGACCTCTTTCACATAGCAAACCTCTCAGTGCAACCCCCCCTCCTTATAAATTAAAAACACTTTTTTATATATTTAACGCTATTATAAATGCTGGAGGCAAAGCGTGGTTTGAGGTGGAGGCTGACAGCTTGCGACCCCCAGTAATAACCTCGTGACCCCAAGTAATAACCTTGTGAGGGGTCCTGACCCCCAGTTTGAGAACCCCTGAATTTAATTTTTATCACCCTGTGTCTATTCACATGCATGTGCTATTTTGAACATTTCAGTTTTCACAACATAGGCTCATCCCAGATTCTGGAACAAGCTCATATGCTCAGTTCGTGGAGTATGTACATAAGCTATACCAAAGACAAACTGACAGTAACCGTCTCCAATTTGTGAGGGACCCCATGGAGCCAGTCTCTAGGAAACATATAAATGCATGGAGGTTAAGTCCATTAATGGCTATTAGCCAGGATGGGTAAGGAATGGTGTCCCTAGCCTCTGTTTGTCAGAGGGTGGAGATGGATGGCAGGAGAGAGATCATTTGATCATTACCTGTTAGGTTTACTCCCTCTGGGGCACTTGGAATTGGCTATTGTCGGTAAACAGGATATTGGGCTGGATGGACCTTTGTTTGACCCAGTATGGCTGTTCTTATGTTCTAACCTAAATGAACCCGAAGTTATGGAGGCAGAAATGAGTCAAGGAAGCCAGCAGAATATTAGAAACCTGGAAAAATCTGACTGGATGGGCTCAGGCATTTGGTCACAAGCTGAGGTGGTTCAAAAGTGTTGGATTTTTTTTTAAGCAGAATTTTTTTATTGTTTCTTTAAACAATCAAACACAGCAAGCAGCAAATATTTGGCTACACATTTCTGAAATCCCAAACCATATTCAGGTTTTGGCAGACTAATTTCAGCTTTTCAATTAAAAAAACCACAACAAATTTTGAAGGAAAGCAGACATTGTCCATGATTTTTTTCTGCTTTTAAAAAACCCCTAGTTTTCGATCCAGAAAAAGTTTTGATGGAAAATATTTGTCCAACCCTTTTAATGAGCTTTGGTGCCTTTTAGTGCTAGCTGATGCTGAGAACCAGTGATACCTTGTAAAGAAGTTTTCTCAAAACTGGGTTTTGCCGAGATGCAGAGTTTTATTTTTCCCAGGGCCGCCCATGGGTGCGGACAAGTGGGGCAACTTGCACTGGGTCCCACAGGGGCTCCCACGAGAATATAGTATTGTATAGTATTGCAATTTTTTTTTATGGAAAGGGCCCCCAAAATTGCTTTGCCCCAGGCCTCCTGAATCCTCTGGGGGGCCCTGCTGAGAGCTCTTTAATTTATATATCTATATATAGACGTATATATGTGCATGCACTCTGAGATATATATATATATAAGGTTAATTTGTTATGGTATTTTATAGCATTTTGTGCTGGACTTATACTAGGGGAGCCAGAAGACATTCAGTTTTTGCTTTGGGTTCTTCAATCAATCCCCCAAATCACAAATTGCACAGAACCCAAAGTGTCCTTTTTGTGTCTCTAAAGCCTCTTGGTCTGCATTTTGGAAGAACCTCCATTATGTGAACATGTATGTCCCATTTGAGTGTATGAATATGGCCATGTGCTGTGCTGTTTGAGCATGCAAATCACACTGTAAGGTGTGCAATTGGCAGATTTGCCTGTGCAAATGTAGTAAATGTTTGAACTAATGAGAGCAGAAGTAGAAGTTACACAGGCACAAATAAAAGGTCTTTGGGTTAACTCCCAAATTTTGCCTCTAATGCTATATGTACTGTTTCCTCCTCTTTATCTTGTTGAGCTGACGTTTAAAACACTTGGATTCCTTACAAAATCAAATCACTGTCCTGATTTTGAGGTCAGACTAGATGATCATAATCGTTCCTTCTGACCTTAAAGTCTATGATTCTATGATTTTAACAAAACAAACAATCCACAGTCTGGTTCCTATCCTGACCCCTCATGTCCACTGTGATCTCACTTATGCTGGTGTTACTGTGCTATAACTTTAGTAGCATTTCTCCTGATGTAAGCAGTGTGAGTAAGAGCAAAATTAAGCCCTTGACAGAAAAGTGAACTCCTGCCCAGCTACTCTGTTTTGGGAAAGGCACCTCTGTCAGTAATTCCAGATCTTCTATTTATGCATACTTCAGTTTTCTGTCACCCATAGTTAGTAAATGTGCAATCACAAAATTCAGACAAACACTTAATACTATGCCAAATCCTATGCCAAAGGCCACTGTCTTTTACCATCTCTCAATTTAGCAATTTTTTAATACTGGCTAGATAGAGCCTTCCAATTTAGACTAAATCCTAGCTATTCAGTTTAGTCGTGTTCAATTTGAGGACAGAGATACAGTCCCTTTGGAATGGAAATTATCTGATAATGGTTCCAAAGATCTCTGGCTACTAAATGGTCACAGTTGTCCACTATGCAAGAGCGGTTATGCAAGTGTTGCAATGCCTGGATGCACATTTTCTTGGGAAGGCAGAATGAGATTGTAAAAGCAATAGGACATGTTGAGACTTTATGTCTTTACAATGGTGACAATGGCCCGTGTTGAGAAAATCGGAGTGGAATTAAATAATCTGTTCTGTGTATTGTCCATGTGTCTTTTTTAGTGCTCGTAAAAGTCAGGGGCTGGTGGAACTAGTTTGGGGCTCAGGGTGGATAGGGCTGTTCAATTTCCCTCACTGTTTTGACAATGTATGTACATCCTGAGTTGTAACCTCTATTTCCTCCTACACTTCCAGCCTTTCCTGAGAGAAGACTGCCAGTTCAGACCCACCAAACTTACTGTCATGTGTGACCTGTATTGATTTTATACCATATAAACAGAGAGAGTGGGCCCAATTCAAATCTCATTTACACCACTGTAAATCAGGAGTAACACCACTGACATCAATAGCACTGCACCAATGTGGGATCAGAATCAGACTCTATACTGGCCGTTCAGAGACAGGAACAAGCGATCACACTGTGCAGTGGATAAATCAGAGAAAATGGGAGATATGCCAGAGACTTGAGAAGTTTGAAAACTAAACAGTTAAGAAGGGAACCAAAATATCTGTATCTATCCCAGAAGAAGACAGATTCCACCATGTTCCTTTGTCCATGAGGGACAGAGGTGGTCAGAAGGAAGGGGAGAGATGAAAAACAAAGAGCTTTCCATGCACATCTCTATACTGAAGCATTGGAAGAAGTAAGGAGCAAATAAACTACTTTGCAAACCCCCAGATGTTCTGGCACTTTTACCAGCAGTGATGTAGTTATAGTACCAGAGGAAGTCATAATATATGTGTATGCAGTGCTTAGAACAATGAGGCCCTGATCCCTGATTTGGGCCCCTAGTACTACTGTAATACAAATGATGATAATGATGCACTGTTGACTAATGGTAGAAAGGGAGGATTCCTTGGTTCTATTCCCAGCTATGTCACTTGTTCATGGTGTAACATTGTATATTTTATGTCAAGGCTCTCTGCCTCAGTTTACCCCTCTGTAAAATGAGTATAACAACACTTCTCTACAGGGGTACTGGGACGCTTAATTATTAATGAGTGGAAAGTGGATTGAGATCCTTAGATAAAAGGTAGGATTTAAACACCGAATAGTAGTACTAAAAAGACAAAGGTTATTATTAATATAATCAGTTTCAAAACTAGGAATTGGAGGCAATAATGTATAAAAACATCAATTGTTAAAAGTAGAACAAGCTTTACTGCTATTTGTGCTTGTCTTTAAATTCCTTCTAAACAAACTTTGCAACGTTTTCATGAATACACTAGTCGTGGGGCTCTATAATTCTCTTTTTGTGTCTATTGTTAGTTTCCTGGGTTTTTTTTAGCCCTAGGAGAAAAATGATTAATATAGCTGTTGTATAACAATCTATACAAAAAAAACCCTACACTTTGTCTTTCAGTTCTGCAATAAGAAATTAACTTTCTGAATTTAAGGTGCAATTGTTGTTGTTTTACATCTTATAGTGAATGCATTCTGACATCTCAATTATGTTAAAACAGGAATGCTGAAGGACATTGCCTGCTCCTGCCCAGGCACAGAGTTACTGGTTGAAGTTATGTGGATACACTCAAGGCATACACTGGGTCCCATCCAGTGCTGAGGTACAGCTGGGTTGAGCCACAGCACCACTGCAAAGAAACCTTGAAGTTGCTTCCTACTCTCTACCTCCTGCTGCCAGCATAGGGTGGGGAGAAGGAGGTGTGTACAAGCCATCCTTACATCAGTGATCCCTGGCTGACATCTGAGCCCCCTGAGGCTGTAGGCAGTTGGCAATGTTCAGGTTGCTTTAACATAGCTTGCCCATGGCTGGGGAATCCAAAACCCACTTTTGCACCCCACTCTTGAGCTGTGCTGTATGTTCCTCACATGTCACTGAGGATCTGGGCAATTCTATGGTCCATACAGATGAGTTCATGTAGGGATAATCCAAACCAATCTGCCCAATTCAACCAAGCAGTTAAGCACATGGCTACTTTTAAGCATGTGCTTAAATTCACCTCTAATCAGCAAAGCACATAAATGTGCTTAAAGTTAAGCACATGCTTAAGTGCCTTGCTGAATCAGAGCTGGGTGTCTATTAGTATCTTTCAGATAGAACTGGTCACATAATTCTTTGTGAATAATGTATCAAACAAATGAAGGGCATTTGTTATTCTGAAAATTATCCACAGACAAGTTGTGATTTCATGATTGTTTTATTCACAATCATTCCCATAGTTCATATGAACCAGTTTTAGCTATGCCTTGTTTGTGAATGGATCACTATGACTGTTCTCTGTGGTCACCTGAGTCCAGTGATATGACTTTTCTTCTCTGAGTGGCTAACCTGAGCCCCTTTCTCCCTTCAGAGATTATCTGTGGACGTTCATAATGATTTGACTAGTCTAGTGTGTGAATAATAAAAAGAGCCTTTCAAAATGGCCTTGGGAGCATGTCAGAGGGAAATACCCTTGGGAATGTTTAGGCATGCTACTATTCACAATGCTGTTGTTTCCCCACTAACATTCTTGTGAATGACAGTCACCCAAATGTTCACAAATCACCAAATCCCAGAAAAGTGAGTCAGCAGGTTTTATACCACAGAATATTCATGATTGTTTTGTTTGGGCTGTTCCCACCCAACTCTGCTTCCAAATAACTTCCTTAGTTTCAGGTGCTCTGAAGTGGCATCGGATGCCATCTCTCCGTGCCATTAGCACAATGTCAAACAGCACTGGCCAGACCACTGTCTTCTGAGACTGATGATATTCGAAGGGGCTGCCCCCAACCAGTTTGACCATTGATTAGCAACTATACTCAAGATTCTGTGTCTCTGAACAGAACTGCTGAGTTTGGAGGTTTCTAGACTAGGTCAAAGCTCCTCAGCCCATCTCCATGAGAACACTATTATTACTATGAAATGCAAACTGTGATACACAATCTCTGCAATACTCCCCGATGAGACCATGTACTGAACCTAATGTCTCCTACTGAAACTAAATATAATATTCAGCTGTTAGGACAGCAACACACGCTTGGCTCCTACTGATGATGATCCTACAGAGCAGCAGGGTGATTTCCTAAAGGTCTAGGTTTGTGGTAACTATAGTGTAGGCATGAAAATAAATGTTTTCCCTTTTACAAACCTCAGGCTGAGATGAAAGGGAAAGCAAACTATGAAAAGGGAACCCAGCCCAGAGATGATGATGGTAACACCGTGTCATTTTCAGACACCATGAGTCTCCTCTAGTTGGTTGACCCTGAAGGTTTAAATTGAAACTGGTAGCAGGGTAAGAATCCACATGAACCAAAAGGAAGTTCACACTGAAATCAGAGCATTCCAGATGTCAGTAGTTAACTTGACCTGTCACCTGAATGCCTATCTCAGTGTGCTAGGTATGTTGCCTCTCTTTATTCATGTCCCTCCTTTACTGAAGCCCATCAGTATCTGTCCGAATGCTATCTCTCACCAATTAGCTTTACAAACAAAACCCAGCCCTAGGCTCTAGCTCTCCCAGTGTAGTTGGTGTCTGACTGTTATAGTCTGTTTAGATTGTAAGCTCTGTATTTGTGCATATAGAGTGCCAAGCCCTCTGTCAATGGATAATAAAAATCACCAGTGTTCAGAAATGACCTGATTTTATTTTTTTATTTTTCCAGAGTTATGGTTGCCAATTTTGGTTGGATGTATTCCTGCAGGTTTCATTACATGACATAATCTTTAATTAAAATTTTAATTCCTGGAAACCCCAGGACAAGCCTGGAGCAGTGGCAACTTTATGAGACCAGAGTGGAAGAACAAGCTGGCCAGTTCACCAAGTTTCAGAGGACGATGTCTCCACATCACAGTGGCACATCGAAACCCTCTTGAATTTGATGGTGAATTTGGAGGCAGTGTCATTCTTGGCTCCTAATCACTAAGGTTCTGAGAGCCATAATGGCAAGCAAGACCTGCAGGCAGCTCAGCACCACAGCAAGGGGCTGTTATGTCTGGGTCTAACCTAGCTGTTGAGGTTCCTCTTCCACATCACATCTGTGTGCATTAGAGATTTATGAAAAGGAACCCAAGGAGACCTCTGTCACTGTCTCTGTAGGGACATTGGGTCTGTTTTTAAGTAAGATGGTGATTTTGGTAGGTGGGGTTACTGAAGATAGGCTACAGTAGGCAGAAGAAGTGGGTTTGACATCATTTTCTGATGGTGCTAACGTTCATGGTCATTCTGATTTCTTCCAGGAGTGAATTCCAGAGTGGTGGGGCAGGTGCCAAGAAAGCTGTCTGTCCTGCATATGTAAGTGGAGACTGACAGTTCCGGTGAAATGCATCTGTTGCGGGAGATCATGACTCATGATCACACATGAGGAACCAGTTTACTCTGCAACCTGGGACAATACCATAAGGGCGTATAGCTCTGGCCCAATATTGAATTTGACCTGGTGATCCCTGGTGGGGAAATCAGTAAGAGGAGCGGAGTGCTGGGGTGATGTGTATCTGAACGTGTATTAAGCGTACCCTGTATTGCTAGGCAGGTGGGCTATGCTGTTCTGAACCAGTTGGAGGTTTGTAAGGTTAGTGGTTTTATTCTTAGGTACAGTGTGTTGCATTCACAGAGAGAACATACTCATTTGGTGAATCTTCTGCATTTTAAGGGACCATAGTTTGTGTGGGAGTGAGTCCTTTACTGAGGATTTGATACTTCAAATTGCTTTGATTGCAATTTGTCTTTATGCTGAGTTTAACAGCTCTTGCCAGAAAATGCTGGGTTGTCACTCTGCATGTTATAACCAAGGGAACAAGCCATGGCTGGGCCAGCACGAATGTGTAAGGAGAATTTATTCCCTTATGCAGCTCATGAAGGGCATTCATAAATTGCCTGGCTGTGCTAGGGAGCTCATTATGGAGGTCACCTAGGTTTGCCAGCATCATTATCAGCCCCCAAAGCAGTACCACTGTTCCTGCTCCTCCCAGTACCCAGAGCCCTTTCAGTGTACACAAGCATCACATCTGCAGAGATCAGGGCATCTCCTCTCCCTCCTCCATGCAGTCTGGCCCAGTAGGAACTTTAATTAAGCCCATAACATTTAACAGGTGTGCCAGGGAAAATGTCATTGTAAGTGACACCGATGATAAATTGCTCATGCTACTGGTCTTTGGATTTGGCTTCTAAATTTCCATGTATTCTAGAGGGATCAGTTTTATCTCTGGTGCAGTTCCAACCAGGGAATTCAAGGGCCTTCCATGGAGGGTTAATTTTGCCTGCTATTTACATGTGCTTTTGAACTCTGATTGGTGTGACAGTCTGATCCCTCCAGCTGTCTCCCTGTATTTATTCTTTTGCCTATAAGGTTGATTTATACAGTCCTAAAATGCTCACAGCTTTCCCTGTGAATGCATTGAAATAACTGATTAATGATTATGGTGATGACTATAATGTAATGGGCTATGCAGAAAGTTGATGGGCTTGGATGAGCAACTGCACTTAACACTGGTTTGCGCCCGCTCCCCAACTCTAAGCCTTTTCTGAGGTACTTATAATTGGACTGTGCCTTCCGGGCCGAATCTGATTTGACAGGCCTGACATTAGGTTAATAGCACAATTGCCTTGAGTGTGTGCTATCTGATGTTCTTGTTCATGGTGATTGTGTAACATGGTACCCCAGATAGAAGAGGAATGCTCTGCAGCAAACCAGCAGAATCTTTATTCTAAGAAATAGTAAAATCTCTTTGTAGAACTCTGCAGACAATTGTAGCTTCCAGGCATGGAACACTGTTTGTTTTGAATACTCCAGTGTGCTGCATGGAACCTGCTCGTTTTGTTTGCATGGATTTTGTGAGCCTAAAAATGATGGTTTTGGTTCTCCAGGGCTTGCAGCACTTCAGGTTCTCTTGAGATGAGGGGCTCATGCTAACCTGACAGGTCAAAGTATGCCAGTTATGAGACAAGCCCTCAGTACATCACAATATTCCCTACTCTCAGTGAACCTTGCCTTCTCCCTCATGGGGTGCTGCTTTCTATAGCTGCTGAGGTGCATATACTGCATCCATTCCTACAGAGTCAGAGTGCCTTCAGGGAGGACCCAGTGCAAACCCTCTCCTTTCCTGGCATCTTTGTGTCATCTCTCTCCACAAAGCTCTTTCAGGGCAGATGGCTGGCCTGCTTCCCTACCTGGTCTCAACAGAGCCTGCCAACCCTGCATTAGTGTCCAAATGCTTACTGCCATCCTGGAGTTTGTTACACAAACACAATACAATCCTCATTCTAAGCTTTCTCCTTAAGTATGGCTACCCCTAGGACATCCTCTGTTTTAGCTGCCTCTCCCAGCTCCTTTACAACCCACAGAGTTAATGAGACATACCACAGCAACTCAGCATAACTTCACCAGCTTCATCCATGGTTCAAATACCTGCAAAACATCTGCTACTGTCCCCCATCTTTAAAGTCTGGAGATTCACCAAGGGAAACCTTACTTCCCCCTACCAAATCCCACAGGTGTCTTCAGGGGACAGGTAGCCTCCCATAGTCACCAGCAATGGGACTGCAAACACATCGAGCCATTCCTGACCCTGCATTCAGCCCTTACCTCATTGTGGAGCTGAGAAATATCCTGGAATGTACAGAAGGAAAGGGGAATCCCTGGTCTTGTTTTGTCTGTTCCAATACTGGAGATGAGAACACAAACTGTCATCCTCCCCTCTATTAGATTGCACTAATCCAGATAGGGGAATCTCTGAATTGCACTGCAATTGGAGAGCGGTTGTGACCAGTTTAGTCTTCTTCATCTCATTTAACTTGCCCACCGAGACAGCAAACCCATGGCTGCTTGGCTAGATCTCCTGTCTTTATAGGACTGAGCTTCCCCTTGTGTTTATTCCTGTGGCAGAAAGGATTCATACAGATGCCCACAGATCTGTCTTGCATTATTTTCTAGAAGGTTTAGTGGTTGTGTGCTGAAATTCTGGCTTTGATGGGATTGCACAGGTGTAACAGAGCACAATGCGGCTCACTACATAACAGATGTATCCAATTCTCCCAAACATTACTCAGATCTGGATAGCTGTATTGTGTATCTTTGTTATTTAGTTGTCAGTATTAGGTTGTCAGAGGCAATACTTTTCTGTAACCTGGCACACCTTCAAAAAATAAGATACAGTAGGAACTGGAAAAGCAGCAAAGAGTCTGGTGGCACCTTATAGACCAACAGATGTTTTGGAGCATGAGCTTTTGTGGGTGAATACTCACTTTGTCAGATGCATGTAGTGGAAATTTCCAGGGGCAGGTATATATATGCAAGTAAGCTAGAGATAACGAGGTTAGTTCAATCAGGGAGGATGAGGCCCTGTTCTAGCAGTTGAGGTGTGAAAACCAAGGCAGGAGAAACTGGTTTTGTAGTTGGCAAGCCATTCACAGTCTTTGTTTAATCCTGAGCTGATGGTGTCAAATTTGCAGATGAACTGAAGCTCAGCAGTTTCTCTTTGAAGTCTGGTCCTGAAGTTTTTTTGCTGCAGGATGGCCACCTTAAGGTCTGCTATAGTGTGGCCAGGGAAGTTGAAGTGCTCTCCTGCAGGTTTTTGTATATTGCCATTCCTAATATCTGATTTGTGTCCATTTATCCTTTTCCGTAGAGACTGTCCAGTTTGGCCGATGTACATAACTGAGGGGCATTGCTGGCATATATATTACATTGTATTACATTATATTACATTGGTGGACGTGCAGGTGAATGAACTGGCAGTACAATGCATTACTATTCTTCAAGATCAGTTGTTCAAGTAAAGCTGTTTAAAACTTGTGCTTGTCATTTGGCTTGTCTTCATTCTGGTCACATACCTGTACAGCATCTGATTAAAAAGGAAACACTTCTCTTTCGCTCTCAGATTTTGATGCATCTTATTGGCTTACAGGGGTTAATGCGGACCACACTGTGCTGTATCCATGTCACACGTTTTTCCCCTACATAATGTGAGTAGACACATAATGGAAGTTGCTGAATACCTGCTACTGCTTTTGATCTACTTCAAAAATAGTTTTTGCTTTCTATGTCTCTAGAGAATAACTGGTCTCCTACAGTTCCCATTCACATCTTATCCTTGAACAATGGTCTACAAAAATGTAGAGAGTTTATGGTGGGACACTGGAAAAAGGAGAAAATAAACCAGCTTTATCAAATAATGGTGCTGTTAACTTAATCAACAGTAGGCTCTAGGAAGGTCTCAACATTTCTGAATGGAGCCAACGCAGGCTGCCCCTTGCAGATTTTGAAGTCTAGCGGACAGGACTTAACTCATTTGGCTCCTACAGTTCTGTGTCTGATTTAGCTGGACATAATATGATTGGTTGCAATCAGTCTCCATTTTGGGTCATCAGCTTGGGGTGCTATATGGTCTTATGCAGGTGTGTGCAATTAGTACTAAGAGCAGTCACTGGTCTCCATCTCTTAGTAACTCTACAATATCAAGTCTCAAAAAATTAAACCATCCTAGGATGAGTATAAAGCAATGCCACAGCTTTCAAGGCAACAGCAATTAAGTATGACTTAGTAGCAGAGACTCTGCCATTGCAATGTGGTTCCTTCCATGGAAGGTGAGCACACAAGCAAGTGTGCAGTGTGAGTCATGTAAATTAGTGGCATTACATCTCATAGGCCAGGGGAATGTAGAAGAAGTCTTACTGTGACATTCTGGCCCCTTTTCTACTGCACTGCCACAAAGGTGACATAAAGCTGCCCCTAACTGGGCAGATGTGGATTAACCTGGCACGTACGAATCCCCATGTAATGTAGACCAAACTGTCCAGTTTTATGCCATCTTCTTTGCAGGGGACATGCTGGGAGAGGGTAGGCATGGCTGTATTAGCCCCTCAGTGACCACTGCAACTGGCAGAACTCAGAGCGACCCTGCAACTGCTCTAGTTCATGCTAGAGGATCCCACACCAAGTTAATGCCGAGCAGCTCGAAACATGAGCCCAAATATGTGGTCTTGATAAATGGAGAGTTTTCCCACTGTGAATTCAATCCAAGTTTTCAAACAAACACTTTTCCAGTTGCTGGAGAGTTTATTTGTTGGTATAAGGAAGTAGTCTCATGCTGCCACAATAGCTGAGATAATGGGCCTGTGGGAGCTCAGTAGATTGGCGGAGTGCACAGGTGGCTTAAAGGCACCTTTAATCCCCTGTCCTCAGCCACACTGTGCAGAGCCCAGGTGTGCTGGAGGAGCTGGAAGAGAACAGGAGTAGATTGACTGGAAGAAAGTGGGAGAAGAAATAAGCACAATGAGCAAGGATAAGGCAAGAGAAGCAGCTATCAAACTCTGCAATGTGAGTGGGCATCAAGACCAAGGAGGCCTGTGACATCAAATGGGTTTGCTAAAGCCCTTATAGCTCAGTTTCAAATGGAATAGACAATCATTGTGCAATGCAACCAGTTAAAGAAACCTACTTGGGATGGATGATAAAAGCATTAATGTGGGCCTGAGAGGCCAATTAATCCAGCTGGATACACCTGGAGGGTGGGCCAGCTCTGATTAAAGAGGGCTGCTGGGGGAGGAGCTGGGTGGTGCTATAAAGAGAGGAAACAGAAGGGGGTGGCATAGAAGAGCAGTAAGAGCTCTGCTGTCACTTTCTTGGCTGTAGAGAATCCTGAAAATGGAGAGAGTCAAGGGGAACAGGAAGGTTCCTGCAGGATGAAGAGGAAGCTCAGGGAGAAAAGGTAGCCAGAAGATGCAGGTTTGGAGCAAGTTCCTGCAACTCACCCTGAGACAATGGCAGGAACTGGACCACTGGGGAGAAGCCCTGGGAGATGCTGCTTGTTGCCAAGAGCCCAGGAAGGGGCTGAGAAAAAGGCCTGAAGAAAGGCTAATGGCAGGAGTCCAGGGAGACAGCTGCAAGGTGTCTGATGGAGGAGATCTTGGCTGCTTCTCCTACAGTTCCTGCAGTAGAACCCAGTGTAGAAGGTGGGCCTGTGTTCCCCTACCAGCCACTGGGTTGGTTGCATGAAGCCCCAGGGGACATAAAGGGATAAGGACAATTAAAAGCTGTGACAAAATGTACCACTGCATTCACACCCTACACACTATTGTAATAGTTTTTGTAAAGTATCACTTGACAATTCATAATTTGGTGGTCAGCATCATCCTGATAAAGTTATAAGATCACCTATATGATATTAACACATGTCCCAAACTCCACAGCCCTGCCCCAACAGAGGTTGGCAAACAGGTCTGTCCTACATAAAAGGAATGTGTGCTCTGCTTAATTTGCATTTAAGCACTAAACAGAGTCATCAAGCAGGAAGGGAAACAAAGGAAGCTCAAACAGGTGAGGAAAGGTCATCAGGGAACATCCTTCTACATAGACCCTTTGACTCCTAATGCCCAGCTGGAAATCTCTTTCAAGAGAGGACTGAAACTATAAAAAGGAGGGACAGATACCCCTCTCTGTTCCCCTGCCCACTGCATTCACTGCGCTTGAAGTGAAAGGAAGCATTCATTAGACTCTGAGGGAGGGGTCCTCACCTACAGGGTTTGGTCAGTAAGGCTGCTGAAAGCATGTGGTGAGATACTTTGCTTGAATCTGATATAGTTTGTTAAGTGTTAGTAAACATCTTATCTTTATGATTGTAACTATTTCTGACTTTCATGCCTCATTACATGTACTGATTTAAAATCTCTTTGTAGTTAATAAACTTGTTTTATTGTTTTATCTAATCCAGTGTGTTTAAATTGAAGTGTCTGGGTAACTCCATTTGGGGTGACAAGTTGTGTCCATATTCTCTTAAAGGAATAACGGACTTAATATAACTTGTGCTGGGTAGCACAGGACATACATTTTCTCCCAGAAATGTAAGACTGGGTGTGTGTTGTGATCATTCTGCAGTATAACCAAGGCTGGTGAGGGTCAGAGTGTAACCTAAGTGTGGCTGGCAGGCTGCACTTACACACACACACACACGGTGTGGCTTGCGGTCTCAAAGGCTGTTTGAGTGGCCCAGGCGGGAGTTACTTCAGCAAGGCATTGTAAGGCCCCAAGGTTGCATGACAGGGATGACACAGCTGCTCATAAGTCTGGATTGTAGCCTGGTATGTCCCAAAAGCCCAGAATGAAGGGTGTGTGAGGAGGCAGAAGCTACTTTCCTTGTGATTTGCATTTTGCTTTTGAGTTTGGTTAAAAAACTCCAGGTAGAAACTTTGGAGTCATGACTCTGACAGAATTGTGGAATGGAAGAGAAGCCCTGGAAGGACAGACTATGACTTATCAATCCCCAGTGTTGTTTGGGACATTTGATACCCTGGAAGGGGAAAGACTTTAAAGTGTCCTTGCTGGAGGGCTGAGTCAAGAGAAAAGAGTTCACCGCAGGGCCAGAGCAGCTGTCAGCAGGGAGTGCCAAACAAGAAAAGAGATGCTATGCCACAGGCAGCCATGAGGAGATGCATCAGTGGTGACTTCACCCCTCTACAGTACTTTAGAGCAGTGGCTCTCAAACTAGGGCTGCTGCTTGTTCAGGGAAAGCCCCTAGCAGGCTGGGCCAGTTTGTTTACCTGCTGTGTCTGCAGGTTTGGCTGATTGCGGCTCCCACTGGCTGCGGTTCGCCGCTCCAGGCCAATGGGGGCTGTAGGAAGCGGTGCGGACCAAGTGACATGCTGGCCGCCCTTCCTGCAGCCCCCATTGGCCTGGAGCAGCAAACTATGGCCAGTGGGAGCCACGATCGGCTGAATCTGCAGACACAGCAGGTAAACAATCCGGTCCGGCCTGCCAGATGCTTTCCCTGAACAAGCAGCAGTCCTAGTTTGAGAACCACTGCTTTAGAGAGCATTTGTTGTTGCTCAGTTTCACTGTGACTGACCAAGCTAATGGGGAGATGTCATAAACAGATAGTTAAGTGTTAATGCCTCTTTTACCTGAAAAGGGTTAAGAAGTTCATCTAGCCTAGCTGAAAAGGAAAAACTAAGGATGTGGAGTCTGTTCCTTTCATGATATAACTTGTTTTATTTAGACGATATACACTAGTCTTTGAACAGGAGTGCTCACAAACATCACATAGGACTCTCCACCCAATACCAGTGCCTGAGCAACTCTGCCCAAAGAATTGATTAGTCTGAGAGATTAAAGCAGAGAGCAAAGTCTCTTGCTGCTTGCAACAGCACTTTTGAAAAGAAACCACTTTCAAAGCTACCAACAATTTCGCATTTTTCAAAGACTGCACTGTGCTTGCACTTCAGGAAAAAAAATTCTAAGCCTATGTGTAACAGCGCCACTTGGTGACTTCTGTCTTAACACTATATAATCTGAAGGAGGATAGGATGGGGTGGTGATGACTTTATAAGGGAGCCCAGGATATCTTTCCCAGAAAGGAATTTCTGAATGTACCTGCCCTTTGATGCAAACCAGTCCATTTAAAAACAAATTGCTCCTTGGGAAAATGTGTATGAGCCCCTGGAATAAGTCATCCATGGCAAACATTACTTGGCAATATCCAGAGAGGGGATGAACTCCAGCAGAAGCAGGGAAGTTACTCCGACCCTCCCCTGTTCAATCTGGTGTTAGAACTGTAACAATCCCTGCAGCTCAAGCAGTGAAATTTAAATGATAACCTCATCTGTTCCCTGGGTCAAAAAGTGCTGTAAGAGTCATCACCTTGTGGGCTGAAATATTCTGCTTGGGCTCTGCAGAAGGGTAGATGTTTTGGAAACATTTGAGTAAAACCCTGCAGCCATTTTTGAGACTTATGAAGAAAACAAAACAGTCTATTTAGAAAAATCACCCCACTTCCCCTCCCATACAAATAACTCAAAACAGCTGCTCTATCAAAATTGGCACATTAATAAATCTGCATCATGGGCACCGTCGTCATCATCAAGTTTGATAACAACTGGTTGTGTTTTGATATTAACAGAGTTTGCATGGAATAAGAAATGCAGCATGCATTATTTCACAAGGGCAAAATTAACCCTGGGCAGAAGTTCAGCACAAGACCTATGCACCACTGAAGTTTTGCAGTTTTAATATTTGTTACCAAGCAGGGGCTTAAATTTGTGTAGATCTTGTGCTGGCACTTGGTATGGGCTGAATTTCACCCAGAGTGCACACTAATCTGCTAACAGTTGTTTCAGATCTTAAGTCACCTGCAGCCCTCCTGCATTTCCTGACTCTCCTGAAATTTTACCTGTGCAGTCTCTTAATGTTGCATCTAAATAGCCACGAAAACCAAGAATGCAAATCAGATCAATCATAAAGAGCAGTGTTCTAGGAGACAAATACATTTGATAGCATGACTCTAGATTCTGAACATCAGCTCAACCACTTTTTATTATTATTATTAATTTCAAGCTCCAGCTGCTGCCTCTAAGCATTTTGTTTTGGCATTCCAAAAGTTGTGGCTCAGAACAAACAAAAGGGAAAGAAAAATGAAAGCGAAGCCTCTGCAAAGCCATTAGTAACAGAGTACAGCAATGATGGCTAACAGTGTCTGATAATCCATCAAGGTATCTCATCTGTCAGCTATAAAAATGTCATCTCTAAAAGTTTATTATTAGAGCTCTGGAACACGTAAGAGTGGTTTACTGCTCAGGATAGTGGCTCTTTGTGATAGTGGTGCAGAGCTGCTGCAGCAGCAATAAAAGCAAAACATAAGCCCTGTTGAGGCTCAGAAGAACAGCATGGCTGGAGGGCGGAGAAGACAGTATGAGCCAGGAATAATGTTTCTTCCAGCAAGGCATCAGACTGCACTACAGATGGGGGTGTTCAGCAAAGGTACATCATTACACCAGGGGGAAGTGATAGCTCAGTGGTTTTATCAGTGGCCTCCAAAACACATGGTTGTGAGTTCGGGGGGGGGCATTTAGGGAACAGGGGCAAAAATCTGTCTGGGGATTGGCCCTACTTTGAACTGGGGGTTGGACTAGATGACCTCCTGCGGTGAGGTCCCTTCCAACCTTGACATTCTATGATCCTAAGGAACCCAAAGAGCCCCTAGGCAAGGCTGATTGTAATAGCTACTTTGCTTAATGGATGTAGAGGAATTCGAACACAGAGTTGCCCATGACATATACATTCTTCTTACATGTTAAATAAAGAAGCTCAGACACATATACACTCTGATGCCTTCAATCCATATTTTATAGCTGAAATACTCATGGTCAGATTTTCCTGCCACAGTTCTCACTGAGGCCAACAGGAGTTGCTGGGTGTGGGGCAGTTTTGAAAAATCTGGCCCTTAGTGTTTACAGTAAACTTGCATAACTGTTTTGCTCAAGGGAACCTCCTGCATTGGCCAGCCCTGCTCTGCTTTTACCTTGGGACTGAAAGTGACTATGGACCAAGGCAGCATGTGTTTTTTCAACATTAAAATCCCAATTATCTGAGTCAGTCTACGGTAAATAATAGAACAAAATATCATTGTCAATAGTGAAACAACGGCAATTCTCATAACAATCCTCCTGCCCCAAATCACTGTCTGCAGCCATGGTGAGCATTATCCTATTAGCATTCAGCACCAGTGTGTGTGTGGGGTGGGGAGAGACAAAGGTCACACCCTTTCCTACTCCAGTTAAGAGAATAAATGTGCTATAGAACAAGTGGGCTATAGACATGCCTTCACCGCCTCCCCTAAACTATTGGCAGCTGATGCTATCTGAACATGGCTCAGGTGTGGCATATACAGGGTCTGAGAACTACTGACATGCACGTCTTACAGGTTTTTGCTGTCTAGCATAAAGCCAGAGTCTTTGTTTGTAGGGGAGGAGTGAAAAAGGCTCACCCACAGATGCATGCAGAGCAGAACAGTTGTCTACATTCACCTGCTTTGGTAAATTAAATGCACCCTATGGAGCACAAGCACTTTGACATTCATGAAACAGAAAGGCTGCCAGACTCCACAGGCTAACACAAAAGCTGGGGAGCAGGCTAGAGGATCTGCAGGGGCAGGATGGCTTGTTAGGCTGTGGAGAGCATCTGCAGCAGGTTTGGGCTGAGGGGCGGATGAGTGACTTTCTAGAGCTCTGCATGTGACACTGATCAAACTTGGAGTTTCTGTAAGGCAAACTCAAGATGTTCTCCTCTTCCAGCCAAAGGTTAGTATTGCCAACCCCGAAAATCATGAGTTTGGCTCAAAAATCATGTGATTTTTAAAAATAATAGATGTTGGGTTCATTTTATTTGCCTCTGGGCACTGGAACATCTGGGGTTCACATTCTGAAGTTTTTTCCTGCATCTGTGAGGGTTAGAAACATACTTTAAAGAAAAAAATTAAACCCAAGAGCTGAGATTATCAGGTAATACTCTGACTCCAGGAGCTGAGGCTTTCAGAAACCCACCCAGTATCTCAAGACATGTGATCAAATAATGAGAGTTGGCCACGTTGATTCATCCCCAGCTGGGCCAGACTGCAGCCAGCCTAGGCCCTGATTCAGCAAAGCACTCAATCAGATGGTTAACATTAAGCATTAGGGTGACCAGATGTCACAATTTTATAGGGACAGTCCCAATATTCAGGGTTTTGTCTTACATAGGCACCTCTTAACCCTGCTCTCATCCTGATTTTTCACATTTGCTATCTGCACATCCTCTTAAGCATGTACCTCCATCCTGTTGAAGTCAATGTGCTTAAATGCTTTGCTGAATCAGGACCCTATGTTTTCTTTGTAAGACATGCTATCAGAAAGCAGCTGCCCTTCCCCAGTCCCAGTAGAAGGAGACTTGGTGGATGGGAAGGGAGAGGACTGACTAACCCTTTCGCACCACTACTCTGATGGTGGAGAGGTAGTTGCCTGCTCCTGCTGAGAAAAGGAGGCAAAATGCAACCCAGCCCTGTGTGCTGCTCAGAGCAGAAGAAGAGCTACTCCTCACTCTCCAGATCAGTTAGGCACTGCCTGAGCATCCCTGCATGAGGACAGAGGCCATAGTAGTAGAGCATTTGCCCTCCCTGAATTATCTACTGCTGGGCCACTTCTGCAAGAACACCTCAAGTCCTGTCACTGAACTCCACAATTTCTCTGTGCCCTGATTGCCCTATTTGATTCTGGGCATTACTCACCAACAAACACAAGAGATATATAGAACTTTGGAAAATCTGCATGCAAATTCCTGCCTCAGTTTCTTTACCTTTGGCTCATAGTGTCCTTCAAGAGGCCCCAAGAGTCTTCTGCATCTTCTCATGCCCAGCCTCATCTCCTGGTTCTTCTCTCCTCTCCCCTTGCTGGAGAGAGTCCTTTTTATAAATTTTCAGTTCCCTGAGTCAGGTGACTCCCTGAGTGACTGCAAGTCCCTTGTCAGATGATTTCTTAATTAGTTACAGCCTGGTCTACACTATGCTGTTAAACTGATTTTAACAGCATTAAATCGATTTAACGCTGCACCCGTCCACACTACACTGCTCTTTATATCGATTTAAAGGGCTCTTTAAATCGATTTCTGTACTCCTACAAAATGAGAGGAGTAACGCTAAAATCGATATTACTATATCAGATTAGGGTTAGTGTGGACGCAAATCGACATTATTGGCCTCATTATTTTACAGTAGCTACCCACAGTGCACCGCTCCAGAAATTGATGCTAGCCTCGGACCATGGACGCACACCACCGAATTAACGTGCCTAGTGTGGACGCAATCGACTTTATAATATCTCTTTTATAAAATCGGTTTAAGCTAATTCAAATTTATCCTGTAGTGTAGACGTAGCCTGAGAGAACTGGTTCCTCTGGCCTGCAGCCAGCACATTGTTGTGAGGTGCTTCCATCAGACTTGAAGACCATTGATTGCTCTCCGTTATTAGCCCTCTGCTAACTCTTCCTTGAATCTCAATCCAAACTGAAGGTTAGAAGGCAACAGTGCATAAGACACAGAGTAATTTACAATCAAAATGGCATTCACAGAACAAAATGGGGTTTGTAGTTTTCTATAAACATGTGCAGAAATAGGTTAAGCTCTCTCTCTCACTCTCACACACACACTAGTTAGAGTGCAATGCTGCATCTACAGCTCATTGGAAAGCTTCTGATGGAACATTTTTCCATCAGAAAATGCCTATTTGTTGAAAGCAACAGGATTACAGAAACCTGTCAGTTTTATTTTGGGGGAGGGGGAAGCGTTTCAACAAGATCAAAAGGACAGATTTCAATATTTTTGGAATGGAGTGTTTCAGAAATGACTTTTTGTTTCAATATTTATTTTGTTTTATAGTAGAAACTTTTTAAAATGTTTAAAATGTTAAAAATTGAAACAAAATTGAAGTGTGTTGAGTTTATAAAAGCAAAATGTTTCATTTGACCCAACACAATTTTTTTTGAAATTTTGTATCACAGGAAATTTCAAAATAGTTTGGTTTTGTTCCATTTCAGAACGAAAAAAATGTCCCATGAAATAGAAGATATGGTCCATGCCCAACTCTATCTAGCTGTAAGTTCATTTGCAAAGTCTCTGTGTTGCTTGCTTTGTCACGAAGCCCCAAAGGAGGAGTCAGTAACCCAGGGGGTGCACAGCTTCAGTGACAATGTGGAGTGTGTACCAGAGCTTGGGAGAGCTAGCAGCAGCTTCAGGGCCTAGGCACTTGGACTGTGGAATTCCATATCTCGAAGGGGATGTAAGACAGAGAGTCTGCACCTCAAGAGCATGCTTGGAGCCCAGAGCCAGTGCTCTGACTCTGCCCACACCCAGCAAGCCTAGGAGCATGTGAGATCCTGTCAGAGGCCAATTAAAGTTTTATGGGGTCCCGGGGTCAAAGCAACTGCCTGCAGTCCCGCCCCTTCCATCTGTGGCCCTGCCCATGGCCCCATCCCATTCTACCCCTTTCCCTGCAGCTCCCACCCCATTTCACCCCCTTATTGTGACCCCGCAACCCATTTGCTCCTTTCTGCCCCCGCCACCCACACTGT
Organism: Gopherus flavomarginatus; assembly: GCF_025201925.1. Taxonomy (NCBI): domain Eukaryota; kingdom Metazoa; phylum Chordata; order Testudines; family Testudinidae; genus Gopherus; species Gopherus flavomarginatus. The sequence goes on along the minus strand of NC_066624.1, from coordinate 38,434,137 downwards.
GGCCCCAAGACCAGAGAAGCTCTGTTCCCTGCCCCTGCTGCCATAGCCCTGAGGCAGGGAGGAGCTCTAGCTCCTCCAGTTCCAGGGCCACAGCCAGGGTCTGGGCACTGTGGCTTCCCCCGACCTGCCCACCTGGTGCTCCTACCAGACAGTGGGATCGGGGTGTGTGTGCACCCATTTTTCTGGAGCCCTCCAGTTGACTGAGGCCCCTGGTCATGGGCCATGTTGGCCAGTGGCTAGTCTGCCACTGTATCCAGTGCTTGGATCCAAGTACAGCAGCCAAGGAGCTCATTCAGGAGTGTAACAGGGGGTTATGCAAGACTCACCATGTGCACCAACAGTACTGCCTGTGAGAGTCAACACTTCCCTTTTTCCAAGGCACTGCACCTTTCACATCCAGCTAGGCTGAGCCTGCTGGTGTTCCATTAGGCAGTTTTTGCTGCCTCCCAGTTTATGTATGTGAGTGCTTGTCAAGGTATTTTTTCCACTTTGAACTTTAGCGTCCAAAAAGTGGGGACCTGCATGTACCCTTCTAAGCTTAATTCCTAGCTTAGATCTGATAGCACTGCCACCAGCCAAAATATAGTGTTTGGCACACTTTCTGTTCCCCCAAAACCTTCCCTGGGGAACCCAAGACCCAAACCCCTTGGGTCTTAAAACCAGGAGAAATAAACCATTCCCCCTCCTTTCCCCCTCCCAGACTTTCCCTGAGAGATCACTGTGATCCAAACTCCTTGGATCTTAAAACAGAGAGGAATTAACCTTCCCCCCCTCCTTTCCCCCCACCAGTCCCTGGTGAGTTCAGACCCAATCCCCTTGGGTCTTAAACAAGGAAAAAAATCAATCAGGTTCTTAAAAAAGAAAGCTTTTAATTAAAGAAAGAAAAGGTAAAAATTGTCTCTGTAAAATTAGGATGGAAAATGTTTACAGGGTATTCAGCTCATATAGACTAGAGGGACTCCCTCCCCCCAGCCTGAAATTCAAAGTTACAGTAAACAGAGGTAAAATCCTTCCAGCAAAATACACATTTGCAAGTTAAGAAAACAATCATAAGACTAATCCGCCTTTTCTAGCTAGTACTTACTATTTGAACATGAGAGACTGTTTTAGAAAGATTGGAGAAAGCCCTGGTTGCACATCTGGTCCCTCTTAGCCCCAAGAGCGAACAAAGAATAAAACAAACTGCACAAACAAAGACTTCCCTCCACCAAGATTTGAAAGTATCTTGTCCCCCCATTGGTCCTCTGGTCAGGTGTCAGCCAGGTTCACTGAGCTTCTTAACCCTTTACAGGTAAAAGAGACATTAACCTTAAACTATCTGTTTATGACAGTGCTTATACCATCACCTATTGCTACCAATATCAGTTTTCCTCACCACTATGCAGAGCACCAGAACTGCTTATTGAAGTCCTGTTTTGATAGCTTAAGTGGGATTTAAATGATGCTCAGGTCTTGTGCTGGCCTAGGGGTGGCTTTCACCTTTAGTGAGCAGGGAGATGAGGTGAGGGTTGCTAGGTGGGGCCTTTTAGACAGAGTTAAGAGGATCTCCTACACCCCCCACCCCAATATCTCACCCCCAGCAGATTGTACTAAGGGAAGAGGGTTATTAATTGAATACCTTAGTGAGGGTTATATGCTTGTGCTCACTTGGCATTTGAAAGCCAAAGCATGCTGAAGTTGTTGCCTGTAAAAAAGGCTTGTAATCATTATTTTCAATGGCTGAGAAACATTCCTTATTTTTCATGCTGGGAAACTGAGATTTTCTTCATACTTTCCCCAGAAACTTCAGTCTGGGCCTTAGAACAAGGCCATTGCCATCCCCAGGGCCCTTTGCTTTGAAAAGTTTTATAGCCAGTGAAAAGGCCACAGCACCAGCATCGCTCTGCCAGTCATAGCCTAGATCACTGTTTCCCAAATTTGGGATGCTGCTTGTGTAGGGAAAGCCCCTGGTGGGCCAGGCTGGTGTGTTTACCTGCCCCATCCGCAGGTCCGGCCGATCGTGGCTCCCATTGGCCGCAGTTCACTGTTCCAGGCCAATGGGAGCTGCTGGAAGCAGTGCGGGCTGAGGGATGTACTGGCTGCCACATCCAGCAGCTCCTATGTGAAGCTCGAAATGATCTTGTTCTGAACTCCTAGACCCAAGCAGTCTAATGACGAATGCACTCAGCGAAACAGAGCAGGACTTGGCATTTCAAGATTGTGAGGCAGCTTTCTAGCTGGACTGGGATGTTCCCAGACTACCTGAGCTGAGCTTCCAGGACTCTAGGCCCTATCTTGCTGCCAGATCTTGTCATTCACTAACTAGAAGCAGAAATGAGTCCTGCAGAAGCTGGGCTCTTTGTGCATTTTAAAAATAACGGCCTTCCTGTTGCACCGGCCCCTCTTTTCTGCTTGTACACAGACTGGGGCACCTTTGTGCCTGGTGGGAACATGTAGAGGAACTGTTAGACAGATATAAAGCATCCTTCCATCCCACCCCAGGGCAATATTCCTGTTGCCAGCTCTGTGGCACCTGTCCAAGCAGCCTCAGGTGCAAGAGTGGGTCAGGAGTGAAAGGGGGTAGAAGGTGCAGCCGGGGTGTCCTTAGAGTGTTGCCGATTCTCATGATTTTATTGCAAGATTTGGTGCTTCCTTAAAGCTCTAGCTCCTGGAGGCCTGTGATAATGTGAAAATCTCAGCTTTAATTGTTTTTTTTAAAGAACGTGTCTAGCCCCTGTGGTTGCTGAGAAGTCTACAGAGTATGCCCCAAGTGTACCTGAGATCTCAGAAACCAGGAGGCAACTATAGAGAGATCACAATTAAAAAAATCCAATTTGTAAGGCAATCTCATGATTTCTGAGCGCTGGGGCTGGCCATACTGTTCTTATCCTGGCTATTCTGGGGCCCTGCAAAGGCTCACAGGGACTAGTGCATTGAGGTGCAGCTTAGGGCAGCCCCTAAATAAGTGAGGCATAATCTGGCTCCCATCTGTTTCTGTACTGGCACCTGAACCTGCAGGGATGAATCAGACTCAGGAAGGGTAAATCAGAAGGTGGAAGAATGAAAGGAGAGAGAAGCATTTCTCAGGTCTTATTGGGCCTGTTCTGCAGAGCAGTACCATAAACCCATTTTGCTGTGTCCCAGGCTCTGACCAGTGCTGCCTCATTACAGGACCCCCTACCCGCCTCCATTTCTCCCTCATTTCACTTTGGGTGCTCTTAGTTCAGGCAGGTGGGGCGATGCAGTGAAATGGAATCAGCAGCCAAGGCATTTCCATGCCGGCAAAGCTACAAAACTTTCAAAGAGCACAACTCTTTCTCCCTCAGTTTCATGTTAATATGCACTGACTCCGCGATCGATGCAGCAAGTTGTAAATGATGTATGAAATGAAATCTCCTTGTTCTTCTAAAGCGCAGAAGAAAGGCCCTGTAGGCATCATTGTAACATTCCACTCAGAAGATGCCTGTGAAACCCAGAATTCCCCCAAACAGTTCTTAGGGGTTTTTTTTCTTTTCCAATTTGCATGTTTTTCCTTTCCAGTGAGAGAGAGAATTTGAATCCACTCCTTCGCAGAAGGAACTCACAGATTAAATACATTTATAAGCCTTACAAAATAGTTCGGCATCCCTCCAACTGTTGCAGGGCATAGATACTGTAATCATATTAGCCTCACAGACAAAGACTAAAAAGGACAATGAAAGGAATTACTGGAAAGTTTGGTGGGCTAGGAGTGGGTGTTAATCTCAAAAGCCCACATCAAGCTTTTGTTTAAAGCCATTTCAAGTCCACTTTATACAGCTGGAGCAAAACCTGATGGGTCGCAGTCCCAAAGCAGAAGAGTATCGTGTTTTGTTTTCATATGCTGGGATGGCTGATGGGTCAGTTGAGGGCAAAAGAAAGGTGATGGGGGGAAGAGTGCAGAAGGGGGTAGATGGAGGTGGGATAAACAGAGGTCAAGGGAAAATGTATGTAGTTGGTGTGGCCTAACTAGTGACTGTTAACTGAGGAGGAAGGGATTTTCAAAAAGCACTAACTCTGCTCCCGTTCATGTCCTGGGAGGATGACCTTTGATTTAAATGGGTGCAGAGTTGGGCCAATGTTGAGTGGTATTAAAAATCACACTTTCGATGTCCTATGTAGGTTGGTTCCCAAGTAATAGTAACAGTGGCCTAGCTTGTCTCTTCTGCGGATTAGCTGGTAGTGTTCGATGTATCGAGGATCAATTTATCGTTTCTTCTCTGGACATGATAAATCGATCTGCTAATCAACGCCTGTACTCCACCTCAGCAGGAGGAGTAATCAGAGTCAATGGGGGAGCCGTGGCAATCAACTTGCCGCCATAAGGATGGCCAGGTAAGTGGAACTAAGATACTTCGACTTCAGCTACACGAATAGTGTCGCTGAAGTTGTGTATCTTAGTTCGAACCCCCCCACTAGTGTAGCCCAGGCCTAGGTGGTGCAATATTGCTTAAGAAGTAGGCTAGCTAAATCACACTTTGATTTGATGATGGAGTGTCTGGCACTCACCCTTTTGAACAGTGTGAGCATCTGGAGCACTATTACAAAGGCAGATTCTACCGATATTGCTTTGATCATCTTTTTCTACCTGGCGCTACTCACAATTACCTGTGTGCCTCGTGATGGCAGGTAAACCAAACTGATTGCAGGCCAAGAGAGCTTTGAGGATCAAAGGAGAGATCACATGACATGTCAGGAGATGACTTTTGAGCCGACATGAATCCTTTCTTGACTTACATAATGTTCTCCCCTGCTGTTCCAGATGGGTAACCTAAATACCATCTCATCCACTGGCTAGGAATGGGTAGGGGATGTATAGAGAGCAAATAAAATACCCATAATTGCCACAAGTTTACAACTTGACTTAGCCCAATTTTCAAACTCTGTTCAGCATGAAACATTTAGCAGATGTTTTGCAAAGCAGGTAAAAAAAAGGGCTATTTTTAATTAATCTTTTGGCTGTTACTTCTATTTTCATCTTTCATCTCCAGCTACCTAACAGATCTTGAGCATCACCCGGTAGGATGTTTCATGGCAGGGTGCTGCCTGTTTTGAGCCACCTCTGCTAGATTATACAAACAATGAAACTATGTTGATTTCTTTCTACAGCACATGTTTTCCCCTATTAGAATTCTGACTTGAAATCTTTTTTTTTCCAAAGCTATTCTTGAAACTCTACAATTCATTCTCTGTCTCTCTCTTGTCCAACATCCACCTCCTTTGTATTGGCTGCTTTGCACCCAAAGCCCCATGGTGACATGTGCTTTGACACTTGCATTTCAAGATTCCTTCTTGTGGCATGCTGCCAGTACCAGCAATTCATTCAGTGCCATAGACTAGCTTAATTATTCAAGGTCACTCTCTCTGTCATCTCTTGTCCAGGGAACAGCAGCAACAGGGAGTAAAACTTAAATCTGCCTTTTAATTTTAATCATAAACTTTACAGAGTCACAGATTAATTTTGTCTGTTATGTTTCTTCCCCCCATTGTATGAAGCAGTTATTACAACACACTCTGTATCGCTAATTGGAGGTACTTTGTATTCCAAGCTATAGCAACAGATGTATGGTGCTCTGCACTATTTTTCATAGCTATTTAAAATGTGTAGGTTGTGGAGCTAAGCAGTTTTTAGCTTACCTTTGAACTCCTAAAAAAGTGTGAGCCAGTGCCAAAGAGAAATAAACCCCTTAAGGGATACAATCCAGCAGGAGGTCAAAAGCGTGCGAGTTTGTGAAGTGATTTTGTCTGTAATTCACACCATGTACATCTTTTCAGTTAAAAAAAAATCCAGACATTGCACTGAGAGTAATTTCTCATTAAAAAACACTTTGGTCCTGATTCTCAGTTACACTAAGGCCCCTTTGTGCTGCATAAGGAGCCTGTAAGCGGGCAGGAGGCTTCACAAACTGCCCTTCCTGAAAGACTACTGGTTTTCTAATTTGTTAAGAAAAGTAAAATCAAACAATCTTTTCTCATCTGGAAACTCTTGGGATGATTGCAGTATCTGTGCTTTCCAGCACCTTGTCATTAGCAAAGGGCACCATATAAGTCAATTAATAATAATGCCCCTCTCTTTGAGATAAAATAGTTCATTTATACAAACCGACTGAGACGTGCAGAACGTGGAGCTGGATGTTGACCTTGATGGTGTGGTATGAATAGGACCATGGAGTCTCTTTCTTCTCGTGCACTCGGCTTTGTTGCAGTTTTAGAGCATGAACCGTTTGAAGTGCTGCCTGTGTGGATGTGTTATGCCATCCTCCCTTGTCATGAAAGCGTCACTCTTTTCTTCATTTTTAATTTCAAAACCTCTGAGGGTTACATTCCTCAAGGCTACATCCCGACAGAATTGCTGTAACTGTTGACCCTTCCTCACCAATGCAATGAGCTAAGCCTGGCCTGTTCTTGAAATCTTTGCATGGCCATTGTTTAGCGTCCTAAGATTGTGTTCGCTGGTCTCCTTCCCTTTCTAAAACTTTTCACAGAGGAAACAAAAATGTTTTCTGAATGGGAAGAAATCCATTCCTGAGCCAAGGCTATTTCTGGTCATTTCAGGGCAATTTGTTTACCGCTGCACCCAGGACAATGCAGATTCTTTCTCCATAAGTGTTTCCATCACCTTTCCTTGCTATAAACTACAAATCTATCTAACTTATTTGCTTCAGTGCTGGAGATGTTTTTGATGTAATCTCTAAGTCCTTGACCATGTTCATGCTCGCACGTGGGCCCCCATATGTGCCTAGTGGCCACATTACACTGTGATGGACACAGGCATAATGCTCTGTATACAACAATACCTGTGTCCACACTGCTGCTGCTGTTGTGTGACATTAGTGCTACCATTTCAGGGGTGGTATCCCAAGGTGCTGTGTGGACTGGAAGACACTCTAGGAATCACTTTGCTGTGTGCTATTGGTACCGTTTCCTGCCTGCACAAATTTGCTGATGTCAGTTCCTTGATCATGTCACCACTCTGTTATTCTCTGTTAAATTGGGTGGAAGACATGAAGCAATGGGATGATGATCTGGTTCTGCTCCTGCTTGCAACACAAATTGTTAGGCAGTGGAACAGATGATTGGCAAGAGGCTGGATGGAATCTGGGCAGAACTTTCTGACTTGGTAAACATGATCAATGATCATTCCTTCAGCTTGTACGGTACAAATATTGTGAAAGCTGGTATTGCCATGCTATGCCCTTGGGTGGAGCATTGCGTCTGGTGCAGGAGAATCAGTACAATGTGGTGGAATCGCCTCGTTTTGGACATCTAGGATGATCAGAAGTGGCTTTAGGACTTCCAGATGAGGAAACAGACCCACATGGAGCTGTGGAAGGAGATTGCACCAAACCTGCAGCACTAAAGTGCTTGACTCCGGGAAGCCATAGCAGTGCAGAAGCATGTGGCTATTGCCCTGGAGAATCTGACGCCTGACAGCAATAGATCTGTTGCAAACTAGTCTGAGGTTGGGAAATCCACTGTCAGGGTCATGGCTGTGCAGGATTGTAAAGTAATTAACACTGTGATCTACCCAGCCTTAAGAAAAGTTCCAGATATAATAGCTGTGCTTGAAAGGACAGGGTTTCTGAACAGTGCAGGGCATCCAATACTTGCCCACAGGAAGGGGCAAGTGAATACGTGAACTGAAAAGGTTATTCTTCACTTGTGCTGCAAGGCTTGGTGGACCAGAGAGGCAGCTTCAGGAATATAAATGTGAGAAATCCTGGAAAGCTTCACGATACCAGGGTGCAGAGAAGATCAGGATTGTACTTGAAAGGGGAAGATTGGACTTTTTTTCCCAGATATACTGTTGTTCTCTATGGTGTGTCTGTGCCAACCATTATTTTGGGGGCACTGCATGCCTTGGATCATGAAACCATCCCCTGACATCAGTGGCCCTGGAAAAAGGGAATTCGGTTACAAACTTAGTAGCTGCAAATAGGGCCGACCTTAGGGAAAATAGTGCCCTGAGAGAAATTGTATTCTGGTGCCTCTGGCCCCCACTGCCTCCCCAGTCTCTCCAGCCCCCTCCATCACCCCGGCCCATGCTGCTTCTCACCCCATTGCCCCTAGCTCCCCTCCGTGGCCTCGCACTCCCTGCTTCTTGCCTCTTGACCACGTCACCCCTCTGACCATGTCACTTAACTGTAGGGCTATCCCTGCCCTGCAGTGATTCACATCTGGATGCCACGGTGATGGGCATCATAGGAAACCTCACAGCAGTCACTTTGACACCCTCCCACCCAAGTGCTACAGGGACCCCCTAAACTGGTCGCTGAGCAGGACAGCCAGGATGATGTAGCAGGCAGTCTGCTGCACTCTGACAGGGTGTGTGGGTGCTGGGGCAGAGTTGTACCTCTCCTGCACCTCCCAACCTCTCCCACTCAGCACGGCATCTGGCTCTTCTGCCAGAGCCCCAAAGAGTTAGCAGCCCAAGGGGATACGCAGCGACAGGAGGGCACTAGAAGGCTGTGGTGGCAGGGGAGCATGGTGAATCCAGAAAGGTGGGCAGGAACGCAAGGAGTATATGGATGAACCTGGTCAAGATTTCTGGTCAAGGAAGAGGCTGGTCAATCACAGGGTAATGGCAGATGCTGTCTTTGCCTATATTGTTGCGGGAATTGTGTTTTGATTTTCTGCATGTGAACTAAGTCATAAAGACATTTGTCTAACCAGTTTCCATATGGTAGAGTTCTGCTGCATTGAAAACTAGTAGCGCTTTCTGTAAGCACTTTCCCCGTCCCTCGCGTATATCCTTGGGCCTTTGGATATTCTGAACCTGAAGTGGGACAGACCGAAAAATGTTTGTAGTGATCACAGCACCAGGAAGTTACACCATTCAATTTCATGTGCTGTGAATCGTGGGGTCCAATGCTGAACCTGAAAACACCCTCAGTTCCTCATATGTAGGAAGGAGGGGCCACGCACAAGTAATGGAAATGATAATATTTACTAAAAGTACTAGATGGAACACGTACTTAACATTTTAAAAAAGAAATGTCAATCACAATTTTTGAAACTATTAAGGGAATGGATCTGTGACCACTGGCCAAATATTTTAATGCCTCTGCACCTGTAGCCTGGCCCTCCTGCTGACAAGGGGGGAACAACAGAGGAAAATCACTCTTGGGGGGAAAACTGGGAATGTCTCCTGCCATGGGACTTGGGGCAGGCACTTGGTGGGGTTCAGGGACTTCCACAAGCTCATTTTTTCCCTTCTTGATGCTCAGGGGTGGATGCCCCATGAGAGATTTTGGCTCTTGGTGGAGGGTGCTGTCCCAGAGTCACTCTGGTTTCCTGGTCTCTTCCTGGTCACTTGCATGGGGCAGAGAGTGGTTTCTAGAGAGAAGGTCCTCTGGCTCAGCAGAACTCTGGGTGGCAGCTGGAGGAGGAGGGAAGAGGTTGTGGTTCATGACAGATGCAGTGGCCCTGGCAGAAAATGTACCCCAAACTTGTTCGGCCACAAGTTTTATGAACCCCTTCATTAGGTAATGCTCTCATTCCGTGTGGTGTGCCTCCTGCTCCATGAACCAGTTCATCAAAGTCTCTTCTTACTGAAGAGCTCAGTCCTCCTATGCCTGAGGAATTTAAACTGTTTGGTTTCTCCTGTCCATCCCATTCCCTATGAGCAGCTCTTCCAGTATTTTCAAGGACCCCATGTCAACAATGGATGGGCTAGCTTGTTTCTAAAACTATGGTGCTGCAACTTGCTCCAGAAGCCATCCGCACCTTTGTGGACTGAATACCTGTGCAACAGGGAGATACAAATACCACAGGGAAGATTTGGTGTACTCTGATGCATGCAACTGTGACAGTGACCTGTGTAGCAACAGAATATCAAACACATCAGACAGAGTCTGAGGAGGAGTAGAAATGTTTCAGCTATCTGCAAATTACTGTGGCTTTTTATGAGAAAATATAGCTGAAAGGGGTCTTGCATTAGCCATTCAGTAGCTCATAGTTATATGTAGGCGTTACATGGGTATATGATTATACTTTGTTATTCACACTATACATTTGTACACAACATTCTACAGCCCTTCTGCTAAGAGTCACTACTGTTATATAAGCAGTTTACATGTATTTTCATGATAATTAAAGTTCTACCATGAGTGCTTTAGGCTTCTGTCTTTGGCCGAGCAGATAATGTCAAAAATATATTTTATAATTAGAGGGTAGAGGTCTGCATAAATTCATTAAAATAGCAGACAGAAAAAGTTCTCAAATCAGTCCATTCTACAACTAATGACAAATATTTTGATGTATTTAATGAAAATATATTTTATGCTTTTTCCATACTTCCGTTAAAGCAAAAGTCTGTAGTCACACAACAGTATGAGTTTGTTTGTACTATGTAATACATCAAAATATTTGTCATTATTTGTAGAATGGACTGATTTCAGAACTTTTTCTAGCAGCTAATTTAATGAATTTTGATGTATTACATAGTACAAACAAACTCATATTGTTGTGTGACTACAGACTTTTGCTTTAACAGAAGTGTGGAAAAAGCATAAACTATATCACCTGGTGCTAAATATTTCCCCACATTTCCAAAACAGTACTATTCAGTGTATATAGTTGCATTATCAATTGTATTTAGAAGCTTTTTGCCAATTTTGGGCAAAATTAAACTGTGTTTCTTCGTGTTATGGCCATTTTTATGAGTTTATGATGTCTTCTGTTTGGATGCCTAATAACATTTAACCATTACACAGTATAGAATAGCCTACATGACTTCCAGCATGTACACTCACTCTGGCAATGACCGCCAGATAGGTGCGTAATGTGGTAGCAATGACATTTTTCTAGCTGATAGATTACCCATTTTGGGCAATAAGGGATATGGGATAGTAGACTGCTTGAGTCTTCCAGGGCATCCACAGAGATCTAACACATGCCATTGTGTACCTGTGTTTGGGGGGTTGGCTGTATGCACCAGACTGGCAGTATTGCCTAGTGGTGAGAGTCCAATGGTTGCCTTGCCTGGTGGCTATATCTCAGGGATTTGTCACCCACTGGCGAGAGTTGGGTTAGGGTAGGGGAACCCAGGCCCACTCTACTCCACTGAGTTCTGACCCAAGGCCCTTCCAAGAAGTAGCTCTTTCACAAGGCCTATGCATGCTCCCTAAGCCACTGCCTAACTGTGTTCCTGTCCCTCTGGCATCATCATGGGCTGGACTTGTGGGGTCCCTCCTGTGTTCCCTTCTAATTTGTCTCCAGAGTCTCCTCTGCTGGCAATGGCAAGTCATCACCTTCAACTCCCACAGTCAATGGGCTTCCAGTGACTTGGCTATGAGGCTTGATCTGAGTTGTTTGGAGTCCCTGCTGGCTTCCCAGTAGGAGGCTCTGGCACCTGACTGCTCTTCTCAATGGGACTGAGCTAAGCTGCTCTCATTTGAATGTTCTCATTACTGGGAGCATGCCAAGCAGAAGTGAGGATATGCTTCCTGTGTTCAGAGGCAACTCCTTAATCCTCGCCCTACTGGTGCAAGGTGTGACATTGCACTCCATATGTTTTATGGAAATTTGTTTATGAGTGTGAATATGATGTAACTGGAATATGCTTTATGCAAAAGGGCTCTTGTAAGGTATCATACCAAAGGTTATAACCTCCTGAATATATTCCTCCTATTTGTATGAGTGTATCATTCTTGTATCTGAAGCTAGAAATATGACATACAACTCTGAGGTCCTATTGAAATTATGCAAAGCGTAGGCCATTAATGGTGGGTTAGAATTCTGATGGCTCCCATTGACCCATACAACTGATTGTAAATGGTTTATTTGCCTGCAAGCCTTCCTGTGTATGTGTGGGCCAACCCAAGAAGAATGGAGACTAGGGGGTCTTACAGTGACATGTGACCATGTCACATGATGTTGGAATCCATCTTAATCATTGTACTTTTTCATTGATGAGGTGGGGGAGGGATAGGTACAGACAAAAGATATGCGCCTCGTGCCAAAGCTATAAAAGGGGGCGGAGCAGAACAAAGGGCGATGTATTACCAGTAATCAGTCTCTTAATGTATTAGGTATAGACTGCGTGTTTGTTTTATTTTGCTTTGTGACTTACTTTGTTCTGGCTTTTATTACTTGAAACCACTTGAATCCTACTTTTTATACTTAATAAAATCACTTTTTGTTTTGTTTTGCAGAGTAAGTGATTAATTAATACAACCTAGATGAGACAAAGGCCTGAATCACAATCATATGGTCTGTATCTGAGATGAAAGGTTACAAATGCTTTACCAGGAGACAATACAGGAAAACAATCTCCCTTGACAACTACCACTGTCTGGGCAGCCAGGAGCAACCATGGATCTACAGGAGCACCATACTGAGCACACTGTTTTGCAGAAAGTAGGCAGGGACCCACACATGTGCAGATCTCACTTTCATCAACTCCTTTTACTATTTTCTCCACACTTATCAGCATCATCTATTCTTCCCAGAATGAGCCTCAACTAGTTCTAAGTTAGCCCCAAAATGTGGCTGGACACTGGGAAGCAGCAATGGAAAATGAGAGGCACTGTAGAATTGACTGATGGGGCTACATCCTAAACTCTCTCACTATTTGCCCTAGTAATGCTGTGGTCTGGAAAACTTGGTGCCTCTGTGCTGGCACTGCTTGGAAGAATTTGAGCATTCATTGAAATGGGGTTTATAACTAATTCCTGGATAAGAATGACTGGGCTTTGCACCTGCCCTGCTGCTGCAGTGATAGCAAATCATTGTCAGGCAGACAATGGCACAGCATCTGGTTGGCTCAATTTCAATCCATGGAAATCCCAGAGGCCATCGGCCTGGGGTGGAGTACCACAGGGTTCTGTTCAGTCAACTCTCTTTCAGTATGTGTTTGAAGCTGCTAGTGGAGATACTTTGGAGAGTGGTGCCATCTGAATGGCCACTCTGCACTCCTAGGGCTCACCTCATTGTTGGCCAGCACCTTGTGCCTTCACTAGTGCAAAATGTTATTGTTCTCTTGGAGTAGAATTTACACCTGTGCACAAGATGCAGGCCAGTGATGAAGTGGACCTTATGTCTAGTTGTGCTTGAGGCCTGGATGATGGCTAGTTGGCTGAGTTTCCATATGGGGACTACAGAGGTGATGCTATTTGGATGGTGGAAAGCCTACATGTTGTATAGGGAAGGTGACAGAACAGAACCCAGCTGTATCCCACATCAGAATTAGTGCAGTGTTTTATCATCGTGCCATGGGAGTTCTTTTTGCTTCTGTAGCACACTAAATAGTTCAGCCAAGGTGGCATTTTCCATGTGCACAAAGTGCTTGCAACAGTGTGAAGTTTGTTTTTATTGTCCTGATTTAGGGAGCTGGGACTGTCCATAAATATATTTGGTCTTTTGACCCATAGTGCTACTCCTAAAATGATGAATTAGTAAAATAAGCAGGGTGTTATCTAGCTGTACACACAGCTACCTATGCCAAACAAAATCAAACCATGTTTGAAAGGGTAAAAACTAATGATGGGTTATTTGATTCTAAACGTGACTCAAAACCAACTCAAAACTTTATTGATGTTTGCCCATTTGTTAATATCTTTTTTTTGTGCGCACATGCATGTGTGCATGCGTATGTAAAACTATTGGTAGATATTTCATCTACTTTTTTAAAAAAAATTCTGTCTAATGTAGATGAGACTTTGCAGAGGGACTATCAAGTAGAAGTGCCAGACCAGTACTCAGAAATTATTTTTACTCAGCTGCCAGGAACTGGTGTGCAGGAGTATTTCCAGTACAGTGAGTGGATGCATCTTGTTACCTGTGATGAGTTAATGGAAGAGGAATAGTACCATAACTGAAACTCTGGTAGTTCAAATTACCAAAACTCTGTAATCCCTCCACCCCCATCATTTACAATACAGTTCAGTAAGTAGCACAGCTAAATACTCATGCTGGTAATTGACAGTGTTCATTAACAGTGGTTGTAAGTATCACCAGTTACTACACAGTGGTATTTTTCTGTTTCTCTCTCTCTGTTTTTAGGTGCTTATGTCACTCCACCATAGTATAGTCTGCTATACCAATGTTACTATATTTTCTTTTCTAAGTACAAGGAGAGATATGATATGTCAATTTCTACTCTATGGTAGCAGTTGACAAATGGTGACATTTATATGGGGACCACTGTACCTGCCCCTGAAGTGTGATGGAATATAGATAATCTCATTAGTACTCACGTTAGTGATGCTATTTGATATTTTATTTAACTCAGAATGGATCAGCCACACAATGCACTGAAATATACATATTTGCAACTGCTCGCCTGATGGTCTCTTGAGTATTATAAAGATTTCTCATGCAGTGTTTGACCAATGCTAAATACTGTGAAGTGCCAGCAAAGGAGTTCTTCCAATTGCCCAAGCAATAATGACAGAATCTTATAATATCTAAAGAGATATGGGCAAGGGAACAGTTAGTAGTAGTTTTGAAAATACTAGCAAGGTTTTAACTCTCATTGTTATGCTCTACTATATTAATATCAGGTGACATTTTCAAACATGCTTAAATGCTCCTAAATCACTTAGTTGATGCTGAAAATCTTCCATTTAGCTTTTGCAATGCTGTGCTATGGGTTCCCTGCCCCAGCTATCTCCATGTCAGCTCTCCTCTTCAATCTCTATAATAACCCCTGCACTTCCTTCACATTGCTCTTAGCTACAGCCATTGTGTCAGCAGCATGCTCATCAGTTTCGTTAGCTGGAGGTAGTGATGGCATCAGTCTATGAATCCAGGGCTGCCCAGAGGATTCAGGGTACCTGGGGTCTTCGGCAGCGGGAGGCCCCCGCTTTGGCAGTAATTTGGCGGTGGGAGGTCCTTCTGCTCTGGGACCCACCGCCGAAGTGCCTAGAAGACCCACGGCGGGGGGATCCTACCGTCAAATTGCCGCCGAAGACCCGGCACTTCGGTGGTGGGTTCTGGAGCAGAAGGACCTCCTGCCACCGAACTGCTACCGAAGACCCATCACTTCAGGGATGGGTCCCAGAGTGGAAGGACCTTCCACCGCCAAATTGCCGCTGAAGACCTGGAGTGGAAGACGCTCTGGGGGCCCAGGCCCCGCAAGAGTTTTCCAGGGCCCCCGAGTGAATGAAGGACTCAGTTCCAGGGGCCACCCCGAAAAACTGTCGTGAGGGCCCTTGCGGAGTCCAGGGCAAATTGCCCCACTTGCCTCTCTCCCCCGCCCCGTGGGTGGCCCTGTATGAATCCTCCTCTTCTGGAATCAGACTTAACAGCAGCAGCCTCTTTGTGGATGTCTTTTCCAGCTCTAGTTCTGACACATTGCTGCCTGATCACTGCTGGGTTTCCACAATGAGATTTCATTGATCAGAGATAATTTTTTGGATAGCACCCCCCAAAAGTTTGCAGGTTGGGAGGTGGCTATTGCTTACAAATGTATGGGGCCTTTTCCCCTCTGCCAGGCATCAGGAATGTCTGATAATGAAACAGAGAGGCAATGCTGCAAGGTACGGCTATTATCAAATAATAATGTCATTTGCAGGCAATAAAGGCTGAGAGAATTCCATTAGCCCAAGGATCTGTAGGCATCTGTCAGGAAGGCACTATTAGAAGATACTATACAACAACTGAAGTGTGAGCTTTCTCAGGGGACTCTTTTCCTTGCACAACTGAAAAATATCATATTTGTGAAGCTTAAAAAATCAACTATAGTAAAAACTAAGTAGTTATTAGCTGTAACAAAGAAAATTCCAGAAAAGGGGACTGTTAGCATAGGGAACTGTAGGACTTTTCATCCCTAGAACAAAAACATACATACACACAAGCCTTCTGACAACCCCCGGCCATTTTCAACCATCCGGGTATAAACCAGAGCAGCCTTGAGGCTGATCTATTTTGTGCTGAGGTGTGACTCAGAGACTGATGGCCCCAGGATCAGGACAACATGAAGCCACCTTGGCAATGTCTCTCCACAAGCTCTGCTGGATCTACCATGGCCAGTCTCCAGAACAGGGCCGCCCGGGGGGGGGGCAAGTGGGGCAATTTGCCCCAGGCTCCGGGCTCTGCAGGGGCCCCCAAAAGAATGGGCGAGGCTCCCGCCCTAGCCCAACCCTGCCTCTGCCCCTCACCCGGAGCCTCAACGGATCCAGCAGTGTCCCTGAACAGCAGTGCACTGTGGCTCCGGCAGGACTCCTGAGCTCCCAGCCCCGCCCCTTTACCATGTGGTTCTGAGCGGGGCGGAGCTCAGGAGCCCCGCCAGAGCCATGCCCCACTGCTGTTCAGGGACACTGCTGGATACAACGCGCTAAGGTTCTGGGTGAGCGGGGCGCCAGGGGTAAGGGGCCGGGGCCGGGGGGGTTGGCTAAGAGTCAGGAAGTCCTGAGACAGTCAGGGCACAGGGAGAGGGCAGAGGTGGGGGGGCGGTCAGGGGACAGGGAATGGGGGGGGTTGGATTGTGGGTGTTCCGGGGGTTTGTCAAGACTCAGTGGGGGGGTGGATAGGGGTCGGGGCAGTCAGGGGACAGGAAGCAGGGATGGGGTCCCGGGGTGGTGGTGGTGGGTCTCTTGAGGATGGTGAGGGGGCAAGGAACAGGATAGGTCGGGGATTCTGAGGGAGGTGGGCAGTTGGGGGGCAGGAAGTAGGGGGGTCAGATAGGGGGCAGGGCCAGGCTGTTTGGGAGGACCAGCCTTCCCTACTCTAAAGCTCATTCAGCAGTTTGAGGCTTGCAGAAGAGCCAAGCTGTTAGCTTTTCCATTAGGGCTACCATCCGTTTTACTTCTCAAATGCCAAATTATAGTCTATATTTAATTTCAGTGCCATAGGGAGATTCATGTCAGGGGAGAGTAGCTTCATTTAAAATTAGCCACTGGGGGAGGGATCACATGAGAAGAGCAATATCCTACACCACCTACCTCCTTCCTGAGCCTACCAAGGGAGACACCTTCTCCCGCCCCCTCCCCGGGCATTCCCTGAGGCTTCAGAGGATTTAATTCAGCGGTTCTCAAACTTTTTTGTCCTGGTGACCCCATTCAGATAGCAAACCTCTGAGTGCGACTCCCCCTCCGTACATTGAAAACACTTTTTTGTATATTTAACACT
This sequence comes from Gopherus flavomarginatus, assembly GCF_025201925.1. NCBI lineage: Eukaryota > Metazoa > Chordata > Testudines > Testudinidae > Gopherus > Gopherus flavomarginatus. The sequence goes on along the minus strand of NC_066624.1, from coordinate 38,417,067 downwards.
ATTATAAATGCTGGAGGCAAAGCGGGGTTTGAGGTGGAGGTTGACAGCTCACGACCCCCCAGTAATAACCTTGTGACCCCCTGAGGGGTCCCGACCCCCAGTTTGAGAACCCCTGGGGTAATTCAATGTTAGCACTTTGTGTCCATTCACATGCATGTGCTATTTTGAGCATGTCAGTTTTCACAACATAGGCTCATCCCAGATTCTGGAACAAGCTCAAATGCTCAGTTCGTGGAGTATGTACATAAGCTATACTAAAGACAAACCCACAGTAACCGTCTCCAGTTTGTGAAGGACCCCATGGAGCCAGTCTCTAGAAAACAGATAAATGCATGGAGGCTAAGTCCATTAATGGCTATTAGCCAGGATGGATAACGAATGGTGTCCCTAGCCTGTGTTTGTCAGAGGGTGGAGATGGATAGCAGGGGAGAGATCACTTGATCATTACCTGTAGGTTCACTCCCTCTGGGGCACTTGGCATTGGCCATTGTCCGTAGACAGGATACTGGGCTGGATGGACCTTTGGTTTGACCCAGTATGGCTGTTCCTATCTTCTAACCTAAATGAACCCAAAGTTATGGAGACAGATATGAGTCAAGAAAGCCAGCAGAGTATGAGAAACCTGGAAAAATCTCTAACTGGATGGGCTCAGGCGTTTGGTCACAAGCTGAGGTGGTTCAAAAGTGTTGGATCTTTTTAAGCAGAATTTTTTAGTGTTTCTTTAAACAATCAAACACAGCAAGCAGCAAACATTTGGCCGCACACTTCTGAAACCCCAAACCGTATTCAGGTTTTGGTGGACTAATTTCAGCTTTTTAATTAAAAAAAAAACCACAACAAATTTTGAAGGAGGCATTTGTCTCCTTCAAAGCAGACATTGTCCGTGATTTTTTTTTTTTGCTTTTTAAAAACCCCTAGTTTTCGATCCAAAAAAAGTTTTGATGGAAAATATTTGTCCAGCCCTTTTAATGAGCTTTAGTGCCTTTCAGCACTAGCTGATGCTGAGAACCAGCAATACCTTGTAAAGAAGTTTTCTCAAAGCTGGATTTGTGCCGAGATGCAGAAGGTTTATTTTTCCCAGGGCTGCCTCTGGCAGGGAGCAAGTGGGGCAATTTGCCTGGGCCCTGCAGGGGCCCCCACGAGAATATAGTATTGCAATTTTTTTTATGGAAGAGGCCCCCAAAATTGCTTTGCTCCAGGCCCCCTGAATCCTCTGGGCGGCCCTGCTCCAGAATCTGGCTTTTTGGTGGCCAGCTTCAGGTAAAGCTTTACAAGTTCAAAATGTCTTTAAAAACACTCTTTTAATTTGCAGAAGAAATTCATATCGTATCAGGGCAATTACGAGTCAAATATCACACACAGTTCTGCTCTCTAAAGACTCACAGGTCTGATAGCGGCTGTTCATGCAAGGATATCCAAAGGGAACTCTGTTTTCCTGATCTGTCAGTTAGTCGGTGGACCCGTGGATTCCTAATGCACCCATCACTGCAGTATCTAGGTGGCAAATAACCACAGGGAAGACTACCAGAGGAGGCCTTTTACGAATTAAACTTGTTATCTGAAGAGAATGATCTCCTTACTTTACATAACTTTACTGTTACTGCTTGCTAGTTTTATTTTTATTACACATCTTTGTTTTATCACTCTTGTTGTTTGTGCTCATTTTTTTAAATCGCATTGTTCTGTTCCTGCTTGAGAATTATTCTCAATGTATTTGCACTTTTTCTGTACACAGTTGCACTTTTTTGTGGTTCAGTTATTTTAATTCTGCGTTTTATTTTAAGTACGTTGTTTTATTACATCACTTGTTAATTGTACAATTATCACTCTGTTCCTGCTTTATTTTGCAGCACACAGCAGCCTTCAAGCATTAGAGCAATATACCACTGACAGAAAAAAATAATGCCTACAGACCCAAAGAAGCATTGTAGACAATTCTGTGTTATCTAATTATATGTTGTTTGGCAAGTAGAAAAAAATTAACTTGTTTCACACTATTGAAAGGGTGTTCTAAATTTGTCACAAGATGTCTCTATCCCGTGAGCCCTATTTCACACCACAGATAGTAGCAGGCCAAATTCATAGGCAGGATAAGTTACATGTTGGTAGGTCAGCAGAAGGTGCTGTAATTTGTAGAGGGCAGACGTGTGAGACTAGAAGAAAACCAACCATGAGGAGTGGGTATAAATGTACAGGCTAAAAGGAGCCTTCTTTAATCTATACCTTCTAAGATTCTCCTGCTGGCTGGTTTTCCTGCTGCAATCACACCCTTCCATCCTTTAAGTGCATCTTATTCTCTCACCAGCTTACTGGGATGTGGCTTTTGTTACATTTATGTCCACCCTGGATTTAGCCCAAAGGCTCAGGGTCACCCACACCTTGTGCCCTGCGTGACCTTGTGATGAGAATGAAATTATATTTGTGACACAGTGACACTACCATTAACAAGCTATTTAAATAGTAGATGTTCTTTATCCTTGCAACTTCTGGCTCTTATATTCAAGGAGACCAAAGGATCATCCACCACTGTAAGCTCATAACCTGTTTCCCTTTCAAAAATCCTTCCCACCAAAGCTTTCTTGGGCAGCATGAGTGGTAAATTATGTCTAGTGAGGAAGGACTATCATGTTTCAGCCAAAAGTTTTACCAAGGTGTAGGCTTTCTTGTGGTACTTCAGCAACTCTGATTCTGGCCCAAAGCCAGGAACTACAGAGAGATGAGATAACAGCATTGTTTTTTTCAAACCTGAAAAAAATGCTTAAAATCTGGGTGATGGTTTGGGTCAGTTCTTCTACTAGCTTAAGCAAAGTGGGGATCACATTTCCAGTTGCTTCACCATTTTGAAGCTGCTGAACCAAATACTATTCTCATTTCTACCACTTTAAATCTGGAGCAACTCCATCAATGGATAAATCTCAATCTGTTTTGGAGCCTAATCCAAATGGGAATCTGTCTATCAACTTCGATGAGCTTTAGATCAGGCCTTTAGTGCAGAATATGCCCCACTGAGTCCATCTCTAAAGTGAAAGGGAATATTAAAAAAATGAACACCACACTATTTGGTATTGTTGGGCAGACTTGTTAGTGCAGTCAGAACCGCGTTAAACACCTTAACTAAATGCTTTAGAACAGTCATACTGTATACCGGCAAGCGTAATGTGGGTAAATCAACACCACCTTAGATGTGGACTTTACAGATACATTAGCTGTATCTTCAGATCAGGAGCTCAGTGATGCTCCTGATCTGAAGCATACACATTAACAAAAATAATCTGGATAATCTTTCCCAGAAGCTGGAAACTGTCCCTGCCTGCAGATATATGGGATCTTGGGCAGCAATTACCATACAGATGGGGTGCCAATTAATTTCTTTATTAAAGGAAAAAGGAAGTGGTGGGAATTTAACAATGAATTGCAATGGGATGGGGTGTATAGGGTGTTTACAATAGACAATGATGGGGGGGTTCTTACTGAACAGTGTAAGGAGTTCTAACAGTGGGGTGCAGTAAGTGGGGTTCAGCACAATGGGATACAGCTTATACAAAGTAACAAAACAGGTACAGAATATGACCAGGCAATGGCTTTTTAAAATCTATATTAACCAATGACTAGGCAAAACAACAAATATCACAATTCTAAGCAAACTATAACAAGCAACTACACAGAGCAACAAAACAGCAAACTATAACAAGGCAGGTGAAACTTACAAGCTCTACAATTTTAGCAAACTATGACTTATTAAACTAAAAAGCAAAACCTATGGTGCACCTTATGCTATGGGAAAGTCACAGAGGGCAGAGTGGTATGTGCCCAGGATACAGATCCCAAGGCAGCCCCCAAGGAAGCCAAGGGATGGTGGCTGTAGCAGTGGATATAGCTGAAAGCAGGGAGCAGAGCTTAGCAGCGGCACAAGCTTATTTTTAGCAGGAAATCGCCACGGAGTTTAAGAGAGGCTTTAAAACACAGACCAAGGTTTAGCTTGAGTCTGTGTGCTAGGGAAACAGAGCCAGCAGCTAAAGTAATAAAAAAAAGTATGGAAAGTTTCACAGAGGGATTCTTACCAGTCCCCAAGGCAGCAGCAAAGGCAGAAGCAGCAGCAACATCAGAAGAAGCAAGGAGGGCTCGGTACGGTCTTGATAATCAGGAGATCTCTCAGGTAGCAATTCATTCTTCGTGTGGGGGGGTTAAAAACCGGGGGTACGCTCAAAAATAAAACGAGAGCGGAGAAAGGACCCCCTAAGCTCCCTGGCTGATCAGACCAGGCAGCCAGGTTTGTGATGTTTGTTTCAAAAATGTCTGTTTTTAAAGGCAAACTTAGGCAGTTTCCTGCCAGTGATCCTGATAGGCTCCCTCTGTCACAGGGGAAGAGGCACAGGGAAAAACTGCAGGTGAGCACAGAGACATGCCTGGGCAGAGTTCTGTGCAATAGGTGACTCAAAAGCACATGAGGCCTATGACTCATGCCCAGGATCTTAAAAACACAATAGGTCTTGCAGCTCTGGACATTGCCTGCCCTACACCAAGCCCAGGTTCAACAAGGTATAACAGGACTAACCCTTTGAACAGGGCAGTGGTCCCACCTGGCACGCAGCACAAGTGGCCATCCCTTTGAGAAGGGCAATGGCTCTTGGTAAACAACTTAAGGGGCCCTCCCTTTGAGAAGGGCAGTGGCCCTGGTAAACAACTTAACAGCCAGGGAAGGGCGGCCACAGGAGGAGAACAAAAACAAAATGGAGTATGGGGACAGCTGTAAGAAACAAAATGGAATAGGGGGATAGCTGTAACAGACAGGAACGGGCGACAGGGGATGGATCACTTGATGGTTACCTGTTCTGTTTATTCCCTCTTGGGCACCTGGCATTGTCCATTGTTGGAAGACAGGATACTGGCCAAGATGGACTTTTAGTCTGACCCAGTATTGCCATTCTTATGCATATGAAGTCAATGGTGGGGAACAGATTAAGTTGAAAGGGCAAGGCAAGACGGCATGCTCCTAGCAGAAGGGGATGGATGGTGTGCCTTACTCTGATTGCATCTCCTGTGAGAGCTATAGAAGATAAGATAAAGAAGATCTATTCCAAAATATATGGGATGAAATTCTAGTCAGTGACACTGGTGTAAGCCCATAGTAGTTTCACTGACTTCAGTGGAATTTCTCCAGTTACATCAATGCTAGTGAGAAGAGAAGTTTGCCTGTGGAGACCACTTATGGCCCATATTGATAGATCTGACACAGTTGGAGGGCAGTATGTAAGACTTGTGGGAAGAACTGCTGTTCAGTGAAGTCAATCTTTGGTATAGTTGAGTTCTATTCTGTGCTTTGGGTATACTGTGTGTCTAATAACAAGACAATGGAACATGCTTGGAGGGTTAAAACTTTTATGTACCAAATTCCTACCTGAATACTCTGAGATGCATTTTGCTCTAACTAAAGCCCAAACCATTCCTTTCTAAGTCAGTGAAATTGCATGGTGCATATCAGGACTGAATTTGGCCCTTTTTGTTGCTTAACTCCTAGGGTCTCATTTTTTAAAAAGTCTCAGCTAGTCTTCTCACTTCACACCCACAAATAATTGCAAGTGCCAATTTACTGGCTCCATTCTGAGCGCAAATGATGTCTAACTGCCTGACTTGAAGCCACAACTTCATAGATGTCTGCAGGCCCCTATCTACATGCTCAGCATTTTCTCCCACAATTATTTGCAGGTGCAAAATGAGAAACCTGTTTTAAAAACAAGGGTCTGATTCTGATGTTACTCACACCTGTCTGAACTGGTGTAACTCCATTGACATCAGTAGAGTTACTGATTTATACTAGTGCAAGTGGCACAGAATCAGGTACATGGTCCTTTTTACATATACACAGACATATACATAAATAAAAGCCATAATGTTATACTTTTATTTGTCATGTAAGGCACCCTGAGAGTTGGTTTAAGATACTCAGCTTGCAATTTGCTGCTCATATAATGCACTACAGGTATTCCTTGGTGTTCCTAATTACATAAAGGTTTCATTTGCAAACCCATTCTGTATATTAATTTGGAAGGGTTATGTGAGCTGGCTGCTGTATCTTTTTTGTTAACAAGAAACCAACAGTTTGTGACTCTTTTATAGAACGAACCTGAATGAAGACTGGAAATACTGAGATTTACCAGATAACCCTCAGTATCTCATTTGTTTTACAGTAATTTGATGCTAGCTGAACACAGTAGTCAACCTCTTTTACTCCTACTTCCAGGGTAGAAGAGCAGGGATGACAAACCTTATTCTTTATTTCAAGAATAGCACACATCAGCGAGAGAGACCAGAGTTGCACCCTAGGAGAGTGTGGGCTGGGTGGCTCTGAGCAATTCTGATTACTGGAGTTTGTTTTGTAGACAAGAAAACCACAGAAACTGTCTAAGAAATTGGATATTGCAATAAAGCCTGGATTTCCCACCCCTCCCCCCTCAAGTCTAGAAAGTTTTGAGAACCATGAACCAATACACAAAGGGATTACAAAATAAGGGCCTGATCCAAAGCCCATTGACGGCAACAGGAGTTTCTCCACTGACACCAGTAACCTTTGATTGACCATAAGAGACTGACAACGCCATTGGGGCAAAATTGAAATAAACTAAAAGTGGATTAATGTGCATAAGGGATTTCTTTTTAATGAAAAATTTACACTAAATCTCACCCTAATTCACCCTGTGTCAGTAGTGACCAAAAATGGCTGTTGGACTTCTGTCTATTAAAACAGATGGCTGACTCCATCCATTATCTAGGGGTAGAAGAGTTCCTTTCATTTATGACACTCTCACAATGTCATAGACGCACAGAAATGTAGGGCTGGAAGGGACCTCAAAAAGTCATCTAGTCTAGCCCCTTTCACGGAAACAGGACCAAGTATACCTCACAGACTCATAGACTTTAAGGTCGGAAGGGACCATTATGATCATCTAGTCTGACCTCCTGCACAACGCAGGCGACAGACTCTCACCCACCTACTCCTGTAACAAACCCCTAACCTGTGTCTGAGCCATTGAAGTCCTCAAATCATGGTTTAAAGACCTCAAGGTGCAGAGAATCCTTCAGCAAGTGACCCGTGCTCCACGCTGCAGAGGAAAACAAAAACCCTCCAGAGCCTCTGCCAAACTGCCCTGGAGGAAAATTCCTTCTCAACCCCAAATATGGCGATCAGTTAAACCCTGAGCATGTGGGCAAGACTCACCAGCCAGACACCCAGGAAAGAATTCTCTGTAGTAACTCAGATTCCACCCCATCTAACATCCCATCACAGGCCATTGGGCATATTAACCTGCTAATAATCAAAGATCAATTAATTGCCAAAATTAGGCTATCCCATCATACCATCCCCTCCATAAACTTATCAAGCTTAGTTTTGAAGCCAGATATGTCTTTTGCCCCCACTACTCCCCTTGGAAGGCTGTTCCAGAACTTCACTCCTCTGATGGTTAGAAACTTTCATCTAATTTCAAGTCTAAACTTCTTAATGTGCAGTTTATATCCATTTGTTCTTGCGTCCACATGGTACTAAGCATAAATAAGCTTAAATACCTAGATCATCCCTGACAGGTGTTTGTCTAACTTCTTAAAAACCTCAAAAGACAGGGATTCCACAACCTCCCTTGGACGCTTATTCCAAAACTTAACTATCCTTATAGTTAGAAAGAGTTTGGTAATATCTAACCTAAATCTCCTGTGCTGCAGATTAAGATGATTATTGCTTGTCCTGCCTTCAGTGGACATGGAGAACAATTGATCAAAGTCCTCCTTGTAACAGCCCTTAACATATCTGTAGACTGTTATCAGGTCCCTGCTCAGTCTTCTTTTCGCACATCTAAACATGCCCAGTTTTTTTAACCTTTTCACATGTCAGGTTTTCTAAACCTTTTATCATTTTTGTTGCTCACCTGTTAAACGCTCTCCAATTTGTCCACCTCTTTCTTAAAGTGTGCTCCATACTGGACACAATACTCCAGCTGTGGTCTCACCAATGCCGAACACAGCAGGACAATTACCTCCCAGGTCTTACATACAACATTCCTGTTAGTACACCCCAGAATGATATTAGGCTGTTTTTGCAACTGCATCACATTATTGACTCTCATTAAATTTGTGATCCATGTGTGATCCACTACACGCTTTTCAGTAGTACTATAGCCTACTCAGTTATTCCTCATTTTGGAGTTGTGCATTTGATTTTTCCTTCCTAAGTGTAGTACTTTGCATTAATCTTTATTGTATTTCATCTTGCTGATTTCAGACCAATTCTGCAATTTGTCAAGATTGTTTTGAAATCTAATGCTGTCCTCAAAAGTGCTAGCAACCCCTCCCTGCCTGCTGTCATCCTCAGATTTTATAAGCATCCTCTTCACTCCCTTATCCAAGTTATTAATGAAAATACTGAATAGTACCAGACCCAGGACAGACCCCATGCAGGACCCCACTAGATACATCCTCCCATTTTGACAGTGAACCATTGATAACTGCTCTTTGAATAGGGCAGGGATCGGCAACCTTTGGCACATGGCCCATCAGGGAAATCTGCTGGCAGGCCAGGGTGGTTTGTTTACCTGCAGCGTCCACAGATTTGGCTGATCGCAGCTCCCACTGGCCATGGTTCACTGCTCCAGGCCAATGGGGGCTGCGGGAAGCTGCGTTGGCTGAGGGATGTGCTGGCCGCTGCTTCCCACAGCCCCTATTGGTGTGAACAGCAAACTGCGGCCAGTGGGAGCTGCGATCGGCCGAACCTGCAGATGCTGCAAGTAAACAAACCACAGCGGCCCACCAGCGGATTTTGCTGATGGGCTGCGTGCCAAAGGTTGCCGATCCCTGGAGTAGGGTCTTTCAATCAGTTTTGCACCAATCCTATAGTAATTTCATCTAGACCACATTTGCCTAGTTTGCTTATGAGGATGTCATGTGCGACTATGGCAAAAGCCTTATTAAAATCAAGATGGGACTTGATGACCTCGCAAGGTCCCTTCCAGTCCTATGATTCTGTGCTATATCATGCCTGCAGTTTCCCACTATTCACTAGGACAGCAGCCCTGTCAAAGAAATTTGGTCCCCTTATTAATTATTTAGGAGAAAGGACAGGGAAGAAATGTGCACGGAGGATGAACCACCTTATACTCTCCTTGGGATGGTGCTTCTAGATCAGGGTGGAGGGACAATACATGGAGTTGGAACCTCCTCTGTCCATGCTGTTCCCGCTGGGTGGATAAATGGCTTTCGTTGCAGGGACTGTGAGTTCATTCCATAGCATCAACACTAAAAAAGGGTTTTAAAAAAAAATCAGTTAACGAAAGCAGTTCTTGACATTTGAATCCTGATTGCATCTGCTATTGCTGACACAAAATGAAACATGGCATAAGTCAGCCCTGAAGCAGCCATGCTTTGAGCTTATGGCATAGAGCAGATTGGGGAAAATAAAACTCCACTTATCCACAGACAGTGCACAGGCTGTATTATTTTTGTAATGATCAGCGATCTCACAGAAAGCATGCAAATGACTATTTACTATGGACATCATACAATCTTCTTGTAAATCACGAAATTCAAGCTCTGAGGTCCCTGGGGTGTCACCTCATTCAAGGTTGAGTAAAACGTAGGTCCAGATTGTGGGCAGCTGTGCCAGGGCCAGCGCTTCCATTTAGGCGACCTAGGTGGTCGCTTAGGGCACCAGGATTTGGGACGGCGGCATTTTGCCACCCTCGGCGGCAATTCGGTGGCGGGGGGGTCCTTCCGCGTTCTGGGTGGTTGTCAGCAATTCTGCGGCGGGTCCTTCACTCGCTCTGGGACCCACCGCTGAAGTGCCCCAAAGACCAAGAGTGCGGAAGGACCCCCCTGCTGCAGAATTGCCGGGAGCGCGGAAGGACCCTCGCCTTGAGCGTCAAAAACTCTGGCGCCACTCCTGGGCTGCACTGTTGATGAACGAGAGGATGGAAGAGGATTGTGCTGTTCTCCTTGACATGGAAAATTTGAATCAAGCAATGACATTCCTTTTAGCTAACATGGCATAAAACAGCAGCCAGAGCCTGCTGCAAGCTGCAGTCTGCCACCATCTGTTCTGCTCTCTGCAGTCCAAAGCCCTGCCTTCCAAAATGGAGGATGATCGTTGGTCTCTGCAGCCACATCCTACGTGCTGACTCAAGACTGACAGCTACTCCAAGCAGGCACAGTGACCTTCCTCACTTGCTGCTCTGCACAGTGGCCAGGTGTAGTCCCTGACCCTGTGCTATCCCAAGCCAGCTGCTCAGCCAGTGCAGTAGATCAGGAATGACTGAGGCAGGTTTTAGTATAACGTATTCATTAACTAACAACTAAGTATACAGAGGAGTCATACTGCTGTAATCTATCCTGGGTATGTTGTCCACCCCAGTCGCTGCCACTTACTCCCGTCTCTGTGGGTGAACAGACAAGAAATGTGGCACTGCATAGTGTCCTGCAGGATGCATAGCTTCCTGTTGAAGCTTACGCCTTTATAACACACTTCTTAGAAGGTAGGGCCATGGTTTGCATTCCTTGTCACTGGCTGGGTGTGCGTGAGGAACTCCTTCAGAGGTGCATTAGCTGGTGCACTTCCCTTTCCTCTTGGTGAGCTCCAGGAGGAATTCTGTCTTCCTGAGGAATAAGTTGTTCCTGTGCTCTTTCTAGGGGGTGCATATGTGTAAGTGGGGGAATTCTGAAGAAAACAGAGCTGCACTGGTGAATTAAGGGAAAATTTGGCCAGCAGGAACTTTGTAAATAGTGCTGGCGAGTTAGAAGGAAAAAGTTGAGCTTGGCTTTCAGATCCCAGACTGAATTTGTAGGGCTCACGTCTCGGAAAAAAAGACTATTTTTTACAACAGAGCTAATTAGAGCAGAGTCATTGAGACTAAATAGGGGGCCCCACAAGGTCATTTTTAGAGAATAATTTTCAGTGCAGTGTCATAAAATTTGTGGAAAATCATTAAAGACTCAAATATATATTAGAGAAATGGGGAGACAATTAGCCTTTTTTCTAAAGGAAAGCAAAAGTATCCAGAAACATATGTAGCAGAAGTTCCAGGTTTTCCTAAGGGCAGGTGGTAATTTGTACCTTGGTATTTATCCAAATAAAAAACAGAGATTATCAAAGGGTTGGAAATACTATACCTTTGTAAGCAATTATTTGTCTGTTTTCAGCTAGTGCCAGTTATTTCTATTAAATTAAAGCTGTTCAGTGCAGGAGACTGGACTAGACGATCTATTGAGGGCCCCTTCCAGTCCTACATTTCTATGATTTTTGTGCTCTATTTCCTCCCCCATTAGCAATTGGTTTGGTGTAATCCTGACGAAAAAGCAAACTTAGCCATGTGGAATTCCTAAGGAGGACACCTATTTTGTGTTGGAGGCTGATAAAGTTACCAGTGCTGACAAACTGCTTACTGAAGTCAGTAAGCCTAAAATTTGATCTATAGTAGCCAACAGTGAAAAGGAGAGAGTCCATTTGTGCAGATGATACAAGTCCCAGGGATTGTGTCTGAGATGTTCACATTGTGACCCTTGCTAATCTCCCATTGCAGCTAACAATGCAGCAGACCAACTCTGATAAATATGCACTGGGACCACAATAGAAGACAGACACAGATGTCAACATGAATGACCCCTTTCAGGTTCTCAGCCAAAGAGGGCACTTAAAATAGTCTCTCCAGAGAAGGCTGACATTCTCTCTGGCATGAAAGAAGACATTGCATGCTGCAAGAGACAGAGATAGACAATAGCACTAAGTATTCATGGCATCCTATTGCTGCAAACATTGAAAGCAAGTCTATGGCAACATGATACTTATACATGATCAAAGACTGGTGGAAGATACTGCTATGAAACACCATGCCTAGTGGAACTTATTGGGCATGGGGAAATGCTTATGAAAGAGACTGGAAAGGAGCGGTGCAACTGCTGGAGAGAGTTGATTGAAGGAAAATTCCTGTGCCATAATAGCAAAAAAGTATGGGCCACCATTCGCATGCTGAACGAGGATAGACAGCAGCCAAAGCTCATTGTCAGAGCCTCTCCCTACCAAGTGGCACACCAATTCATCCTAAATGGTTACGGTTAAGATTTTGTCACAGATATTTTTAGTAAACAGGTCATGGGCAACAAACAAAAATTCACTGAAGCCCATGAACTGTCCCTGAATTTCACTAAAAATATCCCTGACAAAATGCGGTTCAGCACCCACCGCTGCTGGGACTCAAGCGTCCCCCACCGCTGCAGTGCATGGGAGCTCCAGGGTCCCCTCTGCACAGTGGCTGAGGGGACCCACAGCCTGCAGCAGCAGGAAGCTCCAGGTGGTTCCCTGCCACCTGCGGTGAGTGGGAGGCTCCAGAAAGTGAACTCTAGGAATTGTGCACTCCACAGACTGGTCAAGGCAACCTGTCTTGTGCTGAGTTACTCAGCTGCAGAGTATTGTGCCCCAGTATGGTCAGACTCACTCCAGGCACACAAAATTGTTACTGGACTCAATCCTGTAGGATGATCACAGGGACTAATAAACTGACACCCACACAGTCGTCATACTGACTCATGCGGCTTGCACACCACCGTCATTTGCTGTCAGTAAAAAGAGAGAGACAAAAAAACGTGCATGATCCAAGATATCCACAGTCTGGACAACGTATTCCACCACCTAGGAGTCAGAAGTCCAGAAAGAGCTTTGCCTCTGAAAATCCCTTACACAAACAAAACAAAACTGTGGAAGGCTACAGAGTAACAAAATGGCAGGAAATATTGATGATCTTGGAGAAACTGAGTCCTTCAGAACAAGTCCACCCAGGCACTGACCTGAAACAAAAACAATGTCATTCTCTAAATTGAGCGAAAGCTGGGCTGCCAAAGGTGACCGTGTGATCAAGTGGAAGCTGAGGAATGACCCCAAACATGAAGGTGGAGAGACTAGGCAAATACTTGAACACTGCCTGATGCAGAACCCGGTCAACATCTTGTGCTTCTGAGGAACTATCTGAGGTAAGTGACAACAGCAGTTGTTGACTAGGGTTTTGAAGTGACAAGCTGTGATGATGGTGATAAAGTCCTTCACAGAATCTTCTTTCCAGTTTTAAGACCAATTTACCACCTTCTTTCACGACTCCTACTTTGTGTGCACACAAGTCTGCAGTGTCCAGGATACTGACTACCAGCTTGATTCAGATGCCATTAAAGTCAATGGTAGTCTTGAATGAACTTTAGATTTCACACTGTGGGTCTATTTTTCAAAGGTGCTGAGCACCCAACACTTTGGTTGAACTCATGTAACTACTGAAAAGGGCAACAGATCTAATCTCTTGCAGTCCTCGCATCCTTAGATACCCCCAACTTTGAAAAAGCTGGAAGGGTTTCAGGGGGAGTACAGGGTGCTCGACAAATACAAGATGGAGTCCATGTTTTATAAAAACGAGGAATCTGTTGACTCCTCATTGTTTTTGCGGATACAGCCTAACACGGCTACCCCTCTGATACTTGGTACCATGTTTTATAGTAAACATCTATCCAAGAAGATTTTGGGGCTGCCCACATGCTGGAAGCAAATACTTATGACTACAGTTGGTTGGAAATATTCCAACAAAACAAATTTTCATCAAATCTACGGATTTATGTAAATTGAAACATCATGTGGAGATGGTTTGATTTTGACAAAGTTCCTCTGGAACCTGCCCAGTTTCTTGCCAGCTGTGCTTTCCAGATCTTTTGCAACTGGCCTGTTGGGCTGCTGGGGAGCTTTAGCTTCCAGGATATTAAGGTCTGGGCAGCCAGCCAGGTGTAATGCCTTGAAGGTGGGATGCCAGGACATCCGGGGTCCATGGTGTTGGGGTAGGCAGTCTGCTTCTGAGTTGGGTATCTCAGGGTTTCCAGGGTCTGGAGTTCTGGGTAGTTAGCAAGGTGGACTGCACAGAGTTCTGAACCTCAAGGACTTCCCTTTCATGGAGAATTTAGGGGGGTTGTTCCTAGTCGGAACAAATACTGACATCCTCTGTGAAATGGAACTACCACTCTCTGCACAATTCTACTCATGACATAGAGGACTGGGGATTAGTGGAGACCTACTGTATGACAATGCAGTTCATAACTACTACAGCCAGGGGAGGAGTGGGGGAGTAAAGAAGGAAGGTAGATGGTGAGATACCAAACTAATATTCACAAACCAAAGCATCTGTGGTTACCCAATAAGAAAATGCTTCTACAAGAATATGACTGCTTTCACATGCTTACTGGTGTGAAACCAGGAGTAACTTCATGAGTGTGGATGGAGTTACACTGGTGTAATAACATTATAAAGAGAGGAAAAGACACCAATGTGGTTGGCTTTTTTTTCTTTCAAACAAATCTGTACACATGTCACACGGTTAGAAGTGTGAATAGTAAATTATTCCATTCATTTCTTATTCTTGATGAACAGTAAATTAGTCTAATAACATTTAGTGTTCTATTCATTGATTGTCAGAGGGAGATTAGAGGCAAATAGCTTTTAAGTCTTTCCAGCTGCAAACATTAGACTTGTCTAAAGTTCTGATTTTTGACTGTAATTGCCTCTGAAACTCTTCTCTGACACATCCTTCCCCTGCCATCCTCTGGCAGAGATGCACTCATCCATGCCCTCAAAAATACATCATAATGATAACATGTTGTTGTGCTCATCTAAGGATCTCAATGCTCTTTATAACTATTAATTCATTTTTGCAACTCCCTTTGGGAGTTAGATAAGCATCATGACCTCCATTTTACAGATAGGAGAAACTTAGTCACCTAGATAATAAGGGCAACATTTTCAGAAGCGGCCAGTGATTCTGAGTGCCTCCATTTTTGGGTGCCTGGTTTCAGACTCTGGGGCTTGATTTGCAGAGATGCAAGCCCATGGAGCTCCACCTGAGTTTCAGGTGTAGTTGTGAGGTCTCAGCACCCCTGAAAAAAACAGCCAAAGGGCACCCAAGGATCACTGGCCACTTATGAAAATGACTTAATGCCACACAGCAAGTGAATGGCAGATATGAGACTAGAACCCAGAAAAAGTTTGCCAGGTCTACCAGTGAGTGAAAGGTCTGTCTAATCGCTGTCTCTATGGCCTGCTGTGCCTCTCACACTGGTGTATTTCCATTGTAGTTGATGTAGTCACACCTGTGTTCCTCATGCACCCCCTGGGCTTAGCTCCCTGGCAGGACTACATCTCCCAGGATGCACCATGGTCTCACTGTGAGGCTGAGTCTGCACTAAAGATCCCATAGTGTATCATGGGAGATGTAGTGCTGTTGGGGAATCAAGGCCCATAGGGACAAATGGAGGCATGAGGGATCCAGAACTAAAACTCCCATGAGGCTCCCAGTCACCTTAACTCAAGGTAGAAATTAATGCCAAACAAAAACAAAATATTTCAAAATTTCCTAATTGAAAAATTTCTGAACTTATGATTCTGCAAAAAAGTTTAAATATTCCAATTCCTGATACTGGACAAAAACAAATAGTAAAATATCAGAAATCTAGGTTTTCTATCAGATCTACTGCTGATGCATTTCAAGGTTTACAAGGGAAAAGGTGACAAAACCTTAATAATAAAGAAGTATAATAACTGTATTGTCATGTACCAAATACAGTGTTAGACAAATTAGATGGAACTTTTAAATATGATTCACTAGGCAGAGTCCTTTTATATTAATTCTTCACCATTCAAAGGTGCATCCATCTTCATAGTAATGTGCATCAAATATCAGCCTCCTTCTGGATCTTTCCAGTATTCATTTCAAGGGTGCATCCTGTACACTCTGGAGTACACAGAGTTAAGAATAGCCATTGTGTGTACATTAGTGCATTGAGGTCAAGGATGCACATTTTAAGTGGTAGGACACAGTGAAAAATCTGTTTAACTATAATAAAAGTGAAGTTTCTATTGTTAATGAGGAGCACTGTCTGCTGAAGACTCTAATTTCACTACAGGGTGCAGTCTTCGAACTTTTCATTCTAATTAGAATTCATTTCCATATTCTTTATCAATTCCTTCTCCTGCTGAAATATTCTCAAATGACCTTTTGTCTTCACTTCTGACTCACCCAAAGATTTTATTTTTCCCAAAACAATCATTCAACTGCAACTGCATTTTTCCAGTAAACATGTTCAACAATAAATGACCTTGCCAGCTCCCGCCTACATAGTGGGAGAAGGACATCAACTTTGCCGAAGCTGCTACTAATAATGTGTAGGGAAATTAAGAGCTGCGAAAGCCCTTTTTAAATTCCTGGAATCTTTCAATTCCAATTGCCCTGCAGTGGAGTGTGTCTTGTTTCAGTATTCAGTGTTATCCAATGGAATTCAATCTATGGCACTAGTAATCCCTTAGAGACCAGGTGACATTTTGCATATAAGGCTAATAGATTACCTGCTAATGAAGAATTTTTCCTTGTCTACTAATCTTCATGGTTTTTTCAGTCCAGTTTTTATAATGACTAAAATTTCATAATAAAGTAAAATATTAACTGTAGCTGACAGATGATTTGCTGTTTATAATAGGCTTTCAAAATGATTAGTGAGATATATTCATTACTCACATTATAAAAATACATGTTGAAAATAAGGAGCGGAAAGGTAGCAGCATTAGTGCACATCTTTCCTGAAATTTGGCAAATGCTGAATTAGGCAAAACAGACACTAATCTGGAAGCTTTCAGATTAATTATTGAATTACTCTGCTACCAAATTATACAAGTCCAATGTGTTTAGATGCTTTCAGATAGGTTTTCTTCCCCAAGTTGCAAGCTGTTTTGCTGTGTATTGCTATATTTGAAAATACTGTGACGTGTTTAGCCCCATGTCCCCAGGTCGAGGCTTACTCTTCTTCTGCAAAATGCAGTTACTAACAGGGAAGATTTATATAACCACTTGAAGTTCATCCAAACATCTATTTTCTTATTCAGTACTTTAATGCTTCAACCATCTCGGGGGGTGAGAGTGGGGAAAAGAGTGCAGGGAAGATGAGTTTCAGAGTAGCAGCCGTGTTAGTCTGTATCCGCAAAAAGAACAAGAATACTTGTGGCACCTTAGAGACTATGAGTATCTTGACAACAATTAATCACGGTGCTTTGTTATCCAGTTATAGTTCTCATAAACTAAGAATCAAACAGTTGCTTTCACTTTATAGATGCTTTATAGATGAAAACACATTTACAAATCTTCTTTCAGAATAAAACAATAATCAGGCAGCTAATTAAACACACTGTAAGTACTAAGTCTTTGAGCTAAAGACCTGTCCAGGCTATAACATCATCTTTACTTTGTTATGATATGCCAAAAAGCTAATAAAAATATTATTTGGATAAAAAAAGAAAATGACATTAATGATTTTCCAGAGTGAACATAGATGTCAAAAATGCTAATCTAGAGAAGCTGTCAGGAGTTTAAATTCATTTTTCATAGATTTGCTGTTGTTAATTATAGCTCAGTGCCTGGCACAGGTTAAAACTTGTGCTTTCGAAACCAGCTATCAGCTTCCTGCCATCTCTTCAAGTTCTCCTTCTGCTCTGTTTCAGATAGATCAATTGAATGCCAATGCATAACATTTTTCATTTACATCTTTTGTTAGGCTTCCTTATTCACTATAATTATTTTTTCCTCCCAACTCTATGCTAATGGGGCTAGGAGAGATTTTATGGGAGAAGTATAATTGGCAATTCAGCATGCCCTTTTTGTTGCTCCTTTTATGAGAACAGATCATATTCTACACTGTAAAAATACATCACTTAACTTTGGGGTCTGCTGGCTATTTAGTAAAATAATCTAGAATAATCTGGTCAGGAGGCAATAGCGAGCAGTTGTATTTAACTTATGTTACTAATTTGTCACATAATATAATTCTCCAAAGTATCTAACTCAGTTTTCAGAAATGCATAGGGAATAAAACAAAACCCTGAAATAGGTAGAGTTGACAAACTGCCAAGCCAATCTACTAACTTTCACAGAGTATCCTATAAAGGAGATCTTTTGTTCACTAAGTGCTGATTGAGTCCCATTAGTATCCACATTCAGGGCCTCAAGCACGGTATTAATGCTAATATCATTGTTAGGGAGATGGAAAGCAAGATGTAGGAACACTAAACAATCATCTCACCATATCCTTGGACATATTCATGCAGCATGGACTGTGATGAGATCCCATAGATCTGAACATTTCTAAAAAGAAAAGGAAAATCCCATTAACATCTTCTGTGTAAATGTGTCGGCTACTTTCACTGGTGATGACCTCAAGCGGCTGTGTTGCAATTTTGCAAAACCTCAATTATGTTTCCGTTCTGAAGGGTTGATGGGTTTTGCCCAACCAGAGCATCTGATTCTACAACCCTTACTTATGCTGAGTAATACCTGCTCACACTAGTGGCCTCACCAGCCCCTGGCACTGCTCAAAAATAAAACACAAAAAAAAAAACACTACAGCAGGAGCATGCAGCAAACCAGTCCCCCCGCCCCCATGTTAACAAATACATATATAAGAACATGCAAGAAATAAGCCTTCATGTGTGCAGTTTCCTGGGCAAGTGGCTGGCTGTGTGGTAAGTTGGTTGCTGTAGCTGGGTGAGTGGCTGCCTAAGTGAATCAACAGCTGATGCCCTGCCACCAAAGTAATAGGAGCACATGCTCAAGGGAGAAGACCTGCCAATCTTCTGCAAACGCACATGCAAGGACCTCTTTCCACTTGAATGGGGAAGGGCAGGAGGACCTAGGTGTTAGCTCCTGTGTAGATGCTGCCCAGGGGGTTGATGCCCATCCTAGTTTCTGCTCTCTTGCATAGAAGACTCATGTGTTAGGGCCTACCTTTAATAGTTACGGCTGGAGATACCTGATTTAACAGGGCACAGTAGGCTGTGAGGAGAGTAGCTGTACTTTCCCTGTAGATTTATGGTCTTTGGGCAACTGGGGTGTGGGTGAATGGTCTCTCTCGGCAGCCCTCCAAAGAATGGAAAGCTGGGCTGCTGGAAGAGAGTTGAGGGCACAAGAGATTGGGTAGGTCTGAGGTCTCAGGTGTTGAGGGGGTTCTGGTGAGGGCTGCCAGTGGAACAAGAAGTTGGGAGCAGTGGGAGTTGGAACAGGCAGGGGTCTCAAGGCCTTGGAGGGAGTCTGGGGCCAGGAGGGAGTGAGTGAACTGTGGCTAGTATCCTACACCTCAGATGCCCTTGGCATCCTTGTCTCCTGCCCTCACCTTCTGCTCCCCTGTTTTTTGGGAGTTTATTGAGATCAACAGAACAAGCCAAGTTTGATTAAAATTGGTTAAATTGTTTTAAAGTTATGAAAAATAAAGTTAAATTGTGCAGAGTTTGAGATGATGTCTACTGGAAACAATCCCCAGTTTGAGATTATTTCAAATTTAAGACCATTCTAATTTTAGACTGTCCAATATTTGAAATTATCTCAAGTTCATATGGCCCATTGGGAGATAATATCAAAGTTTTCTGAAGATTTATGTATGCTACCTTTGCATAGAAGGCAGTATAAGAAATTCTAATGCATATTCTATTATATATTATATTATTTGAAAAATAATTTATAATCAAGGCCCCAGGTCTTCTGTGGCCCTAAACTTTGCACTAAGGTCCCTTTCTGGAAATTCTGTGCTAGCTTAGTTTAAATTTAACAATAGACATTTTTAATTAAATGCAAAAATGAATCACACACTAAGTATCCTAGCCCCTGTGTTATTTACTTTTACATTATATTTGAATTTGATGGATAAGAACAGTAGCTGGACACTTCTGCTAAAATTATCTCATCATGTGAAATATTTAACAAATCTGACAGTAAAAATTTAATCTTTAGGTTTCAGAGTTCAGAGCCTGTTATGACAAATGGAGTAGTTCACACCTCTCAGAGCTGTTATTTCAGGATGTCTACACAATCAGGAAGACAATGTTTATATTTGGTTGATGATTTCAATGTTGCCTTCACAGGACTAGAAACAGGTTTTAAAAAAGCAAACACTGAGATGCAGATGCTCACTGCTGCAAGGGCTGGGTGATCGGTGGTCCACAGCAAATTCCACAACTCTGGAATCTCAGAATTCCTCTTTGTAATGATATAAAAGAAACCATACATTTGTCACACCAGAAAGGGACAGAGTTAAGGCTAAACTCTGCATTTCCTGACTTTTGAGCATTTGTTTTCTCAGCCTTAAAGTTATAGCCACAATAGTTTAGCCACATATAATTTCTTTGGGTGTTTTGTTTGTTTGTTTTATAGTTTAATTAATTTTTAATTCTAAAAAACACAGCGTCAATGGAAATGTCTATTGCATGTGT
This sequence comes from Gopherus flavomarginatus, assembly GCF_025201925.1. Taxonomy (NCBI): domain Eukaryota; kingdom Metazoa; phylum Chordata; order Testudines; family Testudinidae; genus Gopherus; species Gopherus flavomarginatus. The sequence continues at coordinate 38,396,765 of NC_066624.1, read as the reverse complement.
GTGAAATTTCCCCCTGTAAACACTCATAAGCGGTGCTGGCTAATTTGCAAGATCTCAGTAAGACCTACAAAATAAACTGAGTGAACAGAAGTGGTTCAACTTTGACTGTGCAAAATTTCTGAGTGGAATGTAAAAGATATTGCTTCATTCACCATGAGTGAAATCTACACCTGGGTAGCGGACTAGGGCAAGGCATAGGCACAACGTAAGTCCAATGTAACCCATAAGGTGCATAAAGCTTTAGGTATTATTATTATTTATATTAATATAGCACTTTTGAGCCCCAATCATGGACCAGGATCCAATTGTGCTAGGTGCTGTACAAAACAAAGAACAAAAAGATGGTCCTTGCCCAAAGATGTAATGCCTAAGCCTTGTCCTAGCCCTGTGCATGTAGGTCAGGTTCATTCACAGAGGTCAAAAAGAGTGTTGTTCCTTCTTTCAACAACAGCATCCTTTTATCAATACATTAGAAGCAAGAGGAAGACCAAGGACAGGGTAGGCCCATTGCTCAGTGAGGAGGGAGAAACAGTAACAGGAAACTTGGAAATGGCAGAGATGCTTAATGACTTCTTTGTTTCAGTCTTCACTGAGAAGTCTGAAGGAATGGCTAACATAGTGAATGCTTCTGGGAAAGGGGTAGGTTTAGAAGATAAAATACGAAAAGAGCAAGTAAAAAATCACTTAGAAAAGTTAGATGCCTGCAAGTCACCAGGGCCTGATGAAATGCATCCTAGAATACTCAAGGAGTTAATAGAGGAGATATCTGAGCCTCTAGCTATTATCTTTGGAAACGGGAGAGATTCCAGAAGTCTGGAAAAGGGCAAATATAGTGCCCATCTATAAAAAGGGAAATAAAAACAACCCAGGAAACTACAGACCAGTTAGTTTAACTTCTGTGCCAGGGAAGATAATGGAGCAAGTAATTAAAGAAATCATCTGCAAACACTTGGAAGGTGGTAAGGTGATAGGGAATAGCCAGCATGGATTTGTAAAAAACAAATCATGTCAAACCAATCTGATAGCTTTCTTTGATAGGACAACGAGTCTTGTGGATAAGGGAGAAGTGGTGGATGTGGTATACCTAGACTTTAGTAAAGCATTTGATACGGTCTCGCATGATATCCTTATCGATAAACTAGGCAAATACAATTTAGATGGGGCTACTATAAGGTGGGTGCATAACTGGCTGGATAACCATACTCAGACAGTAGTTATTAATGGCTCCCAATCCTGCTGGAAAGGTATAACAAGTGGGGTTCTGCAGGGGTCTGTTTTGGGACCAGCTCTGTTCAATATCTTCATCAACAACTTAGATGTTGGCAGAGAAAGTACGCTTATTAAGTTTGCAGATGATACCAAACTGGGAGGGATTGCAACTGCTTTGGAGGACAGGGTCAAAATTCAAAATGATCTGGACAAATTGGAGAAATGGTCTGAGGTAAACCAGATGAAGTTCAATAAAGACAAATGCAAAGTGTTCCACTTAGGAAGGAAGAATCAGTTTCACACATGCAGAATTGGAAGAGACTGTCTAGGAAGGAGTATGGCAGAAAGAGATCTAGGGGTCATAGTGGACCACAAGCTAAATATGAGTCAACAGTGTGATACTGTTGCAAAAAAAGCAAACATGATTCTGGGATGCATTAACAGGTGTGTTGTAAACAAGACACGAGAAGTCATTCTTCCGCTCTACTCTGCGCTGGTTAGGCCTCAACTGGAGTATTGTGTCCAGTTCTGGGCACCACATTTCAAGAAAGATGTGGAGAAATTGGAGAGGGTCCAGAGAAGAGCAACAAGAATGATTAAAGGTCTTGAGAACATGACCTATGAAGGAAGGCTGAAAGAATTGGATTTATTTAGTTTGGAAAAGAGAAGACTGAGAGGGGACATGATAGCAGTTTTCAGGTATCTAAAAGAGTGTCATCAGGAGGAGGGAGAAAACTTGTTCACCTTAGCCTCTAATGATAGAACAAGAAGCAATGGGCTTAAACTGCAGCAAGGAAGAGTTAGGTTGAACATCAGGAAAAAGTTCCTAACTGTCAGGGTAGTTAAACACTGGATTAAATTGCCTAGGGAGGTTATGGAATCTCCATCTCTGGAGATATTTAAGAGTAGGTTAGATAAATGTCTATCAGGGATGGTCTAGACAGTATTTGGTCCTGCTATGAGGGCAGGGGACTGGACTCGATGACCTCTCGAGGTCCCTTCCAGTCCTAGAGTCTATGAATCTATGAATCCTTTTATACCAGCATTGGCCCCTGCCAAGCAGTAACCGAATTCTGGGGCCTTGCATGTCTGCTTCCCAGTGGAGGAGAAATCAGCAAGGATGGGCCTTTTATTTACACATGCACAATAGCCTTGGAACAGAGGTGATCACAAGCAGCATGCAGACAATCTCCTCTTCCAGAAATTTCGGCCCACATACTAGTCACTAGCTCCTAGAAAGGTTAATTGTTCCAGGAATTGCCTCTTAATATGCAGAACAAAGCAGAAAGCAAACTCTTTGCTATCCACCACAGCTCCTCTCAAAGGACCACTACAAACCTGAACTACCAGAGAATTTAGTCAAAGACTAAAAACTTGCTTGATAATTTGTAAGACTGTGGGTATGTCTACACTGCAGCTAGAAGCTTGATTCCCAGCACAAGCAGACAGACGTGCTAGCTCTGCTCAAGCTAGCACTCTAAAACTAGTACTGTAGTCAGAAGTAGCATGGGTGGCGGCGAGACAGTCACTGGAGCATGTACCCATGTCATCCAGGGAGTTTGTACTCATGTTGCTAGCCCCAGGTGCCAACACCAGCTACACTGCTATTTTTAGAGCGCTAGCTCAAGCAGAATTAGCACATCTGCCTCCTCATGTTAGGAAGCATGCTCCCTGTGTGTAAAAATGCCACCTGGTGGCTCTTGGTATAACACTAAATTCAATTATTTTGTTCACACTTCCCAAATACATTTTTCTCTAGGATGAGGCCATGAATGTAGATAATTAAGGCCCCAGTCCTACAACTGAATCAATGAAGACAGACACTCATGCTGCAGCAGCACTTCAGCTGGACTTTGGGTGGGCATAGGAGTCAACTGATATGGCTCTGATTGCAGCATCGGTGCCTATATTAGCTAGTTTTGAAGTTGCCATCTTTTTTCAAGGCTTTCTAAAAGTGAACTTGCATCTCTAGAATGCTTTTAGGGATACTATTGCTATAAATGCCCACAAGAGGCAATGAGAGGAAGTGGAGGGCTACAGGAAGGGTTCTCTAAACCTCAACCTGAAACTAAGGAATTTCTTTCTACTGTCCACTTTTATAATTGGAAAACAAAATCTTCCTTCTTCCGCCTGCATTTTCATCAGCGCCCTCATTATTGAGCCTCTTAACTTTTGGAGATGAGGCATGTCAAAATGAGATGAACATACATTAATTTATACCAGAATTTCAGCCGCGAACAAGAGCTATTATAATTCAATTGTAAAACAGCTAATCCTGCAGAGTTTACATGCACAGCTGGACTAAATTCTGAATCAGCCTAGTTCAGGTACTGAACTTACCTGACCCAGATGGTCTGACCTATTACTAACGATGCCAAAGGTTCCCTGTAGGAGGTTTAAGGCAATCTTGATGAACCCAAAGACCTTGAGAGCAGACAGAACCCAAGTGTGCAGGATTAGTTGCAAAAGCTTATTAACAGGGTAATAAAATGAAAATTATTCTTCCTGGATTTATTGGTGCACAAATGTCTGCTTTACATTCGCACAGTTTCTGTCCTATCCTTGGCAGTTGTCTTCTTTGTTGTGTTCTTACAAAGAGAGAAATATCAAAACATTAATTTAAGCTGTCACAATGCAAAGGGCTGACAGTCACATAAAGAATTATCATTATGGCAGAGAATCGAAACAAGTTGGAGAAAGAAAATTAAAGTGACTAGCTAAACAGAACCGAACTTTTTGAAAAATCTAGGGTATTGCCATGACAATTCCGATTGCTGGAACTTTTTCTTTTTGTGTTTTTCAGCACATTCCTACTCAGTCTATTATCAAACTGAAAAAAAAAAGAGAAAGAAAAAGAAAAATAATTTAATATGTATGCTAGTTTTAGTGATATATGCGTTTCAAAAGAGACACAATTCTTGTTGTGCTAGTTTAAGGAGTAAAGTTATTCAAATAATGCAAATTTTCATAAAGTTTTCCATGACTGTGGACGTTGGAATGAACAAAAACATAAGAATGGCCATACTGGGTCAGACCAATTGTCCACCTAGACCAGTATCCTGTCTTCCAGCAGTGGTTGGTGCCAGATGCTTTTGACAGAATGAACAGAACAGAGCAATTATGGAGTGATCCATCCTCTGTTGTCCACTTGAAGCTTCTGGGAGTCAGAGGTTTAGGGACACTCAGAGCATGGGGTAGTGTCCCAGACCATATTGACTAACAGCCATTGATGGACCTATCCTCTGTGAACTTTTATCTGTTTCTTTTTTGAACCAGTTAATACTTTTGGTCTTCACAACATCCCCTGGCAATGAGTGCCATGGGTTGACTGTGCGTTATGGGGCCTTATATTTGTTTTAAACCTGCTGCCAGTTAATTTCATCGGGTAACCTCTGGGTTTTTTGTCTAAATCCTCCTGCTATTATATAAAATACATAGAGTTTCTTTGCCAACTTCAGTGCATTTCCATTAGGTACTTTATGGATTCTCTCAGCACTCAAACAACACTAGTATTCCACAGACTCTTCTTCAAGGATCTCAAAGTGCTTTGCAAGCATGTATGAGGAAGCATTACGCTTATATCACAGATGGGGACACTGAGGCATAGAGCAGCTATGTGCTCAAGGCCACATAATAAATCAAACATAAGAACACAAGAACAGCCATATTGTGTCAGACCAAAGGTCCATCTACCTCAGTATTCTGTCTTCCAACAGTGGCCAATGCCAGGTGCCCCAGAGCAAATGAACAGAACAGGTAACCATCAAGTGATCCATCCCCTGTCCCCCTTTCCCAGCCTCTGGCAAACAGAGACTAAGGACACCATCCCTGCCTATCCTGGATAGTAGCCATTGATGGGCCTATCCTCCATTAATTTATCTAGTTCTTTTTTGAACCCTGTTAAATCAAAGATTGAGCTAGGAATAAAATCCAGTTTTCTTTACATCTAGTCCTATGCTTTAGCCTTTATACCATGTGCCCTCCCTATAAGATAAATTCTAGCTCAAGACAAAGTTATGGGCCTGATGCAGGAATCACTTGGTAAAATCCCTGGGCCTGTGTTATGCAGGCGCTGAGACTTGTTATAATCATCAATCCCTTCTGATCACAAAATTTATGACTCTCTAATCCCAAAGTATTCTAATTAGCCATGTGGGTTAGTGGCTAGCAGGTCTAACTATCAGCAAATTCTGAGTCCAAATCCAATAAGGCTGTTTTATTCATTTGAACTTTTATAATTAATTCCTATGCACACAAACTACACTAAAATGCCAATGTCAATGGGTTGCCTCGGTTAGCAAATTACAGGCAATTGAGAAGAACCCTGAAGCTCTGGGATCTGTTTTCCCAAGATGGATGAATAGGGGATATACAAGGCTCACAAGAGAGAGGCACATAAATCTCCATGGATATAGGAACATAAAAGCCTTTCCCGGTATCTGCCATTTGGGTGTGCTTTAAAGCACTGTAAGTCTGGAAGAACACCCCATTTGGAAGTCATTTCAGCATATGGCCCTACACCTGTGCACCGAGTTATCATGGTCATGTGCGCCGATTTGAAAGAGGTGTTAGACCAAATGATTAACAGTCCCAAGCCATGCTGGCCATGTAATACAGGCACATGACCAGCCCATCTGCACCCTCACTGAAGGAATAGGAATTTTGCCTTTGGTCACACAGAGTAACAGGAACAGAGATGATTTGTAAATGAGTATTGCTCTACGAGCAAATCAGAAAGGTTTTTTCCCACGTGGAAAAACATTCCATAGAACTGAAAAATATTAATCGCTGCAATATGAGGAGGTATAGCACCAGACAGTTAATGGAGTCAATTATTCATGTGACTCTTATCATCCCAAAAATGCTGATAATTTTCAGAGAAGATATGTTCGCACATTACTTTATCTGCCCCCTGTGAAAAGTGATGTGCTTAACTCCTTCCATACAGTCACCCGCCAAATGGAGCAGCTCTCCCTTTCTCCATTAGCGCACCAGGGATGTTTGACAGAACGGTAGGTACAGTCAAGACATAGTGACCTGGAATATTCAACAGCAGTCATGGAGTTAATGTGGCTATTTAAATACAGAACCCGTGAGTAAATTGCCTTTTACTAAATCTCATGGCTTTTATGGACTGACTTTTTGTTTATCACTAGTCTCTTTCTTCATTTTACACATTACGTTTTTTTTATCAGATACACTTTACTGTGAGGATGAATTTGACCATTTACCATTGTATTATCAGAAATAAGCCTATTAGCCCATGCATTCAAGGTAATTTCATTTTTTGCTCTGGGAAGTATAATTGAGGAATTGCATTTTCAGTGTAAGACAATATCTAAAACTAGTTCCTGGCATGAACCCTGGTCAAATGGATACAATCCTCTTTAACAGAGTCTTTGATAGCATTCATTTAGAACTCTAGTTCAAAAGTTTGAAAAAAGACCTTGAATGAAATTAGTTTCTAAAGGAACAGGGATAGTAACAGAAGCCTATTTCTCCCTAAATTAATGACAATCTTAAAATCTCCACTGCAATTGCTTTGAAACAGCACATTAATCTACAATGAAAATGTTTGTATAGCATTTAAAAACAATACAAACAGGATTAATACAGAACTTCTCAAGGACAGGAATGTATTTAATTCAATTTTAAGATATCAGAAGATAGGTTTAAAACCTTGACTATAACCTTTTCTGTTTTTAAAGAATGGGAATGGCTATAACTGACTTGGAAAACAAAATATCTGAGCAACTTGAACACTGCAAGGTTTATATAATAATTTAATATGGCCTTTGTAACATTAAGCCTAGCTACAGAGGTCAAGGGTGTGCACACAATTTTGTCTCCATTTCTTACTAACTGCTAATTCATTCTACATTTACAGTTGTTGCAGCAGTCAGCTCGGAGCGGGATTAAGAGTGAGCGCAGACTACTTTTGGGGCCATATTATGCTCTCCTCAGCCCCTGTTGGGTGATATTTTACTCAGTGAGTAGTCCCGTTGATTTCAGTAAATTGACCTCGCTGGGTTGAATTTGGGTTACTGTAGATGCAAATCAATGGTATTGGCCTCCGGGAGCTATCCCAGAGTGCTCCATTGTGACTGCTCTGGACAGCACTTTGAACTCTGATGCATTAGCCAGGTACACAGGAAAAGCCCCGGGAACTTTTGAATTTCATTTCCTGTTTGGTCAGCGTGGCGAGCTCAGCAGCACAGGTGACCATGCATTCCCAGAATTGCAAATGAGCTTCAGCATGGACTGAAAGAGAGACACTGGATCTGATTGTTGTATGGGGAGGGGGATGGTATGGAGGGGATGGTATGATGGGATAGACTAATTTTGGCAATTAATTGATCTTTGATTATTAGTGGTAAATATGCCCAATGGCCTGTGATAGGATGTTACATGGGGTGGGATCTGAGTTACTACAGAGAATTCTTTCCTAGGTGCTGGCTGATGAGTCTTGACCACATGCTCAGGGTTTAACTGATCGCCATATTTGGGGTCAGGAAGGAATTTTCCTCCAGGGCAGACTGACAGAGGCCCTGGAGCTTTTACGCCTTCCTCTGCAACGTGGGGCATGGGTCACTTGCTGGAGGATTCTCTGCACCTTGAGGTCTTTAAACCACAATTTGAGGACTTCAATAAATCAGACATAGGTTAGGGGTTTGTTACAGGAGTGGGTGGGTGAGATTCTGTGGCCTGCATTGTGCAGGAGGTCAGACTAGAAGATCATAATGGTCCCTTCTGACCTTAAAGTCTATGAACTATGAGAAGAATCTGTGCAGGCAGAACTCCGATCCAAAAGAAGAAATGCAAATATATTCGCCAAAATCTCACAGGGCATGTTGGACAGAGGCAGAAGTGAAAGTAAGCCTGAGCTTCTGTGGCACTTTAAAGGACCACTCCCCACAGTGGCCAGAGCCCCGGCCCTTTAAATCGCTGCCAGAGCCCTGCTGCCACTACCCTAGCCCTAGCCCAGACCCCGCCACCCTAGGGTAGCAGCGGCAGGGTTCCTATGGTGATTTAAAGGGCCCAGAGCTCCACGACAGCCAGAGCCCCGGGCCTTTTAATTCACCCCTGAGTCCTGGGGCTCCTAGCCGCCTTTGCAGCTGGTAGCCTTGGGTTGATTTAAAGTCCCTGGGGCTCCCAGCCACAGCCCGAGGCCATTTAAATATTGAAAGGCCCCGCCTCTTCCAGTCGAGGCCTCGGGTCTTCAGGTTGAGGCCACGCCCTGCTTAGGACTCCGGTGTACCGGTAAGTCCTTTAAGTTACTTTCATCCTTGGACAGAGGCTACACCAGGGACACACAGCAGTGCTGCGTGAAAGTTAAGGAGCTCAGGCAAGCCTACCAAAAGGCAAAGGAGGCAAACAGGCACTCCGGGTCAGAGCTTTTATGAACAGCTGCATGCCATTCTAGAGGGGACCCTAAAACTGTCCCACCACTGTCTGTGGACACTTGCAAGAGGAGAGTCTTACGGAACACGGAGGAGGATTTTGTGGATGAGGACGAGGAGGAGGAGAATGCGCAGCAGGCAAGCAGTGAATCTGTTTTCCCCAGCAGCCAGGACCTTTTCATCACCCTGGAGCCAATATCCTCCTAAGGCAGGATTCCCGACCCTGAAGCTGGAGAAGGCACCTCTGGTGAGTGCATATTTGTAACTACAGTACAGGGTTTAAAAGCAATAGTGTTCATGGTCACCTGGTTGAAATAGGGGAATTCTTGTAAAGGAACAGTAAAAGGATCCCGTTAATGCTGGGCTGTTTGCACTTGGCTAAAAGGGATCTTCCCGGAGAATAGCCATGCGGTGGGGGAAGGGGAGAAGGGATCATCTCAGAGAATAGTCACATGGCGGGGGGAGGGAAAAAGGGATCATCCCAGAGAATAGCGACACAGTGGGGTGGGTACTGTACATCTACCTGAATACTGCAGCCCCTCCTTTTAAATGTGAAACCCAACCCATTGCTTGCTGTGGGAATGGGGGGCACTGCAGTTTGAAAACATTCCCACAAATTATGAAGGCGTAAGAAGCCAACCCCATTTTACTCTCCCTTTTTATTTCCCCCAAGGTGAAAATGTTTCTACGCTCCCCCTCTCATCTCCATCTCTGCGGTTCTCGCAGATTAGAGGGTGAAAAAAACCACACTCACGATGACATGTTTTCTGAGCTGATGCAGTTCTCCTGCACTGATAGGGCACAGCTTAATGCATGGAGGCATTCAGTGGCAGAGGCCAGGAAAGAATTGAGTGAGCGTGAAGAGCTGAGGCAGGACGTGATGCTGAGGCTAATGGGGGAGCAAACGGACATGCTGAAGCATCTGCTGGGGGAGCAAACGGACATGATGAAGCGTGTGTTGGAGCTGCAGGAAAGCCAACAAGGGAATAGACCCCTGCTGCATCCACTGTATAACCGCCTCCCCTGCTCCCCATGTTCCATAGCCTTCTCACCCAGACACCCAAAAAAAGGGGGATGGGGGAGGGGGAAGGCTCTGGGCACCCAGCTACTCCACTCCAGAGAATGGCCCAGGCAATGGAAGGCTGTCATTCAAGCAGTTTGATTTTTAGTGTAGCTACAATAAACAATTTGGGCTTGTCCTTCCCTCCTCCCCCACCCCACCCAGGCTACCTTGTCCATTATCTAATTTTTTTTTAATAAATAAATAAATAATGCATGGCTTCAAAATAATAGCTAGTTTATTTCAAAGGGGGGAAGGTGGTTGGCTTACAGGGAATTAAAATCAACAAAGCGGGTGGGTTTGCATCAAGGAGAAACACACACAACTGTCACACTGAAGTCTGGCCAGTCATGAAACTGGTTTTCAAAGCCTCTCTGATGTGCAACATTCCTTGCTGTGCTCTTCTAATCTCCCTGGTGTCTGGCTGCTCAAAATCGGATGCCAGGTGATTTGCCTCAACCTCCCACCCTGCCATAAACATCTCCACCTTACTATCACAGATATTATGGAGCACACAGGAATAACAATGAAAATGTTGGTTGCACTGAGGTCTGACCTATTCAGCAAACAGCGCCAGTGAGCTTTTAAACGTCTAAAGGCATGTTCTACCACATTCTGTACTTGCTCAGCCTATAGTTGAACTGCTCCTTACTACTGTCCAGGCTGCCTGTGTAAGGCTTCATGAGCCATGGGAGCAAGGGGTAGGCTGGGTCCCCAAAGATAACTTTTGGCATTTCAACATCCCCAATGGTAATTTTGTGGTCTGGAAAGTAAGTCCCTTGTTGCAGTTGCCCCGAGTTCCTAAATATGCAAGTATCATGCACCTTTCCCTGCCATCCCACGTTGATGTTGATGAAATGCCCCTTGTGATCCACCAGTGCTTGCAGCACCATTGAGAAGTACCCCTGTGGTTTATGTACTGGTTGGCAAGGTAGTCCGGTGCCAAGATAGGGATATGCGTTCCGTCTATTGCCTCACCACAGTTAGGGAACCCCATTGCAGCAAAGCCATCCGCTATGACCTGCACATTTGCCAGAGTTTGATAACAGAACGTCAATGATTGCATTGGCTACTTGGATCACAGCAGCCCTCATAGTAGACTTGCCCACTCCAGATTGATTCCTGACGGACAAGTAGCAGTCAGACATTGCAAGCTTCCACAGGGCTATTGCCACTCACTTCTCAACTGTCAGGGCAGCTCTCATCTTGGTATTCCTGCACTTCAGGGTGGGGGAAAGCAACTCACAGAGTTCCAGAAAAGTGGCCTTACGCATGTAAAAGTTTCGCAGCCACTGTGAATCATCCCATTCCTGCAACACTACGCGTTTCCACCAATCTGTGCTTGTTTGCCTGGCCAAGAATCAGCATTCCACTGTATCAACCAGCCCCACTGACACTATGATGTCCCAATTGCCACAGCCCATGCTTTCAGGAACATCTGCGTCCATGTCCTCATCAAAATCCTCCTTGTGCTGGCGTTTCTTAGCCTGGTTCTGCGTATACTCCAGGACAATGTGCGAGCTGTTTACAATGCTTACAACAGCAGCGGTGATAGTGAGCTGAGTGGGCTCCATGCTTGCCGTGGTATGGCGTCTGCAGGAGAGCAGAGCTGCAGCGGAAGCAGTGGATGATGGTGGTTAGCACTCATACTGCACTGTCTGCCAATAGCAGCACCCAGGAGGACCAGAATGGATCCACCGAGCTTGTCGCTGGAGAGCAGAGTTGCAGCAGAAGCAGTGGATGACGACGGTTAGCAGTCCTACCAGCAGTGGTGATGGTGAGCTCAGCTGAGCAGGCTCCATGCCTGCCATGGTATGGTGTCTGCACAGCAAAAAGGCGCGAAACGATTGTCTGACATTGCTTTCACGGAGGGAGGGACGACTGATGACATGTACCCAAAACCACCCACGACAATGTTTTTGCCCCATCAGGCATTGGGAGCTTAACCCAGAATTCCAGTGGGTGGTGGAGACTGCGGGAACTGTAAGTCGGTGCTAACCACGGTAGTGAGGATGCACTCCACCGATTTAATGCGCTTAGTGTGGACATACATAATCAACTGTATAAAATCGATTTCTAAAAATCGACTTCTATAAAATAGATCTAATTTCGTAGTGTAGATATACCTGTAGAGTTTGAGCCCAATGTGGAGTGCTCAATGTGCAAAGTCAGCTTCAGCAGAGAGGCACTGAGTAGAAGGCCTTAGCCAAAAATTATGAAAGTCCATGAGAGTCTTTCCCTTGTTTTCAATGGGTTTTTCATGAGACTCAGCATTAGCTCTAAGAAAGGAAGTCGAACACACTAAAGCTTTTTACAGACGTCCCCTGTGTTTATATATATAGCAATATAGATTTACAAAGATGCTAAAAATGAAATACGTGACAGTAAGCTTTGAGAAGCCGGCCATTGGGCCAAGACAGGCTGGGCTTGGAGAAGGGACGCTAAAAAGGATGTTTTACATCCTGTGGGAGGGTTAGCAAATGTGGTTGGGATGAGACTCAAGACATTGCTTTTAGGAGAGGGATATTTGATCTGCCTAAGCATCAGCGTCTATGGAACCAGGGATATGAATCCAGATGGGGTGACTCAGCCGGTCTATTCATCCTCTGAAAGATTAATTTAGTTCCACACTGTTATGTTGTGGGGGAGTTGGATGAGATTTTAAAAAGAATCCCATAGAACTTTTTCTAATAGAAGGGGTTGACTAATGTTATTGGTCAAAATCACCCCACCTCCCAGCCATTGCTGAAAGGAATACTCTGAGCTATTTGGGCTTTTGGCATGTTATTTCTGCTCCACAGGCAACTGCTTTTCAAAGCTGTACGCATGAATCCACTCTCATTAAAGTCAGAGGCAAGTAAAGCTGAGTGAACTTTTTTTGACCCAAACTTTTTTAGTGAAAAATGCAGATTCAATTACAGTAAAACATTTTGTGAATTCAGGTTGATCTCACTGAATTGTTTCGATTGGAACAAAAATGAGAAAAAACCCTGAAATGTTTTGTTTTGACATTTTTTGAATGAAATATTTCAGTTACTTTTCAATTCACTGAATATTTCAAAAATTGTAATTTTTGTTTTCAGCTGAAACAATTTTTTTCCTTCAGTTTTGGGGAATTGTCAGAAAACTGAGATTTTCAGAAGTCCTTTGACAAGTCCCTCACCAAAGGCTCTTAAGCAAAGTAAGCTGTCATGTGATAAGAGGGAAGGTCATCTCATGGACTGGTAACTCAATAAAAGATAGGAAACAAAGGGTCGGAATAAATTGTCAGTTTTCAGAATGGAGAGAGGTAAACAGTGGTGTCCTCCAGGGATCTGTACTGGACCCAGTCCTATTTAACATATTCAAAAATGATCTGGAAAAAGGTAAATAGTGAAGTGACAAAATTTGCAGATGATACAAAACTACTCAAGATAATTAAGTCCCAGGCAGACTGTGAAGATCTACAAAAGGATCTCTCAAAACTGGGTGACTAGGCAACAAAATGGCAGATGAAATTCAATGTTGATAAATGCAAAATAATGCAAATTGGAAAATGTTATCCCAACTATACATATAAAATGAAGGAATCTAAAGTAGCTGTTACCACTCAAGAAAGAGATCTTGGCATCATTGTGGACAGTTCTCTGAAAACCTCCACTCAATGTGCAGCATCAGTCAAAAAAGTTAACACAATGTTGGGAATCATTAAGAAAGGGATAGATAATAAGACAGAAAATATCATATTGCCTCTATATAAATCCATGGTACACCCACATCTTGACTACTGCATGCAGATGTTGTCACCCCATCTCAAAAAAGAGATACTGGAATTGGAAAAGATTCAGAAAAGGGCAACAAAAATGATTAGCTTCCATATGAGGAGAGATTAATAAGATTGGGGCTTTTCAACTTGGAAAAGAGACGATTAAGGGGGATACAGCTGAGGTCTATAAAATCATGACTGGTGTGGAGAAAGTAAACAAGGAAGTGTTATTTACGCCGCATATCACAAGAACTAGAGGTCACCAAATGAAATTAATAGGCAGCAGGTTTAAAACAAACAAATGGAAGTATTTTTTAACACAACACACAGTCAATCTGTGGAACTCCTTGCCAGAGGATGTTGTGAAAGCCAAGACCATAACAGGGTTCAAAAAGAACTAGATAATTTAATGGAGGATAGGTCCATCAATGGCTATAAGCCATGATGGTCAGGGATGGTGTCCCTAGTCTCTGTGTGCCAGAGGCTGGGAATGGGCAACAGGGGATGGATCACTTGATTATTACCTGTTCTCTTCAGTCCCTCCGGGGCACCTGGGATTGGCCACTGTTGGAAAACAGGATACTGGCCTAGATGGACCTTTGGTCTGACCCACTACGACCATTCTTATGTTCTTAAGACCTATATTTGTGCCAGCTCTAGGATGTAGGGTCAGGTCAATAGTTTGTAAAGCAAGCAGTGTGGGGATCTTTTTAGCTGTAAGGAGCCGCAACTGATCTGAATTGGCCTAGCTTCACTGATTATAATTATTTAGACCAGCTTAGACTCTGACCTGTACAATATTAGCTAGGAAGACAGAGCTGTTGATCCAGCAAACCATAGCCATACACAGGAAAAATGTTCATGGCAAGAGCAATCAAGGTAGAAGCTCAAATGGCAGCAAAAGCTGGAGAAACATCTGCGGTCATTGTGCATCAAGATGCGCACAGGCCCTGCCTCCACAGCCAATAGCTCCAGGTGCTCTGGGAGGCTTATTGCCAACTTGTCTCAGCTATTTTCCACGGGCATTTGGGTGGACCAGTAGGTGAAGCAGATGACATGGTGCAGATGACACGGTGGTGAGAATTGTGAGCAAAGGATCCATACAGGGCTAAGTAAGGGCAGGGTGCTGAAACAGTTAGTACAGTGGGGGTGCTGAGAGCCATTGAAGCAAATGGAAAACACTGTATATGATTGTAACCGCTTCAAGTCAGGGGGTGCAGCAGCACCCCGTGCTCCAGCACCTATAAGTAAGGGTGAGCCCTAGGTGACATCCTCCACGATGAGTGGAATAAATCCTCAGTCAGTTGCATGCCTGCTCCTTTACTCGCAATAATGGAAGGTAAAAATGGAACAGGGCGTGGCTGGAGAATGGCTGTGTCTGAGAGGATATGAGTTAAATGAGATTGTCATGCTGCTGGAGCAATTTCCTACCCGTGCGCATTCTTTGGCTTCACTCTTGCAACTAGGTAGCAGTAACTTGGCAGCCACACAGCGGCACTCTGGTGAATGTAATATAAGGTTCCCCTGCCCACTTTGTCCTGCTCATCATTTCTTAATTTGCTTCTCTATGCAGAACTCTCTACACCTGCACTATGTGGGATCAAGCCCTGGGAGTGTGTTTCTTACAGTGAATTTAGAATGAGATGAACAAGGATTGTTTCAGGAGCAAAGAGCAAACCTAAGCTAAGCCTTAAAATCTGATTTTTGTATGCTTATTGATTCCTCCGGGGCAGGAGATGCAATCTCATCTGTATGTACTTTTGCTCTAAAAGAAGGGCAGCAGAAATGATTAAACACATGGGGAAAGAGGCTTCCATATGAAGAGAGATGAAAAAGACTAGCTCTGTTTAGCTTGCAAAACAGAAGAGTAAGTGATGATATAAGAGATGTATATAGGACAATGCATAGAGAAGGGCCTATTTATCCTCCCCCTCATCCCCCCAAAAAGGATTCATGCATGGAAAGGCATGCAAATGTAAAGGTAGGAAAATCTGAAAAAATGCTTTGTAGACAGCATACAATCAACCAACGTAACTCACTGCCGAAGGATATTATATAGGCAAATTTGTCAAAGATTTTTGAAGCATTAGACAATTTGAGTAATAAGCTGCAGTTATCAGAGCTAAGAGAAAAAACAAACAAACTAAGGACTGTTCCTTGTCATCGTGTTCTGATTGGTTATTAATGGAATTTTTCTCCCCAGAGGCACAGCATTACTCATTGGACATAGTGGATAATGGTGCTCTTTTCTTTGAAGCATCAAATTCAGTAGAAGGCACTGAAAAAACCAGTAAGTGCCAGCTGTAGCCAGAATCATATACAGAAGCCTGGCAGCGGTCAAGTGGCTCACTTCTTTTTTTCATTTTTTTCCTGAGCTAGTTATTTTCCCCAAAGAACCTCAATTTTAAATAGTGTTATAGTCAAGATTGTGAACCTAGTATCTTAAAATTGAATTAAATATATTCTTGTCCTTGGAAAGTTCTTTGTTAATCCTGCTTCTGTGTATGTAGTGTTAAATGTTAGGCAAACAAATTCACTGTGGATACAGCCTATTGTGCATATACGAGAGAAAGTGTGGTATCTCAGATACCACTCCATGGTAGCAGTCGGCGGATACTGAATTTTAATGACGTCCCCTGTATTTGCCACTGTTGACGGTAATGTTATATTGTTAATGCTTAAATCCTCATTCTGTACAGCTTGTGCATTTTTTTCAGTTCATATTTTCAGAGCTCTGTCATCTGTTAGAAAGCAATGGGAAATGGTGATGGTGGTAAATAGAATTAGAACCTCCCTAAAAATTATATGTAAATTGAGTACAAACTGTCTTTTACAGCATTTAAAATGCTACTTTGGGGTTTTGAATAGTTTTCTTGCAACTGTTGGGCCATCTGTTTAGAAAGGGGGTCTGTGTATTCACAAGACAGAAATCTTAAAAATACATTTTCTCCCATAAACAACTTTTGTTTGGAAAATCCACACATAATGCAGTCAGTGGCAGCTCAGGCTGAAATGAATGCTTGGGCTAACCACTGTAAGAGGAAGTAATTATTTTATTGGATTTAGAACATAGCTTCAAAACACCGTTTTGAAATGCACAAAATGCAGCCTTGGATACACATGCATACATCCTCATAGCCAACCGATATACACACACATAGACCCACTCACTTACAGACTCTGATCTGCTACAAGAACTACCGTGGGCATTTCCAAAATACAAAATTGGGTTGGTGACACAAGAAGAAACAAGCTTCCACAAGGCAACGCTCCCAGAAATTACATCTTGCCATCAGCCAATTTTCTGCCCACACTGCACCATTTTGTACAAGGCGTATGGAAAAAATAATATTGTGATCATATAATTAAAGACTGTATCATAATGCATAAGGGGGGCTGTATTAATGTTGCACAGGCAAACTTAATTCTGGCATTTCCTAACTTTATGCTACAAACATACTGTTTTCTAAACTTCTTTTTTTTGCGCAAATATGTACACATACACAAGTTGTTTGCTTGTATGTATACATAATTATTCAATTGTTGGTCCTTATATTTTTTCTATTCATTTCTATAATTATTTCATCTGTTTTGTTTACCTGTTTTTCATTATGAAAATGAATAAAGTTCACACCCACAAAAATACTAATTTCCCTTTATAGAAAAAATGTATTAAAACTTCCTGACGTTCCATATAAGCAAATTTCAACAGGAATATTCATGGGATGCTCTATAACAAGTAAAGAAGAAATAATGTTTAATTATTCTCCTTATAAAATCCAATCATATGTCCCATCTTTTCTTATTTTTCTGTACTGGGAATTAACATCAGCCTCTTTGTGATGAGGAATCTGCATTCATGGCTTTTCTATTTAGATTTAAATAGGAATTATAGTTCTTGGCAGAAAAGAGAGATATGCCAAATATCACAGCATTTGTGGCAGGTGGTCTCTGCATTGCTCAGCACAGATTCAGCCTGCTTAGTCATTGCTTTAAGGAAACCTAAAAAAGACAGAGATTCCTTTTGTACATATATACATATAATGTTGTATTTAGCAAACATCTAATTTTTGACCCTATAATACTTCGTCCCTGAATTAAACCCCACTGAATTCAAGTTTGAGCTACAAAGCTGTGTGAGCAATTCAGGGGTACCATTGTAGCTAAGGGTATGTTATGCTTTGCAACATAATCCCTGTTCAGGAGGGTTTAATGACTCGACTAGTTTTAAGTGGACAGAGCTGAAACTTGTCATGCTTGTTATCAGTGTAGATGACAATCAGTATTATAGTCATGTACTATTTTGCCAAAATTGCCTTACATTGGTTAATTTGCCTTTTGAGTGAGGAAGCTGCAATCCCCCTACTCCCAAAATAATAAAACAAACAAAAACAAAACGACCTCGCCAAAACTCCAAAAAAGTCCCGTTTATTTTGATTCTGATTTTTCCTTTGACGTGCTTAATCAACTGGATTTTTGGATCTGTGTCAAGCGGGAGATACATGGTGTAAGAACTCCATTCTCAAGACAAAATTCTACCACCCTGGCTCTGGCTGAGGAGCTTTGTAATTCCAGAGTAGTCTGACTGAAATCAAATCAGAGAGTAAGGGGCCACTCCATGTGTGTAAGGGTGGTAGAATCTGGCCCTGAATTATTATTGAGAGCAGACTCTCTAAAGAAGTTGAGGCACAGCTTGGATCGTTATATGAACCTTACTCAAACTCTTCTGACCTGCTAAACGAACCCGGATGTCTCATATGAGAGCTTTCTAATGGAATGATAAGTGCTTCTGCCTAGTTGCATGTGTTTGAAGGAGAAAATGCTAACTCTCAAGACCTAGGATTTTCTTTTGCATTTATTTACCAAGCAATGAAGAAGCAGAAGGCCTAGAAAGGCGTTGAGAAGAAGCTGAATTCTCTGAGATGGGGTTTGTGTAATTTTACCTAGCAAGTCTGTTTTGGTGGTTTTAACTGACTACCACATTAGTGAAGCTGAAACATATTCTATTACTGGGTGCTCATTTTACTTAGCTATTTGACTGGCAAGGGCCATCTGGTCTTTCTATCCATCCCCACGTGCAGCATCTATTGTTGTCAATGGGAGTCACACACACATGAATCGAGGGAAGAGGGTTCCTCTAAGTGTTTTGATCCCTTGAACCTGGATTTTTCATTTTCATTGTGTGCGCATGATGCTTTCTCCATAATAACATCTGTGAATAAAGACATCATATTGATCTTGTCGTAGATTTAAACTGGTTTATAATTACTAAGTTTTTCAAAAGTTCAACTTTACAAAACAGATATAGGTATATGGAACCTGAAGGGAAGGAATCCATGACAACATGGGAGTTCTTGGAAAATATGTCCTTTGGTTTGGTATAGTGCTTGGCTACACTTAAGATGGGCTGCAGCTGGGATTTAGGTATGTACGAGTGAGAAAAGAGTTAGCAGATATTAGTGATAGATGAACCTCAAAATGTACATAAGTTAGGTATGGATAAGGACTCAAACGTTTGGCTGATGTTCTAATAAGTTTTGCTTAATCTCCAAATTGTACTTCTCTGGAAAATTGAGCTGAGAACCTCCTAACTTTATGCTCTTGCATGAGATTTCCAGAACAATAATTCCAGGCATGATCTGGCTAGAAATACCACATGCACAGCTACTGCCAAACTTCCAGCACTTCCAATCTCAGAGTCTGATTCTGATCTCCAATATACCAGTGCAAATCACCACTGAAGTTAATGGAGTTACAAGAGCTTTAATTAGATCTGGGACCTAGATGTGCAGAGGCAGCAGGGAAGAGAGACCAAAAAAGAAAGTTACCCAAACATGTCAGAATCGCCTGTTCTACCCAGATTCAGGGCTAGATGTGTTTAAACTTTGAAGCAGGGAGCCTTAAATTTTTCCTTATGTGTCTGCCCATCCCCACTGGACACTCTCATTGCTCTTAATATCTCCATCAAAATAAAAATGTTCATATTTGTCTATTAATATATAATCTGCTAACTTTAGATTTAAGTTAATAAACAGGACTATGTGAATTTTTCACGATACAAAAAGTATATACTTATACTGAAGCTTCTCACAAGATGCTAGCCTCCAGTTAACATCTTACCATACTCCATGCTATGGATCATATGATCTGCACAATGTTGATTGATTTTAATTGACTTTTGCTGCATATAACGAATCACAGTTGGAAACATTCCAAGATACTGCTAGTGAAGAATTGTGGGTGGGTGCATGTTTTGAAGTGATGATAAACATTGTGACATGTACTGTGTGTATTACATATTCTCATATGCACATTTGACTTTTGTTGCCTTCACTTTTGCACAGTGTTTTTCAAGTTGACATTCTCATTTGCCAGTTTCAACAGAAGTCTGCTACTTTTTGAACATCGCTTGCCAGTGTGTGTAAGTGTTGGGCCCACACTTGCAATCCTTACTTTGCGAGAAGCCCCCTGGAGGTCACTGAGACTATTCACATGAGCAAGGCTTCTCTGTGTAAGCAAGACTGGCAGAATTGAGCCTGTAAAGAGTAACTTAAATGGGAAATGGTGACTGGGGAAAATTAGTAGCAATCATCATGCTGTGCAACATAAACCACCATCTTCTAATATAATTAACACCACCTAGAAGACTTCCCTCTTTTAGTATCATCAAATAATTTTATTCTTCCACAAGATGCTAGTAACTATTAGCCAGAACATCTTCTGAATGCCAGCCCAGTGCGTTATCCACAGGATCAACAGCGGGGTGCGTTTTTTTCCACTGCAGCACAAATTCCACTCACAGAGGCCAAGCCCAGCTCCTTTGTGATTATCCAGGGCCAAATCCTGAATGAAGCTGAGCACCTGCAGCCCTTATTGAATTCAGTGGGGCTTAGCACCATTCTGGATACTATCATACAACAAACCAAATACATTTGTGCTGCTGCTGTGTGAGATGGGGTGGGGGATGAAGGACATTAACAAGAAGTGTGTTATGTGGTTCAAGCCCAGATTGTAATTTTCTAATATGTATCTTTCTTATACACACTCATGCTGTCATCCTTGTGCAGCCTAGAAGAATTTACCAGTAATCTGGAACGCCACACTTCTGGCCTGCAAGCTCCGTTTAATCAGGCTCAATGACACGCAGTGGGAGACAGCTTTGCCCTAGGACAGCAATTAGGCAGCATCCAAGGGAACCTAAAGATACAGTGCAATACGCATTAACGGGATATGGCGATATATGGAAGCTAGAACCACTGTAAAGGAGTGGCACTAATTCACTAGACTCGTTCTGTGCATAACACAGTGGAATCAAAGCTGTTAAATCTGTGCCATGAAGTATTATTGTCATCATATGCACTCCTAGAGTTTACCCAGCAAACTGCCTTGCCAGGAACCTTCTCTATATTATAACATGCCACCTGCCTCCTGTTACTAATCTGAGAGCAGAATCAGAGTGGGGTGAGGGGAAGGATATAACAACAGGCATAAGTAACATGCCCAAATAGAAGCCATTCCCTTCACCTGGTGCTTCCCCTTTGAATCCTCCCCCCAATATTTCTGTAATCCCTTGACCTTTAATTTGTCCTTAGCCACGACTACTAATTGCCATGGAGATGAAAAGAGAAAGGGGGGGCGGGCAATTTTTGAGCAAGTTATCCATAGCCTGCGTTTCTGTCTTTTTAATATATTTCTTGGCAGAAAGTGCTGATTGTTTTCATTGATCTCTGCTGCTTCTGGTTTAATTTTTCTTTCTTTATCTTGAAGGCCCATGCTTATTCGTCTGTCTTTGCCAGGTTGTTCATTGCTGCTGGCTAATCATAGGTTTGCATTTCAGTTAGTTGCCTATTTTCTCCATTTTTCCAGTCTATTGTCCATATATTTTTCTGCAGATTTTGTCCTATTTGTGCACTGACAAGTGGCTATCAGTTAATGCTAGTATTTCTCCTGCTGGGTTCTTCTTCTTCGCATCATCAAGGGCTTAAGTGGGACTTGTGTGAGGCACAAGCCCAGCTGCCCTCCGCACAGGGTTATGTTCAGTGTTGGAGAGTATCCCTCTTTTGCAGTGGCTGATTTTAATTAAATAACACTTCGTCTCTGTGTTATACTTTAATTTCAGTCCCGTATTGCAAGGGTTGATAATTCCTGGATAAAATATATTTCTGTCCCTTGAATCCATGATTCTAATTTTGTGTCAGGTTCTAATCCCCTGCTGCTATAAATCAGGAATATCTCCATTCAATTGAGTTACTCCAGTGTAGAACTGGTGAGAGATCAGATTCAAGCACTTCTTTATATCTTGCCCTAATTCTATATGAGACTGAATCTCTCAGTAATGGCAGTGAAAACCTTGCACTAATAAAACATATTTTGCCTTTGGATAGCACCTGTCAGCTGAGATTATCAAATGCTTTACAACCAGGAATGAATTAAGCTGCTGAGATGTAAACTAACATCATGATCACCATTTTAACAAGTGGGAATGGAGGCACAGAGAGGTTAAGCAATTAGTGCAAGATCACACAGCGAGACAGTAGCAGAGGCAGGAAGAGAATCCAGAGCTCTTGACTCCCAGTTCTGAGCCCTAACAAGACATAAACATAAAACTTAGTGCCTGGGGGTTATTAACATTATCCTTTCTCAAGAATACTTTTGGGTGTTAGCTGCAGTGTTTTGCCAAATTCCAGTTGCATGTTAAGGTACTGACACCTGTAATTGTTGAGTTGCCCAGTTCACCAAACTCTTAGGGTGCCAGCAGCATGCCAGGTGTATCACAACTCAGAGGCCAGCATTGTAGTTGCTTCAGCAGCTAGGCCTTGTATTAGGACCTGGGTCCTAATAACCACTATTAATAATCACTCAGACACATGGCTAAGTGTGCCAGTATTTTACTAGGGCTGGGAAGGTGAAGGTAGCAGATATTCTAGAGACAGAAGCTTAAATGGCATTCAAAGTGAGCAACAGCAGTTCTGATTTGGGTCCCTGAGACAGTCCAACTCAGAGTCACGGCTCATCAAGTCTGGTGCCTGAGGTGCCCTCTCCAAGGCAGTCCCTATCTCAGGAAACAGGTAATTGCAGATTTCCAAGCCAGGCTCAGCTAGTCTCTCTCATTGGGACCCCTCTGCACTGGCTCCCTGACCAGCTGCTGCTCCCCTGTAAATCCCATGCAGACTTGCACCCAGCTGTAATATCCACATGACTCTTCATGTTCCTGGGCTTCTCTCCCATTCGCAGGGCTACACGTTCCTGGGGCTTCTTTCCAGCTTCCTGCTGCCGTGCAACTCTCACTCCCAAACAGAGCCTGGCCTCTTCCTGGTTCAGTACTTTCCACTTACCTGGCCATGGGAAGGGGGTTTATGGGAGTTGTAGTCCCCTGCTTTGCCTATCTATTCATTCATCCTATCCTAGTGTTGCTTTGCATTGTTAAACTACTGCCAGGTTTCACTCCAGAGGTGGTTGCATTTTAGTGCTGGTTAGAGAAAGTCTGCATGTACATTTAAGGCTACAAGCCTGTAAAGGGATCTGCCAGCCTATGGTAAAATCCTGGTCCCATTGAAGTCAAGCGCAAAATGCCCATTGACTTCAATGGGACCAGAATTTCACCAATGGTTCCTTAGAACCATGTAGAGTCCCATTGAAATAAATGGTACCTGGTGCAAGAAATAATACAGAAGTGTGGAGTGAAGGTACAGAATGATGTACACAGCTCTGCCAGGATCTGTTAAAGCTGACAAGATGTGGATGCAAGGCATTATTATTATAGTTGTATTTATTATTTATTGAGGGTATTAAATTGGCTTTACTAGGCTAACCAGATCATCAGTTTTTGATGGCTTCCTCTTTTTTGTCTGACCTTACTTTATGCCCAGTAAAGCCTGGTATGTATTCTGTATGGATTGTGTCTGTACGTTTGGTCATGTATTCAATATCCGATGAGGCTTTGAAAAAAATAAAAATGGAAATGTGTGTGTGAAATCTACGTGGGAATAAACCAACTATTGGTGAAGTGTTTGAGATTGTCTTCCTGCTATCAGTATATTAATTTGTTTTTCCACCTTGGCTCAAAATAATTCCCATCTGCCTTTACTCCTCATCTAGCATACAAAGGATGAAGTCCCTGTTTCTGAAATAGAGGGACTGGGAAATTTTACCGTGTTAATGACGCATTTGGTTCAGAATTCTGCTGTTTCTGCCACTAGGGTTTAAAATAACGTACAGTCCTAATATTTTAATTGATTCCATTGCAATCAGTCTGTCTCTTCTGCTCATGTAGAGTTTCTCAGTTTTTGTATTCTTCTTTGCCTGCCTGGAATACATGTGTAACTCCCCCTCTTTCTTTTGGTTTACGCTAAAGATGCAATCACATCTTTGATCAAGCTGGTTTTTAATTTATTATTTCTCCCACTGAGTAGATTTTTTTTCTCATTTTTCTGTCAGGCTCAAGGTTTGGCTCCTATTTATCTAGGATATGTTAACATTCTGTTCCTCTTCTGGGCACTCAGTCAACCCATTATATTGCCTGAAATTAAACACTGGGGATTTTTGAGTATTATTTTCTTCATCAACCCAGGGATTATCTTCAACAATTTCAGCTTTTCTCACTTTCTTCTTCATATTTTATGGCTTTTGGAATATTATGGGAAATACCTTTTTTGGGGCTTTGCCTCTCCAAATCTTTCCCTGGATAAACTCCTGACCTGAAATGTTTGAATCACTACCTGCATGCAGGGACCTGAAGCAAAATATACAGTAGGATACTATAACTTGCCCTAGTGAGTCAAAGGTAGAGTAAAAATAGAACCCAGAGCTCTTAACCTCCTCCAGCAAGGGAAGAAAAGCCTTGTGACTAGAGCACAGGACAAGCATTCAGAAGATCTGAGGTCTTGTCTGTCTGTGTTGCTGACTTCTGCTCCTTTTCTGTCACCTGGGGGAAGGCTTTCTGTACATTGTTTCCCACATCTATGAAATGGGAACATTAATAAACCAGCTTCTGTATTTACTGCCCTCAGGTGGATGGAACCAGAACTGAACAACTGTGTGTCATAAGCCTTATGATGTAGACAGATAACGGAGGTTATCCTTAAGCTCAGGAGGTGTGGTCTTGTGACATTGGAACAGGAAGGAATCTGAGTTCTAGGCCTGCTGCTACCGGAAAGTTCCAGGTGGCCACAGTGTAGAACATAATGACAACAGTGAAGTTCACAGTAGACACAGATTTGTTTCATTATCTACCAAGAGTTTTACAAGCCTTAATTCTTTAATATGTGTAAAGCATTTTGAGATGCGCCTTAGGAAGCTGATATAGACGTGCAAAGGATTATTATTAAAAACTCTTCCCTTTTTCTCCAGGAGCTGCTAAAATGCATTTACAGTTTATATCCTTTTTGATGAGCATTAAACATTCCCATGTGAATTAATAAAGTGTGGGTTAGTGGTTTTTTTAGCCCCTTTCCATTAAAAAAAAGTTACTGAGTTTTTTATTATTATTTTGCTTAGTGATTTTTGGATTTCAATAAAAGTAACAGTGTGGTTACAACACTTTGCAAGATAAGTGAAGAGAGATCTTTTCACAGAACAATTATGAAATTTCAAAGCACCTTATAAATATCCTCCTATCTGCATACATGAGATAAGCATATTTTAGTAATAGTTATGACAGGCTAACAAGGAAAATGCATGAGACCACAGTACAGTGCCGTCCCACTCAGACACACACTTCCAGATAAACCAGCTTTTGAACAACATGGTGTTTCTTTGAATGGATGGTGGTAACTGGGGGAAGCTGGAAGACTCGCAGAGATATCAACTCCCTGGAGGTTGAAGGTTATGTGTGTGACAGATTTCTGTTACCCATCTGCCTGAGGCGCATCAGGTGATCAGGCTGAGGATCGTTATGGGAGGAGATGACAGAGCACACCAAGTGTCCAAATTTTAAAGCTTTATTAATGAAATAATAAAACAGCAGCAGCAAGTGCTGGGAATGCTCCCACATCACTCAGAGGAAGAAGGAAAGTATTAGTGCCTCAGCCCTAAACCATTTTCATAGTCACATACACACAACCCGAGGCTGGCCAGGTCGGGATGTAATGTAAGAAGAAGAGAGGAAGGGTGGATGGGAGTTCTTGTCCTGTCCATGGTCATCCAAGGTCTGTTGTGATCTCCAACTTGCTTTGGCTCTCAGGAGGGTTTTTAAGTCCTGGGTTCTTTTGGGGGCATTTTGTTCAGGGAACTCTGTTCCTGGTGCTCTTTGTACCAGACCAAACCGGCTCTCTGTGGCCTCCTGAGCTTTCCCAAAACACACTGGTTCCAGGGATGAGAAAACGGTTGTTTTCCCCCACACTGGCCTTCACTGTCTCACTTGTTTTTGCCTCTCCTGCAGTTCTGTTCCATGGAATCCTCCTTTCTCATGCCTCATCAGGGTGGAATAGGCCCCCATCTTTCTTGGCAGGCAGCCGAGAATCAGGTGTGTGCTGCGGCCTTGGGTTGGAGTCAGTGTCTTGTCTTCGGGCCTAGCTGGAGCATGGAGTTGACTCGTTCTCTTCTCCCTTCCTCATCCCTTTGGCCTCTCGCAACCTGCAAAGGAATCTTCCACTCCACACTCAGACCTTTAACCCTTCCAAAATGACTTGCAATGCTTGCAACAGTGTTAGCAACATACAATGCTGATCTGCCACCCCAGGGGATTCCCTGAGGCAGGGGGCCATTGGATTGTGACTTGTGGAGGTGGATCTCATTTTTCTGAGAAGAGCAAGGACTGATGAGATAGGGAGAGGGTGTTCTGAAACTCTGTCTTCCCTAGCCTAGTGCTAGAACACCAAAGGGGGATGCAGATTGGAGGAGGCACCTCTTAAAGCAAAGAAGAGCTAGTAACCTCATGAAAGGGGGTTCTAGTTTGGATCCTGGTTTTGTGTACCTAGGTGGTTATGGGCCTGATTCTCCTCTTATTGACAGCAATGTTACACCAGTGAACTTCATAGAATGCAGTAGATTTGTGCCAGATTTACATCACTCTAAGTGAAAGAATAATCAGGCCCAAATCCCTACCATTTATTGTTTTCTTTAGTTTCCAGCATATGGGAATGGGAGTCAGGAGATTTAGGGTAGAATCCTGGCTATTTAAATCTATTGTAAAAATTCCACTGTTTGAAATGCGGCCTGGCTTCACCAATAGATTCTGTGTTCTAGTCCTAGCTCTACCCCTTACTTTGTGTGTGTTTGAGGGTCACTTCATGTCTCAATTTCCCTGTCTGCAAAATAGGGATCTCCAGCTGCAAGGGCCTAGATAAGGACAAAGTTTTAAAGATCATTGTTATTGTTACACATTTACAAGCATAAAAACACCTGGTTATTTAACACCTCTTGATGGCTCCCCATAGACCCTCCTGGGAATATAGTATCACAAACCTTTAAAAGGGCCTTCCAGCTGTGACAGACTCATTGGTGCCCTTTTATTGCTTCTTTATCATGTATAAAGATTTTGTTGGTCTGTCTCTGACTGTGTTTTTACATTAACATATCAAAGTTTTTCTTCCCTGTTGTTGCAGGATGAGTCCTCAGAGGCCTTGAGAACTGGAGTGGGAATTTTCTCAGCCCTCAGTTGAAAGGGTGGAGGCTTTGATTGTGTCACAAAGAGAGTTTTTTCCTAAGTGTCTTTCAGGAGTTGGCACTAAACAGCTATTAACAAAAACCTGCCAAGACCCCAAAGTGTTTTTGTGATGGGTTGCTGGCTGTACTCACCACTGGATGGTGTTGCCACCTGATGGTTTTGGGGATTAGCCAGGTCAGGCCAAGGCCTCTTCCAGTGGTTACACCCCATCAGTTTCTCCTCAGCAGCCTCTCACTCTCAGGAGCTTCAGCTGTTCTCTTTGTGACTCCGCCCTCCGGTGAGGTCACTATGGTGGACAAGGGCAGTGCATCAAGGTTCCTGCTCTCCAGCAGTCTCAGCCACTCTTCTCCTTCACTGCCTCACAGTGCCACTCCCAGAGTGGCTGGCTCAGGGACCCTCTGTACACCAGCCATAGGGTTGCCAGGCATCCATTTTTTGACCAGAACATCCAGTCGAAAAGAGACCCTGGCGGCTCCAGTCAGCACTGTCAACTGGGCTGTTAAAAGTCCAGTCAGCGGCACAGCGGGGGCCCAGGGCTAAGGCAGGCTCCCTGCCTGCCCTAGCTCCATGCAGCTCCTGGAAGCAACAGCCAGGTCCCTGCAGCCCCTAGATGCCTGGGCAGCCAGGGAGGCCCCGTGCGCTGCCCCCACCCCAAGGGCCAGCTCCGCAAGTCCCATTGGCAGGGAACAGTGACCAATGGGAGCTGCGTGGCAGTGCCTATGGGTGTGAGGGCAGCATGCAGAGCCTCCCTGATGCCCATGCATCTAGGGGCTGCAGGGACCTGGCTGCCGCTTCCCAGAAGCCGCGGTAAGCATGGCCAGAACCTTTCACCCCGAACCCTCTCCTGCACCCCACAAGCTGCCACAGCCCAGAGTCCTGTCCTGCCCATATCCAACACCCCCCTAACATCCCAACCCCCTGCCCCAGCCCCCTTCTGCACTCCAAATCCGTCATCCCCAGCCCCATGCCAGAGCCCACACCACCAGCTGGAGCCCTCAACCCCCCCACACCCTAACCGCCAGCCCCAGCTTAGAGCCCTTTTCTGCACCCCTAATTTCTGGCCCCACCTGAAGCCCACACCCCAATCACCTGCCCTGTCCCAGATCCCTGTCCTACACCCCAAAAACCTCATTCCCGGCCCCACCCTAGAGCCCGCACCCCCAGGAAGAGCCTTCACCCCCTGCTGCACCTCAACCTCCTGCCGCAGCCTGGTAAAAGT
This sequence comes from Gopherus flavomarginatus, assembly GCF_025201925.1. Taxonomy (NCBI): domain Eukaryota; kingdom Metazoa; phylum Chordata; order Testudines; family Testudinidae; genus Gopherus; species Gopherus flavomarginatus. The sequence goes on along the minus strand of NC_066624.1, from coordinate 38,368,526 downwards.
GAGTGAGGGTGCAGGAGAGTGAATGGCAAAGAGACAGGGGATGGAGCAAGCAAGGGTGGGGCCCCAGAAAAAGGGTGGGGTAAGGGTGTTTGGTTTTCTGTGATTAGAAAGTTGGCAACCCTCATCAGTCAAGGTTCATTCCCTGCACTTTGCTGCCTTTCCATGAGCCATTTCCCTACCTCCTGACCTTCCCTACTCCACTGGGTTTGCCAGTCTCTTCACTCCTTCCTCCCAGGGAGTAACCTTAGGCAACTCATCTCTGCAGCCCATCCCCACAAACACTCCTCCCTCTTCCCAGGAAGTGTCCGCAGCCTTTGCCAGCAGCCACGTTTATTGACAGCATCCTGGCTTTTGTAGAAGCTCCACCTGTCCCTCCCAAGGGAGCTTCTCTCTAATTAGCTGCCTCAAGCCTAAAGTTCTCCTGTTTGCAGCTTAATTAGCTGATTGGGCCCACATGGCCTAATTCAGCTGTTGTGGAGCTAGTGTGAGGAGCACACCCCATCACAGTTTTAAACTAAAACTCTCTTCCTCTCTCAGCTGATTCAGGACTCCAGGTTTCCATCTCCTGAATCTTGTGGGGTTGTATTCCAGCAACTTCCATAGTCCTCCAAGGAGTCCTCTAGGAAAAACAAAGAAGGCATGGCTGGTGGCATAGCAATTTTGAGTGCCTTGCATTCTAGGAGCTTGCTTTGAGACAGTTGAAAGGGCCTTGATTTTCCAAAGATAGGTGCCCAGCATTTTCTGAAAATCAGGCCCTTTTAAGCTAGACTCCTCCAAAACACTAGTCAGGCTACCTCTAACATACAATTACACTAAAGCTTTCCTCCTTTAGATTTAAAATTAACATCCGTCCACCCATCCATCCTTCTGGGTTTTCGTTAGATGTTGTAAGAGGTCATAAGCTTATCTTTTTTGTTGCTGCAGGTGACCTTTACCACAACCTGACCTAGCCATTGAGGTTCCCACTGTGTAGTGGCAAAGCATTTTTTCTGGATAATGATGTCTATAAGCATTCACTCCTTCCAGGCAGTAGGGATGATACCCAATGTCATTGGCACCTGCAGGTTCTCAGGAGGGTTTTGGTTTCCACCAGTCATGTCTGTGTAGATTCAGAGGATGACACTGTGGGAATGATGAGGCTGAAGGCAATAGCCAGGACTGTGAATTCTCCAAACTGCAGTCACTAGGTTTTAATTCTATCACAAGTGTTCAAAAGTCTGCATCTTCAGCAATGGAGATGGGGCTGAAAGATTTGCAGGCAATCGTTACCTCCCAGGTTGTTGCGCTATTCACAGGGCCAGAGGAGGAGTAGAAGAGGGGGCAGTTTTGTCTCTTCAACTGAATGATCCCTGCCTCTTTTACATTGTGTTTTTTTGGGAGCAACTGCAGAGAGGTCACAGATGAAACTGTGGAAGCTGGAGGAATCGGAGTGTGTTAAATGGAATGTGCAGCACTAGATGGTACAAACCACTGCTGGACAGACTTGGGGTCAGAGATACCGCCTGCCTCCATTTCATCGGCTGCTAGATTAATGTCACAAGCACACAACCTGGGTCTGATTAGAGGGCTCGGTCCCAGCTGGTTTTACTTATGACTTCTGCAAATGCTTTGTTTGCAGCAAGAGCAACAAGCTTTCTGCTTATCACTGAGGTCCCATGTAGTGTAATTCTGAAAAGAAGAGGATCACTCAGGTCGTTTACCACCTTCCGATTACAGGTTTTAAACACTAGCAGCCATGGAGCAGGTGGCAGCAGCGGCAGAGGAGGGGGAGTCATTATCCTCTATTGTTTGGGCTTGGGAGAAGTCTCCCTTTCTGAAGTCAATTTCTACTTTTGGATATTTTTTTCCCCTTTTCTTCTCTCACTTTCAGCTTCCACCAGGAGGGCAGAACAGAACAAGCTGCTGTCAGATTTCTCTTTCCCTTTTTCTCAGTGGATTCCAATTCTAGTCCGTGGCAGAACAAGCTAGTCTCTCCAGCGGGAAGAAGTAGTTAATGAGTTAGGGAACCTCCCCCGCTGAAGGGCAGTCAGCCTGTTTCAGGGCCACTGAGCTGCATGTGTCGGCAGCAAGGGGGAAAATCAAAGAGAGGGGGAGCAAGATGTGAGGAGCTCAGAAAACAGGATTAAAGGGACGGTAGTCAGTGGTGGCTGTTTGGAAGGGGGCTTGTAACCGCAAGAATGGGACTCCAGTGGTTAATGGCAATACTGGCGCGAGCAGAGGTGATGACCATAAGAGGCAGGGCACTGGTATTTCTAGAGGCCCCTTTGGGGGCCTCACAATAAGTCTCAATCCTGATCCGTGGGCTGCCCTTCCAGTGAAGAAGTCTTAGCCAAGAGGGTTTTAAAATGGTGGACTCTGAACTACCCTCAGAGAAGAGAGGGTCTGGGAGTGGAGTTCAAAGTGCACGGGTGACATTCTGCACCTCTAAGAGGCACAGCACAGAACTCACAGTCCAGAGCAAGAAATGGCTGGTCCTGGAAATAGAGAAGCCTCCGGTGCAATTTAGACATCCCTGGCATCATGTCTAAGTCACCACAGCCTCCCTAGGCTGCTCTATGGGCCAAAGTGCAGCCTGGAATCTCTGCAACACTTCATGTTGCGGCTGTGCCCTGACATGCTCTTCCTGTCCCCAGTATACAATGCACTCCAGGGCTTGCAAAAGGGGTCCTTGGAGGAGAGCCTTACAGCTACCTTCCACAGCACCTGCACTGGAAGGATTCTCAGCCAGGCAGATAACAACATAAGAACAGTCATACTGGGTCAGACCAAAGGTCCTTCTAGCCCAGTGTCCTGTCTTCCAACAGTGGCCAATGCCAGATGCCCCAGAAGGAAGGAACAGAACAGGTAATCATGAAATGATCCATTCCCTGCCGCCCATTCCCAGCTTCTGGCAAACAGAGGCTATGGACATCATCCCTGCCTATCCCAGCTAATAGCCATTGATGGATATTGGGCTTTTAGTTTGCTCTGGCTCTTCTATCTGGTGTAAGGGAGTTGGAGTGGGGATGAGGATCTCACTTTGTGTATCCCATAGATCAACAAGAGGACAGACTTGAAGATCCCAGGCCATCTCCATGAAGGGTCTAGGCCTCCACACCACTCTCACGCTTCCTTGTAGATAACCTCACTTTGCTGGCCTTAGTCCTCTCTCCCCACATCCACCCACTGAAGGTGCAGAGTGGGCAGTTACTGTGACTCCATGCAGCAGTTACTAGTGAATTGCTTTCCTTTAGAAACCTGCTGGTTATCCAGGACAACATGCTGAGGATATCTCCTCCCATCCTCCCACAGCCTAGCCAACAGCTATAATCCAGGGGTCGGCAACTTTCAGAAGTGCTGTGCCGAGTCTTCATTTATTGGCTCTAATTTAAGGTTTCACATGCCAGTAATACATTTTAGCATTTTTAAAAGGTCTCTTTCTATGTCTATAATATATAACTAAACTATTGTTGTATGTAAAGTAAATAAAGTTTTTTAAATGTTTAAGAAGCTTCATTTAAAATTAAATTAAAATGCAGAGCCCCCTGGACCAGTGGCCAGGACCCGGGCAGTGTGAGTGCCACTGAAAATCAGCTCACATGCTGCCTTCGGCACGCGTGCCATAGGTGGCCTACCCCTGCTATAATCCCTCAGACTTACAGTGGTTAGGTCCTTGGTGGCTAAGGGGAGCATGTGCATGAGCATTGCTGCAGTGCAAAGCAGAAGGCAGCTCAGGGCCCTCTGTCCACCTAGTCTCTCTTTGCTGGCTTGCATTTGAAAGCTGTGGGGATGCCCTGATGCTCTGTTGCAGGGATGTTGCTTGTTGCTGTAGGGCTCTGTGATTTACAGCACCAGAGAAGAGAAACACCTCAATCATTGCCTTTTATATACAACTGAAAACACAATAATTGACTGCAGTGTCAATTAGAGGAAGCAGGCAGCACCCCCAGGAATGTTTGCGTGTCTACTCTCAACCCAGCAGCACTGCAAGACTAATAAACCAATCAATAAAATAACTCTTACCTTTAAAAAATAAACAAATAAAAATAAATCACTATTATAAACACCACCACCCACAAAGTGCGCTGTAATCAGCCTCTTCTTCCCTGACCAGTTCTACAGCCCATCTCCTGACACTCCCCTTCAAAAGGACACTGTCAGCGTCTACCCCCTGTATGGGTAAGGCAGGGGAACAGATAATACCCTAAGTGCAGTTGTATCAGTGCTTCTGTGAAGTCTCCTGCACATTCTTACATCATTCTGACAGAATTTCTAGCAGAAAAACTTTCTCAAACTAACTCTCTCCTAGCTCCTCAACCCAGGATAAAAGCAGCTTTAAACTCCCCCTTCCCCCATCATATCTATCTATATCATGTAATATTCCAGGATCTCAAAATTTTGTCCTTTTCACCCACCAAGACCCTAATCCTGGAAAATTTACATGCATAACTTTAAGCATGTGAGTAGTACCATAGATTTCACTGTGCTGAATGAAAAGCATGTGTATGTCTTTGCCGGACTGGGGCCCTCATGTGCAACTGTAAAAGAACTCATATTTAAAGCACAATAACAATATTTTTTCCTATTTAAACTACAAGTATCGCTTTAAGGTTATTTAAGCAAAGATTTTCTTTTGCTCTTTGCCGTTTGTGCTATTTCTGCACTTCAGCTTGCACAGACAGACTAGTCCAGGGGTCAGCAACCTTTCAAAAGTGGTGTGCCGAGTCTTCATTTATTCACTCTGATTTAAGGTCTCGCGTGCCAGTAATACATTTTAACATTTTTAGAAGATCTCTTTCTATAAGTCTATAATGTATAACTAAACTCTTGTTGTATGTAAAGTAAATAAGGTTTTTAAAATGTTTAAGAAGCTTCATTTAAAATTAAATTAAAATGCAGAGCCCCCCAGACTAGTGGCCAGGACCCGGGTAGTGTGAGTGCCACTAAAAATCAGCTCGCATGCCGCCTGTGGCACATGTGCCATAGGTTGCCTACCATTGGACTAGTCTATTTTAGTCTAGGTTCAAGTGAGTTTCACTTTCAGGCATTTGTGCACCAATGCTATGCTATAATTTTGGGGTTGCACAGGCTGCAGAGGAAACATTTCTTTCTTTAAAATAACTCTTTCCATTGAAATATTTCTGCTCTTAAATTTTGTAAAAGTTTATCTTTATAAAACATACATTTGGAGGGACAAATTTGACTTGACAGAGTCCCTTCAAGGCAAAATTTCTTTCTGGAAGTGGAGCAGTAGCTTAGTTTTTATTTTTTCTATTAAAGATAAACAGATTTGTTGACATTACAAGTTTTTCTCACTCAGGTAAATGGCTTTTAATTTCTATATCATTTGGTTACATAAAAGAAAACTCCAGTGTAGTGAAAGAAAAATTCTAATTACCTCATCTAATTAAAAAGTGTCTTAATTATACTACAGAATAATTAATTTATTTTGATACTTACAAATTAGACACTCCCCCATGTACCTCTAAGGGCCATGGGAATTAGGAACCGTAACAATGGGAATCCGTCTTTGAGAAGACAGTGCTCGTAGGATTTACCTTGGCCAGGCACCAGTCTTGCTCATGAGAACAGGGATTCCATGGTGGTCAATTATTTGGCTGGAAATCCTGAACTGGCTCACCAAGTCTCAAACACAGAATGGTCCTATGCTATTTCTGTCAACAAAATGCATAATACCAATTCACACAAGTGTTTATCCTGCATAAAGCACTGGGGAACCATCCCTCTTAGCCTGTGCATACCAATTTGCCAGTTAGTTTCTGTGTCCTATATCAATGTCTTCTGGTAGTGTCAGATAATGCAGGGTGAGGGAGCGATATAGTTCAAGTGAGAGTGCTACATGTCCCATTTTGAGATGGGCCCAAATCAAAACTCTAGCTCCAAACTCTCAGGAGATCAGACCCACAATTCTTGTCTAGTCCTATCTCTATACTGTGCAGAACCAAACCCATGGACCTGATCACCCTCATACACCAGAAGCTTTGTGGCTGGGACTGTCTCTAGTCCCATTGTACACAATGCTTTTTTACACTAGTTTTGTTGAAAGCAGGTTTACAGCAGAATGTTATCCATCTGCTTACAAAACTCCTATGCTGCACAACAAGTGCTATCCAGAACCACTAGCTGAGGCCTCTCTTCACATTTGCATCTTCACGGTCCCTATTAAGGGTGCAAGCATCTACTGAAGAAGTGCTTTACTTCCTCTGGGATGTAACATTTCTGATAAATTCCTCTGGGATGTAACATTTCTGATTCCATTTATTCCCTGTCTGATCCTCTCTCTCTTTTTTTCCAATAGGCCTTAGAGTAAACTCTCCATTAGGCTGCAGTGGAAAGTGTTGGTTGTCACAGGCATTGGTGGTATGCAGTATGGATACTGTTTGCAGTATGGATTTTTAAAAGATATCTTTTTAACACAAGTGCTCAAACAATCTTAGCTTATATATTAGGATATAGTATTACTGTATAATGCACACCACCTCTGAGACACATGACATCCAGAGAGCCGTGTTCATTACACTGCCTAGGTTACATAGGCTGAAGCAGATGCCTGTGTTGTTGTTGGTGTAATACTAATATATGGTACCATACAAGTAATACAACTTGGGTGCATGCTCCTCTCAGCCACCAGGGACCCAACTGCTATAAGTCTGAGGGGTAAAGGCTCCATAGCTATTGGCCAGGCTGTGGATGGATGGAAAGACTCTCCCTTGGTATGTTGCCCTGGCTAACCCGCAGGGTTTACCTTAAACTTCCCAAATGCCCTGGGTAACCCTGCAGGGTTCACAGGACTCTGGCTTCAAAATCGCTTCCTTTTTAGTTCCAAACATCAGCATCCAGCATACATCGCAGCATCAACTGAACAGTGAAGGAAGACAGGCATGAATTTGCAGCATTCGTGCAGGACCTGATGGATGCCAGCAGTCATCTTTGATTTCTCTCTGCATCAGAGGATTCTTTCCCTCAAAGAGGTATTTTAGAATTCAATGTAATTAAAGTTTCTGAAGCACACACATATGTCACTTGCATTCTGAGACTGTGTAAGCTCCTTAGACAAGCTCTCTCTTACTCTGTGTTTTATATCACCTAGTCCAATAGGACCCCAATCCTATTTGGGACTTCTGGGTGCTACTGCAATCCAAATCAAACAATGGAGGGAAAATTACAGTAAAGGCAGTCACGAATCTGGTAGTTAAAAGGATGCAGCCAAACCACAGACCCGCTTTCCAAGGAGTTTGGCTGACTTCAGCGAAAGCTATCAGTGCACCTCATTTCTTCCTGTAGCAACTCTCTCTAATCTCCAAACACCCATTCACGAGCTGTAGATAAGAGTCACATTTAAATGCGGTCAGTCACACACTACTGCACAAGGAAGTGTGGCAACATTACACATGCTACTTACTAATATAAGACTTCCCATAACAGTAAACTTCTTCCTTTGACACTTTGATATCAAGTAGAAAGAAGAAAAATTCAATTACTTTTCACATTCTTAATAATATTCACTTATCTTTTCCAGTTTTTTATATTGAAAACATGCCTGAGTTTGAGAAGTCTACAGGCTCTTTTCCCTAGTAGAATTCAGCAAACCTTATGCTCATCCCCACTCATCTCCTTCCCTGTGAGGAATTAGAAAGAATTAATAATAAGGAATTTGAATAAAGTTTTTGTTATTTCACGGCCAGGATCCACTTCCCTAACCTCTGCACTTAGAGCGACATCACCAATCACTAACATATATTGAAAATAAATATTCTTTGTCTCTCCTACCAAGACTTTTCAGACTTAGCAAACTGATCTTTCAAAATCACAATAAGGCAAGGGATATTTTCTCTCTGAATCACTCAGCTAGAAACACAATTTTGAGAAAAGCAAAGTAATGTTTCCTTTTCACTGTTTCCATTCCATTCAGGCTGATAAATTCCTCTGGGATGTAACATTTCTGATTCCATTTATTCCCTGTCTGATCCTCTCTCTTTTTTTTTCCAATAGGCCTTAGAGTAAACTCTCCATTAGGCTGCAGTGGAAAGTGTTGGTTGTCACAGGCATTGGTGGTATATGACTTTCTGTTTGCAGTATGGATTTTTAAAAGACATCTTTTTAACACAAGTGTTCAAACAATCTTAGCTGATGGCATCGACCAAAGGACATTCCAGATACGTCAGATTCTCAGCTGATCAGGTAGGTGGCCAGCAAGTGAGTGATGGGACTTTATCACAAAGGGGCTTACCCAATAGACTGTGCTAAGACTCTGAAAGAAAGCAAAGCCACTCTGCATTCATGCTCTTCTGAGTACTTCTGTGGGCAGTTGGCAGAAGGGCACTGAATTAGTTTGAAAACAGAGGGAGTATGAATCTTTGCCTTGTAATCCATTATTCAGAAGGGAAGGCTCACTCACCATTTTCAAGTTCTTGCAATAGCAAAATCATTCTGAAATGTTTAAGTTTACACTAGGAGGAAAAAATGGCCTCATGAAAATGACTCCCTAGATTTGTCAGACTGCCATGACCTTCATGTATTTACTGCATTTGCCAGCCACAATTTTGGGTCATAGTCATCATCCTCCGTTCTACTGCTCAGCCCCCTTGAGCTGGCATGCCAATGCAACAGCGCCCCCTTTGGCCAGATAGAGCATTTTACCAGAGTTCATTCAGTCCTCTTGCATGAGTCCCGCGGGAGTATGTGGGTTTTCTCCCTATCCTTGGTGGGGTCAGCTGCTCCTGGTGCTCATGGGGTCTGGAATCTCTCTCAGTTCTTAAGTCTCTCAGGGGTTAGTAAAGGAACCTAGGCCCACTCATTCCAGCTTAGGGCCCTTAGACCAGACAGGCTGAATCAGGCCTCTACAATTCCTCCTGCTGTGCCCTGAGTTCCTTCCTACCTCCCGTAGTTTTTCCAGCCTGTAGAGCCAATCATCCCTTCTCAGGGTGCTGTCTCTGAACAGCTCCTCAGCAGTTTGCTGGCAGGAGTTACCTTCTTCAGCTTGCTTGCTTCTTTGGGAGCCCCCCACACTACCCTTTGCCTTCCCAGCTCTTTTAGTCTCCCAGCCGCTGTGAGGCTGCCAGTCAGCACTCACAGGGAGGACTTGCATTAACCCCTTGGTTGCTGGGTGAGCATCGGTATATACACCCCATGACTCCCCATTTCTTCACTTTCACCACTCACTGTGTCATGCCCAAATCAGCTTGTAAGCTATTTGGGATAGGGAACTGTTAAGTCCACTTTGTACTGCTCCAACTTTTGCAGGTTTAAACCTGCCTTAAATGACCAGTTGAGGATTCTCCCAGTACGGGGGAGTCCCCAGGGGATATGCTCCTGCACCATCACACCTCTACTGGGCCAGGCACACTTGTGCTGAGTGCAGTTCATTCAGGATGGGATCTGAGCCTGTGTATTTCCTTTGTCTGTAAAACGCCATGCACCCTTATTACTGTGCTGTATAAATAATAGCGATGGATGACAAATACACAAATTGTACATTGCTACCGTGGGTGATATTCCTTCCTGACCCTGATCACTGTGGGGTCCTGAAGCATGAGCCTGGATTACCTGTGTCTTGGAATCATCACAACAAACATCACTTATCTAAGTATACAGACACTTCCTAAACCCAGATAGAGCATTTGCCTCTGTCTTTCTGTGGCAGTGAATTACATAGGCTGATTAAAATTGAATAAGACTGTTGGGTGCATGCTAAAGTTTTAGATTTGACAACAAAAGCAGCTATAGCAGACCAGTAGCTAATTGCACCCACCACAAACAACCATATCCAAACAATAAAGATCTCATGGCAACCTCAATCCCCCTCTGCCCCCAAGTCCTTCTGATTGCCTCAGATTCACCAGCTGTAACACAGATTGAGTAACGATGACTGACCATTCTTACCATGAGACTCCACCTGAAAGGTGTTGCACAGGTATGTAATCCCGCTTCTCCTCCACACACTGCTGCAAAAAGGAACTGCTGTGGTCCTCACCAATAGGGGCTAGTAATGAGCTATAGCGAAGCCCTGCAAAGGATGCTCCACAACCCATGTATGCTGTGGCATAGGGCACCCGCAGGCTGTCTGCAAGGGCATGCATGGGGTGTACACAGCCTGGGGAAATCCTGGGGTCATGAGCAGTGGTTTCAGAAACTACTCATATCTACTAGTCACAAGCCCTATGTAAGCATCGTGGAGGAGGCATGGATCAACCACCAGACTCTTTGCATCCTGATTCTGGGGAGCAGAACATCCCATCCCCCAGGTGGGTCATTTAAGCAAATCCAGTTTACTCAGAATTTACCTTCAGCACAAAGTAGTATTACAAGAGCAATTTCACTGGTTAATACCACTCACTCATGCTTAATGACCAGAGCTGCACCAGTGAAGAGATTTACATTGATTTAATTTGCCTTGCACTTGTCTGTTCCACCCCCCAAGTTTTCCACAGGATTCTAGAGAACAGGAATAAGGAAGAAACAGAGATTAGGTAGCAAACACAGTGTTGTGGTTATGGCTCTGGACTGGACTTCAAGAAACCTGCATTCAAATCCCAGCTCTACCACTGACTTGTGGTGTAACCTCAACCAAGTCACCCAACTCTGTGCTTCAATTCCCCATCTGTAAAATGGACATTATAATTTTTTTTGTCTTGCATGTGTATTTAGATTGTAAACTCTTTGGTCTCTTTCTATGTGTTTGTGCAGTGCCTAGCAAAATGGGGCCCCAACAGGATCTGTGGGGTCCTATTGTAATATGAATAATAACAATGAAAACCACACACAACAAAACCCATCAAACTCCTTCTATGACACAAAAAAGAGACACAAGGAAAAGCTATTTTTTTAAAAAAAGAAAACCAAACAATAATGATAGGCTATAAAACAGCAATAAAAAAGAAAGGAGAGTAAACTGAGGCATGCAGGCAATTTAAAACAAATAAATAAAACTGAAGAAAGTCCAAATTTGTTTTCACTTGGTCTCAGAAAACAAATCTGGGGCAAAAAACCCACAGTTTGGCTAAAAAAAGACATCATGGAAGGAAAAAGATTGACAAATACTTTGAGAATCAGTGTTACTTTTAACCAGCTTGAATATTCAGCTTGGCATAAAAATATTCCTTCAATTAAAAATTATTAAAATTAGCTCAAAGTAGTTTTTGGTGTATTCACTGCTAGAATTTAATAGGATCTTGTACTCAACAAAGCTTTGAAGCAAAAATAACGTCTCAGGAGCTCATTACGCAGTAAATCCCATCAAAACCACGGTCCCACCATGAAATTAACACAATTTGCAAATCATTATTGCAGAGTTCTCTCCCTCCGTCCCCCGCCCCATCATGTTTTACTTGAATCTGAGACGCCGTCCCAAAGGAAAACAAGCCGCCACTGGAAAAAAGAGAATTGTATCTTGAAATATCCTGAGCTGTGAACACAACACTGAAGCAGCACCATACAATTGTCACTATAAACAATATATACAGGGAAGAAGCTGCCAGGCAAACTGTGAAAATAGAAAAGGATCAAGGGATCCAAAGGAAAATATTGGTTGAGAATGTGTTTTGCTGTGGAAAAGTTTGAAGCTTTTGCTAGTCTCAGCTTCTGGAAATAGAGAGGAAAGTTTTCAGTTTTCATCCTGAGTCTTAACACGGCTGAATTAATTGGTTATTTTACAGGACATGCTCGCTCACAAGTATTCATAAAATATATATGGCTGGACAAAGTTTCACTTTAATGAAATACTGATTCTTATTTCCTCCTGGCTGAACTGGAGGAGGGAAAAAAAGGGCAATCAATAGACTCTGAAACAGACATTACTCATTAAAATCCTAGACTGTCAATACAGTATATGTCTATCACTTAGGAGACTAGTGAAGTGTCGTCAGTAAAGGCACTTTGCCATTGTAGCTGTTGAACACTTTCGGTGTATGCTAAACCTTAGCAGGTGTACTCTGCTTTCAGTGCTTCTTGGATGTGAGAGAAGGTCACAGTTAAGGGAGACATATTACCCTGCTTAACTGATTTCACCTAAATGTGAAAACCAGTATAGTCTAGTTAGAGAAAAGGATCCATAGAGCCCAGCTGTTACTTTTAATGCAGTATGTGGAATATTAAACTGTTTATCTTGTTATTGAAGCCATAAGGAGGCTCTTTCATGTCATCATTTCTATTTTATTTTGTTTAGACTCCTTCATTAACTTTTCATATGGAAGATCTGTAATTTACATCTTCAAAGAACTTTCAAAATGTAAGTTTTAGGAACGACAAGTGCTGTATGTGTGCAGTTCCTGTCTGATGGCAAAGTCAAATCACAAGAATACCATCAAGAGTTTTTCTTCTTTTCCTTTTATTTATGAGTAAAACACAAGGGACTTAATTTGAAAAAAAAAATTAGGATCTTATTTTGACTTGCTATTAATGAGTACAAACTGAAGGTTAAAACAGTGTTGGCATTGAGACACTATAGAAGAATTTATATTTTATGGTCCGAGGCAAAGACCTCTGAATTAATTAATGCATTATACTGTCCTGAGACGTGAATGTTCTGCATACATTTATTGATACTAGAGCCATACCAGCTATTTTGAGATCCTAACTGTAAACAGTCAAAAAAAAAAAATCTGCACTACCTGCTTTCATTTTCTTCTTCGTTTATGTTTGAGAGAAGTGGCCTTATTTCTGAAGACAGGCAGCCCCAAAGTATATCTACAGAAGTCGTTTGGACTTTGACATGCATCCTTATTTTCTTATTACCTTTTTCCAGTGAGAGAGAGAGAGAGAGACTTTAGAAGGACTGGTTCATATGAGAACCTTCAGCTTGCATAAGGCAGATTTTAAAACATTTGAGTGAAATCTTGGTCCTACTGAAGTCAATGACAAAACTCCCACTAATCTCAATGAGGTCAAGATTTCATCCATTGAGTATAATAACTCCCTTCATATCCAGTCCTTTATAAAAAAAAAAATTCCCTCTGAGACAGCTAAATCATTTATTCCCACCTAACTCCTATGGAAATGTTTCATGAGTAAAATAAGCAAATGGTTTGCCTGGAATGGATTAGATGCAACAAGTTGAGTTTAACAATCAAGAGATGTAGAAATATATCATCGTTGGCAACTGTTACTCTTGGGAGATGCTCAGATGGGGGGTGGGCTAGGGGCACATGTGTAGAATCAGGTCCAGCCCAAGCTTCAACTTCAAAGCATTGTCTATACAGCAATTTTTACAGCCTAAGCGTGAGCTCCACTAGCCCAGATCTGTTGACCTGGGATGGGATGCTTACTTCGACAAGCTATATAAGAGCTTAGATAGACAGATGGATATTTTGCTACTCATATGCTTAGTCTGAGGCTAGGTGACTCACTAAGGGGGGACAGGAGGAGAGGTGTCAAAAGAGCCAAGTACATTTCATTTATATCAAAGAGGTATACTTCAAAAAAAGAGGCTTGAGAATGCTCCCAGGGATCCAATCAGTCAATAGATGTACTAGATGCACGTGGGAAGCAGTATGGTCTAGCATGCACAGGGCACTAGATGGGGAATGAGGAGATGCAGACTCTATTCCTGGCTCAGACTCTAGCATGCTGTGTGATCTTAGACAACTAATTTCTCCAGTTTGTTGCTCTGTCTTGCTTCCTCACTCTTTGTCCATCTTGCCTATTTGCAAGAGATTGCAAACTCTTTGGGGCAGTGACTGTCTCACACTATGTATTGATATTGTACCTGGCACATTGGGGCCTCAATCATGCTTGTAGCCTCTAGGAGTTACTGTATAATAAATAATAATTTTAATAATGCACACCTGAGGTCCAGTGGCTGTGGCTGAAGTGTTCATTTTGGAAAGCCGGAACAGCTCTCATCTAAAAAAAACAGTCCGGATGAAGAGACACTTGTGAATTGATAACAGGGTTGATGTTTGAATGTGTATTGTGAAGGGAGGAAGAATTCAGAACTACAAAGGAAACTAAGGACGAAACGCATGAACTGTTCCAGGATTTTATGGTTTTATTGTTTGAAATTAAGGGAGGAATGAGAGACTGAAGGATTATTTGTAGTGTTGTTGTAGCCATGGTGGTCCCAGGATAGCAATATAATGTTTTGGAAACTGGAATTCTAAAAATGCTGACCTAAGTGAGGAGTTTCTGAATAATATTAATAAAAATAATAATAAATCTGCACTTAGTTAAAACATACCATAAAAGAAGAGACTTGGTTCTTTGGTATGGAAATGGAATTTGGTAGAGATTGAGGGGGTGAGGGAAAGGAAAGACATGACTTGAGCCAAAAAAGAAGGAACACACTACAGAATAGATCCGGAGGTTTTCAGAGGAATGGGTTGGATATGGCAGATATTATGGAGCCTATGAGAAATACTTGTATCTAGAGCTGGGTAAAAATATTTAGCTGAAACTTTTTTGAGGAGACAAAAGAAATGTAGATTTGGTGATACCGAAACATTTCACAGACTCATGGTGATTTCACTGAATTATTTCAGTTAAAAAAAAACCAACTAAAGAAAATTGTTCAAATTATTTTTTTTCACATTTCCAAAGGGAAATATTTCAATTTTTCCATTTGAAACAAATTTTTGTTATAAAATTTCCTTTAATTTTATTTTTAAAAAATCGGAAATGTTTTAAACAGTCATAATTGAAATGAAATATGTTGATTTTGTTGACCCCAAACAATTATTTCTCACTTTTTCATTTACTGAACTTTACTGAAAAGTGGGAAACAATTATTTTTGGTTCCATCCCAAATGATTTCCTTCCCCAGAATTGCCATTCAAATAAAAAAATGGTTATTTGAACAGCTCTCCATGAAACACAACTGGTCAACATGAAAACCCAGCACAGCCTTTGCGCTGGGGATGAGCACACCAATTGGATCACAATAAGAAACAGCCTGAAAATCTCGTCAAGGTCTGACTAGCATTTTTTACACCATTATCCTTCAGTTTCATGTGCCCCAGCACTGCCTACTTTTGAACAGAAGAGAAAGTCAGAGAAGTACCCCAAGAAAGGCTGTTCCAGATCTTTCCTCTCCAATTCTGCAGACTCATGAAGTTCAGAGAAGCTTTCAAACATTTTAGTGTTTGACTGGATGTAAACAAACTTTTTTGAAGCTTACCCATCACTTGGAATACAGAAACAGCAGGAGGGAATCAGATAATCGATGTTACCTATATTACCTATGCTAGGACTTCATGATTGTCACTGTGCTGCACACAAGGGCCACAGAGATATTCACAGAAGCAACAGGGATAGAACTCAACTCCTCCTGCTCCAAAAGCACTAGAGCTAAAGGAGAATATCCATCATCCCTTACCATTACAGGGACTATGACATGCAGCTGAGAAGTCCTGCTACTGTCTAGCAGGAGAAAGTGGTGCAAATACATTCTATAAGATAACTGGTATGTGAGCAACTGTGATTAAATTGTTAATATGCGAAAGGTAGGGGCCTGATTCTCCACTCACATCAGTTTCACAGTGGTGTAACTGCACTGATGGCAATGAAATTATGCTACTCTAAGAGCAGAGCAAGTATATGGCTAATCAGGCCTTAGAGTTGTAAGAACTATCTATTTTCATGTGGCAAATGCAATTTCACTATGAAAAACATTATTTTTCCAGACAAAAAATGAAATTCATCAGCCATTCCTCCAAGACTAAATATTATCATTTTGACTATGAGTTGTTTATTTTCCCCTTGAAAAATTCACATATTGTTGTGAAACAGAGAAAAAGTTAAAAGCAACCCTCCCACACGCAATTTCTCATGTTACATGCAATGAGCAGGTAATATTTTTCAACAGAGGCATGCAAATGTATGTATAAAGGTGCACTTCCATGGCCCAGCTTAAATGGCTTGGAATGTTATGAAGCATAGACCTGCTCAGCTGCCTTTATTAACGATGATAATAACAATTAAAATAGAGTAGCTAAAGTCTCTGTTTATAAAAACACCTTTCATCTGAGACTCAGAGTTTTTTTAAAAAACAGTTGGCCAAGCCTGTGAGATGAGTGCAAAGTTTGATGTCAACTTTAAAGATGGGAAAACTGACACATGGAGAAATGAAGTGACTTCCTCAAGATACTAGGAGCAAATCAGTGGGAAAACTGGGAATAGAATGTAGGCCTTCTAGAGCCCAGTCCTCTTCTCTAACTACTAGACAGCACTCCCTTTCTGCTAGTAGGAAGAGCACCTCAAAAATATAACAGTAGAAACAAATTTCACAGGCAGCAGAGACAGTCACTGCACCCTAGCTCACATGCATTCTCCTTAGTCTGTTCTCTGATACCACCTAATCCAAAGTCCACTGGAGTCCATGGAAATATTCTTGTTCATTTCACTAGGCTTTGGATCAGCACCACAATGCACGACACATGTGAATTGCTTTAGTAAAGACCTGAATGTTCTTGAGGGAGATAAGTAAAGAATATAGGAACAGGATATATCGGTCTATTGTTTCAAGAATTTCCACTTGAGAAAGGTAATGGAGGAAGCTAGGGTGATGTAGAACTTTGACAGTGGAGGCTGAACTAAGGAAATAAGACAGTAATTCTTGACTTTATGGTATAGTGATGTGCACAGCCTGAAAGGGTTAAAAGTCTACATTTAGCCTGGGCTTTGCATTCCAGGAAGGAGGCTTTGAAGTGGATAGAACATGGGCAGGAGAAGTAAAAGCAAGCTGGATTGATAGGAAATTGCTGGGCTAGTGAATAATACAGAAGGAGACAGTAATTGTTGAGGGAGATTTGATAAATTGTTTCAGAGCGAGGTCAAATATTTGTGGATGTCACAAAAGCCAAATGTCAGAAAAAGGGCAAAATGAAAGAAAGGTGTTTGCCAAAGAAAAAAATCTAAGAGGTGCTAGAGGGAAGAATCAATAGGTCTGATATCATGTGCCTTAGAACTGACTCTTAAGAAAGCCAAATTCTGCTTCAATTACATAGGTGAAATAGCAAGATCTGTTATGGAATATCTGAGCTATGCATAGAGGATTACAAAGCAAAGCACACGAGGGCACAAATAGAGGAATAGCTAGGAACCAAAGGTAAGTGAGAAGGGGCTGAGGAAGAACAAATTAGAAAAGTTTGCATTAAGACCCTCCATTTTCTGCCATGAACTGACACTCACTTGGACTCAAGGTCAGAGTGAAGGGACTTCAGAGTGGAAAAGGCAGAAGAGATTGAGTGGGCTAAAAAGATCTAGACTGGACTGAACAAGGTGCCCAGGTTGTCTAGTTGTTGAAATGGTGAAGGCAGCTTTTATATAATTTATGATTTGGTGGATGTAATGCCTGGAAAGGACCAAGGATCAAGGACTGGAACATCTAGAGGCAGAGATGACTGGACAATGTTTAGTAACCACTGACATGCATCTGAGGAAGTGGGTATTCACCCACGAAAGCTCATGCTCCAAAACGTCTGTTAGTCTATAAGGTGCCACAGGATTCTTTGCTGCTTTTACAGATCCAGACTAACACGGCTACCCTCTGATACTAGTAACCACTGAGTTATGGATGCCCATCAGTAGCATGTCAGCCAGTTTAGAACATCAGAAGAGCTGCCCAAATGCTGGGGCTTATTGCCTGGTGTGCTGGATGCATGAGATAAGAAATGGAGGGAAGAACAGATTGAAAGGCAGAAGAGCTGAGAGTTGAGAGTGGATTTGTTGGAAAGATCCAGGTTTGGAGGCTGGGACAAAAAAGGGAATAAAGAGGGAACATTGAGTTAAACTGGTTCTATTTGGGATCTTGGGAAGCCATTTAGCCTGATCATAGGCTTCTTGCAGTAGTTACACTTGTGAGGGTAAACACAGGCAGAAAACTGAAAATACAGGTCTTTGTTAAGCATGTTTAAATTAGTGATCTCCAGCTATAGTGATGGGGTTGTCAGAATGCTAAGGACAACTGTAGAGTTTTAGATGTGTGTGCGCTACTGAAACGATGAAGAGGAAGGTTCTGATGCTGGTAGTTCAGCAAAGAGCAGAGATTTGGGAACTAGGGATCTGCATTTGCAGAAGTTAATGAAGGAGATGAAAGTAATTTGACAGCAGCAGGAGGGCCAACACAAAGGCCCTTGGCTCTTTAGAGACATTAACAGAAGAGCAGCATGAATGCAGAGGAAAAACAACAGTTCGGGAGTATTTGTTCAGAGCTGTAAGCAATTTTCTCTGAGGTGTTCTCATCCCTTTTGGGTTTGCTTTGTGTAAATATGCCAGTGAGCTGATTTACTGGCAAGAAAGCTTATGAAAACAGCATATTTTAAGCAAATGAGTAGAAGGAAGGGTTGGTGCTGAAGGTACTGGACTGGGACTCAGGAATTCTGGGTTCAAAATATTTAAAGGTTCTGATGTACCCGATTCACATTCTATTGTATACTTGATTCAATGTTTCAAGCATAAAAAGCTCTTTAACACATTCCGTCCTGCCCCTCTCCTGCACTGAAAAAGACACCACACAGCAGGTGAGGGCACACTTTACCATCCATGGGCTCTGAGCATGTTGGAATAATCAGCATTCTAAGAGAGCAGACAGTGGGGTCAGGTTGAAATTTGCTGTGTGCATATTTTCAAGTTCAGTTTGTGTTTGCAATTGACTAGTTACTAGATCAAAAACTAGCATTGTAGCCGTCTTAGAGATTGAGACATTGTCCAGCTGGGCTGGTATCGAAGGGTGGATCAATGAGGCCTCTAAGTTTAAGAAGCTTCCTTTGAAGATACACTGCTAGACTTCCCAACCAAGCTTACTTCCACTTCCTGCAGATTAGAGAAGATTTTGTAGCTGTAGTGAGCAACAGGGCTTTCTTCCAATGAAAACAAAGGAGGTCGGAGCAAGCTGCCTCTCTTCAGAAAAATGAAACCACCGCCAGACACCCTGCCTGTGACTGAGGCTAATTATAGCCAGGGCCACCCAGAGGATTCCGGGGGCCAGGGGCCTGGGGCCATCAGCGGCAGGGGGCTCCGGTGGACCTCCCGCAGGCATGCTGCGGAGGGTCTGCTGGTCCCGCGGCTCTGATGGAGCATCCGCAGGCACGCCTGCGGGAGGTCCACCGGAGCCGTGGGACCAGCAAGCGGCAGGGGGCCCCCCGCGCGGTGAAATGTCTAGAGCTGGCCTTGTTCGGCGGTGTGGGGCCCTTCCCTTCTGGGACCCACTGCTGAAGTTCCCCGAAGACCCGCAGCGGGGGCCCCTCGCCGGCGAATTACCACCGAAGCGGGACCCACCACCGAAGTGCAGCCCACTCTTCGGCGGTAATTCGGTGGCAGGGGGACCCTGCCGCGGGTCGTCGGGGCACTTCAGCGGAGGGTCCCTGAACTGAAGGGCCCCGCTGCCGAATTACCGCCGAAGACCGGGTTGCACTTCGGTGGCAGGTCCCGCTTCGGTGGTAATGCAATGGCGGGGGGTCCTTCCCCCTGGAGCGGAAGGACTCCCCCGCCAGCGAAGACCGGGAGCGGAAGAAGCTCCGGGGCCCAGCCCCGCAAGAGTTTTCTGGGCCCCCGAGCGAATGAAGGACCCCGCTCCAGGGGCCCCGAAAAACTCTCTTGGGGGGCCCCTACAGAGCCCGGGGAAAATTGCCCCTCTTGCCCCCCCCCGGGCGGCCCTGATTATAGCTGGCCTGTCACCTCCACCCCCTAACCCCAGTCCCCACCTAAGCCCTGTTATGAGTGATGGTCCAGTGAGTGCAGTCTCAAATCCAGTTTTGCACGAGGCTCCAGCCTTGCGAAGGGTAGAGAAATACAAGCAAGGAAGCATGAGCTAGAGAAAAATGAGTAATTTTTTTCTTTTAAAGAAAATAAATTAATTACCAGGCAAAAATAACCTGCAAAAAATCTCAGGAATGTACTGAAGTAACATTCCAGGATAGCGTATACAGGAGACTATCGCATCTCCACCATGTGTAAAACATGAGCGCAAAAGCAATCACTGATGAACGTTAGACCAATCAAATGGAGGAGAAACTAAGGGAGATAAACAATGATCAGGTGAATAAAATAATTAACAAAAATCTTCACCCAAAAAGCCAAATCCTGCCTTTGTTTGCACCTATACAGCCCCCCAGTCCCTCAGGATTGAGCACATTCCTGCACCCAGTGGAATCAACAAAAATGTTGGCATTGACTTGCGTAAGTGCAATATTAGAACCATTGACTTCAGTGGGATTGTGCGGATGTAAGAAGCGGATCCAATGATCACTGAATCCAGTCTTTACAGTGACTGCAGTGGGCACTGGATCAGGCCCTAAGCAAAGGCAAAACAGGGCTTCAATGAGATATATTTAGGGGGAAAAAAGTTCAAAGTATTATCAACATATCAAAGCTTTTAATGCAACCAATTGTGTGGGCAGCAGTGGTGGAGGTGGTACATTTTTAAGGACTGTTTCATGTCCTCTGTTTTTAGGCCCAGAAAAGAGAAACAGCAAACCCACTAGAGTGAATGTGTGAGGGCTGTAGAGTTGACTTTGTTGTGAAAGATGTAAATGAAGCCAGGATGAAGCCCACAGAAATGCACTGAAGACTTGATTGGGACAAAGCAGGTACTGTAATCTTGATATGCTGTGTCTGTGGCATACCAGTTTGACAGAGGCAGTGTTTCCCAGTGGGTAGAACAGAGGGTTGGAATTCAATACCACTGGCTTCTATTTTCAGCCCTATCACAGATTTACTGTGTGACAGTGGGCAAATCACTTAATTTCTCTAGGTCTTAACCTAAACCATTTTATAATAGACTAAATAATATTTACCTACCTTGTCGGGAAGTATTATTGTTTGCTTTGAGTTCCATGGACAACAGGTTCTGTAAAAGTGCAATATTCTAACAGACTCTTTCCCAAAGCTCCTGTGTTGTCTGAGCTTGCTACTGCCATGGTAACTCACCCCCCAGAAGAGCTATGATAGAAATCTCAGTCATCTGTTGCACATCTGCCTCTAAATCAATGCTAACCCTGCATGTCCATTATTCACGCCACTTGTGTGATGCTGTTTTGATGGATGACTTAATAGAGCTGCTACCAGATCCCTGTCTATACGTATTTCATAACAGCAAATTGATTTACATCGCTAAAACAACTTCTGATAAATTAGTGAGACTTGGGTGTCGATGTGCAGAGGAAATTTAAGTGACATAAATGAGCATGAGAGAGATTCTAATGTATTGTTTTTTTCCCCCCAAGTAGTATCATAGCACGATGACTTCACCAGGCAGTACTGGCAAGTAACAAGATGAGATTTGTATCCTTATCCCTGTGTTTCCCTCCAACTGCTGAGCACACCATGGCATGTGCAGTCTCTACTATTTTAAACTGGTTGCTATCACGCAAGCATTCAACCAGTAGGCAAACGTCAAAAAAGTAGATCTAACTTCTTTTATAGAACAGAAAAGGGGTTATAGGGGAGAGAGAGAAAATCTGAGCCTATATGTGGTTATAGGACCAGATACTGGATACTGCAAAGCTTTACTTGTGCAAATAGTCCAATGGTTTCATTGCTTACTCACCAGAGTAAGGTATTACAGAGCTTAACTCTTAATGCTCCTGGGCTTCATTCTTCTAAACCTAGAACAAAGATAACATGCAAATTCTTAAACAATAATTTTTAAGACCCATATTGTTGCCTCTACTTCTAGGCATAGAGGGGATGAAAATAGTGGAAATCTGTTTTTTTCCCCCAAAATCTGTTGCAGAAAGGAAAGGATAAAACAGCTGAGATAGCATGACATGATATTAGCCTTCTTGGAACCTGCAGATGACCACCCATGTGAACATTGCACAGACAGATCTTTGGGAAAAAGGTACGGCCAGTGGACAGCCACTATTTACATTATTTTCCTCCTGGAATCTGATTCTCCCACTCAGGATATGAATTATGTCCACTGGTTTCAATGGAGATTACTCAGCTCCAATAGCAGAGAACAGGGCAAACAAAATAGGGAAGCACCCAGGTTGAGCAGTACTAAATTTGATATAATACATTCACACACCGGTTCTACTTTCAAACACCCTTGGAAGATGAGGCTGGTTGCGTTTGGGTCCGTGCATGGAGCAGGTCTGCTCTCCTGGATTGAAAGGAAGGGGTAAGGCATAGAGTAGTGCAGAGGGGCACATATGTTGATATCTCACCACTCTGCATCTCAGTTTCCATCTGTAAAATGGGGACAATGACACTGACCTCCTTTGTAAAGTGCTTTGAGATCTACTGATGACAAGGGCTATACAAAGAGCCAGGGATTAAAGTACTCTGCAGATGCCCAGTAATCTGTGGGATTTCACCACAGATCTCATGAAATCTATGAATCTAGAAGGCACCACCCTGCACCCCTACCACAGTCAGGAAGACCCTGTCCTCAACGGCTAATGCGAAGGGAACTCCACAAACTGAAACTTGTGGCAGTACCCATCGTTGCTAGGGATTTTACTCCTAGGGCCTTGACATGGCCCCAAACACTCACAGAAGTGGTTCCACTGAAGTCAATAGAGCTACTCATGTAAGTCCTAGTCAGCATGAGCAAAGAGTTGCAACATCTGGCCTGTGGCCTTTTATCATGTCGGAAAGACTTGCAGACATGATTTAAGAATCCTGACTGGCTGACTTGACAGTGCTTGTTACCAAGTCCTGATAAGCTGGAACATACAGACATGTATGAGTGTCTCAGAATATGTCAGAACACGCATTATAATTGAGCAGGGCCAATCAGAAAGCACACTGTCTTAATCCCTGACCATGGAATGGCAAAGGTGATCAGATATTTGCCAATATACCAGCGTCTTTGATGAATCTACTAAATATCATGTATTGGGCAATAAAAGACAACCAATAACTTAATGATTTACAGAATGTACTGTAGATACAGGGCCAAATTCCACCTTGTGTTACATTCAGGAGTTCCCAGTGCAGCCAGTGGGGTGGCATGATTGCTAATGAGGGGCAGTATTTGGCCCTCAGTTGTATAATGACCATTTTACAAATGTATCTGTATCAAGAGGCCTAATAACTGTGATTTTAGACTTGCATCCGTATTCCCAACCTTACAGGATCTTTGCATTAATTGCTGTTGTCTATATGGTTCGTCTTCTGTACAATAAAATGAAAATGAACAAGAAAACATTCACAGAAATGACAATTGAATGGTGACGTCCCGATCAGGGGGTTGATCAAGGAGCTCTCTGATGCATGACAAACTGATCAAGGAGTTCTCTGATGTTGGAGTAGAGATGTATCCTTTCCTTACCATTCAGGGAAGAGAATAAAGCTCTCATCATAATAACTTAATTTTATTGCATTTGAGTTTTCTGCTTTAATCACAATCTGCCCCTGCATAGCTCCCACCACCTGCTTTTAATGAGACCAGTTGGCTGACAGGCCTTTACAGGATGAAACATGACTCCACGGCTGCCTACTTGTCTTGAGTAAACTCCTTAGCAGTTTAGAAGCTAACCTTATGTTTTGTGACAATGCATTAATGATGTCCTGGCCTCTGAAGCAAAGGGGGATGCTTGGGTGCTCAGGAAGGTTAATATCTGCGGGAGGGGGTATGAGTAATTTGGGCCAATTCCCAAAAGCTGGCACTCCAAAATATTGACCATCTATTGGTTAAAAGCCTTTAGAGCTGGCATGGCTAGAAAGCCAACTCCCTTAACAGCAACATAAAGTCCCCATGAGGCTGGTGTCCCCTGCAGGAGGAGGGAGGACAGGACTCCTGCTACCATTATTTCTTGCAGGCTCTGGAAAATATGGAGTCTGGTCCTTTAAGAAAGGAGAGGCTGCCATTGCCTAGCTGTGAAATGCTCCCTCTTCTTTCCCTGCCTTATTTATTTACCTTTTGCCAGTGACTCAGGCATCAGCTTTCTGGCATCAGCCTCAATGGGACTTGAAGCATATGCTTAAAGTTAGGCACATGCTAAAGTGCCTCGCTGAACTGGACCCTGAGTACTAGGACTGTAACAGAGGGAGCAACTTGTACAAAGTTCTCTTCTGTGCACAGGAAGCCTGGATTTTAGAATCAGAGCCTTTGCAAATACATAGGCTCTCATGACAAGATGCTTTTTGTTTAACATATGCAGGTAGATGTTGAGGAATAGAGTTGTGACTGGCAACTCCAGAGGCACTGAATAATAATCACCTTCACTAACTCTCAAAGGGTTGCTTTTGCCAGTGCAAACTGTGAGCAATTTATTCACAGAGCTGTGCTGCGGATGGATAGTTCTGCTCTATTTTTAATAAGCACAAGTAGATAAATTACCAGAAAAGTTAGCTAGATGGGCCCGGTTGATCTCCAGTGGATAACAAGTAATAATGATATGTACAACTGCCAGGTACAAATGGCTTGAGGACCGAGGCTGTTTGGCAGTAAGAGATAAATGATAATGATCTTGATCATGCATTTCTATAGCACCCTTCATCCCAAGAAATACCAAGAAACACTCTTAAAACCAGCAAAGATCAGTTATAACAACATACCCTCAGATCCTTCTCCGCCTCCGATCCTGGACTATACTTCATATGCCTGTCCTGCAGAGGGGAAGGACTGAGGGATTGGGAACTTGGTTGTTAAAACAAAACACAGTATCAAGGGAAGCAGCACCACTGCCAAACAAAGGTCTATGAAGCAGCGCTTCCTACATTCTTGAAATATGACCTGATCTTGCAAACCCCCTTACTGGTGAGTAATTCAACTGAAGTCAGTGAGAATACTTACAAAGTAAGAGTGTGAAAGATTAGGAGCATACTGAGTGTACTGATAGTGCAGGTTTCAGCAGTATTTTAATGAGCCCTGGGAATCAGTCATCTATAGCCGGGGTCATTTAGCAGACTGTCCAGAGAGGTGGTAAAGTTTAACAAATATAGGAAAATCACCCCAATTCACCCCTCAGTTTGATGGCAGCATTTTAACAAGGGCTCCCATTCCCCTTGCTACTCAGACATCACTGATAATAAAAAAACAGACAACCTATACTGAGGAATTATTCCACTTGCATGAGGCCACATATATGCTGGGGTTAGGCAGTTATTGGATAGCACTCAAACACTACACAACAGTGTATGACAGGAACAGGGGCGGCTCCAGGCCCCAGCACGCCAAGCGCGTGCTAGGGGCGGCAAGCCACTGGGGGCACTCTGCTGGTTGCCACGAGAGCGGCAGGCAGGCTGCCTTCGGTGGCATGCCTGCGGAGGGTCCGTTGGTCCCGCGGCTTCGGTGGACCTCCCACAGGCACGCCTGCGGGAGGTCCGCCGAAGCCGCGGGACCAGCGGACCCTCTGCAGGCAAGCCGCTGAAGGCAGCCTGCATACCGTGCTTGGGGCGGCAAAATGCCTAGAGCCGCTCCTGGACAGGAAGTGGGGAATATGTTCTATTTGACACCTCAAGAAGAATTTAGGGGGGCAGAATGTAGTTGTAGGAGCTGAGGAATATTTTGGGGGGGAATTTTGTCTTTTGCTCTACTTGCAGAATATCCATTGTGATAAGCTTGTGACAAATCATTGTGCAGAATTTTTTATACTATGGATTGAAAATAAAGGTTATCAGTTCAATCTATATTTCTTACTAGGGAATGGTCATATAACTTGCATGACACTATTTGTGTTCCCTGACTGGATGAGAAAGCAGAGGCTTCCTGAAATTCACTTTTGTGAATACCATCCCAGTAAGCTGGATGACTAGAATATTGGTGAAAAGAGAACAGAAATGGAGTTCAAACATGGCCACGATATTTTCGTTTAGAATTCTAATGACTATTTTTGCACATTGTTTTTCATTGTTCACACACTTCTAGTATCAGGAGGCAGTCGTGTTAGTTTGTATCCACAAAAACAACAAGGAGTCCGGTGGCACCTTAAAGACTAACAGATTTATTTGGGCATAAGCTTTTGCGGGCAAAAAACCTCACTTCTTCAGATGCATGGAGTGAAAATTACAGATGCAAGCATTATATAATGATACATAAAGAGAAGGGAGTTGCCTCACAAGTGAAGAACTAGTGATGACAGGGCCAATTCAGTCAGGGTGGATGTAGTCCACTCCCAATAATAGATGAGGAGGTGTCAATTCTAGTAGTTATCCAAACTGGAATTTACTAGGGCTTCTGGCTGAATCTTAGAAAAAGTGCAGTAGGATTTTTAGTGACCACATGCAATCAGGCCCTTGCTTTTTCATCTTATCTGAAAGATGGCATCTGTAGCTGCATAGAGAAAAATGTCACCCACTGAATCACATAGCAAAAGTTTCTGCAGCAACTAGATATTTCTTAAAAGCCATCCATCTGAGTGACCTGAACTGACCATCCTTTTCTTGTGAGAACTAGCAGAATCACAATCGAAGGTGAATTGGTTGTAGGATCCAGGTAAGTTTAAAAACAAACAACAACAACAACAACAACAACAAAAAACATTTATCAATGTAAAATATAGGCAAAGACCACACATCACTTCTGTCTCTTTTGTATTAGCTTATGGACATATTTGATCATTTGTTTAGAACTCAGGTAAAATGACAGGAACTTGTATGCAGAGGCTTTCACAAGTCAAATTGGCATGCATCGAGGCCGTGTGGTGACTGGTGTGCCAGCTACTGGTTTATCTCAGTGGAGTCTTGGCATATCTTGATACATCCTTCAAGCATAGGCAGCTGCATTTCAGCATTCCAACTACATTTTACTGCTCACAAATTAAATATTGCTCTGTGAACTCAATATAACTCATGGATAAACAATTAGAAATAAAGAAGGAGAAATTATCTCAGAAGCATCAGCAGCAAAATCTGCTATTCCAGAGCTAGATTTCCCTCACTCACTAAGCAAATGGGGATCAAAAAGAAATGCCAAGCCAGCACTATCCAAAAAGGACTTGCTGAGTGTCTATATCCTGGCTGACAGCTGCTCCAAGCACAATCTCTTGGCTATGCTCTGACTGGATTTTGGTGAGAATCAGACCAGGGGCAGCCATCTTCCACCTATCACTCATGCATTTGCAGATGGGCACACAGATAGTGTACAGAATTTGGCTCCATGAATGTATTTTAATGTATACAAAAAGGGGCGTATTGCTGCAAAATTCAAATCCAAATTGAATTTGAAATTGCCTAAAATGTCACTGGATTAGGATGTGGGGCTCAGCTGTGTCTTATTAAGAGAGAGGTCAGCTGCAACCTTCAAATCTGGGTCTTGTTCAAAGCGTGGGTGGGCTCTGCTATGCAGTTTTGGTTTAGATTCACGCTAAAAGAACACAAAAAAATTCTCCCAACAAAACAACTAGTAGGGCAAAAGTCTCATAATGCCTGCATAGTCTGTGCTCATCTCAGGCATAGAACTTTCATAGACATCAGTGGGCATCCAGCACCTTGCAACCATATGGTTGCATTTGCAGCCATAACGAAGATGCTGGTGTAAAAAGTTCAGGCATTCCCTAGGCCCTTCCCCTGACGCTCTCCCCCACCCTCAAAGTCTTGGCTGGCATTGTTTCATTTCCTTATAGTTTACTTCATGTGCGTGTGTGCGCATGCAGGTTGTGTTGGGATGTGTGTGTTACATTTTTTTTCAGTTATACCCCTGTGTGTGGCTAAACAAACACTTTCTACATCCTTAGAGGTCCTACCTTGGGCCAACGGCATTTTCCTGACTGTGAACAAAAGTAATGCTTAGGAGCAGGTATGCATGCAGCTGGGCACATTCAAAAAAGTTAGCCCAGTAGTTCCCAACATATTGGGCTGCTCGCCACCCAGGGGAACATGTGACTTCTTTTAGAGTAAGACCGTGCTTCCAGCTCCGTGTCACGTAGTCTGTGGCACAGTCCGGTGGTGTTAACAAACAGAGACTCTCAGCTCCAGACAGTGCAGCTTTCCATGCCCCTTTCTTGGACTGGGCCCATGAGATTACACTGTGAGGATTGGGTGCAGCAGCTGTAGAGACACCAGCAGAGATTGCTCCTCTCCTTCAGACAGGGAGGAAATGGTCAGATTCTTGTCCCTATAGCAAGAGTGGCTGCTGGGTGGGGGACTGAAGCCAAAGATCAGGGAGTGACTGGTAGTCATTGAACCTGGCTGCTCTTCCCTCAAAGAGCCTGTTTTCAGCTTCCACAGAAGTACACAAATAGCCCAGATGCACAAGTGAATCCCTTTGCTAGTGAAGGGAAGGCAAAAGACACCTCCTGCATACCTGCCAATAGTCCTTATCTGTTGAGACACTCCTGGCATTTGAAAACTCCATAAATTGATTGTCTGGGGACTGTATGTCAGGCAGGTGCTCAGCAGCAGGCACGTCTCTCCCTTGCCTCTGCAGTGGGCCCTGTAAGGTTGTTGGAACCCCCAACTTATCTCCAGAGCTGTAGGACACATGAGGTTTCCAGAGCCTCCACCCTGAGCAGTGGTCTTTGGAACCACCTCCTCCACAGAGGAATGGATGAAGGTTGGGTCATAAAGAGGCAGGGGCTCTGTGATGGGAAGCCCATGGCTCTGGATTGCCTTGAATAGCTAGAACCACACCCAGAATCCAAAACCTAAGGTAGCAGCTGCACTGCTAGTAGCTGAAGGCAGCGAATCTTTCAAAAGTCCTTTTACATGTTTGTAATGATTCTGAACATAAGTTTGCAATAATTATAATAGAACTAACCACAATATCATTTCCTACTGAGGTAAGCTATAGATTTGTATAAAATATGTATCAAATTAATTCTAGATTTTTAACTTCAGAGCAGACAGGAGTGTTTTATTGTAATGATTCTGTATTGACATAACAACAACTTTCAGCTAAGCGGTTAGGACTATATATTTCCCTCATGACCTGCTAAAGCACTGTAAATTGAAATGTACATTAAAAACAGTCAATCTTTCTTTGCTAGAAATGGGGAGGAGGAATTGACTCTATTTTTATTAAAAAGCTGGTATCTTACGGAGACTAAACTACATTGATGAGAAGTCTCACCAAAGCATTCATTTCAGATAAAACAGAGCTCCGTACAGGTAAAAGCAGAGCAACATCTTCCAGTTCAAATAAAGGAAAAAGACAGTTACCTTTTTCCGTAACTGGTGTTCTTCGAGATGTGTTGCACATGTCTATTCAGCTTAGGTGTGTGTACTCACCACATGCACTGGTGCTGGAAGCTTTCCCCTCAGCAGTATCCATTGGGGACCAGCTCCAGCACCCCTTTGGGTGGTGCACACATGCCACAGTATAGAGGGCGCCGCCACCCTCAGTTCCTTCTTGCTGGAAACTTCAACAGTGGGGAAGGAGGGCGGGTTGTGGAATGGACATGAGCAACACACCTTGAAGAGCATCAGTTATGGTAAAAAGTAATTGTCTTTTCTTCTTCAAATGCTTGCTCATGTCCATTCAACTTAGGTGACTCTCTACTTAGGAGTTGGGTAGGAGTTCACGGCTGTGTAGATTGCAGCATAGCTCTGCCAAACCCATTGTCATCCCTGGCTTGCTAAGTGATGGTGTAGTGGGTTGTGAACATGTGCACTGAGGATCACGTCGCAGCTTGACAGATGTCCTAGATTGGGAAGTGTGCCAGGAAGGCCATCGACAATGTCTGCATTCTGGTCGAGTGGGCTCTGATGATTGGCAGCGGAGGGACTCTCACCAACTCATAGCTGGTCCAAATGCAAGAGATGATCCAGTTAGAAATTCTCTGCATGGACACTGGGAGGCCCTTCACCCAATCAGCTGTAGAGATGAAACGCTGAGTCGACTTATAGAAAGGCTTTGTCTGATCTATGTAGAAAGCCAGGGCCCTTCTTACATCCAAAGCATGAATGTGCCTTTCTTCACTAGTCTCATGGGGCTTAGGGAAGAAGATCGGCAGGAAGATGTCCTGGCTTATGTGGAAAGTAGACACCACCTTGGGAAGGAAGACTGGATGGGCCCGGAGCTTGACCTTGTCTTTATAGAAGACCGTGTTCTCAGGTCAGGGCTTGCAGCTTGCAGACTAACCTTGCCAACATCACTGCCACCAGGAAAGCTACCTTCCATGATAGGTGAGACAGGAAGCATGAGGCCAAAGGCTCAAAAGGCGGGCCCATGAGCCTGGACAGAACCAAGTTGAGATGCCACTAAGGGACCGGGGACCAAACCTGAGGAAAAAGTCTCTCAGGACCTCTGAGGAATCCAGCCATCGTGTCATGGGAGAACACCATCTGCCCTGGGATTGGTGGATGAAAGGCAGATATGGCTGCCAGATGCACCCTGCTAGATGAGTGTGCCATGCCCTGGTTCCTCAAATGAAGCAGGTAGTCTAAGATCGACTGCACTGAAGAAAGTGAAGGGCAGATGCCTTGTTTGGCTGCTCAGCGGGAGAACTTCACCCACTTTGCCAGGTAAGTCTGTCTAGTCAAGGGCTTTCTACTCTCAAGGAGGACCTTCTGGACCCATTCCAAACAGGCCCATTCCTCAGGGTTCAGTCATGCAACATCCATGCTGTGAGATGGAGGGATGCAAGGTTGGGGTGCAAGAGTCAACCGTGATCCTGTGACAGCAGGTCCGATCAGTTTGGCAGTGGCCTTGGAGGGATTGCTGACAGGCTTGATAGTGTCCCGAACCAGTGCTGGTTAGGCCACGCCACGGCAATCATGATAACCTGAGCCCTGTCTCTCTTGATTCTCACTAGGACTTTGCTGATGAGCAGAATCAGAGAGAACGTGTACATCAGGCTTTCTGCCCATAGCAGGTGGAAGGCATCGAAAAGGGAACCCTTCCCCAGACCCCTTCTGGAGCAAAACCTGTGGCACCTCCTGTTCTGCCTGATGGTGAACAAATCCACTTGGGGAGTTCCCCACCTCTGGAATATCATGCTGGCTACATCTAGGTGAAGCACCCACTCGTGGTGAGAGGAGAAGTCCCTGCTTAGGTGATCTGCTAGCATGTTCCTGGCACCCGGCAGGTGACATACTTCTAGGTGTATTCTGTGGTTGACGCAGAAGTCCCAAAGAAGGAGTGCCTCTTGTCAAAGGGCCGATGATTACAGCCACCCTACCCCTCCTTGTCTGTTGATGGACATCAGGGCTTTGTTGTCTGTCAAGATTCTGCCCACTCTGCCAGACAGTTAAGGTAGGAAGACCATGCATGCCCTGCGCATTGCCCTCAGCTCTTTGACATTTATGTGTAGCATCATTTCCTCTGGGGACCACATACCCTGGGTCTGGAGAGTGCCTAGGTGCGCCCCTCAGCTGAGGTCCAAGGCATCAGAAACCAATACGACTGAATGAGGAGTGCTGATGAAGGGAACTCCTTCCAGGACTTTCTCAAGGTTGGTCCACCATCACAGCAAGGTAAGTATCATCCCGGGGATGGAACAACCTTTTCTAGGTGGTTTCTGGACTGGAAGCAGACCGTCGTCAGCCATTGCTGCAGGGGTTGCATCCAGAGCCTGGTGTGGCACACCACACATGTGCACGCTGCCATGTGACCTAGGAGGCACAGTCAAACCCTGGCTGTGGTCAGGAGAAACGCAGAGACTTCTGTGATGAGGTCCGTCAATGCCCTGAATCTCTCCAGCAGCAGGAACACCCCAGCACAGGTAGAGTCAAGCACCGCTGCGATGAACTGTATTGTCTGTATCGGAACTAATGTGGATTTTTTGTTGTTTACCAACAGGCCGAGGCAATGGCAAGTGGCTAACAGCATCACAACATCCCTTTGGACCTGGGACCTGGAGCTGCCCCTGACCAGCCAGTCATCGAGGTATGGGTAGATCTTGACTCCCTGAAGTCTGAAGTAAGCCATCAATACCAACATATACTTGGAAAATACCCATAGTGCTGTCACTAGGCCAACCAGGAGGACCACAAACTGATAGTGGTTGGGACCTACCATACACCAGAGGAAGCATCTGTGTCCCTCGAAGATGGCGATGTGGAATTATGCATCTTTGAGATTGAGGGCAGTGTACCAGTCTCCCAGATCCAGGGAAGGGATGATGGAGGCCAGGGAGATCACGTGGAACCTCAGCTTCACTAGGAAGCAGGTCAAGTCTTACAGGTCCAGGATAGGTCGCAGACTGCCCTTGACCTTTGGGATTAAAAAATAATGGGAATAGAACCCCTTGTTCCTGTATTCTAGAGGAATGACCTCCGCCGCACCTAGCTGAAGTAACCCCTTTACCTCCTGTGTGAGGAAACTCTCATGAGAAAGGTCTCAGAAGAGGGATGGAGAGGAGGGGTGGTAAGGAGGGGCAGAAAGCAACTGAAGGGTGTAACCCCGTGCCACAGTACTGGGGACCCATCTGTCCACTGTTATAGATGCCCAAACAGGGAGGAAAGGAGAAAGGTGGTTGGTAAAATAGGGGAGGGAGGATCCTGGGAACAGTCTGGTAGGTCACCCTTGGGCATACCCTCAAAACGAGTGCTTGCCCGCCTGCTTATTGCAGGCCACGCTCAACTGAGAAGCCTGCAAAGGCTGTTGGCTAGAATGCCATTTGTAGCCTCTGGATTTCTTATAGGGAGGCTCCTGGCAAGGGTGGCTCCCCTGGCCCTATGGCTTGAACCGCTTGCAGGCAGGGCTGGGAACATACAGGCCCAGCATTCTAAGGGTTGCGTGGGAGTCCTTTAGGCCATGGAGCTTATTGTCCATCTGTTCTGCAAACAGGGCTTGCCCATTGAAGGGAAGGTCTTGCATTGACTGCCGAGCCTTCATGGACAAACCAGAGAGGAGCAGCCAGGATGCCTAGTGTGTGGCGATGGCTGAGGCCATGGTTTGGGCAGCAGCGTCCGTGCATCTGTTACCGCCTGGAGCATTACCCTGGCCGCAGTCGTGCCCTCCTCTATAATTGCTCGGAACTCTTTCCAAGAAGCCTCAGGAAGAGAGCCCTCAAACTTGGCCATGGCCTGCCACATGTTAAAGTCATAGCACCCCGAGAGGGCTTGATGGTTGGCCACCCTCAACTGGAGACTAGAGGACAAATAAACCTTATGCCCAAACAAAGTCTAGTCTCTTGGAGTCTTTGTTATTAGGGGTAGCCCTCGGTTGACCCTGTCACTCCCTGTGGTTAGCTGCTGCTACCACTAGGGAGTTGGGAGCAGGGTGGATGTACAGGTACTCATGGCCTTTGGATGGCACAAAGTACTTGCGCTCAGACCTCTTGGAGATGGGGGCAGGGAGGAAGGAGTTTGCCACAGGGCATTAGTGATCTCAGAGACTCCTTCACGAAGGGGAAAAGCCACCCTGGCTGGTGCTGTGGAGCAGAAGACATCAAAGAGAGAGTCCGAGGGCTCCTCGAACTCCTCTGCCTGAAGGCCCAGGTTGGTGGCAACCCTCTTTAGTTCCTAGTGTGCTCTAGCATCATCTGGAGGAACAGGGAGAGGGGGCCCCATTATAGCCCCATCTAGTGACAACAAGGAAGATGCTGTAGGGTCCTCCGCAACCACTGGTGTCCTAGTGGCTTGCTCCACTGCTCCCTCTGGGACCTGTAGAGTCCTCATGCCCGAAGCTTCATGCACCAGAGGAGGGCAGGAGAGAGAAGCAGCTGGTATCTCTGAGGCTCTGGACAGCACGTAGGCAGCCTGGGAGGGCTGGCTGAACCTGCACAGGTTCCATGAGTACCACAGCACAGGCCACTGTGCCTGAGGCAATGGGGTCAGTTTCAGTGCCGACAATGTGGCCGGTACTGCTAGTACTGGAGCTCATAGACTCATAGACTCATAGGTCAGAAGGGACCAATATGATCATCTAGTCTGACCTCCTGCACAAGGCAGGCCACAGAACCCCACCCATCCAATTTTATAACAACCCCTAACCCAGGACTGAGTTATTGAAATCCTCAAAATTGGTTTGAAGACCTCAAGCTGCAGAGAATCCACCAGCAAGCGACCCGTGCCCCACGCTGCAGGGGAAGGCGAAAAACCTCCAGGGCCCCTGCCAATCTGCCCTGGAAAATTCCTTCCCGACCCCAAATATGGCGATCAGCTAAACCCTGAGCATGTGGGCAAGACTCACCAGCCAGCACCCAAAAAGGAATTCTCTGCAGTAACTCAGTCCCCATCCCATCCAACGTCTCCCCGCAGACCACTGAGCAGACCTACCTGGTGGTAATCCAAGATCAATTGCCCAAATTAATGATCCTATCATAACATCCCCTCCATATACTTATCAAGCTTTGTCTTAAAGCCAGAAAAGTCTTTTGCCCCTACTACTTCCCTCGAAAGGCTGTTCCAGAACTTCACTCCCCTAATGGTTAGAAACCTTCGTCTAATTTCAAGTCTAAACTTCCTAATATCCAGTTTATATCCATTCGTCCTCGTGCCTACATTAGTACTAAACTTAAATAATTCATCTCCCTCCCTTCCTAACGTTAACCCCCCTGATATATTTATATAGAGCAAGCATATCCCCCCGCAGCCTTCTTTTGGCCAGGCTAAACAAGCCAAGTTCTTTGAGTCTCCTTTCATAAGGCAGTTTTTCCATTCCTCGGATCATCCTAGTAGCCCGTCTCTGAACCTGTTCCAGTTTGAATTCATCCTTCTTGAACATGGGACACCAGAACTGCACACAGTATTCCAGATGGGGTCTCACCAACGCCTTATATAAGGGTACTAACACCTCCTTATCCTTGCTGGAAATACCCCGCCTGATGCATCCCAAAATTGCATTTGCTTTTTTAACAGCCGTATCACATTGGCGATCCTGCTATCAACCAATACCCCAAGGTCCTTTTCCTCCTCTGTCTCTTCCAACTGATGCACCCCCAACGTATATCTAAAATTCTTATTATTAATTCCTAAGTGCATGACCTTGCACTTTTCACTATTGTATTTCATCCTATTTCTATTACTCCAGTTTACAAGATGGTCCAGATCTTCCTGAATAGTATCCCTGTCCTTCTCTGTGTTAGCTCATTCCACCATCAGAGAACCTCGCTTCGAACCAGGACTGGATCCTGAGTGGTCGCTCCCAGGCAACCAGGCCAGAGCAGAACAATGGCTCTGTCCTGACAGGTGCCAGTCACTCTGCCTGGAGTCTGATCTGGAGTGGGCTCTCAGGGACCAGTGGCACTTGACGGATCTGTGATAGCTTCAAGCTGGCGATCTATATCTTGCGCTTGACGAATGGCACCAGGATGAGGATTGGGATTGGGTGGGCTCCACCACTCCACCAGAGATAGGGCCTGAGATCCCAATGAGGGTGAGGAGTTGCCTGGCATGGGACCTTGCTCACACCCAGTTTTATCCTTTCCCTTGTGGGAGGTTGGAAACTGAGCAGGCACCATCTTCTGGGGCTTCTTGGTCAGAGCCATGGATGGGGACCGGTGCCAGCTAGTGGATGGTCCCAGTGGGGCACTGCATACCGAGGTCACGGTGCTCAGCACCGAATTGGAGCGTAGTTCCTGTGCCAGGGTGAGGGCCGACTCCATAAGGAGCGCTCTTAAACAAATATCGCGCTCCTTCTTAGCCCTTGGCCTGAAACACTTGGAAATTTTGCACTTTTCACTAATGTGCCCTTCACCCAAGCAATGCAGACAGCTGCTGTGTAGATCACTAATGGGCATGGGCCTCTTGAAGCGATCACAGGGCTTAAAGCCCGGGGACTGGGGCATGTCCTGTCCCAAGGCAAAGTCCTGTTTGGGACCAGTGGAGTCTCTAACTATAGCTAAGGGATTTACAAACACTAACAGGAAACTATATACACTATAATACAAGAATTAACTAGTTTGTACAAATGAACAGCAACAGCACTAACTGGAGCAGCAACAGTTCCAGGACCATCACTGGTGGCAAGAAGGAACTTGGAGTGGGGGGATCCAGCGGCGCTCTATATACCATGGCATGTGTGCGCCACTCCTGGAGGCACCAAAGCTGGCTCCCTATGGATACTGCTGAGGGAAAAACTTTCAGCACCAGGGCATGTGGTGAGCACACACACCTAAGTTGAATGGACATGATCAAGCACTTGAAGAAGAATGGGGGTTTGTTACTTACTGGTCTTGTTTC
This sequence comes from Gopherus flavomarginatus, assembly GCF_025201925.1. Classification (NCBI taxonomy): domain Eukaryota; kingdom Metazoa; phylum Chordata; order Testudines; family Testudinidae; genus Gopherus; species Gopherus flavomarginatus. The sequence goes on along the minus strand of NC_066624.1, from coordinate 38,332,637 downwards.
CTACAAATCTGATAGCCTGATCCCAAGCCCTTTTGACTGGGAAGGATCTCCTGGACTTGAATGAGCTTTGGATCAGTCCCTAATACCATACTTAATTGAAACCAGAGACACTTACATGTCAATTCCATTACTCCAGCAAGCTTATAGGTCAGCAGAATTCTTCTGATGTAAATACTGGGCACATTAGAACCAGAAGAGATGTCTACTGAGGCTCATTGGTTCAAAGACTGCAGCTGGAAACCATGCAGGGTACATGCCTGGCTATTCATCCTCATTAAGGAGGGCAGGAGGTAGAAGGAGAAGAAAAAGCTAGGTTCTAAGAGCTACCTAGAGGCTGTCTCCTGGGCAAACTGCACATTGACTATAGTTTAGTGGCGAGTCTCCTTAAAGCAACAGATACTTTTTCAAACTACTGATAGTTTCTCTTTAATAGTTATATTTGGGCCTTATTATCTTTTCAGTTACACTACCACGAGTCGGCAATAACTCCATCAGGGGAGTCGCACTTGTGAAAAACTGGTGGGGGCGAGTAGAATCCCGCATGCATCGGTTTTCCTTCCATTTCATCGTGTAAATTTGTCAACTACTCTTTCGTAGCTTTTAGAAGGTTTTGTTGGGAGATGCCCCATCCCTTTCATTGTTATTATTTGCCTCGTGATAGCTCCTAGGCGCCCCAGTCACAGACCAGGGCCACTGTGCGAGGCGTGGTACAAACACAGAACAAGCTTACCCTCTGTTTCTGGCTTTACAGTCGAGTGCTTAAACGCATCCCCCTCATACTCTGTCTTTGTGATAATGTTTGCTGTAATTTGTATCATAACCTATTTGCTGTCTAGTTTTGCCTCCACATTTGGGGATGCAGTCTGCATTAAAGGGGATGAACAGAATAAAGCTGTATTGCATTGCCTACCAGAACAAACTCCTTCAAAACACTTAGGGCTAGTCTACACTGCCAATGCTTTAACATGCCTTGTGTGGACGCGGCACAGTGCAGGGGCATGGCTCCCAGCGCTGGGGCACTGTTTACACTGATGCTTTACAGCACTGCAACTTACTGCACTCAGGGGGGGTGGTGTTTTTTCACACCTCTGAGCGAGAAAGTTGCAGTGCTGTTAATTGCCAGTGTAGACAAACCCTTTGGGCAGTGGGAGGAGGGAGGGAGGGATTGCATTCTCCTAAGAATGAAACAAAAGCAAAGGCATACCAATTGAAGATAGTCTGAATGAGGCAGTAAGATGGAGATCACAGACAAAAAAAAAAGACAAGAAAGTCCAAAAGCATCTACTGGAGTTTATTGAAGAGCTCAACAGTCACCAAATAACATGGGAAAGCCACTTTGTTTTCTTAAGAAAAAAAAAAAAATCCAAACAAGTAAACAGAGCAAGCAGATTGCTGGCCTTGGAGCAGTAAGCCTCCAGGGCAGTGATTAAAGCCGTCCACCCTCCAACACACAAAACACCACCAAGAAATAATGAATGCCTTCGCAACCTATTATCAGACCCTATATTCAGAATAAGGCAATCCTTGGGGCCAGCCCAAAAGAAGTCATGAGATTTCTCTGGCTGAAACTAGGCATAATCAAGCTTTTCCCAAATGCAAGCTCAGGAAAATAATGATTTGTAAGGGCAGATAGATTCTTAGGAAATCACACATTTCTTCCAGTCATTTAAAGCCTCGTGGTCTAGCTGTTATGGCACAGAGCTCTGAAGAAAAAATAAACCCAAACTTTGCAGAAAGAACTCAGGGGTCGATCCTGTGAGATTCCACTCGTGTGCTTAAAGCTAAGCATGTGCTGAAATGCTCAGTTGGAGCCGGGCCAGAGACCAAGGTATTCAGAATCTTGTAAGATTGAGCTCTAAATCCCCAGGGATTAATTTTTTCCCCCAGGAAAAAAGAAACTTCCCAACAAACTGGAGAGAACTAACATTTTTGTAGCCTTATCTTGAGAGGTGTTGAGCTCCTGCAACTGTCATTGGATTTACTGGGCCTGACTCTGATCTTAGTTAAAGTGGAACAAATTAGGAACAATTCTATTGACATCTAGGAAGCTTCACTGGTGCACAAATTGCATAAATAAGTTCTGAATCATGCCCATTGTTTTCAATGGCAGTTGTGGGTGGTCAGCACCTCTTGGGATCAGTCGCAAAGACAGGATCCCTTGTACCCCACTCATTTCGGGTTCTACCTAGCCAATATATTTACTACATGTGAGATTACAAAAATACGGGACTACTCTTTCCTCCATCCAGTCTCACACTAATACAACTAGCCACTGATCTATTTTCTCCTATCTGTCCCTTTGTTGTGATTGGAAATTGGGACTTCTGGATTGGATTTCTGGTTGGGCCACAGATTTACTGCAAGACTTGGAGCAAACTGTCAACTACAATGCCTAAATGTATCCATTTGTAAAATGGACATATTGACCTAACAAGGGCATCGTAAAGGTCAAGTCATGTTTGTAATTATGCTTTGAAAGTCCTGAATAGAAGGTGTTATGAGCAAAGTATTCTTATTCCCCATGATTTTGTTTCTGAATATTTGCTCATCTTAATCGTGATGAGAAAATTTCTTTTTTTAAATGACTACATGAACAGTCTTTGGGCCAAACTGCCCTCTCAGATATCTATCTATATAGCAGCACCTCTTCAGCCACCACAATTTATCATCAGTAAAATATTCTGGTTACTGAAAGAACAGTGAGGCATCCACACGGTATTGTTGAAGATCCTGATAATTCAGGGTATAAGAAGCGGATACGTCAAGTGATAGAAGCAAGTTTTATTGCAGATACCTTTTGACCCCACTCCCTTTTTAATAGCCAAATACATCCCACAGGGACTATTAGTTGCAAAAGAAAAGTATTTGCTAATGATACAGCCTAAAAGCAAAACCAAAAATTACAGCTGTCTGCTTCAAAAAGGCCCTCCTATGGTTCATTTATGGGTTTTCAAAGTGAAGGATTCCAGAAACGGAGGGAACAACTGACAGACAGTTTTCTATCCATAATGCATTCATCCCTGGGCACATTTACAGTATGTATACTGTGCGGTTTAATTAAAATCCCTAGATATATAACTAGCAACTCCAACATGTATCATTTTTAAAGGCTGATGTTAGTTGTATTGGTGGCAAGGATCTTATGAGTTCTCTTTGGTTGTGCCCTGTTTTACTGTATATCTCAACTCACCTGCATCCAGTCGTGTGTATCACCAACTGAAAGTTTCTTTAGTGTGAAATTCTATTTCCAGCTCTTGGTTGCTCCCATTCATACACTGATTCTCTCTCTTCTTGACTATTCCACTGCTATGTTTGCTTGACTCCCTGGCCCCGTATCCACCCCCTAGGCTATGGCTGCCTGTTTATTTATGCTGTTGGCTTAATTTCTTGATTGATATTCTCACATTCCCCCTGCTACTTACTTATTTACATTTTCAAGACTTGCTTCTTTAAAACCTCAACCCCATTTTATTTATGAGAATCTCTGTGTTTTCCACAGTGTGTTCTTTATGCTCCTGTCATGACCTTCTACAGTACTATTAATCATCCCTAATATTGCCATGGTTAGACTGCCACGTTTTTCAATCTTCTGTTTCCCTTTGGTGGATTTCTCTTGCTGAAGAGACCTCATTAGCTGACTCAGTGTTATTGTTTGCTATACTTGTTATGTCTTTAGCACCTAAATGTGCATCACACTTAACAAATAAAAGATACGGTCCCTCTGCTACACTGCTTACAAGCTAAGGCCTTGCTTCAGCTTTCACGTACATCAGCATAAAACAGGAGTAACTCCACTGAACTCAGGGTAAGTCTACACTGAAAGCTTCCAAGTGCCGCCATGAGACCACTCTCAGTGCTCCTGGTAATCTACCTCCAGGAGGGGATTAGCTCCGAGCACTGGGAGAGCGGCTTCCAACACTTGGAGCCTGTCTACACTAGCGCTTTAAAGTACTCAGACTTGCTATGCTATGTGGGGTGATTTTTCACGCCCCGAGCCAGCAAGTTAGAGCGCTATAAAATGTAAGTGTAGACAAGCCCTCAGTAGGAGAGAGTGAGGCAAGAGTCATATGGCAGCATGAAGGGTAAAGACAAGACACTCAGTGAGAGAGAAACAGATGGAAGGGACAAATACCATGTAGGTATTCTCATTAATAAGGCACATATTTTGGAGGTAGCTGAAATGGGGGCCGGGGCGTATAGGTGTGGGAGGAGTGAGAAATCCTGGCTCCACTTGTCAACTGTTGAGAATAGGCCACTTCCACCTTAATTGAATTGGCCTCGTTAGCACTGACCCCCACATTTGGTAAGGCTACTCCCATCTTTTCATGTTCTGTATATATATACTGCTTACTGTATTTTTCACTCCATGCATTTGATGAAGTGGGTTTTAGCTCACGAGAACTTATGCCCAAATACATTCGTTAGTCTCTAAGGTGCCACAAGGACTCCTTGTTTTTGCTGATACAAACTAACATGGCTACCACTCTGAAACCTGGCTTCACTGCAGTCCATGGCAAACCCTCATTGACTTCAGTGGGGCAGGGAGTATTTCACAGATGCAGCTGGCGAACATTGAGAACCAGTGGTTCTCAACCTAATTACCATTGTGGGATGCATCCAATACTACCTGTATGGCCCTGAGGATGTCATCTGGGCCACAGCTTCATGCTGATTGGGCCACAAGCAGCCCGCAGGCCATGGGTTCAGAACCACGGCTCTGGACATAAGTAGTTAGAAAGCACATGGTGCTGCCTGATTGCAAAGCATATTTCTTCCTTCTAGCAAATTGCTCTCTAGCACAGCAATTCACAAACCCTTTTAATGGGGTCACCAGGGCTGGCTTAGACTTGCTGGGGCCTGGGGCCAAAGCCAAAACTGAAGCCCGAGGTCTTTGGGCATCGGGGCTCAGGTTACAGGCCTCCTGCCTGGGACTGAAGCCCTTGGGCTTTGGCTTTGGTTCCACCCCCACAAGGTGGTGGGTCTTGGGCTTTGGAACCCCACCTGGGGCAGCAGGGCTTGGCTGGGCTCAGGATTTGGTCCCTCCTCCTGGGATCATGTAGTAATTTTTGTTGTCAGAAGGGGGCCCTTGGTGCAATGACATTGGAGAACCCCTGCATAGCAGTGGTATTGCCCTTGCACCTGAGCGTGTGTTTTTGTCATGCAAAAAGCTTTACAAAGCCTTCTTGATATGTTAAAAACCAAACCAAATGTATTTTCTAATGAGTGCTGCTCAGTTCCATTAACTCAATAACTTTCTGCCTCACAAGTAGCGCAGAGGGGAAGGGGAAGCTTAATGCTGCTTCTTGAAACTAATACGCAGTGCTGATGTTTACCTTGCCCTCAGAGTAGGATGGAGTGATGCCTAGTAGTTATAGGGGAGAGGGAGAAGGGATTGGGAATCAGGATTTAGTGGTATTCCCGCATCTACTATTAATTCAGTGTGTGTCCTCGAGCACGTCGCAGGCATTTATTATTATTACATACAGAAAAGCTTGACTGGCGCTTTACATATAAATAGCCCTGGACTCTGTGCCTTTGAGGTTGTAGCCTAGGTTAACCGCCTCAGTTTCTCTAAAGAGTGACATGGGGCTATTAATATCTACCTCACAGGTCTGCGGTGAGGCTTAGTTAATATTTGTGAAGTGCCTGAGATCCCTAGATGAAACAGGCTCTGTAAGAGCAAAGTAGTATCATTAACAGCAGGGTGAACTGAGCTAAGCTAGGGAGGAGCTGTGCGCTCACTCTCTAGGATGGAAACTTGGAAAACTCTAATAATCCAGATTTAACAAGTCACTAAAACCAGCTCTGGTTTGTTCCCATTAACTGCCTCCCTTAATTGGTTGGCTCTTAAAAAGTTTGAATGTTTGTTTTGCTCTGGGATAAGGAGCAGAATCCGAGTCCCTCTTGTTTGCCTATTTCACCGAAGGGGAAAGGAGTCGGCAGGGGCTATTCATTTAGCAAGTGGCAAAGTGGCAATGCCACAGGGGGAAGAAAGAGTAGATGCATCTGTGCCTGCAGTGATACTTAATTCTTCTCCCTCCGTTGCCTTTAATGAAGATTGAGCCAAGGCCAGGAGAGGAGCAGCTGCTGGTTGTTCAAACTGCTGTGCCCGAGTCCAGCCTGAGGCTTGGAGAAATCAGTGGTGGGTTTCTGAATAGTGCCTTTCATACTTAAAAGTTCACAAAAACATCCTCACTGACTATGCCCAAGGACTCTCCCTCAATCTTGGCATGGGTGTGGGATGCAGATGAGGCATCCGTTTTGAAGGCAACACCCAGCCAGCAGCATGGCAGATGAGTTACTAGTAGCAGGGCTGATGGGGCTGCATTTACTGCAGCGAAAGCACTTAGTGACTGATTAGGAGTCTTGCTCCACCTTATCGCTAAATCTGTTCACCCTCATTTGTATGCAGCAGCGCCTACAGCTCCATATACATTCCACCCTCCAGTCCAGAGGATCCTGTCACCTCCATCATCTCAAGGGGCACAAGTAATAATTTGTACTTCTCAGTCCCAGAGGCATATCCAGAAATAAACTATAACCAGAAAATTCCACAGGGAAATAGAATACCAGAACCATTGTAATAAATGGGATCAAACACAGCCTACTAACATCTGCAAAGAAAGAGCTCACAAGACATTAACTAAAATAGAATCAAAGGTTATACTGGCAGTTATACTGGCTTCAGTGGAATTATGGTGCACTTACACAGATGTAACTGAGAGAAGAAGCTGGTTCACAGACCCTTGAGCCCCATTCCTGCGTAAGGAGGTCAGTGGTGGGCACTGGTGTGGGTTATGCCCAGCCACCTGTAGGTCCAGTGCAGGTTTACCTTCTTATTTCAGCTACTGACAAATGTCTCAAACTTCAGAATTTAAACATTTCAAAAGTGTCATATTTTTGCTAATTTTTGTGACTTCATCTGCCTGGACAGCTCAGGAGACTTGTCTCATTGACACACATAACGTGATCAAAAGTGATGGCAAGACACCAAAACTGATTAAATCTCATACAGCAAAACATAGAAATTGGGGGTTTGGGGGAACTGAACCAGAGTCTATTCTTCTCTTGCTATGTGCTCAATGGTGCCTCTTGTGAACCTAAGTGGCATCGGGAGTGGGCAGTAGAAGACACAGGTGCATCAGCTTGGAAGCATTATACCTTAAAGGCATAAGGTCTTCTGGTTGTTGGACAAACATTGGCAGGAGCTGGTGCTCACCCAAGGCAATAGGACAGAACATTGTTCCACTGTACCCCATCCATGCACGCACCATCAGAAGGCTGTAAGCACTGGCACAAAAGCCTGATCCATCTTGCACTCCCCAGGACTGGCAGCAAGATTATGAAAGCCTGGCCCCCATGGAGGAGTGGGGAGAGCTCCTTCCATTCCAATTTGCACTCATACATGGGAAGGCATATTTCTGCCCTGACTATGTATTAGCATCAGTGGGAGCGCCATATATGTATGAAGGAAGACCAGATTTCATTGCTTTACTAATGCAACACCCTCTTTACTATACCCTTCTTAGATCAAAAATGGATGTATGCTTAAAGATCAGGAGTTTCCAAGAGAGGAGGTGAGGGAGTTACACAAGTGTCACTGCCTACTGGCTCATAAGGAGCCAGTCAGAAACACTACCTACTGTTAGAGAGTTCTTTTTTCTCCGCAGAGTGATAATGTTCTGCTCACATCTGATCTTTATTTCTTGGAGCAATATTCTCTCTCTGACAAGGGAGGCCTGAGAGGAGTCTCTTGAAATAACGCACTGAGATTATATATTTTGAAAAATAAACTGTGCATTGTTTAATACCTGTAAGTGGGGCTGCATGGGCATAACAGAGACAATGTGTGGCTCCAACCTAAGAATGAGACATTCCTCATCCAAAGAGATGTATACTAAATAACTATTGTCTACCCTACTGGCAGTGCAAGCTGTTCAGCTCATGAAGACTTCAAGGAGTTCTCCTTCTCAGTAGGAAGGCTGAGGATCAGGTTCTGTGGATGCAGTCTATGGGTATTTGGAAAACTATAGATGAACCACAGAAGTAAGTTCTGACTTGGGTGAAGAGATGATGAGTCAGCGGGATGTATGTAACAGAAATAGATATATGATATTGAAATATTTCACTAAAGAAACTCAGGCTTCAAAGAGAACAGCTATTTGGTTTAGAGTCAATTGCTTATATAACACTTTTCATTTTCTCTAGACCACTGTATAACACTAGCTGACCAGCTCATGCTTGAATGTATTCAGGTCAAGTCCCTTGTGTAGATCAAAGTAATGGTTAGATGTAGAAAAGTGAATGGAGTGTTTAAACTTCATGAAAAGTAACGGGATGTTCTCTGCATTGTTTTCATTTATCTGTCTTCTCATAATGTAATAAACATTTACACGGTGAATACCCCTGTAACTAAATTACCCATCAAAGAACTCATGTGAAATGCTAATGAAGGACTTTAACAGAAAATCCTAATTTCAAAGTAAGTGGCCATTAGGTCAAAAATCTAAGCGCATTCCTCACCCATCGGCATGAAAGGAAAAACCCATGGGGGTAGAGAGACAGTCAGCTTGCTTTCTGTCTGAAGATACTATAAATATGGGTTCAAAGAAAGATCCTTTATCTCTGGCCTGTCTGGATTCTAACAGGGCAGAATAATGGAACGAGAATACAGAGAACCCAAGAGTTAATCTGGGTAGCCCTGAAAAACTTTTGGGAAACTGGCAGATTATTGCATCACTGCTACCATTTGCAGTTACAAATGGCTATTTACCTCTTAATATATTTTACCTGCTTTAACCTCTCAATAACTCTAATTTCTTTTTCTTAGCTAATAAACCTACGCTTAGCTTACTATAGAATGGGCTGCCAGCATTGTCTTTGAGTGAACTCTAGAGTACCACCTGAGCTGGGGTAAGTGACTGGTCCTCTGTAACTGGGAGAAGTCTAATGTGGTGTTGTTTTTGATTTATCACAAAATTCAGCTTGTCTGGAGAGCCTAAGAGGACTGTCTGTGACTCCATGGTAAAACTGGTATAGTGATCCAGGAGTTAATATTTATTACCAGCTTGGTGAAATCTAATTATAGAACACATCACCAGTTTGGAGGTAGGCATTCACAGTTGTGAGCCACTCCAGACAGAGGAGTGCCCTCAACTGCCAATGAATTTGGGCAAGGAAAGCATTCAGCAGCTCACAGGTCGAGACCCTTGGAGAGGGTGGAGGAATGTGAGGGGAAAAGTCTGAAGCCTGGCTCAACCAGAAACTCCCTGAGAAGTTAAGATGCTTTTTGGAATCTGTTTAGTCTAAAGATCACACAGGCTCAGCTTCTCTCCCGTGAGTTACAGTACTAGCCTCTTTCCGCCTGGAAAAAACATGTTTTTTTCAACCAATACTTCCACTTCCTGCCTCAAATCAGACATTGCAGAGGCACAGGAAAGATTCTGTAAAAATGATCAAACTTTTCTGAAACTTAAAACAGGACTAATCCTTGTTGTATTCCACCAGGTTTGGTTCACCCATCTGTTATCTGAGGGAATTGGAAGGCTCATAGGAGGAATAAAAAATCATGCCCTCTAACTATCTGATATGCCACTGGCAGTCACGTACCAGTTTTCTGCCAACAGCCTAGCGTTTAGAGGGGACAGCACCTGAAGGGGTTTGGAATGGATTTGGTTCAAGCTCTACATAATGTGAAATGAAAAGTATATTCTGTACTGTCAGAGGCATCTTCCCTTGCAAAAGGGACATGCATAGATCTGGATTTATTTCCTCTCGCTCTTCCTTATTACTCTCTTTTTGTTGTCTTGCTTATCTATTCCTTTCTAATGTATAATTCTTCTGCCTTTGGATGTGCGATGCATTTTGACATGTGATGCTGGTTGTTGCAATTGGAAGAGAAAAGCTGCATGATGATTTAAAGTGTTATTTTCATGATTGTGCCACTCTTGAGTGTGGCACAAAGGAAAATATGACACATAAGTCTCCTGAAGAAAATAATCAGGATGACAGAACATTAAATTAAAAATTAGACTGTCCTGGTTTAACCAGAATGTCTGGACATCTAACCTTATAGGATTATATCTAACATCCTTTTACCAGCGACAGTTAATGCTTGAAGGGATTTTATTCTCACGTAATCCCTGCATTGCTTTCAAAACTGCTTGTTTGGGGGGGGGGGTATAATTAAAATTTATTATTCTCCCCTTCTCTGTCAACCAGCTGGCAGACAGGAGGACTATGGAAAAAGGCTTTCTTTACCAGTGAAAGACCCAGTGAGGGTAAAACTAAAAGCTCTAAATGCATATTTAACTTCAGATCAAAGGGTCATTACAACCAAACACTATTACAGACATACAGTGGCAAAACGCAGTGCCATGACATGCACCGATAAGCAAATTGCCTCGGGAAAAAAACAAAACAAAAACAATCAAGAACAAACAAACCAAAAGAAGATCAAACTAGGTTTTCTTCATTCTGTTTTTTAAACACTGGAGAAATCAGTTTCAGAACCCATCTCCTCCTCCACCCTTTCTCTCTTTATTCTGTACTGTAGTTTATCAGCTGACTGTCACATACAAAGGATGCAATAAAAATGACTAGAGAGTTAATTCCTTGTTACCATTAGCCTGTCTGAGTACTGTGTTTGGAATGGAAGATTTGAAAAAAACAGAAGGAGTAATATGGCTAGGAGTGTCACCTGAAAAAAAGTGAACATCCCACAAGAAATTTACCATGGGACCACTAGAACCTCTAACCGAGCTGCAATGGAAACCTTGAAATCCTATGGTAAATTACACAAGAGATGATCATATATGTGGATAATTTCCCCCTACGCATATATACACGGTATTTGAAAATCAGTAGCTTGTGTTTGACACTCTTACAGGGTCCACAGGCCCTACAAACCTACAGCCAGGGTGTTTTCTTTGCTGACTCACTGTGATGTAGGAGGCTGGATATCTGCATATCAGATGCAGTTATTTTTGTGGACTCACATTGATGTCAGGTCATGTGGGTTCTAATAGCTGTAATTCAGGATATGAAGGTTTGGAATGTCTCACTGAGGCAGAGGGAAATACAGGCTGAGACAGAGACAGACCCTCTGGGAAAATCCTAGGTACATCAAGCTCAGGAGAAACGTATACTGGGAATACTATCGTATTGGTATTTAAGTTAGCAATGGAAGGGTGGTGTGGGAAGTGGGGCGAACAGGGCATTTCCAGTGTCTGCTTGCCGTGTTCGGAGCAAAGCAGGGAACTCCACCACTTTACAGACTTATTTCCTAATATCTTTCACAATTATTTAAAAAAAACCACCACCTTTTATTATTTTAAGTGGATTTAGGGCTCTTGAAGGGTGACAAACTGGAATGAACTTGTTATCCAATGTCTTGAGACAGGCTAAACACATGCATAGCAATTACCCCTTAGTACGGTAACACACACAAACAAATGGATTTCCACCATGCTCAAGTGCAGCAATTCACATAGCATGGCAGCTTTTACCTTTACATGGTCAAAGTGCCAGTGGATAAATGGGTTAATATTGTTGTGACACTCTTTTCATCCCAGGCACACATTGCACTGTTATCATGAAAACAGTTTTGCTGCAGTTAGCTGAATCACCGTAAGCCAGTGTGCTTGTAGCCTTGGATGGGTTAATGTGACATTTATGCTGGACAAATCCCCAGGGGACTGGAAAGGCGTGAAATAGACTGTACACAGCGTGTACCTGTTTCTGAGTCGCTCTGACCTTCTGCTTACTGATGTAATCATCAAGTGCTATATGCCAAACATTAGCCTCACATGAATATCAGGAAATGAGTAAAATCAATCTTCACACACCGAGGCTTTGATTCTGCAATGGGGCTCTGTGCTGGCACAGCCACCCACGTACACACTGTCAATTGCAGGATTGCAGCCCTAGATAGTCTCCATTCTCTGTTCCTGTCTACAGGCAGCTGTAACAGCTTTGCCATGATGGTGCTATTGAGTGGCCTTGCTTCCCTAGGACAGAACACTGAAGCTTCATTCAGTAATTATCTTTGTTGGCAGATTTCAAAGGCCAAGCCAGTCAATTATTCCATAACGAAGTCTTCCAAATTGTCTGGAGGTAAATGTTCCTATGCCCAGAGTACAGTATGGTAGTTTAAGATTTGAAAGTGAGACTGATTTAAACAAAACAGAGTAGGCTGGAGGTACACTGGTTGCTATTAAACAGTCATCAACTGCCAGTAGTTACCATGCAGTGCTATCTGCAAGTATGTCTACACTGCAATTAAAAACCCATGGCTGGCCCACACCAGCTGACCAGGCTAAGCTGCTCAAGCTAAGGGGTTGTTTAATTGTGGTGTAGATGTTTGGGGTCAGGCTGGAGCCTGGGTTCTTGGACCCTGCGAGATGGGAGGGTCCTAGAGCTTGGGCTGCAGCCTGAGCCCAAATGTCTACACAGCAGTTAGACAGCCCTTTAGCCCAAGCCTGAATCAACTGGCATGGGTCATCCACAGCTGTCTAATTTTTCAGGGTAAAAGTTCCCTAGGTGTGCTATATTCCCACCTCTGGGTATATGCATTGCTGCCTCTCTCTAGGCATCCAGACACTTATATTCTGCCTAAGGCTCAGAGTGGTTCCCATTCAAAATATGGCCAGAAGAGGAGACGGTGCTGGGGGTGTTACAATGTCTAAATTCTTTTGTGCATCCAGCCATCAGTTACCACTGTGCGCTATCTGGCAGATGACTTTTTAAATGGTGTATGTATCTCTTGCAAATTCTGCAGAGTTACACCATAACAACCCCATTCAAGTCAGTGAGGTTGCAGCAGTCGAGTATTCTGACAGTAGAAGGACAATTTTCAGGAGAAGAGATGAGAGTCATTGTGCAACCCATGAAGAAGCCAGTCTTTCCCCTGCAAGAATCTGAACTTGATATTCAGCTGATATAAGTCAGCATAGCTCCACTAAAGCTTGATGGAGCTCCATTTATTTACACCAGCTGGAAATCAGATACATCCCCGTCCTATCTTTCCCTTTAAATCTAACATCAAAATTAAGTAGATTTGATCTTATTTTTAAAGCGAAGACGAAATTCACATGGGATGATTTTTGCAGAAGAATATTAGTTCTCATACAAGAAGATAAATTCCCCAAGAAGCTAAACTTTCTGACAGCTCTTTCTTCAAACAAAGAAAGCAAGGAGATTTTATTTACCCGAGAGAACCCTTAACCACCAATTCTCAGTCACCCACAGGTGGCTGATTGAAATATTGATTAAGGTTTCTTTTCTGCCTCCTGTCAGTTTGGCAGGTTTGCTGTAGCTCATTTTTAAGAGCAGAAATAATGTATTATTTGGGTGGAGGGGAGAAGAGGAATGCAGTAACTTAATCAGGGTTTGAAATGACCTGAGGCCAAGCTAAATCTGATTCACCATTTAAAACTGGCTAACAGGCATCAGCAACAGACAGTTCTCCATATGTCTTAATCCTGTCCTTCAGGACTCATCTCTGTAAGGGTGAAAGGGCATGTTAGTTGCCTGGTTCATTCAATGACTGGCCAGTAATGACACTGCTAAAATATTGCAAATTATGATCATAGTTTTGTGAAAAGGCTATAAACTGAACTGAAATCAGGGATATAAACCTTTTCCTTCACTCTTTTGTATTCCCTTATCATTCTTATTTGTTACCCTTTCCGTTAGGCTCTGGAAGTCAGTCAACCACATGTTTAAATCTAATCGTATTCAGAAAACTTAATGGCCTACTTACGTTGAATCAGGGGGTCATGGGGTGCTCTACTCACCACTGGAGCACCTCCTTGTGGCCACAGCTGGGAATTAGCTCTGCCAGTCTGCTGCCCCTTCCTGTGAGTGCTCACCCCACCCCTCTCTCGAGACTTGACAGGTCCCTCTTTGGGGCTTGCCCCTCTGGTCAGGTCACTGTACCTTTCCCCTTTGGGGAGTGGGGGTTGTGTACCAAAGTCTCTCTGTACCAGCTGTCCCCCGTAGTCTTCCAGTGCACTGCTCCTCAATAGTAACAATTCCCCAGGGGCTGCTAGAGAAACCCGGCCTGGCTTCTTCTCTGGGTTCCAGACCAGGGACCCTACAACCAGCAGCTAACATCTGCACTGTTCCACGCCTTGCTGCTGTTTCCCTGGACTGTTTCCTACATAGCCTCTCTCTGGCTCCTTCTCCACCCTCCTCCATGTATTCCCTTTCCTCTAGGCCAAGCTCCATTCTCTCCCTAGTATCAATGTAGTCATTCCACTACAGACTTCCTCCCTGCAGCCCATTTCTGTCCTCAGCTACCTGGCTTTATATAAACTCCACCTGTTCCTCTCCAAGTGAGCTTCTCCCTTTAATTGGTCCTCATTTTTCCCTGTCTCCTCCTCCAGGTGCAGCCCAGTTAGTTAACTGGCCCATCTAGCCACCTTAACCCCTGGTGTAGAGTGGACACCCCATTCACACCAGACCCTAATATATCAGTAAGAAAATAGATTGTATTGTTAGCAATTCTGTTCCTTTTTAGTGAAAATTCCATAACTAATCCCTCATGCTTCAGGGCATAAGCCAACATCTGACTGATGAAGGTTAGGAAGAAACTTTCCCTAGGGGGATATTATTCTATACTTACTTACTGCAGGGTTTTTTGTACCTTTGTCTGAAGCAGCTGGCATTGACCACTGGACTAGGTGGAAAGGATTCTAGACTAGATGGGCCACCAGTCTGAAAATTCCTATGCTCCTCTTTATTTCATCTAGGCCTCTAAACAGCCATCAGATTGTAATGACTAATGCTGTCAAAGCATAATGGATTCCCCCCACCTCCACCCTTAGGAATAGTTATTTAACTTGGAAATAATGAATAAATCAGGAGTTTGTGATCTGCCTATGCATCGAAAAGCAGGTGAACTCTGAAAAGTCATTCACCCATTATCAATTATTCGCTCAGGTCCACTAATGAATTTGAATCATCACTGACTTGAGGCCAGAGTCTACTAATCAAAGTCAATAAGGTTAAATGGGATTTATGTCAGGGTAGAATCTGGCTTCTAGTCTGGATTTGAACCAATGATATAATGATGAAAACCTCCATTCCCTATTGCTTCCCCATACCCTAGCCCATCTATTTATCATATCATCATACTGTTTTCTGTTCCATCTCTTTTCCTTCTTATCACACCTCAGTCATTCAGTCTCCATCATTTATCATATCACTTATTTTTGCTATTATATTGTTCTACCTCTCAACTGTAGAGAATGTATGATCCTGGGCCAATGTGCCCAAAGTCTTCCTCAACCTATAACACTTAATCCTAGTCATTATATAGTACTTTAATAAATTACTGATTTGTTAGCTGGCTTTTCACTTCAGATATTTGGATATAAAGTGTTCTCCATTGAAATGAGTCGTTAGCAAAATAATTAATAAATAATAATAATAAAATAATAATACTAATAATAATAAAATGTCACTATTAGCCCACCAAAGATGCTGATATACTATTTCTTACCAATTTGGAGATCCAGATTTTAGCCTAAGCTATAACTAAGGAATTCTAGTATGTTCCACATATATAGCATCTTTTACTGCAAAGGAGCTTACAAACTATTGTGACAGACCGAGGCCAGTGGGGTGCACGAGTCTGGTAGAGGGCAAACATACTGGTCCTATTGGCATCCAGCGGGGGTGGGCGGGCGAAGCCCGCCCACTTCTAAAGGGCCTCCCCCCAGCCTAAGGGGAGGACCCACAGGTCTGGGACACCAAATAATTACGGGGGACAACTAATGAAAAAAACAGGATTGGGAGTGAGGTCATAGGGCTAAACGAAGGGAACCCGATGGGGACACCGAGCAGAGAACCCCGGACAACGCCCACTGCTCCTCGAAGGCGTCAAGGGAGCCAGTGGACGCCGCCCAGAGGAACTCTGCCCGGATGCGAGAGCAGACGAAGGAACGGAAATAGGCCCCACAGTCGCAGGAAATCCCGTCGGCCAACCTCCTCTCCCTGGTGTTGTAGATGGTCAGTTTGGCCAGGGCCAAGAGGAGGTTGAGAAGGAGATCCCGCGACTTTGTGGGGCCACGGATGGGGAGCGTGTAGATAAAAAGGTGAGGGGAAAAGTGCAACCAAAAAAGCAGGAAAATATTCAGGAGGAGCCGGAACAGGGGCTGCAACCTGGCGCACTCCAAATAAACGTGCGCCAAGGTCTCCTTCTCACCACAGAAAGGGCAGGTGCTAGGGACAGATGTGAACCGCGCCAAGTACACGCCCGTGCTCACGGCTCCGTGAAGGAGCCGCCAACTGATATCCCCGGCGGGCCTCGGGACCAGGGCAGAGTACAAGCTGGCCCACCGGGGCTCCTCACCCTCGAGAGGCGGCAGGAGGTCCCACCATTTGGTATCGGGGCGGGACGCGAGGGTGAGGTAGTGAAGGGTATGGAGCACGAGCGAGTACAGATGTTTCCGTGGCGCGGTCTGGAACAAAACCGGCTGCAGATCATGCAGCCGGCTGGCAGTGAAAGGGTGAGGGGGCCGATTGGGTCCACGGGGCAGGGGCCCGATAAAAATGTCCACGGGGCCTGGGGTGGAGGGTGGGCGGGGCGTGCCCTCTCGCAGGACCCGGTCGAGGTAAGCCCGAGCAGCGGGCAGTAAAGCGGCCTTCACCTCCTGAAGTACGCGCTGGGGAGTACGAGGTCTGGAGAGCCCCATGCGCTGAGCGAGCGTCAGGGGATCCAGCCAGTCTCCCCGGTCGTAGTCCAGGAGGTCTCCGACCCTGGTGACTCCTGCCGAGACCAACCTCTGGCACACCGTGGGGGACTCCGCCACCTGCACACGAAGCTGGGGATTGTGTAGCAGGGGCTCCGCGAGGAGGTCAACCCCCACGGTGGCCGCCACGGACCTGGTCATTGAAAAGAGCTTCCAGGTCCGGAGGAGGTCTTGGTAGAAGACCGGCAGCCCGGAGAGGTCTCGCGGAAGACCTCTCGGATGGAGGTAAAAGAGCTGCCGGTCGTATCGGAGCCCTCGGAAGCGGCGGAGGAAGGCGTGCGCCAATACGCTCCACGCCGGACTACCTGCACCAAACAGGAGCCTCTGCAGGGCCTGGAGGCGGAAGACATGGACCTGAGCGCGTAAGCACTTCAGGCCCTGCCCCCCCTCCTCCGGGGCAGGTGGAGGACCCCTGCAGAGACCCAGTGCGTCCCCGGCCAAAAGAACTCCAGAATCACCGTCCGGAGGTTGGCCAGGAAACCCGGGGCCGGGACCAGGGTGTTGAGTCGGTACCAGAGCATGGACAGGACCAGTTGATTAAGCACCAATGCCCTCCCCCGAAGGGAGAGGCACCGGAGTAGTCCTGTCCATTTCCGGAGCCGCTCCGTCACCCTACCCTGCAAATCCTGCCAGTTCTCCGGCGGAGACGGATGCGTGGCAGAAAGGTAAACGCCGAGATAGAGCAGCGGACCCGCGCTCCACCGGATGGCCTGAAGCGCAGGTGGGAGGGAGCTCGCCTGCCACCCGTCCCCGACCACCAGGCCAGAGCTGTTGACCCAGTTGACCCGGGCGGAGGAGGCCGCCGAGTACACAGCCTGGCAAGCCTCCACCCGCGCCAAGTTGCCCGGGTCCTGGACCACGAGGAGCACATCGTCAGCGTATGCCGACAGGACCAGCCGCAGCCCCAGCTCCTGAAGCACCAACCCCGTCAACCTCTTGTGGAGGAGACAGAGGAAGGGCTCGATCGCCAGAGCGTACAGCTGGCCCGAGAGGGGGCACCCCTGCCGCACTCCCCGCCCGAAGCTGACCGGCTCAGTCAGGGTCCAGTTGAGCCTGACCAGACACTCCGCAGAAGCGTACAGCACCTGCAGAAAACCCACAAACAGGGGTCCGAAGCCGAACGCTCGCAGAGTGCCCAGGAGATACCCGTGATCCATCCGGTCGAACGCCTTCTCCTGATCCAGGGACAGGAGAGCGAACGACAGACCATCCCTACACCCCAATTCCAGAAGGTCCCGGACCAGATACAAGTTATCAAAGATGGTGCGGCCCGGGACGGTGTAGGTCTGGTCTGGATGGACCACGTCCGCCAGCACGGACCCTAGCCGCATCGAGATGGCCTTTGCAACAATTTTGTAGTCCGTGCTGAGGAGCGAGACGGGACGCCAATTCCGTAAGTCGCGGAGGTCCCCCCTCTTCGGCAATAAGGCCAGCACGGCTCGCCTGCACGAGAGAGGGAGGACCCCGCTATGCAAAGCCTCAGCCCAGACAGTGACCAGGTCTGGGCCGAGGACGTCCCAGAACACGCGGTAGAACTCCATGGTCAGCCCGTCCAAGCCCGGAGATTTATTGGTGGGCATGTGATGGAGGGCCTCCGAGAACTCGGCCAGAGTGAGAGGCAGCTCTAGCCGGTCCTGGTCGCCCGTGCTGACCGTCGGGAGCCCGTCCCAGAGCACTCTGCAAGCGTTAGGATCGGTCGGATCCGGGGAGAAAAGAGTGGCGTAGAAGGCCCTGGCCCTCTGGCACATCTCCGCCGGATCCGTGAGGGGGGTGCCGTCCTCCGCCAGGAGGCAGGTGACGTGCTTCTTGGCCCCCCTCCTTTTCTCCAGGGCGTAGAAGAAGCGGGAGCCGTGATCCATCTCCCGAAGGAGGTGGATGCGGGATCGAACAAAAGCACCCTGGGCCCGATGGTCTTCGAGGGCCCGGAGCTCCTCCCGCTTCTCCAGGCACGCTCCGCAGAGGGATGGATCCGCGGGGTTGACGGCCAGACGCCTCTCCAGCTCCAAGACCTCCCGCTCCAACTGCCCTATCGCCGCATCCCTCCGTCGGCTGGCACCCCGAGTGTAGTCACGGCAGAAGAGCCGGGCGCGCACCTTCCCCAGATCCCACCACCACCGCGCCGAGGAAAAGGCATGCCTCTGCCCTCGCCAGGCCAGCCAGAACTCCCGGAAGGACGCCATGAAGCCCGCATCCTCCAGCAAACTATTATTAAAGTGCCAATAGGCCGGCCCCGGCCTCTCCGCGCAGAGAGAGGCCGTCACGGTGGCAAGGTGGTGATCCGAAAAGGGGGCCGGCCGAATGCTGGAGGAGTGGGCCCGTGAAAGGTGGAAATGTGACAGGTAAATACGGTCCAGCCAGGAGTGGCACGACCGATGGGCCTCCACCCGGACGAAGGTGAACGTCGAGCTGCCGGGCACTGCTCGGTCCCCGAGCGGTCCCGTTCCTCGAGGGTGGTGTTAAAATCCCCTCCCAGGACCAGGCACTCACGAGGGTCCAGGGAGCCAAGGAAGGCGGATGCCTGCTGATAAAAACGGAGCCTCTCCGGGGCCGATGTCGGGGCGTAAACGTTGACGAGATGAACCACAAGCCCCTCCATGCGGACCCGGAGGTGCAGCAGGCGACCCGGCACAGCCTCGGCGACCCCTAGCACCTCATGCCGTAGGTCGGGGGAGAACAGGGTCGCCACTCCAGCCGCGCAGACAGAGAAGTGGCTAAAGTAGGCCCCATCCCCCCACTCCAGCCGCCAGCTAGCTTCAGCGGCCGGATCCATATGGGTCTCCTGCAGGAAAACCACAGAGTACCCCCCCTCCCGGAGGAAGGAGAGCACCTGGCTCCTGCGGAGACCCATCCTACAGCCTCGGGTGTTGAAGGTGGCAAGGATGATCGGCGCCATGAGGAGGGCTGGGGGGGATCCTCGCTGGCAGACACGCCCACGGCCTCCGGCAGGCCACGCAGCAATCCGTGACCAACCCCGAAGGTGAGTAAGGAGTCACGGAAGACACGGACCCGCCGGTAGGCCGCGGCGGCCTGCTTCCCGGTCCTCCTACCCTCCCCCATGAGGGCCCTCGTGGCCCGGAGGACCTGATGGAAATCCCCCCACCGCTGGAGCGCAAGATGGACTTTGTTCCGGGAGCCACGGACGTCCTCAAGGAACTCCCGCAGCTCCTCCCTCAGCGCATGGGGGGGTGGGGTCACTGATCGATGACTGGCCCCCAGTGGGGCCCCCGTCACAGCCCCGTGGCCCACCAAGGCGGGTAGGCAGGGGGCAGATCCCCAACGTGGCAGCAGATGGACCGACGCCACACGACCCGCCCCGCTCTCAGATTCAAGAAGGGGCGGTGGAAGGAGAACAGCAGCCCTTGGGGGGTCGGGACAGGAAAGAACTAGTGAACCCGCTCCCTGGGAGGTATTGCCAGGGGCGGCACTGGCATCACAGGAAGTGGGGGGGACAAGGACAGAGCCAACAGGAGTAGGGCGGGGATCAGGGAGAGAATCCGGGAAGGAGGTAGAGGCAGGATCCGGAGCCTCCATAGGTGAGACGCCAGAAGGTGGCTCCTCCTGGCCAGGCTCAAGGATCTGGGAAGTGGGCAGGGGACCCCTAACGATGCCGGGCTCAGCCACTGTGGCACGTACGGCAGCCTCGGCACCCAGAGAGAGATGGTGGTCAATGGGGTCCCGACTGAGGAAGGAGGGCGGGTCCTCCACACCCAAGAGGGACATCCCCTGGGAAGCGGGTCTCGGCAGCGGGGCACTGGCCGTCGCCCCAAGGGGCTCGGCAGCTGCCAACAGAGTGCCACCCACAGCCGAGTCGAGGGAAGATTCCAGGGGACCCTCAGAGGTGGGAGCAGAGACAGCGGGTAGGGGAAGGGAACCCAGGAACAGGGGGGATGTAGTGAGGTCGCCCAGATCGAGGCCCGCCGGCAGAGGGTCGTCCTCCCCCTGCGTGACCGGGGTCAAACCCAGGGCCTCGATTTCTGCGTAGATGGGAGGGAGATCACAGTCCACCACCCCAGGGCCCTCCCCACCAGCACCCGAGGCGATACCCACCATGGCGCTCTCAGAGGCGCCAAGTGGGCAGGGGGCGAGAGAGGCTCCCTCGGGGGCATCCACGGGAAGGGACCCCGGAGGAGGGGCGGTGTCACCCTCCGGTGCTGCCACGGCATCCCCAGCCGGCACCACAAACTGGGAGTCATCAGGGGACAAGGCGGAAGACTCGACATCGGCGCCCCCCTTCCTGCTCTTCCGGGGGGCCTCCGAATCCGAAGTATGTAAAGAAACTCGAGCCTTCCGCTTGCCCCGCTTCCCCTGCACTAAGGACCAGCCCTCCATGGCATCATCCGGGGGCTGGCTAACAGGGGTCGGCTCGGGGGGCAAGGGCAATGGCTCAGGGACTCGAGGAGGCAGTGGTGGGACAGCAGAAACCGGGGAGGATTCCCCCTGGGACGAGCCCTCTCCCACGGCCGGCGGTAGCCCCGCCACACCCTCCTCCACAGAGGTGGACCGAGAAGGAGGAGGAGGGGCAGCTTCGGGTGCCGGGCAGCTAGGGGGACCGGCGATGACAGGGCCGGCGCCTTGCCGGGGCTCGGGGGTCCCGGACGCTCCTCCGTGCTGGGCCAAGGGACAGTCCCTCCGGACGTGCCCCATCGCCCGGCAGAGGTAGCACCGGGCCTCCCCCGTTGAGTAATGCACCCGGTAGTGGGCTCCCTGGTAAGGGACCAGAAAGGACCCCTTGAGCGCCTCTCCGCCACGCGCCGCCGGCGGCAGTTGAAGCTGCACTTGCCGGCGGAACGAGAGAACATGACGGAGGGCGGGGTCCTTGCAGCCCAAGGGGAGAGGGCTGATGACAGAGATGGGGCGTCCCAGGGCAGAAAGGGCGGGCAGCAGGGCGGCATTGGGCAGGAAGGGAGGGACGGAGGTCAAGATCAAGCGGACCCCCAGGTCTTCTAACGGCTCCAGGGGGACGAACACGCCCCCCACCGCCAGGCCCGTCTCTACCGCCTCCTGGGCGGCAGCCTCCGATGCCAGGAAGAAGACCACCTTCCCGTACATTTTGGAGGCCGCCACGATGGCCGTGGGCCCCACTACCCTGGCCAACGCCCGCACGTAGGTCTCCACGTGGGGCGAGGCGGGCACCAGGAGGCAACGGACGCCGTGCTTCCTGGTCAAAGTGGGAAAGGGGCCCCGGCTGCTGTAGATGTTGGCGGAAGCAGCGGGCGGAGGAGCAGCGGCAGGCGGGGGGGCCGCCGCCACCTGGGCGTACGCCCTGGGGGCCGGGGGAGGGACACCTGCAGATCTGGTGGAGGGAACAGCGGGGAGGGACGCCGCAGCCAGTAGCGGGGCTGCGGCAACGCGGGCAGTCTCCGCCATGGAGGGCCTGGCCTTTCTAGCGGGGCCCTTACCCTTCTTCCCACCCCGACCCTTCCCACCGGCTGGGGGGGCTCCCCCCGAATCAGAAGGGGCGAGAGACGTGGCAGCAACGGAGGTCTCCCCAGTACTCGCTGCTGCCAGTGCCCCAGCAGGGGCGGTGGTAGGTGGATCAGCAGCGGCGGTCGAGGTAGAGGCTTGGGCAGTGGACACGGGGGCAGGTGGAGGAGGGGTAGTGGGAGCATCGCGAGGAGTCTCCCCCGCCGCATCCCCTGCCATAACGAGAGCGGGGAGGGGGACAAACAGTGAGGGGAGGGGAAGGAGAGGAGGCGGCCACCCTTCCCCGCTAGGCTGCAGGCAGGGGAGGAGGGCGCCAGAAGGGGAAGGCTAAAGGGGCGTAGGGAGCAACCAAGGACTACGGGTGGGATTGTTGCAGGGCACCAACGCAGAGGGGGGTTCCGGCTCCTCCAGTTGCACTAGGGGAGCGGGGGGGCAACGGCAGAGTGGGGAATGCAGTGAACAAGGGGAAACCAAATGGGGAAGGGCACAAGCGCCTGAGAGGGGGCGTGGGCACATGAGGGGGAACCGATCAGGGCTGGGGTAGCACAGGGTGGGGGGAAAGGGCGAGCTGAGATTGGGGTAGAGGGACCACGGGGACAGCTACAGGGCTGGGGCAGAACTATCAGGCAACAGAGGGAAATAGGTGGGGTGGACAAATGTGGCAGAGGGGAGGGGGTCAGTCCAGTATGAGGGGGGAGGTGGTGCACCCACAGGCACTTGTGCCAAAAAGTCAATGGTTGGCTGCTGCTGCTGCAGGCCCAAATGACGGAAGTGGGCGTGGTGAGCCAGGCGAGCAGCTCAGACCCAGAGGCAGGAGTCCAAAGCAGAAGGAAAACAGCCAGCGGGGGTGGTGGAGGGGGCAACGATGGTGGTGGGGGCGAAGGGGGACACGGATGGACTGGGGGCAGGCTCCACGCCACACCCCCGGTGCCCCAGCAGACACAGTCCAAACCCCCACCACAAAAGCACAGTTTGAAAAAGACTCAGCCCAGAAAAGCCCCCTCCACAGTGGTCTTCATACTGTCTCCAGCAGCAGGCGGTCCTCTTCTCCTTCCTCTCCTTCTCCGGGCACCAACAGCTCCCTAGCAACATCCACAGTAGGCCCAGCAGCTCCAGGTGGTGGTGGTCTGGCGTCCAGGCAGGAGGGACCCCCGCTCAGAGGGTGGTGGTCTCAGCAACAAGAGCTGGGGTCCCTCACTCCCCTCCTCTCTGGGAAGCAGGCCAGCAGCCCCCCCCCCAAGGGGCTGTAGGTGGAATAACAGCAGTAACTGAGGTGGGGGGGAACCACCAGCCAGCCAGCAAACAGACAGCAGAGAGAGGGGTAGGTGGTGGTGTCTAGCCCAGCCAGGGAAGCAGCAGGAGCAGGAACAGCAGCAGAAACAGCAGCAGCGAGGGCCCAGCGCCCAGCAGGAACAGCAGCAGCAGCAGCAGCAGCAGCAGCCCCCTCCCTCCTTCCTCTACAGCAGAGTGGCAGAAGAGAGATCTCTGGCCCCAGGAGAAGCAGGCTTCTGCTCCCTGAGTGAGCAGAGCAGGGTCTGCACTAGAGTAATCAGGAACTTGCTAGAACCAATTAAGGCAGACAGGCTGATTAGAACACCTGCAGCCAATCAAGGCTGGCTAATCAGGGCACCTGGGTTTTAAAAGGAGCTCTGTCCAGTCAGATGGAGAGGAGTCAGAGGAGAGGAAGTGTGTGTGAGGAGCTGGGAGCAAGAGACACAAGGAGCTGAGACTGAGAGGATGTGCTGCTGGAGGACTGAGGAGTACAAGCGTTATCAGACACCAGGAGGAAGGTCCTGTGGTGAGGGTAAAGAAGGTGTTTGGAGGAGGCCTTGGGGAAGTAACCCAGGGAGGTGTAGCTGTCACACAGCTGTTACAAGAGGCACTATAGACAGCTGCAAATCCATAGGGCCCTGGGCTGGAACCTGGAGTAGAGGGCGGGCCCGGGTTCCCCCCAAACCTCCCAACTCCTGATCAGACACAGGAGGAGTTGATCCAGACTGTGGGGGAGATCACTGAGGTGAGCAAATCTGCCAATAAGTGCAGGACCCACCAAAGTAGAGGAGAAACTTTGTCACACTATATATACTCCCTCACTACTGACGTGCAGCCAGCTCTAGGGTAAACAACAGCATCTGTTTAAAGGAGCATTGAAATGCTATACAACAGCTAGATACTGAAGATGAAGATCACCTACTGTGGAAACTCAAGAGGAACTCGGGTATGAAGAAAGTAAATACAAAAACTGGAATTTGGCCAGGACATCAAAGTCAATGCCCCTACTCTTGAGACATTCCATAGTTTCTTTAATGATAAATGGCCGGCACCTTGGTTTTACATCTCAGCTGAAAGACATCACTTCCAAGGTCTTACCAACACCTCTTCCTGCAGCAACGTGGAGTTACCTCACAGGACTCCCATTCAAGTACTGATCAGGGTTAATTTGTGATGTCAAAGCCAAGGTTAATATGACTTCATGTATTCAAAACACAGAGCAGTCAGGGACATCTGAATCAGAAGTAAAATACCAGAGCATAATGGAATTCAGTTCTTCATTGCCATGGGGTTCAAATAATTACTTAATACAACACTCATTATATATTCAATTAAAATTTTGTCAACCACAAGCACTTAGAAACACAAACCTGTCCCAACTACATTCTACAAAATTAAAACTGGTTTGCTAGATATCAGAAAACTTAGTAGGAAAATTGACCCAGGGATGCAAGTTATTTGCATTAGAACATACAAGACACACAATGTGCTCCCTGGTAAAAACCCAGACATAAATTGCCTTAATGCATGGAACACATAGCCTACAAACCAAAATCTTTTTCCATGGTCTAATCAAGTGCTGTATTCTTTTGTTGAAAAACACGAATATAAGCTACATAAAGAAACTCTGAGGGCTTGTCCAAAGAATACTCCAATCTACTAAATTCTACACAAATCACTGCCTCTAGCCAAGCTTCTGTAACTATCCCACCACTCAGAAACCTCACCATCTTCAAAAATAAGCCCACTTCCACTGTAAATTAGCTTCTTCAAGCACCACTGTCTAGTCAATTTCCACTACTCAGTCCCCAACCTGCTTTTATTTAAAGTATCAGTAAACCATCAGATATTCTGACACCAGTAGAGGGAAGATCCTCATTACCGTGCAGAGCTCAGACCTCAGCTTAATTAGTATCATAAACATCCACAAAACAACAAAAGGTGAGAGGCAGCATTTTAAGTTGAGTTCGAGTTCAGTGACTTTCTACCTCTATATGCATTGATCTATATGCTGTAATATTTTGGCCTCCTTCCCTCTGTCCCATACTCTTGTCTGATATGGTGCCAGATTCACAGTGTATGGATCATATTGTGTTAAATTAGTAACTTGGATGGTGTCTATATAGAAATTGTGCTGAGTTTTATGAAATAGTAATTAGAGGTAGGTTGTGCTACCACCTGGTAATTTAGGTACCTTCAGACATGAATGTAATTTAGCAACCCTAGTGAAGAAGGTATTTCTGTAGCAGTGGAGCTTCTGTTTCTTTTAAAAAAATAACCAGGCATACACATTTGTAAAGAGCTAGGGTATAAGGCACACTCGGGAACTTCCTGCAGCACAGCATGAGCCATGCATTTTGTAGCTTTACCAAATGAAAGACACATTTCTTTCTAAAGTAGTTGAAAGTCAATAATTTCCTATGGGTAGAAGTGGCTAATTGATTTTGCTGCCACCTATGAGCCAAAGTAAGCAGTGGGTATCCTATTACTTCCTAGCCTACTTCACACTGCAGATGGTATTTCACATTAGTGAACTCCAGACAAATCATTCTAGTTCCACATCTTTTTATTGCTGCTAATAGCTTGTTTCAACAAATAGCTGTACATTGCAAAATAGACAGAAAGAAATATTGTTATCAATATTGGCACCGGCAAAATATATCCTCCTAACCAAAAGAGTTATAGAACTGAATAAAGGAAATGTGTTATGGGCACAAAGAAGAGGGTTGGTTGGAAGGGAAGGTGCTTTAGAGTGCATGTTCAACCCACCAGAACCCCACTTATGTGATAATAACAAACGTGAAGAACAGCACAAACTAGGACTGCAAGCATCTTAATACGATGTAGATTTAACTTCTGTGCTGTATTTTGTGACATCTATTTCCTGATGTAAGTATTGCTCATGCACAATAATAAATATGGGTTGGTGGGGATGGGGAATTGTTAGCTTTCACCCATCTGGTTCACATCCAGCCAGGGTTGGCCTGGAAAAAAGGCAATGTTGCTTGGTGGTCTTTGTGAACTACATTTATGGGTCTTTATGGGACAAAAAATGTCCACATTGCAAACATCACCACAACAGTTGGTGCTAACTGGTGCCTTTGTTGGCCATCTCAAGCGAGAGGCTCAGTGTAGAACTGAATACTCTGTCACCAACAAAGGTTGTCTCTCCAGATAAGAGCTGAAGTGTACCAGCGTGGTGACACAAAGGAAATTTGCATTGCCAATGCCTGTGCCATGCCCGGTGGATTAAAGCAGTGGCCTCCTGAGCTGTTAGCTCAGCATCTTTAACAAGCATTAAAAATATAAATACAACTGAGCTATCTATCTTCGCACATAGAGATGGATGAGCAGAATGTTTCATACTGATGAGGGTGGGAGGTTTCTTAATACTGAGTGGTTGTCGGTAGTAGCTTCCTAACCCATCATTTGGAGGAAGAGGAAAGGGAAAGGACCCTTGAGCATTTAATGGCTATAAAAATAATACTATACCCTTAGATTGCACAGAGCACTTCTCAAAAAGCATTTTGCTGAATCTCACAACACCTCATGTCCTGGGGTACTCTCACCCCCAGGGTGCCTCTTCCTGGCTGCTCTGGGCATTTAGCTCCTTTCAGGTCTGATGCCCATTTCTGTCTCTCATTTACATGTCCCACCACCTCTCTCTTGCTGCAGCACTGAGTGCTCTCTTTTTGTGGGTGGGCTCTCCAGCCAGCTCACTATAGTCATTCCCTTCAGGAAAAGCAGAGTCCTAGCTGACAACGGTCCCAGGCAGTCTTCTACTCCACTGCCCATTCTGTGCCACTGGTAGGGGAACCCGGGACTGCCCTCTACTCCAGATTCCAGTCCAGAGAGCCTATGTCTAGCAACTGTTGTCTGCTTTCTCCTAGACCCTCTTGCTTTTTCCCTGGACTCTTTCCCATGTCTTCCCCATCTCTGGATTTACTGGTCCAAACTGCCTCCTCCCAGACAGAGACTGCAGACTGCTGAACTCCATAGCTCTAAATACATCTCCTTTCTCTCAGGAAATGAGTGCAGACTACTTCCACTGCTTCCAACTTCCAGGCTTTATACCAGCCCCACCTGTTCCTTATCAGCTGGGCTCCATCATAAATCAGCCTTCCCAGTCCTGACTCTGCTTCAGGTGCAGCCTAAGAGGTTAATTAACCTAATTTAACCAGCTCTGTCTTGCAGGATAAGTCAACATTATTATACCATTGGATGAACTGGGTCAACTGAGGCACAGAGAGGTGAAACGACTTGCACAAGGCCATGCAGCCATGTCAAGGCTGGGATTAGAATTCAGGATTTCTGACTCCCAGTCCTCTACTTTAACTCCACTTTTTCCCAAGTCAGTGCTATGGTTGTTTATTTCAAGGTGCTAGGTGACATTAATACAGTTCTTTAACAGATGATGGCCCAGTGACTCTAGAGCTGCACAGATGATGCTAGTGCTTGCTCCTTTTAGGCATAGATTGAGAAAAACCTAATTCAAAGCTTACTGAAGTCCATGGAAAGATTCCACTGAGGCTTTGGATCAGGCCCATAAAGAAAACTTTGTAGTGTCCATGAGATTGGGATACTTCTCTGGTGTAGCTTGGTGTGATGGACTGCATCCCTGTATTCACACCCTACACACTACTGTAATAATCTTTGTATAAGATATACTTTGTGAAGTATCTGAAAACTCATAACTTGCTGATCAGTAATATCATGGTAAAATGTGTATAGCAGCATTATGTATAAAGTTATAAAATTCCTCTGTATGATTTTAAAATCCAGGGTCAGACTCACATAGCACAAAACTGGTCAAACACACCTATCCTGAACAAACAGACCTATCATGTTTTACTTTGCATTTAAGCAGTAAACCAAGTCATCAGGTGGGAAGGGAGAAAACAAAGGAAGCTCACACAGGTGAAAAAAACAGCAGGGAACATCCTTCCACCCAGATTCTTTGTCTCCTGGTTCTCAGCTGGAAATACTTTTCAAGAGGGGGACTGAAACTATAAAAAGGAGGGGCAGACACCCCCCCCAAAAAAATCTTTTCTCTCTCTCTTTCTGTCTCACTCTTTGTACCTTAGAAGACAAAAGAAACAGCTGTTGGACTTTGGGAGAGGGGTCCTAGCTGGACAGTTTGGTTAATAATGCTCTTGGAAGCATGTGATGAAAAACTATGCTTTGAACCTCATACAGTCTGTAAAGTTTAGCATTAAAAAGTGTTTTATCTTTATTTTTCTTGTAACCACTTCTGACTCTGCATCTGACGAAGTGGGTATTCATCCACGAAAGCTCATGCTCCTAAACGTCTGTTAGTCTATAAGTGCCACAGGATTCTTTGCTGCTTTTACAGATCCAGACTAACACGGCTACCCCTCTGATACCTCTGACTCTGTTGCCTATGATTATTCTCACTTAAAATCCATCTCTTTGTAGTTAATAAACTTGTTTTATCTAATCCACTTTGTTTAAACTGGAGTACCCAGGTAACTCAATTTCAAGTGTGAAGTTGCATATTATTCACTTAAAGGACTAATGGACTTAATATATTTGGACTGTTCAGGAGAGGGTTGGGCAGTACAAGACATACATTTGTGATGGGTTGGATCACAGAAACCCCCTGAGGGCTGCCAACTGATGTTCCAAGACTACTTCTGCCCCTGCTTTCTTGCCCTGACAGCTTGGGATTTCAGTGCCCTGCATGGTTTGAGCCAGACCCGCTAGCCTGCTGCAAACCCAGACCCAGGTCTGAACCATGTCCCCTAACATCTGTTTCCCTGCCAGCATGGGACTCCAGCACCCTGTCTTGTTGAGTCAGACACGTCAGTCTGCTCCAATACAGACCCAAGGTCTGAACCAGATGACTCAAAGCTGCAGACTTAACTGAAAGCAGCTTAAGAAGTGTTCCTGTCTTTAACACTCAGATGCCCAACTCCCAGTGGGATCCAAACCCCAAATAAATCCTTTTTACCCTGTATAAAGCTTATATAGGGTAAACTCATAAATTATTCACCCTCTATAACACTGATAGAGAGATATGCACAGCTGTTTGCCTCCTAGGTATTAATACATACTCTGAGTTAATTAATAAGTAAAAAGTGATTTTATTAAATACAGAAAATAGGATTTATGTGGTTCCAAGTAGTAACAGACAGAACAAAGTGAATTACCAAGCAAAATAAAATAAAACATGCAAGTCTAAGCCTAGTACAGTAATAAAACTGAATACAGACACAATCTCACCCTCAGAGATGTTTCAATAAGTTTCTTTCACAGACTGGACACCTTCCCTGGTCTGGGCACAATCCTTTCCCCTGGTACAGCCCTTGTTGCAGCTCAGGTGGTAGCTAGGAGATTTCTCATGATGGCTACCCATTTGTTTTGTTGCATTCACTTATATATTTTTTGCATAAGGCAGGAATCCTTTGTCCCTCTGGGTTCCCACCCCTCCTTCTCAACAGAAAAGCCCCAGGTTAAAGCTGGATTCCAGTTCAGGTTACATGATCACATGTCACTATAAGATTTCATTGCCCACTTGCCAGCACACATGTATACAAGAAGACTTACAAGTAAACAGAGCCATCTACAGTCAATTGTCCTGGTTAATGGGAGCCATTACGATTCCAAACCACCATTAATGACCCACACTTTGCATAACTACAATAGGATCTCAGAGTTATATTTCATATTTCTAGTTTCAGATACAAGAGTGATACATTTATACAAATAGGATGACCACATTCAGTAGATTATAAGATTTGTAATGATACAAGAGACCTTTTGCATGAAGCATATTCCAGTTACATTATATTCACACTCATTAGCATATTTTTATAAAATCATATAGAGTGCAACGTCACAACATTTCTGGGAGAAAATCTGGGACTGTTGAGAGCCAGTGTCTGACAGGCAGGATGCAGTTGCTCAAAGACATCTGAGAATGAAATAACATGCTGGCAAGCTGTTTGTGAGTGGTCCTTGTTGGAAGCTACAACAGTAAGGCATGGCAAGGCACCCCAGTTTGCAGGACAAGGGTGACACAGCCCTAACTGGTCTGGATTGCAGCCCGGTAAACCACACTTGGGGCCAGATTTTTAAAGGTGCCTAGTCAGGCACCTAGTGTGATTTGTCAAAAGCACCTTGTTGCCTAACTCAAATTGTCTGTTTTCTTTAGGACCCTGCATATCAAGGGACCTATGTACCTTTAAAAATCTGGCCTTTGGACTCGATCTCTCCTTGGTGATCTGCCCCTGTGTTTATCCCATTTGACTTTGAGGAGGCTTGGAACTTGCTATACATTAGTGGTCAAAAGTGGTGAGTCAGGGAAAAGTAACTTCAACCAATTTGAGAATAAAATGTCAGGAAAATTGAAATGACAAAGTAGCATTAGTAGCTTGTTCCAAAATTAGCAACATGTGCTGTTATGATCTTAATAAAGACAGACAGGTTTTTATCACATTCAAAATAAAACCTTTTTACTTCCTTAGATTCAGCACATCACATGCAACTTAGAACCACTCTGACTGCAGTTAAAGATAATTAACAGTTATATAATAGGCTAATATATGGCTGGATCCATGTGCATGGCACAGAATCTTGTCCTATGGGACAGTGCAGTAGTTTAAGTAGACCTAGGGTAGTGAAATGAGGTAGGTATCCAAAGGTTGGAGCAGCACAAGAAAGGAGGAGGAGCTCACCAACTTTGGAATCAGTTATCATGATGATTCACAGTGTCACATGGTGATGCAAAATTATGCCAAGCTGGAATGCAGCAAAAAGTAAAGAAAGAAGAGAGTTACTCAAATGAAGCCCATTTCTCCAAGGCTCAGGGATTTCTGGAGAGGGACAAGATAGTAGCAGTGCTGTTTCAGACTTGCTGGTGACAGGTGGGTAAAAGCTTCTTAAGGTTTTTTGATGGGAAGTTGATGAAAACAAAACCATGAAACTGTGTATAGTTGGGGGCAGGGAGGGAAAGCTCTGTATTCCACAGCCTTGAAGACATAGTTATAGCTGATGAGATGCAAAAAGAGCCATTTAAAACCATACCCTTGTAGCTTCCCGCTCCCAGCCTGCTGATTAATGTAATTAGGGCAATTTCTGATCCTCTTCCTGATGAGCTCCTCTTGAGACAGCACCTTCTGTTTGTGATGGACAAGGGTAAGATAATCCTCCCCCCCATCTCTGTCTTGCTTCTCTTTCTAACTCACTAGCTAATGTTTGAAAGTGACTTGGAATTATTAAGTCCTATACAAGTGCTAAGGATTATTAATTATCTTGTTATGTTTTCTGACTCTTCTCCATTTTCCTCCTCTGCTTCTTTTCTCTCTTGTTTCTTCCCTGTCACCTCTATTTCTTGCTTTCCCCCAGGCTTCCAATCCACTGCCTTCCTCTGTGTGCACCCATGACTCTCCTCTTCCTTCTGTCCTGGTTTATTTACTGTCTCTTTTCTCTGCCAAGTCTCCTCTTACTTGACAGTTTCTACTTCCTTCTCTGCTCCAATCCTTGCTTGATTCTTTCTGCTTCTCCTCTGCTTCCTCGTTTCTCCAAGATTTATATCCACAATGTGGGAGCGCTGCATATCCAGTGGGCCCATTACCTATTGCCAGGGGGACAAGAATCTGTTATCTGTTTCTTCTAGATGAGGGGTCAGCAACCTTTCAGAAGTAGTGTGCCAAGTCTTCATTTATTCACTCTAACTTAAGGTTTCGCGTGCCAGGAATACATTAACGTTTTTAGAAGGTCTCTCTCTATAAGTCTATAATATATAACTAAACTATTGTTGTATGTAAATAAAATAAGGTTTTTAAAATGTTTAAGAAGCTTCATTTAAAATTAAATTAAAATGCAGAGCCCCCCGGACCAGTGGCCAGGACCTGAGCAGTGAGAGTGCCACTGAAAATCAGCTCACGTGCTGCCTTCGGCACGCGTGCCATAGGTTGCCTACCTCTGTTCCAGATCCCCAAGCATTTGCTTTTTATTGACTATTTCTTCCATTATAGAGTGGTGCAGTTTCTGCCTGGAGGGAGGACAGAGAACTCCAGAAACTCCTTATCGGGGCAGCTAGGATCCTAGCAGCTCCTCCTGCCTCACACATTTAGTATCTCCTTGGTGGTATTGTACCATCATCTCTCCAGGCTGAGCACTAGAGGAAAATGCAATGGTGGCAATGAAGAGGGACAGCTGCAAGAGTGCTACAGTGCCTACATCTTTGGGGCACAAGTCAAGCGTTTCTTGGTATTGATTGAGCGACTGAGGCGAGAGATCTGTTTCTGAGTGGCCATCTGTCATTTAACAATCTCCTTGGAAATTCTGACAAATGATTCTGGTGCTAACTGCTGAGATTCATACATCAATTCAGTAGAAAATGGGCACTAACTAAATAAATGTCAAATCACCCTCCTATCTGCATATGTGCCAGTCTTCTATAGACAAAGAGCATTGGTAACTGACAGGAAAGCAAGACATTAAAATTCAAAAGAAACAAAAAAACCCTTTCCCTTGGCCCTTTGATTCCTTCCCAGGACAGCTGAAGCGTGACAATGCAGAACTTTCATTTAAAAAGAACAGCACAAAATATCCGTTTTCAAAATTTCATACATTCTGCTTCTGTGAGTTGTGGAGTTGTACTGACTTTGTGGAGTCATTGCAGCTGCTTGTAAATGATGTATGAAAAGAAAAATTCCTGTCCTTCCAGTGCACTGAGAGAATTCTGTAATCCCTGCTATGCTGCTTGCTTATATTAAACTCAAACACAGCCAGGAAAGAGCTTGAATGCAAAGATTATTCGCTTTCCCCCACCCAATTACATCTTTTGCTACTTTAGAGGAGATTTATTTGTCTCTCCAGGAGTCTCCTTATCTCCCTCCACCCTAGCTGTAGGATTTGGACAAGAAATATACCATATTTATTTGTTTTAAAGAAAAGTTTTCTGACTATTTTTTGCAAGGGTTGGGTGGGGTTCTCTCTGCCCAATAACACAGGCAAGATTTCCTCTGAGTACCAATCCCACTGTCAGAATGGTTTCTGGAACAGTTGCAATATCACAGCAAGATGGTATGACAGTGACCAGGAGCCTAGTTGAGCTGTGTCCCAATTTGAAGTTCAACCCCTCCTGGTTTGGTGGTGAGCACAAACTAGTCAAATCTGGCACTTGGTGACTAAGTAGTTAGAACAGTGCACTCTGTATCTGTGTGATCTCTTAGTTATTATTTTTTTTTAAATCCTGTGTTCTATCATAATAGCACCCAACCACCGTAGTTACACTGTTGTGGGCTACATTACTTTTAGACTATTATAGTAGCGATTCTTTAAATGTGGATAAGATAGGTACCTCATGCTGCTTGCATATTTTTAACCCTGGGGTTAAATTATGACTGATAAAGCCTATGGGAGTTTTGCTACTGAATTCAATAGGGCCAGGATTTCACTCCTGGTCTTTTCTCCATCATCCTTTTGGTTTAGGCAGCTGTACTTCTCAGCAGTTAATCTTCTTTAGAATACTGCCTGTTAATTAACAAGCACCAACACTGCACAAAATACTTCGTTCAACTCACAGTCATGCATAAAGAGGAGTTGAGTATGGAACAAAAAACTGCTCTTTTTTATGTCACCCAACCTTTCATGGATTCTTGGTTCACGGCCCTATGCTACCCGCTCTAATATGCTGTACCGGCACAGATACATATAAATACATGACCTTATTTCTTCCATGAGGATAACATGTTGACTCTTAATTCTATTATTATGGGATGGATTACGTGAGTTAGTCAGAAAAAAGGTATCCTGGCCCCAGTTGAAGTGAGATGGAAGGAAATGATGGACTAGCCAACCTCCTGCTGTAGAAAGGGATGGATTTTAAAAGCTCTCAGATGCTGTATTCTTAAATCTCTGAACAGGTTCAGAATGCCCATGTCCAGGAACAGGCTTGTGCCCATGAGGTATACTTAGTATTTCTGCACACAAAAACACTAAAAGGGAAGAAAAGTCTGGGATATCTTCCTCTGGGCCATGGGCATTAGACTACTGCAGTGGTTCCCAGACTTGTTCCGCCGCTTGTGCAGGGAAAGCCCCTGGTGGGGTGGGCTGCTTTGCGTACCTGCTGCGTCCACAGGTTTGGCTGATCGTTTCTCCCAGTGGCCGCGGTTCGCTGCTCCAGGCCAATGGAAGTGGTGGCGAGTACGTCCCTCGGCCTGCACTGCTTCCAGCAGCTCCCATTGGCCTGGAGCAGTGAACCACAGCCAGTGGGAGCCGCGATCATCCGGACCTGCAGACCCGGCAGGTATACAAACCATCCTGGCCTGCCAGGGGCTTTTCCTGCACAAGCGGCAGAACAAGTTTGGAAACCACTGGACTACTGCATTTGGGCAGCACGTTCACAACAGGCCATGTAGCCCAGCACTGGGGGCCAGCACAGGGTGGTTATACTGAGAAGTCTTATGGAATAAGATGCTCGTCTTGAAAGAAGCCCTCTCTTAAAATGGGAGGCTCAGCCACAAACATCATCTTTAAAATCAAATGGTGCAAAGTGGTGCACATGAGAATTAAATTCAGCATTAAATTTAAAATTTAGAATTAAAAAGAAACCAGAGGGTAATAACCCATACCAAGCCAAGTGCCTAGATGAAAATCTACGCTGTAAATCGTCCTCCACTACAGCTCTTTACCTTCCATCTGTCCCATCCCATTATTTCTTTCTTCTCTCCACCCATCACTGGGGTGGGAGAGCACCAGCAGATGATGACGCTTAGGCTATGTCTATACTACTGTTGTATCGACGCTCCACCGATCGATGTACTGGGGGCTGATTTAACAGAAAAGTATCCCAAAATACCTCATGAATGTCACTTACTTGATTCTCCATGGGCTTCATTGCTCCAGTGCAGTTCCAGGTAGCTGGAATGGCCTGCTATGTTTTGGTTTACAGTGGTCTGGAACTGCTAATGCAATTTGAGGAGAACTGACTATAAGAAAGGTTTAATTAAGATTAGTTAGGTGCGATGTGCTCCTCTACTCCTGCTATTTGGAGTTTTATTATTTGTATTACAGAAGCATCCAGAGGCCCCAATCAGGATCAGGGCCACATTGTGCTAGAAGCTGTATAAATAGTCCCTGCTCTGGAAAGTGGCTGGTCTGCATCACAACAGTTCGAGTCTAGTCAGGTCTGTAGTGACTGAAAGCTGTCACCATCTCTTTACCTGTTCATGGGCCACTGTGAAGTGAGTCCAAGGACCATAACAGCTCAAAAAAACAGCACCCAAATGAGCTCCAATTGGTTATGGCCCTTCTTTGCTTCCCAAAGCCTGTAGGGTTGCTCTAAATCACACAAGGGGCTGGGCAGGCCTCTCGGCACAGCCTCAGAATATAGGCAAAGGAGAGACATTCCCCATCCCTTCCATGAGCACTGGAATGCAGTAACTGCGAATCAGGCCCTGGTGGGCTTGTCATTCCTAAGGAAAAGGTGCATTTTAGACATGTCAACTAACACATTAATCGACATGTATTAAAGCCCTAGGGTAGACATTATAAGGCTGCCAACCCACCAGGATTGTCCTGCAATCTCTAGAATCACAGGGACTGCAAGGTCATCTAGACTCACCCTCTGCCAAGATGCAGGATTTGTTGTGTCTAAACCATCTAAGACAGATAAGATCAGTCTTTAATTAAAGATTATGTCATGTGATGAAACCTCCAGGAATACATCCAGCTAAAAGTGGCAAGCCTAATAGACAAGGCAAGTTGTAGGTGTAACAGGGGTTAGCTCTTTCGGTAAACACTAAGTAAATCCTGTTGATAAACAGCAGAGTTGGGTCTGCACTACTGTCTGTCCAGCATCTTTCACAGGAACTAAATTACCTTCAAAATTGGAAATGAAGGGATTGCAGCTGGCTCTAGAGCAGGCCGTCTGGTCTGCTGAATGAACAACTCTTGGCAAGTTGTGACAGTTTATAGTAACATTTTTTTAACTGAAGCAGTCAGCTCTCAA
Organism: Gopherus flavomarginatus; assembly: GCF_025201925.1. Lineage (NCBI taxonomy): Eukaryota > Metazoa > Chordata > Testudines > Testudinidae > Gopherus > Gopherus flavomarginatus. Next base: position 38,296,202 of record NC_066624.1, on the reverse strand, counting down.
AAAAACTCACCCTGCAACAATCCTGATACCAGTCGGAGAGATTTTCTGTATTAAACAGAGTACATGCCTTACAACCCATTTGTCTGTATTTGCACACAAGGGGTCTAGCACCACTGAAGACTTGAGCCTGCAAGGCTCCTAACAAGGTAAGGTGCTAAGAGAGACAGGCATTCTGGGTAAAGGTCAGGAAGCTGCTCTCGGTTTGTGAGAGTGAATTAACCATGAGGCAGTGCTGGGTAAATAGCTTGTTGTTTGAGTTCCTCTGTGCTTATTTGCAGCGTGACACATTTGATCTTTGTACAGTCATCACACACAAATGTGCACAACACTCTCTGTTTACAGAGCCAAACCTAGGTATTAAAGAGAAAAACAGACAAATTAACAGTGCAAGATTAGTCAAGGGTTAGAGTCAGACCTTTCCATACTGTAGCCTTAGGCAGCAATCTCTCATTCCCAACATTAACTTCATCCCACACAAGCCTGAAATCACTGTGGTCCAATGGTTAGTGCACAGGACAGAAAGGCAGGATTCCAAAGACTTGGCCAAGAGAGACTAAAGGAAGGACAGGTACAGAACCAGTTGAAATAAATGTAAATGTATTGTACACAGAAAACATGAATGAAGAGATTGACAACTCAGAAATGGTATAACTTCAAGGTGCTAGTCGGAAGGTTTTGCTCTTGGCTCCATCACTCATCTGTTGTGTGATTTTTCAGCAAGTCACTCACTACATCTCCATATGTCTCATTTTCCTGATCTAAAAAGCCTCCTCTGGTTTCGGATACTGTTTGGCTGCGGTGGTCTTGTAAATCATGCACATAATCTGACTCCTGAAACCCAGTCTCAGCATGGTAACATGCCAGATTCCTGTCATTGCTCTAGGACAACAGTTACTCAAAGAATCAGAAACCTATGAGAGAAGGTAATTTGTCTGACACTTGTAGGGAGAAGCCAGAAAGGGCTACTTTAGATTGCATATACTGCAGGGAGTTATGGAGCAGACAGGAAAATATACAACATAATATCTGAGGTAGAATACCACACTCTTTGCTATTGCCAGCATACATAAGGTATATACTCATTTCAGATATTTTAAAAGTAGCATAGATGAAGCACTAAAGCAGATGGCAGCTGTCTGATATAGTAGTGAAGACTGGAAAAATCAGATTTTCTATATAAAATATTCAAGACATATAGTTTTGATTTGTTGTTCTTCATTTGTGTGTGTGTGTCTGCGCTAGTGGAAAGGAGACTCAGATTTCTAGCATTTCCTATTTCCTTTTTACACAATTTTCTGATCAGTTCTACCAATTGTCTTCACTCTTCCTTTAAAGCCCCCCAATTGTTTTCTTGTTAAAAGAAATGCCACTACATCTTCTCCAGACTTTATAGATTAAAAGAAAAATAAACCCTGCCTGTAGGGCACTTTGTTTTTAATCATTCATCCTCATTTCCTTTATGTATTATGGCTGTAAGAATACTATGTAACTCTAGGTATTTATGGCTGTCATTATTACAAATGGACTGGAACTTTTGCCCCCCAAACCCAGAATCTGCCCAAGCCCATTAATGGCGAACACTGCTGTTTAATAGAGTTGGTAGGAAAATGTTGATTGCTTTGAAACTTTGATGAAAAATAAAAATTATGTGAAGTCTTTTGTAAAGATTTTCTCCATTCTCTCTCCCTATTTTCTAACACATTCTACAGCTGGATGAGAAATATGAAAAATAACCAAATTAAAAACAAACAAAAAAACCACAGGGAAAAAAACTATGTTGTTCATAGTAAATTTTCTTTTCTGTTTTCTACTCATCTCTACTGTTCTGCATCTCAGTTGCCTTTCCCAGTGTGAAGCAAGAGACAATCATCAGAGCTTGCCTGGATGCTATTCTGTACAAATCACTAGTGAGCATCTCGAAGTCCTGAAGAGGATTGAGGTATATTTTTAGGATTAAACATTAGGAGGTGTTGTCTAGAGATTGAAGAAGGGGTCTGGAGGTCAAGACTCCTGGGTTCTCTTCTCAACTTTGGCACTGATTTGCTATGTAACCATTGGCAAACTGTTTAACTTCTGAGCCTCAGTTTCCCCAGGGCATAATAATACCTAACTCGCAGAGGTGTTGTGAAGCTCAGTATTTACAAAGCACTTTGAGATCCATTGATCAAATGGTTTATTCAGTGTAGGTGTTAAATTTTGTTTTTAGCAATAATCCCCTAACCTACTGTGACAGACCCAGGCCAGTGGGGTACAGGAGTCTGGTAGAGGGCAAATATACTGGTCACTGGATGAGTAGTTTTCTGTTCCCTGGGTGACCAGAGTAGGGGCTGCATTAGAGTAATCAGGAACCTGCTAGAACCAATTCAGCCAGACAAGCTGATTAGAACACCTGCAGCCAATCAAGGCAGGCTAATGAGGGCACCTGGGTTTAAAAAGAAGCTCACTCCAGTCAGGGAGGGGAGAGCCAGAGGAGATGAAGTGTGTGAGAGGAGCTGGGAGCAAGAGGCACAAAGAGCTGAGAATGAGAGTGAGAGGGTAAGCTGCTGGAGAATTAAGGAGTACAAGCGTTATCAGACACCAGGAGGAAGATCCTGTGGTGAGGATAAAGAAGGTGTTTGGAGGAGGCCATGGGGAAGTAGCCCAGGGAGGTGTAGCTGTCATGCAGCTGTTACAGGAGATACTATAGAAAGCTGCAATCCACAGGGCCTTAGGCTGGAACCCGGAGAAGAGGGCGTGCCCGGGTTCCCCCCAAATCTCCCAACTCCTGATCAAACACAGGAGGAGTTGACCCAGACTGTGGGGAAGATCACTGAGGTGAGCAAATCTGCCAATAAGCGCAGGACCCACCAAGGTAGAGGAGGAACTTTGTCACACTACCTATCACAGGAAGAAGGAAATGACAAAATAGAGGCAGAGAAAAAAGAGAAATTAACTAATGAATGGATATTGCCCAGTGTCACTGTGTATAAATATACTACCAGGGTTAGGTGCAAGATTCTTATCTTCTATTGCACCTGGCTTCCATAAAAGCTATTCCTGCTGCTGCTTAGCATGATAAAAAGTATCAAAAGAGCTCAATAGTTCAAGGCCACCGGACAGACACCACATCAAGGTGTGATACCAACACTACTCAGCAATATGCAGGAAGAAAGAAACATTTCCCCAACTCTATTTTTAATTGTTGCTCTGTTCCCCCACAGACCACATGTTGCAGCATAAGTCTCAATTAACATCCCCAATATTACATGTCCTGCTGCATGAGTGATTTATGCCTCACATGCCATTAACTTCGCACAAGGCTGGATTAGGATCTGAAATCCTCTTGGAGATTCTTCATGTGACGAAATGCCCCCCACAAGCCTTGATGTTTTTTAAATTGATGGATGGGACCACCCAATGCTGAGATGAAACATGACAGGGATAACAAAGCCAACACAAGCTCCCCTCTGCCCATGATTTCTAAACTATTCATCCTGATCTCCCTGCTGTGAAGTCCTCTCTGAGCTGGCAATTGGCACCAGCAGTTTGTCAGGCTCTGTTTTTAAAAACCTTTATCCCGAGGCACTGATGCATACCAGAACAAACCTTGTAAGTGTGGTTTATAGTATCACTGTGGTTTGACATGTTAAAACAAGCACAGTGACTCTCCTGTCACCAGTGATTTGGGGGCGGGAGGATAGGTGGGAGTTGAATTGGGAATGATACTTGATCCAGATTCAAGTATCAAACTATCCACCCATGAAACATTATCAGCTTCACATTAGGAGAGGGGGCTGAATACTAAAAAGTGTTCCTAAACATTTTATTCCAAACAGCTCTTCAGTTCAACCAGGCCAGTTTTTATTTGCTCTTTGCAAATGTTTCCATGCACAGCTTTTTGTGCTGATCTCGATCAGAAACCCATATGCTCACATGAGCAAGGTATTTGTGTGCTGTTCATTACAGGTGAATCTCACTTGTGCACAAGCCGAGCCCAAGCCCTATGCCCAATTTAAATCTTCACAAATTAGGGCTAGATGCTGCATAAGCATTGTGCTGGTCTTTTGCATAAGGATGAGTTTCACCCTGATTTCTCTTCTGCTTCAAAATGAAGCAGTATACTACCAAAAACCAGATCCTCAGCTGGCTTAAATCAGCATAACTTCATTGATTTCAATGGCTATATGGTGATCTACACCAGTTGGGACTATAGCCTGATATGTCTCAGATGACCAGTTGTGAACAGTCAAAGCAAAAGGTGCATGATCAATCCTCAGGCCAGAAATTGTTCATGCAAATGATTCTGTGACTGCTTGTGAATGGCGAGCACATTTGCAGCTCTCTGCCTTAGTTCACGAATCATTCACAAGCAAAAAACGTGCTGGAGAATTTATTTGTGGTGCAGAACTTAAGCAGCTCTACCCATTAGCACGTTTTCAAACTACACATGAAAAGGCAATCCAAGCTATTCAGTTCCACTTTGCAAAACTCAAATATTTCTGCAAAAATGGCCAACCCTCCCCTGACCCCATTTTTTTCTATTTATCAACCCTGTTTGCTTCCCATGCCCTTCTAGCACATACTGTGAAATTACAAGAAACTTGAGCCTCAAAGGCATGGGTCTCCAAACCACCCATGTTCTACAGGACCTTGTCCCCCAGGTCATACCTGTTTATCTAGCCACTCCTGGTGGGCTTGCAGTGTTCCCTAAGATGCTTTAGGCCAGCTAGGCAGCAATGCCATCTTTTCCAAATCCATGTGTCCCACAAGTCTCTTGGTATCTGGGTTTTCTCCAGCTAGCAGGCCTGAAGATCCTCTGGGACTGGTTCAGCAGGGAGTAGTAGGAACAACCAGGTTGTACCTTAGCAGGGTTGTAGAGCAGGACTGAAGGCTCTCTGTGACTGTTACACCAGGGAAATCAGGTGAGACTCAAGAGGTTTCAAGGACCTTGAGAAAAAAATAAGGAAAATTTTGTAGTTGTTACATTTAAACTGGTCCCTTGAGGTGTTGGCCTTAAGGGACTTTGCCTTTAGGAAAAAAGTAGGAGTTGTGCAAGGAGAGAAATCAGATTTTTGCCTTGTGTAAAACATCCCTGAATATTGTGGATGGGGAGATGGGTGCAGGAGGGAGAGAGGAGTGGGTAGGTTACTTGTTAAAAATCCTAAAGTGTTTGCAGGGACAATTTTTTACAAATTCTAGAGTTTGATTTGCTGTAAAATGAAGCAATTTGTCACTGAACTGAAGCAAAGTGCTTGTGACCTTTAGCAGAGACAAGACACATATCAAATGTTTTTACTGTCTTCCCCTCCCCCCTCTTTATTGTAAAAATACTACAAACCATACACAGAATAATCATTTAGAAAAACAAGCAGTTAGTCAGGGCTTTCTGCAAGGCTTGATAGAAACCTTCATGCTAACAGCAATGTCACAAACAAGCTGCAACAACCCCGAAGTCACTTCCTTGGTATAATTTTTAGTGACATTAGAAGATCTGAACCCCAGCCATCAGGTGGCTAAATGACGTTGCTTAGCAACACCACACCAAACACACATACACACGTTAATTCTGCACATTTGTGATTCAGAACAATATTTCTTTCTCCTTCTCTACTTCATGAACGGAACTGATTTGATGACAGGTGTACATGCTATTTGGTTTTCTTTTGAAATAATAATAATAAAAAGGGTCCACATAGGTAGGTACACAAGTACATTGTTACAGCTAAGAATGACAAAATGAAATATAGCAGCCATTTTTCTCTGGAGAAGAGATGCTTATAAATTTACTTGGTCCAAAGTATCTCTCGCTTCAGCAATACATCAAACTGTGCAGCCCCATCAGTCTGAATCAATTAGAAATTACTCACCAAGTAAATTACACTGAAAAGCTTTGATTTGTTACCGGAGTTTGTTACCGTTCTCTTCAATCTTAAAAGACTGAAAGCAAAAAAGTAATAACGTGACAGTGATAGTGAAATGTAACTTTTATTGAGATAGATGGAAACCTATTTGCTACAATATTTGCTTTTAATAATTTAATTTTTCAAACACTGCAGAGAGAGCCATAAATATTTGATTATGAAGCTTTTCCAATTTATGGTACATTAGTCTGCACTGGTTGCCTATCTTTTCAACATTCTTATATATCACTTAATAATTCTATCAACCGTATGTCCATAATCAGCTCTTAGTTTGCCTTCTAATTGTGTTTTTTATCTTTTATCTGCTAGGATGAAGTAGGCTTTCTCTGACATGCACTTCAGGCATTGAAGCAAATTGTAAAATGATGACTCCCTTTATAAAAATATTATTTAATTATTGTTTAGATCTTTGATGTCGGCTTTAATTTTTATTTTATTTTTCTAAAAGGACTCCAACAGGAACAGGACTGGGTCCCTTCATTAGCATTTTTCACATTAATCTTTGCAACTGAGGTGTGCATAGTATTTAGGTTCTAGGAGATTTTGAAATAGAAAATTTCTTTTTAACCACAAGACTTGGTATGGCCAAAACGAATAAAAATAGTTAATGAATAAAAATAGCACATGCAGTCTATCTAGGCTCGGATAATATTAAAAGGGCATAACCTAGTTTCTGGTTAGGAACAGAAAGATATTTTTCCCTTTGTAAACTTGGGTGCATTTGGGGGTTTATCTGCATCTGGACCATCAGACTTTGGAGATGTAACAGCAGACTGAACAGACCATTGGTCTTTTCCAGTATGATAGTTCTTATTGTCTTACGTATAGAAAGTAAGAACGAGCTCCCCATTACTGCTTTCCAGATGGTTTCAGCCATGTCCAAGTGTAAACAGAGATGAGTATTGAAACAGCTTCTACATCAGCGTCCTTAACACACAGAAATCCCAATATAATACCACTAATTGTTCAGAATGGTGGTATTCCTGTACTGCAGAAAGACATTTTTGTTCCTCACCTCACGAGTGGACTTTACCGGCTTCTGTTGTGCTGCTTGGTTGGACGTTAAACTAGGATATTTTACAGATGCCAGCTGCAGATTTTCTAGTAAGATACATTAATGTCCAGAAAACCTCTTGGCAAATAGGGTGTCTTCAAGCTGAATTACTTTACCTAGTACCTGGCAAAGACTTCTGGTGCTGGAGAGGTCAGCAAAAGAAGATTAATGTCCTAACATTCCTGACCCTGATGTTCTTAACTGAAGATTAAAATAAGCAATTTAGCATAACATATCTTCAACATTGTAAATGGTTGCAAATGCACTCCAAAAGCATTTCTGACAAAAGGTATCCTAAGTAAATGTCAGCTCCTAAGGTGTGTCAGTTCTGGAGAAAATGGCTTAGAAAATGAAAGACAATGCACAAGAAATCAGACAGGTTGAGATCTTTTAAAGGCTGGTAAGTAAATGACAAATGTAGTTCAAAGAGTGCAGGTGTAGAATGAGTCATTATTAATGACCAAGGGCATTGGTTATTGGTGCTGAATAGAAAAAAACAATTAAGTTTGAAGCTTTACACTTGTGGAGAGTGGAAATTATATGCAATCCTTGCTAAGTGCCTGATTTTGCTGCTAGAAAATCCCTCTGACAGAAACCCACTTCAAAGTAAACTACTTTAGAATTTCTGTGCACTGTTGGATGCCTAACCAAAGGTCACTTTCCCTCTCCGCATGCCTCTGTGCATCATTTTAGTGATTTTCTTTTTTTAAGCCCCCCCTGCTTCCTCCCTCTTCTGCAGTTTACATAGATTTTTCTAGACCTCAAAGGAGCTAAACTGAAAATTGGAGAACTGGGTTTGGGCTTGAAATGCAAAAACAGGAGCCTGTAGTGATTTAAAATGAGGATGTTTAAAATGAGACCTTACCCTGCAACAACGCTGGCCACCCCCCAGTGCCATTGAACTTAGTGAATGCGGAGGGGCTGCAGAGTATCAGCCCGGGGGGGGGGGGAGCCATATTGGGAGTTGGATTTCAACCCCTCCATACTCCTCCCACGCAGAGCCCAAATACTCCTGAGATTTACCCTCCCGCCCCCACACACAGCAAATTCTCTTAAAGTCTACTAAAATCTCTCATCAGGGAAGGCTTTTTCTTAAAGTTTTGGAATTCTCTTGCTTTAACACCTCTGCCTCTCAATGTATTTATTAATCTACTTGTTAGTTGGAGCAAATGATACCAAAACCCAGTCAAATGCTGAAAAAGAGTGGTTTCCCACAGTTCACTCTTAAAACTCCAGAAATGAAGAGAAGCACAAGAGAAGCAGCCATGAATGTTATGAGCAAAACAGAAGGCCTTGAGAGGAGGTAATATGCACTCTCACTGCTGTTTTGTTACTTCAGCAGAAACCAAGGACCAAATCTCCTGGGATGCAGCTAAGCTGCACAAGGCATAAGTCTGGGGGAGGGTGTGTGTGTGGGGTGGGGAAGGTTAAATTGCACTCTGGCACTACTCTGAACCTGCTACAGCTCCATTCACGGTGCTTTGTAGGAACAGCCTGAGAATTGCTCTAATTTACCCTGACTATGGTGGTCTCAAAGGCCTGAAAATACAGCTGAGGATCAGTGTAATTCAGGGGCATCCTGGCAACATTCCCTCCTCCCTATGATACTGCCAGCAGGGAGGGCAATTGGCTTAGCAACCTCTACCAGGGCAGAACAAGACCGAAGGATCACACTTACACTGAGTGGAGCCATCAGAACTGTCCCTGCATGCTAGGAGCTGCTCTCTATCTGCAGTGCCCATATGATGGAATCATAGAAAATTAGGGTTGGAAGAGACCTCAGGAGGTCATCTAGTCCAATACCCTGCTCAAAGCAGGACCAATTCCCAACTAAATCATCCCAGCCAGGGCTTTGTCAAGCCTGACCTTAAAAACCTCTAATGATGGAGATTCCACCACTTCCCTAGGTAACCCATTCCAGTGCTTCACCGCCCTCCTAGTGAAATAGTGTTTCCTTATATCCAACCTAGACCCCCCCCCACACTGCAACTTGAGACCATTGCTCCTTGTTTTGTCATCTGCCACCACAGAGAACAGCTGAGCTCCATCCTCTTTGGAACCTTACTTCAGGTAGTTGAAGGCTGCTCTCAAATCCCTCCTCACTCTTCTCTTCTGCAGACTAAAAATGCCCAGTTCCTTCAGCCTCTCCTCATAAGTCATGTGCCCCATCCCCCTAATCATTTTCATTGCCCTCTGATGGACTGTCTCCAATTTGCCCACATCCTTTCTGTAGTGGGGAGCCAAAAACTGGACACAATACTCCAGATGTAGCCTGTAATAGAACAACAACAAAAAATGAAGTCTCCATGGAGGAACATACAGTGGTGCCTCTAATAAACTGCACTGAAATGAACCCAAATGGTGCCTGCCTCTAACAGACAGCAGAAGATGAGAAAACAACACATGGCAGATGTTAGACATGTAGCTTAATGCACTACTGGAAGGCACGAACATGGTACAAGAACCTGTATAGAGAGTCCTCAGAGATGTAAAGATCCAGTTCATAGAAAGCAAAGTAATAACAATTACATAGCTAAGTACACAACTATTTGGACCCCAGAAATATTTAGTAGAGACAGGCAAAGTGAAAGGCTTTTAGTCATTTATTCACCTAAGAGGGACTGTACCTCCAAATATAGTCAGGCATGTTATTAAAGTTTTGGGGGTAGCAAGGAGCAGCTGGTAGGAAGGTTCACATGAGAGAAACAGGAAAAAAGGTCATTGCTCTGGAAGTATATGATCTGAAGGCAATATGAGAAGACCAGGACTTCCGTTTGGGAGGTTTCAGAACAGTTCAGAAAACTAATACTGGCTTTCTGTGAGATGCTGTAATTTCTCAAGGAGACAGTGGTTAAAGTGTTTTCTGTATGAAAAGATATTTGAAAAATAAATCCAACTGTTGTTGCTGATGTGAAATTAAATTTGAGGATGGCCTCACAGCTGCAATGAAGAAATGAAAAAGTCCGATCCCAGAAATATCAGGTCAGGAATAGGACTAACCTCTGAGGTTCTGTTGGAAAACTCTTTAAACATTAGAGAAAAATCCAACAGTTGCCTGAAAGGGAAGTTACAAATAAATTGTATTGTGAATCCCAAAGGTTGCCAAGGCCATTACAACAGGGAAATCACAAGGGCAGGGGGACTTAAGGGAGTTAAGATCAAATAAGGGCATTCCTGGGCATTTTTTAAAGAAGCTTCCAGGAAGCCATGACCAATAGAATAAGCCAAGTTTATTGGCTTCCTGGGGTTGCAAAGGCAGAGCACCAACACTTTTTATGATTGGAGGTCAGGCTGAATAAAAGTGGTGATGATGAGAGGCCAATGCAGGCAGATGCATTTCAGCACTGAGTAAAGGCAAACACTCCTCTCAACCTGAGGTTTGCAGATGACTTATGCCCGTTGACACAAGATTTAGCATATTCCTTAATGAGGGCTACAAGCACTTAGTTAATACAAAAAGAAAAGAGTTTTGATGCCTATTAAAAACACTGCCCTGTATGTTATTGTATAAAGACGTTAATGTAACTCTTCCTTTGAACAAGCAGAGTTCAGTTATGAAAATTGGCTCTGCCAAACACAGGAATGATTTTCTGACCTGCAGATAAGGTAAGTGTTATGTGACCCACTTGTCTACAACTCCTTGGTGGGTTCAGGGATGGGACTGATAGTGTTTGCTTTCTACCCCGCATCTTCAGAACCACTGGGCCATATTCATCCCCAATCATTCATTGAAATCTATTGGTGCTGATCTGTTCTAACTGATATCAGTGTGTAAAACTGAGGCAAGCAAGAGGGGAATCAAACCCAATGTGCCTATCATGGGGATACTTCTGGGAATGACATCAGAGAACACAAGGGAGGTGGGTGTTATATGCTGGAAAATGCCTTGCACATTCAGACCAAGACACTGGATCAACTGCAGTAGAATCCTCAGAGAATCCATGTCAGATTTTACAACACCCACAGCATACACTGGTGCAGGACTTTAGGAGTTTTAATTAGGACTATGCAGACAGGAGACCAGACATGTTGTGTTCAATAAACCAGTGAGTTTTTACATCAGTAAGGAGTCTTAGAATATTAATATAAACCTGTCAAAAGTCTGAGACCCAATAGTGGAAATGCAGTGATCACAAAGTTACCCTTATGTATATGGGGATAGCAGAGATATTAAAAACCTTAACAGTGTAATGTTTAAACACTGTGGAGGAGCAAACATATACTTTTCCATGGTTAATATAATCAGCAGCTGGTAGATTTCAGAGGATTATCTCCAATCATTGAGGAGAAATTTCCCTTGTGGGCATAATAAAAATTGTTAATATGTTGTTGCTGTTTTATTCAAGGTGAAAATTTTACTTTAATCATTTTCAAATAAACGTGAAACTCTACTATCACTCCCTTTTAATAACGCCAAAGAAAACAGTTCACGATAAATTTAACATAATGAACACAGCATGCTCATAGAGAACCAAGTGTTCTGAGCTTAAGTCCCCTTTAATCCATAATTCCTTTGGAACTACATATTATATCCACATGCATGCCAAAAAGAGGTTTCTGATGAAAGTTATTTTAATGAATAATAAAAGAATTGATGACGACTTTACCCAAAGATATTTGTCATTTTTTGTATACATGAAGATTTTTATATACGTGAAGTGAGCTGAAGCACTGAACACTGACTAGGATGGTAATCAGTTTGCAAAGTCATCTAAGCACTGTGAATATACAAATGGGTTGAGCTGGCAATAAATGCAAGCTATGACTGCCTCCAGATATCCCAGAATTCTTTGCTTATCCATGCTGATCTATGAAGGCTACTACATTTGGTACATACTGTCTTAGAAAAATGGTTCTGGAAAAGAGAGCTGCTAGGACTAATTCTGATCACACACCGGTGTAATACTGTTGATTTTTGTTACTTCTGATACATGATCATAATTGGGCTCATGCTTAGTGACTAGAAATCCTGGTTTCCATTCCTGTCTCTGAGCCAGCTCCTCAATTGATGTAAAAGTCAGTGAGGTCAATAGAAGTTAATAGAGCTATGCTGATTTACACCAGCTGAGAATCTTAACCTTGGACTCTAATTCTCTTTATGACCTGGAATCTGCTTTTCAACAGTGAGGGGCAGCTGTAGTTCCCATTTACTTAAATATGGGCTTGAGTTGCTCAGCATCAGAGTATTATTATATCATTTCTGGGAAGACTGTTACTACAGTAGTCTACCTGCATAAGCAGACACTGTGAACACTGTCCTACAAATGCCTCACTCATGGGATTGGTGTGCAACAGATGATGCTGTCCAGGATTGTGGCACTCAGTGGGTAAAACAGCATCTCTCATTCCTTGCTGCCTTGAAGCCTTTCTTACTCTGAGGCAGCTCTGGCCAAATCAGCTTGGCTCATCTTTTCATGAAAGTCACAAAAGGGAAAGGAAGCTGTGCTGCAGTGATACTGCCTCACAAGGTTGAAATAACACTGTTTCCAACTAACCTATTAATGAAAACCCTTTGGTAGCTGTTAAGTGCCATGGATAGAAAGACTTCTTTAGTCAAAACTCTGTGGGATCCATTCCTGAAAATGTCATCACCCTGTTACTATAACTAAAATTACATCTCCTCCCTTATCAGCTGTCTCCCTTAGGACCAGAGTTGAACCTTCTCTCAAAACACTGCAGCGAGAATTACTTTTCAAAAACGATTTTAGAGCCAGTTTAAGCAAGGACTTTCATACTGGAATGAAGTTTCCAAAGAACATCTATACAAAGCAACTGACTTGGTTCATCACCTCCTCTATCCTCCAGGCTATAATTCTAGATATTTAGATACCAACATCTAGGTGGATTCTGCCACTAAATAGTCTGGATGTAACTGGGAGCAGGTTATGGCCCATATTCCTTAATGGTCCTTCTGTTGGATCATGCAGTGTTGTCCTAACCTACATTTGTGAGGTCACACCTTTTGCCAAGGAAATGAATGTGATGTCATGAATGGCTCTCTTCCAAATCCAAATAAACTATGATGGGTTTGAAATCAGGAAAGACATGTTTTATACACAAATATCTGCCATAATTAAATAATATGCTAGTGTTGATAGGGTTGATGTTGTCAGCTTGGGCCATTTGAAAGTTTCTCCCAGTATGAAAATCCCGCTTTAAAGTAAAAGCACCAATCAATTTATGCAAATAAGGACAGTGAACTTCTGAATCAAAACTTAGAGGTTACTTTTGTTTTCCAGTGTGTTTCACTTTTTATGTTGCTTGTTTGCTTTCTTACACAAAAAGTGAGCCTGAGATCACCTCCACAGTACTATACAGAGAACTGGGGCCCATCCCTTTGTGGTACTGAGAGACGTCAACTACTTCTGATTTCAATGGGAGTTGAGGGTGTTCTCCACCTTTTAAGATCAGACTCAAATGAGATGAGAAAGTGTGTGTTGGGTGATTTAGTTAATATTTCATTGTGAACAACCAGCTGGCAGCCATTTGTCAGTTAGCCATCTCCATAGCTAAAAGAGCAACAGGCAGCTGATATATTTGTCCCTCGCCTTTTATAGACAGGTACTGAATGGACAGTGGAGTGCTGGAAGACTGCGTCATAACAGAGTATTTCTAAAGATCTGTTTTTCTTTAAAGAAATGAGCAAGAAACTTTGTTTTCTATTCCCTTGTGAATAGCCAACTGATAAATCCACAAGTTATTCAGACCTCTGGTTACCTTCCATCTAGCCCTTCCAAACAGCTTGTGGGCTGCTATGGTTATTGCCATTTCCAGAAACACCAGCTCCGAGAGACGCACTTAGAGTCCATAATTTCACCATCAGCTATTTCAGCATTGCTGTTTCACCTTCACTGTTTCACTATCAGCTCTTTCACAATCACATTATAGCATCTGCTATGTCAGCACCATCTGTTTCAGCATCAGCATTTAACCATCAGCTGTTACACCATCTGCCATTGCAGCATCAGCACAACAATCCTTTTTAAAGAAACCTGTACCTGCTTCTTTCATCCTTTCTCCCACTTCAGTATCGACCATTCTTCTGGGCAACATTTTCCCCTAATCAGTCAATTGCCTTCCCCCCCATTCACCATGAAGAAAATAAATTTTCTTGTAAAAGAAAATAATTGCAATGAACCATTCAGTTCCACGGGGTGAAAGTTACAGACTTACTATTATGCTTTGATATGGTTTCCTCTGACACTTGCTATCACTACCTCTGGTTTCAAGGCCCCCATTGTGTTAGTAAGTTGAATGCTGTTGACTGTCAAATGAGAAGTTAAATGTGGGTTAGTGACAGAATTTGCCTAGAGCATATTGCCGGAGACCTTGGGCTTGAGTCTCCTCTCCCTGCTAACACGTAATCATTTACAGCTCTGGAGAGAGAGTGTGAAATACTATTCACACTGTAAGCTCTTTGGGGCAGAGACCCATTTCATTATGGGCACAGTACCTAGCATAATGGGGCCTTAGACTCTGATTGCGGCCTCTAGGTACTGCCACATTGCAGATAACAAACAACAGCATTGAATGTGTGTATGTGCTGCACCTTTTGGAGATGCAGCACACAAAGGCACTTTAAGCCTCCTTTGTGCCTTCCTGATTCTGGGCTGTTTGGAGGGTGCCGGACCCAAAGGTGCAACTTAGGCAGCCAAAATTACAGCAGTCTATCACCTGCTGCCTATATGTAGCTGTTCCACCCAGAATTTCCACACAACTATGAATTTTCCCTTGGCCAGCTAACGGAGTTTTCCAGACCCTTTACACAATCCCTCCCCACTGCAATTCGGTACCCATGTTGCACTCACTTTGCACAGGTGTAAATGGCTTACACAAGCTGAAAGCCAGTGGAGAATCAAGTCCTTTGGGTATACAAGAGAATCCAAGGAGCTCAGATAATCTGCTAGTTTCTGTTGGATTTATCACATGCCATCAATTTCTTCTGGTGGAATAGGAACCTCACACACAAGTGGTGACCTGGGTCATAGCTGTCTGCTCTCTTGCTGGTAACTGCAAAGTGTGTGCATGGTTTAGATCATGAACAAGTGAATCTGATTCCTGTTAAGCTTACAGCAATTATTTTTCAAATCCACACCGTGTAAAGGGTGTCATTTTCTTTTACCTCACTGAAAAATTCGTCAAATGCAAATTTTGTCAGCTTCACTTTGGGTGTGAAATTTTCCCACACAGCTCCTGCTTATCTATAGAAAGCTGTAATTGGAAAGATATCTTTTTGAAAAAAAATGCTGTGCACAGGGGCTCACATGAGAGATGTAGGGCTCTGTAGAATCATGGTTAGATTAACAGGAGTGTTGTAAGCGAGACATGAGGCGTAATGCTTCCATGCTACTTAGCACTGATAAGACCTCAACAGGAGTACTGTGCTCTGTCATGGGCACCACACTTCAGAGAAAGATGTGGACAATTTGGAGAAAGTCCAGAGGAGAGCAAAAATATGATTAAAGGTCTAAAAAAATGTGACCTATGAGGAAAGGTCAAAAAAATTGGGTTTGTTTAGTCTGGAGAAGAGAAGACTAAGGGGAGGGGTCATGAATGCAATCATCAAGTACATAAGAGGTTGTTATAAAGAAGATGATGATAAAATACTTTCCTTAACCACTGAGCACAGGCCAAGAAATAATGGCCTTAAATTGCAGCAAGGGAGATTTAGGTTAGACATTAGGAAAAACTTCCTAACTATCAGGGTAGTTAAGCACTAGACCAAATTACTTAGGGAGGCTGTGGAATTGCTGTCACTGGAGGTTTTTAAGAATAGGTTGGACAAACACCTGCCTGAAATGGTCTAGATAATACTTAGTCCTGCCTCAGTGGAGGGGACTGGACTAGATGCACTATCAAGGTCCTTCCAGAACCACATTTCTATGATTCCCATCGTGGCTCCTTGGGCTAGAAGTACAATTATTGTAAGCAGTGGTTTTCTAATTTACATTATACTGGGAAAAAAGGTAATTCTTTGAAGACCATTTAGGAGATGAGAAGCTGAATCAAGATCATCCAAGCACCGCAAAAAAATCTTTAGATAAAAGGTCAGTGTTAGGTGTCCTCTGATAATTGTAAGTGTGATGTGGTATTATGGTCATCACTGCCTTAAGGTGTTGCTATAGCTACCATCAAAAAGTCTAAAGGAGGAGTTTTTAATTAAATAGAAAATATAAACTAGCTATCACTGTGATTTTAAGGATGGACAAGAAAAAAATAGGCCATTATTTACAGAAAGTTTATATGATTATAAAAAGGAGGTCTTCACTGTAGTGAAGGATGCGTTTCTTCTGTGTATGTTTTTCTGCTATAACAATACTGGTGTAACTATGCCTGAAAGAGTGCATCCACAGCACTTTTTTCTGCTGGCTTAAGCTATTTACCATATGAATCACCATACAGCATTCTCAGCAGATATCCCAGGATGTAATGTTCTGTTGCTGGACTCTATGCATTCTAGGATTTTTCTCACAGCAGACTGTGGGATATCTACTGGAATCTATTGGAATGCTGGGGAATGGGGGTCAAAGTAATACACTCCCAAATTCATTTCCTAGTACCCCAGAATTCATGTGGTTTTAGTGATCCATCACCATTTTCAAATTGCTGCCAGGCAGCCTGGAAGAAACATTGCTGAGTATCAGGATCTCAAGAGCCATTAATATGAACAATGGGTAGTTACTAATTCATGTGCATCTTTGCAAGCTGTCCTTACATTGGAGGATGCTAACCTGATGGATGTACAAAAATGTCCTGTTCAAAATGCAATGGGCAACTGGGAAGATGTGCAGGATAGTGCTCACCCCAAAGGAAACACCATTTCTTATGGGCAGCCACAAAATTCTGGTTTTGACACCTGCTAGTCAGCACAAAGTGCACTGCAAAATAAATAGACTTTTTCAGTAACTGGTCTGAACCCATTTTGCTGTAATAGAGTTAACAACAGTGAGGGTCTGGCAATAGCTAGAGCATTCTGCAACTGGTGTAGCCACAAAAGCTATATAATCTTTATGCATTATGAAATATCCCTGTAGCCTAATTTGGGTAATTTACTTCATATTCCAGCATGCGTTTGGAAATGTAATGGAAGCTAAAAGCTCAGTCAGGTCACTGACCAAACTGTGATCCAAAGTACTTTTACTGCTTTTGCTGCTTCTATATCTGCTGCTACAATAAACATGTTTGCCATGCAATGTGTCTGGGTTTTTTTAAACCCATGCTGCTGCCATCTTGAGTGTGTGTGTGGGGGGGGGCGCGAGCGCCCCCACAGTCAACTGGGAAGGAGATGGAGCATTAAGCAGCATGGGAGGGGGTAGGGCAGGAACACATTGGATCCAGGGTTGTGAGATTTCACATTTCCGGAAATAAACCCTTTTGAGATGACACCATTTTGACCACACGAGAGGGTGGGAGGAGGAGAGGGTGATAAAAGCTGAGGTGGCAGAGAGAGGCATGTCCATCTGCTCACATTCACCTAACATGGCAGCATCCATCTGGTACCCAGGACTAAGTTGTTTAAATCCCCCTATGCACACAGTACTCAGACAGTTTTTGTAACAGCACAGATTACTTACTGGTTGATGTCTCATGTTAGGTTAGCTCTCTGCCTGGGTCTCAGGTGTCATCTCTGGGGCTGTGTCCATATGGGTCTTCAGCTTGAGTTGGGCATGCCAAAGAGAACTTGGCTATCTGAGTAAATCTCCTCCTTGCTGGGCTCCATGGCCAGCTCGGTATCTTTCAAACAACCCACAACATAGCCGGGTTCCACAATGGCCTCCTTAGCAAATATCTGATTCAGCTCCTCACATGTCTTGGGAGTATTATCAGAAGTCTTGTTTTTGTTCCTAGTGTTTTTATTCTTCTTCCGGAGCTCCTTGACTTTGGTGCACGACTGGGCTATGTTCTGACAGTCTTCCCTTGCATTGTGCTCTGATAGTTGAGTGTAGATTTTTGCCTTCTGATGACTTGTGTTAAGATGGTATTGGACCTTTGCCTCTCCTCAGAGGACAAGGAGGTCCAAGACCAAGGCCAGCTCCAGGGTTTTTGCCGCCCCAAGCGGCAGGGGAAAAAAAAATCCGCGATTGTGATCGGTGGCAGCTCCACTGCGCTGCTTTCTTCTTCAGTGGCAATTTGGTGGCAGGTCCTTCCCTCTAAGAGGGACCGAGGGACCTGCCGGTGAAGAGGCCGACAATCCGCCCCTTCCCCTTGGCCGCCTCAAGCACCTGCTTGCTGAGCTGGTGTCTGGAGCCGGCCCTATCCAAGACCTCCAGATGAGATAACACAGAAACATGGGCATGGTTACTATAATGGACTGTGGCTATGTGAACTTGCCAAACTGGAATAGCAAAGGAGCACACCTGGCTGTGTGCCAGCATTTAAACAATGAGGTGACATCTGGTCAGGGTGCCTCTGGAGCAGTAATGAGCACATATGTAAATGGACATGCTCTACAGGTGTGAAGCAATGCAATGTGGGATAAAAATGGGAGGACTCCCTGAAGCGGTATAGTTAATTTGACATAGGGATGCATCCACATGGACCTTACATGGGTGTAACTATTCCAGAACAGAGTTATGTCACTTTCAGAGCAGATTAGTTAAAGAAGGATAAGATACTAAATGAATAAAAATAAAGAACTTTTGTGAGTGGACATAGTTGATGCCAAAATATCAAATGTTATACTTAAAAAGCTTTCCCATGTTGACAAGCCCTTACAGTCCCTGTGACGTTTTTAACATGTGGAAGATGGAGGTCTTCTGTTTAAGTGCTTTCAAAACTTGTTTACTTATAAGGCCTTGGCTACTCTGGCACTTTACAGCGCTGCAACTTTCGCGCTCAGGGGTGTGAAAAAACACCCCCCTGAGCGCTGCAAGATACAGCGCTGTAAAGCCTCAGTGTAATCAGTGCCGCAGTGCTGGAAGCGCGGCTCCCAGCGCTACAATTTACACCTGTAGAGGATGTGGTTTATGTGCAGTGCTGGGAGAGCTCTCTCCCAGTGCTGGCGCTCCGACCACACTCACACTTCAAAGCACTGCCGCGGCAGAGCTCCCGCAGCGCTGCCATGGCAGCGCTCTGAAATTTCAAGTGTAGCCATACTTTTAGTCATTTTTTTCTGGGTACGTTGCTATGAAATAGCCCATGTCTCAGTGGGAATTCAGCAGAGGGAATACTTCATCTGACTGAAATTTTATCAGTAGTTCTTCTTCTTCTGTGAATACAGCCTGATATTTCTAAGATGCTCCACAAGTGGTAACGCCTACAAATACTTTCTATTGTAACTTACCAAATTTCTCTTTCAGAAGTGAATTCACAAGTACATTCCAGCCAATATAATCTTTTACAGCCAATAGAGTCTGATTCGGTACTATTAATCATTCTAGCCTTGTAAATTGTAGACGGCACTCTTGCAAAGTGGGAAGTAATGCTTCCAGCTGTAACACTATTAACTGAATCCCTGGTAGCTATAACAGAAATTCATGATATACAGCTTACGAGCTACCTGGAAATATAGTTGTTCCTTGATGAAGTCTGAGCTGATCTTTGATTTCACTATGCTAGAGGTGTTGTTGGAAACATCTGAAATAAAGCTGGAGAAGTTAAAGCTTTTGCAGTTTTGTGCAAAGCTGATGAATGTTAGTCACTGATGGGTTCAGTTCACTTTTTTTGTCAAGAACAGAAACAACGTGTGTTTCTACATACAAATATTGTGTCAACATTAATATTAAACAATAAAGACAATGCCATTAGGGTACATTACCAGGATTGCATTTCACAGCTCATATTTTGCAGCTAAATCCACTCTAAATATGTCTTGTGAGGTAGCCGTTCCCACATCCTGCTTAACCAGGATTTATTCTCCAGTCCTACTTCACCACAACTTCCTTCTCTACCTGTATGTTGTGTTGCCATCTTCACCTAAGAAATATGAACAATATAGAGCAAAACTCTGACCATATTAAATTGGTAGACAGCACATTTTAACTCTGCTTATGATAAATGTATTGGACCAGATTCTCATTGACAATAAAGATCTTTTGGATTGCCCTTGAAGTGTAAAAGAGCCATAATGCGTGAACAAGTGGAAATAAGAATCAGGCCCATCACTTTACCTCTGAACAATTAACCCATCTATGGTATAGCTATTTCACCATACTTCCGAAAATGCACTGTGGGATGAGGTACTATTAAGTCCTTGATTTTTTTCCACCTTGCACCTTCAAATTTCTGCGCTCTCTCATGGAGACTTTACTTCTGTCATTTTTCTTAATCTAACCTAAATTATTTTAAACTGAAAACACTGTTTTGCTCTTTGGTTATGGTAACTCAGGAAGATCTAATTGTTGGTGTTCTAATAGCAGAAGTAAATGGGAAAGCATAAGGATGGGACATTTAGGGTTAGAATGCGGTGTAGACTGTGACAGACGCTTGTCTCTCTGTGTCTGTAAAACTGGAATTTTATTATCTACCTACCTGAAAGGGGAGTTTTGAGGTTCCATTAATTTACTTATACAGTGGCTTGAGATGCTTGGATGGAAGCTCCTTGAGAAGTGCAAAGTACTAGTGCTCAGTGTGTTTACTGTGGGCTAGACTGTGCCCTTGACTTACTCCGTCAAGCAGAGAAGTGGGGCCATACCTCACAACTTGCTCTGCTGAGTAAGACTGACCCAGATCTTGGGTATAGCTCTTGTGACACCTTGGTACCCCTTGTTCACCACTGTCATATAATTGGGATTTGTTTGCACAAAGTAGGCCTTGTGAGGTATCATTCTAAAAGTCTTGATCTGATAGACATTAATATCTCATTGGATTGTATGTGCTATCATCGTATGTGGAGTTATGAAGTTTGGCTAGGCATATGTTACTGAACACATTGTGAAGTTACAGCCTTTCTGGTACAACAGTAAAAAGTCAAACAATGTTAATGGCTTACTGAGGAAATGCACACAAGCACAAGGATTACCCCAGGAAATGCATACAATAGAAACCTCTCAGAGATAGCAGTACACAATGGGAACAGTTTGACCCAGGTCTCAGCAAAAGAAGTGGGGAGTGAGAAGAAGATAAAAGAAGATATAAAAGGGGGAAATGACATCATGATGGTATCTCACTCTCACTACAACAACACACTTGGAAACACCTGAGGAACAAAGATTGAACTGGGGGAAGTGATGGTCCCAGGCTGCAAAACAAAGGAAGCTTGTGCCTTAAGAATCTACCAGGTTGCTTATCATTCAGGGTGAGAATTTGCTACCTATCTAGTATGTTAAAAGACTCATAGACTCATAGACTTTAGGGTCAGAAGGGACCAATATGATCATCTAGTCTGACCTCCTGCACAAAGCAGGCCACAGAACCCTATCCATCCACTTCTATAACAAACCCCTAACCTATGCCTGAGTTATTGAAGTCTTCAAATTGTGGTTTGAAGACTTCAGGCTCAGTTTGTGGTTTTGTTTATTTACTAGGTAATCTGCTTTGATCTGTTTGCTATCACTCATAATCATCTAAAATCTATCTTTTTCTAGTTAATAAACACATTTTGTGTTTTAATCCAAACCAGTGTGCGTTTGACTAAGGTATCTGGGGAAAATCTCAGCATGGTTACCACAAGCATGCATGATCCTCTTCACATTGAGGGAGAGGCAGACTGGGTATTAAACCCATATACTGGCCAGGGCAGGATGGTACTGCTCTGGGGTCCCAGGCTGGTGGTTAGAGAGCCTGCATGTAACTGCAGCTGGGTGCATCCCTACCTGTGTGAATGCTGGTAAAAGTGCGAATTTGGAGGGCTTTGCAGCTTGTCACAGCAGCACAGTGCGAGAGGGAGCCCAGGCTGGTGGGTTAGAGGGCCTAGTGGTACCCCAGTTCCAGGTGGCACCCAGGGAGGAATCCGTCAAAGATCTGGTGTAGAGCATAATCTAGGAGGAGGTATCTGGAGAGCAGTATCTGAGCTGCACTGTGCTCTACACCAGACCTATACCCAAGTTCTGGGTCAGCCCCGCTCACTAGCTAGAATAACTAGCCATGCACAAATGAGGAAGAAAGCTGCATTCTTTCAAGGGCTGTAGTAAATTTTTCCCCATCAGATTATGAGGGGAGCAGAGGAGTAAAGTATAAGAGAATTAATGCCTGCCAGGGTTACACATGGTGAGGTGCAGTTTAAGCACCACCTCTTCTTTGCTCAGAGCAAACCCATTACTGAGCCCTCTAATATTTGGCTACTGTAGATGTAACACTGCATTCATGTGAAGCAATACATTCCACATCGAATGAATGAAGTATTAGACCTGATGCAGAACTGTTCGGGCTATTTATCATGTCCCATTTTCTTCCTGCTTCCCTCCTTCTTGCAAGTCTGAAACACAACAAGCTGTTTTTTAATTTGTGATTCATACTTGTTTCGGAAGCTGATCTATGGAACAGGTTTCCCTCAAGAGAAAGGAAGAATACAAATATTACAATTTGAATTAAAGATAACAATTACCTTTCTTCGTTGTCTCCAGTTAAAGAGATTTGCTACAATGGCATACATAGATGGATATGCTCCGAAATAAACTAATTGAGTCTATCAGAAGGTTACCTCCAGAACAGCAATGCAAGTGTTTGCCACAAAGAGCAAAAACCGTGATTTAAACAGACAAATGCTTACTCCTCTTCTGATATTATTTTCCTTGGTTCTTTTTAACATGGATAAATATCCTGCTTTGGAAAGAGACACAGCATATTATTTTAAGATAGGAATAAACAAATTTATCATAATTGAACTGAAACTGATGTAAATTAACTCTTTTTGTGTGAAGAGAAGGGAGTGAAGTGGTTTCCATGGAAATTCCTGTCTTACCTTTTAGACAAAGGACAGCTTGGAGCTGTAAAATTAAACCCCCTTTTACTCCTCCTTTCTCGTACTTACAGAGAAACTTCTTGTGCTTTAAACCATCACAGGGACTCACCTTTCTCATAAATCCAACATCAAAATCAATTTCTAGGGCAAATTTGCTTTAAGTAATTATTTTAACAAATCAGTCAAAGAGTTAATGACAATAAAAATCCTTATTTTAAACAGAATGGGCCATATTGTTCTCCCAGTTATCAGTGGGGAGTCGCATAAATATAACTCAGAGAATTTGACCCAATAGATTGAATTCCTCTCTGATGCAGTGCTAGTAACTTAACTGGAGTTGTACCATGGATAAATTTGGCCCATTGCAAGTTCAGCTCTTTCCCATCATAGACTCATAGACTCATAGATTCTAGGGTCAGAAGGGACCAACGTGATCATCTAGTCCGACCCCCTTCACAAAGCAGGCCACAGAACCCTATCCATCCACTTCTATAACAAACCCCTAACCTATGCCTGAGTTATTGAAGTCTTCAAATTGTGGTTTGAAGACCTCAAGCTGCAGAGAATCCACCAGCAAGTGACCCATGCCTCACGCTTCAGAGGAAGGCGAAAAACCTCCAGGGCCTCTACCAATCTGCCCCAGAGGAAAATTCCTTCCCGACCCCAAATATGGCGATCAGCTAAACCCTGAGCATGTGGGCAAGACTCACCAGCCAGAACTCAGGAAAGAATTCTCTGCAGTAACTCAGATCCCATCCCATCCAACATCCCATCATCGACCACTGGGTATACTTATCTGCTGATAATCAAAGATCGATTGCCAAAATTAGGCTATCCCATCATACCATCCCTTCCATAAACTTATTAAGCTTAATCTTAAAGCCAGATATGTCTTTTGCCCCCACTACTCCCCTTGGAAGGCTGTTCCAGAACTTCACTCCTCTAATGGTTAGAAACCTTCGTCTAATTTCAAGTCTAAACTTCCTAGTGTCCAGTTTATACCCATTTGTTCTTGTGTCTACATTGGTACTCAGCTTAAATAATTCCTCTCCCTCCCTAATATTAATCCCTCTGATATATTTATAAAGAGCAATCATATCACCCTCAGCCTTCTTTTGGCTAGACTAAACAAGCCAAGCTCTTTGAGTCTCCTTTCATATGAGGATTATTCGTGAAGAATGTTTTTATAATCTATTTCCGAATCCAACCATTGTGCTTCATTACGATTTTCTTTTGATTCTGTTACCATGTGAACAAAGAAATGCATATAGCTGCAGCACATGATCTCAGAATGTCAACCATGGGGTGTTCTCTGCTCCATAGCTGATTGGTAGGACACACAGTGTCCTCTGGCAGCTATTTGAAAAGTTACATACAAGTTTAGATCTAAAATTAATTGAGGATTAACATAACTAAGTAGAGAGTTAAGAAAAAGACTTGTTCCATCTGGAAGTCTATTTTCACTGAGAAAACCTTCACCGTAAGACAAAATTATGGATCAGATCTTCAGCTGGTATAAATCGGCATAGCTCCGATTACGTTAATGGTCATTGACTTCAGTGTAGTTCTGCTAATTTACATCAACTGAAGATCTGACTCTGTATGTAGAGCTCCATTTTGCAAGCTCTCAATGTGTGGCTCTCTTACTGAAGTCAACGGGAATGGTATGAATGGAAGTCTTGTACAATTTCTCCCACATGGCTGTGTAACTGTCAATATACATACTGTATAAATACTGATAATTTAATAATATGAATTATGTGTGTACGCTTCTCAGGCCCAGATCCTTGACTGTGGCTGACGAGCACAAAGCAGAACTCATGATGTGGAGGTGCCAAGGTGGCTTTAAAATGTCTCAGTTTCTTATTTTACTAACAAAACCCAATTGTCTACTAACAAAACCTAGCACAATTGTTGGCCACTTTTGGATTCTAGAATTTTGATAATTGGTGACCATGTGAGACACATTGGAACCCAGGTTTCAGAGTAGCAGCCGTGTTAGTCTGTATCCGCAAAAAGAACAGGAGTACTTGTGGCACCTTAGGGCTTGGTTACACTTGAGAGTTGCAGCGCTGGTGATGGGGTTACAGCGCTGCAACTTACTCTGTGTCCACACTTGCAAAGCACAGCCAGTGCTGCAACTCCCTGGCTGCAGTGCTGGCTGTACACCTGGTCTGCTTGGGGTGTAACGATTCCAGCACTGGTGATGCAGCGCTGGTCATCAAGTGTGGACACCAAAAGCGCTTTTATTGGCCTCCAGGGTATTAGGAGATATCCCAGCATACCTTTTCAGCCACTCTGCTCATCGTTTCACACTCCACTGCCCTGGGCTCAGGTGACCCGCCCTTTAAATGCCCCGGGAATTTTAAAAATCCCCTTCCTGTTTGCTCAGCCAGGTGTGGAGTGCAAATCAATCAATCAATCACTGACCATGCCTCCACGCCCCAATGAGCCCCAGCATGGAACACTTGCGAGCTGCAGGACCTCATCAGTGTTTGGGGTGAGGAAGCTGTGCAGTCACAGCTACGCTCCAGCTGTAGAAATTATGATACCTATGGCCAGATATCAAAGTCCATGCTGGAAAGGGGCCGTGAACGGGACATGGTGCAGTGCAGGGTTAAAGTAACGGAGTGCCTATTGCAAAGCCTGTGAGGGTAACCGCCGCTCAGGTGCTGCCCCCACGACCTGCTGTTTTTACAAGGAGCTGGATGCGATACTTGGGGGTGACCCCACTGCTAATCCGAGGCCCACGATGGACAGTTCAGAGCAGGGAGAGGAGGGGGAGGGTGTAGAGGAAACCGAGAGTGAGGCTACTGGGGTGGAGGGAGAAACCCCGGAGTCCCAGGAGGCATGCAGCCAGGAGCTCTTCTCAAGCCAGGAGGAAGGTAGCCAGTCACAGCAGCTGGAACTTGTTGGTGAAGAAGAAGCAGAGGAGCGGGTTCCCGGTAAGCAGATTTTATTTTTAGGATGGAACTGTTTTGGGAGAGGAGGCTGGGGGTTATGGCTGCCTGCATGCATGCCTAGATGTGGAATAGCCCATTGATGTGGTCTATCATGTCGCAGTAATCGGCCTCTGTAATCTCTTCAAAAGTTTCAGCCAGAGTGTGGGCAATGTGCTTGCGCAAGTTTATAGGGAGAGCCACTGCGGTCCTTGTCCCAGTCAGGCTAATGCATCCGCACCACTGTGCTGCGAGGGGTGAGGGGATCATTGCTGCACACAGGCAAGCTGCATAGGGACCAGGGCGGAATCCACATTGCTGTAGAAGACCCTCCCGCTCTTCCCAGGTAACCCGCAGCAGCGAGACATCTGGCAGGATAAAATCCTGCGGAAAATGTAGGGATAGTGTTCAGTGCAGGTCCCCCCCAGCTGCTCTCTGCTTTCCCTAATGCACAGAAACCTCAGTGAGCCCTGACTCAAGCAGTTCCCCTTCCCAGGTGAGCCGCGGCAGAAACGTGGCTTCCAGGAGTAAGTGCTGTGGCAAATGTGGGGGTGGTGTTCAGTGCATTTTTCCCCTAGCTGCTCTCTGCTTTCCCCAATGCACAGAAACCCCAGTGAGCCCTGATTCAAGCAGCTCCCCTTCCCAGGTGAGTCACGGCAGAAACATGGATTCATTAATCACTCATTCCCCATTACTCACCATGTCTTCGCTGCTGTGGCCTCTCTGTGCTATGTTTACTATGTGTAAATGATGCTACAAATAGTCTACAAAACTCCTTCACTGTGATTATAAACAATGCAGCCTTTGTAATAAATGTTTCTATTTCTGTTTTTTTTAAGTGTCCTTGAATCCTTCGGCCCTATCACAGCCTGCTGAAACTACAGAACTTGAGAAGGAAACCAAGAAAAAGCAAAGAAGATTTGGTGAAAGCAGTTATGAATCAGTATGCCAGAGAGAATAAGAGGCTGCAGGACTGGAGAGAGAAAATGCATCAGTGAGGGAAACACAAAGCAGGAGAAAGGAATTGGCTACCAAGAAAAGCACAAAGCAGCTGATAAGCCACGTGGCACGCCAAACAGACTGTATGCAGTCACTTGTAGCCATGCAGGCAGATCACTATCGTGCTAACCCCTGCCCCCATCCCAAAACTCTCTCCCTTGTGCCCCACTGTTTGCTCAAAACCCCCTTCTCCAGCATCTTGGTTCTTACCACCACCAGCTGCCCCCAACACCTGTACGTTCACCTACCAGCCCTGAGAACTACAACCCTTACCCTATGCACTCAACCCCCATCACCATGCAGCATATTAATCCTGAAGTGCAGCAGGCATTGCACAGCACTCCAGGCAGGACATATTCAAACCTCTGACTGTACAGTTCAGCACCCTACCCCCCTGCCCTTTTATGAACTGTATTTTGAATAAATGATTTCTTGGCTTTTAAAACAATTTTTATTATTGCAGAAAGTGAAACATACTGTACCCCAAGGGAAAAACAGGCACTGCAAATCATTGTAACCACTGCACTTCACTCCTGTGCAAGGAACCAAACATTACTGTTGGCTTTCAGCCTCAATTGCTCCCTTAAGGCATCCCTAATCCTTGTAGCCCTGTGCTGGGCCTCTCTAGTAGCCCTGCACTCTGGCTGTGCAAATTCAGCCTCCAGGTGTTGAACCTCGGAGGTCCATTCCTCACTGAATGTTTCACCCTTCCCTTCACAAATATTATAGAGGGTACAGCATGCGGATATAACCGCAGGGATGCTGCTTTCCCACAAGTCTAGCTTCCCATAAAGACATCTCCAGCGCCCTTTTAAATGGCCAAAAGCACACTACACAGTCATTCTGCACTGGCTCAGCCTGTAGTTGAACCGGTCCTTGCTCCTGTCAAGCTTCCCTGTATACGGTTTCATGAGTCATGGCATTAACGGGTAAGCGGAATCTCCAAGGATCACAATGGGCATTTTGACGTCCCCTACTGTAATCTTGCAGTCTGGGAAAAAAGTCCCGGCCTGCATCTTCCTGAACAGGCCACTGTTCCGAAAGATGCCTGCATCATGCATGTCACGGAGTGTGGGGGAGTCCGGCCCTGCACCCCTCTTCCTGGGACCCACAGTGACTCTTAGCCAGCCAGTAAAACAGAAGGTTTATTGGACAACAGGAACACAGGTTACAGCAGAGCTTGCAGGCACAGTCAGGACCCCTCCATTGAGTCCTTCTGGGCTTTCAGGGTGCTTGGATCCTAGCTAGGATACCCAGAATTCCGCCCACCCAGTCCCAAGCCCAAACTCAAACTGCTTCCCTCCTGCCACTCCCTTCCTTTGTCCCCCTTCCCGGGCAAAGGTGTTGACCTTTCCCCTCCCTTACCTAGCTCAGGTTACAGGCTCCGGTATCGTCCACCCCCTAAAGTCCTCCCCTGCTCTCCCATTCCCCACACACAGACAGCCCCTCTCCATCACAATGCACCTTTCCAGGCCATCCTGTGTAAATGTCAATGAAACGCCCACGGTGATCCACAAGCACTTCGAGAACCATAGAGCAATACCCCTTCCGATTAATGTACTCGGATGCCAGGTGGGGTGGTGCCAGAATAGGAATATGCGTCCCATCTATCGCCCCTCCACAGTTAGGGAAACCCATTTGTGCAAAACCATCCAGAATGTCCCGCACGTTCCCCAGAGTCATGGTTCTTCTTAGCAGGATGCGATCAATGGCCCTGCAAACTTGCTTCAACACTATTCCAACGGTCAACTTTCCCACTCCAAACTGGTTTGCGACTGATCGGTAGCTCTCTGGAGTTGCCATCTTCCAGATTGCAGTAGCCACCCGCTTCTCCACTGACAGGGCAGCTCTCAATCTCATGTCCTTGCGCCACAGGGTGGGGGCGAGCTCCGCACACAGTCCCATGAAAGTGGCTTTTCTCATCCGAAAGTTCTGCAGCCACTGCTCGTCATCCCAGACTTGCAGGACGATGTGATCCCACCACTCAGTGCTTGCTTCCCAAGCCCAAAGACGGCATTCCACGGTGCTGGGCATGTCCGTTACTGCCACAAGCAATTTATTGTCACGCGCGTCAGGCGAATCGATATCATCGTCGGACTCCTCACTGTCACTTTGGAGCTGAAGGAATAGCTCAGCTGCCAAACGTGATGTGCTGGCAACATTCATCAGCAAAGTCCTCAGCAGCTCGGGCTCCACTTCTAACAGAAATCGCGCTGCAGACTCACAATGGCGTCAAACTGCTGGGATGTGTAGCGATGCACCACGGGGCGTTGGGATAGGAAGTGGAATGACCAGCACCCTTCCGTCCCCTTCCCACAACCCACAGCGCCAAAATGGAACGAGGTGCTCTGTGGAATAGCTGCCCACAATGCACCACTCCCAACAGCGCTGCAAATGCTGTATATGTGGCCACACTGCAGCGCTGGTAGCTGTCAGTGTGGCCACACTGCAGCGCTTTCCCTACACAGCTATACGAAGACAGCTGTAACTCCCAGCGCTGTACAACTGTAAGTGTAGCCATACCCTTAGAGACTAACATCCCAGGTTGAACTTCAGAAGCCAGGTTGAAATTGTAGGGATTCCTGTTACAAAAATCATCTATTTGACTTTCAAACTGAGCCAATTTAATAGGTAATTCATCTAAGAGGTAACAATTATGGAGAGCCACAAAGTAACTCTTTTGAGGATATCTAAGAACTAGTAGCTTTGCTGAGTATATTCAGCTTTTCTGGACTGTTGCATGCAGCTTACTAAACAACTCTCAAAGTATCTTGCTCTGGCACACAATGATGCTTGCTTAAAATCTGGATTGTCTTTACTTCATTTATTCCAAAGTCCTGGGCTAAAGCACACAGGGAAGCATTGTCCAAGACATTACAACAGCCTAGTGTGATTCATTGCAAAAGGAAGGATGGAAACTATATATGATAGTTAACAAAAGGAAGGAGGGAACTGTATATTTCCAGTCTCCCTTGTTTTTTGTCAGCTTGTATATTATTTTATTATCCAGTGGGAAACTCAGAATTTTTTTGCATTGCTTGCGATGTTAGACAGAGCTACCTTTACATAATCTGAACCAGGGAAAATAATAGGTCATATACGATTTATGTTTTGCAGCCCGTGCGCTGCAAATGCATGTGCCAAGGCACAGCACCCTCTATGGTCAGATGGAGCATTGCACAGAGCTCACTTAGTCTGGTGGGGCAGTCAGTCACCCCCTCTTGCCTGAGTCTCTATGATAGTCTCATTCCGGGCTTCCAGTCCCACTGCAAGCCTGGGTTTCCCTTTATACTTGACAGAATTATCTGATCCTGGTTCTCAGGGGGTCTGAACACTTCTTTTGCTTCTTACGGCCCCCATTGGGGAAGTGGTAAGAGAACCCCAGCCCCTCCCCCCCCATGCCACTGAGTTCCAGCTCAGGGTCTTGAAACTAGGCAGGTGGAATTAATCTTCAACAATTCCTTCTACTGTGCCCTGAGCTTGTTCTTATTTCCCTTAGGTCTGTAGGCTTCTCCAGCCTGTTGATCCAGTCATCTATCTCTAGGGTATTTTCTCTGCGCAACTTCTCCCCAGCGAGTGGGCAGGACTTTCCTTCTCCAGACTGCGTATTTCTCTGGCAATTCCTTGCTTCTCAGCTCTTTTATTTTCCTAGCTGCTGGGAGGCTGCCATTCAGTGCTGGCAAACAGTTCCTAACCCCTTGGTTGCCAGACCAACATGGGCTATATACACCCCATGACACAGCCTAATGATCATACTATGATTGCAGCCAAATAAATTGTTTGGAAACTCTGTGGGGCTTGTTCA
Source organism: Gopherus flavomarginatus (assembly GCF_025201925.1). NCBI lineage: Eukaryota > Metazoa > Chordata > Testudines > Testudinidae > Gopherus > Gopherus flavomarginatus. The sequence goes on along the minus strand of NC_066624.1, from coordinate 38,265,664 downwards.
GTTTGCATCACTTCTTTCCTGATCCATCTCTTCTGACCTTCATCACTCTAACTCTAATAAAAAGTGTCCTTGGCTTTTTTTTTAATGTATATGGTCACCCAAGAGTTATTGGAATGCATCTGTTGAAAATGACCTAAAGGAGAAGATTAGGTAATAGTTTCATAGAATGGCCTCCAAGATATTCTGCAGAGACCCAGGGGGGAAGAGAAAAAAAGGCACGGAAATATAAATGGACTCTAGTGCCCTTTAGATTACTTTTAAGACTCTCTTGTTTGGCATCAGCTGTTCCTAAAAGTGCGTCCTGTAGTTTGCTACGAATTACACCTAGCTCTCAGTCCAATTTAATTGCTACTCTGGCATGATAGGACCATTCCCTAAAGAATTGGAGGAGGAAAAGGAGAAAGCATATTGCAGTCATTCATTCCACCTCTGCCTAACAAGGATGAGTGGCCCTCTGATCTGCAGTAGAAAAAAGTTAAGAGCTCAAAATACTATTGCAAAGAGCTGTAAAACTACTGGGATTGCATAATGACCAGAAAGCGCAAAGGAAGAAAAACTGCTTGGGTTTGTGAGCAGCAGTGAGAGGTTTCTGGGAGTATTTCTGGATCAGGAAAGTCAGTTCTGGATGGCTTCAGGGTAGTTTTCTGAATACTAGCAGGGAGGAAATGACCCGGAAAGGAACAGGTTCAGAGGGCCTGATTCAAAGTGATATGAGCCAGCACTGACATTTCACTGAAGGAAGGATGGTTTTGTGATTAAAGCAGATTAGTCAGACGATCTGGGTTCAGTCCCAGCGATGCTACAGAGTCCCTGTGTGACCTTGGACAAATCACTTAAACTTAATTTGCCTCACTTCCCCATTGATAAAATGAGTTAAATAGTGCTGCTTTCGTCCCACTCTTTGTCTGTCTTGTCAAATCAGGTTGTAAGCCAGACGTGATGCATGAGGGAAGAGAGGGCACACACGGACTGAGCTTTTTTAGCATCATCTGCTGAAGCCGCTGCCCTCACTCTGCCCCACCACTATCAGCAGGTACTGGTCACCTGTGTTGCAAGCTCTTCATGGCAGGGCCTCTTTCACACTCTGTGTATGTTCAGATCCTAGCACAGTAGGACCCTGATCTCAGTTGGGGTCTCTAGGCAGTGGTGCTGGAACAATTTGTCTAGTGGGGGTGCTGAGAACCACTGAACCAAACTGCAAACCCTGTATATGATGGTAACCACTTCAAGACAGAAGGTGCGACAGCACCCCCCACACCACTAGTTCCAGCTCCTATGTCTCTAGGCACTCCTGTAATATAAAAAATAGCAATTATAATTAATTAAAAGACATCCCTCAAAATCCTGACAGTCTTTCTTTTAGCCCTCATCCTCCAGTTTCTTCTGTCCCCACAGTCTTGTCTTCCACTACACTTTTCCTTCTTGCCCCCAAAATAATCCTCACATTCCTGTGTTTCCATATGGTCTCCTGCCTTGGCCACAAATGGTGAATAGCAGGTACCTATCTTCTCTGAGAGTACCCTCATTGGAAACAAAGGGAGATGGAGTGGGTTGCCATCTTTACTCCTGTAGCCTCACTTCCACGTTCAAATGGTGGCATCTTTGGTGAGGACAGCCTGACTTCAGTCCAGCTGAGAACAATGAGAGATGGCTGCCATTTTCAGTAAGGGCAAAAATCATAAAACTGATGTAACTTTTCTTGGTATCAGTATAAGCAGTTTTAACAAATACTCTTAAAACCATGACAGTTGCCAACTATTTAGTGGTCATGGCTGATTTAGAGGATGTAATTATGTCTGCCAACTGGTAACCAGAGGCTAGTGTAGTTGTCACCGAGCAAGAGACTTTACTAGAATAAGGAAAACAGTATTACTCCTAAAGCTATACTTGTCACTCTCCCCCTCTCTCTTTAGCTCACTGTAGAGCTTCTGTCTACTACTTTCTCCAGCTCCTCCTTGCCTGGTTTCCTGATACAGATTTAAAGAAAAAGTATGCATAACCTTGCTGTTTCTGCTGGAATTTTCTGTCTGCATATCTTACAGATTTGGTGCATCATAGCACCACTGCAGAAGAAATCCTGGAGGTGCTCCAGAAATCAATCAAGCTTTCAATTTTTTTACAGGAACTTTCAGAAGAAAACACAACCTATTCTTACTGTACTACATAATGTGATAGATATGCTTAAAAATCTTGTTTCACCTCAAACTCCTTCTTTTACTGCAAAGAACTGTATCTCAGCAAGTGTTATGTTCAGATTAACTTCCCTGAAAATGTCATGAAATTAGACAAGAGGAAAAAAATAAATAGAAATCCAGGCCTTATTGAGAGTAAACATTCAATACGGAACTATTCCTAATCATGATATCAGATTCCAAAATCTAGAACTAGATTTGACTTAATATCAGTGAATGTCAAATTCTTTGACAGAGGAATTTGCAAAGCCTTGGTAAAATGGTTATTGCAGAACTGTCATAGTGCATGCTCCACAGTAGATTATATGACACTCACATAATCAGCATTTCCTGGGTTTCCTCTTAATGTGACTCAACACAGAGACATTATATAAATATTTACAAAAAACCAAGCCCACAAGCCAATATGAAGCCAGATCACTAACTGATTTATACTTCAAGCCAAAGAGTAGGCAGTTTGACACTAACCAGGCAGAGAATAAAAGGGTTGGGTTGGAGGAGAAATATCATTTCTCATTGGGTTATGCAAAATCAGAGGAAGGAAGGAAGGAAGCATCTAGTGATTTGAGAAGGGCAAAGTAATAAGCCACCTAGAGGGATGAAAGGTTGAAAGCTGGAAGAAGTAAGAGTGCCTGATTCTCCTCTCATATTGGTATAAATTTGGAACAAACCCTTTGAAGTCATTGGGTCAGATTCTGATTTCAGTTACACCAATGTAAGTACTGAATAACTCCACAGATACCAGTGGATATACTCTGGAATTGCACTGATGTAAATGAGACCCAATCTATCCCAATGGTGCTTCATCAGTTTGAATGGATAATCAGCATCAGAGGCAGTAACTCCTGTATTGTACATACTCAGGCGCTGCAAAAGGTGTTGAGGGAGGGCAGGGAATGGACAGGCTGCAGACTTTACATAATGAATGAGGAAAGCGTGAAACAGAAGCACTTTGGTGCTGGACCAAGAAGAAATAAAGTCAAGCCTGGCAGACAATGGGGAGTCAGAATTGAAGACGTCACTTTTAAAACAACCGATGATGGACATTGTGGTGCTGAGGAGAGGTAACAGCAAAATGACCTGGGGTATATGAGTAATGAACATGAACAGTTGCTTTCTGAGAACCTATCATAACGTTGCAGATCCCCAAGAAAAAGTGTTTTGGGTTCAACTGAGGTTTTGGGCAAAGCTTCCATGAGTGACATTGTTTTCTCCAAAAAAGTTTTCCTATTCCTATAAGCAGCAATATTTGGGCCCTGAGACTCTTCAGGAATGAGCTGAAAAGAAAAAAATCAGCAGACTGGGGAAGGAGGTCATGAGGGTGGAAAATCGTTGAAATAACTTCCTCTTTCTCCAGGAGCAATAGGCAACAAGAATAGCCTAAAAATGGGAGGCGCTGGGTGGGAAAGGGGCACTGAGTGGGAATGGGGCATGGCCAGGGTGGCTGGAAGATGATCTGACTGAATGTATCCCCTCTGCTGTTTCTGCCAGCAGAACTCCTACAGCGTCTGTATGTCAGTCGAGTATTTATACAGCACTTATCACCCCAGTAACTAGGTAATAAGAACATAAGAACGGCCGTACCAGGTCAGACCAAAGTTCCATCTAGCCCAGTATCTGTCTACTGACAGTGGCCAATGCCAGGTGCCCCAGAGGGAGTGAACCTAACAGGCAATGATCAAGTGATCTCTCTCCTGCCATCCATCTCCATCCTCTGATGAACAGAGGCTAGGGACACCATCCTTTACCCATCCTGGCTAATAGCCATATATGGACTTCACCACTATGAATTTATCTAGTTCTCTTTTAAACATTGTTATAGTCCTAGCCTTCACAACCTCCTCAGGTAAGGAGTTCCACAAGTTGACTGTGTGCTGCGTGAAGAAGAACTTCCGTTTATTTGTTTTAAACCTGCTGCCTATTAATTTCATTTGGTGACACCTAGTTCTTGTATTATGGGAATAAGTAAATAACTTTTCCTTATCCACTTTCTCAACATCACTCATGATTTTATATACCTCTATCATATCCCCTCTTAGTCTCCTCTTTTCCAAGCTGAAGAGACCTAGCCTCTTTAATCTGTCCTATCCTACATGATCATAGCATAAATTTAAACTGCCTCCTTCAGGCAGAAACCCTGAGTTAAATTAAGGGGAAGCTAAAAGCAGAGAGCAATTCCCCCACCTCCTTCTGGATTGGATAAGCACTGCTCCCCTACAGCTCCCCTTCCTCCTCAACTGATGCACGGAAAGCTCCCCCTTTGTTTCATTCTCCTTTAACCACTGGTTACAGTGGCAACACAACATGCCCACCCCTGGGGTGAATCTTTTCCTGGGTGTAGAGATCTGGCAGTGGGAAAGAGATATAACTCACACCTCCATGTGCTAGCACTGAGTCTGGCCTCATATTTCAAAAAACTGGGTTAGTCTCATAACTTGCTTAAGTGTTTGGGTCACATTCTGTGCTGATTTAAATCCTGCGCAGTCCCATTACTTTCAGGGCAGTTGCAGAGAATTTGCAAACTTAAGCTGTAGAGAACCATTGCTGTAGTATGAATTAAAGATGTACAACTTACCACCTAGTGAGGAATCAACTCTCTTGCCTGATAGACAGGAAAATCCTTTTGGTGCATTATATCACTCTCTCTATTTTCTTGTATGCTGCCAGAGCAGGTTTCCTGCAACACAATGGCCAGAACTATGAAATTTCATGATATTTGCCAGGCAAACTGGAACTGCAAATGATGCTGCAGCTGCAGTCCTTGCTTGGCTAGTAAGTCTGAAAGCCACACTGATCCTTCTCAAGTACAGTGAGATATAACCTTTACTTTTTCACTACATCCAATTTCTTTAGATCATTTTTGTCATTCAGAGCATTGGCAATCTTTATGGGTAGGTGAGCACAGAAATGTTCCAGGTTATATTATAAGGAGTATATGAGAGGTGTGACAAGGAAAGGAGGCATTATGAGTATCTCAGAGAGACTACAAGGAAGGTAGATGCAGTATTAGAAGAAGTATTTGAAAGGCAGCATGTGGAACAGATATATAGTATTATAAGGAGATACTGACAGTGTTATTATAAGGAGCAGCGAGTATCAAAGGATGGAAGATATTTGCGACATTTAGGAAGGAATAAAAATATTATAAGGCAAATGAGTGATGCAACAAGGAAGGGAGCTATTTTGTGACATCCCTGCTGTTTTTTATCATAACTGCTGTATTTATCACCCATCATAAACAATTCAGGAATGAGCAGATATTTGGGGCTTGGATAATCTGGGGCTGATGAAGCCACATCAAAGGCTATTTGGCAATTTAATTATTGTGATTTATGAAGTTACTTGTGCTGTATGATTGAAAATGTCCTGCCTAAGGAGCCAGTCCTGTGAGGCAGTGGGCACCTTAAGTGAAGTCAATAGGGACCTGATTTGCAGAGGTGCTGAGCACCCACAGTTGTGATGAAGTAAATGGAACCTACAGGAGGTCAGCACATCTGTGCTGTGGGAGTTGAAGGCACTCAGCACCTGACAGGTTCAGGTCTAAAGTGGCACACTAGGGCTGTGACAAATATGTTTATAAAAAATAAAATGTATGGTGATATACCTAGCTCAGACAACTGGAAGGGAGCCTGAAAGATCATCAAGACCAGCCATGTGCCTTCACTAGCAGTACCAAGTACTGATTTTGCCCCAGGTCCCTGTGGGGCCCCCCTCAAGAATTGAACTCACAACCCTAAGTGTATCAGGCCAATGCTCAAACCACTGAGCTATCCCTCTGTCACCATGATGAGTATGCGCATGCTTATACACACTCTCCACAGATAGTCTGGAAAGGCACTATGACCCTGCATCTTCTATAGTTAAAATAATAAAAATGTAATATCTAGCTAAAGGCAATCAGGGAAGCAGTAATCATCACAGCAGGTCTGAAAATTGAAGCGCTACTTTGGAGGGGCAGGGTGATAGGAAGGAGATACAGCATGTCTTGAATACAATACAGTGAGGGAAAGAACTTTCCTTTTTAACTGACTAGCTTACTCCTCCTTTCTTTAATAACTAGCAAACCCGAACTGCTGCATACAGCATACCTATTTCTGTATATTCTCCAGGCCCTCATCCACAGACACCTTCACTCCTCTGTTTTATCCATCCTTAAACCCAGATCTTCAAGCAATCCATCCTCCCTTTTCCTCCTCATTAACAATCTCCTTACACGCCCTCTCCTCAAGTGTTGTCCTGTGTTTGTCTTATTTTTGGTATGCGCTTTTCAGGGCAGGGCATGAGTATAAATTTGTGATGCTATATACGTGTATCATGATAATACTAATGATGATCATTAATAATTAATGCACATTTGCATCAGCAAAAAACTCTGTCTCAGGTTCCTCTTGCAAATGTAAAATGTGCCATGCCTTTTAGATGATAACAGGAAATATGTGGTGTGGGCTAAATTAAACAATAGTGTAAGCGATGGTGGCTGTAATTTGCTCGGAAAAAAACAGTTATGCAGCAAGCAGTAAGGTACTGCAACCTGCATTATTTGGCATTTTGAGGAACTGCAAACCAAGTGGAACTTACATGCTGAGGGGTTTAGTGGGAAATGATATATGATAAAACTCAACCCCTCAGTGCTGAAGTGACATTCATTTTGCATACTTGCTGATTGCCAAATAGGTGCAAGCTGCATTGCTCTACCCACTTACATAAGAACATAAGAACGGCCATACTGAGTCAGACCAAATGTCCATTTAGCCCAGTATCCTGTCTCCTGACAGCGGCCAATGCCATATTCCCGAAAGGGAAAGAACAGAACAGGTAATCATCAAGTGATCCATCCCATCACCCATTCCCTGCTTTTGGAAAACAGAGGTAAGGGACACCATCCCTGCACCCATTTTCTTCCTGATTTTCCTCAATATAAAATTTATATCCACAGTTATGCCACCATTAGATTTGGCTGAGAGGCTCCCATGGCAGTGACACCTGTTTACACCAAGGGCCAAATTCTGCCTGCGTTACATTGGCGTAACCCCAAGTCTGGGTAGGGTAGGGTCTCTCCCACTAGACAGTGACCCAAACACTTCTGAACAAATGTAGTTGTTAGAGGCTAAGATACCAGTCTATGAAGAACGAGTGATGCTGAGGGAAGACTGGAACCAGGAATTGTTTTGCTCATTATAAACAGTTATGTTTATGAAGCAAGAGTCAGAAGTTCACAGAGTGTCCTATGCTTGCCAAATTGATTGATAAGGGATGAGTTAATCATAAGGCTACATACATAGGAAACTCTCATTGATTTCAATGCGTTGCGCATAGCAAAAATGTACCTGAAGTACCTGATCCTGCTACTTGCCTAGAAGGAAACGCCAGTCAGTAAACACATGGCTATCCTTGTGAGTTTGTCAGATGTCAAGGCATCTCTGTTTTCATGTTGTTTTAAATGCTGTGCTTCCTGGAATAAAATCAACAACATTGGCTAATAAGCAAAGTGATCTCATGTCGGATGCACTGCTATTTGGCATTTGATCTTGAAGAAGATGCACTTTTTCAAGATAGACTCTACTTGACCGACCTACTGCAATAAATCTGTGTTTTTGTAGTTTTAAGCCCTCTACCCCCTCACTAATGGAACTTTTGAAAATTCCAATCTGAGCATGAACAGCCAGAATCAGGACCAAGTGAAGAGTTAGTTAGCAGCTGTTATGCCTTTCCTAGACCTTTTTCTCAGTTTCCCACCCTGTGCTTGTTTATCATGAGCCCAAACTATGATGGGTATCTGTACAATTTGAGTTACTTTTTCTATAGCTGCATCATCTCAGTCTCTTTTCTCTCTAAGCTGAGGCTCACTACAAGGGCTTTGACAGCCTTTACATTGAACAGAATTTTTAGTCTGGCAATCATGATTAACTCCTCTCTACAGAGAAGTGCTATTTTAATAAGAGTGAGTGAACAATTCTAAGAATATCATTTTCTTTTTTCTTTTCTGAAGAGTTTTATACATGGCAGAATTAAGACACTATAACTAAAGTTTAGATTCAGCATGGCCAATTCTTCTCTAGACCCTTTACAATATTTCTGAAGATTTCCAATGACCTAATTTATTTCAGATATGTTTTAGTAGCTACATTCAGGCTGACATAGCAAAATCCATATCATGTGTGCAGTTCTTACCCTCTTTTGACCTATGATTTTTTTCTCCCAAAATAAAATGTTAAAAAATACTTTATAAAGTACAAAGAAATTTCCAAGGCTCAGGTACTGGACTTGTCTCAGATTTAAACCATAAATCTCAAAGAAGCTTACTAAGGGTCAGGATCATGTAGTAAAGCATTAACCTGCTGAAAACTATGCTCCATGATATTTATATGAAAAAAGCCATATAATAATACTTTTTGCCCTTTCATACCAGGTTCTCCAAGAGCTTTACAAATATTAATGTGTTAAATCTTGCAAATCAGCCTCTCCACCTCCCAACCGCACTTTTCATTCTGTACATAAGCTTTACCCCCATTTTACAGGTGGAGGAAACAAAACAGAGAAGTCCAAATGACTTCCTAAATATTCCACAACAAGTCTGAGGAAGAGCAGGGAATAAAACTCAAGAATTCCCTTGCTATTTTGTAGTGAGTTAAAGGAAAACCAAACAGCCTCAATGTGGCACCTTGAAAGCAGGGTTGGAATCCAGGAGTCAGATTCTAGGAGCCCATTCTGAGTTATCCTGATGTCAGTTGCTTCAGAGAAGGGACAGCCAAGCTTGCCAAGGAAGCCAGGCCTGATGATTATGTTCTGTTCTGTTCTCTGAATTACCAAGAAAGCCAGACCTCTTTTGCTCACAGGAGTCCCCACCCAGCTCTTACTCACAGCAACTATGGAATGGAATCTCCATCCTTAGTGGTTTTTAAGGCCCAGCTTGACAAAGCCATGGCTAGGATGATTTAGTTGGTATTGGCCCTGCTTTGAGCAGGAGGTTGGACTAGATGACCTCCTGAGGTCCCTTCCAACCCTGATCTTCTATGATTCTATGAACTAGATACTTAACCAAAACCTTGAGAATAAGCTGCTCCTTATATTATATCCATCTGGAACCCTAACAGTTTCTTAAGAGCTAAGAGCTAGGCAGGATGGAAGATGAGTTTAAGGAAGAAATAAGCATGAGGAAGAAAATAAAAGCACTGTAGGCTTACTGCTATTCAAATCTTTGTTGTGTTTTCTGATATTATACCAAAGGTTTTAAAAGAAGGGATAGAGTTTAGTGAAAAATCTAGAAGTGTCATATAACTCCATAACTTTATCAATAGCTAGTTTTACAGGAAACTTTGTAGAAAGTTAATTGAAGAAGTTCCAGGAGAATTGGATGCCTGGAGACAATTTCCTTTTGTCATGGCATTAAACTTTGTTCCAATGCACATGTAGAGTCACACAGCTCAAACTAGCCCTGTTGAAGTATATAATAAAAAGATCAATAATCAGCAGCGGCCTCTCATCTTTCCAAAATAATCTTAGACCCTGGGGGCATAGGCGGCAGGTTATATACATTTGCGGTGCTCGGGCTCCAGGAATATTCAGGGCCGGGTGCCCTGCTCCAGCAATATTTGGAACTGGATCTCTCCCCCAGCCCTGCCTGGATCGGGCCCTGGCCCCCGCGGGTCTCCCCCCCGTGCCACATCCCTGCCTGGAGCAGGTCCCAGCCTGCCACCCCTCCCCCTGCGTATTCCCCCCCCCCCCGCCGTGCCGCGTCCCTGCCTGACAAAAAGCAGCGCACGCCTCTCCCCTGCCTGCTCCTGCTGCCAGAGTAGAGCGGCTCCCGGCAGAACTGCTGTCTTCTGCCCCAGGGTCCTAGTGCCTGCCCTCCACTAATAGCAAGACAGGCTGCCCTCCACTAATGACAAGGCAGGCTGCCCTTACCCTGCCCTAGTCCTGAGCCTCTCCAACACCCCAAACCCGCATCTCCAGCCAGAGCTCACATCCTCCCGCACCCTAATCCTCATCCCCAGCCAGAGCCCTCATCCCCCCACATCCTAATCCTCAGCCCTAGACAGAGCCCTCATACCCCTACACCTTAATCCTCAGCCTCAGCCCTGAACCCCTCCGCAGCATGAACCCCTCATTCTCAGCCCCACAGCCCTCACCCCACACCCCAACCCTCTGCCCTAGCCCTGAGCCCCCTCCTGCATCATGAACCCCTCATCCCCCAGCCCAAACCCTCATCCCCTTGCACCCTAATCCTCTGCCCCAGCCCTGAGCCCCTCATCATGAACCCCTCATCCTCAGCCCCACAGCCCTCACCCCACACCCCAACCCTCTGCCCTGAGCCCCCTCCTGCATCATGAACCCCTCAGCACCAGCCAAAGCCCTCATCCCCCGGCACCCTAATCCTCAGCCCCAGCCCTAAGCCCCCTCCTGCATCATGAATCCCTCATCCTCAGCCCCACAGCCCTCACTCCTGCACTCCCTCCTATTCCCAAACTCCCTCTCAGAGGGTGCACCCCCTCCCCCTTCCCACACACCCCTTCCCACCCCCAAACACCCTCCCAGAGCCTGCACCCCTCACCCCTTCCTATGCCCCCACCCCCAGCCCAGAGCCTGCACCCAAACTCCGTACCAAAGCCTGCACCTCTCACCCCCTCCTGCACACCTACCCCCTCTCCCAGCCCGGAGCCTGCACCCAGCACCCAAACTCCATCCCAAGGCCTGCACCCTGCACCTCTCCTGCACCCTAATCCCCAGCCCAGGATCTGCACCCCAGACCTCCCCACCAAAGCCCCCTCCCAGAGCCTTAGGCAGGTGGGGGCAGAGTTTGGGGGGACGGAGTTGGGGGGTGGGTTCTGGGCACTACCAAAATTTCTACAAACTTGCCACCCATGCCTGGGGGGGCGGCGGGAAATGCGATGGGGGTGGTCTTACCTGACAGGAATCTACAGCTAGATGCTGTATGGGGCTGATATCCTTACAGACACTCACCTTCTGAAAGAGGGAGGGAGATTTCTGGCTCCTGTTTTATCCTGAGAAATTATATTCCTGCATGAACAGTGTAAGATAATCACATTGGAACTGGATCAGTGAAGAAGTGTGAAAAATGTGCCAGCATTCAAGCATCTATTTGGGAACATGCATTTACCAGTCTTGGGAGTGAGAGAATAAGAAAGTATATAATTCAACATTTCCTTTTGATCTGTAAACTACTTTTTTCTTCAGAGTTAATTTGCTTAAAAAATGCACTAAAGGGGAGGGCAAGAAAAAAAGTAAATGTGCTAAAATGTTTGACAGAAATTCAAATGTTTGCAAGGAAGTGTGTTTGTTATTCCATGCAGACAGAGCATCAATATTTGCTCTGCTTAGTTGGGTGCATTAATTCAATGCCAAAAAGGATTTTAATATAGTGTTAGATTTGAGACTAAAACGCAAAAACCTGAGCCTCTGTCTCCAGTAAGGAAATCTGCTCCAGTCACCGTGCAGCATTGTAGTTACACTGTGAAAACTGCTAATGTTAATACTATGCACTGGAGCAAAGCAGGCTTATATTGGTGCAGCTGAAACCAGTAAATCACTGGGGTATTACTTTGGCATAACCACAGCACCGTAGTCACAATAGTGTGGACTTCCTTAATGTAGACAGGGCCTGAGGAAATGTACAGGCTCTCCCTGTGCCTTACCTCCCTACCCCTTAACACTCATGCATTGTGAAACAATCTTTAATTACATAGTCGCTTAACACTAGGCAGTTATGTGACATTTTTTAGTGATGATGAAGAGATGGATGTTGCCTGAAGCAATGAGGTTAATTACCTTTATTTGGGTTAGATCGGGGGTAGGCAACCTATAGCATGGGTGCTGAAGGCGGCACACAAGCTGATTTTCAGTGGCACTCACACTGGCTGGGTCCTGGCCACAGGTCGGGGTGGGGTGGGGGGACTCTGTATTTTAATACAATTTTAAATGAAGCTTCTTAAACATTTTAAAAATCTTATTTACTTTACATACAACAATAGTTTAGTTATATATTATAGAATTATTGAAAGAGACCTTCTAAAAATGTTTAAATATGTTACCCTGGCACGTGAAACCTTAAATTAGAGTGAATAAATGAAGATTCGGCACACCACTTCTGAAAGGTTGCTGACCCGTGGGTTAGACTGTCCCTAAAGGGATAGTAAAGCAATGCTTTTACAGGACTGCCCAGGCCCTTCCCAGAAGCACTGTTGGTGGCTGCATGCCACTGAACTGTTACTTACTGGGATTAACAAAAAGGGAGGAAATAAATGCCTAGCCTCATATCCTCGGTGAGGTGGGTCACACCTCAGCTGTCAATCAGTTGGGAAGCGAGCGTCTGGGCTGTGCAGCCTGAAGGGAGGCAGGCTTTTGGGAGGCATCTAGCTGTTATCAGCCAAGATGACAGAGAGGGAGCCCTGCCATCAAACTGAATAAATTATAATTAACTATTTGTATTACATTAGCATGTAAATGCCCCAAAAAGGGACCAGTGTATCAGAAACTGTACACACACACACATAAAGAAAAAATAGTTCTTTGCCCAAAGAGCTAGCAGTGTAAGTAACTTGCTCTCCTTTTCCTCATGCCCAAGGTATATTTGCATATTTTGTTTCTATGACAAAATCAAGATATATGGTCTGCCACGTAGGGACACTTTGGGCTGCAGAAACTCCATGACTCCGGCAGAGAGGAGAGAGCCTGGGATATTACACAGAACCTCTTGCAGTGGAAGTGTGGGAATTAGTATCTAGACTGCAAGCAGCTCCATTCCTCCCAACAGCAGAGCAAGCTCCTTCCTCCCCTAATCCATCAGCAATGGGGAGGAATGGGTCACTCCTGATCATCTCAGGAAAACACGGCGTAGTTTACATAGTGTGTTGGGGATCATGAACCCCATACCACTGTATAACCTGGATTCAGGACTTAGCCCATTGTTTGTACAGACAAGTTAGTAAAATCAAAAAAGTATGTTGAGATACATGTGAGCTAGAGGTGCTATAGAAAATCAAGATCACAATCATTGCTGAATTCATCACATTATTAGTCAAATTAAATACACATAATTAAAAAAAATAAACATGCTCGCATCATATTTATTGCTTACCTTCATAATGGAGCTCAAATCACCCACCCCCATGCACCTAATGTGTATAGCATAGAAGCAAGCATACTAATTGCAAAACCAGTGCTAACATGACCCTCGTGTACCACTCCTGGGATAGGAATCATAGGAATGGGATGTTGGATGGCAGAATCGGGGCAGCCACACTGAAACATAAGGACCACTGTCCTAGCTCTTAATCTCTGCCCTGCAATACCTCCTTGGTAACCTGTGCCGCAGAGGATTCATGGATTGTACATTGAACAGCTGCTATGACACCAAGAAATTGGGGTGCAAATATACTGTACTGCATGGTTCTTCTTTTTCCATTAGGGATATATGTGAACTTAACCCCTTATCCCAACACCCCTAAACTTTGTGAAAGGGGTTGTTTTGAATGAAAAACCCTCATTCTAGCTATGCAAAGGACCATTCTCTTTATAACAGGCTAAAGTAAAACCACCAAACCACACTGAAGTTTGGAGTGTTAAAGTCTGGATCCAAATTCTGCGACTTGGTCCCATTTCTATGTGGCATCTGTTTATCTTGGAAGATGATGGTGTAAGAACCAAAGTGGTTCGGTTATTGTGTGTCACACTGCAGCATCGTGAGTGGCTAAAAAAAAATCCAATTCTTGAGTGACAGTCCTTGCCAGAGAGAATGAAACCAGCACATTACTAGCGCTTGTGGCCTGCTGTGCTTTCCTCTTTTCTTTCCTCTGTCATCCACTTCTCTTCAGCCTCTTTGACTCCCTGGTGCAACACAGCTGTCCAATGTAGACTGTTGTGTGCCTCATCCTCCCAGCTTACAGTGTCAATGCTGGACATTTTCAAGTCCCTCTTGCAAACGTCCTTGAACCTGAGCTTAAGTTGGCCCAGTGATCTTGGAGCATCAGCAAGTTCTCCATACAGGAGATCCTTTGGCATGCATCTGTCATCCCTCTGGTGCAGATGACCAAGGCAAGGATATGTCTGTGTTTTAGAATAGTGGTAATTTCACTTTTTCCAAGTACTTCTGTGTCAGGAACTTTCATTTCCCACTTGTAAATTTAAAAAAAAAATGTTCCCCACTGTAATCAATTGGGCCAAATTGCTGATGAATATAAAGAATTAACATTAACTTATTTTCCTAATGCTTTGCCTCATTTACAAATGTTGTAAAAGCCCATTAGGTACATTAAAAAAAAAGTATGTCAAGTAAAAATTAAACCCTCTACAGGAAACAAAGTAAAATATTTAATAAGATAATGAAGACTCATTAATGTAATGTTCATTTCTTAAGATTAAAAATTCACAAGGATTGTCACAGCTCTTGTCTTACCAGATGAGGTTTTTTGTAATAGTTATTTGTGCTGTATTTTCATAAATGTTTACCGCTATATTTTCTCGCCCGTCCCCCATTTTTGCTCTATTAAATACATTTCAAACTTGCTCATCTTTCAGCAATATTTTTGCCATATGTGGACGATTGTCATTTTACAATCTGTCCTGTACATGGGGCAACACATAGCTGCACTGTCTCATCCGCAAGCTGGGAAACAAATGGTGACGCTGATTGTTATAAGCTGCCTCCAAGTATCCTGCTACACCAGCCCTATACCTGGCAGAGCATATCTCCTCCCCTAGCACACCAATTGGCATGTTGTGGGGGTGGGGGAGCAGACTCGACTCTCCACCCATTCCCTGCCCCTTCCCCATTCAAATGCTTGGTGGTGAAGAAGGCAGCAGCTCCAAAGAGGCTGTCTCCCCTCTGTGCTGCTACACACAGGCTACGTCTACACTACAGGATAAATTCGAATTAGCTTAAACCGATTTTATAAAACAGATATTATAAAGTCGATTGTGTGCGTCCACACTAGGTACATTAATTCGGTGGTGTGCGTCCATGGTCCGAGGCTAGCGTCGATTTCTGAAGCGGTGCACTATGGGTAGCTACTGTAAAAGAATGAGGCCAATAACGTCGATTTGCGTCCACACTAACCCTAATCCGATATAGTAATATCGATTTTAGCGTTACTCCTCTCGTTTTGTAGGAGTACAGAAATCGATTTAAAGAGCCCTTTAAATCAATATAGAGAGCAGTGTAGTGTGGACGGGTGCAGCGTTAAATCGATTTAATGCTGTTAAAATCGGTTTAACAGCGTACTGTAGACCAGGCCATAGTATAAGTGGATGGTGCAGTGGAATAAGGGGCTGACTTACATCCTCTTACTTACCTCATGAGTGCACAGGACAGGCTACAGGCTCACCTTAAATAGTTTGGTAAATTCTGTAAAAATACAAACCTTTGGATATCTTTAAACCATTGTGCATACAATCTATTTCTGACAGTCGTACAATTCCTCTGTCAGTGGCCTGTCTTTGTCCAGTGTCCTAGAAATGGCTCAGAGAATTTAAGGTATAATATGATAACCCATTGCAATTCATGTTAGATCTCATTAGATCTTGCAATCTTAACAGCATTGAGCTCAGTCAGCACTTGACTAGGAGGCCTCCATGGGAAACCAAGGTGGCATTCATCATTCTGAATCCATACAGAATTATTTCCACAATATGTGTGTGAGTGAGCACAGTATTGAGTCTTTCAAATGAAAGTTTGGCCCATTACTTTCCATAGTCTTTAAAGATTCTGTTTAGCTCAGTGGTGTGCCACCTATGGCCCGCGGGCTGCACGTGACCCATCAGGGTAACCCGCTGGCAGGCCATGAGACAGTTTGTTTATATCAGTGCTTCTCAAAGTGGGGTCGCTGCTTGTGTAGGGAAAGCCCCTGGCAGGCCAGGCTGGTTTGTTTACTTGCCCCATCCACAGGTCTGGCCGATTGTGGCTCCAATTGGCCATGGTTCATCTCTGCAGGCCAATGGGAGCTGCTGGAAGCAGCGGTCAGTATGTCCCTCGGCCCACGCCGCTTCCAGCACCCCCATTGGCCCGGAACAGTGAACCGCAGCCAGTGGGAGCTGCAATCGGCTGAACCTGCAGACGGGGCAGGTAAACAAACTGGCCCAGCCCCCCAGGGGATTTCCCTACACAAGTGGTGACCCCAGTTTGAAAAAGACTGGTTTATATTGACTGTCCACGGGCATGGCTGCCCGCAGCTCCCAGTGGCCGCAGTTCGCCATTCCCTGCCAATGGGAGCTGCGGGAAGCAGCAGCCAGTCCATGCCCCTTCCTGCAGCTCCTATTGGCTGGGAACGGTGAACCGCAGCCACTGGGAGCTGAGGGCAGCCATGCCTGCAGATGGTCAATGTAAACAAACTGTCTCATGGTCTGCCAGCGGATTACCCTGACGGGCTGCATATGGCCCGTGGGCCACAGGTTGCCCACCACTGGTTTAGCTTGTTGCAAAAATAAGGACATTAGTCTTAGTTTCATAGAGAAATTCCAGAATACTAATCTGGGTGAAATTTTTCAGATACAATATTTTTTCACTGAAAAATGCATATTTGGGTCAACCGAAACATTCAGTGAATTTGTGCTGAATTTACTGAATTGTTTCAGTTGAAAGAAAACAGAAGAAAGAAAAGTCCCAAAAAATCAGAATATTTCAATATTTTCTAAAGGAAATGTGATTTTAATTGAAAACTTCCTTATATTCAGAATTTAATTGTATTTTATTTGAAAAAGATAAAAACCCTAGAACACAAAATGAATTTTTGCAAGTTGGGTCAAATTAAACTTTTGGTTGACCCAGAACTAATTTTTTTTCAACTTTTTCATGATGGCAAAAAAAAAAAAGAAAAAAAGAAAAAAAAGAATTAAAATGTTTTGTTTTGGATCTACCTACAATGAAAATGTTTTGAGTTTTTGGTTCAGCAACTGAACCAATAATTGTTTATTTGTACAACGCTAGTAATTACTAAAGATGTGTGAAATTGGTGGAGATATTGCTTGGTGGAAATAAGTGAAAAATGTTCCACCAATTTGTTTTGTGATTTTGAACTATCCACAGTAGAAACATAGTCAGAAGAGTGAACATTTCTTGTTGTGAAACATAGACAAATACAAAAGTCATCTTATATGGAAAAATTTCACACAGAGCCGTAATAGGAATTTTGAAGAAAATCTGCAAGCATGAGTAAGAACTGGTGACTACAGGTTACATGATTTATAGGAATGGGCACAGCAGTTGGGAGCCAAGACTTCCTGAATGCTATTCTCATCTTCACCACTGCCTAGCCTTAATAATGTATTGAATATATGTAGCACTTTTCAACCTTTGTTAAGGTCCCATTCAGCAAAGCACTTAAAGCCAATAAGTCACGTAAGCATGTGCTTAAGTGCCTTGCTGAATCAGGACCTAAATCAGTGTTCTCAGCACCTCTAATCAGGCATGAAAATACCACTTTCTCTCTTTTACAGATGGGAACTGTAAAGTAATTTGTTGAAAGTCACATAGCAAAGTATCATCAGAACAGGGATCAAAGTAACGTCAGACCCAGATCTCCTGAATTCCAAACCATTCCTAATACTCTCAGGACTCAAATACAAGGTGGTAGAGTGTTAATTTGCAGCTTTTTGCTTTATGTCAGATAAAATGCATTATGCCAACTGCAGTGATAGTTTGCACACTGTCAATACGCATCATTGTGTAGACATAGTGGCAGTTTGAACTGAGGGCATGGGGTACATGGAGGGTATCCCTTGCTCCTTTGCCTCACTGCTGAGCAATGTGCATTTTAGGATTTTTCTCACTGTGCATTGTGGGACACAGAGTTACAGATAACCCATTATTCCTCTGCCTTCACATCATACTTTCTTTCTGAGCAGGATTTTCAAATTGCTGTCAGGCAGCCTGAAGTCAACATGCTCCAATGCCAATATGCTGGCCAACTGAAATGTGCAGAGGTGCTTGAGCTGTATTTCAGCACTCAAAGCTGGATTAATTTGGCTTGGAGTTCATCAGCTGAACCACTGAGCAGATGATGTGGCAGCAGAAGCAGCAGCAGCTCCTCCAACAGCAGGAGGTACTTCAGTGGCTATGGAAATGGGGCACAACAAAGAAGAAGAGGTATACACTGAGCAACTGATACTACGGACTGGTTTCTGGAGCAGCTTCACAACATGTACCACTGTTTCTGGACTTGGGAAACCATCATGGATTAGTGGGAAAGGATTGTTCTGCAGACCTGGGAGGACCACGCAGTGATGAGAGAATTTCAGGGTGAGGAAGGCAACCTTTCTGGATATATATGCTGACCTAACATCAGAGCTACAGCAGCAACAAGCGGTGCTCCATACCTATGGACAAGCAGGTTGCAAGTGCTATCTGGAAGTGGGTTATCCCCAAATGCTACCGTTCTGCAGCGAAACAATTTGGCATGGGCGGACTGACCATTGGGGCTATTGTTATGCAGATGTGTGATGTCATGGAAAAGGTACTTTTGCACTGAGTTATAAAGCTCGGTAATGCTCAGAAGGCTTTGATAGATTTAACACATGGCATTCCCAAACTGTATTGGGGCAATTGATGGTTTTCATGTGGCTTTTATTTGCTCCATCCTCCTTCAGAGCTCAGAATTCATAAACGGAAAGGAGTATTTCTCCATGGTGCTCCTGGGGCTTGTAGACCACAGTGGCAGGTTTATGGACATAAATGTAGAGTGGCCTGGAAGGGTCCATGATGTTAAGTTTTCTCAGAACTCTGATCTATTTAAAATAATGGAGAAAGGACAGTTTGTCTCCAGGAATATTATGCACATTAATGGTGTTGACATTACTCCAGTTATTCTGGGGGACCCGGCTTACCCTCTGCGTCCCTGTAAATGAAGCCATTCACAGGCCACTAGGACAGAAGGAAGGAACTGTTTAACTACTGTTTCCATGGTTGCAGATTGACAGTGGAGTGTGAACATTGCACTATTTGAAAGGGAGATGGTGCTATATGTGGAATAGGTTGGAAGCAGCAGAAAAAAGATTATAGCAGCATGTTGTACTTTACCCAATATTTGTGAGAGTAAGGGAAAAAAAAATGTCTGCAATGGGTGGGACTTGCTCAGCAGTTTGAACAGCCAGCAAAGTGTCCAATATAAAATGCAAATACCCAAATATCTGGGGCTTTACTGTCAGGTATGTATTAGTCTTACTTTGTGTTTCAGGCCTGAAATTGTGCTGCTGTAAATCCAGCTATTACATTCACAAGACTGGTGGTAGAACTGCTGTGGAATATCCCCCACTCCCCACGTAGACAAGCCCTAGCTGGCTTGCCACTTAATCATCTGTCTCAGTTTCCCCTTTTGTAACTTTGGGATAGTACCTATATGTATAGTAAGTACATATGTATGTATATGTATAATTATATGTCTATGTATAATACCTAAAGGTAGCTGCCGATATGTAGCTATATATCTTCTGAGTCCAATTCTCCTCTCACTTACAGTGCATAAATAAAGAATAAAACTGTTGTAAATTAGAGGAAAATTTGGGCCCTGAAGGCTTGAATAAATTTAGATTTTGCCTGTGGCCCTGTAACTTTTCTTTCTAGTCAGTTTTACTTTCAGTTTCCCATGGGTGGCAAATACTGCAAGGGGAAGTTTTAAATAAAAAAATACACACAAGATTTTTACTGAAACGTTTAAAAATGCATGAAAACTTTTCTGTTAATATTTGGGTTTTTAACTACCTCTCCTATTTTTAAAGAAAACAGAACAAAACTCCCCTACTTTTAGGACTTTTAAAATATCCATGAGGATCCCTTAAATATTTCACTGGAAAATTAGAGATTTCTTATTCTTTTGAATTTGAACCATGGAGGAAGACACCCAAATGGAAACTTTAAGAATCCTTTTGAATTCTGGAGAGACTGTTGTATTTCAGATAGAGCTGGACAAATTTTTCCATTCTCTCGAAATTCTTAAAAAAATATTCAATTAAGGTTGAACCAAATATGACTTTTTTTTCAAAATTTTTGGTTCAACCCTGAAAAGCCTTTTTTAATTTCAGATCAAATGAAACATTCATTCAACTAGAAATACGTTTCATTTTCATTTTTGAACATTTTTAACTGGTTTTTCATTTAAAAATAATATTAAAGGGAACGTTGAAATAAAAATTACTTTGATTTGAAAAACTGTAATGTTTCATTTAGAAAATTTCAAAACAAAATGATTTTTTTTTATTTTTAAGTTATTTTTTCTATTGAAACAATTTGACAAAATTGACATGAATCTGTGAAATCTATCTGGGTTGTTGAATCTGCATTTCCGCTCCCTCTGCAGTTTTGGCTGAAAATGTTCACTCAGTTTTAATTTTGATTTCCAAATCACTGAGACACCAAAGAGGAGGGGTGCTTCTAAGATCCAGAACAGAAGTGGCCTCTCTGTTTTCTGGTCCTGGATTGGATGCCTTTTTGGAAGATATACTTTAGTCAACCCCAAGTTGTTAGGCTTGGTTCAGGGGTGACTGAGTGAAATTCTATGGTTTGTGTTATATAGGAGGCCAGACTAAATGATCACATTGTCCCTTGGCCTTAAAACTATTAATTTATGAGTTTATTCTTATGAGATTTCAACTGAAGATGGCAGAAATCTTGCAAGATCACCTGATATCAGGAGAATTCTACCATTTCAAGTTGAAATCTCATGAGAACTGCTCATCAGTCTTTTGCATGGATGAAAAACCAAACTTGAGCTATATTTCTTACTTAGCCTAGAAGCAGGGCCGGCTCCAGGTTTTCTGCTGCCCCTCGGCAGCAAAAAAAAAAAAAAAAAAAAAAAGGGCGGCAGCGTGATTGCGCCACTTCACTCTTTGGCGGCAATTCAGCAGCAGATCCTTCACTCCGAGAGGGACTGAGGGACCCACCGCCAAATTGCCGCTCAAGACACAGACATGCCGCCGTTTGCTTTTGGCCGCCCCAAGCACCTGCTTCTTTAGCTGGTGCCTGGAGCCGGCCCTTCCTAGAAGCCACACTGCAAACCATGTCCTAGATCAGAACAACATCCTGGATCCATTTCCAGTTTGCACTTATTGCTTCACTTTGCATTCTACCACTTGTTTATTTTTTGCTGTGAACTGAGGTGTACAAAAAGTAATGACTGGGAAGAAGAAAGTGAGTAGAAGAGAATGCTGACAGTGACTGGAGGACTGTCTCATAGTTCCACAAATAAATGTATATGCCATCTGCAGAAGCCCAGTAGCCTATTTGGCATCAATCCTCTTCTC
The DNA here is from genome assembly GCF_025201925.1 of Gopherus flavomarginatus. Lineage (NCBI taxonomy): Eukaryota > Metazoa > Chordata > Testudines > Testudinidae > Gopherus > Gopherus flavomarginatus. The sequence continues at coordinate 38,244,227 of NC_066624.1, read as the reverse complement.
CAGCTTTCAGCCTCAAAGATGAGACCATTATATTCTCCTTCAACCTAGACTACACCACCTCAGACTTTTCTAATTCACAGTGACAGTGTAATTTATTCAACCTAGCCTGTACTTCACAAATGCACTTGCTGTTAGATTTGGTCTGCTTCATTAGTAGCTTTACAATTTTATAAACATGAGCTGAAACGAAAAAGGAGAGGCAAAGAGGGCTATTGTTACTGGAATGAGAGTTGAGCGGCACTCACTGTAAATAAATTTTGTTAGCACTGTACAGGTTATAGAAATGCACACACTGTTGTTCTGATGTTTAAACCACAATGTGACTGTGGCCATAGAGAAACTGTTCAAAGTCCTGTTCTGATTGCCGGCTGCTTGTTAAGCATTGTGTGAGATGCCACAACTATGGAACAACTCCCAGTAGTATTTGGCTCCAAGGTCATCAACTATTCTAAAAAATGCATTGAACCATCATGTAAAGTGGGCTTTATAATTTTTTATTAAAAGAAAATAAACATGAATGAACATTCTCCCATCCTTATTTTTAATTAGTATTTTTAAAAGACATAATAAAACGTATGGCTATAAATTAACCAAAGGTTCCCTCTGCTGCCATCACTCACTTCTCCAACCCTGCCAACTACCCCTCCATGGCAGCCATTTGATATGCTTTACACTTGCCTAAAAACCTGAACTGGGATCCCTCAAACAGCTCCCAATTCAACTTTTTAGGTAAAGCATAAAGCAGCTCAGCTGCTTGTTGATGAATGGGAATTGGGGTGATTTCCTTTGAGGTTTAGAGGCTTGAGAAAGTGCTCACTTAATTAAAGCAGAAAGGAAATTGTTTTACAGTCTCTGACACTGGGCGTCTGTAATGCTTTTGTCACAAAAGATGTCTCTTTTTTGCAACATGGTCTCCTTGCCACCAACATAAGGCTTAGTTTAATTTGAAATACAATTTAAAGTTTTATACATGGTGAGAACTCTCTCTGTCAGAACGCTCGGCTGAACACAATGGGTGCAACTTTCTTTCAAGCATGCTGTGTTGCCTTGGAGAAATGCAGAAACACAGGCTAGGCTGCACAAATGAGCATCCAAAATTACACTTGAGGGAAACTTTAGCCTTCCAGGGATTTTCAGCAGATAAAGATTTCAGTAAATGGACAGATGCCGGCAATGAAAAATGGAATGCCTGTGTTATCAAAGTAATCTGTCTTTATTGGATTAGCTGGGAAATACTTATAGCTACACAGATGCTTCTGCAAGTGTCTGCAAATGACACATTTAATTTATCAAGAAATTAAAGGACAATAAGAGATTCAAATGAAAATGCACTAGAAAATATAATACAAATATAATACAAAAAACAAACAACTTTGTTTCAGATTGTTTTCTTTTATCATGATAATACTGAACTCAACACGACTTGTATATAAAGCTGTGAAGAGGATTTGGGATTAGTTCTCATTGAGGGAGAATTGTGAAATACTACAGGTGACAAAAGTAAGTAGTGAGACATGCTAAGCTTTATTATTTCTTTAAAGCACATAGGCTGTATATTATACCCACACAAGTAAATATGTTTCAGAAGAACACAGTTCTCTTCTACCAAAAGAAAAGAAAACCAAAAAAATCCACTGCGATGGATCCTTTATCCATTTGCTGAGTTCAGGCTCAAATATTTATGGAATTTTTGCAAACACAACAATTAATTACCGAATAAATGTAAAAATTTGTCAAGAGAGATTCCTGGATTCTTAAAATGTTATTGTGTTCCCAGTGACTATGGGTCAAGTTCAGTGGTGACACATAGAGTGTCACCCATCATCTTGCACCACTGAAATGAAATTTCACTCAACAACTCTCTTAGACCATTATTTCCATAAGCACTGAATTTGACCCAGAGACTTTCATGGGAGTTGCACTGATCTTTGCCAGGTCGGAATTTGGCCCACTGTCAAAGCTACTACTTATGTTGAGAAATTGCTTAGTCAGTTACTTCCACAAGATGGGGAACTATGTGAAGAATGCTTGAACTTCCCTTCACAACATGGATGGCAAGCAAAGCTAACAGCGATTTCTACAGAAACCGGTAAATAAGTCTATCAAAGGCTTTGTTTCAGGATACAAGGAAGCCACAACCTTCCTAACTTGGACTTGGAGCTCAAAAATATTTGACAAACAGGCACAGGTGATATTGAAAACTTCTGATCATTAGGTTAACCTTATTGTATGGGACATAAACACAATGTCTTCCCTGTCACCATTGTCAAAGCCAATAAATATACTATAATAATCCCAATAAAATGAATTACTGTGCATAAACTGCAACAATATTTCATTAAAAAGGGCATAGGGATTTTTAGCTGGCAGGATGGGTGAACATGCATGGTAATCACTATGACTTCCAAGTAGCTGTTGCAGTTGATTGTGTCTATACTTTGCAGATTAAAGTGTCCTCAACTAGACCTTGACACAACAGATGGCAACGACTTCTTTGGTATTTTATTTGTGGCCTGTCATGTCAGTGATCATACAACTTTTTCAGTGCATTGTATCCTTGGGTATTTCATGCTGAAGCTGAATTCAGTGGTTAATTATTGATGCTCTTTTGGAAAGCTGTGAGATTTTAAGAGCTGTGGTTGGGTTTTTTTGTCTAGAGTAACTGGAAAGATGTCAGTACAGGAGGATAACGTTTTTTTCCCAAAGGGCATGGATATAATAGTGATAGGCAAAGCTCAAAAGATTTGGAAGGTAGAGTTTGGAAAAGGACACACACACACAAAGTTAGGATTCTTCTCAGAACCATAACTACTGGGATTTCTTGGCTCTTCAAATTTAGGATAAAAATCTTGAGATTCCAGGCTTTAGAACAAGACTCCAGCTTCTGGTCTGGTCTGTCAGACTAGAGGGCCTGAGTTTCTGGTGGTATTTTAGCATATGTGCTCCGGGGCTGAGCCTGGCAGTACAGGTATGTGAAAATGAAACATAGCAGTGACAGAAAGTGACCAGAACTTGTTCAGAATTCATAGACTCACTTTGCATTTTAGGTGACAATTTTGGGCCAGTTATTTTATCTGAACAAATTTGTGCATATTTGAATTTTAATGGGACTTCGACACCTCCCTCCCTTAGATTCCCTCTGAAAAATCCAGCCTTAATCTCATTAAAGTTTTGATCCATCTCCCACTGAAATTAACAAGAGCCCAATTTGCCCAATCCAACTAACTTCATTTATATTAGATTATACAAAATAATGCATAACAGTCCAACGACCTGTAAAACATATAAAGAAAGGACAAAGTATAGAAGTCATAGAGCATTTAAACACAAAAAGGTATTTTACCCCCCACTTGCCCCTCCCCCAACCCCTCCCCCAGCCCTTAGGGGCACAGCATAATTGTTATCTTATTAGGCTTGGACTACATTGGTAGCTTTTTGTTTATTTACTTGTGTTTTAGGTATTCTTGTCAATCTGTGCTGTTTCCCTGTGTCTGAAGCTTATCCCCTAAAGCATTTTGCTGCACTTGGTTGTGTTTGTTTTCTAAGCTTGTATCATGGCTCCCCACTTCCACTCTCAGAGAGTGAATAATTTCCATTGCTTATGTTAGCTGGCACAGTGCCTGACTTTATCATCAGTGAAGAAGAACTGGTGTACAACTGTGACATGAGTTTAAGTAATTATCATGAAATAGCATGTGTTATTTAGTGGTAACAACATGGTAACTTCACAGTAAATATCTGCAGCAATGGTAATTACACAGTAACTCATCTTAATGCATTTACATTAGAATTGGATCACTGGGCTGATAACTAGTCTCACTACCATAGGTGATTCACTGAAGCGAGGAAATGGAATGCAGCATCCCCAGAGGATAGACACTCTGCAGTTTACAGTTTTTGTTCAAGGTTTATTATGACAGTCTGAAGTACTGATCATCCAGTCTGGAAAAGTAGCTTGACTTTCATTTTGTATTTTTTTAGTAGGCCTGATGATGCAAGATAACGTTACAGGTGAAATTTTCAATGGCCTCACATGCATTCAAAAAATCAGAGCCTGCACTCATTAGTGCAATGAGAACGCCCACCTGTGTGTGGAAATGGAATGATTTCATGCTTAGCTCCCAATATACATAAGCAACTACCCAGTATGTGTACATTTTGCAAGCACGCAGATCTGAAAATTTGGTGTTATGTTAACACTAACAACACAAAATGGATGAAACAGAGCAAGAAAATACATGAAGGTAAAATCCTTGTTTGCTGGTGAGGAGGGTGACAGAGAAAGAAAACGCAAATATTATGAGTCATCCAACACAAAAGTGAAGAATTAAAGGATTTTTCAGAATTAAGTTTTGGATGTTTGCATTAAAGGAAGTTTGAGGCTAGCTTTGTTAGATGCCCATTTAATCACTGCTCTAGGTTAACGGAGAGCAGATGCATTTTTTAACATAAATGAGGAATAAACACAATGGGCAATTTAACAAACATATACATTAGTAGTAACCATTGGCGTATAGCAGCAGCAACATCCAGGAGGAGTATCACAGCCTCCTGTCCCCCTTGTTCACTCAGCTCTGAAACTGGGTTCTTGAACAGATATTTGTTTCTCGTTTAGGACAGACCTGAGGAGGTGAGCGCCACAGGTGTGGGAAATGGGGATAACTGGGGGAGTAGGGCAGATACAAAGTGGGCTGGGTTTAAGTAGGGGGAGGGCAGGGGAGATATTGGGGACTAGAACAAGGGGGGATATAAGGGCTGAGAGCCAACAGCAGAAAAAGGGAAATATTGGGGTTAGGAGCTGTCATAAACAGATAGCTAAGGGTTAATGTATCTTTCACCTGAAGCACCTGACCAGAGGACCAATCAGGAAACCGGATTTTTTCAACTTTGGGTGGAGGGAATTTAGTGTCTGAGTCTTTTGTCTGTCTGCCTGCTTTCTCTGAGCTTTGGAGAAGCAGTTTCTACTTTCTAGTCTTCTGTTTCTAAGTGTAAGGACAAAGAGATCAGATAGTAAGTTATATGGTTTCTTTTCTTTGGTATTTGCATGAATATAAGTGCTGGAGTGCTTTGATTTGTATTCTTTTTGAATAAGGCTGTTTATTCAATATTCTTTTAAGCAATTGACCCTGTGTTGTATCATCTTAATACAGAGAGACCATTTGTATGTATTTTTCTTTCTTTTTATATAAAGCTTTCTTTTAAGACCTGTTGGAGTTTTTCTTTACTTCAGGGAAATTGAGTCTGTACTCACCAGGGAATTGGTGGGAGGAAGAAATCAAGGGGAGATCTGTGTGTTGGATTGCTAGCCTGATTTTGCATTCCCTCTGGGGGAATAGGAAAGTACTTTTTGTTTCCAGGATTGGGAACAGAGAGGGGGAGTCTCTCTGTGTAGTTTCACAGAGCTTGTGTCTGTGTATCTCTCCAGGAGCACCTGGAGGGGGGAAGGGAAAAAGGATTATTTCCCTCTGTTTTGAGACTCAAGGGATTTGGGTCTTGGGGTCCCCAGGGAAGGTTTTTCAGGGGGACCAGAGTGCCCCAAAACACTCTAATTTTTTGGGTGGTGGCAGCAGGTACCAGGTCCAAGCTGGTAACTAAGCTTGGAGGTTTTCATGCTAACCCCCATATTTTGGACGCTAAGGTCCAAATCTGGGACTAAGGTTATGATAGGAGCATGAGGTATTGAACTGAGAGGGCAGGGAGATATTGTTTGTCAGGGAAGAATAGGAGATGGCTCAGAGAGTTGTGATCCGTCAGAGGAGGGTGAGTGGAGGGTGCCTGGACAGTGGGCAGGTTAGCTCTTTGCAGGGTGGCTGTGGGGTCCCCACTCCATCGCAGATTGCTGAGTGGCTCTTGGATGAAGCAGTGCTGCTCCTGGCTACCACTCCCAGAGAGCTCAGCTGTGGGGTGCTTCTCCAGGATGACCTGTGCAGTGTAGCCCTTACCCCTCCTGACTCAGAGGTTTCCTGTCCTAAGTCACTTATCAGAGGGGTAGCCGTGTTAGTCTGGATCTGTAAAAGCAGCAAAGAATCCTGTGGCACCTTATAGACTAACAGACGTTTTGGAGCATGAGCATCTGAGGAAGTGGGTATTCACCCACGAAAGCTCATGCTCCAAAACATCTGTTAGTCTATAAGGTGCCACAGAATTCTTCGCTGCTTTTAAGTCACTTAGAAAATTTGAAGCATTTTACCAAGGTAGTCCAGAGCACATTCAAAAAACATGGCTTTAAAAGTGGCTATCTGCTACCCACACCCACTGGGAAAACCCTGTTTAAATCATGCTAGCCTCCGCTTCCTTTAAACCACGTTTAAAACCGCAGCTCTGCTAACACAGTTTTATCTTCAGAGTAGATGGGGCCTTAAAGAGGCCTCGGCTCATTAAGCTGCCATCTATTCATAAGTAGTAAAGGCGGATCTGAGGTACAATATGTAATGTCTTGCTGGGGCAATGCACACTAGGCCAAATACATCTCTGGTGCAACTCTACTGAGCTCAGTGGAGTCACATGGGATGAATTTACCCCATTATTGCCTGGTGTTTGAGCTGGCAGTGAAGCCATTATGAGGGCCAGAACTGAGACTGTATACAGTTCTACTGGTAGAAATAAATGAAAAAGACTAAAGGGAGAAGATGGGAGAGATGTGGAATTCCCCTTTGCTATTTCCTTTGTGAGCCCAGGAGCAGATACTGACTTTTGGCCATCACTACTAATTTCTCTAGCGACACACGGAAATGTCTGAAATGCACCTCACAGTCAGATCAAACAGAAGGAGAAGCCAGTCCCTGGAAGCTCCACTCCAAACACAAATATGCTCATTTATAAGCTGAACACAACATTTACAGTGAAGAAAGATCAAGCTTTGTTTTCAAGTTTTTCTCAGACTGAAATCTCCCTTTTCAGGGGAGGTTTATGTATATCCAACTTCAGAAGATTTACTAGGCAGGAAATGCCCCAATATTAGCCTGTAACATTTTCCTGACTGTGTTGTATTCCCTGCATTCTTTCATGATGTAACTTTATTCTACATGCTTTATAATTCTGTGTTTTGCTTTATTGATTTGTTCTTACCATTTTAGTAGGGATGAGCTGACCTGGAGGATGTTTTCTGCTGCCGGTGGGTATATAGCTTCTTGGCCAAACATTGTTTCCTGTCTAAACAGCCTTAATGCAGGAGCTTTCCATGGCAGTCAGATAGGAGGGAACCCTCCCATCACACCACTGAGTTGTAACACAGCTTCTACTGCAACGCAGCATGGTAGTCACAGACCAAACCATGCCTCTGGCTTCCAGCCCAAATCCTCCTGTGCAGTGGAGCATATGGAACAGAGGTACATGACATGTAGCACGTATGGACCTTTAACACAGGATCCCTGCATCCTACCCTCTCTCTCTCTTTCTTTTTTTTTCCCCACAGTGGAACCACACTTGCCTGTGGGTTTTTCATGCCCACACTGGGGAAGGCATGGCGGTATTTGCCTTTCTATACTAAACCTGAACTTTGGCATAAAGGGACTGGTGGGGACACATTTAATGTCATTCCTCATAAGCACTGCTTTCAAAATATACAGCTGCACTTTACTTTAGCATAGAGAGAGATGTTGTGACGTCCCTCTTGGCATTCCCGGTGCTAGGGCTCACAAGAATTACCTCAGTTGTAGTGCTAGTCCCCACTGGTTTGGAAAATAAGGACCAAATCATCATGAGCCCATGACCCCACTAGATACCTTCTTTGGGCTACACCAGGGCAGCAACTTCTGACTGTTGAGGCTTTTACACTATAGTCACAATTCTTTAATCATTTGAATCAGTATTTTAACTTTCTCCCTTGAATTAATGCTGAAATGCGCAAGTACCAATTGGTATTTTTATTTTTCAAAATTGCCACACAAGCATTTTCCCCCAGGATTGAAATAAATATATTCAAGTAACCTAAGAATGTAGATGGTTCTGTAGTAACTAATTTACTATCTCAGCTACACTAAAGGTGAACAGATTAAACAAGCTACTTTGCTATCTACTAGATAAGAGGAATGTATTATCATTTTCTCTGATTACTATCTTCCGCAGGTAATTATACTTCTCCTTTGCACATAATTAAAGTGAAGGTTGATTTCCATTCATTCTTCACACTGGTAAAATTATCAAGTTACTTTTCAACTAATTATTTTCTGTAGTAGAGCAGTATTTCAGATCCCTGTCACATTCCATTTAACAAACACAACATAGCTCTGAATTAGACTTATCACCGTCTAGGACTTTTATGCTATTAATTTGTAGGGGAAAAATCTTTAGATGGATGCTATCCAAGCTGAAAATGAATTTCTTTTGAAAGAATCCAATCAAGGTTTCCCCCCCACCCACCATCTAGTTCTGAATCTTTTGCCTGTTCCCACTTTCCATTATCTTTTTGTATAATTTAAGTTTTCCTTAATTTGTTCAAGCCCACCACACTCTTATCTTGCTTAATTTTAGTGGGTGATCAACTCTTTTCCACCAGGACTTATTTCAGAGGAGTTACATATTGTTTTAAAGTATTCAAGGTGTTAGACACAATACAGCATGGGTAGGTTTTTTGAGACATGGGTAGAGACGCAGTGAGTATTGCGATATGCAGAACACCCATGCAGAAAGATTTGGCAAGAAATCCGTACATTATCAGCAGAACCAATTGTTGGTTGGTACCATTTTTTTTTCAAAGAGAGAATTTCTCTGTTTTCCCTGCCAAAAGCACTTAGAGGATTCTGACTGATTCTGCTATTTACAGGAGGGAAATTTAGTTCTTACTGTATTATTTTTCATCACTCAATTTAGAGCCATTTTGAAATAGGCTTTAAATTACATGGTCCACCCCACTACTGATTCTTAGATTTTATGTCATCCTCTTTCAATAGTTTTCTCTCCTTCTAACAGTGAGAACAAAACATAATTACTACTACTATTTTTTTTGGGTATCAGATTTACAGCCATCCCCAAGCTGCTACCTCTTATGGGGGTAATTTTTCTTCTCCTGTCCACTGTGTTGCTCTAACTAGTTTGCTGTGCTCAAAAGTATGCATTCTGCTCCTCACATTGTTTTCTGCTCATGTTGTTCTCTGCCAGCTGTGTCAGTCTGATCCCATCACAACACCAGTCCTCCAAGCTTCATTGTCTCTGTTACCCCAGCATAATTCCATTGAGGTTCCCTGATTCAGGCTGCTGAAGATAAGAGCAGAATCTCTCTGCCCTTGTTTACAGCACATAAGCTTTTTGGTTAACAGGTTCTGAGACTCACACTTTGGGTGCAACAGCCTTTCTTATCTGTGGCATGCAGTAACGATGTTAAATTTGGCCCCTCTTCCCCTCCTCAATCCCATGTAGAATGTCTTGATAGTCAGAGATTTTGCTGTCAACTTTCACATTAATTTTTGCTAGACTCCTGGCTGATGATCTTGCCCCTGACATGCTCTGACGTATTTTCCCTTCTTTATTTCACTGTCTATTATGATAATTAGATGTACTATCATAGAAATCTGCCCCCCCCCAACCTCTTCTTTCTAGTAAAGCTTTTTTCAGCCTGTTTTCATTGTTGTCCAGGCAAGGTGCCACGAGTAGTCTTTAACATTCTTGAAAAGTGCAACCTGTCTGTCAGCTCCTATTTACGTCTTGAAGATTTTACTGTCTGCAAATCAGTCTACTTTCCCCATTACACTCAGAAGTTATGACTCACTTATAAAATATGTAAAAATAAAAACTTGTAATTGGGCATGGCATTCTCAATAACTTGATTCATTTTATCAGTTAATTTAAGCTCAAGGAAGTTGCTAGATTGGCAGCTCTGGGAAATTAAGTTTGTTTATCTACAGACTAGGTAACAGCGCAAACAGTACAGACTTCCCCATACCACCCTATCAGTGTGCCTCAAGAGCAACCTGGAGAGACCATCTTTAGGAGTAAAATGATAGCTTAGTCTCCGTGTAAATAGAGGTCCAGATCTAGCAAAGCACTTAAGTGCATGTGTAATCGCATTGATTTCAATGGAACTACTTGTGCACTGAAAGTTAAGCATGTGTTTAAGTGACTTACTGCATTAGCACCACAATCCCTAGACTCTTGAAGACTGCCCAGTGCCTGATAAATTCCAGTGGTGGTGTTTCTGTTCACTGGAAGATGAATTGTGATCACCAGTTCAATCAGATAGCTGACAAACAGCTATCCTAAAATAACTATTTCTAGACACTAACAATCTGGAAATGAAAAATCAGACTGTCCTATCACCTAAGCCACCTTAATAAACTTAATAACTTTACTCTACAGAAATTTGGGGGAATTTCTAGATTCTGTTTCAGAAACTGCTCAGTTGAAAATCACATTCTAACATGACTTTTGTATCTGACATTTCAAATGGCTTTTATTAATGCTTGAGCTAATCTTTTCTTTGTGTGCTCTGAGAAGTACTGTGTATGTGAATGATTTTGTTTTACATGAAATAACTGTGGGTGTAGGAAAGGGAAGTGAGAAAATATTCTCTGAGTATTTCACATCTAAGAGCAAACTAAGGCTTTTAATTTTACTAAGAGTAGATTATATAAATACCCTCTCTAAGGGTCCTTTTCACAGCTTTTCATACCGTATGTCATCCTAGGTCAGAAATGGTTGCCCTCTGAAGGCAATGCTCAAAAACCGAGAAGCTGTCCAGGAAAGGTGTTTTCATTCAGTGAAGAAATAAGCCACAACTGTGCCTGCAATACCTGGTTACTGGTGCAAGTCTTCAGTGTTTTGTTAGGATGAGTGCTAGACCTCAAGCTGCTGAAAGCTGCAGCAACATTTAGCTAATACACACTCCAGAAACACAAGAGCTTATTTTGAGAGAAAAAAAGAGCTTTTCTAACTAGTACTGTGCTGGGAAAATATGTAACAGGTAAAGAATACAAACTAGAACTTTTACAAGTATGGTTCTACTCTGAAAAGTGAGTATAGACAAATGACATCCTGTTATGCACCAGCTACTCGCTTGTGTCAATGGCTCCTGATAATTTCTGTTAGCCATCAGAGCTAAGCCAAAGTGAGCTGAATGCCATTTTGGCTCACGCAGGACCAACGGAATTGTTAAATGAATACCAACTTGTTGGACCAAGTCAAGAAGGATATGCAGGTGTAACTGACGACAAAATGTGGCCCTGCAGAATATTTGTTAGTGGTGATGAATCACAATGAGGGAAAGAACTCAGCTTGACCCAGGGTTTAGTATGCATGGGTCTGTTAGGGGGAAAAAAATCTCTCTTGGCATGTAATGGTAAGGGACCCACTGAGTAGATAGGACCTAACAGTGGGATTTTCAAAAGCACTTAAGCAAGTTAGCGGTCTAATGCCCATTGATTTCAATAGGTATAAGTTACCTAAGATGCCTAGGCACTTTTGAGAATGCCACTATAAGAGACCAGTAGGCCATGTGGATACTATCTTATCCATGAATAGTCTCAATAAATCAATAGAAGCACATAGAGTAAGGTGTTACTCAACATGAGTAATGATTAATCCGGACAAAGGTTATTTCCAAGTATTTATGTATCTTTTCAATGATGAACCCCCAACTATGTTCTGTGGATTAGGTGCATCGCTATCATATCCGCCCAAAAGATCAAATTTACCAATCAGAAAATGACTAGGGGCCCTATCATTCTGCACATCCATTTTACAACATTTGTAATAAAGTAATAACTTCTTCAAGAAAAATCTATGTATAAACTAGAGTTGCATAGAAAATTTTCACCATCAGTAAAAAAAAAAGTTTTTTTTTGCAATTTTACGTAAAATGATGTTCTGCTTTCTAAAAGTTTTTAAAATATAAATGTAAAGAGGAAAATATTATATGGGCTAACATCATAAAAATCCTAAACCATGCTATTTTATCAGCTCCCAGTCATCCCTCGTCCCTCCCTCCCCACGTATCTTCCAGATATTAAAAACTCCCAACAATTGGTAGAATTATTTACTGACAAATAGTACATTTTGTCTGTGTTGGATGTGTGAAGATTAGCAATATGCTCATCATTCAATCAGGGTTGAATATACCATATTAGCTATTTTTAACATGGAGATACCACTCTCAGAAGGCTGTTTGCATGCAGAAATGACATGAAAACTCACTAAAACCACTGGTTTGACCTGAAAAAAATTGAAAATTGAGATGTTTCAGTTCTATATGAAACCAAAGCTAAATCCCCTGCCCCTCCCAAAATCTCACAGCTTCAGGTAGCCTAGTGAAAACAAGGTATGTGAATTTTCTGCTTTTGAGGTGACACGTGACCAGGATTCATCACCAAATTTGAGCTAGCTTCCCCAGCCCGGACCAGGTACCAATGGGGAATGCGACATGAACATTGGTCCATGCCCCTGGTACATGAATGGCAAACTAATAACAACACTCAGCTCCTATATAGCACTTTTCACCAGTAGATCTCAAAACAATGACGTGATTACCTAACTGATACTGACTGTTGGGCAATATAACAAGCTGTACAAATGAGACAACAGATAAGTCAGCAGAAACTAAGTGCTGTTTCCTATGAGGTGCTGAGTGCCTTCCCCCACACTGGAGGCACTCAGTACCTTTCTGGTGTGGGCCAATGTATGTTTGGTTCCTAGGGCCAGACTTATACTAGGATGTGGAAGTGTATATTTAATTCCAAGAAGAATCCTTAAAGTAAGAATTTGACCTAAACATTTAGCCCAGCATTCTGCTTTATTCCCAAAATTCATAAGATTACCTTAAAAATAATAAGGGTTTTAAAGAAAATAAATGCTTTTTATTTGTCTTCTGGTTTTTGAGACTTTAGGGCTCACGTTTCAAGTTTTTCTTTGAAACCACAGGAGCTAAAGAATTCCTTTTTAAAAAATGCAGGCTCCTATTTTCATGTATTCACATGACTGCTTGAGCTGCAGCTTAAGGAAAACAAAAACTAGTGTGAGATTCATGGACTTAGGCTTCTAAGTGCCTAGATAGCTATTAAATATGGGACTTTGGCTTGTAGGTCACTTAGGCACTTTTTTGAAATTTTTACCCTTTGTGCAGCAGTTTTCCATCTATAAAATAGAATTAATTATACTTACATTTTCATATCCTTTGTCTGTTTTATCTATTTAGCTTCTAAGCTCTTTTGAATAGGGCCCATCTACTATTACAGGTATGTACAACACCTAGCACAATGTGACCTTTCTCTAAATTGGGTCGCTGGGCGCTACCATTATTAGTCATTATTTGAATTACAAGGTATAGTGGTAAGAGATTGAGCTCAGCCCCACAAAGAGAGTGAGATTCTTGAAAGCTTTTTCTCTTTGGCCTATAAGTAAAAGGGTATCACAATGGATCTAAACATTGTATTAATAATGTTGCCATATCTCATGATTTTAGCATTAGATGTATTGTCAGGTATCAATTTGACTTAACCCTTTATCAAATCTTACTACTATGGCACAGTCTCATGAAATCCTGAAGACACTGATTATTTCTGTTCATTGAATATTGATGGCCACTACTTTCTATTCTAATGATATACCTATTAAACCTTCTAGCTGAGACATTCTTTTAATAATCTTGCACCAGAGATGTAGTCATAATGATAAATAAAGAATATGAAGTAATCAGTGAAATACTCACTATGAACTGCTTCATAAACAATTTAGCCAGTAGCTCCAATAAAGGCTATTCACTGAACAATTTTGAACAAACAAATCCATAAAGATCACGACCTGTTCAGACAATCTGCAAAAGTACAAAAGACATGATGCCTCTTCCACACTGGCCCTCATGCACAGAATTCCCCCCCCCAAACCTCCTTCCAAAGCTACCTGTCTCTCATTCAAATTGCCCCTGAAGACTCACTTCTTATATGTATGCTTATAGAATTTGCAGTTGTCACTAAGATGAGAGGGGTTGCAAGCACTTTGAAGAACAGGATTAGAATTCAAAAGCACCACAATAAATTGTAGAACTGGTCTGAAATCAACAAGATTGAATTTAATCAAGACAAGTGCAAAGCATTCAGGAAAGAAAAATCAAATGCACAAATACAAAAAGGAGAATAACTGGCTAGGCAGTAGTACTGCAGAAAAGGATCTGGAGAGTATAGTGGATCACAAACCAAATGAACCAATAATGTGTTGCAGTTGCTAAAAAGACGAGTATCATTCTGAGGTGTATTACCAGGAGTGTGGTATCTAAGACATCAGGGCTTTGCTTGGCCCTGATGAGGCTTAGTAAGTATCCTTGGCCTTGCCTCAGCATGGGGGATGGACTAGATGACGTCTTGGGGTTCCATCCAGTCCTACAGTTCTATGATTCTTGAAGAAGATCCCCATAGGCCATGAGATTATTAAAACAACAAAAGGCAATGGAACCATCAAGATGTATGACTGACTTGCTGAGAAACAATATTTTTTATTCTTGCATTTTTACTTTAATCTCCAGATCTCTTATTTGTATTTATTTGTGAGCCCTATTTAGTGTTTCAGATTTAGCCCTGATCCTACAATCTCATCTGATCCTACAACCTCAGCACATCCCTGTCACCCATTCACACTGGATACATTTTAGGATTGGGGCTTTCAAATGGAAGCTTCTTAGGCTGTCTTTGCTTACTTCTTTGAAGGCTTCTAGCACTTGAAAAATAAAAAATAATTATATTACTATTAAATCAGAACCGTCAGACCAGCTCTACTGTTACCTCACTTAACATCAGCTTCAAGGGGACACTGGAAGCTTTCAGTTGAATAAAATAATATATAGGTATAGCACTTAACAATCAGGCATCTGAAATGCTGCCAAGTTGAGCCTCTTGAAAAAAAAAAACAACTTACATTCAAACATCAAATTGTATTTAATAAGACACTAAGAAAAACCATCACCTAATATGTCACAATAATGGCTTAACTTTGCAGGATTTAGAGTGCATGATTGTTTGATGCTTTTGTTAATATGTATCAAATGTGGTTAATGGGCTAGTGGTTAAACCCAGGGACAGGCAATCAGAACTCCTGGGTTCAATGACTTGCTTTTTGTGACCACGTTTCTCATATTTAGATGTGCAAAGATGAGAATAATAATCATGAAAATGCAACTTGACTAAAGTATTACTTGTCCATTTTACATGGGTGTCACAAGGTTTAAATAATTGCTTGTATATCCTTGTGAGGTCATCAGGTAAAAACCCGCTATGCAAGCACATTCTTTATGATCAGATGCATGAAATATTACTTTATTATTACCATTTCTTATGGACTGCCATCTACTTTCCATATCAAATTAGGTGAGATATTTCTGCATTGCATTAGCTTTACAACTTTCCATGTACGTTGCTTAGCTTGAGGATACAAGAAAAGAGGTTTGTATGAAGATGTATCCCTGGTAAAACATTAATTCAGATATTAATGAACTTTTCCCAATTGCTCTTTCAACACTTCTGAACATTCTGGGGAAAAATTTACTTATCAAATATTT
Source organism: Gopherus flavomarginatus (assembly GCF_025201925.1). Classification (NCBI taxonomy): domain Eukaryota; kingdom Metazoa; phylum Chordata; order Testudines; family Testudinidae; genus Gopherus; species Gopherus flavomarginatus. The sequence goes on along the minus strand of NC_066624.1, from coordinate 38,228,752 downwards.
GACATGTTAAGCATATAAAAAAAAAACAATTTTTCAGGGTGAACCCCGTACTTTAATTAGGAGTGAGAGTGCTCACGGTAATCGGGAGAGGAGTGGAGAACGGGTCATAGTTACTAGCTGAGAAATCAGCAATCATTTTTCAGGTTCCCTGTGAACTGTTTGAAAACAATTTTTTTTTGGAGTATATGGAGTACATCTGTACCTTTGATTAGGATGGGATCTATCACAACTTTTTCTACAATTAATTTTCATTTAATACAAGGCTGGAGGAGCACAAGACATACTTTACACAATAGATCTTAGCTGTCCACTTCCATTTGTAGATTCACCAGATGACTACAACTATTATTATAATGAAGAACCACACTTAAGTTCATGGTGTCTACATGTAAATTATCTTCAAATCCTTTGTTTTTCTGGTTGTTCACTTACTCCCGCTCCTTGCTAGGTAAAGAGACTAGGAGCCAACTGAGCAGTATGGTATGAAGAGCAATAGGATAGCAAACCAGGGCCATACAGGTCAGACAAAAATACATATCCCTTTAGCTTTAAAAATAGATCCCAATCAATTTGGGTGTGGTTCTGAGTGTTACAAATAAAAGAAAAAAAAATCAATGAAAAGATTTTTTTGTCAAAAAATAGGGTTACTTGCAGAGAGAAGGTAACACTTTCACTTTTAAAAGTAGCCCATATGACAATGTTAATTTTAAAAGTGCAAATATGATTTTCTATATGAAAGTAAAACTTTCAATACTTCCTGTAGATACTGTTTCCCAACCGGCAAATGTTGGAAAACAGTCACAAAGTATGAGTTTCTCCCCACTTTTTGACTCTTTTCAAACTCTTGCTAATTGGGAAACAAATCAGAAAGTAGAAGGGGGAAAAAAACAAACTTGCCATGTTTGATTACCGCTGTGCCAATAGTTGGGGGAAAGCAGGTTTCTTTCTTTCTTTCTTAAGTTTTCCCATAAGAAAACAGTTTTTTTCCCCAACAGGAAAATTTAATTTTTTTTCCTGTGAAAATTCTCATGTGAAAAATTCTCATTTTCCAGTCCGCTCTACCAAGGGGTATTCATTGTCCCTTGAGGCAAAGATGGCTTGTATCTTTGCCACACTGCTTTTTAGATCCTTTTATATGTTGGATGCACAAGTCACTGGTTTTATAGTCCCTTCTATTTCGATTGGCATTTTCAGGGATTGGGTTGAAGTGCCACTTATTGATTTCCACTTATTTATTTATGGATGAGGTTATCCATAGGGACTGGGTATTTTAACTGTCTCTCATCACTAGTGATAGGTAAGGTAGCTACACAGGAGTTCAGTTAATGCTCCTTCCCCTGCCCCCTTCCAGGTTCCCAGCTTTGTTCTAAGAAATCTGACATATCCATATTTTATCAAAAGAGACGGGAGAAAAATGAATGGCAGAAAAAAACAGCTGGATTCTCAGACGTTTTGTTCTCTTCCAGATAGCCGTTCCATGCTGTGATATAATTTTTCAAAAGCTGGCTACTGCTGCTCTAAAAATAAGGCTAAGGAACGCATGTAGATTTCAGCTGTGAGGAAGGCAACTGTTTGGACAGACAGGTGGCTCTTCAATCCTACAAGATCCTGTAATTTCAGTCATAACTACATGAACTCCTAAAACCCCAGCACACATGGTGGCTGTTTCGAGAGTTGTCTAAGTAAAATAGTTACACATTTATTAGGTTTTCAAACTATTCATGCATGCATCGTAGGGAAGAATAGGTCAGGCATATCTTGTTATGTATTACTGTAATATTATCTAACTGGTTAAAGCATGTGCAATTACCTTTCATTTATTATCCTTTTCTCTTAATACTGATTTCTCTCAATCTGCTCTTTCCCACACCCTCTTTGGGCTACCCTCCAGCTTCAGGCAACACACTCAATGGAAAACATGATTAGTAGTTGTCTATTTGTCCATTCCTCCCACAAGCATATTAGTGCTTTCTTCTACATCACCCCTTATTTATGGAATGCTCTCCTTAACTAATCCTTAAAGCCACTACTCTGTCCTGCTTCAAATCGCATTTCAAATTCCACTGGCACTGTGATGCCTTCTGATAATAGCTAGGTAGATGGCCAGTAGGGATTGGTGATACTTATTTTATTCACTTGCTGATTTATGTCTTGTAATTAAAAAACCCTTCGACCTCAATGACTTAAAATTATCCTCCTAGCTAGACCTAGGACACTAGTACCCTAATCTTCTTCACCCAATCCCTTTAACAGTCACACCCACTTGTTTGCATATCAGCGTTTAAGGGGAAGGGACTGTCTATTACATCATATTTGTCCGGTGTCATATGGTTAAATAGCAAGAGGTTATTCATGCCATACTGGTATCTCTCAGAAAATGGAAATAACCCAACTGAAGCCAATAGAAACGAGCATAAAGTACAATAGGTAAAATGTAGCCAGATCAAAATTAGAAGGGCAAAGAGGGAAATTGAAAGCCATATTGCCAAAAATATAAAAACAAATAAATTCTTTACAAATATCAGAAGCTGGAAATCTGAGAGAATGTATGGGTCAGGTGGGCTACCTGGAGAAAAGAGAGCAGTTAAAAAGGATAGGGACACTGAAGGAAAGGTAGTACAGCAGTTGTTATGTTTTCCTCTTTGACTGAGGCATGAAATCTGCTTTATGCACATATAAAAATGAAGATAATACTTTGCACTTCAAAAGCTATTTCTATCCAAGGATCTGAAAGATTAATAAATGAGACTTCACAAAACCTATGCTAGTTAGTGTTGAATTGATCATAGTGTTTACAGTGCCATGCACATCTTTATTTTTTTAATAATAATTTAATTGAAAAGCTTACATTTTAATATTCACTAAATTACAAAGAAGATGGAATTATAACCATTATGGGTCAAATCCTGTTTGCCTTACTCATGCAAGTAGTAAGAGCAGCAGGAGTTGATCTTATCTGTTTCCTGAAAGAAATAGCAACATATCTAAATTACTGAGTTCTAGAAGTATTATTTGTTCTAATGAAATTATTTTCCTTTCTCTCTGAAATCCTCATATACAGTATTTTTCTTTTCCTCAATTTCTATGTATTGTTTTGATAGCTATTTCTGCTCCTGCTCCTCCTGTGACAGTCCTTTTACCTGATAAGGGCTAGGGCAGGTGGGATCCGTGCTTGTCCTTCTTCATTTTTACTTAGCTGCTATGACTTTTCTTTCTAAGCTGCAAGAATTCCAAAAGCTACAGTATGTCTGTCAGGGATGTGCTGCAGCACACAAATCAATATTCATGCTGGGGCTGCTAGGAGTGCAACTCTAACATGACAATCCTGAAACGGAGCTAGAAAATATGTATGATGCATGATGGTCTGTTGTCCCTCAACAACCAAAATATACACTTGTCATCCTCCCTCAAGCTCCAGGCTCATGAATCAGCTAGTCCTGCTTATGAACTAAAGGCTGCTCTTTATTCTAGGATCTAGGCTCTTTTATTCATTACAGACCTACAGAGAGTGTTTTCTTTCCTGAGTGCTCAATTCTTCTGGGACAGTCAAACTCCTTTGAAACACTTAATGAAAATGTAAAGGACAGGAGGAGAGATGTGGTCTGCAGAGACCTGCCCTGACTAACCTTGGGAAAAGCATCACAAATCCTAACCCCTTTTTGAAAACAAAGGTGGATGCGTCCCCTAATTTTTCTCCTGTTCCAAATGAAGATCCAATTCTGTCCTACTTATTCGGGCACATCTCCCAATGAAAGAAGTGATTACTCAGCTGGTGCAGTAACTGTGGTACTTTGGAGATATGTGTCCCTAGGGGTGCTCCATTCTAGGTGTGCTAGTGCCCCCTGGACTATTGATTGGTGATTTCTCATAGCAGTGTCCATTTGGCCTGAGCATGCGTTAGTCAGTCTTGTTATATAGCACTACACGGGCAAGCTGCGTTCAATTTCTTCTCTACTGTAGAAGTCCCATGGCAGAGAACTCCAAAGAAGAGGGGAAGGAGGAATGGAGCATCCGTAGGAACACACATCTTGAAGAACCATAGTTACTGCACAGGGTGAGTAACCATTTCTTCTTCTTCAAGTAGAGTCCCTAAGGGTGCTCCTGTCAAGATTTCTTTCCCCACTCTGAACTTTAGGGTACAGATGTGGGGACCTGCATGGACACTTCTAAGCCTAATTACTAGCTTAACTCTGGTATACTGCCGCCACCCAGAATTCCAGTGTCTGGGGCACTCTCTGTTCCCCCAAAACTTCGTCCCCTCCCTGGGTTGCCTGAGGGACTTCACTAATTCCCTGGTGAATCAGATCCAAACCTCTTGGATCTTAAAATAAGGAGAAATTTACCATTCTCCTCCTTTCCCCCCACCAATCCCTAGTGAGTCCAGATCCAGTCCCCTTGGATCTTAACACAAGGAAAAATCAATCAGGTTCTTAAAAAGAAAGCTTTTAATTAAAGAAAGAAAAGGTAAAAATTATCTCTGTAAAATCAGGATGGAAAATGCTTACAGGGTAATCAGATTTCTATAGACCAGAGGGGCCCCCCCAGCCTTAGGTTCAAAGTTACAGCAAACAGAGGTAAAATCCTTCCAGCAAAAAGAAACATTTACAAGTTGAGGAAACAAAAATAAGACTAACATGCCTTGCCTGGCTAATTACTTACAAGTTTGAAACATTAGAGACTGGTTCAGAAAGATTTGGAGAGCCTGGATGTACGTCTGGTCCCTCTTAGTCCCAAGAGCGAACAACAACAACACAAAGAGCACAAACAAAAGACTTCCCTCCCCCAAGATTTGAAAGTATCTTGTCCCTTTATTGGTCCTCTGGTCAGGTGTCAGGCAGATTTACTGAGCTTCTTAACCCTTTACAGGTAAAAGAGACATTAACCCTTAACTATCTGTTTATGACAGCTCCACTCTAGGTGACTAGTAGGCAGTGCCTTTTAAGGTGGTCGGGGATTTGGAGTCAAGTCCAGTACAGCGGAAAGCACAGCCAAACTGAACAAAGTACTGGAGGTAGAAGCATGAGTTATTGTGTAGTGTTCTGAAAAGATATGTATATACAAGCGGAGGAATAGTCCTGCTATTGTGAGGAACTTTCCTGGCTTCTGTGCTACCCTAGTGAAGTGGGCTAGCGAAAGGATCTTAGTCCTCGCTCCCACCTCCTTTACCCAGAGGCCTCCCTGCCCTTGAGGACTCCTCTTCCACTTTCCTGTCTGGCAAAGTTCTCGTAGCCACAACAAGGCTGGACCCAGTATTTCTGGGGGGCTCAACCCCCAACCCTGCTGTGGTCACCCTGGACAGAGGCTAGAGTGTCCCCACTCTGGGGTACCCTCTCTGCACTGGGCACCTCCCTGACCCACTGATTATTCCATAAAATTTAAAGCAAATACAAGTTGTTTACTTAACAATTAATTTAAAGAAAATAATAAGAAAAAATGGAAAGGTTACAGGAAAACACTCTGCTCTGTGGCAGAGAACATTACAAACAGTGTCTCTGGACATCAAGGCAGTTCACAGTCTGTTCCTTGTAGGTCCCAGGCCTCTGTCTCAGGCCCTGGCTGTGTACAGTTATGCTGTAATGCGGTTAGACACTTGCAATGGTGGTGACCACACACCTCTGGGCTTTGGGTGGTGGGACTCTTCTTCCCAGCGTCAGTCCCCCGTCAGGTTAAGATCCCCCTCCCAGTCTGGCCTGCAAGGACCCTTGGCTGGGGGTGTCTTTCTGCGCTGAGCCCTTTGCCCAAGGTCTCCCCCTTGGCTGGCCCCAGTTGCTCACCACATCTGGCTGCCTGGCTGCAGCTCTGCTCCCAGCACAGGATCTGTTCTCCCTGGACTGTGTCTCTGGCTCTGTGGCTGCAGCTCTGGCCCCTCTGGATCTGACATGGCTCTGCTCTCCAGCTCAGCTTGGGCCCCTGCTTTCTCCATAGCTCGGCACCACTCTGTCTGACTCAGGCAATTCCAGCTCACATGGAGGACGGGACCCACCCTGGCCTTCTGTCTCCTTGATTAGCCTGCCCGCCCTGTCAATCAGACTGACCTGGAGCATTGGCCTCTTGCCATTGTTCCTGGGGACTGTAAAAGCAGCAAAGAATCATGTGGCACCTTATAGACTAACAGACGTTTTGGAGCATGAGCTTTCGTGGGTGAATACCCACTTTGTCAGATGCATGTAGTGGAAATTTCCAGGGGCAGGTATATATATATATATGCAGGCAAGCTAGAGATAATGAGGTAGTTCAATCAGGGAGGATGAGGCCCTGTTCTAGCAGTTGAGGTGTGAAAACCAAGGGAGGAGAAACTGGTTTTCTAATTGGCAAGCCATTCACAGTCTTTGTTTAATCCTGAGCTGACGGTGTCAAATTTGCAAATGAACTGAAGCTCAGCAGTTTCTCTTTGAAGTCTGGTCCTGAAGTTTTTTTGCTGCAGGATGGCCACCTTAAGGTCTGCTATAGTGTGGCCATGGAGGTTGAAGTGTTCTCCTACAGGTTTTTGTATATTGCCATTCCTAATATCTGATTTGTGTCCATTTATCTTTTTCCGTAGTGACTGTCCAGTTTGGCCGATGTACATAGCAGAAGGGCATTGCTAGCATATGATAGTGTGTATTACATTGGAGACTCTCCTCAATAACCAAACTTCCATACAAATGGACTTCACTAAAATAAGATAGGAGATCTACATTACTCACTTCTACTACCCAAGATCCACAAACCCGGAAATCCTGGACGCCCCATCATCTCGGGCATTGGCACTCTCACTGAAGGACTGTCTGGATATATGGACTCTCTACTCAGACCCTATGCCACCAGCACTCCCAGCTATCTCCGCGACACCACTGATTTCCTGAGGAAACTACAATGCATTGGTGACCTCCCAGAAAACACCATCCTAGCCACCATGGATGTAGAGGCTCTCTACACAAACATCCCACACACAGATGGAATACAAGCTGTCAGGAACACTATCCCTGATGATGCCATAGCACAACTGGCTGCTGAGCACTGTGCCTTTATACTTACACACAACTATTTCAAATTTGATGACAATATATATCTCCAGATCAGTGGCACTGCTATGGGCACCCGCATGGCCCCACAATATGCCAATATCTTCATGGCCGACCTGGAACAACGCTTCCTCAGCTCTCGTCCACTCACACCCCTTCTCTATCTACGCTACATTGATGACATCTTCATCATCTGGACCCATGGGAAGGAGACTCTGGAAAAATTCCACCATGATTTCAACAGCTTCCACCCCACCATCAACCTCAGCCTGGACCAATCTACACGGGAGGTCCACTTTCTTGACACCACGGTGTAAATAAGTGATGGTCACATTAACACCACCCTATATCGAAAACCTACCGACCGCTATGCCTACCTTCATGCCTCCAGCTTCCATCCCGGGCACATCACACGATCCATTGTCTACAGCCAAGCACTGAGGTACAACCGCATCTGCTCTAACCCCTCAGACAGAGACCAACACCTACAAAATCTCCACCAAGCATTCTCAAAACTACAATACCCGCATGAGGAAATAAGGAAACAGATCAACAGAGCCAGACGTGTACCCAGAAGCCTCCTACTGCAAGACAAACCCAAGAGAGAAACCAACAGGACTCCACTGGCCATCACATACAGCCCCCAGCTAAAACCCCTCCAACGCATCATCAAGGATCTACAACCCATCCTGGACAATGATCCCACACTTTCACAGGCCTTGCGTGGCAGGCCAATCCTTGCCCACAGACAACCTGCCAACCTGAAACATATTCTCACCAGTAACTGCACACCGCACCATAATAACTCTAGCTCAGGAACCAATCCATGCAACAAACCTCGATGCCAACTCTGCCCACATATCTACACCAGCGACACCATCACAGGACCTAACCAGATCAGCCACACCATCACTGGTTCATTCACCTGCACATCCACCAATGTAATATACGCCATCATATGCCAGCAATGCCCCTCTGCTGTGTACATCGGCCAAACTGGACAGTCCCTACGGAAAAGGATAAATGGACACAAATCAGACATTAGGAATGGCAATATACAAAAACCTGTAGGAGAGCACTTCAACCTCCCTGGCCACACTATAGCAGACCTTAAGGTGGCCATCCTGCAGCAAAAAAACTTCAGGACCAGACTTCAAAGAGAAACTGCTGAGCTTCAGTTCATCTGCAAATTTGACACCATCAGCTCAGGATTGAACAAAGACTGTGAATGGCTTGCCAATTACAGAACCAGTTTCTCCTCTCTTGGTTTTCACACCTCAACTGCTAGAACAGGGCCTCATCCTCCCTGATTGAACTGACCTCGTTATCTCTAGCTTGCTTGCTAGCACACATATATATACCTGCCCCTGGATATTTCCATTACATGCATCTGAGGAAGTGGGTATTCACCCACGAAAGCTCATGCTCCAAAACGTCTGTTAGTCTATAAGGTGCCACAGGATTCTTTGCTGCTTTTACAGATCCAGACTAACCCGGCTACCCTCTGATACATTACTCACTTCACTTCTCTACAAAGAAAAAGGACTGTAAGCTGTCTAAACTCCTACCTGCCTCATGGGGCCACAACCGTGGTACTCCCAACCCATCCAGCAATATGGTCAATCTATCCAACTACACACTCAGCCCAGAAGAAAAGTCTATCCTATCTCGAGGATTCTCTTTTCCTGCCCTGCCACCCCCACCAACGTGATACAGTTCTGCGGCAATCTGGAAGCCTACTTTCGCCGTCTCTTTCAGGACAACACTGAACAGCGCACTGATACACAGGTACTCTCCCACCAACAACACAGGAAGAAGAACTCCACATGGACTCCTCCTGAGGGTCGAAATGACAGTCTGGACCTCTACATTGAATGCTTCCGCCGACGTGCACAGGCAGAAAATGTGGAAAAACAACATCGCTTGCCTCATAACCTAAGTCGTGCAGAACACAATGCCATCCACAGCCTCAGAAACCACCCAGACATTATCATAAAAGAAGCTGATAAAGGAGGTGCTGTTGTCATCATGAACAGGTCTGACTACCAAAAGGAGGCTGCCAGACAACTCTCCAACACCAAATTCTACAGGCCACTTCCCTCAGATCCCACTGAGGAATACACTGAGAAACTGCAACATCTACTCAGGACATTCCCTACACTAACACCAGAACAAATCAACATACCCTTAAACCCACTACCAGGGTTATTCTATCTACTACCCAAGATCCACAAACCCGGAAATCCTGGATGCCCCATCATCTCGGGCATTGGCACTCTCACTGAAGGACTGTCTGGATATGTGGACTCTCTACTCAGACCCTATGCCACCAGCACTCCCAGCTATCTCCGTGATACCACTGATTTCCTGAGGAAACTACAATGCATTGGTGACCTTCCAGAAAGCACCATCCTACCCCTCATGGAGGTAGAGGCTCTCTACACGAACATCCCACACACAGATGGAATACAAGCTGTCAGGAACAGTATCCCTGATGATGCCACAGCATAACTGGCTGCTGAGCTCTGTGTCTTTATCCTGACACACAACTATTTCAAATTTGATGACAATATATATCTCCAGATCAGTGGCACCGCTATGGGCACCCGCATGGCCCCACAATATGCCAATATTTTTATGGCCAACCCGGAACAACGCTTCCTCAGCTCTCGTCCACTCACGCCCCTTCTCTACCTATGCTACATTGATGACATCTTCATCATCTGGACCCATAGGAAGGAGTCTCTGGAAAAATTACACCACGATTTCAACAGCTTCCACCCCACCATCAACCTCAGCCTGGACCAGTCTACACAGGAGGTCCACTTCCTAGACACCACGGTGCAAATAAGTGATGGTCACATTACCACCACCCTATACCGAAAACCTACCGACCGCTATGCCTACCTTCATGCCTCCAGCTTCCATCCTGGGCACATCACACGATCCATTGTCTACAGCCAAGCACTGAGGTACAACCGCATCTGCTCTAACCCCTCAGACAGAGACCAACACCTACAAAATCTCCACCAAGCATTCTCAAAACTACAATACCCGCACGAGGAAATAAGGAAACAGATCAACAGAGCCAGACGTGTACCCAGAAGCCTCCTACTGCAAGACAAACCCAAGAGAGAAACCAACAGGACCCCACTGGCCATCACATACAGTCCCCAGCTAAAACTTCTCCAGTGCATCATCAGAGATCTACAAACCATCCTGGACAATGATCCCACACTTTCACAGGCCTTGAGTGGCAGGCCAGTCCCTGCCCACAGGCAACCTGCCAACCTGAAACATATTCTCACCAGTAACTGCAGACCGCACCATAGGAACTCTAGCTCAGGAACCAATCCATGCAACAAACCTCGATGCCAACTCTGCCCACATATCCAAACCAGCGACACCATCACAGGACCTAACCAGATCAGCCATACCATCACCAGTTCATTCACCTGCACGTCCACCAATGTAATATACGCCATCATATGCCAGCAATGCCCCTCTGCTATGTACATCGGCCAAACTGGACAGTCGCTACGGAAAAGGATAAATGGACACAAATCAGATATTAGGAATGGCAAAAAAAAAACCTTTAGGAGAACACTTCAACCTCCCTGGTCACACTATAGCAGACCTAAAGGTGGCCATTCTGCAGCAAAAAAAACTTCAGGACCAGACTTCAAAGAGAAACTGCTGAGCTTCAGTTCATCTGCAAATTTGACACCATCAGCTCAGGATTAAACAAAGACTGTGAATGGCTTGCCAATTACAAAACCAGTTTCTCCTCCCTTGGTTTTCACACCTCAACTGCTAGAACAGGGCCTCATCCTCCCTGATTGAACTACCTCATTATCTCTAGCTTGCCTGCATATATATACACCTGCCCTGGAAATTTCCACTACATGCATCTGACAAAGTGGGTATTCACCCACGAAAGCTCATGCTCCAAAATGTCTGTTAGTCTATAAGGTGCCACAGGATTCTTTGCTGCTTTTACAGATCTAGACTAACACGGCTACCCCTCTGATTCCTGGGGACTGTCAGTCTCAGGGTCCTGATTTGCCATCGACCCCTCCCCTCTTAGTGCTGGAAGCTAGCAACTAAAACATCTGCACTGAATGTTAGTAAGGGGCAACAGTCCCCTTACCTATAGATGCCCAAGTAGCAGCTCTGCAGATGTTGATGATCAGTATGTTTTTGAGGAAGGCCATGGAAATGGCTATAGACTTTGTAGACTGAATGTATGTAAGCAAAGGTAGACAAATGTTATGAGACTAGTAACAAGAGTTCCTGCAGTCTGATATCCATTTGGAAAATCTCTGGTTAGAGATTTCTGACCCCTTTGATCCGTTTACTATTGAGACAAAAAACTTGTCTGTCTTTCTGAAAGGCTTTGTTCTGTCTAGACAGAAGGCCAGAGCTCTCCTGATGTCCAGAGTATGCAACAATGCATCCTGGGGATTCAGATGCAGTTTGGGGTAGAAGACAGGCAAGTGAATGGGCTCATTGAGATAGAATTGAGAAGAGATTATAGGTAAAAATTTGGGATGGAAGTGCAGTATGACCTTGTCCTTTAAAAACCACTGTTTAAAGGGAGGGCATGCCGTCAGGGCCCCTATTTCACCAACCTGTCGCACCAGCTATCAGAAATATTGAATTAATTGAATTAATTGAAAAACGGAGAAGCAAGTGTAACCCACACACCTCTTGGGTGTGGTGTTCTGTCCCATCTAGTGGCACCAAGACCATTTAGAGAGAGATATTAATGAGTTTGCTCTACAGCCTTAGCTAACAGTCAGCTGGCTTTTAGCACACGTGGTAGAAACTCATGCATTAAGCTCCAGAGGTCCCAGGTTCAATCCCTCCCACCGACGATCAGGGTCTGTCGGCGTTACAAGTGAGGGCTCATCCAGAATTTCAACTGGGAAGTCTGTGAAGCTTTGGACACATTTCCTCAGTTAGGGGAAATATGTAACCCACACACATCCTGGGTGTGGTGTTCTGTCCCATCTAGTGACACCGAGACCACTTAGAGAGAGATATTAATGAGTTTGCTCTACAGCCTTAGCTAACAGCCAGTTGGCTTTTAGCTCACGTGGTAGAGGCTCATTCACTATGCTCCAGAGGTCCCAGGTTCGACCCTGCCTGCCAACGACCAGGGTCTGTCAGCATTACACAAGCAGGTAAGCAGAAGTTTGAAGGGAGGCCTTGTGAGACATTTGAGACATATATGACAGCTCTGAGCTCCAAGAGATTGATGTGTAGCATCTTCTTTTGTGACTTCTACATGCCCTGGATCTTGTAAGAAGTTGCCAGAGACATCTCCAGGGAGCAGCCTTTCAGCAATCAATAGTCCAGATAAGGGAATATTGAAATACCTTTGCTGTGGAGCTGTGCTGCTACCACGACATGACCTTCAGAAAGACTGTTGGGGTGGATAATAGGCCGAAGGAGAGCACTCGATATTGGAAGTGGTCCTGGACAACAATAAAATGGAGGAATCATTTGGGGGATGGGTGGAAAGCGATGTGGAAATAGGTATCTTGAAGGTCAAGGACTGAGAACCAATCCCCTTGCTTCGATGAAGGAATTACCACTCCAACCATCACCATTTTGAACTTCTGTGCCTTCACATAGGTGTTGAGTAGTCTCAGGTCCAGGATCGGTCTCCAACTCTTTTTTCAGAGGGGAAGCCGTGTTAGTCTGGATCTGTAAAAGCAGCAAAGAATCCTGTGGCACCTTATAGACTAACAGACATTTTGGAGCATGAGCTTTCATGGGTGAATACCCACTTCGTCAGATGCATGTAGCGGAAATTTCCAGGGGTAGGTATATATATGCAGGCAAGCTAGAGATAATGAGGTAGTTCAATCAGGGAGGATGAGGCCCTGTTCTAGCAGTTGAGGTGTGAAAACCAAGGGAGGAGAAACTGGTTTTGTAATTGGCAAGCCATTCACAGTCTTTGTTTAATCCTGAGCTGATGGTGTCAAATTTGCAGATGAACTGAAGCTCAGCAGTTTCTCTTTGAAGTCTGGTCCTGAAGTTTTTTTTGCTGCAGGATGGCCACCTTTAGGTCTGCTATAGTGAGGCCAGGGAGGTTGAAGTGTTCTCCTACAGGTTTTGTATATTGCCATTCCTAATATCTGATTTGTGTCTGTTTATCCTTTTCCGTAGTGACTGTCCAGTTTGGCCGATGTACATAGCAGAGGGGCATTGCTGGCATATGATGGCGTATATTACATTGGTGGACGTGCAGGTGAATGAACCGGTGATGGTGTGGCTGATCTGGTTAGGTCCTGTGATGGTGTCGCTGGTTTGGATATGTGGGCAGAGTTGGCATCGAGGTTTGTTGCATGGATTGGTTCCTGAGCTAGAGTTATTATGGTGCGGTGTGCAGTTACTGGTGAGAATATGTTTCAGGTTGGCAGGTTGCCTGTGGGCAAGGACTGGCCTGCCACCCAAGGCCTGTGAAAATGTGGGATCATTGTCCAGGATGGTTTGTAGATCCCTGATGATGCGTTGGAGAGGTTTTCGCTGGGGACTGTATGCGATAGCCAGTGGAGTCCTGTTGGTTTCTTTCTTGGGTTTGTCTTGCAGTAGGAGGCTTCTGGGTACATGTCTGGCTCTATTGATCTGTTTCCTTATTTCCTTGTGCGGGTATTGTAGTTTTGAGAATGCTTGGTGGAGATTTTGTAGGTGTTGGTCTCTGTCTGAGGGGTTAGAGCAGATGCGGTTGTACCTCAGTGCTTGGCTGTAGACAATGGATCGTATGATGTGCCCAGGATGGAAGCTGGAGGCATGAAGGTAGGCATAGCGGTCGGTAGGTTTTCGGTATAGGGTGGTGGTAATGTGACCATCACTTATTTGCACCGTGGTGTCTAGGAAGTGGACCTCCCGTGTAGATTGGTCCAGGCTAAGGTTGATGGTGGGGTGGAAGCTGTTGAAATCGTGGTGGAATTTTTCCAGAGTCTCCTTCCCATGGGTCCAGATGATGAAGATGTCATCAATGTAGCGTAGGTCCACTTCCTAGACATAGGAGGTGGCACGCAAGGATGCTCATACCAGCGAGGTGTTGGTGGTAATCATGGGCCATGAGAAATTGCAGCTTCAGCTGAAGCCTCTGGGAAGGCAGCTCTGAAGAAGTGAGGAGGAGAACCCTGGGTTGACACTTGTGAGACCAAGGTGAGATATTCACCAGAATCCTCTTTCTTAGATTCACTCAGGAATGGTGAAGTGCCTGGAGAGATCTGAGGGTAAATAGGTGGAACATGTTGAACTTCAGGTGATATTCTCAGTACTGACAGCACATTGGAGCCAAGTAGTAAATAATAAATAATTTTATTTATTTATTTATTTATTTTAAGTAGTGGAGAGTCAGGAGTCTCACATACAGCCAGGTCCTGGAGAAAATGGAACTCTTGTGGTACCATTAGAGACACTGTTACTGAGGCTGATGACTGTGCCAGAGTAGCTATGGCCAAGGGTGCTGACCTACCACAGTCTTTAAGTACTCAGAGGGAAGCGTAGTTGCTGATGATGGGTAAGGTTTTGTGCACATTGAGAAAGGTGAGGTCAGAGCCCGAGTGGACTTCTTCGGTACTGAGAAAGCGGAAGAAGAGCTCTTCTTGCTGCCTCCATCTGTTGATGGTACCAAGGGTCCTTCCAGGCCCGCAGCCTTGCTGCTTTGCAGTCTAGTCATGCCCTGGAGATGTGAGGAACCCAGAGCCTCATTGTTCCTGACTGGAGAGCCAGTGGCTCCGTGGTAGCTGAGGTACTGAGAACCTCAGCTTTTTAAAGGTAGAATCTTTATCTGACTAACCCAGGGCATGGTCTTTTGAGGGCTTGTGAGGGGAGTCCTGTATCTTCTGCTTAAAAGCACTAGAATTGTGGGACTCCAAGGCAGCAAATTGCTTGCGGACCTACATACGGTGGGGTCCCTTGGCCTGGATCCAAGGATGGATGCAGAACTTTCCATCATGAGAAGCTTTATTTCTCCACTTTTCCTAGCTCTAGATTTTAACACCAGACAAAATTGTTCTTTTGAGTGACATGTACCTCCCCAAGGCAACAGACACAGCAGGATTATCCAGCACTGACCAGGATCACCTTCCATCATGACATACAGCACTTGAAGTCGGGAGAACTGGGCATCACCTCCTAGCAGAAAAAAATCATCAGAGCTATCTAAAAACTATCTAAATAAATAGTAGAGGAAAGAGAAATATTTTTGTTTTTCAAAAAAAGAAAAACATTTCTTTAATTCTATCTACTAACTGTACAAAAACCAAACTAACACTACTACTATCAGCAAAGAGAAAATAGAGGTGAGGAAATCTAAATAGGACAACTGCTAGAGCTCTGTCTCAGACCAAGGTGGTTGAGAAAGAACCCTCCCCTCCTCCCCAATGCTATATAACAACGGCATGGACTAACAGGCATGCCCAGATCAAATTGACACTGCTATCAGAAATCTCCAATCAAAGGCAGAAGGGGTGATAGCGCACCTGGAGTGGAGCACGCATAGGGAAACTACTCAAAGAAAAACCAATCACACCCAAGCAACAGACGTGTTGTCTGAGTAGGTAGAATAAAACTGGGCCCTTTGTGGTGTGTGTGTGTGTGTGTGTGTGTGTGTGTGTGTGTGATTTTCATCTCTGTTACATCAATGTAATTCTGATTTCAGTGTAATTACTCTTTATTTATACTGTATAAATCAAGCCAAAGCAGGTGCATTACTTTTAATTCCCTGCTTAATTGACTTTGCTTACCAGCACTGCTGCATTTGGGCAGTTTGTTCTCTTATTACCAAAGCCCAAGTCAGCCCCAGAGTTTTCAGAGGCTCACTCCAAACTTCTTTAATCTTTAATAGTCCACTACTTTCCAAAAGTAAGTAGCTGCACAAACCATCAGGATTGCCATATCACACAAGACTGGTCCACTTTGCTCAGAATCCTTCCTCAGGCAGTAGCAAATTCCTTACATTTCAGAGAGGCAGAAAAACAAAGCAATGAACATAGATGTGCAATAGTGAGAAAGTTAGGAGGAGGAAGATCCCTTCCTGACCCCACAGGCAATTCATCTTACAGCATGCCACGTAATATGAGATTGATCACTCTTTTCTTGGTATGTCTTCTGTAAATAGGTCACAGACTTATCTAACATCCTTTGAAAATCCAACTACAGTGCCCAGGGAGTCACTTAAGGGCCACATTCTTTGCTCAGATACCATGTTATTAATGGGTGACTGGGTACAGAGGTGCCAGATTCTGATCTCACACACACCAGGGTAAACTCAGTAACTCCATGAATTACTTTGGTTTACACTGGTATGACAGAATCTGATCCTTAGTGTCATAAATGATTCCTTTCCTACCTCAAAAGGGGGAACCAGTGCTTATGTCTAAACACTGTTCCTCTTGTTAAAAGGGTAGAGACTGTGGAATGCATTATGGCTGCTGTCTCTCACATCTGAACCGATAAGAACTGCTAAATGATGCAGGTTGGGTAAACATGGGGCACATCACTTACATCAGAAGAGCAGCAATGGCAGTGCAGCCACTATAGGAGGTGAATATAATTATAATCAGAGGGGTAGCCGTGTTAGTCTGGATCTGTAAAAGCAGCAAAGAATCCTGTGTCACCTTATAGACTAACAGACGTTTTGGAGCATGAGCTTTCGTGGGTGAATACCCACTTCCTCAGATGCATGTAATGGAAATTTCCAGGGGCAGGTATAAATATGCTAGCAAGCAAGCTAGAGATAACGAGATCAGTTCAATCAGGGAGGATGAGGCCCTGTTCTAGCAGTTGAGGTGTGAAAACCAAGAGAGGAGAAACTGGTTCTGTAATTGGCAAGCCATTCACAGTCTTTGTTCAATCCTGAGCTGATGGTGTCAAATTTGCAGATGAACTGAAGCTCAGCAGTTTCTCTTTGAAGTCTGGTCCTGAAGTTTTTTTGCTGCAAGATGGCCACCTTAAGGTCTGCTATAGTGTGGCCAGGGAGGTTGAAGTGCTCTCCTACAGGTTTTTGTATATTGCCATTCCTAATGTCTGATTTGTGTCCATTTATCCTTTTCCGTAGAGACTGTCCAGTTTGGCCGATGTACATAGCAGAGGGGCATTGCTGGCATATGATGGCGTATATTACATTGGTGGATGTGCAGGTGAATGAACCGGTGATGGTGTGGCTGATCTGGTTAAGTCCTGTGATGGTGTCGCTGGTGTAGATATGTGGGCAGAGTTGGCATCGAGGTTTGTTGCATGGACTGGTTCCTGAGCTAGAGTTATTATGGTGCGGTGTGCAGTTATTGGTGAGAATATGTTTCAGGTTGGCAGGTTGTCTGTGGGCAAGGACTGGCCTGCCACCCAAGGCCTGTGAAAGTGTGGGATCATTGTTCAGGATGGGTTGTAGATCCTTGATGATGCGTTGGAGGGGTTTTAGCTGGAGGCTGTATGTGATGGCCAGTGGAGTCCTGTTGGTTTCTTTCTTGGGTTTGTCTTGCAGTAGGAGGCTTCTGGGTACACGTCTGGCTCTGTTGATCTGTTTCCTTATTTCCTCGTGCGGGTATTGTAGTTTTGAGAATGCTTGGTGGAGATTTTGTAGGTGTTGGTCTCTGTCTGAGGGATTAGAGCAGATGCGGTTGTACCTCAGTGCTTGGCTGTAGACAATGGATCGTGTGATGTGCCCGGGATGGAAGCTGGAGGCATGAAGGTAGGCATAGCGGTCGGTAGGTTTTCGATATAGGGTGGTGTTAATGTGACCATCACTTATTTACACCGTGGTGTCAAGAAAGTGGACCTCCCGTGTAGATTGGTCCAGGCTGAGGTTGATGGTGGGGTGGAAGCTGTTGAAATCGTGGTGGAATTTTTCCAGAGTCTCCTTCCCATGGGTCCAGATGATGAAGATGTCATCAATGTAGCATAGGTAGAGAAGGGGCGTGAGTGGACGAGAGCTGAGGAAGCGTTGTTCCAGGTCGGCCATAAAGATATTGGCATATTGTGGGGCCATGCGGGTGCCCATAGCAGTGCCACTGATCTGGAGATATATATTGTCATCAAATTTGAAATAGTTGTGTGTAAGTATAAAGGCACAGAGCACAGCAGCCAGTTGTGCTATGGCATCATCAGGGATAGTGTTCCTGACAGCTTGTATTCCATCTGTGTGTGGGATGTTTGTGTAGAGAGCCTCTACATCCATGGTGGCTAGGATGGTGTTTTCTGGGAGGTCACCAATGTATTGTAGTTTCCTCAGGAAATCAGTGGTGTCACGGAGATAGCTGGGAGTGCTGGTGGCATAGGGTCTGAGTAGAGAGTCCATATATCCAGACAGTCCTTCAGTGAGAGTGCCAATGCCCGAGATGATGCGGCGTCCAGGATTTCCGGGTTTGTGGATCTTGGGTACTAGATAGAATAACCGTGGTCGGGGCTCTAGGGGTATGTTGATTTCTTCTGGTGTTAGTGTAGGGAGTGTCCTGAGTAGATGCTGTAGTTTCTTAGTGTATTCCTCAGTGGGATCTGAGGGAAGTGGCCTGTAGAATTTGGTATTGGAGAGTTGTCTGGCTGCCTCCTTTTGGTAGTCAGACCTGTTCATGATGACAACAGCACCTCCTTTATCAGCCTCTTTGATGATAATGTCAGGGTGGTTTCTGAGGCTATGGATGGCATTGCGTTCTGCACGACTTAGGTTGTGAGGCAAGCGATGTTGTTGTTCCACGATTTCTGCCTGTAGGAGAGCACTTCAACCTCCCTGGCCACACTATAGCAGACCTTAAGGTGGCCATCCTGCAGCAAAAAAACTTCAGGACCAGACTTCAAAGAGAAACTGCTGAGCTTCAGTTCATCTGCAAATTTGACACCATCAGCTCAGGATTGAACAAAGACTGTGAATGGCTTCCCAATTACAGAACCAGTTTCGCCTCTCTTGGTTTTCACACCTCAACTGCTAGAACAGGGCCTCATCCTCCCTGATTGAACTGACCTCGTTATCTCTAGCTTGCTTGCTAGCATATTTATACCTGCCCCTGGAAATTTCCATTACGTGCATCTGAGGAAGTGGGTATTCACCCACGAAAGCTCATGCTCCAAAACGTCTGTTAGTCTATAAGGTGCCACAGGATTCTTTGCTGCTTTTATAATGATAATGATACTGCAACTGATGAGAGCATTAATTTATTTAGCAGGTTAGTAATTTAGAATGGTAATGAAGAGTTGTCTATTTGTTGTCTAAATCCTATCATCTGTCACCTGCAGAGACAGCGTTACTTGTCCTAAGCACTGGGCCTGCTGTTATTCTGTTAATAATTTCATAGTTCATTTTGTGCCTCTTATTTTGGGTCACGTAACTTTATTTGCGTGACTAGAAAACAAAAAAGCAAATAAACAAGCAGCAGCCAGAACGCTGTCTTAAAGGCCCTCTGGCCAAAATGGTGACATTTTGTCACTGCTACCTCACATAATTCATGTAATTTTCAATTACATTTAATGAACTTCTCTATTTAGTCTTCATTAGATCGTAAGTATCTTTTCCTCTCCTGACTTGAAATGGAGCATTATTCGGAAATTGTTGCAGTTTCTAGGAGGTCCTGGGTTTATTGTTTGTCTGTAAAGAGTTGTTTTGAAGTCCTGGGAGTTTTCATTTTGCCGTTTTTCTATAGAGCTTGTCGTTTTTGTTGTTGCTGGTTTTCTTGTGTTGGGTGACCAAAGTTGGCAAAGAATCTAATCTGTGCTCTTACAGTTTGATACCTTGAATCCTTTTGAGAAGCCAACGAGTGAGTAAAACCTGTTTTGTAAGGAAGGGTTCCAGAATCAGGGCTTTCCATTGCGGTTGATGTACAGTAGGCTGGAGAGGAAAGCGGATGAAGGGCCTGACTTTTTACTTAGGTATCAAAAGTGAAAGAATAATAACTCTGGCCCTGGGCCCTACCATAAAGTCACAAGTTCTATGATATTTGTCTCCATTTCCTCTGGATTCTCATTAAAACAGAAGGAATACGTCAGTATTTTACAATAATAGTCCAACATACTGTAGTGTCACTAATGTAATGTGTCCTCTTTGTATGGGAACATGGTATAGGACAATGTCTTGTTTTGGGGACATTAACTCTCTGCTACAGTATGCTTTGCAGGGCTTTTGCTTCTTGAGTAAACTTGTTTTAAAAGCACTTATCCAGGACTCCAGGTGTACGTACACACTTTAAAGACATACAAACAAGGAACATACAGACATAAAAAAGTTTTATCTATGTTCCCCAAAGACAAACCGATCTCTCAAGGTATAAATTTCTCCTTTAATTAACTCACCATAAGTAACAGTCTTCCCTAGCAGTCCAACTCTTCTGGTAAAGCCCAGGATGATAGATGGCATGAAGGTGAAAGGTCAGCACAAAGAAGGACGTCAAACTAAGTAGACTGAGTAAATTTCCTTCATGAAAATCATCCTGGCCTCCTGTAAACCAGAGTGCCATTAGCTAAAATGCCCCTATAGATCAGAAGTGCTGTTGCCCCTTAGCCCGAATCGTTAGCCAATACTCAGGGCTCTGGGTAGTTTCCGTTAGGAGGAGAAATTGATGAGAGAAGTCAGGTATTTCTTTGGTGCAATCCTGTTTATTTACAAAGACTGTACACAAAGTCCTATTTTCCCTAACACAGTAGGAACAAATAACAGCAGATAATTTCCTTGTTCAGAAATCCAAGTCTGCTTTGCAGCCAGTCCTTTGCCAAAAAGAATCTCTCTCTCTTGGCTTCCTCCCAGTATAATACTTCACTCACTTTCTCCTGGATTACCAGTTCTGTCTGCATCGGACATACAGAAACACGCAGCTCCATCCGTCAGTGTCCAAGGATATGGCTACACTTGCAGCTGTACAACGCTGCCACGGGAGCACTCCCATGGCAGCGCTTTGAACTGCGAGTGTGGTCACGGTGCTGCAGGTACTCCACCTCCCTGTGGGGATTAGTTTACAGTGCTGGGACCCACGCTCCCAGCGCTGAGGCACTGTTTACACCGGCGCTTTACAGCGCTGTAACTTGCTGTGCTCAGGGGGGTGTTTTTTCACTCCCCTGAGAGAGCAAGTTGCAACGCTGTAAAGCGCCAGTGTAGCCAAGGCCCCAGTCCCCGCATTTGCAATCAGTCCCAGGGAAACCTACAACCAGCGCTGTAGCCAGGGAGATACAGTGCTGTATGTGCCTTGCCAGTGTGGACGAGGAGCGAGTTACAGCACTATAAAGCCACCACCAGCGCTGTAACTCTCAAGTGTAGCCAAGGCCTTATTCTCTCTGAAGATATGGCTACGCGGCAGCGCTTTGAAGTGTGAGTGTAGTCGGAGCACCAGTGCTGGGAGAGAGCTCTCCCAGCGCTGCACGTAAACCACATCCCTTACGGGTGTAGCTTACAGCGCTGGGAGCCGCGCACTGATTACACTGAGGCTTTACAGCGCTGTATCTTGCAGCGCTCAGGGGGGTGTTTTTTCACACCCCTGAGCGTGAAAGTTGCAGCGCTGTAAAGTGCCAGTGTAGCCATGGCCTGAGTTTGTTCTTTTTCAGGCCTTGCAATGTGCTCCAGTGCCTTGGGCAGAGGCTTTTATTGCTTTAGTTATCTCTAAACAAGGGGGTATTTAATTATTCCATCATTTAAGCTGAATGAAAGGTAGTTAGCACATCCTTTAGATTCAGGGAGGTCTGTGATTTCTTATAAATTAAAGAAAGGCTTTCTGGCAGCCATCAAAACCCTCCAATATAACGATACAGTGGAATCAGATGGTGAGAAAGGTGGATTCCTGAGAGGATGGTGAGGTTAGTATTAGAGATGGACAAGTCTCTATTCTTTCCATGTTCAAATAAGCATCCAAACAGTCACATGCTTATCCAGAACTAAAGTTCTTCACCCCTCTTCAGGAGCTTGGAATCATAGAACCAACGTCTTTTTTTCAACTTTTCCAGACCTCTTGTTTCTTGTCATGTCAATAAATACAGTGCAGCCTATTCACCACTCCTCGCTGGATATCGGAAGTGCGCAAAAACAAAAAGTATTTGAACATTTCTGAACTTGATAAAAACATTTTAAGTTCCAGTTTGATTCTCAAAGTGCAATGACACTTTCTCAATACCTACTCATCTATCATGATACCACTCCAAGCTTTGTATAAACTGTCTCACCTATGTGTCTGCCTGCTATTTGTCTGCAAATTGACTGGACCAAATATTAGCTTGCTTTCTAACCGGGGGACTCAATCTTCAAACTGAATGCAGCTCACACAGTCCTAGTACCATTCCTGATGGTGTTTTCTGTAACAATGGACTGCCAGTACCTCTATTATCCCCTGCTTAGTCTTCAATTCAATGAGACTTGATTAGTATGGAATTATAGAACTGGAAAGGACCTTGAAAGGTCATGTAGTCCAGATCCTTGGACTCATAGCAGGACTAAGTGTTATCTAGACCAGGGGTTATCAACCGCTTCAGCCCCCTGATGCTTCTGGCTTTGGCAGTGGGGAGGGGAGAGGGGCGGTTTTCTGGTTTCAGCCCAGTGCTGACCCCAGCTTTGGGGACTTTTTTTTTTTTAATTATTTTTTAAATTTTACACCACAGAAGTTTATTAGTTTGCCTTACACAAGGAGCTGTCAGTGAAAATACAATTATCACCTTTAGGGTTAGTTATAAATCTACTTCTGAGATGCCATTACATCAAAGTTACATTGTAAAGTCAACCACCCTTAGTCTAGTCTCCAACCTCAGGGAATTTATAGCTAAGGGGGGGGGGAAGTAAAGGGTCACTAGTCAGCCACAAGAAAACTAAAGCTTAACAACTAGCTCTCTCTCTCTACTAATACAGTTAACTGTAACCTTGGTTACATGTGCAACCTGTAACAGAGCTTAAGATGCACAGGGTATAGTTACTACACACTACATCAGAGGAATACTCAAGTTAAACATAAGTGGAGGTGAGTAAAGGACCAGTTTCAGCCTGGCACTGCTCCTGGATGGGGTGGGCGGGCTGCCGGCTTCAGCCCCACGCTGCTCCCGGCTTCAGGACTCAGGCTTGCGGCACCAGGTTTCTGCCACAGGGCTCCGTGGCTCCTCTGAAAGGGGTTACAGACACCCGGTTGAGAACCGCTGATCTAGACCATCCCTGATAAGCTATATTAGTGTTGCTAAAGTAAAAAAGGATGGAGACACCCCTCATGTATCTGCCAGAGACATGTAAGATCTGCCCTTGGCAGAACTACAAACTCTTTGGGGTTTGAGCCTCATGTCCATTTGTCAGCAGCGTCAATTCCTCAAGTAGTGGCAGGTTGATACATACTCCAATACAGTGTTGTTGCAGATGTTTTCCCAGACCCAAAAAGGAGTGCTGTGTAGCTTGAAAGCTTGCCTCTTTCACCCACGGAAGTTGGTCCAATAAAAGATTTATCTCACCCTCCTTTTCTCTTTCATATAGTCCAATATCATCTCTGCAGTATCCTTCATTTCTACCAGGGTCAGACATTGTTTTCCCTCATCACTTTTTGATGAGAAATTTTTATGATTCCTGATAGTTTGAGGAAATCTCTCTCACACATTTCCTTGTATTTGGGATCTAGGAGTAAAAGTGTCTCTTTGTCTGAATTGTTTCTCTTTCACATTGGTTGCACAGTCTCTCCTCTGGGTCTGGACTGTCTTACGTGACTCCTAATTTCCACCTCTAGTTTATGGCCACTGGTACTAGATATTTGATCAGAGTCTGTCTTAGCATCTCAAATTTGACTATGGTAGGTACTCTGCTAGTAAGAGAGTTCTAAGCAAGGATATTATGTCATTTACTAATGGTGCTTACCTGAAACATTACTTTAAAAACAGACAAATGACAGACAAAGAAAGGGATAACTGGGAGAGGTTTGTCGTTTTTCCTGACCCAGTTTTTCATTCCTCATTTCTATTAGGTTTCTAGAGACAGATGAACTCCTGCATCTTTCCTTCCTCTGGTACCTTCTGTACAACTCCAGATGGATCCTTTCAAAACCTTGCCTTGTTTTTCATCCTTCCCTCCCTGTTCTCTGTCTGCATCAATGCCCTAATTTTATTCCTTATTTCTTGGTAATCGTATTCAGAACTCTCTTTGTTTGTTGTTTGCTAACCTCCATTTCCTCCCTTTTCTAGCCAGCTTATCTCTTCTTTAGTCCTTTTGATTAAGTCCTCAATTCATTTTGTATCTTTCTGTTTCTCCCTGGTCTTTCTAAACTAAAATTGTAAAGCACTGCAGGGAATACAGGTATTTACCTCTCAATGCTCCTAGCCAAGGAAGCTTTCAGACTGCCTTGCAGGCTGCATAATGCACCTTAAAGACTCTCCAACACAGACACTGAACCATTTCACTCTTTTCTTCCTATTCTCCTCTGACAACAGCAACAGTCCTAGACACTAGCCCCCATGAGGGTCTTTTTGAACTATAGCTTGCTTCTGCCAGGATCCTCTAGTGATTATCAGATAGAGTGAATAACCTGCACCCTTTTGGCACTTGCAGCATAACTGCAGCAGGAGGGGAGAGGCAATGGGTTGTTATACCAGATGAACTTTTCAATGTGAATGTAATGTGGCAGTTTTTCACCAAACTTCTGACAGATGCTGCAAGAAATGGGAATAATATTAATCTGCAGTTCTGCTGGGATTTATCTCTTTTCTTAAAGGGAAAGTGTGGGTAACTAATAAAGAAATATTAAGCCAGGTGCCAAATGTAGGTTTGTTTGATTAGACTTTGAGTTTTATTATTTCTACAGATCCTTTTACCTCTTTCGCAGATACTGGTCTGGTCTGCAGAATTTCTACCTGCTCTATTAATACCAAAAAGCACAGTTTTCATTTTGCTGAAGTTGCTTAGTAACAATAGGTGAATATATAGGAGAGACATATATGTATACACACACACACACACACACACACACTTTGCCATTTTTTGGCTTGTGAAAGTCCCATTCAGACCATGAGGACAGTAGTCCTCAAGATTTTTCATAGTGTAGCCCATATCTTAACAAATTGATTGGCTCATGGACAACTTCCCCGTACAGTCATGATGCTGAGAACTACCTCCACTCTAGTTGTGATTGTATAATACCCCAACTGTCTGTGCAAAAATGACGCATCAGGGAAGTGTGAAGGGCAGGAATTTCAAAAGTGCTCAGCAGTGTCCCAACTTCACTCCCACTGAAGTCAATGGGAGCAAAGGCCAACCCTGACTGCTTTTGAAAATCCCCACGTGTCTTTAACAGTCTTTCAATGTGATTTAGTAAGTGAAAGCAAAGAGAAGGAGCCCGTACCATGTGACCAGCCAGCTCTCCATTGATCAACACACCATGTTATGGCAGTAAGTGGCCTGTATACTTCACATGTAACATACTTCTATGGCTTGCCACTTTTACTCTGCAAACATGCTTTGTTACCCCTTGGGGAGTCATATCTTCAACATGAGAAGTTGATCCTGCTCTTACTGAAATTTTACCATTAACTTCATCATGTGTAGGCTCAAGGCTATGGAATTTGGTTTTATATTTAGGTATAGGTTTTTACAGATAAAAATCTTTTAAAAGTTGAGTGCAGGGCCCAGTTTTGAATATATTTCTGTTTAAAAGATAGGAATGAAACTATTTCTGTACCTAATTATGGTATATTTAAAGCTTTTCTTTTCTTTCCTTTGTGTGTATGTGTGTGTGAGTATGAGAGAGAGAGAGAGAGAGAGAGAGAGAGAGAGAAAGAGACAACATCTTGCTTTTTAATGTGTGATTCTTAGGAGAGAATGGGTTGTTGCTTAGACTGCATGGTATTACTCATCCTCCACTCCCCACGGCAGATTTGTGCTGCTAACGTCTGGCAGGGGTTGGTTAGACACAAGCTGGTGGAGTACAGATCATAATTAATGCAAAGAAGGAAGGATTTTTAAATTTTAAGATAAAATGTAACAGCAAACGTGCATGTTTTGTATAAAAACTCAGTGGAATTGGGTGTTCCGGCACTGATAAGAAGAGCTTTATATACTCAAGGATGCATCTATCTAATCTTGCTGTATCAATGCAACCAGTTTGATTGCAAGGGTGTAACTGGGGCAAAATATGGCTATTTAATTCACATAAGACAGAAGCTTGTGTATTAAAATTATGGCACGCTAAATATCATTTGAGTTTAAGTGATGAGATACAGCAATTGTTCAAGGCTTCCCCCTCCCCTTGGTAGCAAAGAATTAATTCCATATGCTAAGAAATTAGGATTATAAATCCTAACAAACACATTACATTTCTACAGTGCACTTCATGCTGAGAGATCTCAAAGTATTTTAGAGACAATAACCCAAAGGCAGCAGCAATTATTTAGTCCTCACTCAGTCAGTAAGGTTTCAATGGGAATTTTACCTGATGAAGGACATTTAGGAATTGGTCTAATAAAGAAATCAGTTCATTCACTTTGGAAATGAAGCCATATCTCAAAGCTCCATCCAACTCAAGACTACTGAATCCAAGTGAAGACTACTGAATTCAATTGAAATGGCAGGGGGAAATTTAGGAGGCAAAATGCAATTTCAAAAATTAGAACTTAGAAAAATTAGAATATAGGTGCATAAGAGGCTCTTAACTGACCGCAAGCAATAAGCACGGAAATGTCTGCAAGTGTCAAGCCAGCAGCACCATTAAAGCCAATCAGCTCAAAAATGCTGGCAAAATAATCAACCACATGCACTGGCGAGCAGTTCTTTTCATTCTCTGTTATACAGCTCCTAAAATATGATCCACTGTAATACATGTCACTCAACAAATTCACAAGTGTAATAAAAAGAACTAGAACATTCCCCTCAACTAATGGAAGGAAAGAGAAAAAAATGTGAACAATAAAATTCTATTTTAGAGTTCTTCCAGCTTTTCTGTATTTGAGGCCAGCAGTTCCCTTTTAGTTTTGTGTACATTGTAAACGTAGCGGCCATTATTTATTCAGCATGTTTGTCTTTTGTAAAGTCATTTTTAATTTTTAATATTCACATTGATAGTCTTTGTTCACCAGAGTGGTGCACAGGGGCATAGATCTGTTTATATTTATTCATTAGTGTGTTGCTAATTAAAAATGTGTTTAATTAAACTTGTAAAAAAAGATAAGAGAATGAACATGTTGAAGTAAAACACCCCAAGGCTATGAAATAACTTCTGCAGTTGACTTGTTAAAGCTAATGTGGGCAGCAGAAGTGTCAAAAGCATCTAATGCTTGCTACAAAGTTTAAAATGAAACGCTTGTGCCAAAGGTGACAGGTAAAGTTAACATGTACCTGTCTCACTTAGAATATTCATGCCCAGGAATCAAAGAGCATCACGCACTTTCCCTCGGACTGCTCCCCTGGTTGGTGTTTTGCATTGCTTTCTTAGAAGTAAGTCTGTGCAAAGATGTACAAGACCCCACTGCATATAAATGAGTACTTCTCTTCCATAGGAAGTGAGTGCACACTTTGGCCATCTCTGCCAGATTTAACAACATTGCACTGTCCCCTTCTCCAAGCCTTCATATGTCCTTGTCCAACTGCTGAAATGCCACAGCATCTTCAGGGTTTCCCTCTTAGATCCCAATCCTGCAAACAGTTAATCTTGGGCATTTAGTTGCTCCTATTGGCTGTCAAGTCAGTAGTCACTATGTACTTCTCGCTTACTTAACCTGCAGGCAACTGATGGCTGTAAAAGCTCCTGACAGCAACAGAACTGATGTGGTGCATTGCACAGGAAATTTGTACTGTGGATCTGTGTATGGTGGGGCCTCATTGTGAAGAGCTATTTTGGAAGGGCTGGGGTGATTTGGGCCTTAGAAGGAGTGAGAGCACTACTGATGGATCCAGCAGAGTTGCTATGCAGCTACTCTGTAACCTCCAGAAGATTTCTGCCCCTCTGTACTCAGGTAGATCCCAAACACATAATGTGGCACGGGGGCCTGGAATTGGCCCCTGCTTATTTGGATATAATGTACTTATACCACATAAATACATTAATTTGCCCCTACCATGTGGAGTCACTCTATTTGACCACTTAGGACCATTCTTCCCCTACCATCGTCCCACTGGATTTGAATGGATGTGGATTCTAATGAAGGGGAAACATACTGAAAGTTATAGCAAACAAGAAGATCACACAAGAATGGAAGTCTCAGTCATTATCTATGATAAGTGATTGGTTAACAAGTTAGGAATGATTCAGTTGCTTGGGAGAGAATAACCTTCAAAATGAATTAAAATTTAGGCACATTTAACAACATATGGAGTCTTTTCATTCAAATCTAAGATGAAAATTTTATGATTATTTCATGAAATTTTAACTATCATCTGGAACAAATGACTTACATTTTCATTATTTCCTTAGGATATTTATTTAATTCTTTGTACATTAAAATATTAATGTTCAATTTCATATATATTTTCCTTACCTTCTTACAATCCTTTCAATACGTCCATTGAAAAATTACATCAAAAGAAGTTAATTAAAACATTTTCCCAATTTCTAGGGAGTATTTTCTTTAAAATATATTAAATATAGCACTGTACATTTATATGGTGCTTTACAAGCAGATTAAGAGACTCCCTGCCCCACACATCTTACAATACATAAGGAAAGTCAAAATACACACACATTACAAGATACTGGACAATAGGTGATGTGAGGGAGAGCATATGGGTTATTGATAAGGAGATGAGAAGAAAGATTTCTTGAAGACATGAGGTGAAATTCTAGACTCACTCAAGTCAATTGGAGTTTTACCATTGACTACAGTGGGGCTTCAGTAGGATTTCACCAATGGACTTTAAGGAAGAATCTGAAGGAGGACAGTGAAGTTCCTCGGTGGAGGTGACAGATTGTTCCAGGTGCAAGAGTCAACCAAGATAGCATAACGATGGATCAAGATAGATAAGGCTGTTATGATAGAGACCACAGATGAACAGATAGATGAGATAACATGATGGAAGGTGCTAAGAGTGGGGGAAGGAGACTTAAGGTTCCCATTGACATCACTGATGCAGAATAAGGTCCAATGTATTGGGAAGTCTGCGGAAGTATGAAGAGCATTAGGGGGAAAGGAGAGCAAAAATATAAATGGAGGTAAGATTATGGTGAGGCCAAGGAACTTAAATTTCAAGCAGTAAGAGAAAGGAAGTCATCTGAGGGATTCCAAGATGGGATGATTTGTATGGAATGCTAGGAGAAGAAGAGCAATTTACACATGTAAAAACTGACACCAAGATTGCAAACTCAAAAGTAGGAAGGATTGTGGAATTGTCAATGGCAGTAGAGAGGAAAGTGGAGGAGAAGTATTAGGAGATCAAATGAATACTTGAGACACTGACTTTGAGATGGTGGTGGGCTATTTAAGGAGATCCTTTCAGAAATTTGGCTCTATAGATGAGACTGGATGAAAAGGAACAGGCTAGGGACAAATTTGGGAATCATTTGTGTATCTGTACTAGGATATGTCATGCAGGCAGCAGAAGTGAAAAAGAGAGAGCGGCACTGTATTAAAATAATAAGTAATAACATAATATGTACTGTGTTCCAGTTATTATCTCAGTAGCAGAAGTCTTTCCGCAAATATTCCTAAAGGTTACGATGTCATATCAGTTAAGAGATGAACTGTTGAACTGAGGTGAACACATGAAACAAAGGTATTTAGACATTACAGTAATGGGCATAATAGTAAATAGGAACAGACAGACGGCTGTAGAAAGATTCATTTATACTAACATAAAAATGTACCAAAGTAAGTATACTGCAAAAGTCATTTCTAAATTATTATTATTTATTATCTGTATTATTGTAATGCCTGGAGCCCCAGTTACAGACCCCATTATACTAGGCACTCTACAAACACAGAATAAAAAGATGTTACCTGCCCCAAAAAACTTAATTTAAATTTCACTATAGCCTCATTCTACAAAGGCTGGTTATAGACTATAGCTAGTCTCTCTATGAGAATCATAGAATATCAGGGTTGGAAGGGACCTCAGGAGGTCATCTAGTCCAACCCCCTGCTCAAAGCAGGACCAATCTCCAGACAGATTTTCACCCCAGTTCCCTAAATGGCCCCTTCAAGGATTGAACTCATAACCCTGGGTTTAGCAGACCAATGCTCAAACAACTGAGCTACCCCTCCCCACATCCATCTCCCACATACGTCATTTGGTGATTTTTACCAGCTGTCCACAAAACAGAAACAAAGAATTATTTTTCTATCTATGTTACCAGGGGTATTTACAATTATTTGATTTTAAAAATCACTAAGAGTGCTGGAATGACAGTGCTGGAATTATACACAAAAGAAGTGAGGCAGGACAGCAGCAGTTCAGGTCTTCCTACATTTACCTGTCAAGGTATCTTACAGCTTTCCTGGAGAGACCAACCCGAAGAGTGAGGGGAGAGATCATTCTCCATGTCTACTCCATCCATGGCTTTCTGCTGATAATTGCCAACAAGGGCACCATACGTACTATACAGTTCCTGCATGGTACTCCATTGAAATCAATGGGGGTCAGCTCACAACAAAGAAATTGTAGAAGTCTTAATCCCTCCTTAAAACTCTCCTTTGCCATGATGCCTCCTCCCTCTGTCTGTCTGTCCATTTCTTGTCTTATACTTATGTTGTAAGCTCTCAGGGGCAGGAACTATGTTTTTGTTGTGTTTGCACAGTACATAGAACAATGGGGTCCTGGTCCAAAACTGGGGCTCCAAATAACAAAAACTCTGCTTGATTTGCAGCAGTGACCTAGAAGTAAATGGTTCTGGTTTCCTTTTCACAAGCCCCTTAACCATCCAGTCCCCAGAAGTCTTAGTATATAAACTTACATGGTGACACCTACCTACATCTCATTAAATGACAAACATTTTTTGTTAAGACAAAATAAAACCCTTGGGAATGCTACTTTAACTGACTGAATACACACCACATATACTGCACCTTTTTGTTATAAGCTTAAATAAAAATCTCTCTCTAGTCAGTGTCACATGTTTAAACAAAAATATTGCTGTCAGTTCAGTTCTTGGTACTAAAAATATTGTTATTCCACTTTTCATAACAGAGTCCAGTGTTTTACAATGTTCTTCCTTTGGTAGCATCAACTATGCACTGAGATGAAGTGCCTGGCAGATGCTAAGGTGAGGGACCTCTTCAGACATCTAGATAGGCCTATGCGGGGGAGTAGCAGGTGGTTGGGTATATGTAGATACCAATCAAACAGGGAAACATAGGAGAGGGGTCCTGGAGACAAATGTAGACTGCTAGATAAGAGATAAGAGAAAGTCCAGGACTCCCATGGTAGCATTCTCTGAATCTCCTATCTAGCAGCCTAAATTCCAGTCCCATGCACAGAGCCAGTTAAGCAGAACTGCAGGGTCTCAATGCATGGATGAGACAATGGTGTCGGGAGAAGGAATTAAAGTTTATTGGAAGTGAGGAGGAACCTTTTGGAAAAAGAGGAGACTAGACAGGAAGAATGGGCTCCACCTAAAACAAAATGGAACCAAACTGCTGATAAGATTGTAGGGAAGTTTTTAAACTAAAGGCTGGACGAAAGCTGAGAGGTGTGGAGGAGCACATGATTTGGAGAGAGACATCCCTTTAGGGAGGATTTATTAAAAGGGATACTCTATAACCTAGTAAAGATGAGAGGATAGAAGTTGATAAAGTATAGCTAGGAACGGAAGAGAAATAGCCAAATGAAAGAGTCCCATTCAATTGCACCACAATAAAGTAGACAAATATTGACAAATTTTATAATCACTTGTATACAAATGCAAGAACTCTATAACTAAGATGGTGAACTTGATCACCTGCTATTATATGAGGATATTGATATAATAGACATCACAGAAATTTGGGGAAACGATAATCAATGGAATATAGTAATACCAAGGTATAAAATATACAGGAATGACAGATCAGGCCACACTAGTGGGCAGGTGAAAGAAAGCATAGAGTCAATTATAGTAAAAATCTTAAATGAATCAAACAGTACCATAGAATCTCTATGGATAGAAATTCCATGCATGAATAATAAGAGTATAGCAGTAGGAATATATTACTGACTGCCTGTCCCAGATGGTGATGGTGATTGTGAAATGCTCAAGGAGATTAAAGAGGCTATAAAAACAGAAACCCCAATAATAATGGGGGATTTCAACCATTCCCATATTGACTGGGAATGTGTCATGTCAGCATGGAGAAGAGAGAAAGTTTCTAGACACCATTAATGACTAATTCTTGGAGTAGCTGGTCCTAGAACCCACAAAGGGAGAGACAATTCTTGATTAAGTCCTAAGTGGCACAGAGGATCTGGCTGAAGTGGAGAATATAGCTGAACTGCTCACTAATAGTGACCATAATAGAATTAAATGTAACATTCTTGTAGGAGGAAAATATCAAAGAAACCGACCGCAGTAGCATTTAACTTTATAAAGCGGAACTACACACAAATGAGGATAGTTAAATGGAAATTAAAAGGAATAGTCACAAGAGTGAAATGCCTTCAAACTGCAAGGAAACTGTTAAAGAATATCATTGAAGGCTTGAACTATATGTATACCCTAAATAAAAAACAGACAAAAATAAAACAAAAGGAGTAATAGGATGAAAAAAAAAGCCACTATGGCAAAAAAAAAAGAGCAAAAGAGGCAGGTATAGACGAAGTGGCATCTTTGAAAAATTGGAAGTCAAATCCTAGAAATATAGAAAGGGATAAAAAATAGAAAGGAACATAAACTCTGCCAAGTCAAGAGTAAAAAGTATAATGAGGCAGGCCAAAAAAACATTTGAAGAGCACCTAGCAAAAGACACAAAACCAATTTTTTTAAAAGTACATCTGAAGCTGGAAGCTTGGAAAACAGTCAGCGGGGCCACTGGACAATTTAAGCGCTAAAGAAGCACTCACAGAAAACAAGGTCATTGCGGAGAAGCTAAATGAATTCTCTGCATCCATCTTCACTGCAGGGGACTTGAGAGAGATTCCCACAGCTGAGCCATTATTTTTAGGTGACATATCTGAGGAATTGTCCCAGATTGAGGGGTCAATAAAGGATGTTTGGGAACAAATTAGTAAATTAAATAGTAATAAGTCACCAGGACCAGATGGTATTCACCCAGGAGTTCTGAAGGAGCTCAAATATAAAATCGCAGAACTATTAACTCTGGTACGCAACCTATCACTTAAATCAGCCTCTGTATCAGATGATTGGCAGATAGCTAATATAATGCTAATTTTACAAAAAGGCTTCAGACAATCCTGGCAATTACACACTGGTAAGCCTATCTTCAGTACCAGACAAATTGACTGAAACTATAATAAAGAACAGATTTATCAGACACATAGCTGAACATGATATGTTGGGCAAGAGCCAACATGGTTTTTGTAAAGGGAAATCATACCTCACCAATCCACTAGAATTCTTTGAGAGGCTCAACAAACATGTGGACAATGGTGATCCAGTGGCTATAGTGTACTTGGACTTTCAGAAAGCCTTCAACAAGGTCCCAAACCAAAGACTCTTAAGTAAGGTAAGCAGTCACAGTATAAGAGGGAAGATCCTCTCATAGATCTGTATATGGTTAAAACATCGGAAACAAAGGGTAGGAATAAATGGTCAGTTTTCACAATGTATAGAGATAACTAACGGAGTCCCACAATGATCTGTACTGGGACCAGTGCTGTTCAGCATATTCATAAGCGACCTGAAAAAGGAATAAACAGCGAAGTGTCAAAGTTTGCAGATGATACAAAATTAGTCCAGATAGTTAAGTCCAAAGATGAATGCAAAGGCTTGCAAAGGGAATGCCACAAAACTGGGTTCTGGGACAAGAAAATGGCAGATGAAATAGTTGGTAAATGCAAAGTAATGCACATTGGAAAATGTAATCCCAATTATACATAAAAAATGATGGAGTCTAAATTAGCTGTTATCATTCAAGAAAGAGATCTTGGAGTCACCATGAATAGTTCTCTGAAAACACCCACTCAATGTGCAGCAGCTGTCAAAAAAGCTAACAGAATGTTAGGAACCATTGGGGAAGAGATAGATAATAAGAATTATCATAATGCCACTATAGAAATCCATGGTATGCTCACATCGTGAATACTGCATGTAGTTCTGGTCACTCCATCTCTAAAAAGATATATTAGCATTGGAAAAAGTATGAGAGGGATAACAAAATGATTGGGGTATGGAACAACTTCCACATGAGGAGGGATTAAAAAGACTGGGATTGTTCATCTTTGAAAAGAGATGACTAATATGGGGATATATAGAGGTCTATAAAATCATGAATGGTGTGGAGAAAGTGAATAAAGAAGTGTTAGTCACCCTTTGATATAACACAAGAACCAGGAATCACGGAGGCAGCAGGTTTAAAACAAACATACGGAAGTATTTTTTCACATATCACACAGTCAACCTGTGGAACTCATTGCCAGGGGATGTTGTGAAGGCCGAAGTATAACTGGGTTCAAAAGAGAATTAGATACGTTCATAGATGACAGATGCATCAATGGCTATTAGCCAGGTTAGTCAGAGATGCAACCTCATGCTTTGGGTGTCCCTAAACCTCTGACTGTCAGAAGCTGGGACTGGATAACGGGGGATGGATCACTAGATAATTGCCATGTCCTGTCATTCACTCTGAAGAAACTGACACTGGCCACTGTCAGAGGACAGGATTTTGGGTTAGATGTGTCACTGGTCCGACCCAGTATGGCCATTCTTATGTTCTTATGTCAGTAACGATAGCTACCATTTCAAATGGCATGATCCCTGCTTGGTGTCTCTGCTGCATGTGCCCCTCACAGAGGAACTCTTCTCCTATTTCCTGGCAGCTGAATGTGGTGCGGTTTACTGCCTGTCCTTGCTCACCATTAATACATCAAGTGTGAGAACTGAGAAGGGTAACAAAGGCATTGAGACAATTTCTGCGCATGTATTGTAATGTTCCTTGAAAACAAGACACAAAACAAAACAAACCCCCCCCCACACACACACACAATTGCTCATTCTGTGCTGTAAAACATGAGAGTTTTCCTAGTGTCATCTGTATGCACAGGTTCTGGAGGGTGCTTGCACCCAAAAACAATCCCTATCTGACTGCAGATTAATACATTTCTTGCTCATAACAATTTTTCCCAATTCTACCTGCTGGCCTCTGCAATATGATGTCCTGAGTGTTAATTCTCAGACAACAGGTTAAACCCCATCCCCTGGGTGAGGTATACCACTTATTTGTGGGCCTGCCAGTCTTTCCAGAGGGCTCATGTAAATACAGTCCCACTTAACACAGTGATTCCAGGATAACAGTGCCACCAAAGCTTATTGAGAGGAACCCTGGCTTTGGCTCTAGTTAGCATAGAAACAAGAGCCAACTTCTTCAGAATGTGGCTAATGGAGTCCAGGAAAGGTACCCATAGACTTTGAGCCCCTAGACTGCTCTAAACTCCACCGGGGCTGGCATATGTACAAAGTGGCTTCAGAATCAGAAAATGGCAATCAGACCCGAAGAGCCTCCCTGCACTCAGAAGCTGGGCTCAGCAGAGAGTCTGGCCCATAGAGTGCAATTCTCTAATAACTCCATCCCGTTCTTTAAAAAGTGCAGAACTGTGGATGCAACACAGAGGCAGCCAAAATATATGATCACAGCTGTTTTAATTGAACAATGCTATACTTCATCCAGAGTGTACAGAAGTAGAGAAGTACATGTTGGGGAAGTCTGGATCTAAGCAGACCTTTCCAAAGAAATCAGACCATTATATAACTCTTTTTACTCTCTCTTTCTATTCTTGATCACTCTATTCTTTTTTCATTCTCCACAGGTTCTGCCAATGGTTTGGCCACCCAGCCTTTGTCAGAGCTACTGAAGTGTTGGCAGCCCCTGGAAGCAACAAAAAAGAACAGAGTTTTCAAGGCTAGAAATAGAAAATATGGTAACTCATTTAGCTATTTGGGGTTTAATTGAAATGGTGTATATCAGATTCAGACCATCTCCACCCTATTAACCCCTTGAGCATCACACCAGGTACATACTCAGGAGTCATGCATTTTTGTGCAGCACCTATTGACCTCCATGAAAATTGTATAGAGCTCTGAAACTTACAGTGTATGATCAGTGTGCCACACATGTGCCACTTTGACGGATGAATGTACACGGAGCAAATTGCAGGGCAGAAAAAAGGGTTATAAAAGTAAAACAATTTCTTATACTCTTATTGAGTCTGCTACACTGCCTCGGACTATTGGTTCATATTTCTGCCAGCAGCAATAGCTAGCACCTGATTATTAATTATTATGTATATGAATATACTTTTACACAAGGCACCCCCCCACAGTCATGATGCAAGTAGTGAATTATGAACTGTGTAATGCTGTACAGTATTTGGTGTGGGAGTAAATTCCACCTTTACCCCAACAGATGGTCAGTTTATGACCTAAAGCAGGAGATTTGATTACTCTTATAATTATCCTAGCTTGCATGACAGCTACAAGCAATGATAGTGGTCATAAAATTATCCAATCCATTTAAAAATCCAGCTCCAGTGTTTGTCTCTGTGACCTGCTACTTCTGTGAATTCCAGAGATTGGTGATACTATGGGTAAAGAAGGTCTATATGTCATTTTATTGCTTCTAAATGTATTGCTCACTAATTTCAGTGACTGCCCCCTTGATCCTATATTATGGGGTGGCAGGAAGAAATGGAGGGGCTGATTGGTTTTCATCACTTCAGACACCTAATACCTAACCTTTACAGGCGAGGTTAATTTTAGCCATTGCAAACTGTTGGACCCTTTATGTTCTTCAGTGCCTTCATGAATTTAAATGAAATTTAAACACATGCAGGGAATTACACCATGTGTATTACAGAGAGGGAGAGATGAATGCAAGCAGCCCCAAAATTCCCTGTGGGATGCCAGGTACTCCGTGGGACTAATTCAAAACCATGTCCCATTTTAATCAGCAGTAGGACTTGAACAAATATTTCCTTCTTTCAAGCTCAGCTGGGCTCTGTTATAGCCTACCTAGTTTTGAGCCTACAGAATCTGCAGACCTTATGGGATAAACCCACATGTTGAATTAAAAACAGGCCTGTCACAAACTGTGGATTTGGTTGTGACTGTGCCTAAAGTCCAGGTGAGTTTGAATCCAAGCTTTGGTTTGGACTCATCTCTAGTGGGAAATGATCCTCCGATTTGTCGGTTGCTGCTGTTTTGTGGGCGTTTTGTACATGTTAACTTTGAGAATTGTATTCTATAACAGTAGTAGAGTTATTGGAAAGGAGTAGAGGAGATTTTAGTGGGATATAGAACAGTGTACAAGGAGAGACACGAACATGAAACATCTGGCAAGGGTTTTACTGGTAACTTGTGAAGTAGGAAAAAGCCTTAAGCTAGACAGTGGAGGTAACTATCTTGGTAACACTGCAAGGGAGATCCAGACAGAAAAACATCACCACTTCCACTGGGCCTGCTTCACAAGTTTCCAAAAATTGACACTCAATAAGAAAAATGTGTGTTCTCATATGATCGAAATATGAGACTATGTAGCATTCAGGAATTAGCATAGCATATGCAGAGGTGAAGGCCTAATAGAAAGACAACCTAAAATGTCCTGACCTCAGCCTTTTCCATCTAGGGACTCTTGACTCAATGAAGCAGTCTTTCTATAATGTACACTTGCATATGTTTCCATAGACTATTAAGATAAGACTTTCAAAAGCATTTAGCATTGGCCTAACTGCTCCATTCAAGTCAATTGGACAACAGAGTTATGTGAAATCCGGTTGCTTCTGAAAATCCCAACTGGGACAGATACAGTAGAACCTCAGAATTATGAACACCAGAGTTACAAACTGACTAGCCTACCACACACCTCATTTGGAACCGGAAGTATACGAATAGGCAGCAGCAGGGACAAAAAAATAAAAATTAAATATAGTACAGTACTGTGTTAAACGCAAACTACTAAAAAAATAAAGGGAAAGCAGCATTTTTCTTCTGCATCATAAAGATTCATAGCTGTATGAAGTCAATGTTCAGTTATAAACTTTTGAAAGAACAGCAACGTTTTGTTCAGAGTTACGAACAGTTCAGTGTTATGAACAACCTCCATTCCCGAGGTGTTCGTAATTCTGAGGTCCTACTGTAAGTGATTTTAGCATCACTGCAGCTGATAAAAGATCTGCTAATATGCCACTCCTTAAAGAACTGGCATGGTGAGTACCTCAGGCTGTGAGCTACCAACTATCATGAGTTAAGCAACATTAGTCCTGGTCAGTAGTGGAAGAGGAAACATTAAGGGAACTTTCCTCTGTGAAACAGCTGTATACTATTACTGTGGCTGCATTTCAGTGATGTGATATTCTTGTAGTTTGAAAAGTGCTTTGGGATCCTGCAGGGTATAAAGTGGTGTATACAAATGTACAGTATTTGATCAATCAGATTGCTTTTGTGCCCTCAAAATAAACTTCTTAACATTAATTACTTTTAATGTGGAATATTCTTTTGTAGAGCTTGCATGCTAAACTTTTTAGTAAGGGTCTTTAAGCTTCCTTCAGCATCGATTATTTATATTATTTTATTTTCCACTCTACATGCTGTAAAGCCACGATATGTAATTTTGGTGTCTTGCTGAATTCACATTTTTTGTTTGTTTATTTTTTTATGTAGGGATACCTATCAATCATGTTGTCAAGACAGCTTTGTTGTATTATCTGTCTAGCATTACCTGTCTTTAGAGATGTTTAAAGCTTCTCTGGTGTGGAAACACTGATTTACACTCTGTCGTCCCAGACTGGACTTACTATAATTATCTATAACCTGGCCTTTTCAAAACGTTAATTAGGAGATTACAGATTGCTCAAAAGCCTGCTGCTAGACATTTTACTATTTCCAAATTCAGAAACATTACTTTCACTATATTGTATTGATCACAATGGCATTCTATGCAATAACCATGTTGATTTCAAAATTCTTACTTTGACATTTAAATTTCTTCATGACCTTTTCCTTTCCACTCTCCCCCTCTTTTGCTTGACTAAACTTTATATTCCTTTGTATTGTCTTAGGTGTGATATTTCTGAGTTGGAACAGAAATAAGCTAATAATAAGTGGAGATGCATCATGAAACTTTTACTTTATTAAGAGCCCACTGGAGATGTAGCTTTCCTGCTTACATGCACTACCCACTCTGCTCCCTGCATTGTAATACCTCACTGTAGTTTTACAGTCTCTCAGATGACTTTATAAAGTCTGGAATTAATTATATTGTTCAGTGGAATGAAGTCACAAATTCTGGAGTGGATTTTGTAGTTCAATGAACTAGCTGACACATTACACTAGGGTCAACTAGCCACAGTTTATTTTATACAATACCACTAGCATATTAGGATTTGTCTGAGGCAGCTGCCTTAAACGTGGTGCTACGTGAAACATATGGTTTGAAGCATTACCTTTGACTATCTAGCTATTGAGACGGGGATGAACACTTAAGAACATCACAGTGATGAAGGAGGAAGTTTCAAAAGGTCAAATAAATATCCAAGCTTTTGGATGCATTTTTGGAGCTATCAGGTTTTCCTGTCTGAATAACTTCATTGTACACATGTCTGTAGATGGGATGGTGTATCCATAGGACTGGTTCAGCATAGCAGCAGCAGTACAAGCAGTTTTGCAATAACAAGTAAAGTTTCAGTGTTCCCTTAAGATGCTTTTTTAGTATATATCCATTCAGTTCTTGGTGGACCTACAGTAATTCCAACAAACGTGCCTACGAGGGAATTTACTCACCCTATGCAGCAACTACAGGTGCTCACTCTAGGTGTGCGTGAGCCCCCTGCATGTCAGATTAGAGATTTTAGGTAGCAGTGCCTGTTCAGACCACACATACGCCCCATGAGGCCCTGTGCTCTGCACCCTGACTATACAGAGCTGTGCGGGTAAACCACCCTCAGTTACTTCTGTACTCCAGAGCTCCATGGTAAAGAATTCCAAAGCAGAGGAAAGAAGAACAGGTAGTGGAGCATCCACAGGGACATACATCTTGAAGAACCACAGTTGCTGCACTACATGAGTAACCTTCTCTTCTTCTTTGAGTAGTGTCCCTGTGGGTGCACCACTCTATGTGACTACCAATCAGTACCCTCTATGAAGGGGTGGGCCTTTGGAGTCAACTCCAAGATGGAAGACAGTACAGTAAATCCAAACATTGCATCAGAAGGCATGATTAACAGTACAGTGTTCAGAAAAGGTCTGAATGAAGGTCCAAGTCGTGTCTTTACATATTTCTGTGATGGGAACAGTCTTAAGAAAGGCTATTGAAGTAGAGAGGGATTTTGTGGAGTGAGTTAATACTTTAGGAGGTTGAAGATTATGAGACTGATAGCAATAGGTCAGTGGTCCCCAACCTTTTTGTCTGGCGGGCACCGGATGAAGGACTGTGGCGGCGGTGGAGCATCCGCCAAAATGCCGCTGAAATGCCACAGAAATTCGGGGGCAACGCCTCTCAATGACGCCACTTGTCAGCAGCAAAAGGCGTCATCAAGAGGCATCACCGCCTAAATGCCGCAGAAATTCAGCGGCATTTTGGCGGATGCTCCACTGCTGGCCAGGACACGGGCGCATTTAGATGCCCCCGCGAGCACCATGGGGCCCACAGGCACCGTGTTGGGGACCCCTGCAATAGGTAATACAAACAGATATCGGTCTACAGAGGATTTGCTTGGAAGTTGGAGATCCTTTAGTTCTGGCTGCAATAGAAAGAAACAATCTGTGAGATTTTCCAAAGGGTTTTCTGTCTAGGTAAAATGCTAATGCTCTTCTGACATCAAGTGTATGTAACATTGAACCTCCTTTATCTTGGTGCAATTTAGGGATGAACACTGGAAGGTGGATAGGTTCGTTAATGCAGAAGTCTGAGGATATCTTTGGTAAAAACTTGGGTTGCTCTGTGACCTTAAAAGGAACTGTGAAGGAGTGATTTGCCATCAGAGCCCCTGCCCCTCCAACTCTTCAAGCAGAAATAATTGCTATGAGAAAAGGCTTTTATATAGCAAAGTGTAGAATGGAGCAGATAGCCATAGTTTCAAAGTGTGCGTAGGGGAGGAGGGGCTTGTGAGGCATCTAAGCACCAAGTTGAGGACTCAAACTGTGTAGGGCATCTGACTTGTGGAAAGAGGTTCCCCAATCCCTTGAGAAACCTCATCGTCATAGGATGAACAAAAAAAAATCCCCTACTGTATGATGGAAGGCCATAATAACTGCTAAATTTACTCTAATGGATCTTTGAGACAATCCTGTCATTTTTAGCTCTAGGATGTAATCTAGTATATCTGATAATGGAGAGAATGTAGATGAAAGATGTCTTAGGTTGCACCAGTGCCTGAATCTCATCCACTTTTACAGGTAGGTATTATGAGTTGAATGTATCCTATTATGGAAGAGCATACTCTTTGCATCCTCTCTAACCCTGTGAGCCACTTATCAGCCATGCCTTGAGTTGAAGAACCTGCATCTGAAGAAGTGGGTTTTTTACCCACAAAAGTTTACGCCCAAATAAATCTGTTAGTCTTTAAAGTGCCACTGGACTCCTCATTGTTTTGTGGATATAAACTAACACGGAAACCCCTCCGTTACTCAAGGTTGTGGTAAAGGATTTGACTGGTATTATGAGAGAGAAGATAGGGGACTGGCTGGAAGGTGATTGATTCGCAGACAGCAAGCTTGGTAAGGTAAGGAAACCACGTTTGTCTTGGCCACATTGGAACTAATAGAAAAATCCTGGCATTGACTTTCCTTATCTTGAACAGCATCTTGGATATCAAGGGAGTTGGAGAAATGCATACAGCATGCTTGACAATGGTGAAAGGCACCCCACATGGAGTGGTGACCCAGTTCACCCTGGAACAAAAGTGTGAGCACTTCTTACATTTGGCTATGGCAAACAGGTCTATCTGTGGGATGTCCCAACATCAAAATATATGTTAGAGTATACTGGGATCTGTCTTCCATTCATGAACTTGTGAGAAACGCCTCCTGAGGACATTGGTGTGATGTTTTCCACACCCAGAAGGTAAGCTACTGAGATGTTGATCTGGTTTCCTATGCACCAATTCCAGAGCCTCACTGCTTTAACATAAAGGGAGGGTGATCTTGTTCCCCCTTGACGGTTGATGTAAAATATGTATGACATATTGTCTGTCATGATCCTCATGTATTTGCCCTGATTAGCAGAAGAAAACAGATAGAGGCATTTCTGATTGCTCTGAGTTCTAGCAAGTTGATGTGCAGAGTGGACCTGAGAGGTGATCCCTGTCCTTCAGCAGAGTAAACATCGAGATGAGCTCCCCATCCCAACAGGGATGCATCTGTTATTACTGACATTGGAGAGGATTGAGCAAAGGGGACCCCTGCGCATACATTGTAAGGGTCTTTCACCACTCAAGGGACTTTTTCGTGATCAAAGGCATCTAGAATAGTTTGTTTGACTTGATGAATAAACAGTTTTGAGCCACTTTTGAGGGCAGCTCATGTAAAGTCTTTCATGGTTTATTACAAAAAGTACTGGCTGCCATACACGCCAACAGCTGGAGACAATTTCCAGTTGATGTCTGGAGGCTGATTTGGACTGCAGAGGCTAAGATGGCTAGGGCTGTGAACCTGTGCAAACAGAGGTATACTTTGGCCACTACTGCATTGAGTAAGCTGCACTGGGGTTAACGTGACCTTTTGAATGTTTACTTGTAGTACTAGTCCGAGAAACAGGTTTATGACCTTGTGAGTGGCCATCGAGGATTCATTGTAGGAATATCCCTTGAGCCTACCATTGTCGAGGTATGTGAATATCAGAATTCCATGTCTCTGAAGATGGGAAGCCTCCATTGAGAAACTTTTGAGAACACTTTGGGCACAGATGAGAGAATGAATGGGAGCACCCTGTACTGAAAATGCTCTTGACCCAGAGTGAAGCATAGGTACCTTCTGTGGAAGGAGTGTATCACTATATGAAAACAAGTAGCTTGTAAGTCGAGGGCCAAGAACCAGTCCCCTTTGTCCAATGATAGAATTATTGTTGGAAGAGTTTCCATCTTGAACTTCTTAATCTTTACAAATCTGTTGAGTAATCTTAGATCTAGAAAGGATCTTCATCCACCATTATTTTTTGGAACAAGGAAATATCAGGATAAAATCCCTTCCCCCTGTGTTGTGCAGGAACCGATTCTATAGCACCCATGTCTATGAGTTGTCTATTTCTTGTCATAGAGGTGCTCATGAGAGTGGTCCATGAAGAGGGACGGGGAATGTAGATGGGATGGTGGGAGGCAGGTAAAGTGGATGGAGTACACTACTGAAATGATCTCCAAAACCCATGTGTCCATGGTGATATGTTACCAATCCTGTTAAAAATTAGAAGGATAATTGCTGAAGCAAGGCAAACATGCAGATTTTGTAGCAGATGTGAGTGAGGACGGAAACCCAGCACGCTGGCCACCTCATCAAAATTGTTTTTTCAAAGTTGTAGGTTTTGAGGCCAATGCCTGAGAAGTAGAGAGTCTCTTCTTCTCGAACTGTTGTCTCTTACACTGGGGTTCCGAATGGCAGGAAGCTGAGTGGGACTAAACTTTCTTTTTGTGAAGAGCTGAAAATTCCCAGAGAATGCAAGGTGGCCCTAGAATCTTTTAAGGTATGCAGAGACTCATCAATTTTTACCGAAAACAGCTTTGATCCTTAAAAAGGAAGATCCTCAACTGTATTTTGGAATTCCCTGAGAGCTGAAGCCAGGAGGCTCTCTTCATGACTACTACCATGGACACAGAACAAGCACCTGTATCAGTGGGGTCACCTGCAGCGATGTTCTTTCCAGCAGTTGACCTTCTGTGATGTTTGCCTAAAATTGTTCCTTCTGCACTGTTGGAAGATGCTCAATACATTAATTCAACTTTGCCTAATTAGCATAGCTGTATTTCACCATGAGGGCTTGGTGGTTGGTGATCCTAAATTATAGCTAAAGATTAGCTGATGAATGTGACCTGTGGCCTAATAAGTCAAATCGCTTTGGGTCTTTATCATACAACGTCAATTTAGTGTGGGTTTCTCTTCCAAGT
Organism: Gopherus flavomarginatus; assembly: GCF_025201925.1. Taxonomy (NCBI): domain Eukaryota; kingdom Metazoa; phylum Chordata; order Testudines; family Testudinidae; genus Gopherus; species Gopherus flavomarginatus. The sequence continues at coordinate 38,184,640 of NC_066624.1, read as the reverse complement.
TTGTTCACAGCATCAACTACAAGGAAGTTGGTGGAGGGGTGCGAAAATAAAAATTTTGAGTGCTTAGATGGAACATAAAAATTTTTGTCCACTCTCCTGCATGTAGGCAGTATTGTGGCTAGGATATGCCAAATTATTTTTCAGGGTCTAGCAGAGCCTCATTAATAGGTAGTGTGATGCAGGCAGATGATGTTGCATGCAGGATGTCAAGTAATTTATGTTTAAAGTTATCAGCCAGGGATGTTTTGTTTAAAGTTATCAGCCAGGGATGCTGGAGGAGGCATGATGGATTCATCAGGGAATGAGGAAGAGATATTAGTTGTGAGAGTGATCTTAGTGTCCATTCTTGCTTCCTGCTCCTCAAAAGTTTCCTTCTCTGGATCAGGCACCCTAGAGAGAGGCTGGTAGAGATTGTCTGCCCTCCTCCTGACAAGAAACACTAGGGGCCCTGGAGAATTGTTGATGGTAAACCGCCCTCTGGTCCCAGTAGGGCCAATGAGAAGTGCCTATGGCATAGGTTGGGGCACCCAAAGGTGTCCATAATAGGGGTACGTAGCTTAAGGATGTCTCTCGTGGGCATATTCTGACTCCCTAGAGGTCTTAGGAAAGAATGTCCCCCATGATGGAAGGGACCGCTCTGGATGGAAGTGTGGAAAACTGATGAGAAATCCGTATCGTCTTCCTCCTCATTGTCACTTGGCAGGGGTAGGCACTAACAAGATAGGAAGAGACTCTGTCAGTACCAGGAGAATGTCTGAAGATCAAGAGGTCCTCAGTACTGGGAACAGGTCAGTGCTGAACAAACGAGATTCAGGAGTGTCTGCTATTTCCAAGTCCTGAGGGAATCAAAACTCTTGCAATACAATGAAGCAGCCTAGGCAGAAGTAACTATGGCAGAGGAAACTGATGGTACCGAAAGTCTTATGCACTCCGATGAATTAATAGTTGCTGTTGGTCTGGCCTTCTGCTGTGCCAAAGTGCTGGGTATGGAGGGCCTAATAGACTCCATCACTACCGACTTAGAAGAGCTAGTCTTTTTCTCCCTGCTGCTCCAATCACCAGATGGTAACAATGTTCCAGAGCTGGAACCCTTTGAGCCCTTGGGCTTGCTGTGATCACAGTACTGGAGAAACATGAAGCCTCCTGGTTCAGAGATGGGTAGGTGCGACAGAAGGTATCTGAACCAAAGCCCATCTCTTTTGAGGTAGATTCTAACTAGAGGGCCTGAAGACTATTTCCTAGACTCCTTTGAGAAGATTCCAGAGACTTCCTCTTTCATGATCTAGGGGAATGCTATACCAAGGAGGTCAAAATGGTCCACTTGCTCAGAGACCATTGTACCAGGGATCCCCTGGCCAGGGTCAGAAACTGGTTGGAAAAAATTCTTCATCATGAGGTGATGTAGCTTAAGTTCCCAGTTCTTTCTAGCTCTTGATTTTAATGCCAAGCAGAAATTATACTTTTGGGGAATGTGTGAGTCCCCAAGACAATTACCATAGTGGGAGTGCCAATAACTGACCAGGATCGCCTCATGGGATGAAGGGCAGTGTTTAAAACTGGGAGAACCTGGCATGCCTTCCCAGAATTTAAGTTCCACTAAGGGGAGGGAAAAAAGGGTGAAAGGACAATGGTCCTTACACACTATATAGATATAGTTAGATATAGATATAGATAATTTTTTTTTAATTTATGGAATTACTACAACTAACTAATACAAAGCTAATAGTAATTACTAACACTAACTAACTAGTTATGTAAGTGAAATACAGATGAGGTAAGCTCAACTCGAACACTGCTGAGGCATCACCTCAAACCAAGGCCACTGATAAGGAAATGACAGTGGTTCATCTACACAGCTGTATACAGCCATGGGACTGCAGGAGGCACATGAGCAGGCCAAACAGGCACTGCTACCTAAAATCTCCGATCTGAGGTGCATGGGGCACGCACACACCTAGAGTGAAACACTCAAAGGACACTACTTGAAGAAGAAATATAAGTTATTGTGGATATTTGTGTGATGTGAGTGCCTCACTTCTACCAACTGGACTGAGACTCTCTAAGTCAGTGGTTCTCAAACTAGGGCCACTGCTTGTTCAGGGAAAGCCCCTGGCGGGCCAGGCAGGTTTGTTTACCTGCCGTGTCAACAAGTTCGGCCTCTTGTGGCTCTCACTGGCCGCAGTTCATCGCTCCAGGCCAATGGGGGCTGCAGGAAGGGTGGCCAGCACATCCCTTGGCCTGCTTCGCTTCCTGCAGCCCACATTGGCCTGGAGCGGCGAACTGCGGCCAGTGGAAGCCGTGATTGTCCGAACCTGTGAACGCAGCAGATAAACAAACCAGCTCAGCCCGCCAGGGGCTTTCCCTGAAGAAGCAGTGGCCCTAATCTGAGAACCACTGCTCTAAGTAGTCTCATACAGACCATTTCTCAGGCCACAGAACTTTCAGGACTTTCTGTGGAAGCTGACCTTGGTCTGAATTGAATGAGTAATGAATAATTGTGTTTCTCATCATGAGTACTGAGGTATTTTGTGTCAGTATTACAAGGCTGACCCCTCACTAGTCTTTCTGAGTGCATCCTATCTCCTGGTGAAATCCTGCGATGCTCCCACTCTGAAGCATCTTGTATGCCAACTGTGATTTCTCAGCAGGTCTGACTGAGTTTGGCACCTGCAAACTTTTCCTTTGGGAGCTGTGGCCCATGGTTAATACAGTGAGCACACAACTTTCTTAAAACAAAGCACTGTTTAAATTTAACAGTCGGCACAGTAAAGTATAAGAGAAAAGGTTTTTTAACACAGTAGTCTACACATGTCTATTTTACTTAGGCTCACCATCTCCTGGGAAGTTTAGGAAGGCTTAGGTTTAGGAAGGCTCCTGGGAAGTTTAGGAAGGCTTAACTGCTTCAGATCCCAAAGTGGGTGTCTATCTGTATCAGTCTGCTACTTCACATGGATCTCCCAGACAACTATCCCCCACATCTGGGCAAAGAGAGAATTTAAACTGTTACAGCCCCTGTGATCTGATTGTTCCCAGCACTGGCAAAGCAGCTGTGTAATTTTGGCTGGAGCATGCAATTAGCATCTTCATAGCTAATAGCTCAGGTACTGTTTGTTAACTTCCTGACCTGTTTACCTGGAGATATTTTATCTGAATCCATTGCACTGCCTTCCTGCTTGTTTCCTAACAGCCCTGCTATTAACTTAATCAATCCATGCATATAGCAAATTAACTCCATATAGTCAGACAGTAAATATTCCTATAACCCAATATAGGCATACAGCATTCATAAATTCATACAGATATGTCCTCCTCACTTTGTATCCCACCATCAATATTTCATTATTTATACAGGAGTAATAAGTGTACAAGATACTTTACAGACACACACAAGATACAATTGCTATCCAAAATAGCTTACAACCAATGCTGGAAAATACACAGGCACTAAAAGGAAAGGAGAGAGACAGGAAAGGATGTATTATCGAGTGTTATTATTTGTATTGCAGTAGTACCTTGGAGAACCAGTCATGGACCAAGGCTCCTTTGTGCAAGAAGTTGCACAAACAGAAAAAAGACAGTCCCTGCCCAGATATGATTCTTATTGGTTCAAGGTATTGTGATAAACTCAGGACAGACAGCTGCAAGTGGTGGGGGGGAGAAAACAGTTTGAGAAGGTTAAAAGGCCCCCACGCCCTATCAACTGAGAAGAGGTTACCAGAGAATCAGTTAGGATCAGCTAAGAGGGAGTTACCTGAGGTCATTTAGGATCAGCTGAGACGGAGTTACCTGAGGTCAGTTAGGATCAGCTGATTCCAACTGCCTGAGACCTTTTTAACACCCTCCTCCCCACCCCCGCCTAGCCCCGTTGGGAGAAGAGGGGGGGAGAGAGAGAAGGAGACATGCTGCCAGTACGTTAGGAGCAGCAAGACAGCAAGCCTCACCAGAAGGGTAGGTTGCATTCCCTTCCATAAGGGAGAAAAACAAGCCCAAAAGACTGGTGGAGAGAAGGAATGGACTTCCCCTGTGCAACCAAGGGGGACTGTTTACCCAAGTCTGTCTCACCAAGGCTAAGAGCAGCGGATGCTGGTGAGACCGAGAAGGTGCCTTGCCACATGTGAGGAGATATGCCTATATTGTCGTCCATCGTCAACCACCCCGCCTATCTCAATGACATCATTATACATAGCCCAGACTGGGAGATGCACTTGGAGAAGGTGGAAGCAGTCTTGGACACCCTGAGTAAAGCGGGGCTGACTGCAAATCCCTCCAAATGCACGATTGGGCTAGCACAAGCCAAATACCTCGGGTATATAGTGGGGAGGGGCGTGGCGAAGCCCCAACTCAACAAGTTAGAGGCAATACAGAATTCACCCCGACCAGTCTGGAAGAAACAGGTCAGAGCATTCCTGGGACTAGTTGTTTACTATAGGTGGTTCATCCCCCACTTTGCTCCCAGGGCATGACCATTAATAGATCCAACAAAAGCCCAAGGCTGAGACATAGTAAGATGGACCAGCACGTCCGAAGAGGCTTTTGCAGATCTGCAAACCGCCCTCTGCACCAACCCAGTGCTGGTAGCTCCACACTTGGAAAAAGAGTTTATCTTGCAAACTGATGCCTCTGAGGTTGGGTTGGGAGTGGTTCTTTCACAAATGGTCAGAGAAGAACACCAAGTCATGTTCCTCAGCAGGAAACGCCTGCCCAGAGAACGTAAATATGCCATAGTAGAGAAGGAATGCCTGGCAGCAAAGTGGGCCATTGAAAGCCTTCACTACTACCTACTGAGATGGAGGTTTACCCTTGTCATGGACCGTGCCCCTCTGAAGTGGATTCACCAAAATAAAAAAAGGAAATGCAAGAGTAATAAGGTGATTCTTATCGCTACAACCCTTCCACTTCAGAGTACAACATAGGTCTGGAATCAAGCATGGCAATGCCGATGGCCTGTCAAGGGTGCACTGTTTGCTGACCCAAGTAGCCCAACCATGTAGTGTTGAGCAGCAGGGGGTGGGGGATATATGATAAACTCAGGACAGACAGCTGTAAGGGGCGGGTGGGGGGGGGTAGTACCCAGTCCCAGAAGGTTAAAAGGCCCTCCTCCCTATCAACTGAGAAGGGGTTACCAGAGAATCAATTAGGATCAGCTGAGACGGAGTTACCTGATGTCAATTAGGATCAGCTGATTCCAACTAAGGGCTGCCTGAGACCTTTTTAAACCCTTCCCTGTTGGAGGAGAAGAGGGGGAGAAAGAAAGAAGAAATCATGCTGCCAGTAGGTTAGGAGCAGCGAGACAGCAAGCCTCACCACAAGCGTAGGTTATATTCCCTCCCATATGGGAGAAAAACAAGCCCAAAAGACTGGTGGAGAGAAGGAACGGACTTCTCCTGTGCAACCAAGGGGGACAGTTTTACCCAAGCCTGTCTCATCAAGGCTAAAAGCAGTGGAGGCTGGTGAGACCGAGAAGGTGCCTTGCCACAGTATTTTGAAAGTTAATTTAAGGTACAATTATTCGTTGCAAATAAATTAACTGATTAATTTAGCCTCCCTCTTTAGTAATTCCATGAGAACACTATTATTTGGACAGAGAACAGCCATCCCCCAAACCTGGTCGCAAAAATATTTGCAGATATTGGATCTGAGTGATGGCAAGGCAATGACTTTAGCAGCAGCATGCTGTATGAACCAATTAGAGAGGGGAGATACGGAATCAGCAGAAAGTTAAAATAATCAGGGCCCTGCTCCTGCAAAGATGCAGGCATTGAAGTCAAATTAACTATTCACAGTGCAGAGGTAATATCTTTTATTGGATTAGCATCTGTTGGAAAGAGGGACAAGCTTTCAAACTTACACAGAGCTCTTCTTCAGGTCTGCTTGTCTCACTCACCAACAGAAGTTGCTCCAATAAAATATATTTCCTCATCCAACTTCTCTCTCTAATATCCTGGGACCAACATGACTACAACACTGCATATCCCAACGTGCAAAGTTGAGTATATGCATAAGTCTTTGCAGGATTTGGATCCAGATGAGAGATTATGAGAACAAGGACCAGAGACGATATAGGGACAACTCAGGTTTGCAGAGAGAATTATATGAAGTCAAAGAACAACAACAAGGACAAAGGACTGAATAGCATCAAAGCTCCTCTATTCCCCTTTAAGGTCAGGTCACACTAGGAAAAAAGGTATATTTAAAACACACATTAGCTAACACATGTTATTGAACGTGTTAAAATCCTAGTGTAGACAAGACAAATTATAATTAAGATGTGTTAGCTGGTTGAAGTATCCTAGTGTTTACCTCGACCAGCTAACGTGTTAAAATTGGGGCTGTCAAGTGATTAAAAAAATTAATCAGAATTAATCGTGCTCTTAAACAATAATAGAATACCATTTGTTTAAATATTTTTGGATGTTTTTTACATTTTCAAATATATTGATTTCAGTTACAACACAGAATACAAAGTGTACAGTGCTCATTTTATATTTATTATTGATTACAAATATTTTCACAGTAAAAACCAAAAGAAATAGTATTTTTCAATTCATCTAATACAAGTACAGTAGTGCACTCTTTATCATGAAAGTTGAACTTACTAATGTAGAATTATGTACAAAAAATAACTGCATTCAAAAATAAAACAATGTAAAACTTTGGAGCCTACAAGTCCACTCAGTCCTACTTCAGCCAATGGCTCAGAATAACAAGTTTGGTTATAATTTGCAGGAGATAATGCTGCTGCTTCTTGTTTACAATGTCACCTGAAAGTGAGAACAGGTGTTCACATGGCACTGTCGTAGCCAGCGTCACAAGGTATTTATGTGCCAGATGCTCTAAAGATTCATACGTCCCTTCATGCTTCAATTACCATTCCAGAAGACGTGTCCGTGCTGATTACAGGTTTTGCTTGATAACGATCCAAAGCAGAGCGGACCGACATATGTTCATTTTCATCATCTGAGTCAGATGCCACCAGCAGAAGGTAGATTTTCTTTTTTTTTGATGGTTTGGATTCTGTAGTTTCTGCACTGGAGTGTTGCTCTTTTAAGACTTCTGAAAGTGTGCTACACACCCTGTCCCGATCAGATTTTGGAAGGCACTTCAGATTCTTAAACCTTGGATTGAGTGCTGTAGCTATTTTGAGAAATCTCACATTGGAACCTTCTTTGCATTTTGTCAAATCTGCTGTGAAAGTGTTCTTAAAATGAACATGTGCTGGGTCATCGTCTGAGATTGCTATAACATGAAATATATGGCAGAATGCAGGTAAAACAGAACAGAAGACATACAATTCTCCCCTAAAGAGTTCAGTCACAAATTTAATTAATGTACTATTTTTTTATTGAGCATCATCAGCCTGGAAGTATGTCCTGTGGAATGGTGGCCAAAGCATGAAGAGGCATAAGAATGTTTAGCATATCTGGCACATACCTTGCAACACCAGCTACAAAAGTGTCATGTGACCGTCTGTTCTCACATTCAAGTGACATTGTAATAAGAAGCAGGCAGCAGCATCTCCTGGAAATGTAAACAAGCTTGTTTGTCTTGATGATTGGCTAAACAAGAGGTAGGACTGAGTGGATTTGTAGGCTCTAAAGTAGCGATCAGCAACCAGTCAATTGTGATCTCCGGTGGTGCAACATGGCTGTCACTAAGGCAGACTCCCTACCCCGGCCCCGGCGTTGGGGGGCTGGGGTCTCCCACTGCATGCTGCTCCAGCCTGCAAGCACCGCCTCTGCAGCTGCATTGGCCGGGAGAGCTGTAGGGGTGGTGCTTGCAGGCAGGAGCAGATCGCAGAGCCACATGCCCCCTGCCCCCTCCCAGGGGATGCAGGGGCACGTTGGCCCCTTCTGGGAGCAGTGTGGAGCTAGGATAGGCAGAGTTTGCCTTAGCCTCACTGTGCCTGCTGCTGATCAGGAGCCACCGGAGGTAAGTGCTGCCCAGTGGGAGGCCACACCCCAACCCCCAGCCCTGAGCCCCCTTCCAGAGCAAGCACCTCATACCCCCTCCTGTATCCCAAATCCCCTTCTGCACCCCAAGCCCCACCTTGAGCCCCCCCCAGAGCCAGCACCCCAAGCCCCCTCCTGCACCTCAACCTCCAGTGCTGAGCCCCCTCCCAGAGTCACCCCCTCCCCAAGCCCCAGCCCTGACTCCTCAGCCAGCACCAGTACCCTGTACCATCTCCTGCACCCCAACTCCCTGCCCGAGCCCTGAACCCCCACACAGCCAGCAGCCTGTACCCTCTCCTGCACCCCAACACTCTTCCCCAGCCCGGAGCGCCCTCTTGCACCCAAACTCTCTTCAAGAGCTTGCACACCTCACTCTCTCCTGTACACCAACCCCCTGCCCAGGCTCAGCCCAGAACTCCCTCCCACATTGTGAACTTCTTAACCCATAGCCCGCACCCCCTCCAGAACCCCATCCCCTACCCCAGCCCAGTGAAAGTGAGTGAGGGTGGGGGAGAGCGAACAACGAAAGGGGGGTGGAGTGAACAGGGCAGGGCTTTGGGGAAGGGACAGGGCCTCAGGGAAGGGGTAGATCTTGGGTGTAAAAAGGTTGGAGTCCGCTGCTCTAAAGTATTACATTGTTTTGTTTTTGAGTGCAGTTATGTAACAAAAAATAAAAATAAAAAAATCTACATTTGACAGTTACACTTTCACAGTAAAGAGAATGAACAACAGTACTTGCACATTTTTACAGTGCAAATATTTGTAATAAAAAATAATAATATAAAGTGAGCACTGTACACTTTGTATTCTGTGTTGTAATAGAAATCAATATATTTGAAAATGCAGAAAAAATCCCAACATGTTTAATAAATTTCAAGTGGTATTCTACTGTTTAACAGTGCGATTTATCACAATTAATTTTTTAAATCACGATTATTATTTTTTTAGTTATTTGTGTCAGTTAATTGCGACTAAGCGCAGCCTTAGTTAAAATTACAACTTGCCTCTTCAACACTAGGGTTTTAACAAGCATTAGCTAACATGCCTTTTTTTTCTTAGTGAAGGCAAGACCTCAGGGTCTGTGATATAAATAATAACTGTTCAGTGAAGCCTAAAATTGCATTTGATAACAGAGTTTTGCCAAGTTTCTTCTGTGTTGTTTTTTGTATAGAAATAATAAGTCAGAGATACCTTATTAAGCCCAGCATATAGCACTTTCCTTTATAGAGCACAAATATATATCTATTTAGCATATGAAGACAGATGCATAGCTACGGGAGTGGTGTACTAGAGTGCACTGTTGATCAGACTAACTCTAACCTGTTGAAAATTATATTTCTGCTTTGTTAGCTCCAAACCATTCACCAAGTTGCATGGAAATTCAGTGAACATCTTTTTCTGAGGCGTCTTTAGGGAAAAGCATGCCTAGCATGTTTTTAAAATGGATGTATTTTGTTTTAATAAAATGTTTGTCTCGGTATACATAGACTGATATTCTCTGTCAAAATGTGTTATCTCCCCAGATAACGGTGCAACACTAGAGTATTATCTGACACATTTTTAAAGACTATTTTGGCTTATTTTTGCCTACTTATTTTATTTATGGTTTGGGTTTTTGTTTGTTGTTGTTAGTTTCAGAGCTTAGTCTGATCTCTCTTTTCCTGTGTATTTTCTGCATGACTTACTGGGTACATAAAGGGAGGCTGTCAAGGTTGTTAGTCCAAAATTTGACCTAAAATTCTCCCTCTTTATACTGTATATATTTTTAGAGTTCCTTTTAATTCTTTATGGACCTGATTCAAAGTTCATTGAAGCTAATGGAAAGACTCCTATTTACTTCAGTGGGCCGTGGATCTGAGAATGAAATTTGCCACACCTTCAGAAATCTCAAGTATTTGGACTCTATACACTTGGTGAGTGGACAGTGGGGATGGAAGGCTAATTTTATCCCACAACCCAGGCTCACAGTGCAGGAAAACTAATGGGCTGGAACTATATATATATGTATTGTTTATTTTTTGATATAAACACTTCAATGCTCTTTTCTTTTCAAGAAAATAAATCAGTATCAGTGTCTCAGAAGTGAGCTACCCCTAGAATAACAAAATGAATGTATGGTAGAAGGGAAAGATGACAGTAAGGAAGCAGAATTTGTTTCAATGATTTAAGAATTATTAAAAATAATGAGAAAAGTAAGCTCATTTTAAAATTCTGAAAAAATAACTAGCACCAGCATTATATTCTGCCAGCTTGAGTTTTCCAATGCATTCACAGAGAAGCTTCCAGTTGCATATAGATTTGAAATAGATGTTGAAATAAACTCATGGCAAAAAATCTACCATTCTCTTGTACAGAAATGACAATTCCCAGAGTGTATTTTATATGTTGACTCCCACCCTCTGTATCACATGTGCACTCTGGTTGAGGGACATAATTTAATAAGAAGTGTCTTTCTGGTTATGGGTGAAATTATCCTCCAAGTTAAAAGTTTAAGTGGTGCAAGGGGGCCTGCGTGGGCCCTTCGTACCAGGGAGTGAATTTCACTCCACTCACATAAAGCTCAAGTATTTGGATTCTGTAGAAGAAGAGTGCACGGAGGCTGGGAAGTGAATTTCATCCCTCAAACCAGGCTTGAGGGGCAGGACAGGTAATGTGCTGTATACAGAGCCATAGCCCCTCCACATTCACATGGCACATGGTACTTGGGACACTGGATCTGCATGAATACAGGCTGCACCCTTGTTCATCCTCAGGGTATATGCTATTTCCACCACATGCAAACACTCCTGCATGGTCAGACAGTTGACCAGGCCCTGGCAGTCACTATGCAGGGCTCATGCTATGTGGAGGGACTTCAGCAGGCCCTAGACACCAGAGGTGAACTTCACCTCAGTGAATAAAGATGAAAGCCAAAGTAAAGTTTCAGGATTCAGCTCTCAGGAGTCACAGGATCATAATGCCTTTACAGATAAAGCAATCCAGAGGATAAAAATAAAAATGAGGCCAATATAGAATAGAATTTGGTTTTATACAGCACCTTATTCACCCAAAGCATCTGAAAGTACTGTATATACTCGTTCATAAGCTGATGTTTTTACTAAAAAAGGGAAGCATCAGAGAAGGGGGTCTACTTATGAATGGGTATAGGGAGGGAGAGGTGGGACACAGCCCCTACCCCCAACAGAGGGGGTAAGGAGAGGCAGCACAGCCAGCAGAGCCAGAAGGGAAGAGGCGGGGACAGAGTTTCTCCGCTTCTGACCACACTGCTCTCCCCACAGCCACCGAAGCAGCTGCAGCTCCAGGACTGACAGGCTTTGGCCACGCTGCCCAGCCCCGCCTACTGAAGCACACTGCGGCCACGCCACCTGGCCTGCCTGCTGGAGCATGGTTCAGCCATGCCGCTTGGCCCCGCCCACTGGAGCAGGCTGTGGCCGCACCGCCCGGCCCACTACACTGCCCAGCCTGCCAGCGCAGCTCCAGCCAGGCTGGAGACATTCTCCCCGGCCCACCCCAGCTAAGGTGGAAAGGGATGGGATGGGGAGATTGTGCGGGTCCCGGGCTAGGGGTGGGGTCATGCGGGAGATGGTCACAGGGTTTAGTCCCCTGACCCCCAGCTTCTCCCCCTTCTCCCCAAATTTCCCCACCAGTTACTGTCCCGGCCCATCAGGGTAAGCAGCTGGCAGGCTGGGACACTTTGTTTACTTAGGTTTACCTCTGCGCCTGCAGATGCTTGAGGTAAACAAACCATCTCAACCCGCCAGTGGCTTATCCTGGTGGCCCGGGAGCCAAAGTTTGCTGACCCCTGAATTATAAGGTCAGCTTATGAATGGATCAATTTTTTTCCCCATTGTTACTTATCTATTATGGGGGGTTGGTTTATAAACGAACCTGCTAATGGTACTTTCTGAAAGTGATTACAGCAGTTAAATATGGATGGTGTAGTGGCTATAAACATATCACTCAGTAGTGACTCCCATGCAGCCTTAACTATTAAGGGCTTTTGTCACTGAATGTTGGCCAGGGTACCAAAATGCTCTGTGCTCTGAGAATTGTCATGGATCTTTAACTTCCATGGGTTCAAGTCCCACTGGTCTTTTAGCTTTTGCCTAGACAGCCATTGGAGTTGTGCTCAGAAGAGACGTGAAAGTGGAGACTTCACTTTCATCTCTGTTCTGGAGCCCCTTTGACAATCTTCCAGTACCATAGTGCAGTGTATGTAGGAGGTGTTAGGCCACGTTATCATGTAGAAATTAAACTCATGGTCTTCTGGCCCAGAGTAGAGATTGCTATAAGCTGAGTCATTCAAATAATCCATAATTGGTACATATGTTTGTTAACACATATCTATGATCTCAGACATTTTTGATTTACCATTTGGGTTGGAGTCCTTATAGCGACATACCTTGTGGGAGTGAACCCTTTACCTCATGCCCTTTTGACTGACTACCCAGAGGATGATTGATTCCAGACCCAATTCCTTCACTTAAGGTGGTTTCACTTTTCTGGGACAGTGTGCACATTTCTCAAATAAATTAAAACCACAGGAGTTGAAGAGAGAGAGAGAGAGAGAGAGAGAGAGAGAGAAGGAGAAATCACATTAAAACAAAAGGAATAGTGTGTATAACAATCTGAAGTTCATCTAGATACCACATATGTAGTTACAGGCAATAGCAATCTCTTACATTAATAGAGAATACACCCCCTTTTCACCACTTGTTCCTTTTCCCCTTGACCATTTTGACAAGCAGCGTATTAGAGAGAGTCTCTTGCTGGTATCCTCCCCCTTTTTCCCCTCTCTGTCCTGTGTCCTTCTCATTACAGAGCACATTCGTTTTGATCATACATGTTCATTATATCGGGAATGCCCTACAAAATCAAAGTGCCAAGTTCTGATCTCAGTCATACCAGTGGAATCCATCTTAATCAGTTTAATTGGGTGCAAAGGACTCAGTTCTGCAAGCTCGTCACATGCAGAACCCCCCTTGTTATGTACCAATCCTTATTTAAATCATATCCCCATTGAGTTCAATGGAAGGTCCAAACATGGAGGGGTTGCAAGATCAGGCCCACAATTTGATCAAAAGAGAGATTTATGCTTATAAGCCATTGTGCAATGTTTTAAAGCTTATTCCAGTAATTCAACTGGGAAAAACTACCTTTTTGTGAACAAAAATGTGACAGAATCTAAGGAAAATTCTCCTACTTAGAAGGATTTTCTAACTGCATCTTTGTTTTAAATATTCTCTTTCATTTACTGTCTCTGCCTCCCAGATGTAGGCAACTAATGATGGGTTAGCAATTTGGTTACCAAATACACTGATTACAATAGTAGTAAGTACATGTATTCTCTTGCTTATATGATTGTGTGTATGGTATGAACATTCAGAAATGAACTCCTTCTACATTATGAAGACAATAGATCAGGCTGCACATTTTGTGAGAACTCAAGGCCCTGCTGACTGGCCAAATGGAGGTACTGTGGATTAGTAGTGTGTTCCATTCACTATGAACCTGAGAAACTTGCAGTGATCCGGATGGATCACTATATGGAAGTAAAAGCAGCAAAGAATCCTGTGGCACCTTATAGACTAACAGACGTTTTGGAGCATGAGCTTTCGTGGGTGAATACCCACTTCCTCAGATGCATGTAATGGAAATATCCAGGGGCAGGTATATATATGTGTGCTAGCAAGCAAGCTAGAGATAACGAGGTCAGTTCAATCAGGGAGGATGAGGCCCTGTTCTAGCAGTTGAGGTGTGAAAACCAAGAGAGGAGAAACTGGTTCTGTAATTGGCAAGCCATTCACAGAACCAGTTTCTCCTCTCTTGGTTTTCACACCTCAACTGCTAGAACAGGGCCTCATCCTCCCTGATTGAACTGACCTCGTTATCTCTAGCTTGCTTGCTAGCACACATATATATACCTGCCCCTGGATATTTCCATTACATGCATCTGAGGAAGTGGGTATTCACCCACGAAAGCTCATGCTCCAAAACGTCTGTTAGTTTATAAGGTGCCACAGGATTCTTTGCTGCTTTTACAGATCCAGACTAACACGGCTACCCTCTGATATATGGAAGTAAATGTCCTTTAAGCCGAGGGCAGCACACCAGTTGCCCTGTTCTCGAGAAGGAATGATTGGAATGACTGGGCCGCTGATTGAGTGTAACCTCCTGTTGCAGATGCTGAGTGGGGGTAATGACTGCCTCCTATAATTCCTGCTCCTTTTTCTTGGCAGGTCTTTGGGCCAAGGAATAAAGCTCTGATACCTGTGAGCCTACTGGGACTGGAATTGCTTCCTTTTTATCACCAGTGTGTACATTCTAAATGACTTCAGTGTTGCCCTGGAATCTTTTGTCTTTATGTTGCCTATAATCTGTTTTTTCTGAAAAGAGTGACAAGCCCTTAAATGGCAAATTTTAAGTAGTCTGCTGCAGCCACAAACACTTCTTCAGAGATATGGCAAATGCCATGGATCAAGCTGCTGAGTCTGCTGCATCCAAACTGTCCTAAAGAGCTGTACTTGCCACCAGCTTGCTCTCCTCATCATGAGAGCAAACTCTTGCCTGGACTCCTCTGGTAGCCTGTGTTTAAACTTCATGATATTTTCCTATAGGGTGAAGTCATAGCAACTTAGGAGAGCTTGCTGGCTAGCAATTTGTAGCTGCAGGCCTCCTGTCAAATAAAGCTTATGACCATACAAATCCAGCATTCTTGATTCTGTATTCTTTTGTGTGATGCTTGGTGTCCCTGCCTCTCCTGCTCATTAGCTGCTGCCACCACCAAAGGGACCAGAGGCAGGTGAGAGTAGAGGTGTTAGCCTTACAAGGGACATACCTCTACTCCCACTCCTTTCTGCCCATTTAGCCTTAGGTGGGAGGAAGAAGAGGTCTGCTACAATATTTTAACCAGTCCAGAATTGCTTCAGTGATCAAAAGACCACTCTGGAGGGTACCACAGATGTTAAAATGTCCATTAGCTTGTGGGATTTTTCATTGGCCCCTTCTGCTTGAATGTCCAAATCAGGTCACCCTCTTATGCAGTTCTTGGTGAGCCCATAATCATCTGCTGGTGGAGAATCACTCTCCATTTTTACAGTCTCATCTGATGATGAGGAAGAAGAAACACCTGGACACTGAGGCAATGACTATTCTGCCTCTTGAGGTGGAGGAGCTGTACAAGTTGTACAAGTCCCAGTGGCAGGTATTGGAGAATATTGTGTGCAGTGCCAATGACCTTGGTGTACCCTCAAGGAAGTCAACTCAGATGGCCGAGATATCTGAGCAGGGGGAGGGACCCACCATGGTGTCCAGAAATGCCATTGGTATGGTGGTGGTAGGCCCCATGTTTTCACAGGCCATTGCCCCTTGTGAAGTGCCCACTACTGGGATTGCTGTGACTTCCATGGACCCTTTTGAATCTGATAAATATGACTCAGTCCTGTGATAATGGTGGAGTAGAACCTGTGGGAACAGGAGATAGGTAAGCTGAACCCAGACAAGGTGGTACCAGGGATACTAACGATGGCTTGTCCCTGGAATGTACCAGCCGCCTACGTATTACAAGTGGCAATGATACTGCATACTCTTACAGAGCTGGTGTAGGAACCAAAGTCGCTGGTACCAGTTATAACACTTCCTGCACTGTCAGGAACACTGGTACCAAGAGGTTAAGCAATTCTCTGGCAGCAGCATATGCTTCCAGTGTCATTCGTACTGGAACTGTGTCTTGGATCTGATGTATAGGAACTTCTGGGGTTGGCCTTGACAGACCTAGAATAGGTTCCTGAATTGCTGAACCCACTCTTCGTAGCACAGGAATGCTCTGGAGAACACTTACTTTCAAAGTCCCTGCCAGAGTCCTTGCTTCTAGCTGGCCTCAGTACTGAAGATCTTGCTGGATGATGTACCATGTTCTTAGTAGATCTGCGTCTCTTCTTCAGTGCTGTACACACAGAACGTGGTGCCAAAGACATCTAAGGAGATGCACTCTGTACCACCGGTGCCACACTCAACGTATGCTCTGAACCAGACGGCTCCAATGGAGGGTGAAGTGCTGCCTCCGTTATGGGACACTTAAGTATCACTGCTCTATCTTTTTTAGAGTGAGGCTTCTTAAAGCCTCTACAAATGTGACACTTGTCACTGATGTGTGACACCCCAAAACATTTTAGGCAACTAGGGTGTGGGTCACTAACTGGCATCAGTCTCACACATGACCCACAGGACTTGAACTCCAGGGAGAGAGACATGGCTGTAGTCCCAATACTGAGAATCAAATTGGGTTCAAAATGGACCTAAAAAATGAAAACCTTACACTAACTCAGTGGTCTCCAACCTTTTCGTCTGGATCGTAGGGGCAGTCGAGCATCCGCCGAAATGCTGCCGAATTTCAGCGGATGCTCGACCGTTGGCCAGGACGTGGGCACATTTAGATGCCCCCGCGGGTGCCATGGCACCCGCGGGCACCATGTTGGGGACCGCTGCACTAACTATACATTATATTGAACTAAGCACTTAACAAGAAACAGACTATGTACATAATGAGTGACAGAAATAAACTTGCAATAACAAGATTAGAAACAGTCCAACAATCATCACTGACTGTAAGAAGGTTCTAAGAGGGATCAGGGCAGCTCTGCTCTCCTGTAACAGCATGAAGTGATGCATGGCAACAGAGGGCACTCAGACTGCCTGGATGGGTTACCACGGAGGGAAAAGGTTCTCTGACAACTATGCACAAGGCATGCACACACCTACAGCAGAATGGACGTGCAATCACCTAAAAAAGAAAGGCCATGATCATCAAATGGGTGGTGGTTCTTTCGTATGGAAACAGCAACATTTACAAGTTAATAGAAAGGTTTCGGATCCATTCAAGAGCTTCAGGAAATGCAAAATGTGCCATTGCCATATTGCCTGGAAATGAAAAGACTTGTTCACAGTGCATTCAATGGTTTGGAGGCTTCTACATTCACACTGTGGTGAATCCTTGTTTCTTCATTTGTGCATCAGGTGTGCACATGCTCCAAGTAACACCCTAATATGGTTGATGGTCATCCACTGTCTTTGGTGGTACAAAACCAGGCAGTTCAATAACAGGATCATCTATGAGGAGTCTGTTTATATCAGATCCTGACCATGGTATCCTTCAGGTGTCTTCTGGGTTGAAACTGGATGACAGAAAAGCTTCTCCAGCCGCCTAGAATAAACTGAAGGTCATTTACTGATCTGTCAGTCAAAATAGCAACCAACTGAGTAAGGCAGTGGGACAGATCATGAGAATGGAACATGTGTTGCATCCTCAACTTTCACTCTATAGTTTATGATCAGATCTGGCACTTGTCCAGCCAAATGTCTAGGCCCAGGCAATAAGGAAATAGGTGCAACTCCCACTCCCATTTTCTTACTTTTGCTTGCTTTGGATCCACTATGGTTTGTGCTGCACCAAATTGTGGTAACTAGTTGGACTAAACCAGGGCTGAAGGTGCCATTTAGCCAGGGCTCAGCAATGGAGACAAAGTTGGGAGCCTCATTCAAAACTAGATCAAGGATGGTATTTCTTAGTACAGGTGTATCACTTACACAAAACCACGCAATTTCTGAAATCACTGAACCAGGAAATATTATAGATTAATTAAAGAATACAAATCCAGAGAGGTGCTCATCTCTCAGGAGTTAGCCCACAGAATCTAGTTATCCAGCTGCAGATGACACATTTCTGAATCTTTTCTAGCTTGTTAACTGAATTCTGCAGCTCTATGTGGGTGTTGTACACTATACTAGCTAGAGTAATTTAGATTTATGGAAGTACTGGTTACTGTCTATGATCTTATATTTATATGATGCCTGTCAACTTTACAATCTTAAACTGATATAATAAACCACACAAGGGTCATTTTTTCCATCACTGCAATACAGCCCACTCTGGGGATGAGATGTACTAGTGACTATTTAACCATACACAATGCCACCGCACGCCAGACTAGGTTAATACTTCCTCATCCCATTGCAAAGACTGTTAACAAGGATTCAATTTATCATCAATGGTGATGGTTATGTGATGTGGACTTTTTCCACTAGGAAATAAACTAAAACCCCCAAACAGTTTCATAGAGGCCACCAAATGCCAGTTAGATAGATATGGTTTATACTTACTATTAACGTAGGCTAAACCCAGACTTGTGAACAAGCTCCATATTTCATTACCAAACCGCTATCCCACACCAAATCAGTTCCTGTGAAATATGCTTCTACATATTGAACAAAAATCACTTGGGCAAGAAAAATATATTAAAGTGTGAGAAAAAGCAATAGGTACGAGGCAGAAGTAGAACTGGTTTATTACACACGTACACAGAAGGGCATCTAGGCATGGAAATGGCATGTCTAGGACAACCAGTAATTTAATTTCTGCGTTCTGAACTTAACTGTCATTCTGTAAAAAATTACTATGACTGCTGCTGTCTGAAAATGCTTTGAGCAAAAGTCTTAACATTCCAAATGATCCTGAAAATTTCATTTCTCTATGCTTTTTAAGTTTTTTAGTTCTGAATCAGCAGTCTAAAAGTGTGTTTAAACACTGCAGGTAACCATTTCCCATGGAACAAATACGGAGGAAATCAGGTTACAGTGAGGGCACCCAGCAGGACTCTTCTACTATCTACTCATTGTCAGTGTAAACTGATTTTTTTAAGAAAGACACTCAGGGAGAAGAGAACAAATTGAAGAAAACACGTTCTGCATGCAAGAAAGAGCAAAGAGATGGAACACAGGATACTATGAGATAATTATGCAGAGAGAAAAAATAGAGGAAACAGGACAGCAGAAGAATAACAATATTACAGCAGGTGGGAGTTGTACAAACTAGGCTGGCTTGCAGCAGCACAAAGCAGATAATACATGAGCATTTTCACTCTCACTCTTTCTAATTGCCTGCTCATAAGTTCCTGATGGTTTCTTTATCATGGTTCGTGTTACTAAAATTGCTGTTCGCTAAGCATTAAGTTTTGAACTAATTAGAAATGTGCCACACAAGAACTACAAAGAAGTTTACACATTGCATTAAAAAAAGAAAGTGAGTGTGTTAGGCTGCTCAGAAATAAATAAAAAAAGATTAAGGGAGCCCAGAAAATTGAGAAAGATTTGCTCTAACAGATACACTGCTAGATCCTGAGAGATGTCATATACCTGCAAATCCCAGAAGCAAGTGGCTCAGCACCTCTCGGGATGTGGCCTTCAGTGAGCCACATACTGGTTATGGGGAAACTCTCTCTCTCTAGGTATGATCTCACAGCCGATCACACAGTATGAAAGGGAAGAGACCAGTCGAGAGGGATTGCGGTGGGAGAGGAATTTGTCTGATATAACATCAAAGAGTTAGTGCATCACTTCAACATTATTCAAATATTCTCTAGCAATGCTCTAGCCAAACAGAACATGGACTATATCAAAAGGACTAGAATACATTAAGGATTTCTGCAGAGTGCTGTTATTGTTGACCTACAGTTTCATTATTTCATATTATTGTAGTACAGATTCTCTGTTCTGCTCTGGTCCTTTTATGTTGCACTAGCTACATAGTGTGAAGCCAATTGAAACGGTCCCTCAGAAATACCTGCTAGGTAAGTGAGTATCCTGGATGCCCTCACATCCCCTGGCATAGGGGGCAAGCTACAAGTACAAGACATCAGTGGAGTATTACTTAAAACTAACTTGGCCTATGTCCTATGACTGAACTGAACAGAGCTCAGATAGAAAGGAAAATAGACCTATTTTTTTCTAGTCTAATTTCAAAACCACTTAAACATTGTGGGTTAGAAAGTTCAACTCAAACTGCTTCTGTGTTTTGCTTAGAGACTTTGAATTAAAGAGAAAAAATGAAAACTCTATTGGGAAAAAATAAAGTGGAAAACTGAGCAGGAAGAGTGAAAACCACAGTGTGAGACTATACATATGGCGACACTGGCGCTGGAGGTGTAGTTTCCTTCTCAGGTAGATGTACGTGCACTAGCTTTGATCAAGCTAGCATCCTAAAAATAGAAATGTATCCACGGCGCTGGGAGGGGCTAGTTGCCCCGAGTCCAATCCCACTCAGGATCCTACATATTTATTTGTATGCCAGCCCACCCCACTGCCTGTGCTGCCACAGCACCACTTCTATTTTTAGCACACTAGCTCAATCAAAGCTAGCACGTGTATATCTATCTGAGCTGTAAATTGCACCTCCAGCTCTATTATAAATGTACCATGTGGAAAAAAAGAGCATAAATGGAGATATATATCTATATATCTATTATCAGAGGGATAGCTGTGTTAGTCTGGATCTGTAAAAGCAGCAAAGAATCCTGTGGCACCTTATAGACTAACAGACGTTTTGGAGCATGAGCTTTCGTGGGTGAATACCCACTTCTTCAGATGCATGTGACATGCATCTGAAGAAGTGGGTATTCACCCACGAAAGCTAATGCTCCAAAACATCTGTTAGTCTATAAGGTGCCACAGGAGTCTTTGCTGCTATATATCTATATATCTCTATATATCTGTCCCTACCACATAACACAGGCTTCCCTTTACCTTCCCTTTACCTAGAAGAACATGCTGTTAAACTGATTCATCCTTGAAACAAACACAAGGCTTCAATGATAGCCAAAAATATCTGCAGATTCAGCTTAGTTCTGTGAACCCCAAATATTGCTCAACGGGATCACAAGACCTGAAGAATAGTGCACTGTTCACATTCCCCCTCCCATTTTAAAGAAATAATATTGCAATGACAAGGTCTGAACTTTCATCTGTTTGTTTATCCTATTTCTGTATCTGCTGCTTCCCTCCTAAAACCTTTATTGCCAGAGTAGCAGCTCGAAGCCAAATGAAGGTTTGAGCATTGCACTGTGGAACATGACATGCCAAGAAAATGAAGCCCAATTTCAGGCTGCATGAGAGTGAAAGCTGTGATTTTGCTAGTGTGAGGCTGTTGCTTTGGAAGGAGTAGGAGGATTGTGAAACAAGCCATCACTTGTCAGAATTCTGGGATTCTATTGTCAAGATCTCAAACACAAATAAGGGTGGCAAAAAATCAACCATACAACCCAAAACCTGGAAGACACTAGACAGCTGTGTAGGTACTGGAACTAGACAAAGGCCACAGCAACCACTCATTCCCAGTCAGCAAAGTAAATAATATGAGGGATGTTCTCTGCTGAGGTCACTGAGTGTCAAAGGAGTGGGCACAGGAAGCACTGCCACTTAGATGAATGATCACATACAAACCAACAATCATACTCTCACAGCTGTGTTTGGTTTCCCAGTTGCTTCTCTTTAAACTAACCCTGGCCAGGTTCTTTACCTTTCAGATAAAGCAGATGGTCTCATGAGAAAGGGTGTTCTTTTAAAAAGCCTAGCTGCAGCCCTATTCAGTTTTTAGAGCTAACCATGGAGTTTACAAATGATACAATACAAGCTGCAGATTTCAAATGTTCTTGGTTTTACAGCTGAGGTAATAGGAAGCGGCTTGTCCTCAGCATTATTAGCTGGCACTGAAAAAGCAGTCAACAGAATTAGAAAAACAGATGATGTACTTAGGAAGAGCAAGTAAATTAGAGAAGCTCATGGATGATACACGGCTGGTCCTAACCTTAGAAGAGCCAACAGTGAAAGGAAACACAATTCAGTAATTGTAAGGAGTGTGTATGTGTAACAAATAAAGCAGTATGTATAATAAACTGATGAAGAAAATATAGTGGTAACCAAAGGATCATAGGAATTTGATTCTTTGAAGGGTAATTCAGAAAACGGAGTAATATAAAACAATTTGGGGAACTAAATGAGGAAGCAAGGGAGAAAGAATTGGAACAGAGAGGTAAGGAGGAATTTGTTAATGTGCTTGGTAGAGAGCCATTTCTATTAGAAGGGTCATGCTAATTAGATTTTGAAGCTAGGGTTAAGGATAAGTTAGATCAGAGGATTGCAGCTGAACCTGTTATAGTTTTGTATACTGGAATAAGGGTGACAAGAGATAATGCAGAGACTGGCCCAAGATTTTAGGGAAAAAGAGTATGAAGTTGTATTTTCAGCTGTGCTACCAGTTTCATTATTGGTAGACATGAGAGATGCTCAAACAAGTATGAACAATTTGTTCACAGAATTTCATCCCTCCCGCCCATTTTAAAATTCTATACATCTGGAGGAAAATTTCCCTTACTTCCATTACTCATATCCCCTTGATGAACATTTTTAATAAATATTCTGGTCTACAAGAGCAAATTGTTACTGGAAATGTTTTTGTATGTAGGCAATGGTCAGGATTATACCAAAGATGTTGAGTATGCAAAAACTGAAGCCAAATCTTTCTTGTGAGATCATTTTCAAACCATTAACTCAATTGTTGATCATGCTTACAGATACAGTGTTATTTTGCCAAAGGTCTGTTTGCATTCTCTTGACAATCTCATATATTAACAGTGCAGTGCAAGCCAAGACTCTTGCCAAGTGTCCTGGGGAATGCTGTTGTTTTAATTGTCCCAGCTCAAACGCTACTATGAGCATGGATTTATTTATTTATAATTTCCCCCACCTTCTCCTTCTTCGTTTGTCATTCATTTCCACCTTCCAAGCCACAGGGAGGTTTTACTGGGAGCTCTTCCAAACATTTGCCCCCTCCGTCTGCAAAAATGTACAACAGGACCCTTTGAAAACACTAAACAGAACACAATAAATTTATTTTTTGAAGTGTCTCCAAACCTTTTCTTTTAAAATAACCTAAATGTTTGCCCAGCAGTAAGAGAAATGAAAAACATACATGATGAATTTTACCTGTATGCACAAGGACCATTTATATCCAATTTAAGCCCTGTTTTAAAAGCTTACCTGGACTTAAGTGGTTTGCTGGTCTTGTGCTGATGTGCTGCAGTGGTGAATTTCAGCTATAAGAAATGACATGACTGAGTCGATTTCTTATATTTTTAGTAGACTCAGAATATTTTAGAGTGAAATCAGAATGATATAATGATCGTTAATTAAATTCCAACCAGACATCATAACAATAGATTATGGGCTTAGAGTTACATTCTGCTGTTGGAAGAATAAATGAAATGCTTATTAGTTTGATAAGAGCTGTGCATATACTGTATAGATTACCGTGCTAAATTTGGTTGTTTAATGCAGAGTTTCTGAATATTTATTTATAGTTATAGAAGGAAGATTATGAAGAAGTGACCTGCGTATATCTGAATATAAGAGGTTTGATATAGCCTGAGATAATGCAGTGGTGTGTCTACACAGCAAAAGCTGTGCACAGGCTGACCAGCCCATGTAAGCTTGAATCCTGGTAGCAGTGAAGACATTGCAGTGTGGGCTTCAAAACAGGATAGCAAGTTAAGAATGTACTCAGGGTCTGTATTGGGCTTGTACTACCCATGCTGAAGCCTGCACCACACTGTTTCCACAGCTACTATTATGCAGGCTAGCTGGATTCAAGCTAGTTTGGGGCAGCTAGCCTATGCACAGCTTTTGCTGTGTAGATGTACCCTAATTCTTATGACGGTGTAACTCCAGTTAAACCAATAGCTTTGTATGCTATGGGCCTGATTCACCACGCCGTTTGTATGGCAACAGAGTGGTGAATCAGGCCCATAGCATCCACAATTAACACTGTGTTGAAATTTGCTAGATGGGACAAAGGGAAATGAAGAGATCAACAAGTTAAATATCTTTTTATATAGGTGCTAGAAAACTTACACTATATGGATATAGAATTCTAGGTAAATATACATATACTGCAGGAGAAGTGAGATATTTTTGGAACAACAAACAAGGTGAAGCTAGGAAATTGACTAGAAATTTCAAATTTCAAAATGCGGAGCTTGCTAACTGATAGGTAAAATAAAGCTTAGTAAAATAGAGGTGTAGATTTTGTTGAGGATTATTTTATGCCTTCAGCAAGAAATGATATAAATATATTGGCAGACATAACATAAGCAATCTGTACAGAATACAGGCAAATATATAGTAATGTATGACAGTTTGAGAAAGTATTTATACAGACGAGATGCCTATAAACATAGCAGAGCATTGATCATGGGCAATTTTTAACTCTTTGGCACTAAACTGGGTTTTTCTGACAAATTGTGACAATGTATCTTGTGTTAGTGCTAATGGCAGAAGCCCCAGACCTGCTGGCTCCAAGAGGTTAATTTCTGAGATATTGATTATGACAATAAATATGGAACAACTGAGTGTGAGAGTGGGTTATTCTAGAGATAATGCAGGGTTGATTTCTTACTTAGTATGCCTCTTGGAGTCACAGATTTTTGGCTGGTCTGCCTCTCAGCTCCTTCTGGACCTCAGAACAAGTGTATATATTCCTAGGGTGACCAGATGTCCCGATTTTATCGGGACTGTCCCACTATTTGCTTGTTTGTTCAGCGTCCCGATCGATGTTAGGTCAGGACACTGGACAAACAAGCAAAGGCTCCCGTGCACAGGCGGAGCCCGGAAGGGCTCGCACCCCCCCACTCCCCCATTGGATCCCTCCCCAAATCCCCGCCTCTTCCCCAAGCACTGGAGGGAGACCCGGGAGAGGCAGGGGAGCGCGGGGCCGCGGTGAGTGTGAGTCTGAGTCTGGCGTGGTCCCGAGTGCAGGCGGGACTCGGGCGGGGCGGTACCTGGAGGAGGAGCAGGGAGTCACCCCGCGGGGCCAGGCCGCGGCTATTGTCCCAGCCTGGGCAGCGGGACTCGGGAGCAGCCGCTGCTGCAGCTCCCACTGCCGTGGGGGGAGGAAGCGGCCACTGGCCAAGCATGTGGCGCCCGGGGCACAACCCCCCGGAGCCCGGGCCTGCTGCGGCGACGCAGCGCGCACGCTGCACCAAGCCCCTGGCCAGTCGCGTCTGGGCTGGCTGCCCAGCTGGTGCAATCCTGCGGGCGGCCCCAGGGCGAAGGCAGCGGCAGCCCCGTTCGTTCCCCTGCGGGACCCGAGCGGGACGGGGGGCTGGGGCCTGCTGCCTCCACTCCGGGGCCGCCCGCAGGACTGCACCAGCTGGTGCGGAGGTGGGAGCTCCAGCGAGGTTGTTTTTTTTTTTTTGGCAACCCCTCCCCCCCCGTCCCGATATTTCAGTTTTGACATCTGGTCACCCTATATGTTCTTGATGTATAATGCAATACTGGCCCCGTTTTCCCCTGCCTGTCCCTCCTGGAAAAAAGCTATACCCCTCTATACCAATATTCCAGACATGAGGTTTATCCCACAAAGTTTCAGTGGTGCCAACCAAGTCGTAATTTATCCTATGTACTAATACTTCCAGTTCTTCTTGTTTATTCCCCATACTCCTTGCATTTGTGTATAGACACCTAAGATGTTACACAAATTCCCTCACTATTATCCCACTTGTTGCTCTTCTGACCCTCCTGTAATTTTCAGTTACCTTTCTGTCTGTGCCCCAATGTTTAGCCCTCTGTTAAGGTCACCTTTTTATATACTTATCCGTGGGTGTTTTTTACCTGCCCCTTTTGAACTTCGTTTAAATCTATTTTACAGGTTGTGAATCCAAGACCTGAAAACAAACCAAGAGGTTTAAGCCTTTTACTGTGTCTACCAAGTTTTTCACTCAACCTGGAAAGCTGCCAGTATGATTAAAGCTACAGTGAACTCAGCACCTCTAGTAATGATTTCTTAACCCCCATGACACTAGACGAGAGGAGTCAGATGTTTTCAGTTACAGCCATCCAACCCTGTTATGGAACCCCCTGGACTAGATTATCTGATTTACATCTGTGCAGCTTCACTGACTAAGAGTTGCCATTGTAAATCAGGGTAGAATTTGGCCTATGCAAGGTACTGTAGATACAAAATGGTACCCTGCTGCAAAGCCTGAAAGCTGTTTGGGGGCCTGACCCTGTAAGGAGCTAAGAGTCTAATTCCTATTGACTTGAATAGAAGTGCAGGGCATTCAGCACTGTGAAGTATCAGGTCTGGGTTAGGGCCAACAGGGACAGATTCTGCTTTCTTTGCACACTCAGAACTCCCCTTGACATCAGCACAAATTTTGCTTGTGCAATGAGTGCAGAACAGGCCTACTATTATCGCATCCACATTGTTTCATTTATGGTAAGAAATAAAGAAATGTAAACATTATAGATCTTTAAGAAGTCAATTTATTTGGGTTTCCCCCTTTTTATAAAGTAACCTCTTGTTCCATTTCCACTAAATCTGCTCTGTGCTTTCTCTGCTAAAAAAAAGTTTGATTGTTTCAAAGAATGCCAATAATCACAAATCACTACCCACAACACATCCTGTAGTAAGCCCTAGTGTATGTAACCGCATTGCCTTTGCCAACATTTTAGATAGTTTCATGCTATTCCTGCTGTTTCTCATGTCACAGAGGTTAGTTCTCCTGTGAATGCGTATGAAACAGCTAGTAAAAAGAAACTATTTTCTGAATCCAAGTACACAAAATATTCCCAAGTGACCAGCATTCTTCTTCTGGTAAGCTGAGAGACTTGATTGTGTAATTTACTGAATGCAACCATTAACAACAACATGACCTGATATTGTTCGAGTACATATCTCCTTAGAGCACTGTGTCTGCAAATTGTCCCAAAATTGCAAGATCAGGAAAAAAACAACTAAATAACAGTTAAAAAAAAGAGGCAGTTTTAAAAGGAAAAGTACCGCACCACCCAACTGAGCTGAACTTTCCATCTCTCTCCTCTTGTTTTTATGCATGAATCTCCCAAGGAGAGTGATATAAATACAGATGTAACTTTAGAAAGAACAGTTAAATGATACAGCAAGTGATTTCCCTTTGTTTGTTCTACATCAGTTAATACGTGAGATCAAAACTGTAGAGACAAAAAGCATTTAAGGTAGCTACTTTCAGAATAGCTGTGTACAGTACAGACAGAAAGGCCCAATCCTATAATTCCTCCTGACTAAGAGCTCCTGGATCTAGTCCTGTATTTATACTGATTTTTAGCTAAAAAAGGTTTCAATGCTTCAGAACAATGCATCAATGCTCATCAGTGTTCCTTAACCATTGAAGAATCCCTAATTCATGGATTGTTCCAAAGCCAGTCTAAAATAAGCAGATGCAATGTCCATGGAAGGCTCTGGGCCAAATCCAATGATGACAAACGGTGGGGTAAAGTTTCATACCAGATAGAAAGTGATTACAAAAAGGGGGTAAACGGCAGAGTAGTTTAACTTACACTAATTTGTATTTCAGTGTGTGCGCAAATGTAGACAGGGATTAAATGAATCTTGCCCTGTACCTCGTGGCCACAGGCACCAGAGAAAAGTGGGTGTAAATCATTTAGCATTCTGATCTAGTAGTGTTTTACACCCTCTTTGCACTGTGTAAATGACCATGTGAGGTGCAATGTATTGTGAATCTGGTCCATTTCCACCACGACAGAGGAAGGAATTTATATCTGCACCAGTGTGGAGGTCAGCGCAAAGACAGGATGAGCAGTTTATGCCTCCTCATTACTGGAACTACTGAGGACCAGTTCAATCCCTGGCTCTGGCTTAGACACACCTGCAGGATGCCCAAGGCCCCTATGTGCCTTGCTGCAGCCAAATGACCAAGGCCATAGATGCATCTCAGACAATCTTCCTGTCACCCATTGTGTGTCCCGAAATGTATCTCAGCTGGCACGGCAGCTCCAGAAGAGAAGCACTAGAGGTATTCTCTGAGTGGACTGTGTGGCTGCTTTGCGGTCTCTTTGCACTGGTTCTTCCAGTACAAAACTGCTGCAGAGGAACTGCAAATCAGGCTGTGAGGGGCTGAGGGGAGTGTATGTAGACAGAGCAAGACAAACCTCCTAACACTGCCCTGACAACTAGTTACTTCAAAGCACTAGCACAGTGGTTCTCAAACTTTTGTACTGGTGACCCCTTTCACATAGCAAGCCTCTGTGTGTGACCCCCTCTTATAAATTAAGAACACCTTTTTACATATTTAACACCACTATAAATGCTGGAGGCAAAGCGGGGTGGAGCCCATCCAGCCCATACTTCTTTAACTTGCCAGCAAAAATACTGTGGGAGACCATATCACAAGCTTTGCTAAAGTCAAGGAATAACACACCCACTGTTTTCCCCTCATCCACAGACCTAGTTATGTCCTCATAGAAGGCAATTAGTTAGTCAGGCATGACTTGTCATTGGTGAATCCATGCTGACTGTTCCTGATCACTTTCCTCTCTTCTAAGCAGGGGCGGCTCCAGGCCCCAGCAAGCCAAGCACATGCTTGGAGCGGCAAGCCGTGGGGGGACGCTCTGCCAGTGCCGCGAGGGCGGCAGGCAGGCTGCCTTCGGCAGCTTGCCTGCGGAGGGTCCGCTGGTCCGCGGCTTCGGTGGACCTCTTGCAGGTGTGCCTGCGGAGGGTCCGCCGAAGCTGTGGGACCAATGGACCCTCCGCAGACAAACTGCCGAAAGCAGCCTGCCTACCGTGCTTGGGGCCGCAAAATCCCTAGAGCTGCCCCTGCCTCTAAGTGCTTCAAAATTGATTCCTTCAGGACCTGCTCCATGATTTTTCCAGGGACTGAGGTGAGGCTGACCGGCCTGTAGTTCCCCAGATCCTTCTTCCCTTTTTAAAAGACAGGCACAACATTAGCCTTTTTCCAGTCATCTGGGACCTTACCCGATCACCATGAGTTTTCAAAGATAATGGCCAATGGCTCTGCAATCACATCCGCCAACTCCTTTAGCAACCTCGGATGCCACACATCCAGCCCCATGGATTTGTGCTCATCCAACTTTTCTAAATAGTCCTGAACCACTTCTTTCTCCACAGAGGGCTGGTCACCTCCTCCCCATGCTGTGCTGCACAGTGCAGCCATCTGGGAGCTGACCTTGTTCGTGAAGATAGAGGCAAAAAAAATATTGAGTACATTAGCTTTTTCCACATCCTCTGTCACTAGGTTGCCTCCCTCATTCAGTAAGGGGCCCACACTTTCCTTGATTTTCTTCTTGTTGCTAATATACCTGAAGAACCCCTTCTTGTTACTCTTAACATCTCTTGCTAGCTGCAACTCCAAGTGTGATTTGGCCTTCCTGATTTCACTCCTGCATGCCTGAGCAATATTTTTATACTCCTCCCTGGTCATTTATCCAATCTTCCACTTCTTGTAAGAGTCTTTTTTTGTGTTTAAGATCAGCAAGGATTTCACTATTAAGCCAAGCTGGTCACCTGCTATATTTACTGTTCTTTCTACACATCGGGATGGTTTGTTCCTGCAACCTCCATAAGGATTCTTTAAAATACAGCCAGCTCTCCTGGACTCCTTTGCCTCTCATGCTATTCTCCCAAGGGATCCTGCCCATCAGATCCCCAAGGGAGTCAAAGTCTGCTTTTCTGAAGTCCAGGGTCTGTATACTGCTGCTCTCTTTTCTTTCTTGTGTCAGGATCCTGAACTTGACCATCTCATGGTCACTGTCTCCCGGGTTCCCATCCACTTTTGCTTCCTCTACTAATTCTTCCTGGTTTGTGAGCAGCAGGTCAAGAAGAGTTCTGCCCCTAGTTGGTTCCTCCAACACTTGCACCAGGAAATTATCCCTTACACACGTCCACAATACAAAGTAATAGGATCTTGGTTTGTCCCATTTAGAGAGAAAAGGCAGCTGCAAGGATCATATCAGAGGTTTGGGATGGATCCAGTCTCTAACTAGAAGTAGGTTTAAATAAGCTATCTAATTATGAATTTAATTAGTGCTGAGCAAATAATGCAGAAAATTCCCTACAAATTTTCATTTGAATGACATTTACTTCAACAATGTTTATGCCCATATCCATGCAACTGATTCCTGTGTAATAAAATTTTACTATCCTGAATGTTTGAGGAAAGTGAATGTTAAGCTTGTATGGATGAAGATGTGCAGAATGCACTTTTTAAATTCATTTCCCACAGGCATTCACGTGGGCAATCTGATGTTGCATTATAGTCATCCTACCAGGCAACAGAAACAGTTCTATATGTGACTTATTATCTGACCATTTGCAACACAGAGCAGCTGAAAATTTGAATTTTTGAGTTAACAGCAAATCATCAATTCATGAAAAATATTGTTAAGTAATTTTATATTGTAAACAAAGGGAATTTAATCTGCTGGCTGGACAGTTCACAACCAGAAAGAGAGGCAAAATCTGTTTAATAGATTATTTGTTCTAAACTATTTGCACAGCTCTAATTTCCACATTTATACTAGGAACAAAGAAGAATTTGGCTCAGAAGTTTTAAAACATCTGTTTTAATCATAGCTGAGATGGTCTGGATATCTGATGCTATCTATAAGTGGCACCATATAGACCCCAAGATATCTGTTAAACATACAGTGGCTATGCCTACACAAGGGAAGAAGGTGCTCTTTTCAATCCAATTAGCTCAGTCAAATTGGATTAACATGTCTGGAAATTGCTCTTACAACTTGAGTAGACAGTGTAATGCTTTTTCAGTTGCGTTAGTTGGTTGTGGTTGTTAAAGTTAGAATCAGGACTTACAATTTGTTAGACCACTTTGTTTATTAGCGCAGCGCTTCGCCAATAACATTCAGAATATGTGAGTGGCCATGCAAGGCCCAAACAGTTTTATTTATACAGATAAAATACCGGGAATTAGACAAAGGGACAAAGAAAGCAAAACAGGAAAATTCACCTGGTGCACAGCATGCATATTCTACTTTCTTACTAACTTTTATCGATCTAAGGCTAATGCTTCACCAATTGCCCTTAAACGGTGCAATTGTTTTATGTTAATGTCTGTATTCCTGACACCTGGTTGCAACATTTCAACAACTTTGCTTAAAGGTACAGACAACATTTCTTTAATCCTTTTTATTTTTACTATATAATTTATTTTACTTTTACAATCCCTTCTTTTGGTCAGGCGTACGCCATGACCAACCCTTACTGAGTTTTACAAATTAACCGTTTTTTATTTTTTAGTTTATTAGTGATATTTAAAATTATTATATTAGCACTTTATTTTGGGGCAGCCATTTGGGTGACACAATTTTGGATACAACAGGAGATTAACTGAAAGCATACAAAAATTACTAAGATTTTAAACAGGATAGTTAGGGCTCCCTGAAACAACCAGTTTTTTATGCCAGAGAAATTGAACAGGTTACTTAGCCACTTTCATAAAGAACTTAGCTCTTTATGAGGAAGATATGCGATTTGTTTTAAGTGGCTAGCGTGATTTATTACCTTATTGGTATTGTCAGGTATAAACACACAACATTTTTTTTTAATGAGAGCACAGGTTCCTTCTTTGGCCGCCAGCACTATGTTTAATGCTTGACGGTTTTGGAGGGCAACCTGTTTGATTACCCCTGTTTTTTTGGCCAGGGTTTTTAAACTTTTTTTGGTTTTATTTGCCATTATTTTAACCACTGCTTGTAACCTTAGGAGTTTTTTTGCATGGTGTATTACTTCCCCAAGTGGGATAAAGGAAGTGCCAATGGCCTCTTCCCAAGTTAAGGGGCTTATGTTATGTATATACCATTGGGCATTTAGTAAGTCCATTCTTTTTCGCCTGAAATTACGGAGGCGTTTTTGTGGGAGGGACTTTAGTACCGGAATTGTGGGAAGAGTTGGGCGAGATAACAGATACCTGACCAGTTAGCTGGTAATACAGTATAAGCTTTGGTTTCACAAACCCAATGATGGCCTATTAAGGCCGGGAAGGGTTGATTGCATCCATTTGTTACATAGATATTTGCAAATGAGGAGTAATATTTTTTAAAGGGCACAGGGTAATTCTTTTTACGAGGAGTGGTAGTATTTGTATGGCATTGGAAGATTGTATTATTTTTACTAAGATTACTGTAAGGGGAACATGAGATTGATTTTTTTGTTTGATTTCAGGTTGAGAAAAAATTTATATTTCCATACCCAGTCCGCCACTCCTTAGTTTTATTTGAATAATCCCATACACCATTTGCCACAATATGCTGAAGGCAACGGCTTGTTTCCAGATCCAGCCCTGTTCCATTACACACCCGACACCAATGACCTTTTCCCTTTACCACACTTATTCATTTAGATACATTTATTTTCACTGCTTTTCAAGTGTTATTGCTGTTTTATGTTTTGTTAAATGGACGAGGCTCTTCAGTAAGGTCTGGGCAATTCAGTGGGATAGCCAGGACAGGAACACCAGCTTGAGCGTGGGCTGGGATGTGGCTGCAGACCCAGCATTTAGAAATATTAAGGGTCTGAGCTATTCACACTTGCTGCTGGATAAAAGAATTGTTATTGTGGGCACCCCAGACCTTAAGATACCAGCAGCCGAGGAACAGGCGCCACCAGAGGTGCATGTTGGAGGCAAGGCCCTTCTGGTTCTGACAACCTCAACTGAGGGAACTGCACTTACAGTTTTATGTTCACCAGGCAGCAGGCGCTAGGCTCACTACTGCTGCTTCTTGGGCCTTGCTTTAGGTCGTCGTCTGCTTCTGGCAACCCTTACGAGAGCGTAGATTGTAAGGTATTGCAGGCTGTTTTTCTACGACTTTTTCTGGAGTTAAAACTGACTCTGCGCAGTACTGAGGTGTTGATTAGTTCGCCAGGGAGCGTGTTTTCTTACACTGTGAAGCATGTATTCACGCTGCAATGCCAGATAGCTTAACAGCTGTCTGGGTAGTAAGCAATACTGATGAGGACCCTTCCACCGAGGTTCCAAGGCGTGTTTTCGATGGTGATGCCGTACGTAGACCCAGTCTCCTGGTTCAAGGTTGTGGCAGGCGTCAGAGGTGGGTTTCGTCGGCCAGGCGGCTTGAACCTGTGAATGGAAGTGACTTATAGCTTGCATTAATCCCTTGCAATATTGAAGGAGTGTACTGTGAGTCAAATTCAAGTCTGGGACTGGAGTAATGGTAGCCACAGTTTGCATAGGGCGTCCCATAATGATTTCAAAAGGACTCAGTTTATGCCTTTGGGATGGAGTGGATCACATTTCCATAAGGGCCAGTGGTAAAGCTGCTGGCCAGCTTAACCCTGTGGAGTCACAAATTTTAGCAAGTTTATTCTTAAGTACACCATTTTGCCTTTCCACAGCACCTGCACTTTGTGGGTGGTAGGGACAGTGCAGCAGGTGTGTGACATGTAATATACGATTCAGGTGTTGAACAATTTGTCCAGTAAAGTGTGTACCCCGGTCACAGGACAGAGTGGCAGGAATTCCCTTGGCAGGCATAATATGGTTTAACAAACATTCAGCAACAGACAGTGAGTCAGCCTTGCGACAAAGAAAGGCTTTAATCCAACCAGAAAATAAACATACCATAACCAAAATAAATTTAAATCATTGACACTTAGGCATTTGTACAAAATTAAGTTGCCAATGCAAGAAGGGTGCTTGGGGCAAGCCCCGGAATAAGTGGCAGAGAAATAAGCTACTGGACGATTCCTGCCTCCGTGCACCTGCAAGTGCACATTCAGATTGTTCATGGCAGAAAAGGGTAAAAGGCTTAGAATAGTCTGGCAGCCCTAAAGCGGGGGCCGAAGCCAAACCTTGTTTGAGGGAAACAAAGGCAGAGTCTGCTTCAGGTGGCCATGGCATGGGATTAGGCACAGAGAGTTGAGTGAGTTCCTGTAGAGGTTTTGCAAGGGAGGCATATTGGGGAATTCATTGCCTGCAAAATCCAGTCATGCCTAAAAATTTTCGGACCTGGCGTGGAGTGCAGGGTCGGGGAAAGCTAAGGATAGCCTGGACGCGGGTGGGAGAAAGTGTACGGGAACCCTGGGAGAGGAGAAAACCAAGGTATGTGATAGAGGTTTGACAGAGCTGTAATTTAGAGCGAGAAGCCTTGTGACCTTTGTTTGCTAGGGCAGTAAGGAGCACTAAAGAATCAGTTTCTGAGGCAGATAACGAGGGGGAACAGAGGAGCAGATTATTTACATATTGGACTAGAGTGGACCCAGATGGGAAAACAAGGTCAGCTAGGTTTCGGGCTAATGCCTGGGAGAAATAAGATGGACTTTCTGTATACCCCTGAGGGAGCGTGGTCCATGTATATTGCTGTCCCCTGTAGGAAAAGGCAAAGAGGTATTGGGAATCAGGGTGAACCGGAACAGAAAAGAAAGCAGAACACAAATTAACAACAGTAAAATGAGTTGCAGCTGGTGGAATAGAAGCCAGGATTGTTGCTGGGTTTGGGACAACAGGAAAAATGGGTATGACAATACGATTAACAGCTCGAAGGTTCTGAACAAATCACCATGATTTGCCATCAGCTTTTCGAACGGGGAGGATAGGAGTGTTACAGGGACTGGAACAGGGAACAATAATGCCTTGCTCCTGCAGGGCAGTTATGACCGGAGCAATACCAGCCTCTGCCTCAGGATTTAAAGGGTACTGAGATAGGCGAGGCAGGGGTTTGGAAGAGTCAACAGTAATGCAAACAGGATCAGTATTTAAGCAGCCCACCTCAGAGGGATGGGTTGGCCACAGAGAGGATGGGACCCGCGAAATTAGGTGCTCAAGGGACGGGACCAGTGGGCAACAAGGGACCGGAGTAGAAAGGGATGTTTCAGACAGCAGGGAGGCTACAGAATTACTCAGGAAAGAGTGGGGAATTTGTAAATAGACCCCATCCGGGGAACAGTATATGGTGCAGCCAAGCTTACATAACAGATCCCGACCCAAAAGGTTTACTGGAGTGGAATCAGAGAGAAGGAAGGCATGATCCGCAGAAAGGGGACCAACCTGGACCGGTAGAGGTTTTGAAAGGGGATAAGGGGTTGGGACTTCCGTAATGCCCACAGCGGACACGGTTTTTCCGGAGCGAGGAACCTTAGGCATGTCGGTAGTACGAACTGCAGAGAGCGAAGCTCCTGTGTCAATAAGGAAAGGGAGAGAAAGATTATTGATAGTTAACACACACTCACCCGTGGGAGTGAGAGGTAGTAAAGGGGCTAAAATTTCCTGAGGTTCCCCGGTGTCCCGTCATTGTTGTGGGGCAAAGTAAGGCTGGGGGCTGACTGGCTGTGCTGGCAGGGGGTTTAGCTGGTTGTTCACAGAGTTACCAGGCCGGCTTGGACACTCATTCTTTCAATGTCCCGGCTGTTTACAGTAATTACAAACATCCCCATAACCCGAAAATCCAGTTCCCTGTTCCCTCCCATGACCACGTCCCCGTCCTCATCCCTGGTATTTTCCCCGTCCCCGGTACTGTTTGCCCTGCCCTGAATAATGCTATATTTGCAAGGCCATTAACTGCTGAATTGATTGCTCTTCCTTTCCTTTTAAAGTACGTTGGCAGTGCTCTGCCACTGTTTGCAATTTGTCCATGGTTTCGGTCTCCCATCCAACACTTATTCGTTTTAGCAGATTGCCAATAGCAGGCAGGAGGCCATTAACAAATGCACTAGCCAGGGCGCCCTGTTCATTTGTATCTGGTTGCTGTATACCAGAATGTTGCAGAAAAATGTCAGTTAGCCGGGTGCGATAGTCGCCCGGGTTTTCTCCCTGTCGTTGCTTACAGCTATTTATGGCCGTTCAGTTGGTTTTAGGAGTCCATACCCAAGGGATGGGTTCAAATAGATTTTTAGCTCGTTCCTTACACTTTTTTCGGTATTCAGCAGTAGGACCAGTGTCTGGCAAAGTAGAGTGGCGGTCAGCAGCGAGCCAATTTGCTGCTGTGAGCCATTAATCATGCTCACTAGGGGCTGTTACAAGCAGCTTGCACAGCTGCAGGAGGTCTGCCTTAGAAGGTTCATAGGTATTACATACTAACAAAAATTCCTCTGCAAATTTGGTAGAATTTTCTCGGGGCTTTGGAAAGCCTTTTATAATTGAAAGGAGCTTAGTTCGAGTCCAGGGTTTATAGCTCCAAGTGGGACCCCCGTCCTGGCCCCCAGTATGCAGGATTCGGAGGGGAGCCTGGATATTTTTAAGGCCCAAGCGTGAGCTTTTACGAAGCAGAGTTAGTCCAGAGGAATGGGCCTCGGCAGTACCAGATGGTCCAGACGGGTCCGAACTGGAGATCTCTGGGAATTGTTCCTGATCTGGGGGATCTGGTAACAGTTGTTCCTGAGCTGGGGATGTGGGTGGCCGTCTATTGATTCGACACAAGGCTGCCAGGCCAATTAATGCGTCTTCTTCATCCTTGTCCCCGGAATCCAGTAAGGGGTTTTCTTCGTTTTTTCCCACCCGGAGACAGGAGTATGAAGGGGGGTCTGCTTGGAGAACAGGGTAAAGGGGAGCGCTTGGTCTAGTGGTGGGAGAGGAGGTTTCCAATAAAGATTTTAACTTATCATTTGAATCTTTGAGAGAGGCGAGTTTTGATTCTGTCCATCTACGATTTGCCTCTTCCCACCATTGCATGAAACAATCGACCTCTCCTTTTGCCAATTTAGTTTTAGATTGGCTGAGTTTGTCTTTTAAGACGTCTACTCGATCCTTATCCCAAGATCCTAACAGTGGCCACTGAGTTTTGGGATCTCCCTGAGTTAGCCTAGACCATTTTTCCAGAAACTTACAGGAGTCCAGACCTTTTCTAAAATACATAAAATGAGCCGGAGTTCCTTTAGGAAACTGCCCCGGCTTAGACGTCTGGTTACCCATACAGGAGGACTTCACACACCAATCACACAAGAAGGAAATTAGGGTTCGTCAGAGCGATGCCCAGTGCAACACAGAAAAGGAGCCCACAGGCTACTGCCTCAATCGCCCTTGCTTTCACACTAAGGGTTTTACCCAAGGTGTGGTGCGGCTGCGATTGTGCAGATTTCACTCACTCAGACCGCAGGGACAGGAACCCCTTGGTCGGCCGATCCCCAGAAAGAGACGGCACCCAGACTCAAACACTCCACAGGGAGGACGGATAGACACAGAGACAGGACAGTCCTCAGTCCGGACAAAACACAGAAATAATTACCTGACCAGAATCCTGATGTCAGATCCCGGGATCCCTACCAGAACAGAGTGGGAACCAACAGGTTCGATGGCATAGACTTCACTGTGGTCGTGCGCCTTTCCGTTCTAGTGGAGGACCGTTTGGGCCAAGTGCCCAGGTGCCGGCTGCCACGGTCATCCTACACAAACGGTCAGGAATCACATAGCCCCAGTGAAGACAGTTGCCATCTCGGTGGAACCTCCAAATTGTCAAAGTTAGAATCAGGACTCACAATTTGTCAGACCACTCTGTTTATTAGCGCAGCGCTTCGCCAATAACATTCAGAATATGTGAGTGGCCATGCAAGGCCCAAACAGTCTTATTTATACAGATAAAAGAGAGGGAATTAGACAAAGGGACAAAGAAAGCAAAACAGGAAAATTCACCTGGGGCACAGCATGCATATTCTACTTTCTTACTAACTTTTATCGATCTAAGGCTAATGCTTCACCAATTGCCCTTAAACGGTGCAATTGTTTTATGTTAATGTGTGTATTCCTGACACCTGGTTGCAACATTTCAACAACTTTGCTTAAAGGTACAGACAACATTTCTTTAATCCTTTTTATTTTTACTATAGAATTTATTTTACTTTTACATGGTGTAGTCTAGGTGCTAAGGAGGGTATTCAGTTAAGATAAGGGCTTGTCTACATGGGGAAATTACAGTGGTATAAGATAGGGTGTCTTTGAACTGCTATGATTATACAAGTATGACTCTCTGTGTGGACAT
Source organism: Gopherus flavomarginatus (assembly GCF_025201925.1). Classification (NCBI taxonomy): domain Eukaryota; kingdom Metazoa; phylum Chordata; order Testudines; family Testudinidae; genus Gopherus; species Gopherus flavomarginatus. The sequence continues at coordinate 38,147,066 of NC_066624.1, read as the reverse complement.
ATTTTTTACAGTGTAGTTTATGTCACTTTGGAAGGGATTTAAGCTGAACAAAAAAGCCACTCATATTAGAAGAGGAGTCAGCCTTTTTTAAACCAGCCTGCCTGCCATAATTGATTCTAGAATGTTCTTAATTGGTTCTAGCAGGTTCCTGATTGCTCTAGGGCAGCCCCTGCTCTGGTCTCTCAGGAAACAGAAAATTGTTCCTCCAGTGGCCAGTATATTTGCCTTCTACCAGACTCCTGTATCCCACTGGTCTGGGTCTGTCACACTGGGTTTTCTTTTATCACCCCTTTACCTTCACCCTACACATGCAACTGGAGCTTGCTTGTGCAATGTTCAGAGGAGCAAGAGCAAGCTTTCTCCCTAACTATTAGCTGTTATTTAATTTCTTGCATCAGTACCACTAACATCCCCTGAGCCCCTGAACCCATGTATTTGCCATATATTGCTTGCAGTAGTACTAATGCACCCCAGAACATTTTGCAGAGGGAAAAAGCACTAAAAGGCTTCCTGGAGTGCACCCATGGCCTCTGTAGGCAAGTAAGGGAAGTCAGGTATGTGAGATCGAGGGTTCTGAATTGAGGTGGAACTGGAGTTGGGAGGCAATTCAGTTTGGCAAGAGAGGTCAAGACCCAGATGGTTAAGAGTATTTGGAGGGCTAATGGGGTATGATTATTCTTCACAATCTGATTACTGCTTGATTATTTTCTCTCTTTGATTTTTACATCTAGTGGAGTGGCTTCTGAAACTATGGTATCTGTGTCTATGGAAGAAAGACTCTCAATGTTATGACTTTACCTCAGCAACAGGGTTCATTCCTCTGGTATTGTCCTCCTGTGGCTCTTTAGAATTAACCAAATTAGACCATTTCCAAAGTGACATAAGCTAAACTGGGAAAAGGCAGTCCAGTCCCTTGAGAATAAGAGGGAGCACACTGAGGATTATGTAGGTATAACTATAGCAGTAAAACTATACTGGTGTAATTATGCCTGTGAATTTCCTCATGTAGTCAAGCTCTAATTTTTTTTCTAAGTGACATTCACCTAAACTCACTCTATGATCCATTTACTTCAGGAGAGAAGTAACTTTTGATTGCACAATCAAAGTATATGTAAGCTGAAACACAAACTCTATGCCAAAAGGAGGAGGAAGGGTGGGAACACATTTTTGTTTGTCTTCCACTGCCAGAATAGTTTTGCAACAATGCCTCTTATTACTGCATTGAAGAGAGTGTTTAGGGAGAAAAAAGAAGAAACTGAGCACAGACACACACACACACCAACTCAGAAAGAGATCTGGAATCCATCATTTTGTCCCTAATTGACAGCTAGTTAAAGCCAAATACTCTCTGATCCAGTTACATTTGTAGTTTTTGGATGTCTTTATTGGCCTAAGACCTATAAACACCATCCGGTAATAATTAGAAGCATGTGAACTGGATGAAATTCTGTTTGCGATTAACTTTCAGAAACTTATATTCAGCCAGGATAATGACTCATAGCTCACTAATGGTCTAGCTGCTTGTTCACGTATTCCACAGCATAAAGTAGAGAATTACACCCTTTCTTAAGTAGGTGAGGCATTCCACATTAAAGAGACAGTGGTCTCTGGGTTTTAGCAATCATGAAGGAAAAAAGGCAGAGGAACGGCACTAGGACTGCAATATATAAAACCAAAAAATGTACAGGTGATGAAATATTCCTGTTCAGCAGAATCTGTGGCCCAAAGTCAAAATCTACATTAACACAGAATGTATATGAAAAAGGTCAAATTGGCTCTCAGACACTGGAAAGAAATGGGGGCAGGGTACAAAGCCATGTGATTGTCCGGGTGGATTCTGGCTGAGAGCCACAAGACCCTGTCCTCCACATGCCTCTCAGTGCTCCAATGAGAGACTCTAAGGCCTGGTCCACACTACGCTGTTAAACCGATTTTAACAGCGTTAAATCGATTTAACACTGCACCCGTCCACACTACACTGCTCTTTATATCGATTTAAAGGGCTCTTTAAATCGATTTCTGTACTCCTACAAAACGAGAGGAGTAACGCTAAAATCGATATTACTATATCGATTTAGGGTTAGTGTGGACGCAAATCGACGTTATTGGCCTCATTCTTTTACAGTAGCTACCCACAATGCACCGCTCCAGAAATCGACGCTAGCCTCGGACCACGGACGCACACCACCGAATTAATGTGCCTAGTGTGGACGCGCACAATCGACTTTATAATATCTGTTTTATAAAATCGGTTTTAGCTAATTCGAATTTATCCTGTAGTGTAGACGTACCCTAAGATGTTACTTGCATCATTCACCCTGATGGGGACTGGCCCCGTCAGAGGAGGACACAATGGGTAGACAAGGCTCTTTGGCATATGGGCATCCACCACCTGGGCCTTTAGAAACTGAAGAAATTGCTTCCCATATCTAGTATTTTAAAGGTGAGTGAAAGATTACTTATAATTTTATCTGTCCTTTAAAAAAAAATCCTCACAATAAGCCCCACATCAGGAATACTGTGCATAGCCAGCATCCCATTGTTGTGATACCTTCATACAACATTCTGGCAAAGATCATCTCTGTGATCCTGACCACAGCTTTGGAACACCTGAAGCAAAGTTGACCCACGCAGATTCCATCCCAGATTTTACGCGTGAACCACAGGGAGCATTTTAGTTCAATTAGTCTTATTTCCTTTTAGAAATCACAAAGAGAAACATAATACAACAGCAGCCAAGCTGGGTGCATTCATTAAAGCTGCATATCATTTACCCTGAACATACAGTCTCTGAATAAAATTCAACTGTCATTAATACATGCTTGCAACAATCTGGCGAAACTCCACCGGAGTCCTCAAGTGTGGGTACATTTTGAGGTCTTTGCTTGTGCAAAACAGCCAGGGAAGTCAGAATTTGGCCCTTGGGTAAGTGTGGACTTACACTGGTATAAATGATTTCAGAATGTGCACTGGCAGAACTGAGAGGAGAGTTTAGCCCTTTGTATGAAAGATCCTACTTGCCTGAGAACAGCATGGGAGACTGCTCCTGTTGTCTGTCAGCATGTCCATAAGAAACAGAGGCACTGGAGTGAAGCATCACACTGCTCCTCCACGTGCTATGTACACATATCCACTAGCGCCAGGCCCAGTTAGTGAGAGAGGAAATTCCCCTGGTGGGGTGACCAGACACCAAGTGTGAAAAATTGGGATGGGATGGGGGGGATAAGACGAAACCCCAAATATTGGGACTGTCCCTATAAAATTGGGACATCTGGTCACCCTATCCCCTGATGATTTATTTTTGCCCTGGTAAAAATGAAACCAAACCATGGACATAAAAACCGAATTTCTCCGATAATCAGTCCACATTCTGTTCCGGTCAATTTAAGTATTTTGAGTAGAGAAATGGCTGAGAAATAGAGGTTGAACAATCATTGACAGCCTACACTTTGCAGGATTTGCTCACATCCCTCACTGTTAGGGTGGGATTTTCATAAGTTTTCAACATTAGACTAACTCTGCTCTTCCTGAAATCCATGGTAAAACTTCCACTGACTTCGACGGGAGCAGAATTAGAGTAACACTGAGCACTTCTGAAAATTCTACCCTATGATTCCATCCAGACTGCGGTATTGAGCAGCCAGATGACTGGTGAATGACAGGAAGCAGAGCTTCCCTGACTTTATGTACCATGGGGGAAGGGAAAACATGGTCTCTTCCTTTCTGAGGACAGCCAGAAAGAGAATACTGAATGAGGGCTAAATTCCTCAGTAAAACTGGAGTAAATCAAGAGTTATCCCACAGAAGTGAACAGAGTTACTCAGATATAACAGAGTATATCCTGGCCCCGAGCATGAGCTCCTGTCATAAACAGATGGTTAAGGGTTAATGTTTCTTTTACCTGTAAAGGGTTAAGAAGCTCAGTAAACCTGGCTGACACCTGACCAGAGGACCAATAGGGGGACAAGATACTTTCAAATCTTAGTGAAGGGAAGTCTTTGTTTGTGCTTTTTGTTTGGTTCGTTGTTCGCTCTCGGGACTGAGAGGAACGGGTCATCATTCCAGGTTCTCCAATCTTTCTGAATCAGTCTTTCATGTTTCAAAATAGTAAGTAATAGCCAGGCAAGGCGGACTAGTCTTATGTTTGTTTTCTCAACTGGTAAATGTGTCTTTTTGCTGGAAGGATTTTTACCTCTGTTTGCTGTAACTTTGAATCTCAGGCTATGGGGGAGTCCCTCTAGTCTATATGAATCTGATTACCCTTAAAGCATTTTCCATCCTGATTTTACAGAGATAATTTTTACCTTTTCTTTCTTTAATTAAAAGCTTTCTTTTTAAGAACCTGATTGATTTTTCCTTGTTTTAGAATCCAAGGGATTGAGTCTAAACTCACCAGGGATTGGTTGGTGGGGGAGGCGGGGGGGGATGGTTAATTCCTCTTTGTTTTAAGATCCAAGGAGTTTGGATCTGTGTAGCTTCTCAAGGCAACCCAGGGAGGGGAGGGTCTGGGGGGAGAAAGTAGGAGGTGGTTAATTTCTCCTTGTTTTAAGACCCAGGGGGTTTGGGTCTTGGATTCCCCAGGGAAAGTTTTGGGAGAACAGAAGTGTGCCAGACACAGACTTCTAGTTGGTGGCAGTGTACCAGATTTAAGCTAGTAATTAAGCTTAGAAGGGTCCATGCAGGTCCCCCACATTTGTACGCTAAAGTTCAAAGTGGGGGAAAAAACCTTGACAGCTCCAAAAGAGTATTCTAGGCCCAGGACAGAGCAGAGGCCTCTGAATTGAAGAACTCACCTTGCCTCACCTCATCCTCCCAGCAGTCAGTGTTGAGGAGTAGACAGACTCTCTCCATGTCCTGACATACATAACACTCAGAACTTTTACAGAAACTCATTCTTTTAATATCCATGACATCAGGGACACTGGGCCCCTCTCCTTTTTTCCGTGGCAATTCCATAAAGGATAGTACAACTCCAGGACTGAAGTCCCTTAGCAGGCACAATATGGGGAAGAACTGGTGGCCAGGATACTTTGTCTGGGGGAAGAGGAGAGGTGTGGTGACATTCTCTCTACATCAACCCCCTGTTCCTGTATGGCAGGTGTGTTGCTCATCTGTTCCTTTCCCAGTGGGAGCCCAACCTTCTTCAAGGTCAGTTAACCAGACTGTGCACAGACTGGTTATGTCAGAGTATCCCTGAGTACCACATAACTGAGCCAGAGAAACTGGGGGTTAGTTATTAAGTGTAGCAGCTGGTAGATGTTTAGTTTAAGTTTATAGTAATCTGTATAACATATGCATTTGCTTACAATTGACCAGCCCAGATGTGATACCGTAAAGAGACTGTATGCTATACAAACACCTATTGATTTCCAGGGGGTGCTTATGCAAAGTGAGTTGCATTACATTAACTAACATTCTATCAGCTGTAAAGCAGGCTAACCCCTGGTGCTGCTGTAATTGCCCCCATGGGGATCAGCAGCAGGGTTGTACCCAGCACCATCAGACAGCACTGCAGCACAACCTTCTGCAACTTGAGCTCAAAGAGTCACTCCATCAGCTTGTAGGAGTAGTAGGCTGTAACCCTCTAGTGAAACAATCACTGGAAGAGAACACAATTCAGACCCTCCTTGCATGTTACATAGTCTGAACAGATTATTTATTCTGCCTTCCAAGAGAAATGAGACCATATTATGATGACAGTTGAGGATGAGGAGGGGTAAAAAATGGCTCTGATTTGGAGAATGGATGGGAAAGCAGTGAACTCCTTAATTAAAAGTGAGGGTAGAATACTCTGGTTCCTGGGGGCTGGCATCTCACTAAACTAAACTAAGAAGAAAACATATCCAAAATGGAAGTATATCAGTGTGAGGCAGCATGGTTTAGTGAACAGGGTACTGGCATAGGAGTCCGGAGACTTGGATTTTCTTCCTGGTTATGCAATAATAAGAGTAGATTGTTTTGCAAATGTTTATTTTCAAGCTTCTAATTACAGTGGCTGAGTTCTCTGTCTTGAGAAACAAGCTGAATGGCATACATTCCAATAGATCTTACCAGCTGCCATTTGCTTGTCCCTTTGTTTGTTGTAGACGGAACCCCAAGGGAAGCAGAGGTTCTAATCTAGCAGATGAGGGTTTGGACTGTGCATCAAGAAGTCTGTCTTACAGAGAGAGCTGCTAATAATCTTCTCAGCCCTTTCAGTGATGGAATGTTGCAATGTGTCCCCATTCTGGGAAGCTGCTCTTTTAGCTGAAAAAATACCCTTACACAGGGGTCAGTTAATAGAAGTAATTAAATATATCTCACAACTAAATGCTTTCCCCAAGTGGGCACTATATTTCATCTTGTCATCTTTCCTGGCCCAGTTAGAAGTGGAAATAAAACACAGCACAGAACAGGGGAAAATCTGCAAAACCTTTGATGAATTTGAAGGAATATTACAATGGTATATTCAGATTGGATTTAAGCCCGTAAGCGTGAGTTAAATCACAGGTTTAAACTCTGAGAGTTTAAGGTTTAAACTCTGTTTTAGATCATCCCCATGTCCTAATACTGCCAAGGTTTTAACACAATGGGGTGGGGCATTGGAGAAAGCAGGTTACATATCCCCTCTTGTTTGCTGCATTACTTGGATTTGTCTAATTACAGACTTTCTGCCTTCACTCTAAACACTCTCAGTTTTCTGGGTTTAAGTCACACTCCTTAATGTTGTTTAATGTAGTATTTTTTTATCTGAATTACCATTTTATGGTAGTATTAAACTTGGATTTTGACATGTTAACAGCACTGGGTTATCACATGACAATTCTGCTATTAATATGCATAACCACTGTATTTAGTATATTTCCCCAAAAGGAATTATTTACTCATCCACTGGAGCTATTATAGTCGATCAGGTAAATATATGCAATATTTGGTTTGAGTACTAATTTTGAAAATGCACAGTATTTACCCATTTTAGCTGCCTACTGTGTATATCCATATTGAGACTTTTTTTGAAAGTGCACAAGCGACTGTAAGAGAGTCATCGACTGCCTGCCACACACGCACAGTAAATCTATCCCTTATTAAAGTCCCTGCTCCAATAAAATAAATAATGGTTCATTTACACTTCTATAGCACCTATTGGCTGAGACAGTCAGGTGTATTTCCCTGAACCTTAGTCTGTCCCTCAGCTTCCCCATCGGTAACAGAGATAATACTATCTATCTACCTCACTGGGGAGTTCTGAAGATTCAGTCCATTAACCTCTGACTGTGCCTCTGTGCCCTATGTTAGGGGTTCTCAACCTTTTCCTTTCTGAGCCTCTCCCCCCACCAGTGTCACAACAACATTTCTTCTGCATATAAAAGCCAGGGCTGGCATTAGCGGGTAGCAAGCAGGGCAACTGCCTGGGGCCAACACCACAGGGGTCCCCACAAAGCTAAGTTGCTCAGGTTTTGGCTTCAGCCCCAGGTGGCAGGGCTGGGAGCCCTGGGCTTCAGCCCCACACTGCAAGGCTTCCGCTTTCTGTCCTGGGCCCCAGCAAGTCTAACTCTGGCCCTGCTTGGCGGCCCCTCTGAAACCTGCTTGTGGCCCCCTAGGGGGTCCCAGACCCCTGGTTAAGAACCACTGCCCTATGTTACAAATGGGGATAATACTACCTATCGACCTCACTGGGGAATTTTGACTATCCAGTGTGTTAAATAAAGTGCTTTTAGATTCTCAAATGAAAAGCAGTGGAGAAGGGCAAAATATAATTACCAAGAAGATACTTCAGGTTAATGACACAGGAACGATTTACCTAAATTAGCCTTACAACAAATCAGTGACAGAGGTGTGTGACGGTGCTGCCTGTGGGAGCCACCTGAGGTCACTCAATTAGGGAGAACTGCAAACAAAATAGGACAGACAACCCCCCAAAAGCTGGGGGTTATTCCAATACTTAGATTTACCAAGCCAGCCAAAACAACTTCTATATTACCATACAGGTTACTCAGAAGTCCAAACAACGCAGTTCCCTTAAAGTACCCAGCCTCAGGCCTCCATCCAGACAAACCTGTCAGATATGATGATGATTACTGAAAATCTTATTTCATCATATAAAAGAAAAGGTTCTTCCAATCCCAAAGGATCAGCCACATACCCAGGTCCAATTATAACTTAGATCTTACCCAAAATACATGCTTATGGCCAATTCTTATCAACCAAGCTAAAATTTATTAAAAAAAGAAAAGAGAGAGTTGGTTAAAAGATCAATATGCATACAGACTTGAACTTAATTCTTGAGGCTCTGATAAATAGCAGAGGTGAACTTGTAGTTGCCAAAATTCCTTTTAGAAATAGTCCATAGGTTACAGTCCAATGTCCATATTCAGGGTGACTCCAGTCAATGACTGGGGATCTCAGTCCTTATGGCTTAAGGTTTCCCCTTCTTGAAACCCAAAGCAGATCTGAGATGAAGTAGGATCGTGTCCCAGGGTTCTCACACATTTCCAGCAGCCTTTTGGCTTGAGAAAACAATCGGCTTAACTTTTCTTCTCCTAAACATCCTGGCAATTAACACAGGGTAATTTATCCATTAAACAGTTCAGATACCGGTTACCACAACCTTCAAAGATACATATAAACAATCATACTATTTCACTCAAGTATCATCATAAATGTTAATATTCCTTTTTTGATCTTTGAATTAAAACTATAGCAATAGACAAGACTTGTTTGCTTACATCACGAGACCTGAGCAAACATCTACTCTTCTACCTCTAACAAAGCAGACTTGCATTTCAAAGCTCTATTCATTTACATATCTTCCTAACCAGTCCTTAAGGTTCAGCCATAGGTCAGATCAGTCTGTGAGTTAATTAACTCTTTCTGGCCCTGTCACCTTTCAATGAGATATTATATTACATTCATAACGTCACAAGGTGGGCTTTTAAAAGCCAGATATACACAACACAGAATCCAGCCACTGATCTAATCTAACTTGGACTCTGTAACATTCTGAGTTTCAAAGAAACAGAGTAAAGCACTGTGATTCAGTCCATCCTAGAAGGCAGATGATCTGGAGTTTAAGGAAATCCTAATAATTTGTATCTTTTTGGTCAAGCTTGCACACTGGGAAAGGTGGGATAACTTGGATGCAGGGGTGGAATGAACAGTTTATTAACAGTCATAGCTCATAGTCAATTTGAGACTGCAGACAGCCCTAACATATGCTATCTAACACAAAGCCTCTCAGAAAAAAGGAAGAAGAGTGACTGCTTCAGGGATGTGGTTAACTCCAGGCTGAGAGTTTAGAGGCATAAAAGAAACAAATTAGTAATTATATCTCAGCTATTTTGCAAAGGCATCAGCAGGCACATGAGATTCCGGTAAGAAATTCCTGTTCAGAATAGCTTCATTACTGCATGCATTTATAATGTGCCCATCACCATGATGTCTGGGTGCACCTTTTGAGTTTAGATTAGGAGCAAACAGCATATTCTCAAGAACAAGGATTTAAAATACTCTGTGACCCCAATGGCAGCAGCCAAACTAATTGCCCTAAGAGGACCAGAGATACACATACAGGGGATTCTGAAATATCCATTAGCAGAAAACTGGAACACCGAGGTTTATCATACATCATGGTCTAAGACTGTAGTTTTTTCACAAATTTTTAAGCAGGTCGTAATATGGTTGAATTCTGCCCCCCCGCCATTGCCAGTTCACACATATGATTCCTAATGTCATGCATGTGCTGTGCTATGGGTGGGTCTTTAACATGATTGTTAGGCTGTGCCAGGCTTTTAACACATTTCTTCTGTTGCTATGGATGCATTTGTGTGACCTGGCTGTATCTGTGTGACTGAGATAAGCCAGTTGTGCCCCTGCTATTCAAGGGCGATGACATATCAAAGTGCATTGTGCCAGATAAAAAAGGACCCCCAGCCCTCTGATAACAGCAGTAAAGTAGCAGGGGATAGCTGCCCAGATTTTCCCAGAATGCACTGACACAAATTTAGCTGTGCTACATATTTATTGTGAGCTGGTCAGCAAGGCCAACACATGGATGTGCTGGGAAAAATGGTATGTGCCCATGCCAATCACGTTAAGTGTTACTGTGTCAGATAAGTATGTCAGCAAGGGCGTCTCCAGGCCCCAGCACGCCAAGCGCGTGCTTGGGGCAGCATGCCGTGGGGGGCGCTCTGCCAGTCGCCAAGAGGGCGGCAGGCAGGGTACCTTCGGCGGCTTGCCTGCGGAGGGTCCTCTGGTCTCGCGGCTCCGGTGGACCTCCCGCAGGCATGCCTGCGGAGGGTCCATTGGAGCCGCGGGACCGGCAACTGGCAGAGCACCCTTTGCGGCATGCTGCCGTGCTTGGGGCGGCGAAATGTCTAGAGCCGCCCCTGTGTGTCAGAGCCTTCTTACACTGAACATGGTTCTAGCTGTAGTGTAGGCAAAGCTTTAAAACAGCTAGGCTCAGACATACATCAGGCACGAGTAAGTTCCGGAGGCAAGGGCCTGCCACTGAGCACGTCCTGCCCCTCAGCAACAACTTCATTATCTCATCCTCACTGGACTATTTCAAGCATTCAACATGTTATCCATAACAGCACAGTTCACACAGAATCAGTGGAGGAGGGAGAAAAGAGGGTTAGAAAGAACTTTCAGCTTAAGGGAGTGAAAAAGCAGGCTGTCCTGAGCTCTTCATCTACTCCCCTACATTTAATAAGGGCAAAACCATTTATCTTCCCTCACATAAATTGAGCAGATACTGTCTCTCTCCTCAGGGCACTGAAACCCACAAGGGAAGGCTAGATTAGGCCTGTAGGACTGATGCAACCTCATGTGATGCATTACTTCATGGAGCAGTAAGTTAGCAACATGTTTTGTCTCAAAATATTTTCTATACGGTTTGTCTCACACAAACACCACACAAAACACGTAACTGCAGAGAGATTTGTGCTGATATTTCTGTGCTGTCGCCTCTTTAGTTGTAAGCACTGTGTCAGACATTTCACAAATGGGACCCCTTCCTGCAAACATGCACTATGGCTGAATGTTAAGGATTGACAGGATATTGGCAAAAGGGATAATACAGCACAGGACAAGATGTGCAACAGCATTTAATATATAGAAACAGATTCTTTTTATTTGAATGCTAGTTAAGTTCCTTTATTTTTTTCTTTGCCACCTCACTGCTTGCTATCATTCCTCATTTGGAGGACAGCCCTGTACTAGTTTCCAAACAGAGAGCATATTGTTCTATATGTTCTATGGTTCCTGAATCACACTAATTTGTATTATTACATTTTTAATTTAGTGATTGATATGTTGGCTTTGAAAACTGACTGTCAGAATAATTCATATAGCAATAAAAAAGTGCATGGCAGTTTTATTAATGCACCCTTAAAGAATAATGAAACCTTCAGCCTTGCTCTAATGAATTCTGGTGAAACATTTATGAATGACGCTCTTCATATGTGTCTGTTCCTCAGTTGGTGAAGGAGAAGGAAAATCAGACCAAAAAAAAAAAAAAAAGGGCCCAAATCCCAAATGATAAACTGGAAGCATTTTCTAAACTAATCCTCAGCTATTAAGTTCTCATATGAGAAATGTCAGCTTCAAACTTCCACTCCCCGCCCCAACCCCACGACCACATAGTGCATGAACAGTAAGGTATTTTCTTTCTTTTTAACACACACAGGCAGAGTTACTTCAGGTTTTCTACATTCAAAGAGCAACATTTTTGCTTGGCTTCTAATGCTGTAAGAGCAATATGTATGGACACAGAACCTAAACTCTAAGCCCTAATTCAGGCACATTCTAGTTGTCTTCAATGGGTGCTTTTCCTAAGAAAGAAATTTTGCCTCTACTCCACATTCATGAGCACCACAGAGCCCATAAAACAGTGGAAATAGCATAGTTCATCTGAAAGGGAGATTTTCAGGACCCACGTGCAAGGAATGCACATATTCTGTTCTCTGCAGAATAAAGCTCCGTGAGACCCCCTGCATGGGGTATCCAAGGAGCTTTCATGGAAGGAGCATGTACGGGCCAGGGAGAGTCAAGGAATGAAGTGGGTTATGTTTGCCACTATGTAGGACATTCTGTCATTCCTTGCCATGAAGGATGATATAGCACAGTGCTGAGGCTGCAGCTATGGTCACCCCACAGCTGCTGTGCTAAATATGGGATGAAGAAAGAAACCCCTGGATCTCCCCAGTGCTCACCTGACATATTATGTCCAGGCACCATGGTTTGGACAGTACACCTCTTTCCCAAGAATGGCCCCTAATTTAATGAGACATAACTGAAGCCATTAATCATTTTGCTCAAAATTCTCCAAAACAAAATTTGTGCATTTCTCACCGCTATTGCTGACTAACTCAGCTGGGACATTCTGGGCTCTGAGTGTAACCTGCTATGTGGTTCTGAGGAAGTCACTTTACTTTCTGTCTTAGTGTCTCCACCTATATGATGGAGATAATATTCACACACTCAATGTCTCAAAATGTAGAGCTGGATTGAAATCAAAATTTTCATCCTGTGGTAAATTCAGACATGTCAATATTTGTTTTTGTCCTGAAAAACTGAAATATCAAATTTTGTCACAGAACAAAAAGCGCTAAAAAATTTTGATACAGAAACCTGAAATGTTTCATTTCAGCATTTTCAATCAAAACAAAACATTTAGACATTATCAGACCAAAAAGTTTTTTTTGGTTTGTTGAACTGACTTTGTTTCAAGTCAGATCAACATGAAAGTGCATTTCCAGTTGTGGTGCATTGCTTTACAGGAGTTGTAGTTTGGGATGCATGATGCCCCCATTCTCTCCTGTGGCCCATGCATACTGGCTGGACTACATCTCCCAGGATGGACCTGCAGCCATTAATTATGATGATGATTTATTTGTATTACTGTAGCACCTAGAAGCCTTAGTTATAGGCCAGAACCCCATTCTACAAGGTGCTCTATATGATTCCCATGATGCACGTAAAAGGGTTCGATCGGGGCTCGTCCCTCCCCGGGGTGGCAGGGAACCATACTGCCTCGCTACGTCCGTTCAGTTGGGTCGGGGAACTAGTCAGGCCGTGGGGTCTCACGCCACGGCAGGGATAGAGGCACAACAAAGGCACAGTTGGCGGGCAGTAGCGAGTTCCATGCTCCGGTCCTCAGACAGGAGCTGAGCAGCTGCTATCTAACAAACAGGCCCAGGCCCTGGGTCAGGGTGGGGCAGCAAAGAGTCAGTGGTTCAGGCCCTCAGGCAGGGGCTGAGCAAACCATTAAGCAACAGGCCCAGGCCCTGGTTCTGAAGGGCCTGGGAGAGGGGGAGACTACCACTCACAAGTTGGGTGACAGGGGGGATGCAGGCCCACCCACTCCACTGTGTAGGGTGACCAGACAGCAAATGTGAAAAATTGGGATGGGGGGTGGGGTAATAGGAGCCTATATAAGAAAAAGAATAAAAAATCGGGACTGTCCCTATAAAATCGGGACATCTGGTCACCCTACCACTGCGTCCCAGCCCGAGGCCCTAGCAGCGGCAGAAGACCCGCTGCTGCGTCAGTGGGGATCCTGGCTGCAACACACTGACATAGGCTCTGGCAGTGCTGCAGCCAGACTAGTGTCGGCTGACCTGGGCTACTTCCTGACTGCCCCTCTAGAGGTACCTGCGTCTGGATGATGTCCTCCAAGGGGTCAAGCACCATGGGTTCCTCAGGGTAACTGGCAAGCGGTAGGTTTGACACCTTCTCTGGGTAACTTGCGAGGGGCAGGCTTGACTGCTTCTCTGGGTTCTGGTCAGCATCAGGCATCGGCTGATCTGGTCTGGCCAGTCCTCGGGTCAGCTGCTAATTGCCGGGGTCTCCCAACCGGGAGCTAGGGCACAGGCGTCTGGTGTCTCCAGTGGCTGCGTCTCTAATGAGCCCTGGGGTTGGGCTTTTATACTTCCTTTCCTGCACCTTGACCTCTACGGGGTGGCTGCAGGGTTCACTGGCTCCTCCCACTTTGGTGTCTGGAGAGGCTCGTCCCTCCCTGGGGCGGTGGGGAACCAGACCGCCTCACTACACCCCACCCTTAAATCTGGCTCCACTCGTCAGGGCCAGACCCTTCCATACTTCCCAGGCAGGACAGAAAATCTGCATTCGCGTGTTCATTCCCTCCCCTATGGCGAAAGCATAGGGTTGTAGTGCCAGGTACCAGCACATTATCTTCATATTATTATCTTTCATTCTGGCCAGCCACTGGAGTGAGGCATGGTCAGTGACCAATGTGAATGGGGCTCTGAGGATGTAATAACGTGAGGCATCAGAAGCCCACTTTACCACAAGGGCGTCCTTCTCTACTACCACATAATTCTTCTCCTGTGGGAATAATTTCTGGATAATGTATAAGACCGTGTGTTCTTCTCCATCCAGCTCCTGGGACAAGACAGCCCCAAATCCTACCTCCGAGTTATCTGTCTGGACGATGAACTCTCAGTCGAAATCTGGGCTATAAAGGACTAGTTCGCGGCAGAGACTCTCTTTGAGTGTCTGAAAAGCGTCTTCGCACTCCTGGGTCCAAATTACCTGCTGGGGGCTGTCCTTGGTCAAAAGCCCAGTCAAGGGGGCTGTGATCGATGTGAATCGGGGAATAAACTGCTGGGAGTAGCCGGCAAGACCCAGGAACTGGCGCACTTGGTGCTTCATTGTGGACAGTGGGCAGGTCACCAGGGCCTGAACTTTTCCCACAAAGGGCTTCACTTGTCCTCTCCCGATGGTATACCCAAGATAGGTAGTCTCTTGCCATCCAATGTGGCATTTTTTTGCATTAGACGTCAACCCCGCTGCCCGCAGCTACCTCCAGGCCGCAGCTACCCACTCTAGGTGGTCCTCCCAATGGCGGTTGTAAACAACCACATCATCGAGGTAGCCTGCTGCATAGTCTCAGTGGGGTTGGAGGAGGTGGTCCATCAGCCGTTGAAATGTTGCTGGGACCCCATGGAGGCCAAACAGCATCTGAGTAAACCGATACAGGCCTATGGGGGTGGCAAATTCAGTCTTCTCCTTGAAGGTGGGTCAAGGGGGATCTGCCAGTATCCTTTGCTCAGATCAAGGGTGGTGATGAAGCGGGCCTCTCCTACCCAGCCCAGCAGTTCATCTACCTGGGGCATCAGATACGCATCCAATTTTGAAATGGCATTGACGCATCGGAAGTTGATGCAGAATCGTTGCGTGCCATCGGGCTTGGGTACCAGCACTACCGGGCTGTGCCATTCACTCTGCGATGGTTCGATGACTCCTGAGTCCATCATGGCCTCTACTTCCTCTTCAACGACTTTCCACATGTGGTGAGGCAAAGGCATGATCGAGTCCCAGAACACCACCCCAGGCTCTGTCTGAATGGTATGCTGACCTACGGTCATGTATCCCAGTTGAACAATGAAGGTTCATGGGAACACCTGCAGGATGCACTGGGTCTGCTGGCATTGCTCTTCAGTAAGGGTCTCCCTGAGCTGGTGTCCCACGAGGTCCTCTGTTAGGGACACATGGGGGCCCAGTTCAGGCTCTGGCGGATAAGGGTTAATTAACAGACCTTCTCGCTCCTGCCAGAGTTTTAGGAGGTTGATGTGATACCATTGAGTTTTCTTGTGCTGGTCAGGCTGGTTGATCTCATAAGTGATGGGCCCAACTTTTCAGGCCACCTCATAAGGCCCTTGCCAATGGGCCAGCATCTTTGACTTGCTTAAGGGCAGGAGGAATAGAAGTCGATCATTGGGTTGGAAGTCGCAGGTCCGTGCTTCCCGGTTGTAGGTCTGGGACTGAGCTTCTTGTGTGGCCTTAAAATTTTCCTGAGCCAGGGCCCTGGCCTGAATGAGGCCCTGGGCTGGCAATGGGACTTGCTCCCAGGTTTCACGCATTAGGTCTAGCAGCCCCCATGGGCAGTGACCATATAGCAGCTCAAGGGGAAAACTTTGTAGAGGACCGTGGCACCTCCTGGATCGCCAGGAGCAGGGACGGGAGTAGCTGGTCCCATTGGCAGCGTCGTTCTGGGGGGGAACTTGTGAAACATGTCCTTCAGGGTACAGTTAAACCGTTCAACCAAGCTGTTGGTTTGTGGATGGTAGATCGAGGTGCACAATTGCTTGATCCCCAGGAGCTCACCCACCTGTCGCAGCAGCTGGGAAGTAAAGTTGGTACCCTGGTCTGTGAGAATCTCCCGGGGCAGGCCTACATGAGTGAAGACCTTCACAAGCTCACTCATGATGGTTCAGGAAGTGATGCTCTGGAGTGGTACTGCCTCTGGGAAATGGGTAGCATAATCTATCATGATCAATACATACTGAAATCTGGGAGGGGACCCACCAGGTCCATGGCCATGCGCTCAAATGGCGTTTCAGTTGTGGGCATGGGGACCAGTGGGGCTTTGGGTGTCTGCAGGGGGAAGTTAGCTGGCATTCTGGACAGGACTTACAGTAGTTCTTCACATCCTGATACATGCCGGGCCAGAAGAAGCATGTCAGTATCCGGGCTACAGTCTTCTCATGGCCCAAGTGTCCAGCTGCAGGGATGTTGTGGGTGAGTTTTATTACCACTCGCCGGTGACATCAGGGCACGAGTAGTTGGGTCTGGGTTTCTCCGTGCAGAAGTCCCATTGTACCTGATAGAGATGATCCTGACACAGCTCAAAGTGTGGCCACTGCATCGCCCGATGCAGGTCAGTTACAGCCCCATCAACCATGGCCAGATGCTCGTAAGTGTGACTGAGGGTGGAGTCTACCTTTTGGTCACGGCAAAAGTTGGTGTGAATCAGGGGTTCAGCAGCAGCTCCTGGAGGGGAGTCCTCAGGTTCTTCTCCCTGTCCGTTGGGGTCTGGTGCCTCCCTCGCTTCTGACTGGGTCTCAGGGAGGCCTCTTTCAGTATTGAGGTGATCGTGGGACTCTCCTCAGTGTTTGAGCGGAGTACTTCTGGGAAGTCTGGCCAATCCCACCCCAGGATCATCAGGTACGCAATTCAAGGGGCCAGGCCGACCACCATCGGCCGCGTGACCGGATCGAACCACAAAATCCTCCATGGGGCCCGGAACCGTAATCCCGACCTGTTGAGGTCCTGGTTCAACAAGCCCCAGCACCTCGACCAGTTACCCAAGAGATCAACTGAAGTCCTCCCAGGGACCCAGTGGGAACACTGCCCCATCCTGGGTGCTTGGACCTCAGACCTTGTTTTTCCTGTGGGAAATATAGCCATTTATGGTGGGACTGCACCGATATGGATTGCAGCTTCGGCCAGGTCTGCACGGGAGAAGCCCACAGGCCGCCAAGATTACGGTGCCAGTGGTTGTTGGGGATTGCCCAACCTTGGCCCTAATTGATTCAGGCTGCAGCCAGATGCTGGTCAAAGCCTAGGCCTCATGGCTGACCCATGCCTGGGGACGATCCATCTACAGTGCATTCATGGTGACGTACAACCCTACCCCAGTGCCCAAGTCCGGCTGACTATGGATGGGGTAGGAGAACAATTTATCACCTTTCTCTGTGTACTTGAAAACTGTTATCATGACCTCCTTTCAGTATTTTCTCTAGACTAAACAAACCCAAGTTTTTTTTTCAATCTTTCCTCATAGGTCAAGTTTTCTAGACCTTTACTCATGCCTTTTGCTCTCCTCTGGACTTTCTCCAATTTGTCCACATCTTTCCCAAAGTAGGGTGCACAGAATTAGGCAAAGAACTCCAGCTGAGGTCTTATCAGTGCTGGGTATAGTGGAAGTATTACTTCTCCTGTCTTGCTTACAACACCTTTGCTAATAGATCCCAGAATGTTTGCTTTTTTTGTAACAGAATTACATTGTTGACTCATACGTAGTTTGTGATCCACTATAACTTCCAGATCCTTTTCTGCAGTATTGCTTCTTGGGGCTAGTCTACACTGGGGGGTGAGGATGGGGGTAAGGGAAGGGAGAATCGATCTAAGATACGCAACTTCAGCTACGCTATTCACATAGCTGAAGTCAAAGTATCTTAGTTTGACTTACCTGGCCATCCTCACAGCAGCGAGTTGACTGCCACGGCTTCCCCGTCGATGCTGCTTACTCCTTCTGCTGAGGTGGAGTATGGGCATCGATTCGCTGATCAATTTATTGCATCCAGACAAGATACAATAAATCAATCCCCGATAGATCGATTACTACCCACCAATCCGGCAGTTAGTATAGACGTACCCTTAGGCAGCCATTACCGATTTTGAATTTGTGTTATTGATTATTCCTGAAGTATAGTATTTTGCATTTGTCCTTACTGAATTTCATCCTACTTATTTCAGACCATTTCTCCAGTTTGTCAAGATCGTTTTGAATTCTAATCCTGTCCTCTAAAGTTCTTGCAGCCCCTCCAAACTTGGTATTGTCTGTAAACTTGATAAATATACTCTTTATGCCAGTAGTTTTCAACCTGTGGTCCACGGATCTTTGGGGGTCGCAGACCATGTCTAAAGGGTCCACGAAAAGTTGTAATTACCATAGAACAGTAGTTTTCAACTTGTGGTCTGTGGACTGCTGGGGGTCCACAGATTATGTCTAAGATTTTCAAAGGGGCCCAGACCTCCATTTGAAATTTTTTAGGGGTCTGAAATGAAAAAAGGTTGTAAACTACTGCTCTATGCCATTATCCAAATTATTTATGAAGATATTAAATAGAATCGTACCCAGTACACATCCCTGTGGTCCACAAGTCTTTGAATCCAAAAGTCTTTGAAAACTCAACATCCCATGTATTATTTTTAAACAAACAAACATTATGGACACCAAAGCTACATCTACACCTGTAGCTTCAAGTGTAGCATCAGGTGTGATTCCCAGCTCAAGTAAACATACTCATAACTTTTATTAAGTTTGTGTGCTAAAAATAGTAGTATGGCCTGTGGTGAGCAGTGACGTGGGCTACGCTCCCTGAGTAAAAACCCACCTGGATCCTATGAGAAGGCTAGCCCATATTGCCACTCACCTCTACCGATGCTACCATAGCTACACTACTATTTTTAGCACTCTAGCTCAATGAGAGCAAATGCAGGCATGTCTACTTAAGCTGGGAATCACACCTCTAGCTTCACGTGTAGATGTAGTCTAACAATTGTCCGACTCATTTAATGACAAGCAGAGAGTGATGTTCTCATTCTGTTGTTCCTGGCCACTAAAAGAGAGGAAAACTGAACTGAGGCATTAAATTAAATCATCCAGTGATTACATTAAAGAAAATGATGGTCTTGTTATGGAAACCACTAAAACAAAAATTGCTATGTAAATACAACCACATCATTATAATAGCGAAAAAAGAACCCAATGTAACATTAGTATGTTATGCAACTTAAGAAATAAACATTTTACTGCTTTCCTTGGCTATGTTTGCAAATTGCTTTAAATACAAAGAAAAAAATAAGAGTAATGTAAACTAAAAAGAAAGATGTGACAAAACATGGAAGAAGATAGGCATTTTCAAAAGTGATTATTGATTTAGTGTTACCAACATGAGACATTGTAAGGAGGCCTGACTTTCAGAGGGTGGGGCCCAGCACTTGCGGAAAATCTGACCTGTTTAAGGTGCCTCAGGTTGAGCACCCAAAATCGTTAGCCATGTTTGAAAATTTACAACAGGAGGCATTAAATTAATGACAAAACTGCCACTGACTTCAATGAGAGAAGGATTTGGCCCTGAAAATGGGAAAGTGATTTCACAGGAAGATAATAAAACAGATGCTGGGGCCACACTTTAGCCAAAGATAACCAGTTTCAATGCAAACAAAGACCACTCAAATTTCTCCAAAAAAATAACTGATTCCAGAAAGCCTTACATATTCTGGACCAGATCCTCAGCTGTGGATAAAGAATGATAAGAAGAGCTCAGAAAAATGGGGTTCAACAATGACATTAAGATACATTTGTGTTCCCTTAGTTTGCTCGCATTTACACTAGCTGTCAATGACTATTCTGGCTCTTCACTACTGGAGGATCCCACTACAATAAGATAAGTCTATCATGGGTAGCTCTGTAGGCTTTTTGGCTCACTACTGCACAGGATCAAATCCAGAAAAGCTATTTTCCTCCTTTTAAGACTGTGTAAATATACATGAAGAAAAAAAAGGCCATATATCTATATGTAAATGCATGCCATGTAAGGTTAAAGATCTGGAGTAGGGACCAGATCCCACAAGATGATGAATTCCTCCTGATATTACTGGGACTTATGGGCATTGGCTGCTTTGCAGGATAGGGGCCCCTTGTGCAAAATTTCAATGGAAAATCTACATTGCATTTTCTCAAAATTATTTAGCACAGGTATTTGTATAATTGTGATATGTCATTTTAATCACAGATTCATAGAAATGTAGGGCTAGAAATGACCACAAGGGGTCATCTAGTCCAGCTCCCTTCACTGAGGCAGATCATCCCTGATAAGGTGTTTTTCCAACCTGTTCTTAAAAATCTCCAGTGATTAGGACTGCACAGCCTCCCTTGGAAGCCTGTTCCAGTGCTTTACTATCCTTATAGTTAGACATTTTTTCCTGAGATCTAACCTAAACCTCCCTTGCTGCAGATTAAGACCATTACTTCTTGTTCTTCCTTCAGAGGACCTGGAGAACAATTGCTCAAAGTCCTCTTTATAACAGCCCTTAACATAGTTGAGGACTGTTATCAGGTCCCCCCTCAGTCGTCTTTTCTCAAGACTAAAGTTGACTAGTTTTAACCTTTCTTCATAGGTCGAGTTTTCTAAACCTTTTATCATGTTTGCTGCTTTCCTCTGGACTTTCTCCAATTTATCTACAGCTTTCCTAAAGTATGGGGCCCATCATAATGCATCACAATTGCAGAAATACTTGGCTTAAATGCATTGTACTCCTGCCAGCTTAGAAGCATAGGAGGCAAGTGGGGCAGTCGGTGAGGTCTTGCTGGCTCTTACAGTCTTTTGGAGACATTTCAGGCAGGGAGCTGTACACAAGTGCAACAAGGACCTGATCCAAAGCCCAGTGCAGTCAACTGAAAGATTCCCATTGACCTCAGTGGGACTTGGTGCAGGCCCTAAGGCTTTGCAAATGTTGTGGTACAAATTCACACAGAACAATGCCCATTTTTCAGGGGATAGCACTATAACTAACACCAAGCTGAGTGACCTTTAAGAGTCACACATCCACCTGCAGGGTGGATGAATAGCTGTCATGAAAAATATATGGGAATGCCACTTGACACAAACTGCTAGAAATTATTCTTATATTGTACATTTTCCTTTTTATATTACAGTGTATTAGACTTGATATTTCTACTTTAGTGCAATGAAGAAGAGGTACAATAGGTGCCACAGCTTTAACACCACACAGAAATTTCAGCTGGAAATTAGGTGGTTTTTAACCATTAAAAGTTGTGAGCTTCTAAAACAGCTTTCCAGTAGGAGTAGTGGGGGAAAGAAACCGAACCTGTTTTAAGATGGCATTTGATAATTATATGATGGAGATTATATGAGAATAGAAATGGATGTACAACCCTGAAAGTATAAGAGACTCTCAGGAAATTTCATGCCTTTGAGGAGCACAAACAAAAGAGAAAAAACAGTTCCAAATATCTAGGATTGTTTTGCAACACCATGAAGCTGAATTGTTTTAACAATAACAGGATCTGTATACCTTAGGAGCCTCTCTGGGCCTATGCTTTTCAGCTTGTAAAACTTTTTGTGAACATGCAAGTTTAAGGCTGTCAAGTCCCTCCCCCCACCCCCTCGCCATCCCCACACCCGCTTTTCAAAGATTGCATGGGTGGATTTACAGTGACAAGTTATAATAGGGAGTATCATTTTGTAAACTTGGGAAAGCTGCAAGGGGGAATAAATCAAGGGGGAGACTTTCTTTCTGTTACATTTACTTTTGTGGTATGGGGCATGGGGGAACAGAATAAATAAAATCATACAAACAAGGCTGAACTAGAAGAACATGAAATATGAATATCTCTTTCTTCTGCTCCATTCTCACTCCACCTACAGCTTTTTCTTTCAGGAAAAACAAACAGTCTTCTAAAAACCTAAGAATATTTCTGGTTTTTCCTAGTTAAGTTAACTGACACTATTATGAAAAGTAAGAAATAACTGTTGAAATAATAAACAAAGCCAGTTAAATCCCCTACAGCCAAACCTGTTCTATACAGGGAATTTGCTGTTATTATGCCAGGCGAGCAGAATAAATAATTTTAAAAAATAATTAAAAATGTTGATAATTAACAGTCCCAAAGCACAGTACACTCTCCAGATAACAGGCTTCTTTTTTTCCAAAGTGCAAGTCCCAATGTCCAAGGCAAGAAAGACTAGAAATTCAAAGCACAGGACATTTATTGTATTTGATAGGAGAACAGGCCTGAGCATGGCAAATCTCATAGTCAAACAGAGCTCTGTGGAATCATCAAAATGCTACAGCAACACTTAATTCAGAAAAGTGACTTTGCAGAAACGGCACCATCTTATGAACAGACATACTCCCTGTGTATATTCAGAGACAAAGCCATATCTGCTTAGTTTAGAGACACAAGTAAGTGTTCTACTTTTGGTTCCTCTTATCTCTGAAAAGACAATACATTTAGGGGAGAGGGAACTGGACTCCACTCTCATCAACAGAATAATTAACTAAGATATGGAGCGGGTGGAAGTTCTCCATGAACATTTTTATCATTTTCAACCAGCTCATGATTCAATGTAGGGCCAAAATCTGCTGATGTGACATATGCAACCCTAATGTCATCAAGGCACAATCAAATGCAGCCACCTCTGGGGTGGTATATGGTAACTGTTTTGCACCAATATCACCATATAGTAGTGTTTAGGAAGGAAAGTGATTACTTCTCTAATTGAAACTTCAGGGGAATTTGGTAGGTAAAATATAATCAGGGGATTTGGCCATGATTATGGGGTTAATACGGCAACTGTTTTTAAAAGTTCATGGGACCTTTTGGTGCTAAAAGTCAATTCAGGCAACAGGAATGGCTGGTACTCAACACAGCTTGGGCTCGGGTCTGTAAGGCCAGATGTTTAAGTGCTCAGAATCCACAACTGGGGCTGGATTTTCCTTTACCTCAGTGGTCAAGTGGACCTTGATTTTATATCTGATTCTTAGGGTACGTCTACACTACGGGATTATTCCGATTTTACATAAACCGGTTTTATAAAACAGACTGTATAAAGTCGAGTGCACGCAGCCACACTAAGCACATTAATTCGGCGGTGTGCGTCCATGGTCCGAGGCTAGCGTCAATTTCCATAGCTATCCCATAGTTCCCGCAGTCTCCCTCGCCCCTTAGAATTCTGGGTTGAGAGCCCAGTGGCTGATGGGGCAAAAATCATTGTCGCGGGTGGTTCTGGGTAAATGTCGTCAGTCATTCCTTCCTCTGGAAAAGCAACGGCAGACAATCATTTCGCGTCCTTTTCCTCTGGATTGCCCTGGCAGACGCCATAGCACGGCAACCATGGAGCCCGTTCAGCTTTTTTTTTTTTTTTTTTTTTTTTTTTTTTACAGTCACCGTATGTGTACTGGATGCCGCAGACAGAGGCAATACTCCAGCACTACACAGCAGCGTTCATTTGCTTTTGCATGATAGCAGAGATGGTTACCAGTTGTTCTGTACCGTCTGCTGCCAGTGTAATTTGGCAATGAGATGATGGTTATCTGTCCTTCTGTGCTGTCTGCTGCTATCCTGGGTCCCCCGGCTGAGATCGGCCGGGGGCGCAAAAGCAAAACTGGGAATGACACCCCGAGTCAATCCCTCCTTTATGGTTTCTAAAAATAGAGTTAGTCTTGCCAAGAATATGGGGCAAATGTACTAGAAAAGCAGTGTATCAGAGAGCACAGCTGCTCCATGTCAGATCCCGCAGAAATGATGAGCTACATGCCATTCACGGGGGGTGCCCCTGCAACAACCCCACCCGTTGCTTCCCTCCTCCCCCAACCTTCCTGGGCTACCGTGGCAGTGTCCCCCCCATTTGTGTCATGAAGTAATAAAGAATGCAGGAATAAGAAACACTGAGTTTTTAGTGACATAAAATGAGGGGGAGGCAGCCTCCTGGTGCTATGATAGTCCAGGCAGGACATTAAACAGTGTGGGGAGAGGAGCCCAGCATCCCACTGCTATGATAGTCCAGGCAGTACAGAATCTTTTCTTTTCACATGAAAGGGAGGGGGCTGATTGAAGCTCAGACCCCAGTTGCTATGATGAAGACGGTTACCAGCCGTTCTGTACCATCTACTGGGAATGACCGGGAGTCATTCCTATTTTCACCCAGGCGCCCCCGGCCAGCCTCACCTGAAGCCAGTCAGGAGCACTCATGGGGTTGATAAGAAGGACAGTTACCAGTCCTACTGCACCATCTGCCACCGGGGAGGGGAGAGGAGCGGATACTTCTCTTCACTGCCGCAGCATCGCGTCTACCAGCAGCATTCATAGGGTGACATTGAAAGAAGTCAAGAAATGATTTCTTTCCCTTTTCTTTCACGTGGCGGGGGGGAGTAAATTGACGAGCTATTCCCTGAACCACGCCGGACAATGTGTTTGAACCTACAGGCATTGGGAGCTCAGCCAAGAATGCAAATACTTTTCGGAGACTGCTGGGGACTGTGGGATAGCTGGAGTCCTCAGTACCCCCTCCCTCCCTCCATGAGTGTCCATTTGAGTCTCTGGCTTCCCGTTACGCTTGCCACGCAGCACTGTGTAGCCTGTAGATTTTTTTTTCAAACGCTTTGGCATTTTGTCTTCTGTAATGGAGCTTTGATAGAACAGATTTGTCTCCCCATACAGCAATCAGATTCAGTATCTCCTGTACGGTCCATGCTGGAGCTCTTTTTGGATTTGGGACTGCATTGCCACCTATGCTGATCAGAGTTCCACACTGGGCAAACAGGAAATGAAAATCAAAATTTTACGGGGCTTTTTCTGTTTACCTGGCCACTGCATCCGAGCTGAGATTGCTGTCCAGAGCGGTCACAGTGGTGCACTGTGGGATACCGCCCAGAGGCCAATACTGTCGATTTGCGGCCACACTAACCCTAATCTGATATGATAATACCGATTTTAGCACTACTCCTCTTGTCGGGGAGGAGTACAGAAACAGATTTAAAGAGCCCTTTATATCGATATAAAGGGCCTCATAGTGTGGACGGGTACAGCGTTAAATCGGTTTAACGCTGCTAAAATCGGTTTAAACGCATAGTGTAGACCAGGCCTTACACAGCTCCTTATTCCTCCCTCACTCAGGGCAGAAATGTCAATGGAAGTGGAAGTTTAGCTTACATAAAAACTTATGATCTGGACCATGCAGGTTAAGTTATTCTACAATAATTGATTTATGGCAATTTCATAGCCTGGCTTGCTACCTTTTAGAAGCCTGCTACATTTCAACACAGAGGCAAGAAAATACAGATCACCACAGAATCTGGGACTTCATTATTGCTTCTTGTTTTTTTAAACTAGTAATCTCAGAAATATTCAAAAAGTGTATGTATATCCAATGACAAAGCTTTTGCTTTAGTGCAGCATCAGTGCTTACTGGAGCTTTAGTGCCTGGACTCAGGCATTCAGCTAGACTCTGTGCAGCACTGAAGCAGAAGACTTTTCCATGTGAGATGACTGATGAGAAAAGATTTTTTTAAAAAATTCTTATCAGTGCAATAAATATTCACTATAAATAATCTCAGTGGTCCTCTCTTTATTCAGCATTTCAGCAGGTTTTCTTGGTTTTCACTTGATTCTTCTCAGAACCTTTTTATTTCTTTTTAACCAGTTTTTAAAGCCTGAAGATTTCCAGGGCCCTATTATATCTTTTTTAGTGAACACTTACTAGATCCCTTAGGAGTCTCAATTTTTCCTCTCCTCTCCTCCAAACCTCCATTACAGGCACTACATTTCCGCCCAAGATTTCAACAGCATTGTCAATTGCAACTGTCTGTGTTGTTTCTTAACTGACCAGAGAGGTGGCTTTTCAGCAACCTTCCTCCCAGGAACTGAACATGCTGTCTCTGAATCATTTACAGCAGCAGTGACCTGAGTTGGAAACTGGATCATAGGAATCAAAGTGAGGTCTCTCTCTCTGACAGTGCAGGGCACTGTGACAAGTCTGGCTGTTAAGAGTTAAATTCTCTCTTCTTACACCAATTTCTTCCCATATTTCAGTGGGGCAGCATGGTGATGGGTGTACATGAAAGTAGAATGTGTTCCTTTGTAATTTTTATATAACTAAGCATTTGAAGCCCAGCAGTTATGAGAAGATGATTCTAGGTCACAGCCCACTTTTACTTGTGACTGAATCAACATAAAATTTGAAGAGAAACTACTGGTGAGCCTAAATGACCTGGGAATGTATTGTAGCAAGCAATCTTTGAGAAGGAGCAAATAACTTTGTAAACAGCAAGGCTGTCCCAAGGAGAAGACCAAACTGGGAACCGCCATGAATTACTGAAGTCTCTGGCCCACTTGCCTCATGTATGTCTCAATCTGGACTGCACTGATGCCCTGTAATGCTCTTAACAGAAAAGAACCTTCTTCCCAACGCACATTCTTCACCAACATAGGTCATACATGTATCTTGGCCACTGTAATAAGACATCCATTCCAATTCAGGGGGCATACATCGGGGAAGAAACAGATTTCCTAGATATGTCAGGCACATTCCATTAAAATCCTGCTGCATGCTTATATATAATAAAAGCAGTCCGACTGTAATAACCAGCACTAGTAGGAGTCCTTTTTAAATGATTGCTTTAAAAAGAAATGCTGTTGATTGCCTGTCTCTATTTTTTTTAATATGTACACAATATAAATGGAGAGTATTTGGATTGGTAGAGAAACCGAAGTGCCCCAAGTTTTCAAATCCAGAAAAGCATTTGGGGTTTTTATTCCTTTCCTGACAAATCTATTGAAGCATGTATTATCCAAAAATGGCTCCAATTCATGCTCATGTAGATGGGGTGCTGTGCAAAGTGAATCAGAAGGGAGTTCTTAGTTCCCAGTTCACTGCACAAGCACATGCCAGCCAGCATTCCAGCTCTTACTGTGTTTGTAGCTATTCTGTATTTCCAAAGAACATTATACTAGGTCTTGCAGGCAGCCAAAGGGCAAGTCATGTGTCCAGTCCAGTCCAAATCTGAGCAAAGCAGGCAGGAAAGGCTTTTAATTAGTTTTAGTTTGACTATTCACCAAAGTCATAGACTCCTCCCTTCTCAGCATTCTTGCAGCAGTAGGTTGAGCTGAAGGTAAAGAAGTAGATTCATAAATATGTGGTTGCTAATATTAGCTGACACCAGGATCACCATCCATACATCATCCTCCCAGTTGCACACTCCCACATTCAAACTAATTAACATCATCTGCTACTATTGGTTCTGGAAATAGAAGCTATCAACATCCTCATCCACTCAGCAGTCTGGAGTGGGTGTGGGAGAGGA
Source organism: Gopherus flavomarginatus (assembly GCF_025201925.1). NCBI lineage: Eukaryota > Metazoa > Chordata > Testudines > Testudinidae > Gopherus > Gopherus flavomarginatus. The sequence goes on along the minus strand of NC_066624.1, from coordinate 38,119,667 downwards.
GATGGAGTCCCAAGAGCAGGTGGCTGTGGGTGCTGATATATAAGTATTATTACTTAATGCTCATATAATGCTTTCCATACATAGCTTGCAAGTCATTTCACTAATGGGAGTAAATGCTATTATTGCCAGTTTACAGATGGGGAAAGTGAGGCACAGCTGGGAAGGGGTTTGCCTGAGGCCACACAGCAGTTCAGGGGCAGAGCCTTGAATGGGGAGATGAGTGGGCTGTAGTAGGTGCTGATACATAATGTACAGAAAATTGTTTATTTTAGTTTGCCTCCCTCTCTCTTTGCTCTTTGTATGGCACTTGTTTTGTGAATTCTCTGGGGCAGACCATGCTTTCCTGTGTGTATGTACAGCAGCTTGTACAAAATAGCCCCAACACTGACTAGGCCTCTAATGCAACTGCAATATCAATCTTAAATAATAATAATACTGCATCCTCTTGTACAGTTTGAGCATTTAGAGGAGCCACCAAGACCAGGTTTATGTTCTCCAAATCCTCACTGTTAATGTTCTGGTTTTGCAATCCCAAACTAAACCAGGGTGCTTGGCATCTACACTGTATCCAAAGCATCAAGATTTGCTGCTTTCCTTCCCCAGAAAATGTACTTAGGCCCCATTATCACTTTAATAACACCCCATCCTCCCAATTCAGGCTGCTGGTCCAAACAGGACTATTAGAGATTTGTCCATCAGACACTTAAAATTAGTATTGTCCTGAACTTGTCACTGCCAACTCCTTCCTTCTCCCTGCCCTCCGCCCCCCAGTTAACCATGCTAAACAAGCTCCCTAGAGCTCAGATGCTTTGTCATTTGCCCTGTGGGTTTCCTCTTCATCGGAGCCTCAATGCTCCTATTAGGTTTAATGAAAAGAGAGACAAGAGAGGGAATGATGAGGGATACCCTCAAACTGCAATTTAGAATGACATTAAATAAGGGTTTCTTGACCATGAGATGGAGGAATCAGGACTGAGAAATAAAACAATTCTTTATTTTCTCCTTCGTGGACCTCTAGAAAGAGGAAAAAATCCATTATTTTTAATGTATAAAATTCCCAACAACAAAGAAAGTTGCAAAGCAACAACACAATAACAATGTATATATAGTACATACTATAGGAGAGACATCCTAAGTCTATTAACAAAACTTGACCAGCAACCTACATGCTTTCATGGAAGGGGTTAATAATGAGACAATATAATCTAATGGTAGCACTTGTATAGCTTGTCATGTCAATAAGGTCTCATTGAACTGAACTGAAATACAGTGGACTGAGGATGGCTCTGGGAGCTAGGAACTCATATGTTGTAACCTTGGCTCTGAAATCCATCTATTCAAGTTCTTATAATGGTGCCCATCAGTGCACTAACTGAGGGCTCGTCCAGACTAGGGGGGAGGAAATCGATCTTAGATATGCAACTTCAGCTACGTGAATAACGTAGCTGAAGTCGAATATCTAAGATCGAATTACTCACCCATCCAGACAGCACGGGATCGATGTCCGCGGCTCTCCGTGTTGATTCCGGAACTCCGTTGGGGTTGATGAAGTTCCGGAATCGATATAAGCGCGCTCGAGGATCGATATATCGCGTCTAGATTAGACGCGATATATCGATCCCCGAGCAATCGATTTTAACCCGCCGATACGGCGGGGTAGTCTGGACGTACTGTGAGTGTCTGCTCACTGACAGGCCTCAGGCAAATCATCTCACCTCCCCCTGTCTCCATTTTCCCATCTGTAAAATAAGAATAGCAATATTACACTGAGGCTAGGAGGCAGCTGTCAGAATGAAGGTTTGCACAGGATTGCAAAGATTCATGAGCTAGATCCTTGGCTGGTAGAAATCAGCATAGCTCCAGTACATGTCAGATTCTCAACTGTGCTGATTTACACCAGCTGAAGATCTGGCCCATGAAATGACATACAAAGGGCTTGGCTACACTCGAAATTTCAAAGCGCTGCTGCGGGAGCGCTGCCGCGGCAGCGCGCCAGTGCTGGGAGAGAGCTTTCCCAGCACTGCACGTACTCCTCCTCCTCATGGGGATTAGCTTGCAGCACTGGGAGCCACGCTCCCAGCGCTGCAGCACTGTTTACATTGGCGCTTTATAGCGCTGTATCTTGCAGCGCTCAGGGGTGTGTGTTTTTCACACCGCTGAGCGAGAAAGTTGCAGCGCTGCAAAGTGCCAGTGTAGCCAAGGCCAAAGTGTTGAGTATTATTATGGAGTAGCCACCCTTAAAAACTGACAGCTTTGCCACAGAAAACTGGAGACACTTAGCTCAGTATTTGCAGCATTCTCTATACGTATTATAGGGAATATTGTGAATGCGGAGATAAAATTACGATAAAAAACAATTAACACATTTCTTAGAGTCACCATTTTAGGAAGTATTCTTGGAACTCACTTAGCAAAATACGTATTTCTGAGTATGGCATAAAGCTCATTTGGCCTAATTTTGCTCAGTGATCTACTGGTGTAAATCTAGTGTAAAGAAGAGCAAACCCTGTAATCCCCATTAGCACATCACTATTCAGGCACTATCTAGAACGGCAGTGCCCCTAGGTTGGCCTGTGTGAGAAATGGTAGCAGGCATAGATATGCTGTGTCTGTTTTTGACACTTTCACTAGACAGACCTATTTCAAGAACAGGAAGACTTGTTTTTAAGTTAGTTGCTCAAAGGGGAAATAATGTGATTATCAGCAAGTAACTGTCCTTGTGTTTGGCACATACATTATACCATCACTGAAATCTGATAGGATGAAGGATTTTGGCACCCTGAAAAAAAACAGTAGTGATAGAACTGAACAATAGCTTTTCTCTTCTCCTTCCACTGAACAAAATACTAAGACCGAAACCAGGAGCTTTAGTAGCACCAAGAAGAATTACCGGTAATACGCTTCCAGCAGGTGGTGCCATCAATTTGTAGGCAAAACAATTTTGACCAGTTATGGGATAGGGTGGGACGTGTGGATGATTCAGAACTGGAGTGGGTGGCATTTATGAGGATTTTCTCATGATCTCTGAGCATGCTGTGGAAGCAGTTTATTGGTGCCAGTGAACTCATTCTCTCTGTGTACACAGCTGTGGGTAAATCAGAAAGCTATTCCACTCCCTCTAATAAATAATCCTCCTGTGCCACAGGCTCAGGGCTCGAGCAACTCAGAACGCCCCTGCCCCATCAAGGAAAAAGAAAAATCAGGACTGCCAACAAATGCAAATCAAACTGCAGTGTGCCAGCTACAAACAGCTGTATGAATTCCACTTCTTATGAGGCTTCATCACATACCACATGCCAGTTACTGTAATTAGAGTGAGTTAGTAGGAAAACTCACTATAGAGTTAGGAAACACACAGTAATATGTATAAATAAAATATATTGCTTTCCAGTGCTCTTGTCTCTTCTAATTCCTGTTTTCTCTCTCCACAGAACAACAGTGGTACTGAATTCTGATGAACCAATGCTTGGTTCAACCTCGGGCATTTTGTGAGGGGGTAGCAGTTAATTGATACTAAAGTGCAGCACTTAACAGCATTGACTTTCTTGGCAGGGAGATGGCTGACTAAATAGCCAAGTTTGGGGTAATTGACAGTTTTTAACCAAAGATTTACTAGCATGTTTTATTTGGCTTTTCCTCATTACCGCTCCGATTCTGCAAAGCACATGCTTAACTCTAAGCCACTGTGAAGTCCACTGAAATCAATTGGACTACTCATTTACATGCTTTACTAAATCAGGACCTAGAAAACTTCTGTTTCTGCTGTGAAATCAACAGCTATGGACAGGTCTGGACTGGGAAGAAATATAGTAATGAAAGGTGGTAACAGTCATTCATGGCAGTCTTGTCTGTAATATGAAGCAGCAGCAGTTGTACTGTATCACGTGACATAACAGACACTGTAATTCATATACTAGTTTATTTTTGCACTCTTGAACTATGCACAGTTCCAGAAAGTTACTGAACTAGAAAGAGAAAAATATTAATCCAACATTTCCCTCTCTCACTTCCTAGATCCAGCAAAGAAATCAGAGTTTATAAAGGTCTATAAACTTTTAAAGCTTCTATTTTCTGATGCAATTCGGGGGGGGGCAAGGGTTGGATCCCTAGCAATGAACCAGGGATTTGCTAAATTATTTTTATGTACAGTAGATGTAGGTTTGACAGAACTCATGAGACAAAGCAAGATGGACAGTGTGCCTAGATCTTTCATGCCTACAACTGTCAAACTTGTTAGAGTATGTTATTTTTAGTAAAATTACAATTTGGAGTTGGCATGTTGATTCAACACGATTGGAGCCTGCTTCAACGTCAGTGAACATACTTTGATTTATTGCTCTCTTATTCAGGTCAGGAATTGTAACCTCAAGAGCAGTCAGTTCATGGGTCTTAGCTTTCTGGACAGGAGGTGAACATAGCCTTTAGAATTAGAATTGTTTTAGTTCAGGGAAAGGAGAAAATCACAGACAAGGAGTTCACAATGCTTAAATAGGTATTCACTAATTAGCAATAACTACTGCTGTAACAGACAACACAATAAAGAATCACAGTCATCTTATTTCTACTGTGCATACTTAATGGAACTGAAATCTGTAGCTAGAGTGCACTCTCAAGTATAGAAGTACCTTAAGAGCACATAAAAGGAAGGAATGAAAGATGAGATGAGAAATTTTAAGAGTAAGCCATCTTTTATCTAAATGGCTAGTCTTTCAATTAGGCCATTGTCAGTGGGATTCAAACCCCCCAAACAAGCCCAGAACAGCCTGAATTTCAATCTGAAAATACTTATGAAGTTTTGAAGCCAGGGTTAACATCTCTCACCACCACACAGCCCCATGTTTCAAATGTTACTTCTGCCATCTCTGGATTTTGATCAATGATTTACCAGTGTTTTAAGCATAAGGGGCATCTACTGTGTCCAGGGAAAGAAAATACATATATAAATTTACAAAGCTGAGAAATGTACCAGGTAGTCAATTGGAAATCTCAAAAATGGCCTCTAAATACCACTTTTTCAACATTAACTAGAGGAAGGAGATTGGGAGTGGACTGTATTTTGTTACACAAGAATACTAAGGCACTTCAGCATCCAGCATTACCAGCAGAATCAACCTTGTTGAAAGCTGCCCTAGAGAGCTGTGCAAAAAAGGAAACTTTTTAGATTTTTTTCCCCCTGTGAACTACAATAATTTGGTGATGATTAGTGAGACAAGCAGAGCTGAAAAGAATGTGATGATGTCGCTGCCAGCCTGACTTTCTGCCTGCCATTCCTTTCAGTCTGACAATGGCTTAGCTTTCAAACCCTACATTCTGCCAGAACAGGCTCCGTAAAACAAACAAACAACCCAACCAAACAAAAAAGGGGAATCTTCAAAAAAAAAAAAAAAAAGATTCCCAATGAAAATGTAATAAAACACTGAAAACCCCCACCCCTCTCCTGCTTTTAAGTGCAAACAATTAAGGCCCATTTTGAGCACAGTAGCCAGGGGGAATGACAGAAATCAAACATTTTCAATTCCAGATTAAGTAACATTACTAGAAGACAAACACAAAGAATAAAAAGGATTGGTTCTGCACTGATGGCCCATAAGGGACAGAAATCAGTGCTGGCATAACATTTTCATTAACTACAGCAAAAGCAAAATGTACATATCAATGGTACGCATCCTTTTCTTGCCTAGGGCTCTGATTAAGTTCCCAAAAAACTTCTCTATGCACTACAGGTTTTAATGTACCACCATACATTTTTCTGCTATCATTGAACATGCCAGAAGTGGCAGGAAATATATCTGCAGAACTCAAAATCTAGAGTATGGATTGAAGAGACAGAGTTCTCTCACACATGGGCTATTAAAGTGGCTGTGATTAGGAATTTTTTCTGTTTAATTATGGCTCTGAAAGAACAACTTCAGTTTTGATATAGAATCTATGTATGACACATAGATGCTTGGATGACCCAAAGTGGCCTTTTGTGGCTGGAAGTAGCCACTGTAGACTTGCACAGGGAACTCATTGACTATGTAAAGCTGCCAGAGATGGGGTGGTCACCTTCTATAGCATATGCTCTCTACTTCTGGGGTAGAGTGCATGTAAACAAGAGAGAGGGGGCATGAACTGGATGGAGCCAGCTTGCCTCCATTGACCAATGGGATCTTACACCAGCTGAGTAAGTTATAGCTGCTCCTTACATATCCTCATTATAGGGAAATACTGTTCTTGCCATTTATACTCAGAGTGATAAATGCCGAGTTTTTAATGGTGCCCTGCTTGGGTGTACATTTGCATAACTATCTACCTATATTCATTGCTTATAACTGGAGGATAAAATCTCTCTCTGAGCTGAAATTTGTCTCAGCCTGGAAGAAAACGTTTCTCCGCCTAGTTGAAAAACTGGTTTCCTCCCTGGGTATGGTGGGGCACAAGTATAACCGAGGGCAGAATTTGTCCATAAACCTTTATGCATAGAAGAATGAAACCAGCTTCACATTCTCCGACAATAGATTTTAGCAGGTCTCACCAGCAAGGTCACTTTCTCACAAAATGAGCCACATAAGAAACTTCAGTGTTAATTTAAAAATCCTGGGGCTGCTCTTTCTCCCACTGAAGTTAACACAAACTTTATCACTGGCTCCAAAAACACAATGGTTGCGTCCTTTATTTTCAAATACAGTTTGCAACTGATAACCTGGTTTCTTATATTGTGAATTTTTCAGGCACTAGGGCTGCTTTCTTTATAATACTGCAGCTTTAGTAAAATAAGTCTAGCTGTTAGTGTGATGTGTGAAACACTCAGTTTCAAGCTACAAACACAAAATCGTCATTTATAGAACATGTGATATTGCCCAGCACCTGCACAAGTAATTCAATCAGTGCAGGTGCACCTCTGGCCAACCCAAAGCCAAAATCTTCTCTGTTGCATGCAGAGATTTTTAGTGGTCCAAGAATGACTTTGAGAGTATTTGACTTCTAGGCACACCCTACACACACTCACACTTCTGTGTCCTGTTAGAATTGACAACAGAGGAACAAACTGCATCGAAAGCTTTCTGATCTCTTCCCGCAGGGCATTATCAGCACAGCTGCACAATTTTGATGCTGTGTGTCCATACACAGATGGCCAGGCTGTAGGAGAGAAAGCATGCAGATTTCTTGTTCTGTGCTCTCCTGTATATTCTGCGAGGTTGGCTGTGATGCTCTAACAGCTGCAGCTTTGCCAGCATCTAGCTATGTATTGACTATTCTTTCAGAAGATGAAACAGTAGGAAAAATTGAGAAGATTTGCATATTTGGGGACCTTCCAACATTCAGGTAAAAAAAAAAAACCACAAAAAAGACTGAATGTTCAAATCTGTTAATTCCACTTGTGATTGCATCCTTTATTTATTTGACATTTCTGAAAATCAATTAAGTAAACCAGTCTATGTGTTAAGGCAGGTGAGAAAGTTTAGTATTAATTTAGGCTTTTAGGGCCAAGCTTTGTTTTCAGTCAGACTGCCGTAAAGCTGGAGTAAATTGATTGAAGCCATTGGACTTACAGTGGTGTAAATTGGAGCAAAAACTATCCCTCTGTCTGTTCTTTACAGTTTACAATTCAACATAAAATTCAAACCTCTGACTGAATTTTCAGACAGAATTAAAGCTGCATACCTGCACCATGCTTAGCAGAAAGAAAACGTGTTGGGGTAATTGTAATATTTGACTTCTGTAAAACTCCTTTCCTCCCAGACCAAACATATTACACAGTACCACTAAAATGCAGCCACTGCTAAGAAGAAAACTGGCAGTCAACTGGTCCACACCACAATAATGTGGCAAAAGTGTATTTATTCAGCAGTAGTTAGGTTCCTATGTTGTGCCCATCACTGTGGCACCAGAGCACAGCATCAGGACATTTAAAGTGCCATGAGATCTTTTATGTCCAGAAAGTGCAGACAGATGTTGAAGGTTCCAGCCAAAAGATTCCCACTCAGTAACGTGCAAGCGGGGGAATGGTCCCGCTATTGTGAGGAACTTTTCTGGTTTCTGCACTCCTCGGTGAAGTGGGATAGTGAAAGGATCTGAGTCCTCGCTCCCACTTCCTTTACCCAGAGGCCTTCCTGCCCTTGAGGACTCCCTTTCCACTTTCCTGTCTGGCAGAGTCCTCGGAACCCCAGTAAGGCTGGGCCCAGGATTCCTGGGGGCTCAACCCCGAACCCTGCTGTGGCCACCCAGGACAGGGGCTAGGGTGTCCCCACTCCAGGGTACTCTCTCTGCACTGCGCACCTCCCTGACCCACTGATCACATCATACAATTTAAAGCAAATACAAGTTATTTTATTAACAATTAATTTTAAAAAAAGAATACGGAAAACTGGGAAAGGTTAAAGGAAAACATATCACCCCGCTCTGTGGCAGGGACCATCACAGTGTCGTGTTTCTGGATATCAGGGCACTTCACAGTGTGTTCCTTGTAGGTCCCAGGCTTCCTTCTCAGGCCCTGGCTGTGCTGTAGGGACACTGCAGGTTGGACACTTGCTCTGGCGGTGGTCACACACACTCAGGCTCTGGGTGGCAGAACCCTTCTCCCCAGTGTCACCCTCGCTCTGTCAGGGTTATGATCCCTCTCCAAGTGTGGCCTGCAGAGCCTTTTGGCTGAGGAGTCTCCCAGTGCTGAGCCCACTGTCCAGGGTCCTCCTCGGTCTCCTGAGCTGCTCACCGCACCCAGCTCCGGACTGCTCCAGCCCCAGCTGCACACTGCCTCAGCACGGCTGCTGCTGCTGCTCTGCCTCCAGCTCCCTGGGCTGCTTCTCTTGCCTCTCTGGCTCCAGTTGCTACAGCTCCGCTCCCAGGGCAGGTTTGCTCTGCAAGCTGCTTCTGTGACTCTGCTTTGAGCTTTCACTTGCTTCCTGGGCTGCTTGTCTGGCCCCTCTGGCTCTGGTTGCTGCAGCTCTCCTCCCAGGGCAGGTCTGCTCTCTCTGGGCTGTGCTCTGGCCTTTTGGGCTGCAGCTCTGCTCCTAGCAGCTTAGCTTGGGCCCCTACTCCATCTGACCCAGGCAATTCCAGCTCACACGGAGGATGGGACCCATCCTGGCCTTCCGTCCCCTTGATTAGCCTGCCCGCCCTGTCAATCAGGCTGACCTGGAGCATTGGCCTCTCGCCATTGTTCCTGGGGACTGTCAGTCTCAGGGTCCTGATTTGCCATCGATCCCTCCCCTTTTAGTGCTGGGAGCTAGCAACCAAAACACCCCCACTGAATGTTAATAAGGGGATAACAGTCCCCTTACAAATGCATAGTTATAAATATAAGTCTCAGAAGGATAAAGGGCTGAGCTAACCAAACTGTGCTTGAACATGTGACTCAAAGCAATCTTCATAGTTCAGTACTGATGCTTAAACCATCCACTACAAGTTAAGAGCCATCCCTAATGTCTAGAAACAAATTTTTACTAAATACCACCTAACCCAAACCAAACTTTCTGAAGGTGCTGAAATGTTTAGATATTTTGTTTTCCTCTTTATTTTACATTTTTACACGTCTCCCCTGCCAAGATCTGCCTGGGAACAGAACAAAAAGAGCTAAAATACCATGAGAAAGGCAATATTTCCAGAGGAATCACAAGCCGGAAGCATTAACAGACTCTCTCAGGAGATCAACATCATGAGACTTCCAGGAAACTTCTAAACACTCTGGAGGCTTAGACAGACTTAAGGGAAGTATCTAAATCAAAGCCAAATGTTGAATCTTTTGGAGTCCCATCTATCATGACAATTAGTCACTATATTATGTATAGTTTAATTCCTGTTTCTCATTTCCATTGATGGCCTCTAGGGCCTGTGCAAAATCCCTATCTCTGGGATTTCTCATGCAAGCCCTTTGAATACAAAATGGATATAAGGAGAATATTTAAATTATCTTCAGAATGAGACTAATTAATATTGCCAGCAAAACTGCAACTCATCCTGGAAACAGCAAAATTCTGCACTCTCTCTTCTCTAATTATGATACACTACATGAGGTCTGCAACTTATTGACTTGTAAAGACCTTCAGTCTAGATAAAATACAAGCTTCAACACTTTCTCTGGGAAGGGTAAGGGAGTGCTCTGTGATTTCCCTACCTTTTCCTTTCAGCAATTCCTCAACTGTAGATGGGTTAATGGACACCAAACAAACCCATGTGGTTTTGGGTGTAAATCTGGTGAAACTCCATAGTTTTGCCGGGGTTTGACACCAAACCAGGAAGAAACACATTATTATTATCATCTGTACTTCAGTAGCACTTAGAGACCCCACTCAGGGGTTAGGGCTCCATTGCACTATACACTGTACACACACAAAGTCCCTGCCCCAAAGAGCTTTCACTATGAGTTAATGCATTCATCAAACCTACAAACTCCATGCAAACTGCAAGTACAAATCCCTGTCACCCCCAATGAAGGTTACACTAGGGATAGGAAAACTTATTTATCTATATTAAAACCCATTTGTACATAATTGTTTTCAAAGTTTTTCTTGCACTCAAGAAGTTTGTGTTCTGGTTAATAGACACTGTTGGGAGGGGCGTAGGTGAGAGAACAGAAAATATACTCCAGCTACTCTCTGAATGCATAGCAGGAGATAATCAGCAATGACTGTATGGTAACAATTAGCCAGCACTGATTTTTTTTTTAGTAGCTTCCACTGTATATAAGTCAGCCAAATGTGCTAGCCTAGCTTTGGTCTGTATGGGTCCTCTCTTTCAAAACAAGTATGCAGAGTAACCTCTTTTGACAGAAAAATGTTTGTTTTTTTTTAATTGAGTAACCTTTTGGGGTGTGGGGGAGAGACAGGGAAACATTAGAGAAGAAAATGGTTTGTGAACTCCAGCCAAGGCTGTAAACGTCCAAAACAGTTCAGAGGACACACTTCCCTCTCAGGCCCAATCCTTGCAAAACCTTCAGTTTCCAAAGTTTCACTGCCCTTAATTTGCATGAGTCTTTCTTCCACACAGACCAACTTACTGACTAGCTCTAACAGTCAGACTATGGTACACGCAGTTTTATTATTAATGCAACAACCCCTGCAAATGGATTTTATTTTTTAAAATTTCCAGCGTTGCCCATTTCATTACGAACCTATCTGAGCCATTTCTAATGAAGTGAGCATTGCTTAAAAGAAAGTAAAGGAAGAAATATTTGCAGTGGTAGTTGATGTGTTTTAGCTGCTCTGTGCTGTAAATACATTGTAAATAATTTGTAAGGTATTCAGACATTCCTGTACATTATCTGTAGCAGGCTTATAAATGTAAGATCAGAGCTTTATAAGTCACCGATAGCCAACCCTTAAAATAAAGTGGTACTACAGCCTTCTATGCTAAATGCAGTCGTTGCAGACCTTTTCATCGCTAGAGGCAGAGTGTTTGGTGAATTCATGGAATAAGGAGCTATAATGTGGGAAAAGCCCTATGACCTCTTCTCACTAGGGACCAGTCTATCCTCAAACTCAACCACATTAGGAGAATCTAATTCCAACAGAAGTCTCTCAGTATTGTTGAAATATGTTATTTTCTCTGGAAAACGGTGCTGCTGGCCAGGCTCCCAGCTCTGAAGGTAGTGCTGCCACCAGCAGCAGTGCAGAAGTAAGAGTGGCAATACCATGCCCACTGAAGGACTCTACTCTCTACTCTTTTTTCCCATCATTTCCCTGCCCCTCCTCTTTCCCCCCTCCCCCAGCTTTGCGCACTGAAAAGCTGTCCTGCTCGCCCCACCATGGTTATGGCCCTGTAGTTGCATCAAATTGTCAAAAAAAATCGCAGGCATCACATAATAATTGACAGGTTTCAGAGTGGTAGCCATGTTTATCATTCCAGCAATTTTTTCTTAAATAGATCTACTGTGGCTTTTCCAAATTACCGCTATTAATGAAGGTTCAATATTACTTTTCTGTGATTTTCCATGTCTTGTCTGCAACTCAGCCACAATTATGTGAAGATCATCCCACGGTTCAGGTAGGGTATTAATGATCACATATTAGTTTTTTCCCAGGACTCCTTCATTCAGCGCACAGGATGGACACTGCTCACTGAAGGGTAGCTATTCAATATTCCTTTTTATCCTCATCATCCAGTGTGTGGCCCCATGTATTATTTACTATACACCAGTCAGACCTTGCACTGAATGCAGAATTAACTTTCTCATGGGCTTTTCTATGTTGCTTTCACTGTAGTGTCTGAGTTCTTAATGTTTATTTTCTTGACAAAACCTCTCTGGAGTGATTTGATATTATCATCCCAATTTTACACTGGAGAATGAAGGAAGAGAGAGATTAATGTCAAAAGTGTCAACTAATTTTGGGTTCCCCATCTGAGAAGTTTAGAGCCTGATTTTTTCAGAATATGAAGCATTTTATAGTGCTCCTGGGACATGCCAACTAGTGCAGCCAGGATGGTGGAACCTTCAGGTAAGCAGTGCCCATTAAAGTGCTCAACCCCCACTCACACTTCTGCCTCCAGCATTAGAGCACATTTTGAGAGCATGGCCATAAAGGGGGCAAGGTACCCATTGCGGCCTCACTTCCTTCCACCACTAAAGCAGAATACCAAGTAACACTGAAATTAGGGCTCTGCAGGAATGAGGAAGGCAGGCAGGGACTGCAAATATGCAGAGTCTATCACAGAGAATTCCAGTTACAGGTAAGTAAACTTCATTTCTTCTTCAAGCATCCTCTGCATACTCTGTCTTGAGATAGCTTGGCAAGCAGTACCATAAATTGGAAGGAGGGAGCAGAGTCCTAATTAAACAATGACTGGAGCACCACTCTGCCACACTGTATATCAGACCTGGATGCCAGATCCAGTGCATCATGTTTTGTAAAAAAGTGTGAGCTGAACTCCACAGAGAAGCAACAGCCTTGCATATTTCAATAAGGAGAATATGTTTACAGTATGCTACTTAAGCAACTTTTCTAGTAGAATGGGCTGCAAGAGGAAAAGGAGGAGAGTATGTGTTATGGACTGGGATATAGGTAGTCTGGCCTAGTAGTTGGAGCAGGAGTCATATCTAATGAGCAGAGCAGCGGTCCAGGTTGGGGAACAAAGCCAAGAATTGGAGTCAGGGATCAAGCCAGAGTCAGAACGAGGAGTCAAATCTAAGGGTCAGAGCCAAGGTCAAATCCAAAATTCCAGAGCCAAGGGTCAAACCAGAGTCAGGGTCAAGACTAGCGGCAAGGTGTAAGGGCAGGAATTGGAGGAGAGGATTAAGTACAGAATAGGAGCATGATGGAAACATATATGAAGCCAGGTGTCAGGCAGGAGGCAAGCAGGAATCAGGTTTAGGTGCAGGAGACAGGCACATGCAGGGTCCAATGAAGCCACAACAGGAAATCAACTTGTAGCTCAGACAAACTTCCTGTGCCTCCTTCTGACTTAAATACCATGGTTGGACCAACCAGTGGAGCCAGACGATCCTCTAATCAGTGCTCCTGTGGGTGGAGCCTTGGCTGAGGTTACAGTCATACTAGCTTCTCAGCCTTAGCTTTTAGCAGACATTGGGTGGAGGCCAGGATGTAGCAGCTATCTGGGGACTTCTAGCTGTAGGTTCAAGACCTTGCACATCACGAAATGGCACTCTTCAATAGAGAGTCTAACCTATATAAACAGGGACTGTGCTGACACAGTCTGACTTCTAAATAACAGCATGTAAAGATTTTTGATTTCTGTCCATGTAATACAAGAGTGTTCCCTTTACATCTAAGGAACATAACCTAGATTTCCCTTTGAGATTTTGGGAAAAATAAAGATAAATTAATACTTTTATTTGCATGAAACTCTGAAATCATTTAAAGAAGGAATTTAGGGTGTGGTTTAAGAACCTTGTCTTTACGAAAAGTACCACGCAGCAATGAGTGGGTGTTCATCATCAATACATGGAGTGCACTAATGCTAGGTGTATTATGAAAGTTGTCTTCAAAGAAAGATGAAACAGTAGAGGTTCAAACAGGAGAAGACAAATTGCATTAGAATTAAATTCAGATTCCATGGAGAAATTGGATCCTGTACTAAGGAATGGAGATTTCATAAGCCCTCTTTAAAAGGTTTTCAACAATTTGTGCAAGAAAATGGATTTTCCATTAACATGAGTATTGCTGATAAGTGGACTCTGATGGAGGAGAGAGACAAGCCCATTGTTTTAAGTGTAACAACTATTCTAACATAAATTGTATAGGACCGACACTGGGTCAACATTCTTAACAGTTGCCCAAATAAATCCTTTCCATTTAAAGTTTTAACTTTTTCTTATAGATGGGGCTGAGCATTACTTAGAATTTGCTACACCTCGAGAGAGCACAATTTTTCTAAATATGTCAAAGTCCTATTGCCCAAGCTGTCAGATGTAATGACGGAAGGCCTGGGTGAAAAATGCTCCCTTTCTATTGGGACAGTAAGTCCTTTGATAATGGGAGCATCTTGTATTTGCCATTGGATAAATGGGGTAACTCAGTGTACCTCTGTTGCTTTGGCCATGCTGAAGAAACTAAAATCATCTTCTTTAGAACTCTGAGGATTAGAGGCAATGGTGGAAAATGCATACATCAAACCTGTTCCTCAATCTAGGAGGACTGTGTTTGTGATTGACTCTCTGAGCCCACTCTTGAGCAAAAATGAGGATATTACATATTGAATCTGGTGGTGAACAGATTTATGTCTAGAAACCCCTAATGGTTGGAAATGATTTGAATCACTGAGTCCTTTAGAGACCACTTGCGCGTCTTTGAGGAATATCTTCTCAGACAATCCGCAACCACACTGTGTTCTCCTGTGACATGTAAGGTAATCGGGTCAAAGCTGTATTGGATACACAAGTCCCAAAGTTTTACTACCTTGTGACACAGTTGAGACAAGCAAGCTTCTCCCTTTTTGTTCAAAGAATATCCTGGAGACATGTTGTCCATGACCATTCTATATCTGTGGAAGAAGCATTTTGAGAGCCAGACGGATCACCCTCAGTACTAATATGTTTATGTATAATAAGGATTCTCTGTAGTTCCAAAGATCTCAGATGAAAACGTTGTGGAGACTGCTCCCCAGTTTATCTTAGACACATCTATGGTTATTATTAACAGAGGAGGAGGAGGGTTGAACAATATTCCTTTGAAGACATTCTGTGGTTTCAGTCACCACAGTAGAGAAAGAAAAATTTTCCTTGTAATGGTGACTATTTTTAGCATACTGTCCAAACTAGGTTTGAAGTTCTTTAATAGCCAGTTTTGAAGTAGTCTCATTCTTAGCCTAGCATATGGAGTCATGGTGTGAATGCCATAAGGCCTAATAACATCAGAAAATATATTACCCTCTAAGAGCGGTGTTGTCCTAGGATCCACCATGTCAGATCTGGTAAGTGCTCTGCTTAAACTAGCACACTGTACACTATTCTAAAACAAACGATATAAACTTCTACCAATGACTAATCTACAATGGCAGTTATCAAACTATGGATCTAAGATCTGGAGAGGTTCACATCCTATCACTACTGCAATTGGAAGGGACTGAGGCAGCAATGGCTGCCATGCCCATTTTATGTCCATGCTCTGATGTGCTTGAATGCTGGGAGTGGAAAGGTTGCGAGAGTGCTCTAAGGACACTGCTACTAGAAAGTCCCACTATTCTGGCTGCACCCAGTTGGTTGTGAAAATGCACAGTACATTTGAAGAACACACAATTAGTAACCATCCATGAAAAGTTTGGTTTAAGTTACTTGCCCAGCATCACACAAATTCTGTTGCAGAGGCAGGGATAGAATCCCATTGTCAGGGACCCAGAGCGGAACTAGATCCAGCTCACTGCCCTGAGATGATTCAGCTAATGAAGCTGGCCTACTGCCTGTCTGAAGACTCCAGCAGGCACATTCTTATATCCTGCAGCAGTCCCAAGTCCTGGCTGCTCAACAGCATTCCATTTCTGCTGCTGTGTTTCTCGTCCTGTTCCTGCTCCTCTCTCAGCTAGGGCCCACTCTTGGTTTCTTTCCCCTGGCTCCTGTCTCAGTTCTGGCTGATACTCTAGCTCTGACCCTTGGCTCCTGATTCCTGGCCCAACTCACTCCCTGGATTTGGTAACTCAGCTCCTGATTAGGCTTTGACCACGAGGCCTGGTTATCTCTGCTCCAACCATTAGGCCAGCTTCCCACCCTGACCATTAGGCAAGACTACTCATGGCTAGTCCCTTAACATCAATTCTCCAGGGTGACATTTGACTACCTTACCAGTGACACCATACTTTCTCTTCCTACAATTCCCTGCCTCATTTACTACACAGCTTCCAACTTCTGCAACAAATGGGTCCTGCTATTAGATGTTTGGCTGCCTGTGTGTGTTTTCCCTGTGTGCCAGCTGGCACAGCAGACCTCGAGCAAATCGCCCAATGACTACAAGGTCTGTTAAGGTACAAAGGCACCAGGCCAGGTTTATTGTGGACAAAACGTGGTAATAGCACCTGGCAGACTCTACGAGGATACTAACACATATATGCCCGTGACAATGGATGCAGCGGGAGTTTCCATTTGCCCCTCAGCTAGACAAAGATACTCCCTTTGACATACATCTTTATACCCTGATACAAACAAGTTACATACTGCCTATGATATAGTTACTGCCCCCGATGTGGCTAGTTATCACCCATCACCTTGTACATGTTGGGTCGATTAACACATTTTTATTATGTACTGTCATCCTGACCTTATCTTTTAGGAGGGGTCAGCGTGTTCCTGTTATTCTTGAAGAAAGTTTTTGTATCATGCTTGATATTGGGATGTTTTGGTGCCACTTGATATTGGGATGTGTTTGCGTGAGTACTTTGTGCTAAGCACTTCTTAGGAATGTGTATTTCTGCAATATTAGCCCTGTTCTTGCCAGACTTTGTGAGCAGGTCCTGCCTCATACCAGGCCTCTGATAGAATGGCTTATGTTTCAGGCTCTCTTCTTACTACAGGTCATACAGATAACAGTCTCCTTCACTACATAGTCCTAGTTTATTCACGGAGAATCATCCCTCCTGTACACTGAATGAGGAAGTGGGTCCTTTGGAAAAAACAATATGTGATAATTTAATTAAAGACCATTTTAATGCACATGCACAAGGAGGCTGAATTAGGGTTGGGCAGGACATTGCCCCCCATCTCCTTGCCCATCCAGTCCCAGTTCCTGCTCTTCTGACTCTTTGTCTGATCTGTTCTCCACCCTCACTTGCCTCCTATCATGTGCATGTTCCTCATCCCCTGTCCCCAGCTCCCAGTCCACTTTCTCTGACTTCTTCTCTAATCTCAGTGTCCCTCCTCCAAACCCAGTTCTTTGTCTGAGACACTTTGCTTAACCAGTCCCAGGCCCCATGCACCTGGCTCCTCATCAGATCTTTCTCCATTTTCACTCCCACTCCACACCCACCCTCTACCCCCATACTCCTACTGTAAGTCGTCTTGCTCAGCCAGTCCCAGTCTTTTTCCCCAGATCCTAGCTCCATCTCTTTGTGCAAACAATCCCAATCTTCCTGCCACCCTCCAGTCCCAGCCTTCCTTCCCAGGCTCCTTTTTCCAATTTACTCGCCCTGGCCCAGGGTCTGCCTCTTGTCTTCTCTGCATTCAAATCAGGCATTTTTATCCTTCAGGCTGCCAGCACCCAGCAGGGGGCCACTGAGATCACAAGAGACCCAGAACAACCTGGAGCAGTTGGGAATTTCAATTGCAGTACGGCTCAGCCCCTTGCAAACCGTGCTTGCTCAGTGCAGATGGAATCTTTAAGGAATTAGGTTGTGAAGTTCTATCAAGTCTCCAGTGAGCATGTGCAAACTGTTTATAACTTGGCCAAAATTGGATTTCCACAGGGACAGCAAAAAGCACAACATTGACACAAAGGCCACCCTCAGCCAAATTTCAAGTCCCTTCTTCAAAGCATGGGGATACTACAGCTTCTCAAAGAAAAGGTTGCCAGAAATGAATATGTATAGTTACCTTGCCTTGTACTTGAAACCAGTCGAACATTCTGGCTGAAATGTTTCACAGAAACTTGAGCCTGAAGCAGACACCCTCCATGGAAAATATCAAAGCTAATGGTTAAAGTGTGGCAAAGTTATAAGCAACTGAAAACAGGGTCTTATATACTAGGAACATTGGGCAACCTTAATACTAGGTAGTGCTACTCAT
The DNA here is from genome assembly GCF_025201925.1 of Gopherus flavomarginatus. Classification (NCBI taxonomy): domain Eukaryota; kingdom Metazoa; phylum Chordata; order Testudines; family Testudinidae; genus Gopherus; species Gopherus flavomarginatus. Next base: position 38,101,522 of record NC_066624.1, on the reverse strand, counting down.
CCTGCCTCTAATATCCGTCCATCTAGTCTTCTACACGGAGCTGTTACATGAGGTTTCACAGCTATTTACTGCACAGAACAGGACTATTGAGACCCAGGAATAATGGGTTCAAATGAGAGATTCTGTAGAGGAGTGTTCTCTACAGGGGCGGCTCTATACATTTCGCTGCCCCAAGCACGGCGTCAAGCCGTGGGCGGCGCTCTGCCGCTCGCTGGTCCCGCGGCTCTGGTAGACCACCCACAGGCATCCGGGAGGTCCACCGAAGCCACTGGACCAGCGAACCCTCCGCAGGCATGCTGCCAAAGGCACCCTGCCTGCCGCCCTCCTGGCGACCGGCAGAGCGCCCCCTGCAGCATGCCGTCCCAAGCACGCACTTGGCGTGCTGAGACCTGGAGCCGCCCCTGGTTCTCTAGTGGTTACAGCCCTTATTGCCCTTTCTCCCAGAACCTCTCCCTGTCCCCTTCCTCTCTGCCCTCTTCTGCTGCTATCTTTATTGACTCCAACCCATCCTCCCCTCCCCCGCTAAATCCTGCATCTGTCGCTCCTGTAGTATTCACCAGTATGCCCCTTTCCCTCTGCCCTTCTCCCCAGCTCCTGTCCATGGGTCCCCCTACTGTCCCTATCCTCTCTGCTCAATGGCTCCAACTCCTCCCCCAATCTCTTATTCCTAAGCCCCCACCCTGTGTTCCGCCCATGTCTGCTCCTGCTCCGACTCCCCTTACCCCAGCTCTTACCCCTACTCCCACTTCCCTCCCCAGCTCCTATCACACCAACTCCTGATCCTATTTCCTCCCACACCCTTAATTCTTCCCCTGTTTGCATTCAAATCATGCAGCTTTCTCCTTCTCCATGCTGCCAGGGCAACTGCTGCAGGAGCACTGAAAGCACAAGCCAGACTGAGACCAACACTACAGGGGCTCCCAGCAGCAGGGAGGAGCAAGCACAGGGAAAGTCCTACTCAGTCTCTGGAACCCCCAGAATGGAGCATGCTCAGTCGCTCTGTGGGGATGATGTGCAATGAAGTGATTGCTCCCACTTCATTTTTTTCTTCTTTCCCTTGGATAAGAAGGGAAACATTTTTTTAAAAGTATGAAGTAAGAGACTGTCTCTCACTATTCACATTTTAAAAAATCTTTTTAGATGCTTTTCTCCACTTACGTAGCAAAAAAAGGGAGGGGGGAAGAATACCCCCAAAAGATGAATGCAAAAAAGTAAATTTCAAACTTACAAAATGATTTATTTATTTTTGCTAGAATAAATTTAACCAAAAAATTACAGCCACCCCTCCTTGATATAGTCCTACTCTCTTCTCCTGCCTGAGGAGCCAAGAACATAGCCTCTGAAGTATTCTCAAACTCCTCCGTGTTAGGAAGGTAAGGAACCAAGCACAGTATATAGACTTGGATTCCTCAGGGCCAGCTCCAATATAGTACTCTTGACAGCTAGTTTGGTTCACAGAGATAGCTGAAAATAGTCCTCCAGAATATAAAAAATACAGATAACGAAAAGTGAACATGAAAAGTTATAAACAACTGTTATTAAAGAATAGCAAAAAAGGTTAAATAATCTCTAATATTTGCTGGGCCAAGGGTATTTGAAATAGCTCACGAAAGACCGATTGTTTAATCTTCTGTGCTGAATCCTCGCTGCCCCGCTCTGCACACAATTTGCCTATGTGTACTGCTTAGCAACACATGCTAATATACTGCTAGCTGATACTAGGAACTCAGTCACGCAGGATCTCTAGGCAGAGAAATGATTATAACTTTATGTGGTGTGACTGTGTCTTTGCTTTGTCCCTCCTGCTAAGAGAGAGAGAGCTCTCCTTAAAATTCATGAGTGTGTGTCATTTGTCCTAAGGGTGTAACTGGGGAGAATGTGAACAAGATCCAGCAATATGGACCTCCCTAGCAAAACATTTCTGCGGACAGTAAAGATTCCATAATGCAACAAATTTGTCTAGCCTTTCAAACAGCTCTGTATTATTTTCATATATATACATTTAAAAAACAGAGGAGCTCATCAGCTCTATGGCCCTGGAAAAGCTAGGTAGAACATTTAAGATGGCTGAATTATTGCATGTGGCAGCAGCACATCAAAATTCCAGAAGCAAAATTGCCATCAAATGGTTTCATTACAATAGAGAGTATCTAATTTTGCTGTTCCCATTGAAGAGCAGAATAAATACACAACCTTTCAGCTTCTGCCTCTGATTGATGAAGTCTGTAACATGAAACAGCACTTAGCACATATATACTGTAGAATTGTTCAAAGTGCTTCAGAAACAGTCAATCACTACAACACTCCTTGGAAGTGTTTAGTAAATATGATTACCCCAATTTTACAGAAGAGGAAACTGAGGCGCAAAGTGGTGTCAAGAACTACAGTTTCAAAAGCTGGAAGGCACACAAGTATCCAAAGCATGGAGATCAAATTGAATTTTCAACTGGAGTGGCCATGTGTAAAATCTGTGCAAGCATGGAATGGGTGAGGCAAATGGGCTGGGTCTTTTTGGTATTAGCTGGGGAGAAGCTTCCATGACCTATTGTTGGTATTGTAAGGAACCCATCCAGGCTGACAAGCATACGTAGACTAGTCATAGGTCAGGCAGATGTAAACCTGATGCCCAGGAAGTTGTGTCCCATCTGGTTCCCATTAACCAAAGGGCAAGCCATTGTAGTTCAAAAATCAACAACAGAGGCACATTGATATATAAATTACTTAAATTGCTTATGGCTACTCATCAATATGGTGTCTAAAGCATGAAGATTCACTCTATTTATGGCCACCAGCTGAGCTAGCCATGATTGTCCTTCACTTTGGCTGTGTCCTTTGGCCAGACAGATTGTCCTTTATACACACAAAGATGCCCCTCTCCACTTTTTCTGGATCTCCACAGTCAAGTGATTGCCAGCCATTTACTGACTTCCACATCCTCTCCTTCTGAGGGCATTTGTGTCCTGGAAGCAACCCCCAGAGGCCTCATGTCTGCGTTCACCTGCCTTGTCATGCAATTAAGCTTTGTTTTAGAACTGCTACCCACAGGACTGCTTGAACTAGCACCATCATCACCAGCAGCACAAGTCACCCACGCAGGTATGGCCATAACAGGATGTTGCAGCAGCCAGTCATACTTTGTACAGGTTACTTTTTGCACATATTAATGCGTATCTTAGTAGCAATAACAGATGTAACAGCATAGGGCACACCTGCATAGCTCTGGCTGGCCAGATTCATTGACATCCAAGTTTTGAAAATTTGCCTATCAAGTGGTTATGCTGTTGCATGGGTCTATCTCCTCAGCCCCCACATAGAAGCATGGAGCCTATAGGCAAATTAAGATCTGACTGCCTAGTAAAGAATGCCCTCACAGGGAACAAACAGCTTAGTTTGCCCAAAAATTATTCCCAGTACCCTCCCTCGAAATATTACAACACACTTTGCTTTAGCCTAGATAAGTACATATCCTCCAACTGGCCCTTCTCTCCTCTCCTGCTAAAGGAAATGGTAGCAAGTGAGTCTGAGACTCACTGTGCAAAGAAAAAAAACAGGGGGCTGGAACAATACATAGAATCTCATTCCTATCTTAACAGAGCAGTGATGGCCTTTCAACAGAAGTGCCATTCTACTATTTCACTGTTCTGCTCTATATTTCTGAGCATGTGAGTTACCATGGGAAAGGAGAGTTAGACTAGTTCAGAGGTTGGGATCCGAAAAATGGGTTCCAGCAAGAGCAGAAGTAGCATACCACACTCTTTCCCATTGACTACAGCAGTTAGTTGGGGTGACCTTAAAATGGCACTTGTGATCACCAAAGTTGAGAAGCTTTTGAGCCACAGGTATTTATTGGTACTTGATGAGGAGGGGGAGGACACAAAAATATCAGATCTATTCCTTGTTAAAGAACCACTATGTATCAGGCACCAACGGCCTATTCCATGCGTTGCTCATTACAGGGAATTTTCCAGCGGCCATGGCACGAGTTTCAACAGGTTTTCCCAAGTCCAATTTGATGTTGTCAGGAAGGCAAATTTGGCATCTAAAATGAGTATGGCTGCCTAAACACTTTAGCCTGACACAGCTCTGTTCAAATTTGAGCTGGCTTTGGCATAAAAAGTTCATATCTGAAAATAGACTCCATCGTCCTGTGTACAGAGTGCATGTCTATAGAGCTCCACCACATCTGTACAGCTGATGCTCTGGAAACTTGGATCTCAAATTCATTACCAAAAAGCACAGTGGGAGATGGTGCCAGAAATAGAATTAAAATTCAGGCAATTAGCTTGGAATTATCAGTGAGTCATTTCTGATTTTGTTAAGTGAGTATAAAAATAGTTTAATCATTTGCTTTTCCTGTCTTAGGCCATGGATGTACTGTCTTCATTCTGTTACTTCAACATCTACTTATTCTATTGACATGAAGTTTACATTTCAAGGCAAGTTTATGGCTCTAAAGCCTAGTTACCCTATTAGGTTTTTTTTTTAATAGTGGAGCCCACAAGAAAAGAAATCTTTACTACTGAATATCATAGAATATGGCAGAAGTGGCTGGCTACTAGTACTTTACTTAGGCTATGTCTACACTAGAGACCTTACAGCCATTTACTGCCGAGAGGGGAGGCAAAAGGGGCAGGGACGTACCAGTAAGTCTTTGGAGTTACTTTCACCCCTGCGTGTAGCAGCTCTGTGCTCACAGGAGACCACTCTCTTTGGTATAATTAAACCACTCCCAACAACTGGCAGTAGTTATGTTGGCGGGAGAGCATCTCCCACTGACAGCACTGTCCACACATGTGCTTCTGTCAGTGAAACTTATGTCAGTCAGGAGTGTGCTTTTTTTTTTTTTTTCACAACCTTAACCAATGAAAGTTCTAGCATAGACATAACTATAGTTATTTACATTTGTATTAATTATTTATTAGAGGGTTGGATATTTTTGGTCTCTGAATTGACATTCAAAATACACCTCTACCTTGATACAACGCTGTCCTCAGGAACCAAAAAATCTTACCGCGTTATAGGTGAAAGTGTATTATATCGAGCTTGCTTTAATCCACCAGAGTGTGCAGCCCCGCCCCCGCCCGAGCACTGCTTTACCATGTTATACCTGAACTCGTGTTATATCGAGTAGTGTTATATCGGGGTAAAAGTGTATGAAACAAAGTTATAGAGAGGACAACCTTCAGTTTATATTACAATATCCAATTGATTTGGCATATGGACAGTTCTCGTTGAATGTTTTAAGCCTTCATTGTCTGAACTTCGGGCTGTTTTCTGGAAATGTTTGAAGGTTGGCAATTTGTATTGTTGGACACACATTTTTAAACACATGCTGCAATCTGAATTACAGTGCAGAAATTCTGGCATCTTTCACCACCTATTTGTTTTATATTTGTGTACATATTTCTGTTTCTTTGCTTCTATCAGTCAAAAGCTTTTCTCCATGCCAGATGCATGTTTTACCGAGTTCTGGCTCTCTCAAAAGTGGCAATAGCATTAGTGCATGCCAGGCCACTTGGTAAGGAACCATGTACCATATACTAGCTCTTGCTTATTCATACTAATGTCAAGAAGACTCATTGTGAATTACCAATCTTGTAAATTAAGGAGTAAAAAGCCAAAGCTTTCCAGATGTGTTTTATTCATTTATTTTGACAATTATAGTTCAATTTAATTATTTATGATAGTACTTGATAATGTTCCAGTAAATGTTCTGGAGTATATTTTGTAAAAAATAATGAAGTTTTAAGTAACATGGCAACTCGCTCAGCTTTTAAATCTTTGCTGAGGAGAGAGAGAAATGCCAATATTTTGTGCAGATAAGGAAGAATTTACTCTAGTGGAATCAAAAACACTGTCATTATTGCTTCCTCATCACTTAACCAATTAACTGCTGTCAAGAACACTGCTCATGTCTAGCAAATAAACACCTACACCTTACACTGCTGAAATATCAAGTAAGGCAATCGATTTCAATGGAATATCAGTAGCATAGGATTGAATAAACAGATCCATAGCAAAGGAGATGATTAATAATGCTTATAAAAGTTCTGAATTCAAAGCAGTGCCATACTGCCCTTTCATGAGAGCCAGCCTACCATTCCCAGGTAAGCAATTTTCTACTCTGTCACGCTGGAGGACTTCCCTCACCAGCACAACTAGATGCAAAATGCAAAAGAAAAAAAAACCTGAAGATGTTTTTTTCCATTTTTTATCGCAAGTCCATTTGGATGGAAATTTTCCAACAAGCTTCATTTACCAGTTACTGACTCTTCCTCACAGCTTTTACCTGGGGTTCAGTGGGAGCATCATCACAGGGCTTGTTCATATGATCTGGCACTTATTGAACACATAAAGACCTATTTTTTTCTAACATAAGCACGTCCACATCTTATACCAGTGGTGAATTTAGCCTAGGTTGGCCCAATATTTTAAAGATCAGAAATTGAGTGGTGCCTCAGAAAATGAATGAAGATGATGGCAGTTATACAATTTGCCATTATTTCCAAAAGTCCTTGTTTTGCTGACAGTCACATATTGCCATTGTAACATAAGATGGGAAATAGAAAAACTTCACACAGATCCATCATCTGTTTCTCATTTTGTAACTCCTTAGGTGAGAACGAGTTTTTGTTCCAAAGCTCAAAGAGTAGTAACAGAAAATTCACTGCCAAAGCAAGTCTGAAACACACAGTTTCCTAAAATCGGAATCCTTCCAACTGTTGTGCAAATGTGGACAGTAAACTGAGAAGAAACACAGATAAGCATTCTTTAAACATTTTCAGTTTTTTTGATAAGCAAACACTTATTCTATGGAACTTTGTCAAACTACAGCTGGAGAGAATCCTAACAAGGCTCCTATGCAGATTTTAAAGATTCCTGTTCTCCAGAGAACATAATACCAGCGCAATCCTATTGGCATTACAAACAACCAGTTCTCCAGTATACATCTTGGCAGAGATCCTGGCCAAATTCTCAATGACAGCTTGAAATTCTACTACATTAACTGACAAAGGCGCCCTAAGAGGTTGCACCAATGTAACTGAGATGGCCCTATTTCATCCTACAGAAATATCATTGCTATTGTGATTGCTAAAATTGGCACAGGGTGGTGGGGTATTACATTGTCCACACATGGTGGAGATTTAATCCTTTTACTTCACAAGATGCAGCGTCTTTCCAAGAAATACTAACTTTAAAAGATAACACATTGGGATTTGTCATAATAACGGAATAGCTGACTTTCTAGCATGGAAAGGTACTTCCATGAAATATTGTTTGATTTTGTGAATGGCATACAATCGTAAGACAGCATGGCAAAAAGGAGATATTGGTTAATGGAAGCAAGGGTTTTTAAAGTTTAAGCAGGATTAATTATAGGTCAAAAACTTACTAAAATTGCAGGTAGAACTTTTTGAAGGCGCAGTTTTTCCATGGTCAAGGTTTTGCTCGCACAAAATTTGGATTTGAGATACAAATCAAAGCCGGTATTGTCAAGAGAGACCAAGGATGCTGGATGACTAATGCTTTTAGGCCTTTTTGTAAATCTCAGCTCAAGTGATTAGGCATCTAATGGCGTTTTGCATGTTGAACACACCTAAGTCCATTTGAATGGCAGCAAGCAGCATTCTTCATCACACATGAGCTGTATTACATACTACATTCCATTCCTGTGTGAACCAGTAAGGCTTTCAAATGTGTACCCTTTAAAGGGGATGGGTAATTTTCATATTCCTAAAGAAAAGCAAAGAAATTTTCTACCAAACAGAGAACCTTTAGATATCCACGTATGTCAATGTCTTTATGATTTTTACACTTTTTTTACACCTTTGGCCTCAGATTCTAGAATTAAAAGCACACAAATATTTTCATAGCACAGTATCAGAAACAGTCAAAGTAGCAATTCCAGGTCTAACAACTGGTTACTCACTTCCCCCCTCCATTCTACACTTTTCATATGAACTGCACACTACTTAGATTTTGTTTTGATGTTAAAGTGAATTATGCTATATGCGCATATATGTGAGAGTCAATGGAAATATATTTTTCAGATTGGAGAGTAATAAAATTATGACCAAGAGAAAACACCTAGTAAGATGAGGTCCAAGGCATGAGTAAGAAACAAAGTCAGCAAGAGGTGCAAAAATATTCAGTACAATGAACAGAGTATAAAATACAATGAAATTAGAAATGTCCAGAGTTTTCACACTTCATTATCAGCTTTACCCAACTTTCAGCAGAAAAATGTGGTAAACAAGCCTGTTTTCAACAGAAAATGGTTACAACTTTTGAGCACAATTTGTTCTTGCTATAGAAAGATTAAATTTGACTATTTTGCATATTTTCATAGCCAAATGACTGTTTTCATGAAATTTTGCAAACACTAAATTTGGAGAGTGGGAGGGACGACAAACAGAAGAATGTAATGACAGAAAATTTGATGAAACTTTCCACAAAAAATGAATAGTAGATTTGCTTGGCATTCACTTTGCAGCTATTTATTGATACTTTGCCATGTGGCATTCTCAAATATAAACCAGACACTTAATCATTATTCTTTACAACAGCCCTGAGATCTAATTCAGAAAGTAAAGCAAGGAACAACAGCAACAGAATTGTCCTCTTGCCTAGAACACCTGGATTTTCATGTCAGATTTCAAAGAGATTGAGCTCTGCTGGTTTCACAAAGACTTCAAGGGAATTTGAGCTACAGTATCTGAGCTCATTACAAGAGCTTAAAATTGAACAGGATCAGAAATGCCAAAAAAAACAAAAGACATGTCTTGCATTTCCCATATCACCCTGAGCCTATGATTGTATATAAAATGATAGTAATGATAGAGTAAAAAACCTTTGTATTGAATTGACTCTAAAGTGACATTAAAAATGTGTGTGTGTATATATTTAAGGAAGGTGTGTGGAGGCAAGTACTGATATAGAATCTCAGTTATGCACAATGCCAAAACTAGAGAGTAACAGATAATGATGCCTATCTAAAAAGGAGCCTGATGAGTGTTTATACATTTTTAAGAAATGTTTACTCCGATAATGCAGCATTTGCTTCTGAAATTGTGTAAAGGCTGACTTTTATCTATTTTTATTGCATTATGAATAAGTAGTCCTCTTTTATGATCAACATCTTTTTGATATACTGGGATTTTGTATAAATATGTTTTCCATCATGGTGAAAGCCAGATATGCATCCACACATCCACATCACTACTGCTAAAAACAGCCTGATCAAAACAGCAGTTATTTAGTTCCATCATTTCATCAGCTGATTCTTTGAATTGTCTCAGAATGACAGGGACAAGTTGTGTCAACGTTCTAAATTCTACTTCAAAATGTGTTATCCAAAACCTGCACAGCCTTTATGTCCTGGAATTCTTATGAGAGTCCACGGGGGTCTGCCACCATGAATCCAATAGTAGGAGTGGAGCCATGGGTTGTTTCACCAATTTTCCCATGTACTTAAAAATTCCCCTCTTTCTTAAATATACATAAGAGAAAATTCTGACAACATAAAATACTATTGATATAGTTATCTCAAAAGAGGCTAATTAACACATTACAATACTGTATTTAAACACACAGAAGAACAGTTTCAGGTGAAAGAAGTCAAAGACTGGGTCTATTATGTTTTAACTCACTCACAGAGTAATATATACTCCCTACAAAATTTTAAAATCTTGATATTTGTGGTTTTCAGGTTTTATTTTGACTTCATTAAAATTATCGAATTCCCTGAATATTGAAATGTGAAATTTTTCTACTTGAAAAATGTGCTGATTTTTATTTCAAGTTAGTCTTATTTTCAAGCAAAAATCACTGTTTTCAGATTTCTGAAATTTGATTTCAAGTATGTGGAAATTTTAATTTTATGTTTTTAGGCACAAAGCCCATTTTGTGAAATATCATGAGGAAACAAAGGGTATGTCTACACTACCTGCTGGATTGGTGGGCAGCAATTGATCCAGCGGGGGTTGATTTATCACATCTAGTCTAGACGTGATAAATCCACCCCCAAGCACTCTCCCGTCGACTCTTATACTCCACCTCCATGAGAGGCGCAGGCAGAGTCGACAAGGGAACAGCAGCAGTTGACTCACCATGGTAAGTCAATCTAAGTACATTGACTTCAGCTACAGTATTCTCACAGCTGAAGTTGCATAACTTAGATCAATCTCCTGCCTCCTCCCACTCTCAGTGTAGACCAGGCCAAAATTTTGCAGACATTCTTACGGAGTCAGAAGCCTGAAATCACAATTTTGTCAGAATATATTCAAACACAGAGGTGGTGCAACAACATGGAAGGAAAGGACTGCAAATTACAAGCTGGTAAATGATAAGAGTTTGAAAGTCTAATTATGGCTTCAATCCTGCTAGCACTTATGCACATGCTTCATTTTAAGCATGTGAGCAGTGTCATTGAGGTCAATGGGTCTACTACTGCACTTAAAGTTAGGCATGAGTTTCATTTTTGCAGGATCGAAGCCCAAATTAATCGAAAAGGGTATGTCTACACTGCAAAAATTGGCCTAAGACAGCTGACTCAGGCATGTGGGGCTATAAAATCACTGTGCAGGTGATCAGGCTTGGGCTGGAGCCCGTGCTCTGAGACGTTGGCTCCAGCCTGAGCCCAAACACTGCAGTTTTATAAGCCTGCAGCCCTAGCCCTGTGAGCCCAAGTTAGCTTACCAAGCCAGCTACAGATATTTTATTGCAAAGTAGACATACCAAAGAGTCTAGAGAAAACACAGCTTGGTTAAACATAGGAGTGGGCAAACTTTTTGGCTCAAGGGTCACATCTGGGATTAGAAATTGTATGGTGGGCCATGAACGCTCACAAAATTGGGGTTGGAGTGTGGGAGGGGGTGAGGGTTCTGGTTGGGGGTGCAGGCTCTGGGGTGGGGCTTGGGATGAGAGGTTTGGGGTGCAGGAGGGTGCTCCGGGCTAGGATCGAGTGGTTTGGAGGGCAGGCAGGGGATCAGGGCTGGGGCAGAGGGTTGAGGCATGGGGAAGGGTGCAGGCTCCGGGCAGTGCTTATCCCAAGTGCTTTCCAGAAGCAGTGTCATATCCCTTCTCAGGCTTCTACATGGAGGTGCAGCCAGGTGGCTCTGCATGCTGCCCCGTCTGCAGGCACCACCCCTGAAGCTCCCATTGGCTGTGGTTCCCAGCCAACGGGAGCTGCGTGGGTGGCACTTGGGGAGGGGGCAGCATGCAGAGCGGAGCCCCCTAGCTGCCCTTACACATAAAAGCCGGAGGCACATGCTGCTGCTTCCAAGAACCACGTGGAGCAGCCTCTGACCCTACTCACCAGCTGGAGCACCAGAGCGTGGCAAACCCCAGACCCCGCTCCCCAGTGGGAGCTCAAGGGCTGGATTAAAATGGCTGGCGGATCCAGCCTGCAGACCATAGTTTGCCCACCCCTGATTTAACATATACTGTGGCGGCCAGACAAGTTATAAATTGACTTGTATCTGACTGTGTCCCATAAAGAATACACTTTTCAAATTAGAAAACATACACAGAGCCACTATATTTTCCACTAGAGGATGTATTGGAGTAGCAGTAGGAGAGGAAATAGTGTGTATATTTGTACAGAACTCACTGAGACCAAGTGCTTATGGCTTTGAGAGCATCTCAGTGAAGAAGATGAGAAACAGTTACTTATTGTAACTGTGGTTCTTCAAGATGTGATGCAGACATGTATTCCATGAAGATGTGGGCATGCCCATGCAATGGAGTCAGAGAAATTTTCCTAGCAGTACCCGTAGAGGGGTGACACTTGTGCATTCTGGCTGTAGCCCTTCCCCTGGCTACATTAGGTGACACTGCCCTGACCTTCCCTCAGTTCCTTCACACCAAACACCTGGAAACAAGAATCCAATGCAGAGAGGACCGGGGGGGGGGGGGTGAGGGTGTAATGGAATACATGTCTGCATCACATCTCAAAGAATCACAGTTACATTAAGTAATTGTTTCTTCTTTGAGTAGATGTAGTCATATATTCCACTTAGGTGACTCACAAGCAGTACCCTCTGCAGGAGGTGGGGCTTGGAGTTTACCTAAACAAGGCCTGCAGGACCACTCTACCAATGTTTGCATCCACCCTGGAAGAAGCAGTTATGACACAATGGTTCATGAACATATGTACTGATGACCACGTAGCAGCCAGACAAATGTCTAATATGGAAACGTCACATAGAAATGCTATGGACATTGCATGCACCCTCATAAAATGAGCTCTCACCTCCTGAGGGGGTGTAGCTGAAGCTATTTAATATGCAATCTTGACACAGGATGTTACCTATTTAGACATCAACTGTGAAGAGACCATTTGACCTTTCATGCGATCTGCATATGACACAAACAAACAAGGCAAAGCACAAAATGGTTTAGTCCTGTCCGGATAAAAGGCTAGACATTGCCTGAGATCTAATGTATGGACACTCTGCTCCTCTGGAGATGAATGCTGCTTAAGAAAGAATATACCACTCGATTCAAATGAAACTGAGAAACTACTTTAGACAAAAATGTTGGATGCAGTCATAAAGTCACTTTGTCTTTGGAAAATTGTGTAGGAGTCTCTTCCTTCAGAGCCTGCAACTCACATCCTCTCCTTGTGGATGTTATTGATACCAGGAATGCAGTTTTCTGACACAAAAGTGGAAAGGGATAAGATGCCAGGACTCAAACAGAGGTCCCATTAAGGCTGCTAGGACCGAGCTGAAGTCCCACAGAGGAACTGGATCTCAGACCAGAGGATCTACAGGAAGGGGCCCTTTTAAGAATCTTGCTACCGTGGCATTGGAGAAGACTGATCTTCCCTGAATGGGGGTGGCGAGGATAATAAAATATCGATATCACTGCCAGATGCAATTTCAATGAACTAAATGTGATCCCCAACAACTCAAAGTGCAGCAGATACTCCAAATTGTCCTGAATAAAGGCCAGCATTGGTTGAATTCCACAGGCTGATGACCACACTGAAAATTGCTTCCATTTTGCTATAAGGAAGACTTGTTGGATAGCCATGGAACATTGCTCTTCCTCCTCATTTAGCCATGCAGCAGCCATGCCATGAGAATGAGCTGCAGATGGAGGTAAATGCGGTGAATTGTCCGAAAATAGTTGGTCAGCAGAAATGCTTTTGTCATTGTGGAATTCAACAGGGCCCCAATGAACTTTATTTTCTGAATGGGAGTCAAGGTTGACTTCCCAGTGTTTAGGATGAGACCCAGCAGTAAAGCAAGCACAGTGAGATGCTGACATTAGCAAGAACTTCCTCTCTTGATCTGCCCCTCAGTAACCAGTTGTCTCAATATGGGAAGACATGAATTCCCTTCTTCTCAAGATATGTCATGACAACGACCATGCATTTGGTAAAAACCCCGTTGACAAAGATGTTGAACAGAAGCATAGCGTACTGAAAGTGGTGCTCCACTATGACAAATCAACGGAACTTTCTGTGGCTCAGTACATGAAAGTAGGCTTCCTGAAGATCCAGAGCAGCAAACCAGTCATTCTGAGACAACTCAGGGAGAACAGTTAATAGAGTGGAATCTCAGGTACCTTGTATATTTGTTGAGGCAAAGAAGGTTGAGGATGGGTCTTAGCCCCCTCTTGAATTTGGGTATCAGAAAGTACTGGGAGTAGAAGCCATGATCCCAGTGTTCAGGAAGAACTCCCTTCACTGCTCCCAAAGCCAGTAGAGAGCATACCTGCTCAATGAACAGTAACTCATGAGAAGGATCCCTGAAGAGGGATTAGCAGGTAGGATGGGGAGGTGGTATGGCATAACCCAATCTGATGGTGCTTAGGACCCAGCTCTCAGTCATGATCAAGCCCTACGCACTGTGAAAGCAGGCCAATGTCCTCAAAGGGAGGATATGAGGAAGGAATATCAATGACTGGAACAGTGCTCTGGATAAGGAGTCAAAATGGACACTTTGGTGGTGGTGCTGGTGGTGGGGAGGGGGGGGGTGGACACCAGGGGAGGGCATTTGAACTGACAGAATCCTGAGCCTGATTGCTTCCTCTTATAGGATCTATGCCACTTTCTGCAGTAGCCCTGCTGCCTCAGAGGTGGGACAGGCTGATCAAATGTGTGCTGCAGATGATACTGCTGCTGTTGTACACTGTAGTGACACCTTTGGTGAGCATGCACTCAAGGACTGCAGTGTAGCCCTGGAGTCCTTGATGGAGTGTATTGTCTCATCAGTTTTGTCTGAGAGCACTGTTTGGCTGTCGAATGGCAAATCCTTAATGGCTTGGTGGCTATTGGGGGCAATGCCTGCATTCTGCAGCCAGGAAGCCCTCCTCATGGTGACTGCAGAGGCCATCATGTGGTTGAGGTGTCTGCAATGCCAAGCGCAGACTTGCCAGGACATCTTCGTCACCAACGACAAATGTTCAAAAATTCCTCTCATGAGTCCTTGGGCAGTTATCTGCAAACTTTGCTATAACTGCCCAGTTACCAAAATCATATATGATTAGCAATTCACATCAGTAAAGAATAGGAGGTATAAATCTTCCAGCCCATGAGGTCATTCTGTTTAGATACCCTATCCTTGGGGATGGACTTAAATCTGCTCTGCTGGACTCTGTTGTTCAGCATAGATACAGCTATCAAATTTGGGGCTGGATGGGAGTAAAATCCCTCAAATCCCTGCATGGAAATGAAATAATACTTTTCTATACACTTAGCTGCATGCAGTGCCAAAGTCGATGTGCTCCAGAGGGCCTTAATTAATTCAAGGAGCGCAACATTGATAGGCAGGGCGACTCTCCCAGGAGCAGATGGCTGCAGGCTATCCACTCATTTGTAGGTGTTCTCTCGCAATAACTCTGACTGGATACTGAGGGAAGCAGCTGTGTGTCACAAAAAGTTTTGATATACCTTAAAATCCTTCAGTACCAAAGGAAGGATGAACTGGGACACATGAAATCATTTGGAATTGAAGACTAGATCTTTAACTGGGCCAAAGCCAGCTCCTGTTTCAAGGCTGACAGACCCAGACTGGATGATTCTGGAGGCTCCACGGGGAAAATGGCCCACTGCGCCTGGGCCTGTGGTGGACCTGGATGGCAATCTCACCTTTGACCAAGACATAGAGTGGACCTCCACAACTAAGGAACATCCCACATATATCCCATGCAGATCACTGGCATGGATAAGGCAATGGTGTCCATTAGGTGCTGGGCCAGAGGCCTCCATCCCCAACCACAAGAGGAGTGCCAAACCCAATACCCATAACAGGCCAACAATGGACCTTGATGCTGGTCAGGCGATGGCGAATGGGAAGATGATGACCCCAACTCAGATGCTGAGTAGCCTCAGGATCCTGAGGATAAGGGCAAAGCAAGACCAGAGGGAGTGAGTAACTATTCTGATTCGTCCATCGCCCAGAATGAGATAGGAAACAGTGAAATTAATGGAAGCAGTATTGTTCATACTGAGCATGCTGGTACTGGAAATGGCACCAATCCTGAAGTCAGCAGTGGTACCAGAGTGTCTGATGGTACTGTAAAGGGTGGTGAAAGCCACCATGGTAATATTTTCTGTGCTGACTGCTGTGGTGCCGAGAAGATTCCCGGTACCAAGGCTCCCCGTACCAATTCTGGTACTGGCCCTGCTTCCACAACCTGTTGAAGGGGAACATTGCAGTGCAGTGCTGACAGACATGAGGATTCAGCAGCTCATTCACTTGACAGGACTATAGATGAAGCAACCCTGGCAAAGTCCTGGACCAAAGAAGAGGTTGGGACTAGAAGGCAGAGGTGGTCTGTAGCTGCCTGGTACACTGCCAACATGGAAACCAGACTCAATGGATGCCCAGGGGCTGGAATGGAGTCAATAGTACAGGGTTTCTAACCTCCCTACTCGGTACCTACTCAGTGTTGGTCTATGTTTTTCTCAAGGGAGGCAGAAGAGTCGGCCTTTTCCTCAACACAGTTGATGAGGGAAGGCTCCTCTGTTTCTCTGAAGAGGCATCTCCTCTGGAATGCAAAGTGGGAGCATTATCAGAACCCGAAGGCGAACTCCAACCAGACAAGGGTCTCAGTGCCAAAACAGACTGGAGGGCTTGTTTGAGCAGTTGCTGCTCCAGGAGAAGGTTCCAAGCTATTTGAGTCCATTCCTTGAACAATCTGCAGAACACACAACACTTTAATGTAGGCCTCGCCGACACAGAAAAAGCACCATATGTGGAGATCACCATTGGGGATTGCTCCCCCACACGAAGTACAATGTTTAAACCCCAGTGAGAGCATCACCAAGGAAAACTAAACTAATACAACTAACACTATCTAACTAACACTAAAGGCCACTAATAACGGAATACAACAAGACAAAACCACACAGAGCTCCAACTCCAATCACGAGAAGTAAGAAGAAACTAGGGGAGGTTCAGGACAACGCTGCCTCATGTAGCCAGAGGAGAGGCCATAGCCAGAAAGCATGAGTGTTTCCCCTCAATTGCTAGAGGAATTTCTCCATCTCCGGTGCATTGGGTGTGCACACACCTAAGTGGAATATACATCTCTATCTACTCAAAGAAGAAATACTTGGTATTGAGGATGGACTGAGGGGGATTACTATCTATGTACATAGCCTCCCACTTTGGTGTCTTTTTTTTACTTTCTAGTCTTCACTAACAGGCAGAAACATTCCTTGCTTAAGGAGTAGTGTCCCCAGGCAAAAGAACGTCAGCAAGGGCACTTCTAAGAACCAGAGACTATGAATGTATTGCAGGAGCTGCATAGCATTACTCCCAAGGGCCTAACCCATCTTGTGCTTTCTCTCTGCATTTATAGCCTCTGATTGTGATACTAATGTATTATGTATCATCAAGGACTGGACATTTATTTACAAGGCTTGATTTTGCGGTGCATCATTTTTATTTTCTTCCCGGCCTCCAGAAAATATAAAGATGTAGAAAACCTTCTGTTCATAGTACAAGAGCTGCAAAAGCCGCTGCTACCGTCAGAGCATAAGGTCTCACAACGATCTATGCAGTGCTAAGGGACCAGTCTAGAACAGGGGTTCTCAAACTTAGGGTCGTGACCCCCTGAGGTTATTACATGGAGGGTCATGACCTTTCAGCTTCCACAGCAGAGCCTGCTTTATCTCCAGCATTTAGAATAGTGTTAAATATTAAAAAACTGTTTTTTAATTTATAAGTGTGGGGGAGTCACACTCGTAGGCTTGCTGTGTGAAAGGAGTCACCAATATAAAAGTCTGAGAACCAATGTTACAGAAGGTTGTACTTCCCCTACAAAAACAGTCTAGTATTTTCCTGTAAATGTGCTTCCAGCCCAGACTGGAACTGACCAAAAGTTATGACCATTACTCACAGTACCATGTGTAACATATGGGGAGCTCGGTCCATTTCCCACTGGACATATGCTTACAGTACAAAAACGCCACTATAATTCATACCTATTCTCAGCACTTAAAGCAGAGAGGCCAGCGAATGAATGGACCAGGAGGCTGAACTACTGTTTCAACTCTAGAGCTTGTTTCTCTGTGGCCAATGGTGAAGTTTTGCTCTATGTAGGAGAGTGAGTCCTCTGAAAAAGACATGCTAAGATAACAGCTGAGGAGATAGGCTAATATAGAATTGTCCATATCCTGAGAAAGGGAATCTGCCATCTACCTCTTTCCCAGTTTGGAAGGAGAGAAGTCACAACTAGCAGTCAAGTTATACACATAATTTATCATTTCTATTTATCCATCTTTCATTATGATGGATAAAATAATACAAATAAATATGTCAGGTAGTCTCAAAGTTTTCCTGTTGTGAACTATATCTCAGTATAGAGTTTCCCATGAATACATCCCTACTGTTCACATCTTCAAAGGCACATCTCCCTCCCATTCACAATTGTATAATGTCCTCATGAGTAATTGTTTCAGAGAGTGGTAACAGCAGAGAAGTGTGCTGATGCGTTTAACTTTGACACAGTGAGTATTTCACCCGATGGAAAAATAAGTTAACCACATTGTGGTTTTTTGTTTTGTTTTTCATGACATTCCCATCACCCATGCCCTCCATCCATATTTCCCTGACAGCTAGCCCTCATCTGTCCAATTATATTTCCCTGCTGTATGCTCTTCTTACCCTGCAAATGCTTTCCAGTCTTAGTTTTCTTCTCCTTTGGACATTGCCCAGCCACCTGGTCCTTTTGCCCCCCTTGACAAACCCTCCAGCTGCCTCTCTTGGGCACTTCTCTCTGGTGACTCTGGTCACGAGAACAGCTCCTATTTTCCTTTCCTCCTCCACCTACTGTATGCTAGAAAGCAGGAAAAGCAGCTGCTTTTATAGGCCTCCAGCTTGTCATTGCAATGAAAAGAATGAACACCTGTAGAACAGCTGGAAAAGAAATCAGCCCATGAGAGACAGTCTGCTAGTGGCCCATGCATAGGTCTGTTTGGTGTTGTTTAGTGGTTATAACAGTGTAACATTAGGTAGGCATATACATTCAGTTAAAAAGAATAAAGCCTAACTGAAAGCAAATGAATAAATAAGGACTATCGGCAGCGCAGGTCTATCTATCCACTAGTGTGTAACCACAGTTTACTATAGAGTTAATGCTCCAGTACGTCCACAGATTGTTGTGGAAGGCAGAGGGTAAGATAGCATGTAAATCAAGGTATACAAATGACATTGGCTTATCCAGTAGTTCAACAACAGGAAAAAGTCTCTGAGGTCTTATCTTGTATTGATTCAGTTCTTCACATAACAGTTAAAGCAAAAATAAAATTCTTCATTAAAAAAAAAGATTTTGGGCAAGCTTACAACATAGAGAACATACAGAAGATTTTCCTTAGGGGAAAAAATAAAATTCCTCTTTCAGCCAATTAAACAGGCATCTATTGTCAAAGAACATGCAGAAGGAAGTGGGCTGAATTTGCTCCTTTTCACAATGAGATTTAACTTGTTTGCAGAATAATCTGAAGTATTTGAACCATCTTGAAGTCCATTTGAATTTGGATGGTGAAAAGAAGTGGTGAGAAAGAGAAAATGGGTCAGATGAAAATAGGTTAGAAAGAAAACATTTCTAGAATATAATTGGCTGATAAATATCTATTTGATTGCCTTTTCCTGTTGCAGAGACATATGCACCTCTTAAATATACCCTGGATACATACAAGGGAAAAAATCAACAGTAATAAAGTACCATAGAACAAGAAGAGATGAGCAAAGAAAATATTATATATAGCTGATACATTTATAACACTTAGCTGCATATTGCTCTCTGCTTTCTTAAATTTAGCATCTAGATTGGTCAATATTCTTCTTAAATAGCTAGTATCAAACACTTAAGTGTTTGATAGTCCCAAAATGATATCAGAAGTTATACTGTGGAATTCAGGCAACACTGCTAACAATATAACCCCTTTCTTTCAATCCAGCACCTTCTGCACTAGATGTAACTGACTATTACTTCATCTAAAAGAGTAATTAATTCCCTTAGTGAGCAGTAATAGAAGACTCTTATGTAGCCCAGCCCTATGATGGGAGAAAGACACATACATTGCGCCAGTGTAGGTTATAATGACATTAAATTATCAAATCCTAAATGAGCCTTTTAACGAACCCAATTCAGAAAGGGCAATGACTGCTGCTGTTATGCAAAATTGCTACCATAGCAAAAGAGGGAAAGAATCAACTCCCAACATACACTTTAGTTGTTGCCTTGTATACTTAGGATCAGTGGGCTGTGTCTGCTACTAAAGTTATGAAAAAGTAGCAGACAACTCACTGCTCCTTCAATTCACTACATTTTGGCCATGTGGCTCCATCCTGGGAAAACAGACTGCTACCATCCAGAAGACTGAATGGATGTGGGGATGTGGGTAGGGGTCACAGTAGGAGGCTTGCTCCACTCAAGGATAGCTTATGTGGAAAGAAGCCAACAACACAATGTCTGTAGATCTCTGAGAGAGGAAGGGACAAAATCAACTGGCCCCTGAAGATGAAACGGGTCATGTTCTCCAAAAGGGAACCCTTTGTCCTCAGAGAAGGGCAGGAAGTTCCAGACTTCTGGCAACATTTCCATCTCGGAATACGAATTATGAGGAGGGAATCCCCCAGTTCACAAAGGGGTATGTGTAACAAGGAAGAAGGGCACAGCATGATAGTGAATTCTCATTGGGACTCAGAGGTCCAAATACCAACACAATATTAAAGACTAAATGAAAATACCATACTCCTCACGCATTCTTTTTCTGCAATGTTTGGAGACCCCACAATGTTTAGGGACTCTGGTAGCACATGTTAAATTAGGAAAAAAAGGGCTACATTACAAACCAAAGCTAACTTAAAGCAGATTTTAAACTTACAGACAGCAATAGGCCTCTCCTCCTCAAATAGTGAGAGATCTCTTCTGCATTTTGCGCCTACTATGGGGAAAAGGAAGGGAGGCATGGTAGCTGGTGCTTGGTCTGAAGAGCAACAGAATGAGCAAGCTTCTCTCTTCTTTCTTTGGGGAACTGTAATTAGCCAGTATGTTTTAATCAAGCACCTTCCACTGGTTTACCCTGAAACTGCATCCCTTGCCTCAATTAAGTGGAACCCCACAGAACAGCTGGGAGGAGTTCATTACCTCAAGCTCATTTTCAAAGGACTCTCTCTTACTTTTTCACTGCTTTCTTCTGTCTCTTAATTGCCTAGTTCTACCTTTTCCTGACTGCATACCTCATGGAAGGCAAAGACCACTTAGCTATTTGTTCACACAAAAAAAGGAGCTTTGAAAAATAGCCATTACTGTTGTGGTCTCATTTTCCAACATCTGACGAATGAGACTAACTCATTAGTAATTAAAAAAATAGAGTTTTAATAGCCTAGTTTATTAGTGTGCAGTAAGGAGGCGGGGAGAAAACTGGATAGCTGTCTTGGCATGATTCTGAAATCTGTGAGCATGCACATAAGAAAGGTAAAATCTCCCATGATCTACCTCTCCCAGTTCCCCATCTTGCCAGCATCATCTATAATGCCTGATTGTATGTCCCCACAGCACTCACCTGGGACTATCAATTCATGTTTTATGATAGTCAGAATGACAGCATCATTCATGTCTGCTGCTATTTGTGAAAAGTCAAAGCACCTGAGAGTTTATGTCGTCTCTAGGTTATCTGCATGAGTATAATGATAGACACTGGTACAAGTATTTAGTTGACATCAGCTTGAGACTATGGGGCCATCCATTCACATTTTATGATAGGCAGATAGTTACCATCATGACTTATTTTAGAATGTTCTTAAAGTGATGCCATTAAGATAAATATCTCATTGTAAGAATCACCCACCTTTACTCATATCAACAGCACCCTAAAATCCTGCAGGTGAGATAATTTGTTTTAATTAACTTCCCATCCCTTATAAAATTAGCTAAGACTTAACATTATTTTTAAAAATCTCATGATTTTGTAAGCAAAGCTCATAGACTTTTCATTACTTGGATTTCATTTGGCCTGGACTTCAGAACTAAAATGGTCAGCTTCATTTCCTGTTCATTGTAAGTGGCACTTTCTGTTTTCCAGGCACTAACACAATCCTATTGAAATTTGAATTTCCCACGCAGTATGAGAATTTTTTAAAAACCGCCCCCCATCCCAACTGCTTTTTTTGTTTTTGTTTTTATTTAAAACTTTTCTTTGCATTTAGGTGAGTGTGAGAATGTTTGATGCTTTTCAGGAATAGAACAGGGAAAACATAACTGAGTTTAAGAATGCTTTTCAGCTGGAAGCCATGGAGATGCCGCAAGCAGCAGCCAATTGCAAAATACCTCATTATGACATTAGTTCTGCCAAGCGTAAAAGGTCAGTCCCCAGATGGTTTGCTGGAAAAAATAGTTCCCATGATAAGAATTAGTAGGGAGCAGGTAGTTATAAAGAATGGTGTTCCTGCTGCATCTATGTCTTGCATAACATCACTATAGAGAGGCAAGGTGGGAGGGATAATTTTTTTTATTGGACCAACTTCTGTTGGTGGAGGGGACAAGCTTTTGAGCTTCATGGAGCTCTTCCTCAGGTCTGGAGAAGGTAATCAGAGTGCCACAGCTAAATACAAGCTAGAACAGATTGCCAAGCATAAGGATGCATATCTCCACTGCTACAACGATGAATACCTTTCAAGATCCCACACATGCCTATCACAACATGTAGTGTTCTTCATCCAGTGCATCAAATGCGCCCACAAATCACTTTGTTGGTGAAATCAGAATCGTTATGCTCTCAAATGAACTCAGACAGAAAAATGAAAAAAGATAAACACAGTAATACTTTTTTTTTTTAAACACAAAAGTAATCACTCCACATCTGATCTCTTCGACCTCTTCCTCAAAGGAAACCTGGCCAACATCTTCAAAAACAACCCTGGGAGCTTAAATTCGCAACTTTGCTGGACACTAAAAATCATGGAGTTAGCAGAGATGCTAGTTTTATGGCTCATTACAACAATTTGTAACACATTCTGTGGCCTACTAACTACCTTTGTCTTATGACTGCAGAGGTGTTAAGTGCCCACTTCAGTTTAATGGTCTCCTACAATGTGTCTGAAATCCTTGGTTACCTTCTCCAGACCTGAGGAAGAGTGCAGTGAAACTTCAAGGCTTGTCCTCTCCACCAATAGAATTTGGACCAATAAAAGATATTACCTCACCCACCTTTTCTCTTTCATGTCCTTGGACCAACACTGGCTACAAGAACACTGCAAATAACATTGCTATATTACTGTACAGTAAAGTTATTTTTAAGGTACGAAAAATAAACAGAAGGCCTAAACTGACCTTCTGATTCTTGAGCACCATGTCAATAATGAGAAGACTCAGAAGTCATCTTTGATCTTCAGCGCTGATTGCTGGTTTGTTCATATAAAGGCACTGGAAGTTTCTGGCCTTTTACTATCTACATTTCAATCTTTTAATCATCAAACATGTACAACTTGTTTTAGTTTAATTAATAATATCTCAAGAGCTAGAGGAGAATTGCATGGAAAAACACATCTTAAACCTTTCTGATTTTTTATATATACACACAAATTTTAAAACAAAAGGGATCAGATGAATTATGGGTATAACACTGAAATCAATGGAATTACTACAGAGATAAATGTTGCCTAATATTAAATCTACCTACCAGTCCTCTTTTGAGACAATATTGTGAATGGAACTAAAAAATAAAAATCTAAATAATTTATAGCTGCTATTACTATTTGCAACTTAGGGTATGGCTACACTTGAAATTTCAAAGCGCTGCGGCAACAGCGTTGCGGCAGCACTTTGAAGTGCGAGTGTGGTCGGAGCACCAGTGCTGGGAGAGAGCTCTCCCAGTGCTGCACGTAAACCACATCCTCTACGGGTGTAGCTTGCAGCGCTGGGAGCCGCGCTCCCAATGCTGCGGCACTGATTACACTGAGGCTTTACAGCGCCATATCTTGCAGCGCTCAGGGGGGTGTTTTTTCACACCCCTGAGCGCGAAAGTTGCAACGCTGTAAAGTGCCAGTGTAGCCAAGGCCTTAATGTAAAGATAAGGGTGTCAAATCTCCACATTAACATGTTAGCTGATCTGTGGGTTCAAAATAGAACTGTGTGTGCACCATGCACTCTCTGCCCAAGGTCCAGAACAGACTAATTGTCCAGGGATATAGTGGGTAATTTTATTTTTTCAACTAGCATAAGGCAAATAATGGAATCTTTTAGCTACACAGCCCCATGAGCATAGTTTGAGAGGTACACAAACACATCAAACCTCAAACTGCAGGTCAGTTTGAGGTTCTGTGACAAAATTTTGTCCCACTATAGATATAATGCCTCTGGCTCTATAACACACCCAGCAGACTGAAGTAGCCAGAAATTATATGCCTGCTTTTGCTGTGTTTTTCACTTTTAGGAGTGACTAGAGGGGAATGAAAACATATAATACAATGCAGTTTCTAATGCTCCTTTTTTTTTTTTCTTTTAAATAAAAGGGAACAATACCACAGAAAGTCATTAGGATTCACTGAAACTAGCACTATGAATAGCATTGTGAGGCACATGGAGTCACAGTTTCATTGTTTGTCCTATGTTTGAGCAGGCACATTTATCCATCTCCAGGGTAAAAAACAAAGAAACCTCCTCCCCCCAACCACATACAAATATACACCTCAACCTTAAAGGATTGCTTGGGGCTTCCAGCACTTCAGACATTTTATACCCCCTCTAAACTTGCTTCTTGTGCTTTGTTTACTGGGAGGTGACACAACCGCAGTACTCATTAAATTTCACTTTGATATAGAAATAGTTCCTGCAGAACCCACATGCTGAGTGAATGTGCACACACACATATACTACAAACAGAGACAAATGCCTTTTCATCTGCTTTCCATTATGAAATCCAACATTAATATGGTTTTTGAACGCTGTCAGTATGCATTATTTGAAGTAATACTTTTAACAAAGAGATGGGTCTGAATCAAATTCCAGTACCCTGGATCCTGGGAAAGTTCACATCCAGAACAGATCTTTGTGGCTTGGGCTTACCGCTTATGCAACTATGGGGCGGGGGGAGAAAAAAAAAAACCCACCACCACCACCAAAAATTGTGCTGCCTTTTGTTTTCTCTGTCATGCATCTCTAGATTTTGCCTGCATACAAAACCCTTTGTGCTCTTACGGTATACGCTGCAATTAAAAACCACCAGTTGGCCTGTGCCAGCTGCCTTGACCTTGTGTGGGTTGGGGTAGGGGGCTGTTTAAGTGCAGTGTAAACATTTGCACTCAGGCTGGAGCCCAGGCTTAATTCCCTGAGAGGTGGGAGGGTCCCAGAGCTCAGGCTGCAGCCCGAGCCCTAATGTCTATATTGCAGTTAAACAACCCCTTAGCCTGAGCCCCATGAACCCAAATCAGCCAGCACAGGCCAGCCACTGACTTTTAATTGTAATTAGAGTTGCCCTTAGGGTTCGTCTCTATACATGGTTGCACTGCTTTAACTTAGGGTGTGAATTTACACCGCTTTAATTTAACTGATGCAAACCTGTGTTTGGACATACTAATGTCAGTTTAAGTCAGGCTTACTTCAGTCTAGCTAACTTGATTAGGAATAAATTTAAGGTAGGTTGAAACAAGCCCAGTTTACACTGAAATTAGAGAATGTCCACACCGAAGTACACACTGATTAACTAGACTAGCACAGGCTTGTGTGTAAAGGTTTGTGGAAGAGATGCACACACTGTGCTTTCTTTGGGTGACTTTACTTATGTTCTTTCTTGCTGCTTTCCTTAAATATAAGGGCAATTTCAGACAAGTATAGAGGTGATCCTTGTGTACAGAAAAACATCTGTAGCCAAACTGCTGGATGCACTCAGATGAAATTATACTGTTACGCCGTTCATCAAATAGTGGACACTTTGATGACTATTCATGCATAAGTCAACTTATTTAAAATATCTAATTGTCTCAAAAATGCAAATGTGGCGTTCAATGAGGGAAAACACATTGAAGGCTAAGTACTCTTTACCAAGCTGACTCCTAATAACTGATTAAATGTATCTTTGTCATCATCACTGTTGCAGTTCAAACCAGAACCAAGATTAGTCCCAGCAATAACTGAGAGAGGATCTATTCAACAGGAAAGAGCAATTTTAAAAGCATAGAGGAAGTGTTCATATTTAATCATAACTACCAACCATAGACACATTCACAGTCTAATATTGACTTGGGATGGAAGTATTGTCAATAGTTTCACTAGCAGTACACAAACAAAATAGCATTTTGATATCAGTGTTAAATTAATTAACAATGCAAGTCTGAAACTATGGCAAAAATGCTGGCATTATTAATCAGTATGTGACAATATAATTAGTTTTGTATTGAGTGGACCATCTGAGATCAGTAAAGTTGGTTTACATGAGAACAACTGCAATATTACTTAACAAGGTCAGATGGCTTGTATTAAAACTAATCCTATACAAAAAACATAATAAAAAAATATGAAAAGTAGCTCTCACTGTATTCAAATCTCAGTTTCCAGAATATTTTGCCATGCAGAAAAAAAGGAGTTGGTGGCTAAGAGACTGGAATTCAGGGATTTTTTAATTTATTTTTTTTAAAACTTCTCAGCCATCATTAACTACCAGTGTCACCATGGACAAGTGATCTAGCACCCTGATCCTGAAAGTAGCTGGGCTCCTTCAAGGCACACTGCACCTTTGTGCCTCAGTTTACCTATTTAAGAAATTGATGCAATAAGAAATGGGGCGGAGATGCTATGACTTATGCCTTTGTTATGTGCTTTGAGTTCCAGTGATGAAAGGTACTATAGTAGTGGAAAGGGTTTCCTAATTACAATAAAACCCTGTTTTACTAAAGGGTTTTGGAGAGGTTTGAAATCTTCAAAAATACTGAGTTTGAGATAAATGGGTGAGCTAAATATGATGCATGTTTCTTTTGGGGGAACATGACTGTACTAAATCAACCAACTAGGAAGATTGGTTAAACCAGAAGTTATTTAAATGGGGGCTCTGTTGCATTAGATGTAGCAATGGTCTTTTCTCCCTTTCCTTTGATTCATACTATGAGCTGTGTGTCACAAATGCACTGAGGGTAGGTTTTGTGTTGGAAAAAATCACTTCCCCCAGCATGGCCTGATGCATTTTAGAAAAGAATCATGTTCTGATTCACAGTCTGAGTCATTTCCTGAAAACATATCACATTTGGAAAAATGCTACATGGAGCCATATGCTCCCCCCATTCCTTATCAGGCAGAGAAAACCCAAAACACACATTAATGACATGAAAAGGGGGTCCTGTCACAATACTGATTGTGCAATAATCACCCTCCGACATGCACCAACACTGGCCACCCTTACAACAACACTGTGCATACAGGACACCATGCAAAACAAGTGATGTAGCCTGGCAACAGAGGCGGTAGAATCAGGGAACAATCATGATGCAACTCAATTCCAGTGGATCCCACACTAAGTTAATGCTGTCTGGCTGAAAACATGAGCACAGCTGTATGGACTTGATTAACAGAGAGATTTTCCACTGTGAATTCAGGAAACCAAGTTTCCAAATGCTTTACCAATTTCTAGAAGGATTTTTTTTAATTGTTGATATAAGGAAGTGGTCTTGTGGTGCCATGATAGCTGAGACGACTGGCCTGTAGGAGCACAGAGGTGGCCTAAAGGTACCTTTAATCCCCTTCTCCTCAGCCACACTGAACAGAGCCCAGGTGTGCTGAAGGAGCTGGCAGAGAACAGGAGTAGACCGAGTGAAAGAAAGTGGGAGAAGAAATAAGCATGAGGAGCAAGGATAAGGCAACAGAAGCAGCAACCATGTTGTATTCCTATGATAGTTGAGATAATATGAGGTGCTCAAGATAACTGTTCTTTCCTGGTATAAATGGCAGTTGGCTCTTCCTGAGGAAGGCTTTGGAATTTGCTTTCCTTTGGTCCAATCAAGAGCCGGGTGTGGTGACCTTTGAGTCATGGTGCAATATTCAACCCTTATCCTAAGGTTTCTCCTAATGAGGGCTTGTGTGTGGGGGGGAGGATGTTAATGAGGAAATGGGACAGCTGGGTTGGGAAATGGTGTCTGGATTTGGAAAGT
This sequence comes from Gopherus flavomarginatus, assembly GCF_025201925.1. Classification (NCBI taxonomy): domain Eukaryota; kingdom Metazoa; phylum Chordata; order Testudines; family Testudinidae; genus Gopherus; species Gopherus flavomarginatus. The sequence continues at coordinate 38,073,920 of NC_066624.1, read as the reverse complement.
GTTAAGAGCTGATGTAAAGAGCTGCACAAAAGAAGATATTTACAGTACACACAGCAACACATTTTACTGGTCGCACAAAACCTGAGAAATACACTATATATTGTTAAGCACATCTACTGGCATCTTATCAATGACACTATTTATATGCAGACAGAGTACTCTTGTATATAAAGCTGCCTGAAATTTTTTCAGCAGAATATTTCTCTAATAGAAAATGCTGTTTTGTTGAAATCAAAACTTTCCATGGGAACATGTTGATTTTGACAAACTTTCATTTTCAAAAAATTTGAAACAAGTGTTTCAATGATGCTGACATTATCTTATGGAACATTTTGACTTTTCATTTTGAAATGACTTTGTTGCCAATGTTCTTTATTTTTAATTTTATATTATATAATTTACATTTTAATTTAGGTGTCAAAATTAAAATGTTTTGACTGACCTGAAATGACTTTTTTTAATTTAGTTCCTTGGGACATTTTGAAATTCTTAGTTTTAATTTAGATTTGGAACTAAAGCAAATTTAAAAATCACAGCATTTCCTGCTACATGGAAATTCTGGTTCACACATAGCTGTACTTGTTAAGACCCAGAGGTTGTGGGACGTCTGCTTATTTTCCTATCATTTATTGATATACTCTGTGCTTGAGCACCCTCTTAGTTTTGTTTGGTTCTAAATTTTACACAATCACAATTTCAAATTAGACACAGTTAATAAATCTGAATGCTTAAATAATAAATAATTATTCTTCAAACCAAGATATCATCACTGGAGGAGGTTATTTTCGTCTAATGATTTGCATCTAAAACTGTAACTAGTAATGTGGGATAACAATTCTTTAGATTTGAAATAGTGTTGATTTTTTTAAAATTGAAATCTCAACAATACTAGTAGAACAAATGGGTTTATTAGTAAATCACAATAACATCTAGTAATTATTGTGTGTGCTGGTAGAATGCATGTGTCACGGGGCAGGAAGGAGAGAGGAGAAGGGGGAAGAAAGCTTTAGAAAAGTTCATTTTGAGTTGTGAGGAAAGCTTTGAGGAACTAGTACTTTTAGTGAAGCTGACTCATCCATTTACACTTAATCATACAAGGGTCAATAGCTAGGTACTGCAGGGTGAATGGCTGAACCACACAGATCCTCCTGTTTTTGTTAATTAAGTCAAGAATTTGGCTTTACTTTAGCTTCATTTTCCTGAATTTAGTGCTTCTTTCTGTTTGCCCTTGCTTTGATGAACATTCTTCATGTTGTTGAATCATTGCAGGCTGACATTTTCCATAACGGTTAATGGCACATGACGACTTTGCAGCCACAGAACATTTAGGGGGAATTTAATGAATGGAGTCATCAACAGAATCAATAAGAGTGTTGGATGCTTCCTAAGTTTAAGATAAATCTTCTGTGTGTCCAAATAATGTACTTCTTTAATACTTTTATTTTCCCTGTAAATGCAGAAGCCTCAATAAATATAACAGATTTTTACTTTTTTGCAATTTGGCATCATTACAGATGTCTTAATGTCTAATATATGACAATGTAAACTGGCATACAAAATATTTCTTTGATGCAGGCTGCCTACTCCATACAATCTGAAGGTGGAAATGAATTATAAAATTGCTCTATTCAGAAAAGAAGCTAACAAGACAAAAATGACTGTCTTTTGGTTGCTTTTAAGACAGTATTTGATTTGATTAGTATAAATTCCAAGTTGGCTTGGTCTGAAACTGATTAGCTGAAGGGAGCTGTTTGGGTATAAAACTATTGTACGCAGATTTGTTGGAACCAGCAATAAAATTCTAAAACAAAAAATATTTCAGTTAAACCTGAAAATATACTTGAATTAAGGTTGAAATTATGTATCAGTAACATCAGGGAAATATGCCTTAACAGAATGTTTCAATTAAAAGAACCCGCCATTGTTAGAAAGACAGGACAAGACAGTAATTGTTGTTCTTTGAGATGTACACACATACATTCCACTGCAGCTGTTGTGTGCCCTGTGCATTCTAGTGGGAGACTACTAGGTGATGCGTGCATCCCTGCTCTTCTTGTGCTCTCAGGCAAGGGTATGCAAGGGGCTTTTTCGGTAAAGTCTCATAGAAGTGCAATGTATTACTATTTTCTCATTTTTCTGAGCCTCTTAAATTAAATTTGTCCTTTTTTTTATCCAGTAGGAATCACAATTTAATGACATTTCAATTTGCAGAATTGTCTTTGAAAAGTCTGTATGGTATCCCCAGTTTCTTTCTGCATTCTCTGTCACACAGGTGCTAGTCCTCTGCATGTTTTAATTGACAGTCCTTAACCAATACTGAGAGTATATTTTACTTGATTTTTTTGCCTTATATCTAACCATTGGCAGGTTTGTTACTGTTGCTTCTTTTTCTTTTTGCCACTATTCTGTGTAAGAAAGAACCATCCAGTTTGCTGTGATGCCCACTATGTACATATATGGATATAAATTCACACGCCACTAAAAGACAGCCACCTCTGGGCTGGAATGCAGCAGCCATTCTACGTCACCAGTATTGTACAAAAATTTTTAAGAAGGGGCGTATAGAAAGTTTCCAATGAAACTACATAGGCAGTTTTAGGAGGTGAAAAATGCAGGGCCTAATTCTTCTCTCCTACTAGTTTTAAACTTATGTAAACGGAGAATCAGGTCAGTAATTATTAAAACTGAGTGAATAACTTATTAGATGATGTATTTCAATATTTTTCTGTACTCAAAATGTCTGTAAGCAGCGTTAGCATCAGCCGTTCGTTATTTGAAATGATATCTTCATCAAATTAAGTGTGGTCAGCAGATGATTTAAGATGCAGATTTTGTCACATACAATTTGTGCCATCACTTATTTACCTAATCAGAATGGTGTTAATTGCATATATGAATGTTATATTTCTAGTGCTCACAATGTTGCTTAATTCCATATGTCATCCAGACAAGGAACAGAAACAACAGATGATTTACCAAGCAACGGAGTAAAAAGCAAACTTTACAGTCAACATACAATTCAAAGATGCATCCAGCAAATAGTCTAGCTGAAAAAGTCACATGTCACACTAGTAATTCTTGAACACTCAACATATTTGTGGAAAATGAATAGGAAAAAAGGTAGCAAATGGGGCCAAGTCTAAAAAATATATTTCCCCCCCCCCCCCCGTGTTGACTTAGCTCCAGTAATCATCCAATTTGTCAAGGACACCAGGGTTAATCACCCCAGCTCTTTTTCAAAGCTTCCTGAGATCACCAATGACCATAAGCAGTGAGGGCCTACTTTTTAGATCTCATCCTTAAGACAACATCTACAGCAGCACATTGGCCCCTATCATCAGATCTACTGACTCAAAAGGAAGAGTGACATTACTTCTGCTTACATTTGGATTGTACTTGGAGGTCTCTTATACAATCTTCTCCAACCCCAGTGAGGGCTAAATATAACGGTTGTAGTAGCTTGAGTGCATTAAGGAGGGAATGAATGGAAGTAGCTACAAACACTCTACCATTCCCGTGCTGTATGCAGTCATACTTAGAACTAGATGAATAACTGATTTTTCAGTTAACTGGTAATTCTGGAAAAAAATAGGGGGAAAAAAATGTTCAACCAAAACCAAACTAAATTTTTTTGGAATTTTTGACAAAGCAAAAAAGTTGACAAAATTTTATTCCTGGTTGAAATATTTTGTTCAGCATGAGATAAAATGTTTTATTTTGTTTCTGGACATTTAATTATTTTTTTAATAAAAACAAATAAATGAAGGGCTAGACTCACAAAACAACCAGAAGAGAGCTGTCCATGCAGCATATTGTGCTCTTTTGCAAAGCTGGCACCAGCTGTGCTCTTCTGAAAATCTGGCCACACAGACCTGTTCTACTTCTGACATCTGCTGAAGTCAAGGAGTTACACCAGTACAGACCTGGCACAATGAAGACAAGAGTTAGGACTAAAGTCTGACAGAAATGTTCAGATTGTAATTTAAAAACAAGATAAATAAAGATGATTAAATAATGGAGCTCAGCATTCAATAGTGTAAAATTACTTCAGCTCCAGTGGAACGTCATTAAATTCACTGTTTGTGTATAATGGATTTTGTGTTTGCGTGTAATTTTTTCTTGAAAAGGTGTAAGATATTAGAATGTGTTCAATTCACTAGTCAAGAAAGAGCAAATAACGGCCAGTTTTATATACTGGAACACAAATAAGAATAATTGTGAGTTCAATGAAAACTAAAATAGAACCAGAAATGACATGTAAATACAAATAATAATAAAAAAGACACACTAGATGCTTCTGCCAAAATACTGTCAAGTTGTACAGACTGCACTGCACCATAATTATAGTAGCTGACATAGGTAAAATGATTATAAATTAATGGTCTGTAGAACAGAGTCATATGTTATAGATTTTTGCTAGGTAGCTATACAATCATAAAGAAGAAAAGACTATTAAACAGTGTAACAGTGATGAAATTCATCTAAAATTGGTACACAACACTCTCTGTGGAAATTATGGGATCATTCTTAATGTGCTTACAATCCAAATTGCATAGCCTCAACACATCTCTTAAAGGAAGATTGTTCGAGGTGTTTCTGCATACAGTTCTTTACCTCCTGCGTGAGAGCATATGGTAAGCTTTTTTAATGAAAATACCTAAGTAGTTCCTAACCCAGTGGGAAGGATTTGGAATTAGATGTAAAAATAAGATATATTCTAGGATGAGCAAAACATGTATGCCCCATGTTAAAAGATTGGACGCACACGGGTGCTGATAAGAGACACTGAACTCCATTTCAGGTGAGAGGCTATAAAGATCAATACTCTTGTCATATGAGTATGTCCATCAACTCCAGGGGTTAATGTTGCATTTTCTTTTTTATTTTTTGTAAATGAAATGCCAATATTGTGCAACATCGACCCCAACTGCCACAAACTCATACAGCCAATTAATAAAACAAATGGACATCTAGGATGTAGGTTAGGGTAGACTAAATTAACTCCCTTGACAGAGGACAGGACTATTTTGCCTCTTACTGGACATTTGTCAGTAATTGCTGTTTCTGAATCTCAGTAGCTTTCTGATCATATGACCTCATCTCATGGGGCAATGCTCACACTTGTACAGACTCAGATCCCAAATCTTTAACGTATTCACATATTTTCAGTTTCACAAATCAGTCTGTAGCAGACACATGCTTTATAGGTGTATTAAGAACTACACCTTTACTTCATCATCAGATCTTTGTCCTCCAGCTGAATGTTCATGAATGCATTTTGCCTTATGTCTTTGCCATCTGTGCTAAAAGCAGCACATTCTTGCAAACATTCTTTTATTGCAAGAATGACACAACATCCCTTCTACTGGACACCTTCACATTGTGAACTGCTTTTGGATTTATAGGTAGCAAACCTGGCTTCTGCCATTTGACTGCCCTTGTAGTCTCTCTGTGCTTAGGTATGTAGTAATTAGATGCAAAGCACTTCAATGATTTTACTGCTTGTGAAAACCTTAGTCTTCACTAGCCTTCCAAATATCCAATTCTGCAAAGTCAAATCCATTTCTAATAATAACCTTACTTTGACCTTGTTCATTTATAGAACAAATAAATCAGTCTCTGATTAGTCTGTTATCTGTTCATTATTATGACTTAGCTTTATTACATATACAATGCATATAATACATATGTCTATTACATAATGGGCAATGGTCTCATCTGGCAGTTGCTGGCTTGCCTACATAAATACATAAAAAAATAAATAAAATAAAAAGCCTTTTCCAAGCAATAATTTTGCATGGATCACAATATTCTTGAAATTTTGTAATGATTGTGTCCTACAATTTGTAGTTCCCTTCACGTTCTCCCGCTAGTCTGCTGTAGATCTTTAATGCATTTGGGCTTGCCAATGGAACAGCATGGAGGATTCCAACCTCTCTCATTTCTCTGATCCCAGGAAAACTTGGAAAAGCTGCAACCACCTCCTGCAGTTCTCTGCCAGGTTCTCTCCCAGACTGAGAGATTCAGGTGGGTGGTTTTGCTACATTTTTGCCAATGTTCAAGTTTTCGTCTGGCACCATATAATAAAGACCAACTAACACTCCTATATGACGTCTATTTCTTGTCTCCAATCACATGACATAGCTCAAGGTTATAGATTTTTATACCTTCGCCTTATGGCAGGGAGCAATACCAATGGAAGCCAGATTTTTTATTTTTTTTTTAAGTAAAAAGGTTGTGACTTTTCTTCCCCATCCATAAAATGTTCAATTGAGATGGAGAAATAGGAGTATGTAATAGTTCAAGAACAATGGGTCAATACTGAAGTGCTTACACAGGCAAGGCCTTCTTATACATAGATAGCCTCCAATTTGCAGGCTCAGGTTGCAATTATTCTGCAGTCAGGATTTACATGGCCTGAGAGAAAATATAAAAGTGGGACCCTACAATTCTCCCTTCATCCTAACTGTGGCATCCTTAACCTTGAGGGAGCTTATGATAACCCCCATATTCCTCATGTTCATATAATCGTGGTCTTACATATTAAGCATGCCTTGTAAGCTATCAGGGGAAAGGTTATGACCTGTTGAAAATCATTTCTCTATCCATATATGTGTATCATTAATGCATATGAAGTTATGAGAATTGTGTTGTATTATTGTCACTAAAACAGCGAGGAAAGTAACCAGTGCCTGGGCAGGGTGTGAAACAACCCATCAACAGCCACTGTCCAGCAAGGGAGCTACAATTCTATGACTCACCTGCATGAGGCCACACCAGGGGAATTGCTCAACTTTGCCTGGAGTCTCAGCAATGCCCCCAGTCATTCCTGGACTTGTGTTTTCCAAACACATGGACTGAGAGCATAAAACAGACAGAGTGGACACATCCTGGGCCCTTCTCCTGCCCCCACCTATGATCCAAGCAACCAAGACACTGAGAAGAAGACAGGACTCCAACAGATGAGACCGGCCCAGGTTTAAGGAACAAACCTGTATATTAAGGACTGCAATATCCAGTGGGGTGAAAAAAAACACTTAATGTAGTTGCTACCCAGTCTAATAGGGTTGAGAGTTTAGACTGTGTGCTTATATTTAATTTCTTTTGATAACTAACTCTGACTTTTTGTCTATCACTTAGTATCACTTATGATCTACTTTTTATAGTTAATAAATTTGTTTAATTGTTTATCTTTACCAGTGAGTTTGTATGAAGTGTGGGGCAAATCTGCTCAGGTTTGCAAAGGCTTTCCACTGCTGAAGTGGTGACCCAATTAATAAATTTTCACTGTCCACCTTGAGCAGTGCAAGACAGTATATTCCTGAGGTACAGTGCTAGGAGCTGGGGGGGATTTGGCTCTGGTGTCTTTCTCTGTGTGATTCATGAGTGGCTCTGGGAACATTCATGCAATATAGCTGGCTGTGGGGCTCCACAAGCTGTTGTGCTGAGTGATAACAGCAGCTGGAGGGGTTTGCTGCTGGTCATTAGCAAGGCATTGTAAGAGACAGCCCAGGCTGGAGTGAATCCAGGGGGCACACTGGTCCCATAGTCCCAGGCTGTATCCTGGAGAAGCCCATCATACTAACCTCTGAAATTTTTCCTCTCAATCTTTTTCTCTCCCCATCTTCCACCCTTGCAGATCATCTTATATAATAAAGAGCTGTTTAAAAATATATATTTTTTCTTTTGTAAAATAGCTGTGTATCTAACAAACATGAGTACAAACTTATTGCACAAAGTGGACCATCCATTAGATGACTAAGACAGAGGCAGGTGGGTGACAGGGTAGCACAGGCAGAACCAGCAGGCAAAGGAGCTTAGCTGCAGAATCTAGGGGAGTTTCCTTCACTTTGTGGTTCCCCAATCACTCAACAAAATGAAATAAAACAGTGCACAGCACCACACTTACCTCTCCACAACCCCAGTCAGTCCCCATTGCCCATGGACTGTGGGTCTACACAGGCTGGCTCAGGCCCCTATGTGCAGATCAGTACCAGGACAGAGTGCACATTTGTCCCTACCCCATGGGTGCCCATATTCACAGTACACATACAGGGCCATATCTTAAATTGCACAGTGATCTTGCAATGCAGCTGAATTGTAAAAATCAGTAGCAGTATTTAGCCTAAGACTGGGTCACACATGCTTATCCAGGACAAAACAGAAGTTACTTGTGCTTCCTTGTGTATCACATATAATCCCTATTACAATAGAGTAAACAGGACCACAATAGGCAAATTAGGCATGACTGGTGAACTGATCTCCAAATCCTGTAATTTACCCATTGAAGTACTGCTTAAAGAATTCAGTACTTTTTGAACTTGTATGACAAGCACCCACTTGGAACTGATGTTCCCTGAACTAGGAACAATAATGTCATAGCACGGGAAATTCCAAGAAGAAAATAAAATTTGATCTCTTCCAATGTTGTACTGTTGTAGCCATATTCAACACAGGATATCAGAGAGACAAGAAAGAAGAAAATACACAGAAGGGCAAATCCTCACCTATTAGTCCTGGCAGGAGCAAGGACAGCAAGATAGCAATCCTACATATCCATCTCCAAATAACCCTTTTGACAAAAGTGCCCAAGATCTGAGTTAAGGATGATGGGATACTAAGAATTTCTGTGATCTAGGGGAAGCCTGAGCCATCATTTTCCTTCTACAAGCCTTTTTAGTGTTTAATCATTTTTCTAATGGCAATATAATTTGTATTGACACCTTTTTATTTCTACAATTCATTGCAGGCTCTTCAAAGGCTTATGCTGAAATCTCTCTGCCAGAATGATGGTGGTATCAAATTGGCATCATAATAGATTGTCTGTGGACTTGTATTCTTACATATTTTTCCCCATTCAAATCTCAGATTGTAATTACACCATAACTGGGTCCCCATAGACTCCTACTGAAATCATTACAAAATAGTTAACATTAGAGACACTCCAGATTAAACTGAATAGGAAGTCAAAAGCAAAATATAGATAAGAACAGATTCTGAAAAGTAATTACTGATATGCTCTTGTTTTTTAAGCAAGTCTGTTTTTAAAATATCCCAGAAAGAAGCCAGTCTATGTCAAAAAAAAAAAAAAAAAGCTATCTGGCAGCCTGATACATGTTTTTAAGTGAGAAAATGTTCAGCTAGAAAATGTTAGACACCGGAAACCAAAACATGTCAGCAGATAACTAGAAAATTGTTTAATAGGTAGAGTGAAACTGCCAAATAGAGAAATGTTCAGTTAGGGCCCAAATGTGAGACAAGCTAGTCTCACTGATGTCAGTAGGACTACACAGATGCCTAATACATGTCTGCAGGATTCCAAGATTATAAAGCCAGAAGGAATCACTGTGATCATCTAAGTCTGAGTTCCTGTATATCCCAGTATTCAAGGTGTAAGGGCACTGAAGTCAATGGATTTACACCAGGGACAGGGACATTATGTCTGAGTGCCACAATCTGGGTTCATTAGATCACAAAGGATACTTTTTTAGCTGTGCTATATCATGCATGTCACATGCAATTATTTAAATTCAAGAAGCCAAGCTCCTCATTCCAAACTACAGAGAATAAATACTAATGCAATGGAGGGCTGTCTGGCAGGTAAATTTCGAGGGATGTATATTACCTAATTACAGCTGGGTCACAGATAGCATCGCTGAATTCTGCATTTCTTCAATTTCAGAGTTATGCCAGAATGACATAGTTCACTTAGCAGAAAGGACCTGAATCTGGGTTATAACTAGAGTAGGCCTTTTCTGGTGAACAAGGACTGCTGCCCCCACCTTATTATAAAAGGTAAAGGAAAATCCTAACTCGTCTCTTTTTTAAAGTAAAGATTCTAGTTCTCTTCCCTGCAAACATCCTTGAAAAAAATTACATCTAGTGCAACCTGATTGCTCGAAGAGACTTTCCTGAACATCACAGGTTATTCATACTCACTAGCATTTGGCTTTGGAGTTTGAAAAAACATTATTAAGTCCTCCTAGATTTCTGGGAGGACCCTAGATCATATTCACAGTTGCAGGGACCAGTGCCCCTCAAGCGACTGCTGACAATAGAGTGTTGGTGCCTAAGGGCTTGGCTACACTCGAAACTTTAAAGCACTGCCGTGGCAGCGCTCCCGCGGCAGCGCTTTGAAGTGCGAGTGTGGTTGCAGCACCAGCGCTGTAGAGAGCTCTCCCAGCGCTGCATGTACTCCACCTCCTCAAAGGGATTAGCTTGCAGCGCTGGGAGCCGCGCTCCCAGCGCTGCGGCACTGTTTACACTGGCTCTTTACAGCGCTGTATCTTGCAGTGCTCAGGGGGGTGTTTTTTTCACACCCCTGAGCGAGAAAGTTGCAGCGCTGTAAAGAGCCAGTGTAGTCAAGGCCTAACTCTACACAGGACCGGCGCCAGGCACCAGCTTATCAAGCAGGTGCTTGGGGCGGCAACTCCGAAGCGGGGCGGCACTTTCAGGTATTCGGCGGCAATTCGGCGGAGGGTCCCTCACTCCCACTCAGAGCAAAGGACCTCCCGCTGAATTGTCACAGATCACGATCACGGGTTTTTTTTGTTTTTTTTTTGGCAGCTTGGGGTAGCAAAACCCCTAGAGCTGGCCCTGACTCTATACATGCTGTTTTGAACAAACCTCTGTGCCTCACTTCCTTACATGTTACATGGAGATAAAAATGCTTATAAAAATCTATAAAATTGGAATTGTCTACCTCCCATAAAGGTCATGACAATCAAGTTGCTAAAGCTTGTGAAGTGCTATGCTATAAGTGATCTTTTTCAGCAAGATGTACACAAAACCATGTGGTGGCGTGAAACTTAGTAGCCCCCAGCATCCCAGCTTAAGCAGACAATGGCAAAAACGTCTTTTTAAGTGCTGGCAGTTACAGTATATAGGAGCTTGATGGACCAATGGTCTGATGCCATCTGGAAAACCAATTATCCTAATAAAACTATAGGTAATTTGTAAATTGTTCTGTAAATCCTAGAACACCATCCTCCTAGGTGAATTAAATCTGATTGTGTGGCTGGTTTTTCCTCTTTTAAAACGGCTAAAAAATATCCTGTTTGAAGTTTATTGTGTTATGAGCAGCAGCAAAATAAAAATAAAGAAATAATAAAAATCAGTTCCAAGCTCCGTCACAGTTTTAAAGATTAATCTAAACAAGGATGAGTCACCTAAAAAAATTAGTGTTTTCTATTACATACTAGGTCAGTTACCTTAATTTGTTGTATGATATAATCTTCCTCTACCATTCCAGCTAATATCAAGTACTATAAAGAAGGAATCACAGATCTACATTATGAGGGTATAATTTTACTGGAGTCTCTCATCATTGGTATCTTCAAGGTAGATATGGAAGAAGTTGGGCCTGTATTTGAAGAATGTAACCTCTAGCCAGTATTGGGAGCATGAAAAGGTAGAGTGGAGAATTCAACCGAAAGAAGGGTGATTGAGAAGACAGAATTGTACATAGTATGTGCAAAAAGTTGAGATGTGGTTTGTGGCATGAACCATGATGGCAGGGAGGATCCCCATACGTTGGGTATGGTCTATAGTGCTCAAGTCAGTATTTTGAATTTTCTCTGGAATATGTGGGAATGTATTTGAAAGTTAGAAGTGGCACATTGGTGGAAGTAATGGTTCATAGTTAAGGTTGGTGTATGAGTCAGAACACAACGCTCTCTGATAAGGGATACTGAAATTGCTGGTGCAATCTTCCAGTTTTATTACTTTCACATGGCATATTGTTAACCTGCATTTCAGGACTTGCACACTTATTTAGAATTACAATGTTCTGGAAAATGTTGTCTTGAATTTATAAATATTTATTTACTACCTTTACACTGTCTTTAAATATTTTTTCTAGCATTTTTTTTTAAATTGTTCTTTTAGTTCCAAGGGAGAAAGGTATCTTTGTAAAGATAAGTCACTTACAGGAAAGTGGTTACTTTTTTCCCCTAAGATGCATGTGTTTACTGTGTATGGAATACATCAGGGCTAAACCTCCTGAGTCTTCCCAGTTTTCAAGTTCAAATAAAGTTCACACATATTTGAACATGGAATTGAGCAGAAGCTTTTTCTCCCCCACACAGCAGTAGGGTGTCACCTACAATTCTCTAATGTGAATAAACACTATAAATAATAATGGTATGGACATAAAAAAACCTTAAAGTCAAATGAACTCAGAGTTCTAAAGAACATTTGGATAAAGTTGCATTATTTCAGCTAACAGAAGAAGCTGTAGAAGAATCTAATTTGGTGTATATGTAATGGGTCCAATCATGCTATGAACTTAAAAAAGGATACTGGTAAATTGACTAAAAGCCTAATTTAGGTTTTGTAAAAGCAGATGTTACAAATCATGATAGCAGTAGAAATATTCAATGATTGTTATTTCCATTTTAATATTTCCCTGACCTAGTGGAAACCCAAACTTATTAGCATTACCTTACTACAGCAATTCTGAACCTTTTCTATACCATGACCCATGTTTCAAAAAGAACAAAAAAAAAATTAAAAATGTGGGAGTGCTCTCAAAGCTGGAAAAAAAAAGGGTGGGGGGGGGGGGGAAGATGTTACAATGATATCCTGAATCCCAGTAAGAACCACCAGGTGGAGAACCCATGAGTTAGTCCTCTGGAGAACCTGGCCTAGGTCAACACAGTTAAACTGACCAGTCTAGTTTCCCTATTCAAGCCTTGCAGAAAGTAAACATCAGTGGTGAAAACATTCGATTCTTAACATTCTGCCACCGTCTGTAATGTCAAGTGTTGTTAATAACATAGCAAAGGATATTTACAAAAATGATTTTATCTTGCCAGTGTCCCTTTACATGTTAGAGAACTGCTCCCTTGTAGGTAAGAATATACATAAAAGTTCACAAATTGGCCTTTCACATCATGCTGTGACTCCCAGTTGAAAGTCTCTTTAATATTAGGTGACCACATTTGTGTTCCCAGCTACAGCACATTAGCCCCCTCACAGCTAAATTCAGTGTCAGAATGGCCATATCAATACACAGCAATCACAAAACTAGAAAGATAATAGAATTCCATATAATATAAAAACCTGGTCCTTCAAATATACTGCCAGAACACTGTCATGAAAATATATTAAGTCCCATCTGAAAAACTTTGCACATACTTTGTGTCAGTTGTACAGACTTTCACCAGAGAAGAGCAGAAAAGGTGACTGCACCTCTTCTGGGGCTATTATCTTATTTATGTGCTTCATGCTGTTAAATGACCTATGCTAGAAAATCAGTGATGTATTCATTTCCCCAGCCAATGTAACTTTAAGTAAGGACAGGCTTCACAGTTCGGCCACTATTTCATGCTGTTTTGCATGTAATATGTTAATATTTAGCTTGTCTTTTAGCCATGCAAGAAATCTCTACAGAACTAGTAGGGATTATTAGGGATTAAATTTAGATCTGGATTGAAATAAGAAAGGTCAAGATGTTTCCCCCTTCTTGTGGAACAAGAAACAAACAAAGAAACCAATCACTGTTTCAGAACCAACAATCAAATAAACGGGTTATGCAGATGTTTGAAATTATAGACACCGAGTCTTTGGGAAGAAACTACAGCAACTATATCAGCAAGCTGTAAAACATGCTGCAAATATTTCTTATAATTTAAACATTTATCTGCAGCTCCCACTACTGCCTTTTAAGCATTCCTCTTAAATTCTCTCACGTAAGAATTGTGAGGCTGGGAACACATTTTAAGAACATATACTAATGTATCAAAGCAAACATAAATAAAAAAAATAAAGTGAATAGAGAGAGATATCGAATGGAGGTTTATGTTCTGAAACATGAACACTTGTTAGCTTTTTACACTTCCAGGATACCATAATATTTTATGAGCTATTAGGATGTGCGTATGAATATGAGAGAGAGTGCTTTTCTTCCTCTTTTACATGCATTTTCCCCCTCCTCCCTCATATTTTTTAATATTGTTCTCAAATAAATATGGCATTTTCCCCCCCAAACAAGTTCTTTTTCAAGAAAAAAAACTAACTATATCAAGTACCTCCTTTTGCAGACCGCAGCACTTTTACTGAATGGCAAACATTCATTAGTATGCCCTGATATGCTAAAGATCTTACTGACAATTCCCAGAGTGTTCCCTCTTTCATAAACAGATTGTTGATGGTTGATGCATAATCCATCTAAGTACTGGAATAAAAGGAAAAATATCACACAATGTATGCAGGGCAGTGCAGATACTGAATGCCAAAAAATGCTACTGATAGCAGGAGACAAATTATTTGACTACATACATTTCTTGTATTTACTAGTATTATTCATAAAGAGACTTAAGCTGTTATATTTTGTCGCTGGATTTATGTGTTTTCAAAACAGACACTTGTCAAATGTTTTTTAAAGAATGTTTCATTCAATTTAATATAAAATTAAGCCACAGAAAACTATTCTGCTGTGATACTGAGGATTTGACTCAATTGTTATGTTTGAGTTGCTCATGATCCATGGAAAAATATTGAAAGAGTTCATTTTGTGACACGTTTGTCAGACTCAACAAACTTGAGTGTTCCAGAGTTGCCTGTGGCACTCCATCAAGTGGTCATAATGTACCATGATGATCTTGTGTCCAAAATTCTGTAAGGTGGTCAAAGCAACAACACACTGTGAAATGTCTTTATGAGACAATGTTTTATGGGCCCCAAGTGTAATTTGCGGACAAACTCTTCAGAGCAATATGTGTGTCTTACTAGACACATCTCCAAGCTCAGTGGTGCCCCATCTTAGTTGGGACCTCTAGATGCTACTGTAATACAGATAGCAATTATAAAACAGAGCTAGTCAATTTATTCATTGTGAATAACTTCTGACTAGTATTAGCAATTTTCTGTAAACAAACTATTAACACATACATGTTTGCAATATGTGGATTGTTTGATAAATGGCCAGATAATATTCTGTGAATAAGTCACTAGACAATTTTTTCCATCAATCACCAAATCATTTATTCATGACTAGCTTTTTGCTATTAATCAATCAATCCAACCTATCAAGTGTCCCACAAAAAGAACAAACAACTCCCCCAAAAAAACAAATCAGACAACAAACAAAAACACGAATGTAGAAACGCTGAAGAAATGGGACAATCCTGCAAATCTTGCAACTAGTGGCAACCCAAAGTGGTAGCTACAGCACTGGAGCAGGAGTCACAAACTTGAGGGTTTATTCCCAATTGAGCCAGCAGATTACTCTGAGGCCTTGGGCAACTCATTCTATCTACCCATATGTAAATATAGTACGCTACCATGTATTTCACAAGTGAAAATATGAGGCTTAACTATTAGTAAAACATATGAGATTCTTAAAGTAATTTCTGTATTCTTTTCCTTTATTGCAGAGGACTTTTGTTGAAAACATATCTTAATATTCATCCGATCCTGCTGTCTATTACTCTCCACCTGAAATTGTAAAACTCAGTTGTGACACCACAATTAATTGTTGTGGCACTAATTATACATAGTGGAGATGATTAGGATGTCACTAACACAGGACAATGATTTCAGCTAAGGGATAAACAGAGCAGATATACAGGGTATAATATAATCAGTATTGCTCCAATTTCAGCAGATTATTTTAAAAACTGTTTCATCAGGCATTAGTCACTTCTTTATGGTTTCCACTTCAATCATGAGGTTAAAAAAAGAACAGTGGGAGGATTGTGACTCACAGAGTTTAATGGGATTCAGAGCTGTCATAAACAGAGTGTTAAGGGTTAATGTCTCTTATACCTGTAAAGGGTTACAAGCAGGAAACTGGACACCTGACCAGAAGACCAATCAGAAGACAAGATACTTTTAAATTCGGGTGGAAGGAAGTTTGGGTGTGAGTTCTTTGTTCTTCTCTCGGAGGGTCTGAGAGAGACCAGACATTACTACAGGCTCTCTAAGTTTCTTTTCATATAGTAAGTAAAAACAGGCGGTTTAGGCTTTTTGATTGTTTTTACTCTATTTGCAATTGTGGATCTGGCTGGTTAACTTTTACATGTGTAGTTGCTGGGAATATTTTGATTTGTATTAGTACTGGTGGGAAAGTCTCTTTCTGGTGTCTGTAAGCTATAAGACCCTGTAATATTTACATCTTGAAGTTACAGAGATAATTCTTTACTTTTTCCTTTCTTTTATTGAAAGATTTCTTTTTAGAGAACCTGATTGATTTTTTTTTTTTTTTGTTTCCCTTGTTTTTATCCCAGGGGATTGGGATAACTCACCAGGACGGGTGGGGGAGACGGGAGGACGGAGTGATAAAATCTCTCTCTGTTTTCCTTGAATCTGTTTGCCTCTTTGTGGAAGGGAAGGGAGATGCTTCTCTGTATGGTGATTTACGAGGTTAGATCAGTATCTCAGGATAGCCCAGGGAGGGAAGTTCTGAGAGGGGGAAGGTGGGGGAATGGTTTATTTCTCCTTGTTTTAAGAACCCAAGGGATCTGGGTTCTTGGGGTCCCCAGGGAAGGTTGGGGAGGTCAGAGTGCCCCAAAACACTATATTTTTGGGTGGTGGCAGCCTATCAGATCTAAGCTGGTAATTAAGCTTAGGGAAATTCATGCTAGTATCTCATTCCTGGACTCTAAGGTTCAGATTTGAGAAAGAATGCTATGACAAGAGCAAACAACCTGAACTTGACCAAAATTAGGAAAGGGTAAAGTTTGTCACATCTGACTACTCAACTATGCTGAGATGCTAACAACTTGTGGTCATCACTGGCCTATACCTGGTTAGAACTAAGGACCTACAAGTGGAAAAAAAGATACATTCCATTTCCAATCTTGGGAAATCCACAAGACTAATTCTGCCATTACTGCTAAAGATTGCCAGTGTCGCCTTTATGAAGTGCAATTTAGTCTTTTATTCATAAACAAGAAAATCCTTAAAATGTTTTAATTAGGGGGAATACATCTAACTCTACCTCCCACAGCTTCAAACTTCTTGACTCCTGAGGAATATGTATGCCATTTCTATAAATTGACATGAGCATAATATATTGACACACACATTCAGGGTATAGGATTATTACCATCTAGTTCTCCAGACTGTCTCTATGAGTTTCATGATGAATTGATGTTACAAATTTTCATTGCATTTTAATGGTTGATTTACTGATGTTTGTAAAACCAAAGGTCAGTTCAATAACTGAAAACAGGAGTGACCGTACCGGTGGTGAATGAATAAAGATTTAAAGAAATGTGAAAACATGGCTAATAAGGTTATAAAGTTGAACATTTGAATATGTTTAATTGACCTATTTTCTTCCAAAGGCTATAACCTTTGTCACACTTAGTAAATGCCAGAGCAATGTTCTTACACTTACAAAGAGAGCCCTAACTTATGAGCCAAAAAAGTAGCTTTAAATGGAAAGGAAAGGAAGATTAAAACAAAAAAGCCTCTCTTTAAAGCAATAGTTAAAAGCAGCACACAATGTAGATCATTAGCAGAGGTTCAAGTAACATCAGCTTTCTTAATAAAAAGTTTCAATTAATAGAGAGAAAATGTCAGGAGGAAGACTTATTTTTTTCCTTAAACATTTTCCGTGTTATACTTTTCCAAGTGTAATCACATATTTAGGTTGTAAACTGTTTGCAGCATGGCCTGTATCTTATTCTATGTCTTTACAGTACCTAGTGCAATGCGACGCTGATCCCAGTTGATGTCCCGAGGTACTATTATAATTTGTATTACCAACTGTTCAAAACTTATCAATCAGGCAGCAAAAAAATCATGAGATTACAAAAAACATTTTGGGTTGTTGGGTTGTTTGAGCCTTTAGGGTACACTTGGGTCAAATTTTCAAGCTATTCTCTGGCTACTGTGAATGCTAGAAAGTTGCCTTTTGGTTTTTTTTAAAGTGAAAGCTACAGTGGAGGTGCTCCCCAGTCTCTTGTCAGTTGTCAGGGCAGTGAGCATGGGCTACAGCAGCTGGGTGGGAAGCTTCCATGGCCCTCCAAAGCTTTGCTTGAAATTACACTTCCCCCTTTGTGGGGCAGGGGGAGGAGAGGGATCTGCTCTTCATGCCTGATGCCAGGGAAACTGCCTTTGTCAGTCTCAGGGATTTTGCTGCTGAGGTGAAGCCGCTGGTTTCTGGAAGATTTTCTACTCAGGGAGGCAGAGGCAACACGGGTGGGCACCCCTCCAGATTTCTGCAAGAGTTTATATGCCCTGCCCTGAACCCCACTACTTACCAGCAGAACCTTTAAATTGTGACTGCAAACAGCTGTGTGTCCTCTGTGCAGGGAGGGAGGGAGGTTGCAGGACACTGTTCCAGCCCTAGCCTTTGAGAAAGCTTTGGGTCTCCACAGAACAGGCACAGATCTCCAGGCAGGCACTCAATGAGTGGGGATGGTGCAGCTTCCAGCTTTCCATCTTTTAGCTTTCTCCACCATGCTACACTCCATGCAAGTGAGTGAGGGGCATGGAGATTCCCAGTGACTGTGGGGAGAAAGGGAATCTTCTCTGTTGATCAAGGCAGACCCTGAGAACCTTGACATTTAAGTCATTGGGGGGGGCGGGGAAGGTTTCTTCTTCAAATTTGCTCTGCAGCAGGAAGGAGCTGATCTCCCTGCCGGCCTGCAGCAGAAGAGACAGATGAAAAACTGGAGGTTTATCAGGAATGGAACCACACCTTCTCTGCCACTGACTGACAAATGTGGTCCATCTCCAAGGCTACATGGAGCAAAACCCCCAGTGTCATGGACCAGTGCACCTCATTGCAAATAAGAAAAAGCATCCATCCATACAGCTGAATGACTTCATAATGCTTAAAAGGTAAAATATCCAGCAGTTTTATTAAAATGACACAAGGATCAAGGACTTTGTGCTGATATAATGGTATACACAAAGGTGAACTTGATTGAAATTAAGAGCTTCAAAGGAAAAATCACAAAAGTAAATGCCCTATTGGAAATTATGGATTGGTGGAGGTTCACAAGGAACAACAGTATACACAAGTCTTTTGATGGATATTTATAAAGGGACCTCAATTTATGAAACATGACAACACTGTAAATGGCAGAGACCTGCATTGTGAAGGTGCTTGCCTTGAAACCAGCCTGCTGACTTTGTCCTTGGTAAATAGCAAGAGACATAATAGACCAGAATTCCTACAGTTGCCCCAGCTCTTTTTCATGTGATCTAAATTCTAGCACAGGCAGAGAGTTAGTGGGATTCTTTTAGAATGGCAGAATATCATTAGAATATCCTGATTAGTTGCTTGATTATATCTTCTAAGGAGATAAATCTATTGTACATCTGTGTGGGAAGATCAGGCTATGATATATCAGATCTGACTGATGAGGAAGAAATATTGGAGGACACATTGATTCATCTAGCAACGCCAATGGGAAGCTGTTATTATAAACATGGATCTTTCCCTCTAGAAGTACTGACATTCTTGGATTAACTTCTCAGGTTGATAAAAGCCTAACCCAAAGACCTGTGCACCCCACCAAAAGGAAATAACTTTCTGCAAATTGAAATTGAATTGTCAGAGAAGTAACTTGAGGCTAAATCCTGCAAGACTTTTGTTTGTGAAACTCCCATGGGCCTTTAGAGCCCTAATCACCAACAGTAGACCCCTTTCTTTTTCCAGAAAGATGGCTCCTGCAGACTATACATCTGAAAGTAGAAGAGGGATATATTTTCAAAACACAATCTCTCCTCCTACCCCCACAAGTATACTGCAATAATGGCCCTAAGTTCTACATCTTACATTAGTGTTAGTATGGTAGTTTTAGATTGTGCCATAGTATTTTTTTAATAAATCATGTACTGAATGATTACAAAATAGTATCCATCAGGACATCAACATGGTTTCAGCTGTTCTCAATTTTATAGGTAAAGGCCAAAACCATCTTAAAAAGCCATAAGCCTGACCTGGCCTCATTAAAGCTAAGGGCAAAAATTTCATTGACAAGAATGAGAGATTACACATAAGTTTCAAATGAAGCCAAAAAGAAGCTGTTTTTTTTCATGTAAGTTTGTATTTGTGTGGACTCATGAGAAAGGCACTTAAGTGATTATTCTTTCCCCACCAACCTCAGTTAGAAGCACCTCTTGAGATATTACTTGACTGGGTCTCACGTAGAAGCTTGGGAAACAATTTTTGTTTTTTTTATTCCAACCTGGGTTATAACTGACTTCTTTTTTCTCTCCTTCTAATAAAAGGGGAGGGGGCAATAGCAAGGGAGGGGTGACACCCTGATATTAGCCCCTCTCTTCCCCACCCCCACCCTGCACAGCAAGCAGGAGGCTCCCAGGAGCAGCTCTAAGGCAGAGGGCAGGAGCAGCACATGGCAGTGGGGGGCTGAACTTCCGGCAATTGGTAGCCTGCTGGGTGGCTGCCTCACAGGGAACTTAGGGGAGCGGGGAGCTGAGGGGGGGCTGCCAGTCCACCCTGGTTCCAAGCCCCTACCAGCTAGCTCCAATGAGCTGCTCTTCCTGCAAGCAGTGAACAAAGCAGGCAGCTGCCAAACGACATTATAAATGAGCATGTTCTCTAATTGATCAGCAATGTAACAACGAAACAATGTTAACCAGGACAACTTTAAGTGAGGACTTACTGTACAATACTCTTTAGGGCATTTCAATATTCCCTCAACATTAACTGACTGACAATATAAAACTTGTGTATTTCCTTTTTTATTTATTCTTAGATGCATATTTCAGGTAAAATTATGATCACTAGATCCTACATGCTCATTCTTTATTAATTATACTTGCCTCATTCACAGGATTAGTTCCTCAATAGCCTCTGACCACATAGATTATTCTACAAATAGTGTTGGAGAGCAATCCTGTTCTAGCTGCAGAAACATTTTTTAATAACGTAGTTATCACAATCAAAATCTCAGTAATTAAAATCCTCCATGATCAAACTTCTGGCCTTCCACATAGAACTTTTCTTATCAGTAGCAAAAGATTTCCTAACTGCCCTGGAGGGCTATAACAACCTGACTACCTTTGTTTTCCTTATCTACTAAGCTTTCTGATGTATCAACCAAAATATTTACCTTATTTCTCTCTGAAGGCTCAATATCATCCCACACCAAAGAATCAAGACATTCCCTAGCCTTTCTTCTGCTCATCTTGTGCAAATTGTGTGTTCTTGAGTTTTATAACTTCTCTAATTTTTCTCTTCAATCTTGTCTGTTTTAATCGAATAGTATTCCTACCGTTCTCTGAAAAGCTTTACCTCCAGTTCAACAGACTTATTATGCATGCTTCTACCATTTTACTCAATATGGGTTTGAGGTCTGTTTTCTTTTTATCCCTCCTTTGCTTTGCCTTCTCACTAATTCCTAAACTATTAGCCAGACATACATTTTTGAGTTCTACAAAATGTACTTCATCTTATTTTTCTTTTGCCTCATCCCTAATCTAAGAATGCATGCAATAGAATTTTTCAAGTCAGCTGTTTATTTGCCTTCCCTCACAGCTGGAATTACTCACAAGCTCCAAGTGCCCTCGTATTCAGAGTTATATAGCAATTCTGTCAACATCACTGTATCACATGTATAGGTAGTCACTGAGAGAACTGATAGAGTTGTGTGGCATCTTTACCTTCAATACACTGGACATGCCTATATTACCAAATCTCAGTGGTTCCTCCTCATGCTGTCTGTCCAGAGACAGCTGAAGATCAGGACGGCTAATAAGGAGATATTGGGGGGTGGGGGTGAAAAGAAAGGCCTGAAGAATTGTGCTTGCTCACTGGCAGTTTTATTGATTGACTTGGTATGCCCCAGGCAGACTAGAAGAGCGGGGAACACGTGTCATTTAAAAAAACAAACAAACCAGGTTTCAGGGATTAAAAATAGACAGGGACTCTACTAAACATAGATTTAGCCACATGGATTCATGTCTTCTTGGCCTCTAGGCTTGATAAATGAAATACACTTTATTTGGGATTTTAAAAAAACATCAGTTTATAAGTGGCAATTATACTACCGCAGAACAACACTGCTATACAGCTTCACCTCCTATAAGCCTTCCCATACATTAGTCATTGGCACCAACTTCCGGGAGTGCACTGGTTCCATGTTATCCAACAAGGCAAATTAAACATTTTACTCTTAGGATTAAAACCCTCAAATGTTAATGGGCCTATTGCTCCAAGGGGCTGTCTGCTGTTCTATTTCCCTCCCCAGTGAATGAGCTCAGATTTACTGGCCATCTCATAATATAATCTCGAGATGATGGGACATAGTAAATTTTCCACTGAAAACACAGCTGAGGCAGTGGACAAAAGTCATGACATTTTGCTTTTAGTTTATATGTTGGGAAAGTGCAATCTTCTAATATAGGGCGTGATCTGGGGTCTGGAGCTTTATGTATATCCCTTTATGTATATCGGTATTGACCCACATTGCCTTTTAATGTATCATATTTATTTATATTTATGTACAGTCTTGTCAGGTACCCAGACCCTGTTGGGGGCTTATGATGAAATCTGTCCCTACTTCCCATACTATAGGCTTTTCACAGACAGCTACTCTTGTTTAAAAAAACAACAACGCCGGAATAGTTGACACCAGTTGGTCAGTTACTGAATCATCCTTAAGATCCTGCTTATGAATGAATCACTTTTAACAGCATCTGGGAAACAAATTCGTTTTGAATATTTTTAATATCTTTGAAGGCACTGTGCTCTTGGTTCCCTCTGTTACAACATACTGCCACAATATACATCAATTGCAAGGGGGCTAAGACGTTTCTAATACATTCTAAGCATATTTGAAAGCAACTCTGCATTTTCCCAGAAACATTTGAGGAACATTTAATTTGTATTTTTTAGAAAACTGGTTAGTAAGAGTTGAAAAAACCC
The DNA here is from genome assembly GCF_025201925.1 of Gopherus flavomarginatus. Classification (NCBI taxonomy): domain Eukaryota; kingdom Metazoa; phylum Chordata; order Testudines; family Testudinidae; genus Gopherus; species Gopherus flavomarginatus. The sequence goes on along the minus strand of NC_066624.1, from coordinate 38,051,068 downwards.
AAGGCTCAGATGCTAAAAATAAATATCCACACCATGTCTTTTTACACACACATGCACTAACGTGGAGAAAGAGAAACATGCACAAACAAAAATACCAACACATTACTTGATAATTATAAAAATACAAGCTATTTCAGGAAAATGAAGAAGACCATGCTTTCTTTGTTTAGTGGATATTAATCCCACTCACCTGCTTTTTCACCAATACACTTAACACCCTCTCTTTCCAGACACAACTAGAAGTCCCCTGAATTAACAAATCCTTTTTTATTGAAGTTGCATTCACTGGTAGCTTACACCACATGTTTATTATCTTTCATATGAAGTAGTTCCCTAATTAAGCCTAGCTTCCTATTTTCAGATTATGTCCCATGATTTCTCAATGCTTCACCAAGGCTGACAATTTCTCTTTGAGTCTTCAGCATCCCTCTTTTTTTTTTTTGGCCAAGTGTGACTTAGATCAATTTATGTAGGGCCTAATTAGGGTTTCTAATGGTGGAACCATGCTGAGGGAGTAGAACAAAAGGAGGTGGCGCATTGCCCTAGTGTCAGTGACTGAAGATATTATTTATGGAAGCCAGCATAATACCTGCAGGTGAGCTAAGGGTAACAAGCTTAAAGTATAGTATTAATCCAGCCCAGCGCAACCAGCCATTGTCCACTGAGCAGGGGGAGAAGTGCCCAGCCATGCCACCCATCTCTCTTGGCTGTTCAGACAATGTTAGTAGCACTCATTTCCCCTGTGTTTTCAGGGAGCAGACAGCCTCAGGTTAGCTGAATTTCTACTGGACCACAGAGGGTGGAGGGGAGCTTGCATGTACATGGGCTGCTATAATTTAGCTCAACCTTTTCATATTATTACCCTTTTCATATTATCCCATCCCTGCACCATCTAGTCTCATCGTAGCTATCATATGCTGTAAACATTGCAAACCAATAATATCCTCTTTTTCCTAGGACGGTGGCTAGCATGGCAGATAGTATTCTAGGTGCATTCCAACAATTGTCTTGTCAATTTTTTGTAGTTTCTTTTTTCCTGCGTTCACACTCCCAAATTCCTTTGGGTTTTTTAAAAATTAGATTCCTTTTTTTTTGTTTTTGACTTAGAAATCCTGAACACTCCATAACCTAAGCCAATGATCACATTTGAAAACCTACATTTTTTTCTATTACAGATTACTAATGAAAAAAACCATTAAAATAACGAGCTAAATACAGTATGGTTTTTAATACCAAAATGAGATTTTATGGCGTCCAATTGTTGGAACAGGTTATATCCATCTTTTTGGAACAAACTAATTAGGAACAATGAGAGTGGCTAGAAGCGTACCTAGAAGCTGTTTTTACTCCTGTCAATACTTAAGAAAACAATGGTGTCAAATACTTAATATAGGTGGCTTTGAGGGATTTAAAGCTTCTCCTTTTTTTCCCCAGTAGCAAAGCTCTTTTGCTAATTAGGTAGGTAGAAGACAGAAAAATCAGTAGGAAAAGACTCCTCTATGAAACTTCCTCATGTTGCGAAGTTCTCTTACAAACACTGTGGTGAGTTTCAGTTTTGCCAGCCCCTCACTGAGGTCCTGGCCATGCATCTGTTGAAATTAGTGGCAAAACTTCCATTGATTTCAATGAAAATTGGATAGGATCCCTACCCAGACTCCCTTACTAGCACAAGGGTGCGACTGAATTCAGTGTGCCTGCTGGTGTGGATGAGGACTGCTAATATGAGTATGGCTTGTGATTAGAAGGCACTAACTATCCTCAAAAGCCACATAGCTAACTTGAGCTGGACCAATACTTCAAATTTTTCCCCAAAATTATTAAGTTTACTTGGCTTGTGTTTACAATTCTTGTGTTAATTTTTAATAAATATTGTAGTAAACAAGTTTACTGTGAAACAAACAAGTGTTAAGTGAATATTGGATTTCTTAGAAAACAAAATGTTGAACTCATAACATTGAGCATTTATATGAGAAATCTGATTTTAAGGGTTATGTTAATCTAGCCAGTGAACAGAAATACACCCCTCGAACTATGTCTCTAATCAAAAGTTGCAGCCATAACTCCAGTTTGATGTAGCAAATACTTGCAGCAAAAAAGCTATGATCTATTCACAAAGTAGACTTTGGGAATGACTTTGAGCACATATATTAAAGACAGAGGTGAAAGTAGAGTATAGTCCAGTATGGCATACTGGTTAGAGCCGGTATACAGCCGACTGTGCCGACGGTGACCAGGAGCCCCGGGGTAGTGGCGGTGATTTAAAGGGCCTGGGGCTCTGACCCTTTAAATCACTGCCGGAGCTCTAGGGTAGCGCTAATGGTGGTGGCTGGGAGCCCCGGGCCCTTTTAATCGCTGCCACACTGCACTGAAGGGCTGGCTCGGGAAGTCTGGCCCCAGCCCCGCCCCTTCCACTTGCCCCACCATGCTCAGGACCCCGGCCGCCCTGTGTACCAGTAAGTTCGTTAAGTTACTTTCACCCCTGATTAAAGATAAAAGATACATTCTCCTTTTATGGGCAGTTCAGGAATAGAAAATCAGATTAATTCAAATAAATTAGATGGGAGTTATTCTCCCACTTTTTCATTTAACAAACCTTTACAAAAGGCTTTGAAATTTTCGAATAGGATTGCATTTTGCTGTAGCACTGAGGGTAGAGGGGAGCCTGCATGTACATGGGCTGCTATAATTTGGCTCAATCTTTTCACATTACTCACAACCCTACACTATCTAGCCTCATCCTAGCTACCATATGCTGTAAACATTGCAAAGCAATAATATCCTCTCTTTCATAGGATAGTGGCTAGCATGGCAGATAGTATTCTAGGTGCATTCCAACGACTGTCTTATCAATTTTTTCAGTAGTTTCTCTTTTCCTGGGTTAACACTCCCAAATTCCTTTGGGTTTTTAAAAATTATATTCCTTTTTTTCATTTTTGACTTAGAAATACTGAACATTCCGTAATCTAAGCCAATCACCATATCTGAAGTGTACATTTCTGGATACTAGGGGCTAAAAACCCCTCAGGTAAATTCCATTGGAAATTAATGGACTTATACAAGCGTTGAACATGGACAAAAAGAATCAATCCAAAGTACACTGCACAATTGAATGTATTAGCTAAAATACAGAAGAAGGTCTTAAAAAGTAAAGATTTCCCACGAGTTACTACAGATATATCCTAATCCAAGTACAAGAGGGGCAAAACCTGCAATAACCTCACATACTGGTACTGTGCAGTTAATATTAGTAAATGCTTTTCATCCCTGATACAATTCCATCACTTTACTGGAGCTCCATGAATTTGGCCCTATATGATCTAATACCTTTCCCTGTAAAGAACCACTGTCAGAAACCAGCTATCACACTGACTGCAGGCACCATTTTTTGAATCAATATGTCAATTGTAATGTTTTTATGCATTTGTTTTGTGGGATGGAGCAGTAGAAGGGATAAAGAAAGGAAAGGGGAAACTTCTCCCTCTATGTGCAAGAATGTATGTATTTTTCTAATATTCATACTAAATAGTCAAAATAATTAAAATATCTGTTTATGGTGATATTTTACACTCGTACCATCTGAGCAAAAATTGGATAGATACCTCAAATGGAGATGTTCTTCATGCTGATTTATTCTTGTGTCCATCCAAAAATTAAACTTGCTTGTTGCTTACATCACAAGCTTTGTTTTCCCAAATAAAGAAGAGTTGCAAATGAAAAGTCACTTTATCTGAAAACAAAACAAGGAGGATGTGAACCAAAACCCCAAATTCAGCCACCTGCCTCCAACTTTGGGAAGTTCAGATTTGGATTGAAGTTTGGACTGTGGGTCCATCTCTGCAAGTAACTATGAAGTAGGAACAAGCCAGCTGTTGGTCTTTAAAATGCATAACTATTTTATTCACAGAAGATTGTGAACTTAGTGTTATATTTACTGTTAACCACTTCTAATTCTTACTGTACCTAAAAGAAGGAAATACCAAAAACTTACACTTCCCTGACCTCCAGAACCAGGAAGCTAAGCATGCAGAAATTGCCTAGGATGTACAGATCCTCAGGGTCATTAAATGATAGATGGGAGTAGACAACTGGGTATAGCCAGTATGGTCCCTAAATTGACCAGTTACTTTCCTAGTTAGTATAGTATTGGGACCAGTTTTGCAACCCTAACTCAATCCTTATTTCTTACTAATCAAGGATTAGGCCCATGGTATATCAAGTGGAAAAAAAACAAGAAAAAGTGTGTCACTTATTGAAAATGGAGAATACTCCGAGTACCCAGGCCAATGAGCAGGACTGTTTTAGTACAATGTCTCCAAAAGAATGAATAATTAAAGAAAATAAAATCAACTCTTATAAAACAAGGTGGAAATGTTCGAGAACTAGATTCGAGTAGAAAACCTCAGGCTAACTGGGCTCCCAGATGATCTTTGTAAGTAAGAGCTGGTTAATTTTCTTGAAAATTGGATTGCAAAAGCTTAACAGCATGCAGTTGAAGATGACCCACTTTGCATTGAAAAGGCGTAGAAAATCCCCTTTAAGAGTAGAAATACAAAATCTTGAATAGGAAGACTTTTATACTTATTCTCTCAGATCTGAGATAGGACAAGATCCTCAAGGCACTACATGAGAAAAGCAAATTTATTTTTACAATACACTCAGGTAAATTACCACTTTTGAGGAAGAAGATGAATGTGGTAATTTTGGCTCCCACAAACACTGAACCATATGCTTTTTTCCACAATAGTATATGCCATATGTAGATATCCATATGCAGATATGGGGAAAGCAGTGAGCAGTGCATCTGTACTGTGCTCCCTCCTTCCATGGAAGCCCCCCTGCATAATAGCCACATGGCCAGGGCTCTGCAGCTTTGGAAAGCACTGTGGTCTAGTAGATTAACCATGAGCCTGGGAGTTTGGACACCAGTGTTTTAATTTTGGTTCTGATGTGAATGTGCTTTGTGGCCTTGGGAAGTCACTTAGAGCCACTTTCATAAGTGACCACTATTTTGGCCTTCACTGGTGAATAGCCTATTTGATACCATCTGGGTTTGATTTTCAAAAGTGATGAACACCTGCAGCTGCTATTGTCTTCAACAGGAGTTGCAGATGTTCAGCACCACTATATACCAGATGAAAGGCTTCAAGCTGGCCACACAAAACCCAGAATCCATGACCACTCTTAGCCTTAATCTCTGTATATGTTTAATTGTGTAATGCAATTAATACTTACTCAGTCTTACCAGGACCGTCGCTAGTATTTTTAGCGCCCTAGGCGCATGGCCATTTCGCTGCCCCGTACGCTGGTCCTGCGGCTCCGGTGGACCTGCCGCAGTCGTGCCTGTGGAGGGTCCCCTGGTCTGTGGCTCCGGCGGAGCTGCCGCAGTCGTGCCTGCGGGAGGTCCACCGGAGCCGGGGGAGCAGCGGACCGTCCACACAAATGCCTGCAGCAGCTCCACTGGAGCTGCAGGACCAGCGGACCCTCCGCAGGCACGACTGCGGCAGGTCAACCGGAGCTGCCTGCCACCCCACCCCCCGGCAAAATGCCGCCCCCCAATAATCCTGGTGCCCTAGGCGATTGCCTAGGCTGCCTTAATGGAAGCACCGGCTCTGAGTCTTACATTTCCAGTTGTGGGGTTAGTCAAACATTTATAGAATGGTTTGAAAATGTAAAGATCTATGTAAGTATCAGGAGGGTAAATCAGGAACTGAAATCTTACATTAGAAAAATGAAACAACTTTGTAAGAGTGTGATTTTGACATGAAGTGGCAGAGGCTTGTAGTACAGTATTGGCTAGATCTAGAAATCGAATGTTCCGCATTGTAGTGATGTGCCCATTACCTCTTTGGATTGATAGCCAGATTTCAGACTGCTTTTATTTTTGACGTACTTTAGCCCTGAAATCATTAACAGTAAACTATGAGAGCTCTCATTTCTACTGGATTAATCTCAGCAGTTTAAGAGCTTTCTTCATTATTTTCTCGGCTTTAATTTTCTCCTCTCTCTGAAAGTCTCCATGGCTTAATTAAGACCATCTTAGGCTTGCAAGCTTTAAACAAGACACAGAAATACTGAGCTACCCCGTCAGGAAACTTTTCACAGATTTGTACTAAGGCTGGATGAGCTGACCCAAACCTTCACCTGTCCCTCAAGCCAGAACTCCAAACCTTCTGAGATTCACCTACCACTGGTTTGCACACTATTCTATGTCAGATTAAAGACTAAAGCAAATTAAAAGAGGGCACTGATAATTCATTTGCAATAATTTCTTATTTTAAAATTATATAGAACGTTTCACTACTAGTAATGTCACCTCAGAAATAAATGGTTTTATGTGGTAATTTAGTTCCTTGGCCATTTTGGAAACACATCCTTTGAGATAGTACAGCCCATGAAATTAATATGATTGAGGTGAACAATTTTTTTATGAACCTTCTTTCCAAACCGGGACTTCTCATTACATGTAACATCACCAATGACATCAGCACATTCTGGGAATAGTATTTGCAGTGCAAACAGGAGCTATAAGCCTACTTGTGGATTACTGGCCCAATTCTGAGGAGTACTGAGCACCCATTGTATGTATGAAAATCAATGGAATTTGGAGTTCAGCACCTCCGAAAAGAAAAGCCTGGTCTGATATTACTATTTTATGTTCTGACATTAATTTCTTCCCCTGAATTTTTGGGTGAACAATTTTCTAGTGGCTTTCTTTTAAAAGACAACTAGAAATTGCAATTCTGTAGGGATGTTCTCAGATTTATTTTATTAAGACCATAACACTAATACTTATCACTTAGATAAATACTCAAGGAAGTGTGATTATGAAACATTCCATCTTCCATTACTGTCATAACTGAATAGCTATCTCCAAACGCTATCAAAAATTGCTCACCTGGTTTTCAAACCTTTCTAGGAATTTGCCCCATTCTACCTCTCCATGTCAAAAGCATGTCCAAATCGGCTCATTCACTGCAATTTCTATATCTCCGACTTTCTTGAGGTCTTTCTTTCACTTGTACTAAGCTACTCAAATTACTAAAGCATTAATTTTCTCCTCCAAAGAACTACTGAGATTGTTGATTTAAATCATACTAAAAAAAACCCCACCATTTTTCATGGCTTTAAAATTTACAATAGACTCACAGCTGAAGTATTCCATGAAAAGACCCGTTATAAAAATATGTTGCAGTTTATTGTTTTCTATTTATGTCTTAATTTAAAGTAAACACTTTGCTGACATTCTATATATTACAAAGGAGGGGGGGAAACACCAGCAAACTGCTTTATTCTTGCATACATAATTAGAACTCAATTCTTAAAGGAACTTTGATGACATTCTGAGAGATTCTTTTATTTGAACACTTTAAAAATCATCCTGAGATGGTTAGTTTGGAGAAAATTAGGTTCTATTCAATAATAAGCAGAATGCACCATCTAAGGAACAAAAGATCATAACCCTTATGATAACCATTTGATTGTATAGGCTGCCAAATCAAGTGTGTTTTAAACTAGTCTCCTGTGAATGTACATAAACAAAATTTTATATTTCAGTATATAATTTTTCATTGATTTGCCTGAAGCAAAAGAAAATGCTTAGCTAAAAGTATGATAGAAAAGTCATTTAAACTAGGAAGTATAACAAGTTACTCCCATTTTAAAAAATGACCTTAAGATATTATTAGAATTGCTGGAAACCAGCATTTTGTTTAACAGTGTCAGACTGAAGGAGCATGCTGATGTTACGCTCCTTTTCCCATATTAAGGCGACAGTGCATCAGAAACATACTACATTGCTTCATTGTGTTGCTATCAACACCATGATCCTAGGCTTGGAGTTATTTTTAGCTGCTCCTCTTCCCCCTCCCCACTCATGCAAGATGCCAAGTACCTGAATTTTCCCATCTCCACTGTAGTATATGTAAAAAATCCAATTCATCCCGTGACTGTATGGGCAAATCATTTGCTCACATCTTGCTTCTCACTCCTTGTAACCTTTTCTGCAATATCTCTGTAGCGAGGTGGACTGGCTCCCAGCCACGCCTGAGAGGGCCGAGCCAGAACAGACGCTGAAGTGGGCGGAGCCACCGCCGCCTGTTACTGTCCCCCGGAAGTCAAGGGGCGGGACAGGAAGTAGAAAGGCCCGGCCCCAGCACTCAGTTGACCGCTGGCCACCGGAGAGGACAGATGCTGGCGCCCTAGCTCCCGCTGGGCCGAGCTTTCCCCATGCTCGCTACTCTGAGGAGCACTGGCCGAGCCTGCCCCGGGCTTGCTACCGGGAGGAGGACTGGCCGAGCCTGCCCCGTGCTCGCTACCGGGAGGAGGACTGGCCGAGCCTGCCCCGTGCTCACTACCCTGAGGAGGACTGGCCGAGCCGGCCCCGGGCTCGCTACCGGGAGGAGGACTGGCCGAGCCGGCCCCGGGCTCGCTACCGGGAGGAGGACTGGCCGAGCCGGCCCCGGGCTCGCTACCGGGAGTAGGACTGGCCGAGCCGGCCCCGTGCTCACTACCCTGAGGAGGACTGGCCGAGCCTGCCCCGTGCTCACTACCCTGAGGAGGACTGGCCGAGCCGGCCCCGGGCTCGCTACCGGGAGGAGGACTGGCCGAGCCGGCCCCGGGCTCGCTACCGGGAGGAGGACTGGCCGAGCCGGCCCCAGGCTCGCTACCGGGAGGAGGACTGGCCGAGCCGGCCCCAGGCTCGCTACCGGGAGGAGGACTGGCCGAGCCGGCCCCAGGCTCGCTACCGGGAATAGGACTGGCCGAGCCGGCCCCGTGCTCACTACCCTGAGGAGGACTGGCCGAGCCTGCCCCGTGCTCACTACCCTGAGGAGGACTGGCCGAGCCGGCCCCGGGCTCGCTACCGGGAGGAGGACTGGCCGAGCCGGCCCCAGGCTCGCTACCGGGAGGAGGACTGGCCAAACCGGCCCCAGGCTCGCTACCGGGAGGAGGACTGGCCGAGCTGGCCCCGTGCTCACTACCCTGAGGAGGACTGGCCGAGCCGGCCCCGGGCTCGCTACCGGGAGGAGGACTGGCCGAGCCGGCCCCGGGCTCGCTACCGGGAGGAGGACTGGCCGAGCCGGCCCCAGGCTCGCTACCGAGAGGAGGACTGGCCGAGCCGGCCCCATGCTCACTACCCTGAGGAGGACTGGCCGAGCCGGCCCCGGGCTCGCTACCGGGAGGAGGACTGGCCGAGCCGGCCCCGGGCTCGCTACCGGGAGGAGGACTGGCCGAGCCGGCCCCGGCCTCGCTACCCAGAGGAGGACTGGCTGAGCTTTCCCCTCGCCGGTACCCTGAGAAGCCGCCTGAACCACCCCACGTCCAGTATCCCGAGGACCAGCCCTGCTTACGCAACGCTCAGTATCCTGAGGAGCCCATGGTGTGGGACATTGCGGAAGACGCAGGTGATCCACAGGTACTAACGGGGGGGAGATTGGAAGTGGCCCAGGGGTAGCCGACCCTAGTCTGGCTCCAGGAGACCCCGAACCAATGTCAGTGTGTTGCGGCCAGGATCCCCACTGACACAGCAGCAGACTGCCTGCTGTTGTTAGGGCCCCGGGCAGGGACGCAGTGGAGTGGGAGGGCCTGCGTCCCCCCTGCCACCCTTCCAGGGGTGGCAGACTCCCCCTCTCACTGGCCTGAGGAGGCCTTTCTTCTAGACTTTACACTGTTGGTTTGCTCAGTCCCTGCCTAAGGGCCTGAGCCCTGAACAGCTTGTTACCCCGCCCTGCCCAAGGGCCTGGGCTTATGTACTGTTGTTTGCTCAGCCCCTGCCTGAGGGCCTGAGCTCCTGACTGTTTCCTGACTCACCCAGCTAGGTCGATAGCTCACCCAAACTCGGGTAGCGAGGCAGACTGGCTCCCAGCTGCACCTGACAGGGCCGAGCCCCCACACCGGACTGTTACAATCTCCATTTTCCATCTTGATCCTCTCCACTCCACCTAGAATACAGCAGCTAATGCCACTTCTCTCCCTTGCTTTCCATACTGAGTTTAAGAAGTTATTGCTCAACTACAAGGCTCTGTACAATCCTGCTCTCATTTCCCAGAATGTTCTGCAAACAGCACAGCCTGCACATCCCTCGGTCCGCGCCGCTTCCCACAGCCCCCTTTGGCCTGGAAGGGTGAACCGCGGCCAGTGGGAGCTGCAATTGGCCCAACTGGTGGACACTGCAGGTAAACAAACCATCCCGGCCAGCCAGCGGATTTTCCTGACAGGCCGTGTGCCAAAGGTTGCCAATCCCTGATCTAAACATATAGGCCCTTCTTTATATACAACTCCCTTCAATTTGCTATGTCCTGATTGCTTCCCTTGCCCAGTTGCTGATTCTGCCAGGGTGCTCCAAGGAAGAGCGCTCCAGACCTGCACAGCTTAAGGGTGTCTTGCCTGTTCATATGATGAGTTATGTAGTTCTGCTTACCTTTGGTTGAGAGAAACAAAACTGAAGTGGGAAACCAGGCAGCTGCCTGACATGTGCTGCCAGCTCAGTGATCCCAGCACAGAACTACAGATGGGCTTCTCCCTGGTAATAGCATAGGAAGGCAGTTTTAAAACAAAGCTGATAGCTGTTTTCCTTGTTTATGTGGCATGTCATCAACCAAAACAGCGGGTGCTATTATGTAGCACCACTCAGGGATTCACAGTGTATCACTTTCCTTATCCCCCCCATCACTACTCCCCTGTTCCCAATCCATTTAATATTAGCTAACAATGAAACATTTCAGATATTCTTTGAGTAAATGAAAACTGGTAAATAACAGCTCACAATTAAATGAAGCCCTGAAGTTCCACCTACTTCCAATCACCATGGCAAAGCAAAAAATGCTAATTGTGCCTCGTGAAATGTCATATATAAGCTTCAATTTAGTTTTGTTATTTTCCCTCATGACTGCTATGAAAAAATTAAGCCATGTTATCTGTGAACAAAATTTTGGAATTCATGAAAACTTGTGAAAATTCAGCAAGTACCTTGCAAGCAAATTTGAGAAAATACAGGTTTTTTTTTTCTTTTTAGACCATTATATTATGGGAAGAAAGTGTACGGGTGTAAGAACATAGGCAATTGAGGGTCATGCATCAAGGAAGAGACTGTTAGAGCAGGATGCATGTTTTTCATGGCCAAAAGCCAGAGTTTCACAGGAAGCTAAGCATTCTTCCCTCTTCAGTCGTTTGTATTTCAATTTGTATTTCAATGTATCCAACAGAATGGGGTGCATGAGTTATGAGGAGAGGCTGAGGGAACTGGGCTTATTTAGTCTGCAGAACAGAAGAGTGAGGGGGGATTTGATAGCAGCCTTCAACTACCTGAAGGGGGGTTCCAAAGAGGATGGATCTAGGCTGTTCAAATTGGTGGCAGATGACAGAACAAGGAGCAATGGTCTTAAGTTGCAGTGGGGGAAATACTAGGAAAAACTATTTCACTAGGAGGGTGGTGAAGCACTGGAATGGGTTATCTAGGGAGGTGGTGGCATCTCCATCCTTAGAGTTTTTTAAAGCCCAGCTTGACAAAGCCCTTGCTGGGATGATTAGTCGGGATTGGTCCTGCTTTGAGCGGGGCGTTGGACTAGACACCTCCTGAGGTCTCTTCCAACCATAATCTTCTATGATTCTATGAATGTGCAATTTCACACAAGCAAAGACTCTTCTAGCAAGTGGAAAGTGAGGCAACAATTAAAAAGATCAAACAAAAGATTCTTTAAGTAAAAGTTTATGCCATTTCCTTCAAGTCTTACCTTGCCCTCCCAAAACTTGGTGGGACAGTAGGGTGTCCTTCAGTGTCCCTGTGTCTAGTCTGCCAAGGAGAGAGGTGAAATTAATTTACTGTATGCATAAATTATAATCATCATGAAATTTATGCCAGTCTGAAACATTTCAATTGCCTAAGAGCAATGCTCTTTGTAGACCACCTCTGAAGCACAACTCTAACAAAGAAGGAAAGGTTAGTGGATACCACACTCATAACTGGAATTTCTACTCAAGTTACGCTTATACATAGCATTTATAGACTTCACATGTGCTTATCATTACAAGATTGGTGGGAGATGAGTCTGTTTCTAAATATAAGATCTTTGTGGTTTCATGCCAGGAATCAGCAATGATACTGAAGACAGCCAATTACGTGGGATATGTTTACAGCATAAGGAAGGAAGAAATTAATATAGTGGGCCTCATTTGACACTGCTTTGCATCTTATATACTATCACTGTGCAAAGTGATAGTAAATTGCTGCCAAATAAGAAAGGATTTACACCCACTTTGTGTATATGTAAATGACTACACAAGGTGCAAAGCAATTGACAATCAGGTGCACTAGATCAAAGGTACAAACTGAAAGGGGGAATTTGTGGAGGAGAAAAAAAGATTTGATGTGTGTATTAAGGCTTTCCTTTAAATAAAATGAACTGTTTATTCTATGTTGTAAGCCAGAATGCCTGACCCCGCAGGCATCACCAAAAAAACAGCCAACTAATTTGCAGGCCATTTGAAGAATTTGGCAATTAGAAACCTCCTGTCTAACCACTCTGTTCCACTGGCATCTTTTAATTCTATCATAACAATCAACACGCAAACTCTTCTGTCATTTTTGCTTGTTCTACATTAAATCAGTCTGAACATACAATAATTAATTCAGAGTTTCCCTCCAGTAAAAAACAGAAGAGATATTAATATGAAGGCACATAAAATTGCAACCCACAGCCTAATAATAACAGATAGACCTTTGACTATTTTGACTAATCAAGTGTAATTAGTCTAGTCTAGTATGACACATCAATTAGTACTTCTTTAATAGACTAATAATTTTCCATTTAATTGTCATATCAATAATCCTGGTGAACCCCTACACCAAAGTCAATCGTTATTACACCAACTAATTAAAAACTAAGTTAAAAGGTAACTTGCTGAGTGTTCTATTCATGACATGCAAATTCTTGAAGGAGAAACAATAGACTAAAATTAGTCTTGATGGTTCGTTTTTCATTTTCTTCTCTGACTGAACTGAAAGTGTTGTGTGGCTCTCTACACACTAAGGAAAGTGACTTTCTATTGGCATAATGAGCAGAACAGCAAAACAGATGGGTCTCCTCTGAAGTTACCCAAGACTCCCGGTGGACAGCATAAAATGCTGACAGATAACAAAGGAATTCCATACTTGTTATTCAGTGAAGATTAAAACTTTATCATCTGAGCAAACTAGGCATTTGAACCAATTTTCTTAGCATCATATTGTAAAATACAGAGAAATGGTAGCAAAGGGGTTGAAATACAAATTAATTTTTTTGAAACATCAGATCTGTTAATGACCCAAGGAAACTTTTTTCCCCGCATACAGTAATGCAATTCTGAAATATAGCAGGATTATATATCTAACCTTGCTCCATATGAGTCTATAAAAGCATTTAGGAACATTTAAAACAGTTCAAGGAATCATGTATGACAGTAGTACGTGAAGATTTCACGTATGGTAGCCGAGGCTATGGCAAACCAAGGAAAGTTACTTTGTGAGATCATACAACCAACCGCAGTTAGAAATTATACCATTCGTACAAGTTGTTCTTAGGGATTTATAAAAAAAAGGAGGAAGGGTGGGCTGGGCAGGGGAGTTGGGCCAAGATGTGTGAAAAAGCTGGCAGTAACTTTGAGATGAGATTTGCCCAAGTGGTGTATATCAGAACATAAACAAACAGAAAAATGGAGAAAGAAATAAACCTTGGATGTCTGAATCTCTAGGAATAAGTTATGAAGACATAACTAATTCAAGGGAAAGCGAGAGGAGGGGGGGAACCAAGAGAAAAAGCATATTTCCAAAGGGAGGGCGAATGAAACAACCAACCAGTACATTTTAATGAATCAACCAAAAATGAAGAAAAGCAGGAGATAAATAAGAGCAACAAACATTATGTCAAGAGGAACAAGGTCACGGGAAAATTCTGAAGATGGATGAATGACACTTGGGAGAGTACAGTACTTTGTGGAGATTAAAGGAAGTTTTGAAGTGTTTGAACTAAGCAGACCTGCATTTCAAGCTGAAGAACATTGCAGATAACATGAAAACTGCCATTTTTGTCTGACTGCAACTGCTAGCCCAAAAGATATACAATATTTGATGGGTATATTTCTATAAAATAAAGATTTGTACTGTGATTATATATATTACATATATAACACACACTGTGTTCATTCACCTGTACATATCAAGCTGCAGTTCTGGACACCTCTGGATTTTAAACAAACAGTTGTATGAAAGATTGTCAAAATTCAAAATTGACCTTGGTCAAAAACAAATTGACCACACTCCATTCCCAAAATAAACTATGGAGTATGTTTTGCACTTTAAACAAAGCAAAACACCAGCACAGGAGTCTTTACCAGGACACGCAAAGAAGCATATGCATACTCTAAATACAATATTTGTTTTGTTATTCACAACATGATTGTACAGAGATATTACATATATGAAATAATTGAAGACTATTCCGTTTTCATTACATTAAAATATTAGGTGATATAAAACAGTTACTAAACTTTCTGTAACTGTTGTTCTTTGAGATATGTTGCACATCTATTCCACTGTAGGTGTTTGTGCACTCTAATGCACAGTTGTCAGAGTTTTTGCACTTAGTAGTACCTGTTGGGGTGGCCCAAGTGCCCTCTGCTCTTTCACGCACACCATGCAGACAGAAAAAGACCAAGCCACCCCAAACTCCCCTCAGTTCCTTCCTGCAGGAACGACTCCAATAGAGAGGGGAAGGAGAGTGGATGGCAGAATGGACATTTGCAACACGTCTTGAAGAACAACTGTTTTTTCTTCTTTGAGAGACTGCACATGTAGGTGATTCACAAGAAGTTGTGTCTGGAAGTGGGTTCGAAGTCTATCTGAACAGGGATTGGAGGACCACTCATCCAAATTTAGCATCATCTCTAGATTGTTGAGTTTGCATACTGGTAGACAAATGTGTGACTTTGCCACTTTGCAAATGTGTAATGTGGGCACATGAGCCAGAAATGCTGCAGAGGCTGCTTGGGCTCTAATTGAATGACAATACACTATGCAGCAGCTTCATGTTACACAACTGGTAACATGAGTGAACACAACTGGATATCCATGACAAAATCCCTTAAGTGAAAACTGGACTGCCCTTCATCTTTTCTGCAAATGCAATAAACAATTGAGATGAAGACCTCAGAGGTTTAGTCCATTCCAGATAAAATGCTAACACTCTTCTAATGTCTAGAATGTGCAGTGTCTCCTCCTTCCTTACTACTGTGAGCCTTTTGGAAGAAGGTTGATGAGAAAATTGTTTGGTTGATATTAAAAGTGAAGGACACTTTCATAAGATAACATCTATCATTGTCCCCATCCAAGTTATCTGTATATAAAAAAAAAACATTTGAAGGATCAGATACTAACACCTTCAACTCCCCTATTCTCCTGGCCAATGGAATGGCTTTTTAAAATGCTACCTTCATTGAAAGGCACAAAAAACAGCAGGTCACTAGAGGCTTGAAGGAGAAACCTCAGCTTTGCTAAGACTAGATTCAGGCTCCATGGTGGGATAGGGCTCTGACTGTGTTGAAATAGTCTGTCCAAACACTTTAAAAATCTTATGGCCATTGGGTTGGGAAAAAAAGGGAGCAGTTATTCCCGGGAGGGTGAAATGCTGATATATTGGGCAGGTGTATTCTGATTAAGCTAAATTATCAAAAGATAGTCCTGCACATGCTGAATAGAAACAAGAATAGGGGAGATCTTTTTCAGCCTTGACCAGAAGGAAAGTCTCTTCCACTTATGGTAAGCTGTCCCCAATGATGTTTTTTTACTATTCAGCAGTACCTTCTGCACCTCTCTTGAGCAGGACTACTCCACTGATGTTAACAGTGATATATCCAGGACATCACATGAAGGTCCTGAAGATTGGGGTGGAGGAGATGGCTATGATTCTGTGAAACTAGGTCTGTGTGTAGAGAAAAGTAACAGTAGGAACTGATTGAGAGGTCCAAGAACTGTGAAAACTGTGTTGATAGGGACATACTAGGGCAACCAGTATAAGATGGGCCTTGTCCTGCTTGACCTTGCACAGAACTCGAAGCAGAAGAAGGATGGGGGGTGCAGGGGAAGAGGAAATGCGCAGCTGACCCTTTGATCATGTTAACAGCAAAAGCGTCCATCAACGAACCCAGGCCATGTCCTGCTCTGGAGCAGAACTGGTGACATTTTTTTTTGTCCTCTGTTGCAAACAGATCTACTTGGGGAGTTCTCTAGAGCTGGAAAATGGACCTTGTTATGTCTGGGTGAAGGAACCACTCATGTTGATTGATAAACAACCTGCTCGGGTGATCTGCCAGCATATTCTGAGCCCCCAAGAGGTGGGCCAATTCCAGAAGTATAGAGTTGCTGATGCAGAAGTCACAGGACAGGATTGCTTCCCAACTGAATACAGAGGATCAGGCTCCTCACTGTTTGTTTACATAGAACATTACACACCTGCCCCTGAAGTGAGGAAGGAACACCATGCATGCTAAATGGTTAGACCACAACTTCCTGATGATTATGTGCAGACTGAAATTTTGTGGAGAGCAGAGACCCTGAGTCTTCAGGGAGCCCAGATGAGCCACAGGTCCAAGCCATCCATGACTAAGGTAAGAGATTGTTGAGGTGAGGTGAAAGGAACTCCCTTGCAGACATTGGTTGGGTCATCCACCAATCTCGGGAGGATAAGATGTGACTTGGTACGCACACTAACATGTCTATGTGGCGCCTTCTTGGAGAATATATCATTGCCACCTTGCCCTGAAGTAGTCTGAGAAGCAGTCTGACATACATGACCAAACCAGTGCATGCTGTCATGTACCCCAGCAGCCTTAAACAGTTTCCCACAATGGTGAGAGGATAAGCCTTTAAGTCCAGAATGAGGCTTTGCATTTTATGAAACATTGCCTGTGGAAGTAAGGCTCTGGCTGTTGTCCAGTCCAGGACCAATCCAATATATTCTATTTTCTGTACTGGTGACAGGACTGACTTGTCTGAATAGATCATGAGGCCTAGAACATCAAAGGTGGATTGACACAACCTGGATCGACCAATTATCAGCCAGTTGTCCAGGTAAGGGACTACATGAACTCCTAACCTCCATAGGAATGCTGCCACTACCACCATACTCTTTGTAAAAAACTTGGGGGACCTGAAAAACCAAAGGGAAGGACTGAACTGATAATGGGAGCTGCTGACAGTGAATCTCAGAAATTTTCTGTGGTTCTGATGAATTACAGGCAATGAGTTTCAAACTATAGCACAGCAGTTTTAGCTTAAATTTCAGGAAACACTTCCTAACAGTAAGAATGGTAGGACAATGGAACAAACTGACTAGGGAATTCGTGGAAGATCCTTACTGGAGGTGTTCAAAAATAAGCTGAATAGCATCTGTCTTAGATGGTTTAGACCTAACAAATCCTGCATCTTGGCAGGGGGTTAGACTAGATGACCCTTGCGGTCCCTTCTAACCCTATGGTTCTATGATTCTATGAACTGTCACATGAAATTAGGTGTCCTTTAAGTTGAGAGAAGTATACCAGTCCCCTGGCTCCAGGGAAGGAATAATGGAAGCTAGAGTGACCATCCAGAATTTTGGGTTTTTTTCAGGAACTTGTTTAACTGCCTTTGATCTAAAATAGGTCTGAGACCCCCTTTACCCTTCAGGACCTGAAAGTACTGAGAGTAAAACCCTTTGCCCCTGAACAAAGGAGGGACTGCCTCTATAGATCCTACAAGGAGAAGTGATTGTATCTCTTGCAGTAATACTGTCTTGTGAGATGAGTCCCTGAAGAGGGACAGGGAAGGGGGACAAGAGAGGGGTGGGAATAAAATGTAGTGTATATTCCACTTCCACAGCGCTTTGAACCCACTGATCTGTTGTGATGTGGCCTCAACATGACAGAAATGGGGGCAGTTTGCAAAAACTGGAAAATAAAAAGATGGCACTCTTGGAACTGGTAGGCTGCTCTCAACTTGCCCATCAAAATGATGTCTTGTAAGATGCCACCTGCCTCAACGAACTGGCAGCTGCAGACACAGAGGCAGGGTTGCAGACAGAGGGAGGAGTGGTCATCATTTGTAACCTCTGCTCCTTCTTCATAGATCCTGGGCTTGAGGAGCAAACCCTTGAAAATGCTGAGACTGATGAGGGTGGAACACCTTCTACTTCACTGCTAGAGTGTAAATGCCCAGGGATTTCAGGATTGCTCTAGTCTTCCAGACTATTCAGAGTCTCATCCACAGTGACGGACCTTCAAAAGGTAAGTCCTGAACTGGAAGCAGTAGCTTGGGCAATCTCTGAAACAGTGCCACAAAAAGTGGCAGGGCATTGTCCCTGCCCCCTGCTTCTGGCCCCACTGTTCCTCTTCTGCCACCTGCTTGCCATCTTCTTTGATGCAGTCGAGCAATCACTTACTCGATTTTCCTCAGAGTCTCTTTCCTACTATCCTCTCCAGCCATGCTGTGTTCACCAGGTAATGATTATTCATCCTCTGCATGTTTCCAACCAGCGAAGTTGCACTTCTTGGATTTTGTCAGCCACATCATGGACTTAGATTTCCATAGTTATATTTTCATTTAAAAAATCTGTATTTTCATTTCAAAATCTGTCTTCGTGTAACTCCTCTTAGGTTGCAGAGACATCTCAAACACCTGTAGAAGTTGTCTTTATCCCCTGTGCTTCTGCTCTGTATGGCATTGTGGGGTGAATCACTGCTCTATCCAGTAAGGCTTTTGGTCTCAGTGGCATAGGCTTGTCATACACTACCCCGGAGATGTTAGTCTACACCCTTCCAGCACTCTCCAATCTGGACTGTATCTCATGTGTAGGCTCACCATTTTCTGTGATCCAGCCATCTGGTTTAGTCTGACTGCACTAATTTCTATGTCCTTTCTCCCTGTGGCACCTGTAATGACACTCATGACCTCAGTCTTAGTCATGCTCATTTTAATCCCAAGCCACTTTAGCTGATCATTTCCTCTAGATCTTCATTTGAGGGGGGCTTTATTGCTATATCTTCTGCATATAGCACCTTCTCATCTTTTTCCATCAGGAACTTCCTGCTGACATAATCCATCAATTTGATCAACACCAGTGGACTTAGGGCCAACCCCTGTTGTAGTCCAACTTTCATTTCAAAAGGACTTGCCATTCCAAACCATGTTTGGACATGTTTTAGGTGATCTATACAGTTATTAAATCCTCAGACACTTCATATTTCCACAGCGCTAGAGTGAGCACATCCTTCTGTTCACTTTATTGTGTGCCTTTTCTAGATCTGTAAAAGCCCAGAAGCTATCCTGTCAGTACTCTAGCCACTTATCTATTTCTTGACAAATTACAAACATGGCATCTGAGATTTGCCATCTTGTTTGAGTGGGGGTTCCACTACTCTCCTAATTCTAGTGTCCAGGATACATTCCGGTATCTTCATGCCATGCAACAATAGCTTTATCCTTCAATAGTTTCCACAATCATGGATGCTTCCCTTCAGGACAGACTTGCACCAGTCTTTGGGAATTTTCCTGTCTTATGATGTGGATTTAATCACTCTGCTCATCCATTTTATGCCTCTCTCACTCAAGACTTTCACCAGAACTGCGATCAATTCATCAGGTCCTGCTACCTTACCATTCTTCATTTCCTAGACTGCTTTTCTCACCTCCTTCTCTGTTACCTGATGCTCAGGCACCACATTAGGATCTCATGTTGGCAACTCTGCCCTAAAGGGGTGTGCCTCATTTAAGAAAAAAAGAACAGGAGTACTTGTGGCGCCTTAGAGACTAACAAATTTATTTGAGCATTCAGCCTCATTTAAGAGACTCTCAAAAGAATTGTTTCCACCTCTTCTTCACTTGTTCAGGAGTTACTAGCAGTCTCCCTGATTATCATTTATAAATGGTGTTACAATACCATCCTCCTTTCTTACAGCATTTTTTCCATGCTATAGATCTTTTTGCCAGTCAGCTGTGGGTTGTTTACAATGCTGGCATACAAATTGTTTGAGGCAGCTTGCTTTGCTTCTTTGTATTTGTTTTCATTTACAATTGATGGATTCATCTCTTCCTTAAACTTGCCATTTTCTTGTTTTGTATCGCTATTTGCACTTTGTTGGCTGCCCACCACTTCTCTGGACCTTGGTTTTCCCCATCTGCACTGTTATGGTATGTGAGTTCTTTAACTGCGCAGGTCACTGCCTTTCTTCAGACTCTTTGCCCTGACTGCTAGTCCGCCTAACACTCTAGAGTACAGTTCAGATGTTGGCCAACTGAAATCCTATTGGCCCAGGGCTGCCAGACTTGAGGAGGCTGAACTTCTGACTGAAATGCCTGCCCACTCTTATCATTAGTCCCTTGTGGAGAAACATAGAGGCCAGTCTCACTCTTCCCTATGAACAGTTTCTGCTACTGCCCTTTGGTAACTTGCCCCAAAAGGAAGAAAACTGCTTGCACTGTCAGTCACCCTCTACCAAGAAGAATTATAGTGTATTGTTTAGTGTTAAATGACTTGCTTAAGTTTTCCACAAATTCTAGGGTTGGGAATACAGTCCAGCTTTCCAGATTCTCAAGCTTTGTGCCTTATCAAGATTATGAATATTGATATATTTGAAGGGCATTTTTCTACTGGACAAAAGGTATGTTATGGAGTCCCCCATTTCTGTTTTTAAATATCAATAATATTCAAGTAAATTGTGGAAGGTTACAAGGATATTAACTATCAGCAACAGGAGCTAAGCAACATTCTAATGACTAGTAAAGAACAAAACCAAGACATTCTCAAAAAACATGGTTTGAAGTTGGATCATCATATAGTTGAAAAACACTGCAAAAAAGCAAAGCCTCTTATGAACATTAATTAGCTAGGTCTGAGAGCACCCTTGCAAGGTAGCTGGGTATGATCTCCACATTACTAATGGGTAAATTGAAACAGATGGATTAAGGACCTGATTCCATTCAGTGAGAGAGTAACGCTGGGAGTAGAACACAGGAGACCCAATTCTCAGCCTTATGCTTTTACCAGTAAACTACAATGCCTCAAAGCATATACTAGTCTCTCTGATAAGGTAAAGCATTCAGAATAAATTGCAGGAGTTGAAGAGATTCATTCTACTTCCAAAATCTATAGTCCATTGTGTAAACCACTGCATAGGTCCTATACATTAAAATTAAATCCTGTCTAGTTTTACTGAAACTACTTCAGGAAATTCATATCAAATCTGTCCACTGCACTTAGTTTTTATGACAGAACTATTACAGTGAAATAAACAGTGTCATTGGTGAAAGGAATGTCAAGCTGCTTTTGAATTGGCTAAACAGCAACTGATGTCCTCAAGGATTATAGTGCATTATGACCCTGCCCTGCCAATCTGTTTAGCTACTGACGCTTCACCATATGTGGTCAGAGCAGCAATTTCTCACAATGCCAAATGACCTAGAAAAGCCTGTAGCATTTGCATTGTGAATGCTTACTAACGTAGCAAAGAATTAAGCCCAGATGGAGAAGCTTTAACTTATATATTTTGATGTACTGTCATTAAATTACTACATTTCACTACTCCATATACCTTGGTGATTGCCAAGGAGTGAAAGGCCCTCCTGGGTAGATGTGCCACATATACATGGAGTTTTATTTAATTGAACTCAGTGAAGAGACGAAGTTTCCAATACCACCTCGAGACTCAGAATGTTTTACTTTTTATTGATGATCATATCTGATAGAAATTAACATGATTTGATAGGCCAGGAATGGTTACCAGGGCAAGAAAAATAGGTTGGTATACAAAGAGGCATAAGCTCATCTTCAACAAAAAGAATTTTAAACAAATAACACAAAGTAGTGAAATATGTATTTCAGAGTTAATGAAAATTGTTACTTGTAACAAGCTGCCAAGCAAGTTAACAGCAAGGTATTCATTCCAAGCTCATGGATTTTTCTCTTTTTTCACACCAAATTCTGTTTGCCATTTAATTTCATACTATTTATTTATTTATTTATTTATTTATTTAATGTGTGCATAGTCATCTAGCCAAGTGACGGCATCTTCAGTGGCGTGATGCAGTTCTTCTAGACTAGGGATCGGCAACCTTTGGAACACAGCCTGTCAGGGAAATCTGCTGGCAGGCTGGGACAGTTTGTTTACCTGCAGCATCCACAGGTTCAGCCAATCGCAGCTCCCACTGGCCGCAGTTTGCAGTTCCAGACCAATGCGGGCTGTGGGAAGTAGCGCAGGCTGAGGGATGTGCTGGTCAGCTAGCATTCATTGACAATATGCTAGTCAGCTGGGATGAACCTAGTCAGCTGGCATTCATCGATAACGTGCATCATTGTCTGTGTTGTGACACAGTTGCACAAAGCGCTGTCACGAAGGCCCTAGCAATACCAGTTGGCTACACAGAAACTGTGCCCGGTCTGGAACCCGTTCAACAGGGACCATTGGCGACGGGGCAAGTCAAAACCAGGCAGGCAAATTATGGGGTTGGAGATGAGGAACTGGTTGTGGATTATAACAGATATCCATTTCTCTCACCAGAGTGTTTCCGCCCTAACATCCTGGCATAGCGGATGAGACCATAATGGGCGATGTGATGGCAAACGTGCAGCTGGTGATTTACAAAGGTCATTGTGCAGCAGCAGGCTTGGGTTAGTACATACTTTCTCCAGTAACTTGCCTGTGGCAACCTCTTCTCTACTGCTCAGAACTGGAAGTCATGAGAGTGGAGTTGGGCACAAGGTGCCACAGATGATACACATGGCAGCATGTAACTGTGTATCCACCAGTTTGGTGTCTGACGATCGACTTCAAACTGGTGTGCAGTACTCTGCCACCAAATACGAGGTGGCAAGGGCTGATGTCTGCAAAGTTGGAGCACGAGCACCCCATGACGAACCTGCCAGTTTGCTAAGAGCTTCATACTGAGAAGCTGTTACACAGCATGTCTATTAGGAGACACAATATAATTCACCTTTTACCGGGTGGGGAATGTAGGAGTGAAGAGGAATGGAGACCAACAGCCCAGTTCTGCAAAGGGCAGAGCACGCTCAACTTGCATAAGAGCTGGAGTTGCCCAGCAACCTCACAGAATCAGGCTCTTCATTTGGATACTAGGTAAAGGGCATATAGTCACCCATGTTGAGAGATTATTTACTGTGAAATTAAATATCACAATAGTTACATTTCAGAGAACAGAAAAAAGTTAACTTAATCAAGCAAACAAACCTCCTCCAGGTTTGCTAAATGAACAGACCTAGAGAAATTAGAACATTACAGGGACAAATATGCTCTCCTGTTCCTGAACTGCTTACCTGCTGAAAGCTCATGGTGTCAATGGGAGTACGGGGCTATGAATACCAAGCCTGCAGGTACTGTACATGAATAGTGAGGAAGAGGAAGCTTTGAAGGTTAATAGATTTTATTGAGATTTTAAAACCTCCATTCCCTGTAAAATTTTCTCTCTTCTTATTGAGACTTTAAAAAATACATCTTAAAGCTACAAAAACAACATGGCAAATTAGTACATTCTTTCCTTATGTATAAATTAAGAAACTATCTGTAACAACATTGTATAGAAACCACTCCTTTGGAGAACAATCCTGATTCCGTATATAAAGACAGACACTTATCTCATAGAGCTGGAAGGGACCCTGAAGGGTCATCAAGTCCAGCCCCCTGCCTTCACTAGCAGGACCAAGTACTGATTTTTTGCCCCAGATCCCTAAGTGGCCCCCTCAAGGGCTGAACTCACAAACCTAAGTTTAATCAGGCCAATGCTCAAACCACTGAGCTATCCTCCCCCTGAAGGACTATGATCAAATGAGATATATAAATAAATGTCAAGAGAAAGCACAAAGGAGTAGAGGAAGGGGGGAAAAAAGCAATGTGGGGATGGGCTAATAGATTAACAGGTTAATCATCCAAAGTAGCAATTTCCCAATGTGACATGCTAAAGAATCTTAAATTAGCACTAATGGTACAAGGGATCTGAATGGGTATGTGTAAAATACCCAACGAAGGCAATTTCAGTGTGTTTACAACACTGTCAGTGAGAGCAAAGCCAAATGATAAGTAGATGTGATTTGATTTTATAGACAATTAAAGGTGAATGTTCAGCACAGTATGCAAGGAAACAGGTACCAAACCATCATTAACAATAATGGGAGCGGTGACTCTGTTTCGGCATGCAATGTGTTGAAAATGTAACTATTTACAGGTGCCAAAGGGAATGCTGCCAAAATGAAAGTGTAATCAAGGTTTAACATAGGGATGGAGGCACCCGAAGAACTATGCCAGGGAGCAATGCACATGAGCAGAAAAAAAAAATCCCCTGATAGCTGAGAAATATGTTATTTGGGGATTATGCCTTTTTCTAAGAATTCATTGTATGCTTCAGTTTACTCCCCAAACCCCACACTTCAGATATGGTCTGAGATTCCTACCAGCCCCCTCCTTATACCATGATGCAATGAGGCAAGCTCACTCTTCAGTCTTCAACCTCCAGCATAGGGTGGGAAACCTGCTCCCCACCACCATCATCATTGCTGTCTACTCACTGGTGAGGTCATCAGCCTCATTGCAAGTCACTTAGGTGACCGGATGTCCCGATTTTTCACACTTGCTGTCTGGTCACCCTAAAGTCACTGCTTCCACTATTGGCTGCAGGGCAGAGAGTTTGTTTTCCAGTATTTTTTTCCTCAGGGTAAGGGACAAACTTACTCTCCAGTTGCCACGGTGCAAAGCAGTAATCTTGCCCCACGCTGTAAGGGGCTTGGTTTTTAAATTTCATCTCTATAACTATGTACCTCATCTCCCCTAATATGAATTAAATGGACAAACCACAGAGTTTGGGAGAAGATACCAAACATTTCCCAACTAATTTGCCATCAAAGTGTGAAATAAAGCTGGGGATCTGTGTCCACACGTTCCTAATACAAACTGTGTCTGTTGGACAGACCAGAATGAGACTGGCTGACTGAGTCAACTGTGGAATGGGTCAGCTCAGGAGCAGCCATATTGTCATGATCCAAAGAAATTGGGGGTGCATTTAGCAGCTGGCTGAAATGTTGACTCCAGCATGCCATGCACTCTGCTTCAGTATTTATTAGCTGACTAGAACTGGAATGGACTGCACTGAGTGAATGACATGTCTTCGTAGTGAGGTCATGCAAGTTTTTATACAAGGAGGTGATGTTATTCCTGGTAGAAGCTTCCTCACTCGTGAAGGCTTTGGCTTCCATAAAAGCTTTGCGGTCTGCATATACTGCTTTATAACCAGTGTCATTTAGCTTATCATTTATGACCATATTACCTCTAAAATGAGCTGTACAACACTATTCAATGATGGTTATGATACTAACAGAGATCCAAGGCTTCTTGGTTCTCTTGGGGAACGATGATGGTCTTAGCAGCATCAATTATCTGGGATCTGAAGTCCAGCCAGGCAGATTCAACATGTGTGTTCTCTGGCAAGACCTCAAACCCATTAGAGATTTCAACTGCCTACAGATTTTGAATGCTGTTGCTTTTTTAGGTTACATAATTTACATTTTAGTAACACAATAATTGCTTTGTCTGAGCTTTTCAATCTAAAATGGCAGTGTGAAGAGACTAATTTATGGTCAGTGTTACTGAGCTCAGCAGACTGATAAAGTTCTGCAGTTGCTGATAGATAATGTCCAGTGATGAGAGATGTAATCAATCATCTTCTTTGTTCAGCCAGCAATATCCAATCAAGTAAATTGGCAAATTCACTTCCTATGTTTGTAAAGACAAGATCATGCAAAAAAACACACAACTGTAGAAGGCATTTGCCATTGACATTCAAGGAACCTGGATTACCAGTTCCAATAATGTTTTTCTATGCTCTTGAATTATCAACGGTAGCATTAAAGGCACAGAGGAGAGTAACAAGGTCACAATTTGATATAGTTGAAAGAAGAGAGCTGAGATGATTGTAGAATTCTCTCTTTTCTTCATCAGAATTCTCACTGGTTGGATCATAGCAAAGAAGGACCATTGTCCATCTTTCATGCTTATGCTGGAACTGGACATTAAGTAGTGACTGAAAATTGGTTCAAATGACATTCCAGATAAAACATTTAAAGAGGAGTTCCACTCCTTTTTTCTCATATCCCAAGTACCTGACAACGTAAGATGGTAGTTGCCTATTCTTTTCTAACTGCTTACCTTTAAGGTGGGTTTTAGTGAGGCCAAGGATTGACATCTTTAACCTGGACATTTCTCTGATGAGCAGCTCTTTAGAGCCTGCTTTATTCCACGTTAACATGCTCCATGTTCTAATATATACAAGACCCCAAATTATGAGGTTAGTTTTTAATAGATCATGATCAGATTGATTGGAGGCAAAAACATTTGTGGCTTTCATAGCATTTGAGTTCAGATGGAGAAGTGGGGGGTCACTAGCTCACAACCATAGGCCTGGGTCCAATTGGAAAACATGAGAGCCCTGCAATGGGCTTCACCCATGATGATAAGGTTGGAGCTGCCTTGTAATGTGCATTTAGCACAGATAGTGAGGCTGCATACTAGTGAGATGTGGCAGTATGGTTGAGGCAATCAGTGCTTAGATGAACCTCACCCAAAGTGTCTAGCGATGCTTTTTAAGAATACTCTAAATAAGATATTATCTTTTTTTTAAATAGATTGAAAAAGCCACAGACAGTTTAAGTGCTTTACTCAGGGCAATACCAGAGACAGAACTGGATTGGCACTTGAGTGTTCATGGCACCCAATTCTATTCTGTGTGTTTTGTAAGGCACGGCATAGGTGGTTACAGTTGGTTCATGCCACCCTATTCTCAAATCCTACTTCTCCCTAGTAAGCAGCAATGCTATTTTGTTTACAAGTATTATGGTTGTGTCTGTAATCCATTCTACATGATTTTGAAACCAAGGAGACCAAAAAGTACATACATATATGGAATTAATATTTGTATTGTTCTGTCTGAAATGTGTTTGTGTAATTGGCATTTTGGTCTTTATAGAAGGTCTTTATCTTGCATTCTCCCCCATGAATGAGCTCTGCTTATGGGTAAATTCCCCCACATGCTCCTGCAAAAACAGTCAGTTTAACATTGAATTGCATATTACAGGATAAATAATATTATCTTAAAGCTACTGGAGGAAGACCATGATTGATGGTAATATCACAGGCTGTGTAATTAGCCACAAGCAGTGTCTAATAAACTGTCTACTGTGCCTTTTCAATTCTTGGAAATGAAAATTCAAGGGAGTAATACTACATGCATTTCAGAGAAAAATAGGATTTTGGAAAGTATGTACCTAAATTGTTAGCACAACTTGCCTACTTATGTGTGAGCAGGTGCACAAACTAGTGACTATGAATGCATACATAATGAATACCTTTTCTAATACACAATCACCTTTCTTCCATGTGCAACTACCTACTTTGGCCAATGAAATTACTTGTTTGGTTCACATGCAACTTAGACAACAATTTCTGAAAGTATGGCCAACACTATAAATGCTCATTCACTTTGGTGGTGGATAGTGTTTAAATACATAGGTTAGTTAAACAGTATAGTAACATATCTGTAGATTACTAGAAAGTTTTCCCATACCCTCAGTAAATGTTGGCAAAACAGTAAAGGTGTTATTCAAACCTCAGTTGATGTCAGACAATGTCCACAATTTGTTCAAAGGCTGCAATCAATTGTTTGCTCAGCTGGTGATTAAGTTGTTTGCTGAGGGGGACAGGGCATAACTTAAGCTCCACCTATATTGGCTAATTTAAACACTTTTTTTTCAGAATTTTAGTGCATAAGTCTTGACTACACTACAGCCTCCAATTTTGCTACCACTGGCGAAGTTGCAATAACAGTGAATTATGAGACCTAAGTTAATGAAGCCTTAAAGACCACTCAGTAAACAACTAATATGATCTAGAAGGTAAAGGAAGAAATTAATAGTTAGCATACCTTCCATTGTCTTCTGCCAATTTTTTGAGAACGGGGCAATATTATTGTCACAGCAGTGCAGCTTGGGTAAGCCAAACAGATGTTACTCTTATGGTTGCCATTAAATATGGCCACACTTCCAGGCAACCCTCTATTAACTGAACACTGCTGAACAGGATGACTTAAATATTAGGGTTGGGTTTTTTAATTATCACTAAAGGGAATTATACTATTTCACTTCCTTAACATATACTTTATTTACAATACATTTAGAGAAATGGAGAATGGTCGAATAATAACAGAGGCAGAAAAATATGTCACTGTTTACATTAACCATGTTTCATATTTACAGAATCATAACCCAAATAAATCATACACTGATAAGTGATTTTCTCAATTTTTTTTCAGAATCCTACCTTATCACTGTGGATTTCACATGCAATCCATGTATCAACTAAGTGTGGTCCAAAATACTATTTGGGCAGTAAACTTTACACTATTACTTAATTATTTGCCCAAGTTTCTCACTTTAAGGAGTGTTCAGATTATGTTTCCTCTTAAATAACATTATCCCTAGTGCATTTGCAGTGCTGTCAGCACAAGGCTCAAGGTGACATGGTGCGAAGACAGGTAGCAGAGCTAACAGCCATCCATACTCAGAGACATATACTGAACAAGAGAGAATGGTGTTTTTACAGTACCTTCTGTGCCATCAAAATACATAAAATTTGAGAATTTTGAGATTTGGAAGCTTTGGAGTAGGCCCCATATGTCAGCAGTGGAAACAGGGCTGATCTGAGATGTATTCTGTAAAGCTTTCAGACAATTTACTTCTACTGCAAAGTGGGTGGATGCTTTATATACCATAAATGACACAAGCATTTCCCACATGAACAAGTCTTCCTATTAAATTTTCACTTTTGTACTAAATCCAAATTTTAAGGGGAAAATAAAAAAAGATTCAAGCTAACTGGCTACATCTTTATGAAACAGCAAGCTGCACACTTGTGCAATTATGTAAAATATAATTATGAGATCCTGACTATCTTGCGAATTTGTCAGTTGTGT
This sequence comes from Gopherus flavomarginatus, assembly GCF_025201925.1. Taxonomy (NCBI): domain Eukaryota; kingdom Metazoa; phylum Chordata; order Testudines; family Testudinidae; genus Gopherus; species Gopherus flavomarginatus. Next base: position 38,022,042 of record NC_066624.1, on the reverse strand, counting down.
TATATATCACTTATTGGTGTCTTGAGTCAATTTAAATAAATATCAAAGTGTGCCCATCCAGACTTAGTTACGCTAGTCCTTTGATTATTTTTCCCACTGCAGGTTGCTTGAAAAATAAACTAGCATTCCCAGCTACTGTATTCACAGGGAAAGCAGCAGATATCATAAAAATTGGGTCATATTTACCCAGAATAATAGTTTTGAGTATGATCTCCTTCTTTGTCAGCAACTCCTCCACTGATGGTATTCAATAGTGACCCATCTCTGGTTCAGCTTTGTATGATATTTGTGATTTCTGCATAAGTAACAGAAGCTAAATGGCGGCTGCTTCTAACCTCCAGGAGGCCATTCAGAAAGCCAATGATGGCTGGAGCCCAGAGATGCCCTGGACAGGTCCCATTTCACTAGGATCATCCTCTGTGCCAAGACAGCAGTAGCATAAAGCTGTATCCATAAAAAGAAGCATCTATTAAAATGCTGTACAGAGTGAGGCAGCATACTTGGTCAACGTCCTTATCTTTGACAACATGGGACACTGAAAACTCTAGACCAACATTCCTATTTTTTTTCCTTTTGTGAGGTGTAACACGAATCCTTATTTTGATGCCAATCATGAAAACTCCATTTCACTATGCATTGCCATTTACAAGTCAGTTGTCATGCAGCGTATTTCAATTCTAACATTGTCTCCCACAAAGTTATTTCAAGAATATTAAGTGAGATGACAAAATATATCCTTTAAAACATATAGAAAATTTCTGCATATTTACTGAATAGGGAATACCCATTTAATCTCTGGTGTATCCCAACTACCCTATATTCTCCAGAACATCCAATATAAGGGTGATATGGCAAACTCTGATAATCACCCCAGCATTTCCTTACTTTCTGTTGCTGGGAAAATTCTTGTGCAGGTAATACTGAATAGACCTAGCACCTATCCTGTGGAAACTATCCTCCCTGAGTTTCAGTGTGGATTTCGGTTTGGATGTGAAACTGTAGATGTGATCTTCACAGCCCATCAGCTCCAGCAAAAGAACTGAGAGCTTTATATGGTGTCTGTCAATTTAAAGATTTTTACTCTGCAAATTGAGGGATTCTGGAAACTTTTGCTCATCTCTGGATGCCTACAAAGTTTACTTCTGTCCTTCGGCCCTTCTATGATGGGATGATGGCCAGAATGGTGGAAAATGGTGAGGTATCAGATCCCTTTCTGGTCATCAATGGCATCAAATGAGGTTGTGTGCTGGCTTCCACATTCTTTTCCATTCCCCCCCCCCCATGCTTATGTCAATGTCATGAAATGCATCCAGAGAAGCATTTATCTAGTTCTGCACCAATGGGAAGTTGTTCAATCTGCAACACTTCTGTGCTTACGCAAAAGTGGCACATTTACTTATTAAACGCTTTTATTTACTGATGATTGATCCAATGGTTGCTCACTTAATTGATGGCTTTCAGTTTATAACTGATCTCTTTGCTCATGCAGTCAATGGCATTGGTTTGATAATCAGCCTAAACAAAGCTAAAGTACTGTACCAACCTGTGCCAGGGGATGTGCATGTCTACCCAATTATTAAGATCAGGAATGCTCCTCTCAGGTCCATGGAGAAGTTTTGCTACCTAAGGAGTATGCTGTCACAGAATGCCACAATTAATTATGAGATTACCCATTGCAAAGCCAAGGCCAGCTCTGCATTTGGAATGCTGTCATACACCCTACTGAAATGTCAAAGTAAGCACTAAGCTAAATGTCTATCAGGCAGTCATGCCTTCAGTGCTTCAGTATGGTTGAGACATGGACAATATATTGTCACCAAATTAGGAAACCTGATTGGTTCCATATGTAGGTCTTTGGTCTATTTGCTGGGGCAAATAATGAGATAAGATTACCAATATCAAAAGCCTTCATCGTTGTTGGATGTCTTGCATTCAAAACATGCCCATAAAAATTCAACTCCATTGTCTGAGTATCTCATTCATCTGGATGACTTGAGAATACCCAACACATTATTTTGTTGTCAGCTAGAGCAAGGCACCCATTCTTGTGTGATCAGTACAAACAATATAAAGACACGTTGACGTCAAACTTGAAAGCACATCATGCTGACCCCACCAAATGGGAAGCTACAGCATATAGACAGACCAAACTGCTGGCAGATTTGTAATGTTGTCGTGAGACACCACTTTAAAACATTAACACCACACAAGCACTAGCAATCCACACAAAACAACTGGAGGTAGAGGCAGTCACGTTATAACTTTTAGCTCAGTGGTTAGTACACTTCACTCTGCTGGAATGTGGGAGATCCAGGTTTAGTTTTCCCCCTCAGACAGAGAAGGAGAAAGGATTCAAACAAGAGGCTCCCAAGCCTCTCAGGAGAGTGCTTTATCCACAGAGCTATGCTACATTCTGATGGTCTGATTCCCTCAGTCTTTCCCTTGGAAGCTGTTCCACTGTGTATAAACCCTGAAGGAGTTATTTGCCAGAGAGAAAGTGTGTGAGAATGTGGGGTTTATACTGTGCGGTTAGGGCACTCACCTGGAGGTGGGAGACTTAGCATTCAGTCCCCCTGTTCCAATTATTCATTATTTATCCAAAATATAAACAGCTTCAACAGGAGAGATTGAGGGATGCCTACATCAAAATATCCCAGTTCAGTGGTTAAGCACATTCCTGAGAGGTTTGGGAACCCCCCTTCAAATCATTTCTTCACCTTTGCTTTAAGGCGGAATTAAACCTGTGTTTCCCATATATCAGGTGAGTACTCTAACCGCTAGCTAAAAGTTATTAGGTGAGCACCAGTACCCACTCCTCTGACACCTAAGGAACTATTACAGCAGAAATATAGTTGCCTATGGGGCTAGGTGACAGCAGATAGGGAGTTTTGTGAAACACAGTGGAGCCTAAAACTGGGACTTAAGTGCTATAGTGTGGGGTTTAAAAATCAAGCACTTTTACTGATCTGGGCCTTAGTTCTTCAGACCTGGGACAAAACCATCCGTATTTTGTCTGACATGTTAGGAGTCCTTTTGTGTCATCTTTCTGTCAGTTAGCTGCACCAGATCACAGCACCACTCATTCAAATTTGGCCCAGCTGTCCCTCCATTCTAATGAAGGAGTAGCTGGGCCAAATTTTAGTGGTGGAGAAGGCTGCACACTGAAGTGTTGCTTAATTGTGTCGAGTGGTCTTTGACTAGAGAATCCTCTGCCTGCAGAACCAAATATGCACTCTGGACCTGCTTAGTGGTTTTCCAATTTCACCAAAATCATAAGGGTTCTCACTGAAAATTTGGAAGTAACAGATTTGGTGTTAAAAAGTTATCGTGTTACAGACAGAAAAATGCCGTCAAGTTGAGTGTAAGGCCTCTTTTCATTCAACCATCCACTTCTGTCCTCAGGTACAATAAGACAAGGAAAAGGTTTGGATCCCTTGGCTGCTCTAAAATACAGTGGGTGTCTGCTGGATATTTATACCACACTCATCACTATGGTATCTGAGCACCTTGCATAATTATGAAATTCAGAAGTGATCTGATCACTTCCTGACCTTGAAGGTGTTGTTTTGTTTGAACATTGTAGAAAAAGTAAACTGAAGTGCATTTTACATTTTGCCCCTTCTTCCAATGAGGTGTGGACAACCTCTCTTAAAATGGGGCCCAGATGATATTACCTTTCATAAAGCCAGAATGGGCATGGATCAGGGTGACAGGAAGTGGCGGATTCCCTTCAGTGCTTCTGAGTAGAGGTAGGTGTTTTTTTTAAACTAGTTGTATTATAAAAAATGCATTGTTTTGGACTCTGAAATTAATTTTGGTAGGTGAAACATTTTGAAAGTTGAAAAGTTGTGTTTTAGCCATTTTGAAATATTTCGCGTTGACTTTTCCAATCAAAATGGCATTTTGATTTCAAATTTGGCCCATTTCAAAAGAAACACAAAAGAGCATGGAAAGCACCCAAAATGGCTGAATTAAAATGAAAAGTTCAAAAAATAGTTTTGAGTTGAGCCAACAAATGTCAGTCAACTCAAAATGAATTTAAGTTTGATTTAAGGAAAAAATAATAACAATTTTTTTGGAATTAAACTGGGTTTTTCTCCTGGATTTTTTTATCTGGTCTCTGTTTGCCTGTGAATATAGGTTTTTGTATAAATATTCAGCTGAGCAAAAAAACACTTAAACAACAATAAGGGTGTATAAAAATATTCAAATTGAACAGATTGTGAACAGTTATTCTCAATAATTGATTTGGGTATTTGACCACCTTTCTACTAGAGTTTGAGGGTTTACACAAGCCTTAATCCTTCTGGTGCAGATCCAATTTGAACTGATTTCCAAAACTGATAGAAGATGGGGCTATCACACTGCAGATAATGAAGCTGTAGTTTACCTCACTCTCTAGTGAGTCTTCATCCTTCATGAAGCACAACTATTCAAAAATTCACAAGTGTTTTTTTTTTAAGCAGGAAAAAGATGTAGACACGTAAGACACGAAAATTATGAATAAGCAGTTAAATGTCTCAGCAAGAGGCATTGATTATGATGCTTCGCCTAGTAAATTGGACAGTGAATACAAATGAAGAACATTTTTACTTCATTTGCACATTTTTACTTAATTCAGTTTCGTCCAAAGGAAAAAAAATGGAATATGGGAACACTATTTCTAAACCTGCAAGCAGATTGTCACCAAGGCAGAAACCTCTCGGGAGACAGACTTTTTCATATGATTTGATGCTGTAATTGTAAAAGGATGTGAAATGACTTTTCTTCATTTATCCTTTAAATTGCCACAAAAGTATAGAGGATGCCTGCAACCTACTATATGATATGATTGAATTATAAGGGTTACGTCTACTTGCAATAAAACTATTCTACCTGACAACCACTCTATGGTAATGGCTTATGAAGCTCCTTCTTTCCCAAGTACTTTTATTCAGAATTCTAATGGAGAGTCAGTTATAGCATTTGCTACACCATGTGCTGACCCTGACAAACAACAACAGTAAGAAGAACAATCACAGTCCTGTTCAAGACATCAAGCCCAGGTTTATGTTGGAATAAAGAATGTTTGTTCTACAAAAAAGTTGAATTTGTTTGAGGTAGGGGCTTGTGTTTTGGTTTAATGTATTCATATTGTTTGTTTGTTATGTTGGATCTACAGTACAGTGAGAAGTATCCTTTCTTGCAAATTCCTATTAATATTTTGCTAACCAAGAGGATGAATAAAAAAATCATTCTCATGTGCAAAACATGACAATTTAATTTCACAGTTTTTACGAAAGGAAGCAACAGTAAATCAAACTTTTAAAAAACCAGTTGCTTGGATCAAAACAAAACTAGTGAAATTCAAAAGCCAGAAAAGTAAGCATAGGTTTATTTCTTTTGTTAAGAGCTTGGAATGCAAAACTTTTTTCAAGAGGTAATATCAACACAGGTCTTGCACATAAAGGAACTGAAGTACACGAAGTAACTAGAGCTGTGTACAATGTTAATAGTGAAACACTCAAAAGAGGAAAGTAATAAACATGAAACTTGGTCCAGGCTCGTGACATTTTTTTTTTAGTATCAGCAGTTCATGGGTTGAGTGTTTACAGTAGAAACAATGCAAAAGCCAATGGTTTTCCATTGTTCAAACATCAAACCAGGCAAAACTTGATGAGTTTTGGCAGAGTTTCACTTTAGTTCCACTCAAATTCAAAACTTTAAATCCATACCCAAACCCTAAAGTGAAGGCATATCACCCCATGAAATAAAACCAAAGGAGAAAAATTAATAAATTGCTCTGGAATCAACTCAGTGCCTAGTCAAGGAGTCAAATTCAGCCATGACTAAAGGGACAGATTTTAATAAGTAAAAATGAGTCCAGAAGCTGCAATGAAATAATAGGATAGGAAATAGTTGGGAGATCCTTTACACTCCTGTGAAATATTGATACATCTAAATCAGGGGATAAGTCAGGCAGGATTGAACCTAAAGTATTCAATAAACCCTGCTGGTCTCTTATAATAAAAAGATCCACATCTTAGCTGCAAGATATAAAATGCTTTTTTTTTTCTTACCCAATAAAATCTAATCCTAGACTTTTATTAGTTGACTCTTCTTCACACAATTGATCATTCTAGGTCTGTCTCTAAATGACATTTTTTAGGTGTGAATACTGACCAAGAATGATATGAGGGAGAGCAGAATTTGCCTCCAAATATATTTCAAAATGAATACCAGCTAGGTTCTGATCTAATTTAAGAGTGCTGGGAGAAATAGAGAATTTCAGATACCTAAAAGAAAAAGAAAGATAGCAATAACCAAGGTTACTGAGAGATTATTGGTTTTATAGATAGAAGTGCACCAGGGAAACTGCAAACAATTGAAAAGATTTGACTTAAAAGCAAAACTCACACTTGTTTAAAAGAGAATTTAGAATCTCTTTTCTCCTTAAGTGACTTCCGGCCATCCACACAAATTGGTAGACTTCCCAAATACTGTAGGCTAGCCATTTTACACTATATAACACACAACTCTGCTGACAATCCCTTAGCAGGCTAAGCAGAGCCAAAGTGTTTCAGCTTGGTAACTCTCTCGCAGTACTCAGTAGCAAATAGCACAATAAGCACAGAGTTCATGGGAATTTGTAGAGTACAGACAGTTTTCTGTGTCTGGAGCGAAAGTATGTTTAGGGGTCTGCAGACAGTCTGGAAAAAAACAGTAAAAGTTATCAAGAGCAAGACACATTTATCTGACACTGTAGTGGGACAATGGGCTGGAGCAAAGCGCAGGCTTAGCCTCACTGGCCAGGAGCCACCGCTGCAGGGTGAGTGCAGGGCAGGCTCATACTCCAAGCCCTCACCCCTGCCCCCTCAGAGCCTCCGATCCTGGGGGCAGGTTCCAACACACCATGTCCCTGAGTCACTCCTTGGGGATAGGACCAGACCTCCCCCATGGGGGCAGGACCTGACCCCCCGCCCCATGTATCTGCTCACACACACACATTCACACACACACACTGGACTACCAATGGGTTTTAATGGATTTTGTGCCCCTCCACTATCTTAAAACTAAACATCCCTGGCCTGGGGCTATTGCTCCTACTTATATTGCCAGCACTCCTGGGTTTCCAATCCTACCAGATCTCTGGCTGGGGAAGTAAATTTGGCACCTTTAATTCCTATATTACACAGGAGTTTGGATTACATGGTCACAATGGTTCCTTCTGGCACTGGAATCTATGAAAATATCCACTGTCTGCTTTTGGTTCATTGTGCATTTAGCATGCCCACAAGAAGATTGCTTCTATCTGTTTTCACTTTCAAATGTTTTGCAATAGCACATTGTTCTGCGGGATGGCAAGTGGCTTATATTGCCATCCTGCCTGCACCTCTGAACTCTGTCATGAGTCATATCCCATTTGCATTGAAAAATGGGTGGAAGAAAACATCATCCTGATAATTCTATCCATCAGGCTCAGTTCTTCAATGACTGTTCCATGCACTTGTAGTATTGGGTCTCTCCTGAGAGTTTCTAGTGTCTGCACCTGTTCTATACCTACCTTTAATCATTCTAATGTACCACCCATTCACTCCTGCCTCTTCACTGTTGCTGTGATGCATGTTGTGCAAATGTTTCTCCATGCTTATTTTTCAAGTGGCTTCTTAGAACAGACTTTCCCCTGAGTGTACTTTCTCTTTCTTTGCTAGCCCTCTTTTCTATACAAACAACAGATTGCTTTGCTGCTGTCCTTTAGATTTAAAGAGAGAAAAATCCCACACCACAGATGTCTGCTTTCTTTTTCAAGCTTCTTGGAAAAGTTGAATAACTCAATTCTTCCTCTCAGGATACAAATTCTTTGGCTCTCCTTGTGTTCATCATCACCTAGAACCCTCACTATCAGTGCAGATCTGTTAGTTACATGGGAAAATACGACCCAGATAACCCATTAACAGAGTGCTCAAAAAAAAAAAATCTAGCAAGAGGCTTGGGTGCACAAACAAGTTATGTGCTCTGGGCTTGGTTTCTGTGGTACTTTCAGCCTATGAACAATCGTTTTGCCCAGTGGCCCGAACAAATAGATGTGTTCTCTGAGCAAGCTAAATAAATTTTAAAAAGAGTCAAGATTCCTGGTTTCCTAAGAAGAACAGGAGAAGCTGAGTGATGCCAGAAATCATAGCATTGACCTGTCAGGAGGCATTTCATGAGTGCAGTATGTAAAGGTGCTCCACCTAAAATTCTGATTTACAGCTGCTCCTGCTGGTTGAGAATGTTCAGAAGTGGAAAGGATTGTTCAAAAGCAATATCTAAGGGCTTGCCTATATAAGCAAGTTATAGCTGTATAAGGTAGGATGTGAATTGATAGTGCTATAGTTATACTGGTAAAACTCCCCATGCAGACACTCTTATTCCAGTATAAAAGTGCCTTTTCCTAGTTTAGCCTACATTGATTTGGAAGCAGTCTGAACTAAGCCATAAAACCCACTCTTATTCTGAAATAAGTGTTAACACAGGGGAGTTACCAATGTAACTGGGAAAAAAAAAATCTATATTGTAGACAAGTCCTTAGCCTGTCAGCCTCAAACCTCCCCAAAGGATAACAAGTCTGCAATGCTCTATATTATTCAGTAATATGGATAAAATAATAAACTAGTTTGGGTAAAAAAACAAAGAAGGAAAAAAAGAAGAAACTAAAAATGAGTTATTTCAAGGAGTTTGGTTTATTTCATCATTCTTTTTTATACATCCTTGAAATTCTGGTATATGGTTAGGACAGAGAAGCTTTGCTATTCATTTGTAGGCAAATACTTCTGACATTTTCAGTGTTCATACCACTTACATTCTTGCTTTATACAAATATGCCAATAAATAAATTTACTAACAAATAGGAATGAGTGTAGGAAGAGCAAATATTGGTGAATACCTGTAGAAAGCCAAAGTCTAAATTTGTAACCATCAGCATTTGACCCATCTAATCAGGGTAAAAATCATACTTTGGTAGCATACATCCAATCATAGCTAGCCAGTGCAGTTCCTAGTTCACGTAACAAATGCTTAAAATGAATTGCTCATAACCAATCTACACATAAAGAATTATCCATAAAAATGTTACTGTAATAATTTCATACAATGAAGAAATCTGAGAAAATCCAAAGTTGCTGATGGACAGTTTGCACAAAGAATAAGCAACTAAACTAACAAGTTTTTTGTTAAGACTTATTCACCTGGCTCTGCTGTTCACACAGTATTTCCAGTGATAGTGGAAGCATTGCAAATCTCTAAAGAAAGCTATTTTCTTGAGGGTTCCAGCACAAGTATTGGAAATCAAATGAGTATAGATAAACTGTAGTCACACGTCTGTACTAGAATTCTCATCCTAACTCATCCCTAGGATCCCTGGAGATTCACACACTGCTACTTTATTACTTCAACTTTTCCCAACTTAAAGATGGGGAAAGCCCTAAAGGAGTCATTTTCTTTTGATTTATAAAAGGTGTTGCTCCAGTTACCAGGCACCACTCTGTGCTCTGGGCACTCTGACAATAAATTAACAGTCTCATACATTATTCACTGTAACAAATGATAGATAGTTCTCTTTGATGGAATGAGCAAGGTAATGCTTCTCAGAGCCCCTAACACATGAATATGGCCCCTCAAGCCTCTCCTTCCCAAATGCCCAGGAGAGGAGAGGAGACTTATAGCATGACCGAAAAGTTAACAATTCTAGGCTCTAGAAGACTAAGGAAGGATGAACACTGGGTTCCAATAGAGTAAAGGGCTAAAAGCAGGAGGGAGCTCGAAATGTATGTGCAGGCACTTGACTGTTGCAGTAGGGCATTAGGAGAGAGGCACTCTTGTAGGTAACTAGCTCCTAAACTATTTATGGCTTTGATCTTTAATGCCCACACCTAGATTGGTGCACTTGGAAACTCACATGGAGAATTTTAATGTTATGGACAATCGTAATAGTGAATATCTGACAGGAACACAATTATTAGCTCAGACATTTGACTTAGTCTCACACACAGAAGCAATAGACTAGGATTTGAAAGAGGACAGAATTGCAAAACCCACTGGGCCTTTAAGAAAGAAGATAGGCTGGCTATTACCAGAGAAAATGAATTTGACACATGACCTTCAATTCCCAGGGAACTTGTCTGTTGAATGGAGAACCTGTGAGACCTATCATAGATAACAAATACTGCGTCAGGAAACAGAGAAAAAAGGATATGGCTACTAGGGATGGAGGAAAGGAGCACCACACAAAGGGAATTTTCACTGTAAAAAAAAATTAAGGAACTACAGAGAGTCCTGATCAAAGATTCACACTATATAGCTAGGATGTAGCCACTGTCAACTCTTCAAATTCATGACGCATTTTAGGATACAAAAGGAACCCTGGGTAGGATGTTGTAAAACACTACAAATGTGCTGCCCCTCTGAAATGCAAGGGTTCATGAACTGGCAAATGCCTATATTATAATGACCTCCACTAACTGAAATCTGAAAACCAATTTTGGTCACGCTCCTCTGTGGCTTTAAAGCAATCTTTCAGGAAGTCATTCTTGATGATGCATCTATAGGACAGGTATGTCTCATTTCTTTCTGCTAACAATCGAAAACAATTTCTGAAAGAAGGACAGCCTGGAGTGCAATTGCTGTCAAAGGCCTCAACAATGCAAATATTTATGCATATGCTTAACTTTAAGGATGTGAGTAATCCCATACTTAAAATTAAGCACATGTGTAAATCTTCACAGGACTGGAGCTGTAACACAGAAAATCTCTGAATGGAGAAACTATCTGATTAGCTTTGTTACCTGACATGGGACTTAACACTTCTGCTTGAGTAGGCCATCAGAAATATTCAAAAGCCTTTTTTAATTGTAGGGCTGCACAAACCTGACAGAGTTGGATTTAAATGGACCACACAAACAAAGACCCTTCTGTCACAGGAGCCTGGTTTATTATTATAGTGCAGTAGCACCCACAGTATGCCAGGTGCTTTTTCCAAACGTATAAGAGAGACCGTCTTTGCCCTGCAGAGCTCACAGTCAAACAACCAACAAGCAAAATCTTCAAGGTGGTATTAGCTCTGTCTTGTGACTTTTGTTTAAAACTTACGCTCTTTGATCCAGACCTTATTCCTCCACTTTCCCCAATGCAACTTTTCCCTCAGTCCACATGCCTCATCTGATCCACACCATCACTGCTCTTTGGAGGTGTACTTTTCACACCCTGCATAGTTTCAGGTTTACTATAAATCAGTGGCCAGGAAGAATGGGCACCCACAAATGTACAAGGCAACAGCAGGCCATGCCAGTGAGATCAGGGGCAGGCATGACTACTAAGTGCTGCATAGCTGTATCTGCTTTGTCCCTCCACATCCTCAAGGAAAGGGATGATGTAAGTTTCCAGCCTTGGAGGTCACTGGAGGTGGGAATAGAGGCTGTGAAAACCTCTCTTGCCCACAGTATGGCACAGCCCTAGTTATTTTCTCCATTACCCTGAACTCCAACCCCACAGACCCCTGTAGGGGCTCCGATCTCTGGGCATCTCTGGGAATGTGACAGGGCCAACATAAGACCTACTGCCCTCTCTACTGTTTCATTCAACATAGCTCCACCAACTCACCCCCAGTAGCCTTTCAGGTTTGCTTGAAGGCTTTTTTTCTTCTTTGTGTGTGTGTTGAGGAGGGAGGTGGCAGGCAGGAGGTTGGGAATGTGCTTACTGCCAGCTGACTTCCTACCGAGCAAGAAGCATATTATTCCAGAACCCTCTGGTGTTTTAAAGGAAGTGTGCTAACGAGGTTGCCCCTTAACGCCTTGTACATCATTTGAAAGATACCATGTGAAAAACATGATTCCTACGTAGAGATATGTCAGATATGAAGAGCTTGCATGCTACTGACAGCAGCAGCAGAAGAACTTCCCATCTCCCACTGAATGCAGGGACAGATAGAACACTTCTTAACAACTTGGGACTGGGAATGGAATTGGAAAGGAAGATGCCATGATCAGGAGACCTGTGTCCATTTGAAAATGTAATGGGGATTAGGAGGAATGGGGACCCAGAGTGACCCCTGAAGACATTAGGCAAAAGAGAAAGAGGCCATGCATTTTCAGGATGAAATAGGAATTGGGCACTGTACCATGGACCAAGGTTCCTTCCCCAAGATATTGAAGGTAACATGTGGGTGAGAGGGCTAATGGTCTGATGGGAGAGGGGATGGATGGGAGCTGAAAATGCTATCAACCCATATCCAGAAAAAAAGCTCTATTTTTAATTCCTGACTACACTAACAGAGCATTTTTATTCCCCAGAACCCTCTCACCTCAAATCTTTGGATCTGTCAATCATTCAATTTTGCCAGATATGATGGTTCTACTTTGTGCTGTGAACTGAAACTTAGTTTGCACGAGTATAAAAACAATCAACAGATGGTAACAGCTTTTAGTATCTACTGTCCTTGGCCATATTTGAACTAGAAACCTAGAGGTAAAAAGCACTTTACCCATTTGCCAATTCCGTGTGAGCCAGATCATCTGGGAACATGTTATTTCAAGTCAAGTCCTCAAATTAAACTCTTCCTCTTTGCTACTTCCTATCACCTCTTCCCTGCAACCTCTTTTACATTTTGTATCAGCTTTATATTCTTAAATGGTTGACAAAGATGATTAAATGAGTTTAAGGTATATAAATTTAAGCTCTGCAAAATCCAAACCATTCCTCTCCTCAATAACTCTACACATTTTTCTGCTCCCAATTATTTTTTCCATAGAGATATATCACAAGAATGTTATCCCATAAAAGTAGTAATGGACTCTCAGAATATTCACTTGTTCAAAGACATTTCATGTATTTCAGTGCCAATATACTTCTAATTTGGCACATTAAAAATATTGAATAACCTGTCAGAAACAACTGTGAATATGACAGGAAGGAAAAGCTTCAGGATGATTGTTTCAAATCACTGAAAGGATGGTATAAGCAGTTTCATTTTTCAATTATTTTTCTCTGTCAGCTTTATAACCAGTGTCTTCCTATTTTTCAGAGAATTTTTCATAATGCCTTTTCTTCTCCAAAAGAAGTCAATGTCTTAGTCAATTTCCAATTTCAACACCCTTAACAGCCATTGACTTTTTTGAAAAACAAAAGCTTATTTAAACCTCTGGCTATGATTTCTCAAGCTAAGAAAGCTGTGGTCAGAAGCCCACACCACAAAAATAGCTTTTCTGCTTTAGTACCCTCTAACCACTTGGTGATCAGATGAGTCCGCAGGCCCTGTCTTCCTTTGCATCTCTGCTCACTGAGAAATGTTGGGTCAGAGAGGTAAGAAATATCTGAATTTCCTTTTTATTATCAGTCATCCTGTACCCCGGGGATTTCAGGGACATTAGTTACAAGCCACGCTTTTGCTACAGAAGAAGACAAGGAAAACATCAGAAACAGATGAAGTGATGGAATAAAAAGCTGGTAAAGTGCTTTGATGGCAAAGGTTATGCAAGCGTGAAGGAACACTCTTACACTTCCCCTCAGTGGGGACGAAGGGCCTTTGAAGTGCAATTTAATGGCCAAAAGGAAGTCATGAGCTGACCAAAAGTATCTAGATCTTACTGTCCTTCAGTTGGGGTGTGAATTATAACATTGACAGAGCACATAATGCTGATCTACTTTCAGCTGAAACAACTGTGAAGAAAAGTCACACAAACATTTATCTGAGCGACTTGTGGGTGAAGCTCAGATTACAGAATCTGTTAAAGGTCCATGACTTTTAAAGCACACATTTTCTGGGGGCCCCAGCAATATTATAGTGATTTTAAATTACTACTGTTTCTTAATGGTACCACCCACACTGTACTAGGCACTTTCCATGCACACAAGTGGGAATGGTTCCAGTCTCCAGGAACTCACATTCTAAATCAGACAAGCAGATACATGTAGCCAGGTCAGTCAGAAGAGGAACAAAAGGAATGTTCTATACGTATTAGTAAGAGCCATTGTAGGCAATACAACAGAAGTGTTTAAGACAAATTTAAGAAATAGAGGGAACGTAGAGGGCTTGTGGATGAGTTCAGGGAGGGTGAGCCATACACAGGGGTTATCTATCTGATGTTTGATACAATATTATGCACCTGCCAAGGTTAGCAAAATTTAATTCTGGTTTGCTGGGGCAGTGGCTACAGTAGACTATTTAATCTCCATCATTCTCCTCCTAGGACAGCATAGTTTCTACCCCTTTTTCACTAGCACCAGATCCAGCACTAGTGAGTGTAATAGGAGGGAATATGTCAACATGGGCACTGTGTGATCAAAGTCCTCTTCAGCTCCTGGATGTCTGGCTGCATAGATTTTAAATGTAAAGCTGGTATGCAATTGCATAAGGGAAGTGCCACACAGTGGACATCTGATGGTTCTGGCCACTCTAATATTGTAGCCACCTTTTCTGGTACATAGAAAAAATTTCTCTTTTATAAAGGAGCATCACGTTAATACCAAAGTGCCTTCAATGCAGCCAGAGCTGAATAATTGCTATATCCCTACAGCTGTCTACAAGCCACAACAGACTAATTTTAAGCTTCCACTTCCTTATATCCTCACCAACATGTTAGCCAACTAATAGAAGAAGAAAGACACATTACAATACCAGTGTAAGCTATTCTGGGTGACGGTGTGAAACACTACGTAGAACCAAGTTATATTGTACCATATTATTGAATTATGGCCGGCATGCTTGCAGTCACACTCACTATATCTAATGCATTATTTGGTAAAATGCTTTGATATATTCTAACAGGTGTGTTAGAAGGTACAACTTCATACAAAGCCTATTGCCTACAAATATTCTAATTTCTCAGAGCTAAGATTGTATGTTTTTGTTTTAAAAATAATATTCATTTTCTTCAAAATATTAGACCCAGTCTGCAAAACCCTTATTCCAATATATATTTATATTCACTTCAAAGGGATATATACTGGAGATAATAGTTTGCAGAATCAACATGTATATATATATACACACACACACAGAGACACACACATACAGACACATACACACACATTCAAAGGGGAAAAAATACAGAAAACCAATTTTTAATTTGGAAGGCTGCTTGTTCCCTCGTTTTCTGCATTGGACCTTCAAATATGAGAATGTCAAAAACTGCCAATGAATTCCTTTCCCCAGTAAATTGACACAGCAAACAAGTAGAGGGAAACTCTGATGTATGGGCCAACACATCAGACACAATTTGCTTGCTGACCAAAGACTTGGCAGTGGAAACTTATAAAAGATGGATTAAGAATGTCCTTGAAGCTGATCTCCAGTCCAGTTTTCTAAGTCCAGTTTTTTAAAACCAACTGTCAGTTGACTCACCAGCCCACAGGGAGGTATATCAGGTTGGTTAAAGTAGATCACAATCCCAGCCACCTCATTTCTGTTGATTTATGACTGAAGTATATTATTCCTCACTAAATCACACAGATGGGCAGTATTCTAACATATTAGGTTTGGGGGCTGAAATCTAATATTTTTATTATTTTAAACAAAATGACATACAAATTAAAATAAATGATATCAGATGCGCTCTCAAATTATCTCACAAAATTATTTTGATGAGTGTTTATAAATTTTTAAGCAATGTTTACTTCTGAAACATACAATTACTTTTGACATTTCTTTGATGTATATTGAATTTTATCTATTTTTATTGTATTATGGAAGATACCTGGTTCATGTATTGGCATCTGTTTGATGTACTGAGTTCTTTGTATAAATTTTGTTATCCATCATGGCGAAAGCCAGATAAATAAATATATACAGAACATAAAATATGTGCAGCACATCACAGGTAAATTTAGTCACTTATTCATGAATAATAGAGAGCAGAATTCTGACTTTGAAAACAATTCTGCACACAATTCTGCATGATTCCTAGACATCTGTGTCCTTGGACTTAAAGTATCATTTATATTAATAGGGCTTTGGTTTAGTTCTTTTCTGATTAATATTAAACATTAGATTACACCACACTCCACATACAGTACCATCTGGGTTAAACCCCTTTAACGGTGAGGTTGACCAAGATTTAATACACAACATAATGCAACTAATACAGCCTAAACTATGGAGCAACTACCAACACCCTCATAATACCTCTGTGTAACATTACATAAAGACAATATAGTCTAATGTATGGTGCTATAATATATATTACTACTTTTATGGGATGACCTTATTTTAAATTTTTACCAAAACCTGCCTCCCCTTTTCTTCCCCTCCACAAACAATAGTTACCTTGGAAACAATTTTATCGCCGGTACAGGAACCACTTGGTGATATGTGAAAGTAATGTAGTTTAAAGACAAAATAGGTAATAGTCTGAAATGCCTCTTCTATTGTGTGAGAAGAGTAAACCCAGGGGATGGTTATGACCATGAATATGCATCCTGTGTAGTAAATGCCATAACACTGCTTATACTTTCTAGGAATATTGGGCTGCGGCAGTATCACAAAGCTTTATTGATTACGAAGTCACAAGTCTCTAACACATACATTAAAAAAGATCCCTCCCCCTCACAAAAAAAAAGAAAAAAAAAGAAAAAAAAAAGAAGTCTTTATAGACCACTCTAGTTGGATATTTCAGGACTAAAAAATATTTCATCTACCTGAGATTATAGCTATTTTAACAAACTACCCAAGGTGATCCTGCAACACAGGGGGACTTGGGCACTCATGTGACGCTCTACTTATTTTATGTAAATGGACAACTTTCTGTTCAACAACACCCTATAGAACCAGTCTGGCTAGTGAAAAAAATACAAACTAAGACACTTCTCGAGATTTTGCTCAAATTTAGTTGATCAGATTTCTCCACTCGATTTTAAACTCAAAACATTTCTGTATCTGCCAGATGAGTCTTAAACATTAAGGGCTAGGAGGAAGTCCACCAATTTTTACTCACACAAGTAATCCAATGTATTTCAATGCAGCTACCTGTGTGAGCGAGTGCCCATGAGTAAGGGTTTGCAGACTCAGGTCCTTAATTACAACACATCCTAACTTCTTGCATCTCTGAGTGCAAAGTCATTTAGTTTGACTTTTAGAGATGCAGTTACAGACATCTCTGAGTACAGATGTCTGTAACTGCATCTGCATATCATCTAGATGAAATTGCCTATGCCTTCAATTATTTCTACATGAAAATAGCAAAACAAAAGAATCTAGGATTTTGAAAATCTGGACCCAAATATTGCAAAGAAGGCTGTAGCTACGCAAATCCAGTATTTGGTTATGCAAATTTTTTAAGGGGGCAGAATTGGAATCTTTGTGATCATGTATGCAAAAAGTCATTACAGACATCTTTTAATGTCTACACTCTTATCACTTGACTACTTTTCTTAGACTGACCAGCCTTATCTTTTAAATACATTATTTTGAATAATCAATTCATTTAAAATATTTTTTTAGACAATAACACAAATGGGCCTTTTTTCATTTTAGGAGAGATCAAATAGCCTAATTTCCATTATTTTCTGAACATGTTCATTTGGAAGCTTAGAAAGTGATGAAGAATTTCTCTTATGTAACCAAAAAACAAAGGAAATGCTATATATAACCTATAGTGATACAAGAACAAGGCAAGGAACTCTATGGATCTGAGATTCTAAATCAATTCTGAGAAGTTTTTTTTTTTAACCGTGCTCTTAAAAGAACCAGTCACTTGATAAAAATGCTCTTATATAATTGCTTAATTAAAATGTATAGTAGGGTATAGACATATTTGCCTCTGAATACATTTTCAAGTGTGGATACAGCGATGCCCTTGTAGGGTAACATTGTGTCCCTGAAAACTGGAAATGTCCTGGTTCCATGATCTGTCCCAGTACTCCTGTGCAGTCACATTTGTAATACCTAGTAGATTGGCCACCCATATCTGCTGAAAACCATGAGCTGGTGAAATAAAAATCAGGATGGTTCAAACCATGCATGCCTCAACCTGCCCTCTCCCCTCACCCCAGCTGTCAAATGTTGACCTCCTGTCTTTCCTCACCCATTAGGCCTTTAAGCAAACACCCCCATCTGCATTAGTATTGACACTCTCACACGTGCCAGGCTCCTATAGGCTGTGTTGTAAGGGCCCCTTCAGCCTTCCCGAAGTCAGGAAGATACTAAGCCTGGGCCTTCTCCAGTCTAGTAATCCCTTACCCCTTTCTTCCACAAAGGGAGTGTATCACAATTGCACTGCGAACCTGCAGCTGAGAGTCTGGGCACCTATGATATTGCTCCTTGGGGTAGCTGCCTGGATCTAAGACAGATGAACTGAGAAAAATGTCTAAGATGGACTGTAGCAGGACTGCAGTAGGGAAGTGAGAAAATTAAATTTTGGAAGTAGGTGACTGGACATTGTGCCTAGCATGTCCAAGCAGCATTGATCTAGACTGTTACATGAGTAAGATCAAAAAAATATATTAATGCACATGATTATATTTACATAAATTGAGTACATGATTATCAGAGATTAATCCATGTGTGTCTTGGGAAGATTAAAAAGCTAACAGAAATCAATATCAGTCCATGAACTCTCTTTAGTTAATTCTTTACACAATCAGTGTTGGGAACAATAAAACCCATGACCATGTATTAAGTTCATCCTGAAGCTCTCAAATCAAGACTGATTTTTTTCTGTATCATGTGTCACACTGGAATCAATTCCCCTTCCCCCTAATTTACTAAACACAATTACAGACCAGATTAAATCCATTTCAAAATTGTGAGTCTCTTCACGCAGTCATTCTCCATTATCACTGAAGTGCGATCACCTACATGTTGATCCTATCAGCATCAGTAGAATTAAGGAAATCACTAAAACAGAGGAGGATTGGCCTCTGTGCAGTTTCCTTGATCAACAGCTTTAAGTAACATCTGGGTCCCTACGCTTGGTAGTATCTCCATTTCACTCAAAGTAGAAAACCAAACCAATATTTTGAAAAAAGGATTGGCCAGTATCTTTGATATTGATTATGACTCTTCTGTGCTGCACCCATACCTGCCTATTCTGTTGGGCCAAGACACTACCCTTTCTTAATTCAAATCCAATCTTGAGACTAATTTCTTCTATGATGCCCACAAGAAGTGAATAGGGACTTTTAAGTACTAATTTGAGCTGAACCAACAAAAAGTGCACAGGCCTAAAAAAGAGTAGCCACCTCACATTGTGGGATTCATACCTTTTCCTCCACTCCAACTCCTTCACTATGTGTTGCACTCACTCCTCCCAACCCTACTAAAATTTGATTTTCAAACTTTTCACAGCAGAGACTATATCTTTACATGTGTTCTGTAATCCACCCTTGTCATAAACAGATAGCTAAGGGTTAATGTCTCTTCCACCTGAAGCACCTGACCAGAGGACCAATCAGGAAACCGAATTTTTTCAACTCTGGGTGGAGGGAAGTTTGTGTCTGAGTCTTTGTTTTCTGTCTGCCTGCTGTCTCTGAGCTTTGGAGAAGTAGTTTTACTTTCTAATCTTCTGTTTCTAAGTGTAAGGATAAAGAGATCAGATAGTAAGTTATATGGTTTCTTTTCTTTGGTATTTGCATAAATATAAGTGCTGGAGTGCTTTGATTTGTATTCTTTTTGAATAAGGCTGTTTATTCAATATTCTTTTAAGCAATTGACCCTGTATTTCATCACCTTAATACAGAGAGACCATTTGTATGTATTTTTCTTTCTTTTTATATAAAGCTTTCTTTTAAGACCTGTTGAAGTTTCTTTACTGGGAAATTTCAGGGAAATTGAGTCTGTACTCACCAGGGAATTGGTGGGAGGAAGAAATAAGGGGGGAGATCTGTGTGTGTTGGATTTACTAGCCTGATTTTGCATTCCCTCTGGGTGAAGAGGAAAGTACTTTTTGTTTCCAGGACTGGGAACAGAGAGGGGGAGTCACTCTGCGTAGTTTCACAGAGCTTGTGTCTGTGTATCTCTCCAGGAGCACCTGGAGGGGGGGGAAGGGAAAAAGGATTATTTCCCTTTGTTGTGAGACTCAAGGGATTTGGGTCTTGGGGTCCCCAGGGAAGGTTTTTCAGGGGGACCAGAGTGCCCCAAAACACTCTAATTTTTTGGGTGGTGGCAGCAAGTACCAGGTCCAAGCTGGTAACTAAGCTTGGAGGTTTTCATGCTAACCCCCATATTTTGGACGCTAAGGTCCAAATCTGGGACTAAGGTTATGACAACCCTAACCTATCAAAGAGAGAAAAAACATTGTGGTTACAGTACTGGACTGAGATTCTGGACATTTGAATTCAGTTGCTGACTGTGCTGTAGGCTTACTATCTAATGTTGAATAAGTGGCTTAATCTGTCTGTGCCTTAGTTTCCACATCTGTAAAATGGGGATAATCTTTCTTTTCTTCTTCACAGGGTGCTGAGAGACTAAAATTGTTGAGACACTCTCAGATACAACAATGAGGTAATGGAAAAGCCTATGAATAACCCAAGAACTTCAACACATTTTGAATCAACAACTACACACACACACACACACACACACACACACACAAAAACCCAAAACAAAACAGATTTACAGGTATTCTCCCTCTGCCACTGATGCCTGCCATTTCCTCTATTTATCATCTAGGTCCTCCTTGCCAGCAAGTTACTAATGTGATCTCTGGAATCCTTTCTAGCTAGGAGTAGGATAGCTGCCTAATTCCTGTATTTTCCACTTGGGTCTTGCAACTAAATTAGTTTGAAAATATCAATTTAAGTCTTGTATGAGATATTACAAAAAATAGCTTTGAACTCTTGACTAAAATGCTGTTTAAAACAGCATTTTTTTTGTAGAGGCAGTTTAGATTTTTTTCAAAAATATGTTCAGGCAACTATTACTTTCTTATGGAGAAGATTCTCCAGGCAAGCTGCGTAAAACATAATAATCCAGCACTAAATTAAAGGTCAAGGATGTGCTAATGAGAAGCACTGTATGCAATGTACATGGACCCCTAGGCTCTCCACATCCTCCATCTAAATATTCCCCATAACCTCTCTGATGTACCACTGTGTCTACAAGCTGTTTACCTTGAATTATATCTCCTTGGGCCCCCTTCCTTTCCTGGCTGCTCAATGACCTTTTCCTAAATTCCTCTGGATTTACCAGCTGCTCCTACATCATCTCATATGCTCTCCTTGTTCTCCCACCATCTAACATGGATTTCTTGGCATGGTTTTCAAAAGTGTTCAGCATTGGCCTAATTCCGCTCCCACGGCAGTCAATGAGATTGACCTCCTGGAGAGGAGAATTAGAACACCACAAATCCCACTCCTAATTTTCAGAATTTGTGTTTGAAATATATCTAATCAGATGAGGTTTTAATTTTGTCACTGGGAGAACCAGAGCCAGGCCATCATCTGTGTTCTGCCATCTTAAGTTCAGTCTTTTCTTTTGGGCTGTAGCCTGCTCTGACAGCTCAGATCTAGAGTCCAACACCATTTGTTTGACATTAAGCTAAAGTGGCACCATGACATTTCTGAGTCTGAGAAATCTTGAATCTCACAGGTAAACTGTGAGAGCTAAGAAGTAGGCAGTGAAAGTGTGAGGCCCACAACTCTGAAAGTCTAAAGAGTGACTCTGCATGACCCCTGCTGTCTTATAACTGGGGAGCAGCACAAAGCTGTGGGAAAACCAGAAGGCAGAGGGTAACAAAAGCTCTAGAAATGAAGCTTTTTTGCTGAACAACTGAATGCCCTAATAGAAATTATTCATATGTTGTAGGCTCAATGAGCTGTACATTATTTAAAGTGAAATATACCCTTTAAAACTGAGATAAAGAACTTAAAATGTGTATGCTGACATTTTTATACACTGCTGAGCTGGCAAAGGGAAGTGCAGCACAGTTCTGAACTTTAGTGGCTGATTTTTTAATACTCAGAGAAAGAGGGCTCACTGGGGGCTCTTGGAGTCAAAAGTAGAATTAACCCCTACTGATCTCTATAATTAGATTTTATTGATTTAAGACTGGGTTTGTATTCTGCCAAAATGTTTAATATTATTAACATCTAAATGGTCAAATATGTCTCATTAAGATGAATCTCACATCTGGTAGCTATTGCTTTAAAAAAAACCATCTAGAGATATCAAGTGGATAACATGCTTTTGACTTACATACTGGAGGCTAGTTTTGCCACTAAAACAAAGCTATGTGGCTCATATCACCACTCAGGCCACAATCCTGCAATGAGCTCCATACAGGCAGACCCTGAGTCTTCTTGGATCCCCAGTGAAGCTGAGGTACCTCACAAGAAAATAGCACTCAAGCAACTGTATGTATTGCAGTGCCATAAAACCCCATTTATCCAAAATGTTTCAGGGATATAACACTTTCCACTGTTTTGGTACTTTTCAGCCAAAGTATTTTACTGTAAACATTTAGGCTTAATACTCCTATGAGGTACAGCAGGTATTTTGTCTGTTTTATAAACAGGTGAGTTGATGCATTTCCAAGGAAATTCAGCAAGTCAAAGGCATATCTGTGACCACTTGAAATTTGTATTTTAACTGCTCATGGCCAACCCACTCACACCCTGCCAACATGGGGATCTATGGAGTTCCTTTGGGCAGAAACTCACATGATGTCATTTCAGGAAATACACCAGTATTTTGTACTTGTACAATAACTGAGAATATCAATATGCTTTACAAAAAGAGGATAGATTTTATTATCTTCAGCTTAAATATGGGGAGACTCAGGCTCAAGAACATTAAGTGTCTTGTCCAGGGTTACACATTGAACGGAAGAGTTAGGTATAGAACCCACACCTTTGGACTCTGAGTCTGCTGTCCAACCACGGGATAACATTGCTTCAAAACAACATCTTTGAGAGGAGTTTTTCTGGGAGTGATAATCAACTTTAAAGTTTGACCAATTAAGATAGTCTGATAGGAGCACATGACTCACTTAGAATGTTTATCACATACCCAAACTCCACCATACATCCATTTGTGTAAAGACCGGGAAGATTTTTCTGAACCAGGCACCACAGATTCATTTCTATCATCTTTGATCTTTTGGACCTCAAATAAACTCCTTAGATACCAAACCTCTGCAGATGCCCACTATACTTTCAAAGAATGAGCATACTCTAAAAAAAGTTACACTAAAACTTGTCTAAATATTTAATATTATTCTGTAAGAATGGTCTGCTTGGTCTTCCCAAATCCATTCTACGTTTTCAAGTCTTCCCTCCACCTACACATTGTAATCTTCACAGGACATTCTATGCCACTTTTGTAACTGTTTATTACACAACACATACCTTGTGTATGTGTAATTTAGGCAAACAAATCTAGTACATCCTGCAAAGGTTCTGTATATAAAGGACTGTGCATCATCCTTGAGCTGGTTTTCAATAGCACAATCAGCTCATTTCTACACAGTCAGCCAAGGCCAGAATCTTAAGGTCAGTAGCACTGATGTAAACAGAATTGCAATGCCTATTTTACAGATGGGAGCCGTGATGCACAGAGAAGTTAAACAACTTATGTCAGTGGCATATCCAGAAGCAGAAACAAGGAGTGCTTATTCTCAGTCCTGTGCTCCAACAGCTTAAATAATTGCTGGCCGGATGGATGAAATAAGAGGCAATGTGGGGTTTTTAAGCGCTTGTGAAAAGTGACTGATGGGACTGAAGACTGAATTTATCTGCAGAACTAGTGGAGTCCCAACATGCCATGTTGCTGTGTGACTGTGCTTCAACACAATGTGAATCACCATCTCTATGGATAAGATGGTCACCAACTCAAAGGTGGAGAAGTTTCTGGAGCCCGCTAAATCCTTGGCCTCCGATGGCCAATGAGGATGCAAATTAACACCAATTATGTTAATATTTTTTGTGATGTGAACGCTTCTTGTAGGAACTAGACACACCAGTTAATTTCATATAGACCCATTAGATTTCCAACAGACAGCAGCAGCTTGTGGTCATTACAGCCCTGGTAAGATTTGAACTGGTGGCCTACCAGTAAAAGTATTTACAGTGTACCAATTTCCTGGGTTGCAGTTTACAGTGAGGTCTAATATACACTATCAAAACTATTAGTTTTAGCAGAAATTAAGGCCTCAGTCTTGCAAATACTTGCACATACCTTAATGCATGTGAATTGCTGAATGCATGTGAGTGGCTGAATGGGACTGCTGAATTGTGTGAAATAAAACAGAAGTAAGTATTTGAAGGGTCGGCCCCTAAATGATCATATTCATTATCAGTTTACTGCAGGCAACTTAAAGGAATGGATTTTGAAATATAATTTAGTTTAAGATACAAGTACTATTTAACCCCTTTGTGCATTTAGCATCAGTGGTTCTCGAATTTTTTCATGCCATAGAGTCACAGGATTAGAAGGGTATACTTTCAAGAGTTCCTCCCATCTAGCTATAAAGAGAAGATGGTTGTGAGTCCCCACTCCCAAATCTGTCTGTGACCCTCCTGGAGGTCAACTCTCCACCCCCCTCATAAGAACCAAAAACAAGTAGGCAAAACTCTATTGAAACTAGAGTTGTCCCCGGATTTCAGTCTTCAGGTGGGGAGAGAAACAGGGGAAACAATATCAGAAAGGCCTAAGAAAGTCCCTTAAAGTCCAGTTAGAAAAATTAGGAGCAACATAAACTGCAAAATACAAAAAGTCAAACAAACAAACCCCTCTCCAAATTTGTGAGATCTATATTTTTCTCCTCTTTTGGAGGATTTGGATTTGGACTGTCCCTTTTATAACAATATTGCCCCTAAAGGCAGTAGATTTAATTGGCAAAATCAATCACACAATGGAATGAAAGGTCACAATGAAGGTTAGCAATGAGTTGAGTTTATTTGTACGGGAGGTGGGGGGAAATCAGAGCAGAGTAGTGCTTGAAAACAACCCACAATAGATGGCCAGAGTCCAGCTAGAGCCAATTTGCATGATTAGCAACTGAAGGATGATGATCTTTTTCAGGGAATCATACGACAGAACTTGCTGTGCAGCTTGTCACACTGCAGAGAGCCCATAACTGCTGCTGATATAGCTGATATGAAAACAGTTCCCATCCAAAAAAGGACATTCCACAATAACAACTCCAAAACACCACCTTTTTGTAAGTTGTAGAATGTATAAAATGCTTTTTAAAAACGATTCCCTATTTCTTTAACTACAGACAAGGATAAAGTGGACGGAACTCAAATGTTCTCAGGCAAGCTGCTCCTCGTCATTGTACTTGGAAACACTGCAGCAATGGATTTCCAGTTTCCCAAATGAAATGCAAACAAGTATTTTGAAAGCACTTAGTGTTGCACAGAAAAGCCGAAGCTGCTGTGGTTAGCGGTAAAGCAGAAACAAAGGAAAAAGACGGGGGCGGGAAGGAAAGCCATGAACAGATTCCTAGAGGGGAATTTTCAATAAGAGTAAGCTATGTGGGTCAGGGACTGTCTTCTACTATATTTACATACAGCACGTACAGTACTGCTATTAAGAGATTGAAAAATTGGACAAAGGGCTCCTGGGATGAAATCCTGGCCTCATTGAAGTTAATGGGAGTTTTGCCATTGGTTTCAATAGGGTCAGGATTTTACCCATAGGTTTTTCAGTGTTAAAAATTCTCAGCATTCTTCATGGCTTTCAAGTGAAACAGCAGGGGAGTGGGTAGAATGAAAAGTTAATTTAAATCTTGTTCTAGGCCAGTGGCAACAACATTTCATTATATTATGGTCCTGAGCCAGAGCCCACTGAACTCCAAGGGAACCTTCAGTGACTTCATTGGGCTTTGGAGGATGCCTGATATGGCCTCAATTAAAGTTTCCTTCAGTGTTGAACAAGAGCTCTCAAATTAAACACTTCTTTATGCACAATTTCAAAATCTTACACTTTGATTTATAACTACACACAATCAATTTTTTCTATTTTTAATATACCTTTTAGTATGTTGCTATAAAAGCTTTTAAGGAACCTAGTGAATCTTTTGTGATAGGTTGAATGCAACTTCAATCAGTATGTATGAAACAGGATTGTCTTAAGTACAAAATGAATTAATACAGTAGAGGTCTATGTACTACATTAACTTAAAGTATATTTGGCAGATGCATATTTATGGCTGAATTACACAGAGAAATAAATTCTTTGCTGAAAATGTAGACATTTTATTGTGCAAACTATGATTCTATTGCATTTAGGTAATGATTTGTAGTTGCTAAAAGTTGTTAGGTATTCTAAAAGATGAAGTATGAATGGGATTACAATCTATCCTAAAATTTATTGCATTCACTAAAGGGCTAGAGCACTCAGGCTTTGAAATCATCTACTGCAAAGACTGTTTATTCCTCAAATAAAGTCTTACAGTATATTGTGCACTGGAAAACGTGAGCAATACAACAGAGTAGACTGCTAAACATTTCAAATATTAATTTACTGGCTTCCAAAGCTATGTTCAAAGCATGTACAAAATAGCACAAAACGAGGGGCTGGTTCAAAAAAAAAGCAACAAATTAAATTTGGCAACATTAGTTGGATGTTCTGCATTTTAACATTGAATCTTTTCAGACTGAGCACCATGGATAGAAGATGAGTGTGAACAAATGGATTTATAAAACAGGTTTGTTTTCAAGATATATTGCTAGGGTTATTTTACTTAGCACTTGATGCTCCTTTTCATTTACACTGCCAAAGGAGAGGAAAAGCAAGTGGAAATGGGTTAGGGATCAGCTTCAGAGGTGGGGAAGGGAAGAGGAGCAGCAGCTTGGAGAGCTCTTATTTTGCCTTCGCCCCACAGTATGATTTCCAAAAGGGAAAGTGGACTGTGTTCAAGTAGCCTCATTCCTCCTCCTCCCCACCCCCATAGGCCATTATTTCTTCCACGTGCCTGATGAAGTATATGTGGAAGGAGTAGGACAACTACTAAGGGTAAATGGCTCAAACAGCAAATATTTTCTCTTCCAAGAGTGCAACAGACAATGGGATCCCCCCCCCCCCCCGCCTTTCTTTTTAATTGCAACTAACATTCTTGTAAAGTTTGCTTGTATGGGGATCTCAAGTCCACATTTCCTAGGTTTCCATTGTTTGAGTTTGGCTGTTAAAACCCTTGTTCTGGGATGGGTACAATGATCAGAGGGCAGTGTTATGCAGCAGCAACCTTAACTGCTCCTTTAGGTTTTTGTCTGGGGAATTTAACTATTTAAATGCCTTCAAAGTGATCTGCATTAAAAATTTAACACATTTACAAGAGCCTTCCCTACCCAGAAGGACCATGCAGCAAGTGACATTACAGATGGCAAATGCCACTCTGTGGGTGATCAATATTTGAAGCTGGAGGGTGAAAGAAAATGGGAGAGAGGGAATAGAAGGGATTTCTGTCCCAGCACATCTCCAGTAACAAAGAAAAATCGATCACAGGAGTGTACAGCAAGAGATTTTTTCCATTTTCATTTTTTAAAATGATTTAACAAAACAAAGACAGCAAATGCTGCGCTATTGTTCTGACTTACCTAACCTCGAGGGATACCAAGGCAGCAGGAGAGGAAGAACTGGCAAAAGAAGACATTCTAGAGCTCTAAAAGTAACTTAGTGGATGTGTACTCACTAAATGACTATTTCCCACAAGTCCATATACCTACCACATTCTCAAATATTTAAAAAACATTGCATTTATAGCATCTCCACCACTTTGCCTCCGTTTAAAATCTAATGAATCTGCTGCACTTCGACAGTACATTCCCAAGGACTGTTAACCAGGAACTCAGACCTTGCCTATGATTAGCTGGATGTGCTCTAGGTTCCACACCTCAGAGTCCCCACCCAGCAGACTCATTCCCCATCAGCAGAGAGAAAACTAAGGACAGGATTAACTATAAAGCAAACTGGTTTATTAAACAGTGACTCAAGCAGGAAACAATAATTTATAGCACCCCTAGAAAAACAATACGCAAAGGGAATATAGGTACAGGTTGGCACAAACAAACTGACAATGTCAAAGTCAAACTGACAATGTCAAACTCATGAGGACAAAGGGGAATTTACTACAGGTATGGTAGAGAGGTACACAGCATACTACAGCAGGTTCAGAGGAATGGACCCATGACAGAGGACATCATGAATGGAATACATCAGGACAGCAAGGTGAGGACACAGGAGTTCAGGATACAGATAAGATAGGAATCAATCAGGACCTGACAGCTGGAACTATTGAAGTCCTGGCTAGGACATGGACTGCACTGCCACCAGGAAGAACAGTGTCTCCTCTCGGGTGCAGCAGTCTTTTATGCTCTCCTGTTACTAGGCAGAACACAGGTCATGTGACCCTGGCTCTTTCCCACCTTAGAGAGAGAAAGGCACCAGTTGTCTAAAGAAGAAGGTCACCAACATGGTGGTGAAACAACAAACAAAATTGTGAAGTGCCTAAACAAAATGGAACTTGTAGTTTTTTCCCCTACATTTCCCCTCCTCGGCAGTATGAGAACCTGCATCATTGCTGCCACATTTAATTTTAAAAAGGATGGGTTTCTTATGAGGTTTACAGATAAACTTTTTAACCTTCTTCTTGTCCAGCAAAACAACAACAATTCAAGCTAATGTTCAGCAAAACTGTACAATTAATATAACAAAAAGATGAATCAGTACACTCCAGGCTTGTTCATAATTAGTTGGACTGAAGAACAAACTTTCCCACCAATTGGAAAAGGTAAGTTCCTTTTGAACTCTACTTAGCACCTTTTTGATCTTCTCAGCTGAATGGCACACTGATAACATTATGCTTTTCCAATTTTCTTCAAGCTCCCTAAGATGTTCAACTAACTGTGGATTGTCCATGAGCTGCTGGAGCACTAGCCGCACTGGAGCAAGATTTTTATATAAATTATACTGCATAGACAATATAATTTCTTCTGCACAGATATCTTTAACATTGACGTTAGTGTCACAACCCAACATTGAATAGGCATGACACAAGGCAAGATTTTTGAATGGATCATGTATTAACTAAAAAGGATTTACACTGACTTCTTATACATACAGTGATTATTAACCAAAACAATAGATGAATGATTCGAATAACTTGGCTGTAAATTGAAATAGCATTTGCCTTGGATAGGACTTAAACATATATATGGTCCCTCTAACATCTCAGTAGTGCAAGAATAACCTATTCCCTGCTCCCAGGCGCATACATTTACACTGACATTTATTATTGCTCCAATACACCCATTTAGAGATGTCCATAGCTATAAGGGTAGCATTATTAACATTAGCTCCCAGTGGAATAAGTGGATAGATCCACTGCTCTGTGGCATTACTGATACAATTACAACTTGTATTCTAAGCATGTGTTTCTAAGCTGTAGGTAAAGTTAATAAGCTTCCACCAAGCTTGATATTTAGCTTCAAAAGGTGTTTATATCTCTTAGACGCCTTTTTCTTAACTCTATAAGAATGGTCCCACTGAATCAACTCCTGAGTATATCACTAGCCTCGCTCAGTAACCATGATTGTGCCGGAGTGCACACCAATGTCCAAGACACATTCTGTTGTAAAATATCTATAGCACTGACCATTCTTTTGTGATCTTTGATCCGAATGCTTAACCACTCTGGTAAGGTTTTTTATAATTTCATACTCCAGATTGCTAAATTGCTTCAATGAGTTCATTAAAGGCTGATTTAGCTTGGACACATCATGTCCCATGCCATTAACTTCTCTGCCAATATATCTGTATGAATGATGTTTAAAACACCTAGACTTGTGTCAGCTCCTCCAAGGATGGATGCAGTTAGATCTCTTTTGGTCTTTGCACCCTCAAAGAGGATGGATTTAATCCATGCTTGCCATCCTTCTAATAGAGGTTCTATGAAGGGTATGCACCTACTTTCTGTTACTGCTGTTAAACTGCAGTGACAGGGAAACTCATTTTAGTGCGTATGTAGGCTCTACTAACACCATACGTTTTGCATTGTCTTTTACAACTACTGGGCGCACATAACCTAAAAGAGGATTTGGTATTATTATGACAGATTGCCTTATATTAGCCCAAATATGCCTGTTGTTATGCCTGAGTCATCTGAACAAACATTCACCTTGATGGTACTGTAACAAAAACACAGGACATATATGATTATTATTCGAACAAAATGAGTTAACATTACCTGAATCACAGGTACTTTTGTTTCTATTGTAACAAGTCATATTTTCTATGTAGATACAGGAAGGGGTGTGGAATTTAACCTTTACTGCTTTAGTTTCCACTGGCATTTGCAAGGTCACGCTTACTGTTAATTGATTGGGATAGAAGATTTGATTTTAGGATCACACACATCTGGGAGTTTGGAAACTTTATAACGTCAGAACAGTTTTTTAAATAAAAGTCAGCATAGATCCATGTACATGCCTTAGGTAGCTTTTGAAAGTGTGTCATCGGTTGGCTCTTATGCTAGTAGCTCTTTTTAATGTGCCTGTCACATTGGCTACTGCTATTAGAGACACATTAGAAATCTCTTGCTGCCATATCACAATGCAGCTCCCACACTCTATGTACACAGATGGTGAAATGGCCTTGTGCCTGATAATAAGGTGATATTAGATCTTTGGGAGTTTACAGATTTTTTTATCTTGTACCTCCATATAACAAATAGTGTTCTCCATCACTTATCCATAACATATTACATACAGATAAGCACAAATATAAAAGGTAAAACAAAATATATGGTTAGGTGACAATAGAGGAGCTGTATCTAGGGGTGAGCAAACAAAACAGATTAAGTGTCAGAGAGGTAGCCGTGTTAGTCTGGATCTGTAAAAGCAGCAAAGAGTCCTGTAGCACCTTATAGACTAACGGATGTATTGGAGCATGAGCTTTCGTGGGTGAATACACGACGGATGCATGTAGTGGGAATTTCCAGGGGCAGGTATATATATGCAGGCAAGAAGCAGGCTAGAGATAACGAGGTTAGTTCAATCAGGGAGGATGACGCCCTCTTCTAGCAGCTGAGGTGTGAAAACCAAGGGAGGAGAAACTGCTTTTGTAGTTGGTAAGCCATTCACAGTCTTTGTTTAATCAGCTCAGGAAACTTCTTGACTCTTCCAATGAGCTTTTACTGTATACAAGTTGATTTTCCCATTTCTGCTCTTGACAATGTTCCATGCGTGTAAAAGGAACTTTGAGCGTGCAACTGGTTTTCCATCTGAGGAGGTCATTTTTCTTTGAGTCCATATGGGCATTTTTCTTTGAGTCCAATAAGGCTTTTATTACTCAGTCAGAATCAGACCAGATAAATAGATGGCTCGATGGTCCCACATCATCCAGGACAGCAAGTACAGCTATTACCTCTGCAGATTGAACCAAACAGGGATGGACTGTACCTTGAAGGATCTTTTGAATTTTCAGTTGTAAAGTGGCATAACTTGCCCGTAGGCATCCATCTCTGTATAAGGCACTGCTGTCTACAGCCCAAATATCTAGGTTTTGCTTCTTGGCTTCCAGGTAGATTATATCCAATTTGAAGGGCAAGGTTGGTAATGCTGGTAATTCTTCTGGAAGTGGGAATTCATGTTTTGTACCTTGGGCAAGAAGCGCATATGGCATAGCTAACAAGTGATGAAACTTGTCCTCTTTTACTTCTTGGTTTAACAGACTCAAGGTCCATTTAGCTAATCGGGGGTTTGATACATGTCCATCATTAATTTTACCTGACAAAATGTACTTGATGGGAGTATGTGATGTTCTCAACACCACTGGAGACATCCTAATGATGTACTCCCAATGCCCTAGAGACCATATGAGTGCAAGCACTTTTACACATGCTGAAAATCTTTGCTCCATGTCTGTCAAATTTCAGGACCCATGAGCTACTGGTCTGGGACCACTACCTGTGTCTTGTAGCAATACAGCACTTTGCAGTAGTCGCCACCTGTAATTGAAAAGGAGCTTCTTGCTTGGGGTATGCTAATGCCGGAGCTTCTGTCAGCACCTGTTTTAATTTGGTAACTGCATCACAATGTTTGTCTGTCCATTTCCAGTACTTTCCTTTTTTCAGTAGTTTGTATAATGGCTGTGCTATTTTGGCATAGCCTTCCACGAATTCTTGTGAAAAACCAGTTAGACCCAAGAAAGATCTTAAAGCCAAAATACCTGCTCCCCAAGATTGTTTACTGATGAGCTCTACCCATTGAAGCTCTGGTCTTCTTCCTTCACTGCCAAATTCTATTTCTAAATAGGTAACTTCTCTGTACCAGCTGGGTTCACCAGATTCCAGTTTTTTTAACTAGGTTTAGCACTGTAGCGGGGAAGCCACCCCACTCCGGACCTGAAAGGATTAAACACCAGGTCTTGGAGATGGCTGGGGCTGAGAGCCAATAAGAATAGGCTAATTGGGAAGGCAGCCACAGCTGGGGCCACACTCAATTAGGAGACAACTAGTCCTATAAAAGGGCTCTGAGCCAGGAGCTGGGTCAGACTCTACCAGTGAAGAGAGAAGGACCTAGCTGCCTGGGAGCAGGGTACCAGAGGTATAGAAGTGCTGGGGAAAGGCAAGAGGATCTGGGGAGCTCCAGCCTGGCAACTCTCCAAGCTGCAGGCCTTGTTCAAGGTCTAAAAAGAGGTACTGGGCTGCAGGGAAAGGCAGCAGGTCCAAAACCCCCCTTGCCAGTGATGAGTGGTCTACAGAATGCAGTCTGCCCCAGTGAGTGGGGGTTAGATGATGACTGGTGGTAGCCACTGAGGCAAGGTCAGTTTAGAGGGTTAGGGTACCCCTGGGAGGGGAGACCCAGAGTGTGGGAGTACTGCCAGGGTGCAGCACCTCAAGATAAAGGGGCACTGGGGTCCAGAGGTACACGGGGGCCAGTGGCAGGTGAGACACCGGCCACGAGGAGGTGCTCCATATGCTGGAGAGCTAATTCTTGAGATGACCAGCAGGAGGTGCTGCACCGGTGAGTTCTCACTTTGCTCCAAGTACTGTCTAAAATTCTCAGGTTCTCACTTTTTGTAGTTGTAGCTATTAATAAATTATCCACATAACAGAATTTTCTTTGATCTTCTAGAGACTCCCACATTGACACCTGATGATGACAGATTGAAGGTGCGTTGTGAAATCCTTGTGGGACCTGACAAAATGTATATTGTTTATTGCAAAGGTAAATGCAAACTTGTAATATGCAGATTCATGCAATGGGATGGTGAAAAAGGCATTAGCAAGGTCTATTACTGAAAACCTGTAGTAATTGCAGCCACCACTTTGTTATATTTCGCCACTACTGGTGACATTCTAGGGGTTACCCGATTAAATTATTGATAATCCACAGTGAGGTACCAGGTCTTTTCTGATTTCATGACTGGCCAAAGTGGAGCACTGCAAATGTTTTCAGTCTCTGTTAGACCACCTTGTTCAGTTAGAGCGGCTATGGTTTGTTATTCCTTGCTCTGCAGCTGCAGGATATCGAAACTGTCATTGGGGACAAGGGTCTGGACCATCTATCCTAATCTTGACGTCAATGTTTCCACATTGCAATTTGTTCTGTGCAAACACCTTAATGTGCTTTTCAGCAATCTCCTTAATGTCAGGTTCCCAACTGGGCAGTGTTAAGGCTTCTGGAGCCTTAACAGCGGCTATTAGATGGGAGGCAGGTATCCATTGGCATCCTTTCACCTTAGCTTCTTCTTGCTGCAGCACTTGGTTAGGCAAGTCCACAGTGATGTTCATTTTGGACAGCAAATCCATGCCCAATATACCTTGATTGTCCACATGCTGTATTCCAAAGGATGGTCGTTATGAGGAATGGATCATTAGACAGACTATTGGTTTTATAAATGGAATGAAGCTTTCTTGCCCATTGAAACCTTCTAGGACCTTTAGTTCTTGAGTAGGCAATGGTTTTATTTGAGGTTCTGCCTTAGAGCATAGAAGAGAAATACCAGCACCAGTATCTATCAGCATGTACTGATTCAGAAATCTTCTTTTACAGTTGCCAATGTGGTGGGCCTTCCCCATTTATCGTGTTGTATAGGTGCTGTCTTTAGGGAAGTTAAGGGAGCTCGGCCTCCTCATAATAAATCCGATGCCTCTTCCAGCTGTGCCTTTTGGTTCACAGCCTGTTTTCCTTTATCCTTACAAGCATCTTTAGCAGCTCCTCAGTAGGTAGTCTATCGCTGGCCTCTCAAGGTTCATATTTAAGAAGGTGCTTCCATATCTGGTTTCTGAAAGACTTTTCTTCCTCATTCCTTCTTGGCTGTATGTTGCCTGATTTGTTGGTTCTATGCTTCTGTTGCTGTGGATGGTATGCAGACTTACTCTGATTATGTCCTTTTTCTTATTGGGAACCTTTTCCCTTATTTTCTGATGTTCCTGATACAGCATAAATCTCCTTTTGATGCATGGGAAAAGCTTCCTTCTGTATGTCTTAAGACTCTCTTAACTTGTCCTCCAGTCCCTTCAAGGTAACTGCATTTGTGATTAGTAGCTCCCATGGTAATTCGCAGAATGCAGAGCAGACCTTGGATCACTGACTCCTTGAATTCCGGTGTGTCACATGAGACAGCTCCTGCCACCCAGTATAACAGTTTCTTGCAACTTAGGTATACTTGTGGCCATTCCATATTCTGTTGCTTCTCTGAAAAAGAACTTCCCAATGATGTTACGTCAAAGAAAATAAAACTTCAATACTTCTTCAAACATCTTCATACAATTGTCTTTATCTGCAACTTGTATGTTGATAGGTAGTGCCATATAATCCTCATGATGCATACGCTCTCTTAATAGGACTGCCATGTCGTCTCTCCCTATACCAGGTAAGGTATTTATTCTTGCCATCCAATCCATGGTTGTCTCTCAGTTTAAGCATTCATCCCATTGCCTTAGTGTGGTGTTTGGATGTGCTTGTAATTATTAGAACTGGCAGCACTGGCTGTTGGGAGTCTGAAAGGACAGGAAACAGGCCATGTGACTCTTGTTCATTCCTACCTTAGAGAAAAAGTGCCAATTGTCTCAAGAAGAAGGTCACCAGCATGGTGGATAAACAAATCCTTCCAAACAAAATGGTGAAATGCTGAAACAAAATGAAACTTGTAGTTTTTTCCCCCTACAGGACAATCTCAAAGTATTTTATAGATGTTCATGCACAACATCCCAGGAGTTGGTAGGTATCACATGTTAAAGAGTCATGTCCACATTTTCAAAAGTATTTAATAATTGCTACACTCAGGGTTGCAAAGCCAACTTGATTTAGAAGTCCAAGTCTAATTTGCAAAAAAGGAGATTTAGGCATTGAGGAGTCAAAGTCCCATTGACAGTCAATAAGAACCCAGATCTCTAGACTCCAAGTCCTCTCTATTAGCCATAGAATGTTCTTCCCTTTTCAAAACGAAGTTAGTGTGATAACAGATGCAAAATCAGCAGCTTTGGAAACTGAAGCCTGCTGTCCACTCAAGAATATGGCACAATCCTGGAAAGTGCAAGCCTCCCACACCCTGCAGGGATCCTTCTGGTTTCTCTTATATGAATGCCAAAGAGGGAACCAATTAGTGCTAACTGTGGTGGTGGTCTTTGCAATGTGGAGACCTATCAGTTAGTAATTCAACTGACAGACCAGTTCATAGCATGTAGTTTGCTGATTAATCAAAGAGCAGCTCTTTTTAGCAGGGACCATCTTTTGTTCTGTAATTGTACAGCACATGCCACTATGGGGTCCTGGTCCATGACTTGAGCTCCCAGCTGCTAAAGCAATACAAATAAATAATAATCATTGGGCATACCTATGTCACGGTTTGAATATGTGACCTGGTCTGTAAGCCGTTACCAAATCTTTGATGCTTGTACTACCTTATCTTCACCACCTTTTAATTCACTGATCTTTATGCCTTAGTAAGAACTACTGCGCACCATTCAGTACATGCCACAAATTTTTCAAATTAAAGATATAACAAATTATCTATCAAGAAGCCACTAAGTCATTGAACCAAAAAACCTGCAGATTCAGAGGTAGCAGCAGTAAATTAATAGCCACAATAAGCTTCTAACTCTAATGATAAAGGGAGGCATATTTTATTTTAAAATACCAACAGTAACTCCTATGCAATCAATACCTTTCAGGGCAAAGGAAAATTGCACAGCACCTGCTGCTACTATACATACATTGAAGAGGAGGACAGATGAACTAAAGATGAGAGCCTTTCAGCAAATGACATGTATGAAAAGTATTTGGGACATAGCACTTGACTGGATTCAGCAACAAGCCTTGAACTCATTGTGTTATATGCATTGAGGTTCTTGTAGTTGGCGGCATGCATCTTGCAAGCTTCAAGGGTATCTGAAACCAAAGGATCAAGACTCTGACAATATTTTTTTCATGTACAGGAAGTGGGCCAAGTCAGTGTCAAAAACCAGATTGTTCAGCCATAGCATTCTACTATATGACAAAGCATTAGAAGTGCTGAGACTGCAAATCCTCTCACTGCTAGAGAGATGTTTTGTCTCCTGCTGCAATTGGAGATCAACCCTGATCACTAAATGGTATCTGACTTCCAGCAGGAAACTGTTAGGATGCAGCCATCAAAGCTGGTTCTGATGGTAGGGCCTTCTTGTTTCTGTCTTCACATATAGCTGCCTTTGTGAAAGGTTAGAGCATACAAAAGCAATGCAGCATCATGTGGTGATTACCAATAAAATATAGGAGGACAAGGTCAATTCACAAAATATTTTAATGTTAACTTTCATTGTAACAGCAAAAAGGGGGAAGTCAGTGCGTATGGGTGCATACAGTTGCCTTTGCAACTAGCACGATAATATGATCTCCGCTGTTTTTATAAACCTTAGAGCACCATATTAAACTAGCAGATATTAATGTATGAACACCATGTTACACACCACCAACAACTATGCATTAAACTTGCTAGTGTTTAAAAAAATTGCAGCTCATGTACTGCTATCTGATATAAGCTTCTAAGAGCTTATACAGTATATTCAGTACTTTCTAGTGAATACCACACTGTCATTTTGTGCTGAATTCCAACCACCCCCTTGTTTCTAAAATAAAAATTCCTCCCTGTTCTGGCCGGCAGCTCTGAATAAAGCAGTTTGAGGAGAGATTCAATAACACTAATTTATGTATTTAGAACCCGATCCTGCAAACAAGTTTCTGTGGCTGAATCTTTAAGCCCTCTAAAAGCCCTACTGACTTCAAAGGGTGTCTAGCTACAGATTTGTTTGCAGGATCAGGCCCTAATGAATTCCTAATACTGCCAAAATCCTTCCCTGATTCATGAGAATTCCTATAGGATTTTCAGCATAACCCCTGTCTGTTGCACCCTAACACAATGCAGACATGTGCAGACTGAGTTTGCAAAGGAGACTCCTTTTGTCAATATTCTGAGGCCATTGGAAAGAACCAGTAGTAGAAGTAGGGGTGATTGATTCATGTCCTCTAATGGGGTCAGGAGAAGAAACTGCCTCTTTCCTTTTTGTGCTGTTAGCCCTTTTTGTGATTGTCTCAACATTTGAGACTTTGAACTTAATCCCACACAGTAGTAGCCTGTGGCACTGAGCAATGGAGAGATGAGACCTGATGGAGACAGAGAACGCACACGTACAAAGATGTGTGAAAAACTGATATGCTGAGGATGAAGCAGCATTAGCTTAGTTATAAGTACAGGAATGTTTGCCACTTATTTTAATACATTACAACAGAGGGCACAATATGCCCTGTCCTAAACAAGGTAAAACTTGGAAAGAAAGATGGTTCATATATCTATATATAATGAAGAGTGTACCTGAAGGAGGCTTGGAATTCATATAATTCATATAGTCTTCTGTGTACTAGAGATTCAGGGGAGTGGGCATGTTTGGTTTTCTGAACTAGTTTGCCCCATCACTTCCCACCCCCAATTATATATTTTATTTTTGAATGACACTTTAAAAACCACAATTAAGTCAAATGTCTACACAAAGCAACAGCAGTGTTATCATTCCAACAGTTAGCAACATTTAACAATTCAGCCACTGAATGAGAGTTTTAGATCAATCATTGTATCTTTAGATGAACAATTAAAAATGAGGATCAAACTGCATTAAAAGCAAAAGTCAAATATATAGAAAAATTATCAAAAAGAGGACTAATGTATTGAGAGACTCTTAAAGTTCAGAGATATTACATGAGGCTTGATAAAGTGACTGACTCGAGCAGAGGTTCTCAAACTTTCTTTTCCGCAGACCACTTGAAAATTGCTGAGGGACTCAGCAGACCACTTTATGATCTTTCCAAATGTTGTTTGTATTGTTAGCTAACTATTGTAAAGTGCATTGGATAAAAGTGCTATATTAAAAAAACCTTAAAAATAATTAACCTTTTTTGTTCTACAAATAAAAGCACACAACTCCTATTTTAATATCAGTAGTTTTACCTTTCTAAAGAGATGGATGTGCCCTCTCCCCCACATCGTGGCAGACCCTGAGCTGGGGCTCGGAAGGAAGGGGGGTGTCTCTCCCTGGCAGCCGCAGCCCTGGAGCTGGGGAAGGTTGCCTCTTTCTCTGGCCACTGCAGCCCTGCATGTCCCAAATTCCCCCCCACCCCATTTCTCACCTCACTGCCCGTCACACCTACCTACCCTCTATTCCCCCCACCCCCCAGGCCACCACCTCACCTTACATGTACGTCTTCTCCAGGGTCCAGGCACCTAATTAGTGGAGCCACACCTGCACATCTCCACTGATAAGGTGGGTGGCCCTTCATTCTTTCATGTGTGGCTGCCCAGGCACACACCTTAGAGGGAACTATCCGTGGACCACCCGAATGGAGCTAGTGGACCACCAGTGGTCTGCGGACCATAGTTTGAGAACCCTCTGGACTAGAGGAAAACCAAAAATAAGTTTTTCAATAATTTTATCTGATTTTTT
This sequence comes from Gopherus flavomarginatus, assembly GCF_025201925.1. NCBI lineage: Eukaryota > Metazoa > Chordata > Testudines > Testudinidae > Gopherus > Gopherus flavomarginatus. Next base: position 37,983,175 of record NC_066624.1, on the reverse strand, counting down.
TTTTAGTGTATAAAGGATTTAAGTTTGTGTTTTAAGTTGCTGCCTAACGTTTCCTAGCTATTAATAAAATTCATTCTTGGGGTATCTGGAAAACACAATTTGAAAAGGCAAGTAAAATTCAACAGCAGAAATGTAGAAGTTCACCGACACTGAGCCAAAACATAAGAATTTGCTGATCACAAGGGATGTTAATACTGAGTTGTGGGGAAGGGATTGTTGTTAATGAGACTGCAACAGAAAATGACACATACTGGGAGAGATCAATGGACAAGGACACTGACTTACTAGACTGAATATTGCTTTGAGAATGAGTTTCTCCTTGCAAATGCTTTATTTCAATATCACACAAGGATACAATTCCCTTTTTGGAGTTCTTCAGATTAACTCCCCAGAAATCAAATCAGTTTTATCACTGTAAATGGAAGATGGGAAACCAGCTTTCCTGAGATTCATAATTCTGCCAGCTGCCGATATCAACTCAAAACACTACCTACTTATTTTAAAGTTCAAGCCTAGCCTCAAATATATAAAACAGCTTCTTCAGTACAAGAGTCGAGACTAAATCAAAGAGGGAGCAAGCATAAAGTAGAAATTGGCAAAGAGTCTGACAACACTGAAGAAAAAGCACAAATGAGCTGTCGGGTAGAGAGTGTGTGTTCATTGATATTCCAGGGAAACAGAGATCTGTGGATCTCTGCTGTGGACTGGTAGGACATATACATGGAACGTTAAGCAAGAATTCCCACTGGTATGGAAGAGTCCAACATAATTAAATAGGGACAAAATATTTCTATAGTAATTGGAACTTTTTAGATTAAAAGTTTCCAAATGTTGTCTCTACCCCGAGTAAATTTTTTTGTATGATTATGTAAAATCAGTATGTTACTTTTGGTGCACATTGCAACAGTTGACTAACTTTCCTTTCCACCGAGGTGAAACAGCAGCAGTCTTGTGTTAATTGCATTATCTTACAGCTAAAGAACTGGAGGCTCTGGTACTTGAGGCCATTTGTGCTTTCTAATGGCTCAATGGTGCAGTTCTTTCTTAACTCATTCTTTATTCAATTGTCAGTATCATTCCTACTGATCAGAAAGTCTGCTGATCCTTATGGAAGATATGCTATTAGCTCTGAAATCAGGAATCCTAATAAAAGCCATCCTGCTAAATACAGTGGTTGTCACTTGGAAATTTCAGATACTTAATTTATCTCTGTACTATTCTAACTGAACACTGCTGAAGCAATAAAAATAAACAGAACTGAGGAAATGTGTTAAGGGGAATAGTACTAATTAAACTGATCTGTAAGATTTAATTTATCAATATGATTCTATATTTTATCAGGTTTTTACAGAGCTGAATTTTATTATGTTGATTAGATTTCAACATTTCTTCCTTCCTTTCATCGTGAAAACAGTTCTACTGTATTTGCATTTTCATTGAAAGTACAGTGCTTAAAATTTTTGTTCAGAGCTATTTATTTCCCCAACAAAACCAAAACCAAATCTAAAAGCCTAAGTCCCATTTTCAAAAATAACTTGGGGGCAGCTTTTAAAAGGTATTAATGTGCCCATGACAGATAGGCACCAAGACATTTTTGTAAATCCCACTAGGCACCAATCAGCATATTTAGGCCCCACATACTTTTATAAAGCTGGCCCATAGGCACTTAAGAAACCAAGTCCCACTGACTATGAGAGACAGTAAAAATTTTCAAAAAAAATTCTGTTACTTAAGCACTTTTAAAAATTTTACCCTAGTCCTTTTCCACAACAAGATCTTCTTCCTACCAAAAAAGAATAATTTATATTGCTGTTGACATGTAGCAAATGTGTGTTAAAATTAATGTACTAACTAGCTTTAACAAGGGAAAAATACATGTAAAACTAGCAAGTGGGAACCTGATTGGAGCTTTTTTTTTTGCCCAATGTTGTTCCCTCCCCCTGTGATGTTCTTCATATTAACACAAAACATTTGTACTGAAATTAATTTCTATATTAGATGCATCCATCACTGCATTGACCATGCAGCTTTCCTTCTTCTGCTTGGTATTCAGAGCCTGAATTATAATACAAAAAGATTGCCAAATCCATGAGTGAGCCTCCCAAAATCATAGAACTTTAGAAGTGTAGTGCTGAAAGGGACCTCCAAGTCACCTAATCCATCCCCCCGCATGCTGAGGCAGGATTAAGTATATCTAGACCATCTCTGGCAGAGGTTTGTTCTTAAAAACCTCAAGGATGGGGATTCCACAGCCCCCCTCCATTTAGCTTAAAAAATAATAAAAATCAAGTAAAAACGACCACCAACTTATGTTTTGAGCTTTTGGAAAGTGCCTGGGTTACATTTTTAAGTGTGTCTCCACCAACATGAGGAATTTAAAAACCGAAAAAGAAAGCTGAAATTCTCATGTAATCAAATCAATTCAGGAGCTTGGTTTTAACCCTCCCCCCTCCACTAAATATCACTAAACTCATGCGTAAAATTGTGAGAGCTAGCAACACTGATGAAGGGTGACCCTTGGAACTCTCATCCACCTCCCATAACCTTATGTAACATACTCCATACATCTTTCACTTCATAAGGGGCCCTATCCAACAAAGCACTTAAGCATGTGAGTTTCTACTACCTTCAATGAGGTTATCTGTGAGACCTGTTTAAATGCTATGCTGGAATGCAGGCCAGAGTGAATAGTAGCCTGTAAATAACAGATAGCATGGTGGGTAATTTCTCAAGCCTAAACAGGAACATTTTTTATGCTATAATTTTTATGAAGTTGCCTAACCTTCCCCCCTTTTTCTTACTAAATCCAAGAGGGGGAAAAGTTAAAGTTAGTACACTCTGTATGGTTGTACAGCTGAAGTCTCAGAAAATCCCTCACTCTTGATGTAACAGCATTGCACAGAGAATAGGAATATTTTCTATTTTTGGCTTTCTACATAAATGTATAGCTGAATAGCATAGTACCAAATAGAGAGGGATGTAATGCTATTGTAACCTTAATACTTACATTTCTTGACTTGTTTATTTTTTTCAAACTAGGAATCCCTAACACTGTGCCCTTAAAGGTTTTTTTTATTTTATTTGTTTGTTTTTTGCATGTTTGACTGTAGTTGTATCAGTAGCAGTACACACAAACAGTACATACAAACAGTCTCTTGCTCTGCAAGCTAAACACTTTACCCATAGCTGTCTGACCTGTACAGGGATTCACTCATGGTGATTGTACAGAGATAGTAATCCACTAGTACTTCTTACTGACTCTGTTTTGCCTTGTCCTCCAAGTGCAAATTAAAGGGGCTGATTTATAATCTGGGAAGCAAATATTGAGACTCGTGGTGGAGCAGACCCATACGGCCTGCAATTACTCTCTGCACACACTTTCATAAAGTTATTGGATATCCTTTTTGGAGAAGAATGTCTGACAAGGGACACAGCATGTGATTCAGCTCCAGCCCTGAATCTAATATAAGGTTTGCTGGAAACCACAGCAAAGGCAATATGAATCCACTTATCAGCTGTTCAATGTTCTTATTTCAAGCCTGTGCAGCTAGGCAATTATTCACATTCCATGGTCACTCTGATCCACTGTCAGCTGCCTTTCAATAGACAATGGCGCTATTTCAGGTGAATCATAAATTAAAAACAATTACACTGATTTAAAAGTCAGGAATTTGTGTACAATTGCAATGAAAAAACAAATTAACCGAAAGAAACACACCCTCTAAACTTGTAGTATCAATCTGGGATAAATTTACAATAAGTTGCAGTCACATAGGCATAACAGATACAATGACTGAATACTGACTAGCCCGTTAAGTATCCCAAAGTGTATATCAGCCTTGACCATTTCCAGCTGAATTCTATATGAAAACCCAGTGCTCTGATACTTAAAAAACCTCTGAAGACCAAATGTATGCCTCACAAATATAGGCCATGCTGAATTGTGCTACAGCAGACATATCCTGTTGCCTTGCAATTCCTGCTTTTGTTCAGATATTAAAGTGATAGCAGGTCAGCTTTCACACACTGCAAGACCCCACATTTTGAGTGACTCTACATCTTGTCAAGTAACAATGGAGTTAACTGTTAATCAAATAAGTGGTGCCAGCTAACCAAAATTATTGTAAGTGCCAAGATGACATGGAGGGAAACGGAGAGATGAAACTTTGAGTTACTTTTTTAACTCAAGCCATGGTTCATGACACAAGCAGGTATTAACATACCCCACTCTGAATTTGCTTTCCATCAATACCTGAGCACAGGACTTGGAAATTTGCTTTTCAAAAACACTGTGGCAGAGTTACTTGAATGATCACAGAAAACCAACACAAAAAAGAATATACGTACAGCCAGAGCAAAACCATTTCTGTTTAAAAGATTTGCTTGAATGCTGCTGTAGGGAAACCTGGAGGAAGTTGTCCTTGAAGTTTGGGGGCCGATAGGTAGGCTTGGAAGAATGAGATTTTCATTGGTAAACATCAATTTCACCATACACACAGATGAAAAAATATTTCCATCAATAATAACTGAAATTTACAGATAAGTAAAGTACGCAAAATGCTACTTGAGAACTTTAGAGTTTGATTTAAGGATATTTACTTTCTCTAGTTTGACATGCGATGTTGACAATTTGTGTTTAACAGCTATAAAGTTTTAACTTCTTGAATCTCAGTCTATTGCCATTAAATACTTATCTGACCTTTCCATAATTTCTCCACTGTGAAAATTTAAATTGATAAAAATAAACAATTGATATTATATATCAAAATTATAAAACAATAAAAATCAAAATTCTACAAAGCCTACTTAAAGGCCAGTGTTAGAAGGCTAAACCCCAGCTAGGAAGAGCTGGAAAGTGAGCTGTGAGAACACACTATGCCAGAAGACCTCTGGCTACGAGAGAAGACACTAGAACTAAGTATGGACTGTTGCGTTGTTATGGACTTTATTTTGCGACCACGAGGGTTGTTAAGAGCTGGTTTGGTTATTAAACCAGCCCCTGGCAGGGCGTGTTGTTATCCATGTGAAAGACAGTGTGCAGTTCTTCAGGGGCCTGCAAAAAGGAGTTAAAAAGAGCAGGGGGCCTACAAAGCCATGAGGGAATGTTCTGTAAACAGCTACCCTGCTACAGCAAACATTTACATTTTTATGCTAATAGGTCCCATTCTGGGCATGTCTGGGCTACATACACACCATTCCCTTTACGGGAGACTGTAGTACTTCAAACACCTGTTAATTCCCTTTGAATGCCAACACTCCTAAGTGTGCCTCCAAGTAAATAGAATTACTTCTAAAGCCACAGCGGCATCTCAAACAAAAATCTTATCTAGTTACTCTATTAAAACCAAGTCTAGGGATCATATCAAAGTTTTTGGTTGGAGCTACTACCAAAAATTTGGGCAGATCAAAATTTAAGTCTTTCCATCTCACAGTCCTCTCTAGTTAAGATAAACTCATCTTTCAGATTACCATGCACCAGGCTATGTTATAATCACTGTTTTCAACTTGAGCTATGTATATAGATATCAGTATCTCATGGATCAGTTGTATAATGCTATTTGAATCTATCATAGTCTGTATTATTTTCCCCATGCTTCCCTCCAGCTTTAGTATTAGGCAAATGGAACTGAGTTAGAAGTGCTGTGACACCTTGAACATATTTTGTGCTTGGTTTGGTGCATTTATCCATCCACTGTATCATTGTTTGTCTAGGTTGTTGGTTTTTTCACAGCCATTTGATATGAAAGTACCCTGTGATAAGTGCTTGTCAATAACTCAATGACCCATTCTTTTTCATTACAAGCAGACTGATATTTTACTATCAGGCATTGAAAGGCTCTATTAATGCTTGCAATACGTGCACTAAAACTGTGCACTCTAACCTTGAATATGAGTTTAATGCCTAAATAGTCATACACAAATAATGCACAAATATCAATGACTCTCAATAGGAGTTTTGAAAACAGATCTTAAACACTTTGAGATCATGGACATTCCACCAGTCCTTCAATTGTCAAGAAGAACCTAATTATATTATTCTTAAACAATAGCACAACTTGTAACCAGATTGGTTTGTCAAGGATTTGTGGTGAAATGAGATGGCTGGATTTAAATTGTTAGTATTTGGCAATCTTGGAATTACAACTAGAATTCCATACGTATAACATGAACATCTAACAACTTGTGACAGGATATACAAGGGGGGCTTAGGCAACTAAGTCCAACATTTAGGTGCCACTGGCATTCACAAAAAACCCTGCTCAGCTGCTGCCTAACCTTGTAGGCTCCCAAGTTTCCACTGTTAAAGTCCCTCAGGTGCCTAAATTTTGAAGTCTTGGCAGGTGCATGGCTGCCTAACCTGTGAAACCATCCAACAGCTCAGCACCTAATTCACATTTAAGCTTCAGCAAGATTCACAAACAAGGCACATGTCTGCCTGTTTTGCCTTCAGGACCCCATCTAGTAGACATGTTTAAAACATGTCTAAATCTGCACAAAAGCCAGTGCATATGGTTACACTGCGTGTATAACTGTTAGCCCAGTCTTTAGAGCACTCACTCAGGATGTGGGGGATCCAGATTTGAATTCTTACTCTGCTTGATTTGAAACAAGAACTAGAACTTGGGTCTGCTATGTCCCAGATAAGAGACCTAACTCTGGGCTATAGTGTCATTCTTTCACTGGCCCCATGAATAACTATTTATACAAAAGAGAACAGCATTCTCGTTGGAGGTGGGAGCAGGGCCAGCGCTTCCATTCAGGCGGCTTAGGCAATCGCCTAGGGCACCAGGATTATTGGTGGGCGGCATTTTGCCGGAGGGGGCGGCAGGCGGCTCCAGTGGAGCTGCTGCAGTTGTGCCTACGGAGGGTCCGCTGGTCCGCAGCTCCAGTGGAGCTGCCGCAGTCGTGCCTGCGGACGGTGGACCTCCCGCAGGCACCACTGCAACAGCTCCACCGGAGCCACAGGACCAGGGTGCGGGGTGGCGAAATTGCCATGCACCTAGGGCGCTAAAACCCCTAGCGTCGGTCCTGGGTGGGAGACCCAAGTTCAAGTTCCTGCCCCACATCAAACCATATCTCCCACATCCTCAGTGAATGCTCTAACCAGTGGAGTAAAGGTTATAGTGGCAGGGAATGCAGCATCACCACCACCACTTTTCTTGAAAGAGGGTGGACATGGCTTAGAAACCTCACTTTGGGAGAGGACAGGAATCCTAAGTGGAGGGAGGTGCCTCTGTCGAGCCTCCAGTTAGGCACCTAACTCCCTTTAAGAGACAGGTCTTAAGCCACACTGCTATCTTCCACATTTTCTATCGTCTATCTTAGATGGCTCCCCACTCTGAATGCTGGCTTTTGGGAATCCAATTTTTAGGCACCTAAATAACTGTATAGGGAGCCTAGAAGCCTAACTTGGGGCTGTGAATTCCACTTGACACCAAGGTATGCACAAGTTAGGTGTTGTAATCCAGAGTGTAGTGCCTAAGTCTCCCTTGTTGCCTGACTATGCACGAGCTGAGTTTCAAGGAAATTGTTCTACCACTCAAACAAGATACAATATTAAGTCATAACCAGATTTCCTTCTCTATCATTTGGATGTTGTATTGTGGCCTTTGCATATTTACACTAAAATCTTTTTAATTGATGAGCGTCATCTATTTTGACGAGACTGTTATATGGTAAAGATGACAATGATGTATCTGCAGCAATCAAAAGATTTGCAATTACCATCTGAAAGACAAACTATGGTTGCCTCCACACTAAATTCACTGCAGTTGGTTAAGTAGGATGCCATCAAGGTACAGTCCAGAGCAGAGGTCAAACATGATGTGGCTTCCTGCTTTCCCTGAACATGAAAGGAGGTGGGACCTCTCCTAATTGTACCCAGGATGCCTGGGAGGGGTTGGAACAGGTGATAACTTGTCCCCTCCCTGAGTGCCAATCAGCATGTAAAGGGCTGCAGTCGGGGGTGGGGGGAATGGGGTGTAAAGAAGAGGGGTGGGGGGAGAGACACCACACTTGTAGTACGAGTGTCCCTGGTGTACTGCTTTCTCATTGCCCTGGAGCCATAATACCTCCAGATAGCACCACTGAGTAAGGCACCTTTTTCCCTACCTCAAATGAGGCTCAGGCTCTTGAAGCCACACCAGAGACATGAAAGTGGAATCAGATTACACGCATGAAACAAGAAAGTATACAGTGAAAGCACAGTGGATATTAATATTTTAGCCCATAAAAAACCTTTGTCAAATTAATACAATTCCTTGGAGACTTTTCCTCCACTTAGTATTCAATTATTTGCTTTGTTAGCTACAAATATCTCTTCTTGTTGCTTTTCTGGTCTATTGGACCTAAAGTTCAGTCAGTGGTGGTTTTTTCCCGCATAACCTGACAGTATCAAACACTGACTAAAGTTATAAGATGCCAGTATTCAGAGCACACTTCTGGTTGGATAGCAGAAGTTCTCCTCCTGTATCTGAAGAATAACAGCACAAGGAAAAATTCTCACCGCTGGCAAGGAACAAAACTATCATACACTTATTTGCAAATTTACAAAATAAACCCTATCTTTTGTGATATCTTTTTGACTTACAATAAAAAACAAAGGCTGCTTCCACAGCGACCATCTTTTATTGTATGCAAATACAGCATTTGTGCAGCTAAAACTGGTGATTTACTAATATTTTGCTTATACTCAGTGCTTTCTATGTGACAGTCTCAGATAGCCACAATACAACATGAAGTGTGCAAGTATAAGCCTGTTTTACGGATGGGAGGAGAGAAAGGAGGCACAGAAGGTTAATTGACTTGGGCAGGGCTGCACAGGAAGTCTGTAGCAGAGTTGTGACTAGAACCCATATTTCCTGTTTTCTAGCACTGTATGTTGATCATAAGAACATCCTTCTTCCCACTGCATGTTGCATAGCTTTAATGATCTGAGTGTAGAGGCGGAAGATTGTGTACTTAAGATTCTGAAGTAATACTCAGGCATGCTTATTGTATCATAAAGAAAACTTGAAAGGTTTCTTTTCCTCAATAAACTCTCTCTGTTCTGATTTTCAATACCCTTGGACTCTACCTCCTACACATTTCTAATTATTTAATGTTATTTCTAAGGTACTATTATGTTAATGAACACATACATAAATGCAAAAGATGAGACCGATACATTATCTTTGTGTTTTGCTACCTTTCTAATTTTCAGACAATGGAAGAGTTACACTAGCTAGGACCTTAAGTAGTGAAATTTCCTTTTCTTTTTTAATATGGGCCACGGAATTTTATAGTCTCTGATAAAGTAATTACAAAGAATAATAATGATGAACACAGTTGACAAGAAATGGAAAAGGTCACACAATGGGAATGTCTGAAAAATCCTGCATTTAAATGTCCAAAATCAATGCCATTAAGTGGACATGTTCATGAAAGTGGCTTTGAAAGTTTGGCCCTTAATACTATTTGAATTTTGGGGGAAGCACATAATAAAAATACCTTAAACGTAGTGAAATGGGGTCAGAACCTGCCTCTCATGAGCACCCCATTTCTCTAGCCGATATGCCTGCCATCACAGTCTTTTTTCCCAGGGCACCACCCACCTCTCGTGGATGACCCCTTTTCTCAGTTGGGGGTGAGCCTGCTTTTGTTTTAGTTCTTATATCAGAGAGGCACCCACCTCTCGCAAGCACTCACCTCCAAGCCAATGTTCTTTCAGCAGGTCTTCAGCAGGTCAGCCCTCCAGCTGAGCCACACACACTATCCCCCACTTCCAGGGTATACAGTCCAAGTTCTCATCATGGATCTGGTATGGTGCCATAGCTCTAAAACTTCTCCCTGAGGCACTGCCTTCTTCAACCACTGAGCTGGGGCCATCTTGGTATCTGCAGCTGGTGGTGCTTCAGTAGGTCCCCCTGGGCTCAGCCATCAACCAGATCAGCAGGACCCATCTTGGTACCCTCGCTGGCCTGGCCAGTTCTGTGATCAATCCCCCTGGACTTCGTCATGCCCTCACTGACCTTCCACTGGCCCTCCTGCTCCTCCCATCAGCCAAGTACCCATTCTTCAGCAGCCTTCCCCCAGGTTTCAGTCCTGCCTGCATTGAGCTCTCCACAGTGAGCTGTCTGCGGTACTGCTGCTCTTCCAGTCACCCAGTCTTCACTCCTCAAGCTCCACAAAGCAACCAAAGGCTCTGCTCTGCTGCTTGCCTTTTATCTGGCACTTCTGGCCCCTTATTGGTTGCTACAGCAGCCCCTCTGATCGGCCACTCCTCTGCAGCCACTGTAGGCTGCCTGGAGGACTTCTCACTGCTTTATATCTAGTCCACCCTGCCACATATGGGTCTTTTGTAATGCCCCAAAACATCTAGTAAGGACACTTTATTTATAAAGATCTGTATTGAGCCCATACATTTCGTATGACACCCAGAATAGACCTTGGTATTAGTTGCTTTTCAACTGTCTTTATGTAAGCAGCTGTGGGCCACATTACATTCCCAGCTGGGTGAATGTTCACCCTCCAGTCCCATGTCACCCATTTTGGCCCCTCTCTACAAGGTAACAAAGACATATGGGATATCAGACGTGCCTGGGATGTACCAGTCTTCCTTATCTGTATCTAAACCAAGTGAATATCCTCCCTAAGAAATACATCAAAGGCTGTGAAAAAGCCAAACACTCTGTCACAATAAATAATTATTTTCAAATCATGCCCATTGTACATTAGACTAACCAAAGGCCAAAAATATAGGATCTTTTAAAAAATCACATTCATTATTTTAAACTAGAGTTTTCATAACCGTATGAATTATGTTCTCCACTGTTAAAAATTGTCCCTACCATTTGAAAATCCTTTTTGGCAAACAAATTAGCAAACAAATCCAGACTGAGAATCTGTATAAATTTAAGCCTGTTGTGATTTGGAATAAATTAAATTAATACTCAAAAATGGACATCTTAGAAATTCCACTGCAGCCTCAGCTACAGCAGAACTAATGGCAACAACACTGACATAAAAAGAAAGAAAGAGGCTTTTCAAGCTGTCCTTAGTTTTGTTTAAATTTACTGGCAGATTGTAACAGGCAGAAAACTAAGTGTTTTAATTTTAACAGGTTCATTTTATTTAACATGCCTATAATACTACACTGAAAAGAAAAGCTTCTCTGTTATTTTCCTGTTAGGATAAGTGACATGCTGATGCTCATTGATTGGATGTCAAGCCCTAAGGCACTCTCACACACCCACACACACTAGAACTGTGTGAAACTCGCCGATTTCACTTCACACAGTGTCTTTGGTTTCAGTCAAAGTGAAATGCAACAGAAACTGCTGAGATTCACCTGGTTTCACACCTAACCCATGCGACCCCATAAATTTCACATCACTCCAATGAAAAATCATAAATTGGGTAAGTTTTTTTTTTAACTTAGCTCAGGTTTCTTTGAAAGGTTCATGATGAATGTTATCAGACCTTTCAAACAAACACAGCATGTGTTTCTACTTTGTAATGAGACAAGTCTTCACTAAGCCCAGGGAGTTTTATGGGGGGGTTGAGTTTTATTACAAGACATTCTACACAGCTCTCACACATGCATCCATACGCACAGCCTCAGCACAACACAGAAGAAAGACTCAAACTTCCAGAATAGTAAGATTACTGAAATGGGTCTTTAAAAGGATTATGTTCCAATCCTTAACACTAAAGAGACTGGTACAACTCTGCCTACCTTCAAGTTCTTAATGTCTCCATCATCAGATTCCCAATAAACATTTTGCTGTAGTAATATATATCTATAAATTACAATGCAATGTAGATTTTCCCCTACCCAGGATTTTTTTTGTTCTTTTGTCGTTTTTCCTTTATTGACTGTCCCCTGCCATAATGTACTATCCTATTTTCATCCAGAAGGGTTAATGAAAAGGCTATGATGACAATCCACATCATTAGCATTACCATTCCCACACCATCAGCATGCCAACTCCATTGACTTTGGAAGCAGCCACTGTCCTAACTCCACACACAGATTTGACATAAATTGGGGATGCAAATTAAATCAGATGGTGTAATTTATGCTCTGAGAAGTCAGAAGTTAAACCTGGCAAAACAAGAGTATGTATGTAGGGCAAGATGGGGCAGCAGCCTTTATTATCTTATATCTACATATACCTTCTTATTAGGTGCTTTTCTTGCAATCACCTTCACTTCTGGTCCCCCAGGTGTTAGCTACTCAAGTTTACCTTGACTTATCTTACACTGGCAAACTGTGTGGTCTAACATCTTGAATGGCTCACTACTAGTACAGCTGTCATTCTTTTTAGGGCCAAAAAGATGGAGGGGAGAATGCTGACAACTATTTCATGACAGAGATCATTACACTCCTCACAGATTTTGAACAAAGATCTTGGCCATGTGTATCAAATGATGCAGATGTTGCTTTATAAACAAAACATTATTTCTTCTTTGGGGGAAGTGGGGAATTTGCCTGATGAAAGACTCTTCTTAGCATATGTGCAACATGCCTCAGGTGGCACATGACCAGGATTCATCACCAAATTTGATCCGCTGGTTGGATCATTAGCTTATCTGGCTTGGGCCAGGTACTGAAAGGGCATGTGAGATAAACGCTGATCCATGCCCCCCAATGAAAGACTGATCCATTATCCATTGCAGTGTTTTTAAAATAATGACGACGCACTACATAGGAATGAAAAAATATCCTTGTAGGTGAATATCCAATGTCACTTTGAGATTTGCAGCTCTGCATGTTTCATGCAAATACATTTTAATTTTTCAATTTGGAATCAACTATTTAAACTGGTACTGAAGCACATTGATCGACTTAATTAGAAATAAAACCTACTGACTAACGTTACCAAGAGTACATAAGCTCATGCCCTAGGTAACATATTCAGTGTTTTTATTATTATTGTATGATAATTCCCCCAGCTTTTTCTATAAGGATCTCTCACTGGGCTAAGTAATTGGTAGCTTCTCATGCATGTTTAAATAGTCTTCAAAAAAGGTTTCTTAACAAATGCCATCTACTAGGGAAGACTATTTGAACTACATTTATTTCTATGGCAGATTTCCCTAGTTGGCCAATTAATTACAAAGGTATAAAAGTCTTTTTAAAGTCACTTTAAAAAAAACATATGAAAGACAGTTATGGTTCATTGTTCCTATCTTGAACCGACTCTAATAATGCACCCAGAATATGTTGAAAATGCTATTTTAATATTTCTGGTACAATGTACTGCCTGTTCAAAACTGCCATTAAGGCTACACTATGCTCTTTGATTTTTTTCTGATAATTTAATAGTGAGTGAAACGGATTAAAGATTTATCACTCTCTACATAATTGTAATTTGCAATTATCTAAAAAGTGTATTACTGTACCATGTTTTGTAGTAAAGTTATAGAAATCAACTGGGGAAGTTACAAACCAGCATCATTAATAAACTTTTTTTTTAAGGGACTGGCCACAATTCTGACACTATTATAATGACTGCCAAATGGCCTTGTGCGCTAGTCAAAATGGATTTTTACATGGATGAAAGTCATCACTTAGACTTAATTTGTGTAACTGGAGTCACAGATTCTGTGAAGTTCATTTTTTTCCCCAAATCTGCAACTTCACATTGTGCTTTTGGCACGTGGGTGGATGGGAAGTGATGATAACTACTGAACTAGTTGAACTGAGAACTTTGAATGGTGCCCAATTAGACCCTGTGCATTTCATGGAAGACTAGACAGCAGAAGCTCAGCAGCAATCTAAACAAACATTCAATGAGACTCGTAATTGGTCCAGAGGCAATGAGGTGTCTCCCTTCTCAAGGTAAGGAAAAGCCTCAAAAACTGAAGTGTTAAATCAGATTTTACAAAGGTTCCTTCTGGCATATCCATTACATAATCTCTGTTCTCACAGCAGAGTTCTAATATGAACTATTTTGAACTAATATGGGAAATGGGGGGGAAGGGATAGCTCAGTGGTTTGAGCATGGGCCTGCTAAATCATTACAGTAATTATTCTTAGGAAAACCTTCCTTTCCAAAAGACAATGTAACAGCAAACTGAAGAATATACATATCATGTGTCTGAAGACTGCATCCCTAGAGATGCACACCAAAATCATATATCAGAGATATTACACTGCTATTATGAAGTTTTTATCAAACATTGTAAAATCAATAATCTGTGACCACTCATGTTTGGTGTGAGTCACACAATGATTCAGAGATGACAAAATAACTCCTTGGAAAGAGACTCACTAGTATAATTGTTATTGGGGGAGGAAAGAGTAGAGATTGGATCTGCAATAGTTTTCATTTCTAAATTGTATAGTGATGCATTGCTTGCCAATAAAACAATGAAAGATTAATATTACTGGTGCCTGAAGCACTTTGCTGATCCACAAACCAGGTAAAATAATGAGAGAGGAGAACTGTTTTCTATATCTTACAATCAACAATGCTCTCTGTCTGTGGGCTTTATCCTCCCTAGATACTTAAAGGAGCTGCACTATGAGTTATTTTCCATCAAACAGGATTAACTTTGTTCTAGATGGAACATTCTTGATTTTCTGTGCCAAATAGCATAGCAATCTGGTGTGTCATGTGTAACTGCTCACTACACACTATCAAACTCATTTCATTTGTGACAAGAGCTGGAATTGAACCTTGTTCTCCTGAGAATATGATGCTCATATATTAATCTCATGAGTGCTTCCTTCCATTCCAACGTGTATATCATTACAACAACTCCTCTTTCACTGCAAATCTTTTCAACTTCTCTCAGTGGCTAGAAAGGTCTATGTTGTTTGGCTTATATGTCACAGAATCAGGATCAAGGGGTGGTGGCATTCTTCTCTCTTCCTTAGTTTGCAAAAAACATAAATATCTATAAACAATGTTCATATGTGCACACATGCAGTGCAGTATTTTCTAACACACAACGTTTTAAAACATCCACCTAACAGGTATGAGAGCAAATAGATGTACAATAACCCTAAATTTAATGGATCTGGATAGGACAGGATATATAAAATGGTACACTACTAATTCCTTCCTCTAGAAACATCATGAATCCTGTGTTATGGGCACAGCTGTACTGGTGGTCATGGAACAAGGAGAGTGTATTTCATCTAACTTGACTTCTGATGGCATACAATGATCCTTTATTCTATTAATACCTATAAGCCAAATCTTAACCTCTGGATTTACTACTGTTTGAGTAAGGAATCACTTCTACTAGTGCTGTCAAGTAAGTTTCACCTGAGCAAAGACAGAATAAAAACTGAGCAAGGACTTCAGGATATGGCGCTATTCACTTACAACATTTTATAATAAGATTTTTTTAAATATAACTCGTTATTAAGACTTGTGATTTTATCATCAATCTCACAATATCTGATGCTGCTCTTAAAGCCCCAGTTAGGTCAGAATCTCAATTTTCATTAAACAACTTTCATTAAACAAGAGTTTCTAGCCTTATGATTTCAAAAAAATGTGAAAGCTTAAAAATGTGAATTGAGTGTGATGTAAAGGCTCAGAAATCAGAAGGCAAATACAAAGAACCAAATTGATTTTTTTAAAAATCTCACCATTTTTGAAGGCCCTGACTCAGATTTTGAAACATGGGAGTTGGTAATAGTTTATACTTGATGTAGTCTGATTACTTAAAAATATATTCTGTCCTGTTATAATCTCTTGAACTCACACTGGTAGAGCGTAGGCTACCATTTACTAGTTATATCTGAACTACATTTTAAAAGATTGCAGTGATCCTATAAGGTGCTGACAGCCAACCACCATGTGTACATTTTAAGTTAAAGGGGAATAAAGATGTTTAGCTCCTTGCAGGATCATATTACATACACATACACACAAATTACTGCCTGTAAATTTCTAACCAGAACAAATGTTTAGTAATAATGACTGAGGTCAAGAGCATTTCCTAATGTTTAATGACCAGCTTAGTTTGTTAATGACCTAAGGCAAAGCTAAGGGGCCCATAACCCTATACACTCATTATTTCTCTAGGAAATGCCCTGGCCAGGAATAATTAATGTTATCAGATGCTGTTGTAGCAAAAGTAGTTTAAAGTCAACTTTCAAATTATCTTTAATTATGCATTAGTTGCATAGATGTTTTATTTATTTATTTGGATTTAAACAAACTAACAAAATTGCCTATCCTGGGAGCTAGGCATCCTTGCCATCAATTAACAGAATAAAATTAAAAAATCATTACAAAGTCAAAACAGCAGAAATTCACTGATAACCTATCGTAATATAGATGTGAAACCCTAATCTCAGTGGCCATAGTGATGTTACTACTTTGCATTCTGAGGGATATCCTTCATAAACTGCAAAGAATCCTGTGGCACCTTATAGACTAACAGACGTTTTGGAGCATGAGCTTTCGTGGGTGAATACCCACTTCTTCAGATGCATGTGGTGGAAATTTCCAGGGCAGGCATATATATGCTATCAAGCAAGCTAGAGATAACAAGGTCAGTTCAATCAGGGAGGATGAGGCCCTGTTCTAGCAGTTGAGGTGTGAAAACCAAGAGAGGAGAAACTGGTTCTGTAGTTTCACAGTCTTTGTTCAATCCTGAGCTGATGGTGTCAAATTTGCAGATGAACTGAAGCTCAGCAGTTTCTCTTTGAAGTCTGGTCCTAAAGTTTTTTTGCTGCAGGATGGCCACCTTAAGGCCTGCTATAGTGTGGCCAGGGAGGTTGAAGTGCTCTCCTACAGGTTTTTGTATATTGCCATTCCTAATGTCTGATTTGTGTCCATTGATCCTTTTCCGTAGAGACTGTCCAGTTTGGCTGATGTACATAGCAGAAGGGCATTGCTGGCATATGATGGCGTATATTACATTGGTGGATGTGCAGGTGAATGAACCAGTGATAGTGTGGCTGATCAGGAGAGCACTTCAACCTCCCTGACCACACTATAGCAGGCCTTAAGGTGGCCATCCTGCAGCAAAAAAACCTTCAGGACCAGACTTCAAAGAGAAACTGCTGAGCTTCAGTTCATCTGCAAATTTGACACCATCAGCTCAGGATTGAACAAAGACTGTGAATGGCTTGCCAACTACAGAACCAGTTTCTCCTCTCTTGGTTTTCACACCTCAACTGCTAGAACAGGGCCTCATCCTCCCTGATTGAACTGACCTCATTATCTCTAGCTTGCTTGCTAGCATATATATACCTGCCCCTGGAAATTTCCACCACATGCATCTGAAGAAGTGGGTATTCACCCACGAAAGCTCATGCTCCAAAACGTCTGTTAGTCTATAAGGTGCCACAGGATTCTTTGCTGCTTTTACAGATCCAGACTAACACGGCTACCCCTCTGATACTTGCCTTCATAAACTGTTAGATTTCACTAACTAGAAGTCAGTTTACCCAAATATCCAATTTCCTCCACATTTGAAATTTAGTATCTAACTGATTATGATATAGATTGAGGGAAGAAATTAAGAAATTACAATTATACAATATAAGGTGGAAAATAGTTTAAAAGACGCTATTGATGGACAAATACATTGAGTCCTGCAAATCTGAGGAAATCCATGGACTATGTTTGCAGATCGCGGATGAATGCAGATCTAAATTTTATATCTAGAACCCTGCAAATCTGTAGATATGCTCTTTATATCCCTGAATATATGCATCCATGCATGCAGATATCAGTGGGCCCCGTTTTCAGATTGGATGCAGATACAAATTTTGTATCCACACAGGGCTTTACAAATACAGTAGTTATTCTGGAAGCTATCATGGCTAAAATGACTCAGATAGAGCAGGAATAACAAGATCCTTGTGGGTATCCTTTGTCCTTTCAACCCCAAGGAGATCATCCCTCAGAGGCAAAGACATGGACCTGCTGTCCTCCCATACCAGCCTGCAAAGCACAACTGGCACAGCAGAGAAGAATAAGCTGTACTTCATTAAGGGGTAAAACAGTGGATATGCTCTTTCTAAACACTGGGGAAACATTCTCTCACAGGCACAATTCCAGTGCCTTCTTTTTTCCAGTGCTGGATTGTTCCATCACTGAGCTCTAAAGATGATCTTCCAGCTCCTATCAGTGAGCCTTTGCAACTGCACTTCAAAATTGTGTATTCTGACAAGTACCCACACATAAAATTCAGGTAGCTCTATACCAAGCTACCTCTGTTGCATATCAAATTATTCAGCTCCTCACATCAATGAAGGGTTTTGCATACTATAAATTTGTTGGCATAGTTGTGAAATCTAATTTTAAAAATGTCTCATCATTTATCTAATGAGTGTATGGAATTGTATAGTACTCAGATGTGCCATTTAGGCACCATCCCACACCGGAGCCATGGTCTGGAGCCATTCCACCCTGTGAGAACTCAGGCAATGTTGTCAACTCTTGATTTTATCATCAGTATCACAGTAGTTGGTGTTTTTCTCCAGCTCCTGGAGTGATATTATTATATATATGCAGATGGCAGCTTCCATTCAAAAAGGTTTCCAGCCCTTCTGGAGAAAAGCTTGAAAATGTGAATCTGAAAGGCTCAGAAGGCAAATAAAAGGACCCAAAATGTATTATTAAAAATCTCAAGATTTTAGGGGGCTTGACTCATGTTTTTTTGAATGTTTGAAGTTGCCAATACTACAAGGGAACAGGAGGTAAGTCACTGAAAGGCTGAACCTTAACAACAAGCCTCCTCACAGAAACCCATGAAAGTAGAGGAGAAGCCAGCTACCATAAGCCACATTCCAGAGCTCCATTCTCTACAGAAGTGAAGACTTTACTTATTAACTCTCTTCCCTTACAAATGCATTCTCCTAAGAGAGGGAATCACCTCAAGCATGCGATGATGGCTCTGGAAAAAAAGGAGACAGGAAAACTTAGCACTGACTACTGTCTAGGGGGAGACACCATTTTGGAAACATGCAATGGGGCCTGGGAGTGCAGTGGATTTACAGTGTCACACAGCACTAGTAGGTGTTAGAAAGTGACGTGAAGGGGAAAATTGAAAATAGCAGCTTGTTCTGAATAATTTTATCATCCTATTTCCTTTTCTTGACTCTCCTTGTGGGTGCATGGAGCTAGCAACCCTTCCTTCCTACTAGCTAAAAGAGTGAACAGGACACATAGTTTAAATGGTTTCAAACATATACAAGCAATAAGATGAAAAATATATAAAGATGGAGAAGCCTGAGTAGCTGAAGTAAAAAAGGAGATGAAATCAAAGCCCCAAATAATCAGTGTTTGTGATCTATCCCTGAAGACTTTTCTGTAAGAGTCACTGCTCTTAAAAAGTTATTAAAATGTGAAAATCTCCCAGCAAGCCTAATGCTTGTCTCTGCTCCTTGGGCACGCTCCAATTAAAAAAAGTCCTGTTCCTTTTCCTCTCATTAGTCATGCAGAGCCAACAAGGTGCTTGGAGATGGACTATTCTGATTCGTACTCTGTCAACAGTCTTGTTAACCAAGTTCCTATTGCATAGCCAAATCCATACAACCCAGTTAGCCTTCTATGCATCTTCACATATCTGAGGACAGGATATGGCAGGCAGAATCTTACTAGTGACAGTTCAGGAGATGGAAAGAAGCCAGCTTGACTTCCAGGTCCCAGAGCAAGCTTTCAAGAGTTAGTAGATAAAATAAAAGCCTTCCAAATTTGTAAATTTAACTGATTTTTTTTCTGGAGCCTCAGACAATCAACATGGAGATTCCATGATGTCACTATGGTTATTTTAAATATTGACTAGAACTACCCTTTTCAGAAGTAAAGCATTTCTGGTAAGGGCAGCATTGAAGTCAGGAAATCCCCAAGATAATGCAGAAAATCCAAATTCCCCACAGCAGCCCTGCCTGAATGGAATGCACTGTAGCT
Source organism: Gopherus flavomarginatus (assembly GCF_025201925.1). Classification (NCBI taxonomy): domain Eukaryota; kingdom Metazoa; phylum Chordata; order Testudines; family Testudinidae; genus Gopherus; species Gopherus flavomarginatus. The sequence continues at coordinate 37,963,304 of NC_066624.1, read as the reverse complement.
GAAGTCATAGAATCATAGAAAATTAGGGTTGGAAGAAACCTCAGGAGGTCATCTAGTCCAAACCCCTGCTCAAAGCAGGATGAACCCCAACTAAATCATCCCAGCCAGGGCTTTGTCAAGCCGGGCCTTAAAAACTTCTCAGGATGTAGATTCCACCACCTCCCTAGGTAACCCATTCCAGTGCTTCACCACCCTCCTAGTGAAAAAGTTTTTCCTAATATCCAACCTAAACCTCCCCCACTGCAACTTGAGACTATTGATTCTTGTTCTGTCATCTGCCACCACTGAGAACAGCCTAAATCCATCCTCTTTGGAACCCCCTTCAGGTAGCTGAAGGCTACCAAATCCCCCCTCACTCTTCTGCAGACTAAATAAACCCAGTTCCCTCAGCCTCTCCTCATAAGTCATGTGCCCTACCCCCTATTAATTTTCATTGCCCTCTGCTGGCTTTCTCCAATATGTCCACATCCTTTCTGTAGTGTGGGCAGGGACAGCTCTAGGTATTTTGCTGCCCCAAGCACAGCAGGCAGGCTGCTTTTAGCAGTTTGCCTGCAGGAGGTCCCTGATCCCGAGGATTTGGTGGCACACCTGCAGGAGGTCTGCCGAAGCCACAGGACCAGTGGACCCTCCACAGGCAAGCTGCCGAAGGCAGCCTGCCCGTCGCCCTCGCGGCGACCAGCAGAGCACCCCCCGTGGCTTGTCGCCCCAGGCACGCACTTGGCGTGCTGGTGCCTGGAGCTGCCCCTGAGTGTGGGGCCCAAAACTGGACACAATACTCCAGATGTGGCCTCACCAGTGCTAAACAGAGAGGAATAATCACTTCCCTCAGTCTGCTGGCAGTGCTCCTACTAATGCAGCCCAATATGCCGTTAGCCTTCTTGGCAACACGGGCACACTGTTGACTCATATCCAGCTTCTCATCCATGGTAATCCCCAGGTCCTTTTCTGCAGAACTGCTGCTTAGCCAGTCAGTCCCAGGGCCGCCCAGAGGATTCAGGGGACCTGGAGCAAAGCAATTTTGGGGGCCCCTTCCATTAAAAAAATTGCAATACTATACGATACTATATTCTCATGGGGGCTCTTAGTATCACCCCGAAAAGTGACTGAACATATTTCATAAGAACATAAGAATGGCCATACCGGGTCCAACTAGCCTAGTATCCTGTCTTCCATCAGTGGTCAATGCTGTATCCTTCAAAGGGAATTAATAGAACAGGACAATTATCAAGTGACTCATCCCCTGTCGTCCAGTCCCAGCTTCTGGCAGTCAGAGGCTTAGGGACACCCAGAGCATAGGGTTGCATCTGTAACCATCTTGGCTATTAGCCATAAACAGGGCCACCCAGAGGATTCAGGGGGCCTGGGGCAAAGCAATTTCAGGGGCCCCTTCCATAAAAAAAATTGCAATACTACATTCTCGTGGGGAGACAAACGGAGGCTAGGGACACCATTCCTTACCCATCCTGGCTAATAGCCATTAATGGACTTAACCTCCATGCATTTATCTGTTTCCTAGAGACTAGCTCCATGGGGTCCCTCACTGGAGATGGTTACTGTGGGTTTGTCTTTAGTATCGCTTATGTACATACTCCATAAACTGAGCATTTGAGCTTGTTCCAGAATCTGGGATGAGCCTAAGTTGTGAAAACTGAAATGCTCAAAATAGCACATGCATGTGAATGGACACAAGGTGCTAAAATTAAATTACCCCAGGGGTTCTCAAACTGGGGGTCGGGACCCCTCAGGGGGTCACGAGGTTATTACTGGGGGTCGCGAGCTGTCAGCCTCCACCTCAAACCCCGCTTTGCCTCCAGCATTTATAATAGTGTTAAATATATAAAAAGTGTTTTTAATTTATAAGGGGGGCGGTCGCACTCAGAGGTTTGCTATGTGAAAGGGGTCACCAGTATAAAAGTTTGAGAACCACTGAATTAACCCCTCTGGAGCCTCAGGGAATGCAGGGGAGGAGGGGTCTCCCTTGGTAGGGTTGGGAAGGATATTGCTCTTCTCATGTGATCCCTCCCCCAGTGGCTAATTTTAAATGAAGCTACTCTCCCGTGACATGAATCTCCCTATGGCACTGAAATTAAATATAAAGTATAATTTGGCATTTGAGAAGTGAAAGGGATGGTAGCCCTAATGGAAAAGCTAACAGCTTGGCTCTTCTGCAAGCCTCAAACTGCTGAATGAGCTTTAGGGTAGGGAAGGCTGTGCCTCCCAAACAGCCTGGCCCTGCTCCCTATCCAACCGCCACCCACTTCCTGCCCCCCGACTGCCCACCCCTCTCAGAATCCCCGACCCATCCTTCTCCTTGTCCCCTCACCGTCCCCCAGAGACCTCACCTCCAACCACCACCCTGGGACCCCACCCCTGCTCCCTGTCCCCTGACTGCCTCGACCCCTATCCTCCCACCCGCTGAGTCCTGATAGACCCCTGGAATGTCCACGATCCAACCCCCCCCCGCTCTCCTGTCCCCTGACCGTCCCCCCCAACCTCTGCCCCCTCCCTGTGCCCAGACTATCCCTGGGACTTCCTGCCTCTTAGCCAAACCCCCCGGCTCTGTCCCCTTACCCCCGGCTCCCACCTCTCCCGGAGCCTCAGCACATCCAGGAGCTTCCCTCAGCAGCTGCAGTGTGGCTCCAGCGGGACCCCTGAGCTCCACCCCACTCAGAGCCACGTGGTAAGGGGCCGGGGCTGCAAGTTCCAGGAGCTCAGCTCCCTCCGGTCAGCCTGGAGCTCGCAGCCCCGCCCCCTTACCACGTGGCTTCGAGCAGGGCGGAGCTCAGGGGCCCTGCCGGAGCCACGCTGCACCGCTGTCCAGGGACGCTGCTGGATGGGCTGAGGCTCCAGGAGAGGGGCGGAGACGGGGTCGGGTCGGGCTGGGGCGAGACCTCAGCTATTCTCGTGGAGGCCCCTGCGGAGCCTAGGGCAAATTGCCCCACTCGCCCCTCCCTCTGGGTGGCCCTGGTCAGTCCCCTGCCTCTAGCAGTGCATGGGATTCTTCTGAATTAAGTGCAGGACTCTGCACTTGTCCTTGTTGAACCACATCAGATTTCTTTTGGCCCAATCCTCCAATTTTTCTAGGTCACTCTAGACCCTATCCCTACCGTCCAGTGTATCTACCTCTCCCCCCAGTTTAGTGCCATCTACGAACTTGCTGAGGGTGCAATCCACCCCATCATCCAGATCATTAATGAGTCCAGCAATAAGCAAGCTGCATATCCATGTTAATGAGTCAGTAGAATCTGAGAAAAAGTATGGCCCTTCAAAGAAAAACACTATTTGATACAAAATGGCACCCTGGATGATATGTCTTTCCCTCCTCCCAGACAGTATAATCCTCCCAGCTCCACACTGCAGCCATAGTGTGACAAGCTGGGCTCAGAGCTTTTTAATTAACTGATATTAAGGAAGGATGCAGAACAGTTAGGAATCCGAATTTATATTCAATTGATTCAGTACACATTTGCTTTGGGGAAAGCTCAGTTGTTTTTGTCAGGTCTGTTCCTCTAGGAAAACTGCTATTTAAAATGTTAGTTTTTAGAGCTTTTAAAAATAAAAAAAGGCATGGAACTAAATGTTGCTCAGATTGCGTTTCCCAGAGGAAAAAAAAACAGGGTCTTTCATAATTGCCATAATTGTTTTTGATGTTGAATAAACTAAGAGATTAAAAATGGGATACAAAAGGGTTGTACTTCAATACAAACAAAAAAAATCCACATAGGCCCTCTGGGAACATATCTCCGTTTACATTTTGGCCAATCAAGTTAAAAGCAGTGCCTCCCTATTTTCTGCCTTGAAAGCCATCATTTTAGATTTAATTGGATTTCATGTGGTATATATTACACAAGAGCTTGAGCTGGAAATGTAGGATTCAAAACAGAACTTTACCAAAGAGGAGGGGGCTAGGCCCAGGATGTTGGAACCATCTGCTCTAGAAAGCATTTATGCCCTAATTCTATCATTTGTTCTGGCCTGCTGGAGTTCACTGAAGTCAGTGTGGTTCCAGGTGGATGCAGGAATCCACCTGTGCAGAATAACTGGTAGGATAGGGGCCTACGTCACCATGTAGTGGATTCCCTAGACATCTGAAATGATTTTGGTGGAGAAACCTCTTGTGCTGCCTTTCTGAGTGTTACATTGACTTTAATTGGCTGCTGCTGAGGAGGTTGCTTTACCTTTCTCTCTGATGTTCCAATATAGCAATTGCTCAGGCCCTTCTCTCCATTTGCGAACTAAAATCATATGCACTACTGTGGACCAGGAATGGATTAAGACTGTACAGGGAACACAAAAATTTCAGGGTCAGCAAAAATGCAGACCCCTATTCCCAGCTCCCCAACATTCCTGCACTGTTGGAGAATGACAGCTATATTGTTGGAAAGTGAATTCCCTCCCACAGCTCCCAAGCATAAGATTTGTACTATTCATCCTTCCTCTTGGCCGAGAGCTTCTCAAATACTTGTTAGCAGCTTTTGCTTCCACTTGCTTACAGTGAGTGGTGCTCCATTATTATGTTCTCCAACTCAGCTCATTGGGTTTCTTCTGCTGTAAGATGAGACCTATTTCCCAGCCACATGCTGAGCCTCCTTTTAAATTGGAACTATGAGTCACCAATGACTCAGTGGAGAAAGCTGGTCTTAAAATTGGTGTAAGTGAGAAGGCAATATAATGTGCACAAATTTGACATACAGCGGGGCTGCAGGCTGAGTGTAATTTATAGTCTTGGGAACAAAGATCACCTTATTATGCCCCACACAATTTATTCCACCCTGCAGATTCTCAACAAAGTTGATCCAAAATGTTGATTCTGTTTCGAGCTCATGATTCAGCAGAAAACTCTATGCACATGGTTCCTACCTCACTTAAAAATGGTGTATATCAGGAGTAACTTTGCTGAAGTCAATAGAATTATGTCAGTACAAACTATTGTGGGAGCAAATTAGAGCATTAGATATGACAGCCACAGTAGGTGAAAATGGAGAAAAACAGGTATAGATTTTTGAGTGTGCGTGTGTGTGTGAATGTTATGTATATGGCCAAACTGATACCCTTCTGATGAGTAGCACCTAACTTTAAGAGTAATCCCATTGAAGTTACCAGGATTACTTATGAAGAAAGGTACTATATACAATATGAGTAAGGGTCTGAGAATCTGACCCATAGAAATCAAGAGTAGTAGTCATATGCTGGTAGAGGAGGATACATAAGGGAAAGAGTTAGGTGAGACCTGGAGACAATGGTTGGCTGCTTGCCTCTGGTTAAGCTGAGGACAGAGGGCAGTTCCTTTGCCTATGGAAAGCACTGCCAGTACTAGTTTGCACAAAATCTTTTGGCTGCCAGCCTCCAGCAGCACCCGGCTGTCTTTTCTTCCAGATTCATGCTATCAGTCATGCTGTCACTTTGAGGCACAGACAGAGAAAATAATGGTGCTTTTTAATATTTTTCATTAGGGCCTGTTACCAGCTTTACCCGTTACTTTGGTGCATGCTCATTTATTAGGGTTACTCCTCGGGGGGGGGGGGTTCTGTACTTCTATCAATGTACTGCTTGTGGCGCCTGTGTTCTTATACAGAGCTCTACTTCTCCCTGCCACAAGTTTCCTCCCAATGAAGCTATCCTGCAGGACCTAGGTTCCCCAGACTGAGATGAACACATACACACATTAACAGAACGTGTCTGAGAGGACCGGGTTAATCAGCACTTCCAAGCTGACCCCTTATATGTCCCTGGACTCATCAGGCTGAGTTGAACAGCACCTCCAAGCTGTCACCCTCATATGCCATGGGCATCACATTGGAATAGAGCATGCATGAGCAGGGCTGGGTCAAGCAGCACTTTCAATCTGTAGAGAAACAACAATGGTTCTAAGGAGAACAATAGATTTGTTTGTGCGTAAACAAGGGAGAATACCAAATTTGTTTTGTTCAAGCTAGACATGGGAGCTGATCATTCCTGGCTTTGGGCGGTGTTCCTTGGAGGGAGCTCACAATGCAATTAGGGAGCTTCACTATTTTGGATACCAATAAAGGATTTATTACTAGAATTGGTCTGATAACTGCTGAGTTGGCTGTGTGCAGGCGCGGGTTAATTAACATCTGGAGTAGAGATCCCCCATCATGCAGTGCTTCACTGCTTTTCTGGTCCCAGAGTTACATGCGGTTCTCGCCTTGGAATCTCTGTTCTCCATTCTGCATGCTAATGGAGATGCCTCCTTGTCCTATCTTCGATACAAATCAGGCTAGGGGAGTTTCCTTAATTCTGTCATCCTTATCCCAAGAGTTTAGGTGTGTCTCTCACTGCCTTTTCATTGCTTTTTTGAAGTCTTTCTTTTGCGGCAGATTTGGTTCAAGCAGAGGCTGTGAGGGGTGGGGAGGGTGGTCTTTCATGAGTCAGACAGGCTGGGTATTGCGCCCTGGTTCCCCAAGAACACAGAGCTGTTAGGTAACAGGCCAGGTGGATAATATTTTTACTTTCTACAAATTGTCTCCAAAAGTCACACAAGCCAGCTGTACCCAGCAGGGTGCAACCAGCAATGAAAACAATAATCTAAGAAACACATACTGTTGTTCTTTAATCACCTTTGGCATTCTGGCCTGTCCAAGCTCTCCTTCTGTGACCTGTCTTCCTTAAGGGGCACAAGGAGGTAACTATGCACAGAAGGGTGCTCATGCAACAATATAAAATAAAATCAACCATAAAAAAGTAGCAGTATGGTCAGGCAATGAAGTTAGCCAGTAAATGTATTTATTTTCCAAAAAATACTTCAGGAATAGATGGTGGGGAGGAACTAAGGTACCTTTCCCCCGACTGGCTTAATTCAAATATGTACTAGTGTGGCTTGTGTAAGAGCTGTCCAGAATCACCATCCTTGAATTAAAATTTTTCCCTTCTGGGAGCAGCTTGTTGGAAAGGTGTCGGAGAGCAAGTGGAGCTGTGCACTCATGCCTCCCCACACACTACCTGCCCATTAGCACAGCTGACCAGCCCGCCTGGGTCTAGAAGGAAGTAGAGGGAGATACCAGGGGCTAAGGGGAAGCACATGGGAGTCTTCTCTCACAAATTAATCTCTCCTCAGTGCAACTGGCGGCAAGCGGTCAGACTCCAGTGTAGAGGAAGAAGTAGCCTTCCCCATTGGAAAGTAAAGCTGAATTTAAAGCAAGAAAGAGCCAAGAAAAAGACAACTAAAAATCAAAGGCACTGTAGGAAATGCACGCTGTTATAGAGCCCAAGTAATCCTGCTTCTTCCATCAGCAGTTGGAGCCTGCTACCCCATCAAGGTAAACTGAAGTGAGCTTTTCTATAGCACCTTTTCACAACAGAACCCATCTATGAGTTAAAATCTTTTGGTGGTCACTCATTACTACTCACCAGCAAACAGGGACAGTCAAGAAACAGCACTTATGGTCTAGTATGCTGAGTGTTTATTTAATACACGCCCAATGGCATTAATCTAGGAACATGATACAGACTGAATTATGTGAATATTTTCTCAGCCTTGGCCATTTCCTGTCACTGAATGACCTGCTGTACAATAATTTGTGACTTCTTATTTCTACTACATTGCCTTTTCTTTGCATCCTGTCCCAAGTACATATAAGGCTGTCAATTTCAACATTCTGACTTTCTGTAACAAGACGAAGGACAGAGAACTGGCTTCATTGTGGACATATGGACACAGAACAACCAGCTAACCCTTCTAGGTTCTCATGGCTTCAGATTTACCATAAAAATCAAGCACAATGACAGGTCAGAAATGACTCAGGTGATGTTGCTGCTGTCTATTATTTCTTTAGTACGAGTGCATGAAGCGGTCAAGATTTTTGTGAAAGAAATATTCAGCTTCATTCCATGGCTCATGAATTTTGATTTTTTTAAAATATCCGGCTTTGTAGCTACAATGTGAAAATTTGAATATTTACATGATTTGTAATGTGAAAATTGATCTTCATTGCAATTAATTTTGAAATTCAGAACTTTAAAATTCAGTATCAGTCTAATTTTCAAACAAAAACCTACAAAATCTAATTCAAATGCAAAATCTTCAGGTTTCAACTGTTTTTAAATTTCATTGGAAATATTTCATATCCCTAATTGTAAATAAGTTATCTCAACTAAGTAACCACATGATTTTAATGCCGTACCCCTTGACCTTGCTCACAGAACCCCACTATATTGTTTTCTTATCTACTTTTCTCACTTCTAATCTAAAATCAGGTTGAAAATTCTTCAGTGAGGAGATCAGTTCCTGATATTTGTATTACAATGCACCTAATGCACTTTTCAGCACCTTCAGATTAATAAATAGCAAAGAGCCTGGTGATCCACAAATTACTTAACAATTATTACCCCACCTAATTTGACATCCCACTTTCCCTCCTTTGTTTCAGCCACTAACTTAAGAACAACCCCTTATATGCCACTGAAGTAACCCATACTGGCACACAGTATTTCTCATTAGAAGGACAGCATTTATGGTCAGTTGCACAGTGGTATCTGATATCATAGTTATTTCCTACACAGTGCTTGGCTCCCGTGACTTATGTTCCACTTTCTGCTCTGACTGATGACAAGCTCACTTTTCTGCCTTCTCTTTAGTGCATTATTCTGATCCTAGGTGACTTCAATTTTCACATTAATGAACCTGTTTTCACTGCTCCTCATAAATATTCTCATTCAAACTGCAGCTTTGGCCTGTCTTTCACATTCACTGCCTTGTTGATTCAGGGCCTTGACCCTGCAAACATTTATGCTCATGAAGAACTACATTCATGGGAATAGCCCAGCAGGCTTTCATGAGAAGAGTTACTTATGTACATACATTTTACAGAATTATTGTTTAAAAACATGTTCTTTTCTTTCTGATCTTTTAAATCTTTTGTTCTGACCACAACTATAAGAGAGCTGATTCCTTCCATCATCTTTCATGATCTCCAGTCTATCTATCAGAATCCAGTGAATAATCTGCAAACAGCTTAGAAATATATCCTCCTCTGCTTATAACTATCCACATGCAGATAGTAATTTCCTTAAATACTTTTATTATTCAACGTGATGATTTTTAATTTTTTTGTTTTAAAAGCCAAGTGACTGAACTGTTCTCTGCAAGCCTATAAAACTTGATAATCACAATTCAAGGTACATTACATGGCAAAGTTTTTATACTCCCTGACTGGAGGAACTTACAGACACTTTCAGAGCCATGCCTGCACACAGCAATTGAAAATTCAGTTTCCACTAACACTTGCACATAAGCCTTTGACATTAGCATTCTGTGAACAGTAATGCCAATGAAACTAAATGGTTTGAATGTCTGTGGACAGAGAACACAATTGGGAGTGATCCCTGTAGAATTTAACTTATTTAGAAGTTTGAATAGGGGTTTGCAAAGTCAATCAGCTTTACCGCAGTGTTAACCTCCAATTTCTCCTCTGCATGTAACCCTCTCCTACCCTAGCTCCCTCTGTGGTCTTTAGTTTAAACTCTGCTTTACTTTTGTGTTAAAGTGTGCTGTCTGCCCTACTAACCATGCTGATCCCTTAATGTCTCTATTGCGCACTTTCACTCATTCTGTCCCTCATGCTTGGAATGCCAGTCCATGATCCACCATGTGCCCTCCTCCGTGAAACCTTAAAACCCATTTTCCCAGCAAATGTCATCATCAGTCCATATACTCCCTATCCCGAGTTGTTCTCCTGAGTCTTGCCTTACATCTGTTCTGTCTGCTTGGAATGCAAGCTCTTTGGAGTTGTGTAGGTGGCATACCCTGAACCTGATTCTACAACATTGACTCATGTGATTGTTCCTATTGATTTCAATGACACAACTCTACTGACTAAAGGAATTACTCATGTGAGTAAGAGTTGCAGGCTCAGCCATTTATAAAATGTCCATGTAAGCATACATCTATGTAGAAGTCACTATTAACAATAAGAATATGTATGCAACATATTTTAGAACTACATACAATTTTTTACACTTACAGTAGAGAGACTGAATGCATAAAATATTAAATTTTGGTTCTAGAGAAATTAGGAAGGATAGAATATTATCCATGTGGGAAGAATTAAACAGTGTCTTGACACCTGAAATCTGACGACAGTAAAAACAGCATCATATGCTGGAAGCTGAGTAGAGTGGATTATCTCTATTTGACAAGGTGGTTGACAGTAATAACTACACTAACATCCCAGAACATCCTTGATCTCATCACCTCACCTCTTTGATTTTCAGATGACTGTACCTGGGAAATTAAATATTGCTCTCGTCACTGATGCTGTCTAATGTAACGGAAACGTGCTGTACTGACTTCGAGAGCTGAATCTAGTAATGCTTTTCTGCCTTAGCAGGCACTGGTAGCGGAGTTCTCAGTGGAGAGAAAATCGGAATCAAACAACTAAAATATTCAGACACATTGCAACCAGTCATCTCAATCACATAAAGAGATATTCATGCATTATTCATGAAATAAAATCTGGGAGTTTTTCCAGAGAACATGCCATAGACTAGCAATAGGGCTTATCAACTGTTTTAAATCAGCATGTTTTATCTAATACAATAACAATTTATTTACTAGTGATATTTATACACTGTAGCTTTTCTCAGATTAATTGATTCTTTTCATCAAGGTCCTCTGTTTTGGGAAAACTAACTCGCAATGGAATTAAAAAAGCTCCTATTTTGAATATCTGCAAAATAATTTAGATTGTAGTAGGGCGTGGTTAAGACTCTGTTAGCATTTACATTATGAGCTTAATTTTCTGGGGACTCCTACCGCACATTTTCAATCTTTTTTCACCTAAAATGTGGCAAAGTGGTTTGTTTTAGAGTAGAAACAATTTATTTTGCCTTTCAAAAAATAATCAGTATTAATCACCCAAGCTACATTTTAGCTAGAGCAGCCAATTGTTTTAGGCCCCAATCCTGAAAAGATATATGCTTCACTTTATGCACTGTGAATAGCTCCATTCACATCAATGGAATGACTCACAGTACTTAATGTTATACAGGTACTTGAATCTTTGCAGGACAGGGGGCTTATTTCATAATTTTCAGTTCTTTTTATTATAAGTTCTAGGATTTTTACACCCAAACCCACACACACTCTTACATAAACCTCAACACAGAGTCCAACCCATTGAGTTTCATTGGCATTAATGTACTGGAAAATACAAAATAAAATTATGCATATGTAATACCAAAAGACCCCAGTCGCTGGTGGGCGGGATCGAACTGGGGACCTCTGCAGCTTAGTGCATCAGCCTCTACCACATGACTTAAAAGCCAACTGACTCTTAGCTAAAACAGTAGAGCAGACCCCTTTTATCTCTCTCTTTAAGTGATCTCAGTGCCATTAGATGGGATAGAACACCACACCCAGGAGGTACATGTACATACACCTAAAAATTAAGATTTAATAATCACCCATACCCTGAGGCATCTTCTCCATGCTCAAAGTTTTCATACAAAAATACTCAAACTTCTAGCCTTTACAGTCACAAAAAACTTTTCCAAACATAAACAAAGTGTAACAAGATATAGCACTGCCCTTCTAAGCCTGCAGTCAGGCAGCCCTACTGCCTGGTCAGAGTGAGGAAATGGATCAGCCATAGCCACTGGGACAAATGGCACCGGTATTGCCAGAGATTAACAAAAAATCTGGGTTCTTATGTGCACTTCTGGTTTTTGAGTCTTTAGAGTTCAAGTTTTCAAACTGTCCCTCCTCAAGTATAAGAGCTAGAAACTTCTTCTTTAAAATGAACAGTAACATTCTCTTGTGATCACTTGACTGCAAGAGCTGAGGCTTTAAGAAAAAACACCAGATACTACAACACTGAAAATAAAGTGGTAAGAATTGGAAATACTGCGTTATTCAGAACCCTTTAGGGAACAACAAAATTGCTGCTGCTTGGAAAAGCTGGAATCAACACTTCCTGAAGTAGTCTGGTGGCTGGTAGAGGGAAAGAGCAGTGGAAACTCAAAGGAGACAGATCAGAGCAGTAAGAAGCATAAAGACTGTGAAAGTCAAGCCCTGTAGCTAGTAGTATATTTCCCAAAGTCATTGGGTAGAAGGTGAGGGCCATGCTGCCCCAGCACCACCAGGTTCTGCACAAGACAGCAAAGCTCAGCAGCATGAGAGAGATGAGGGAGAGTGTCTTGGACTCCTTCGAAGATCCCAGAAAAATTCTATGAGGTCAGTCAGAACGCCTCTAGATACATCCTCCTGTGCTGATCATCCAAACAACCAACCCCAACACGGGCAATGGCTTTGAAAACAGACTATAGCCCAAGATAACCAGAGACTGTTATATAAATGGAAATCCAGTCAAGCAAACCCAGGAGAAAGGAATGCATGCTGAGAGAAATAAAAGTTGCTTACCCAGCTATTTGAGAAGATGCATCTGCTACCTCCATTTCCCCTAACCCCAGTGCCCCAGTTTTGCCTCACACTCAGACAGGAGGCAATTTGGAGTTTAGGTGCATTAGCAATTTGGAGTTTAGGCTTTCAGCCAGGCCATTAAGAGACTGTCCCTTCCAGGATAAATAAGAGTTCTAACTACATTAAAAGAAAAGCCCCACTACACAGCCTCTTCCTGGACCACAGCCTCCTCAGGACCTATCAATCTTTGTCTCTCTCTGGGTATAACTCCTTTGCATTCCCCAGGACTCAACTACTTGTCCAAGTCCTTCCCCTCAATTTCATATCAGAGTAGGGGGACCATTCTGGACTCCAGCTCTCAGACCCTATCCTCTGGGCAATAGTCTGCCCTCAATCTGAAAACTGCCCTGCCTCACTGTTTCTTAGAGCCAGTTCCTATGATGCTTTGCTTGGAAGCCTTCTAGGATATCTCTTCAGCTTCTTTCCCACACAAACCATTTTCCCTGAGCTACCACTGGAACACTCCCAATCACTCTGAGTCTCTCCCTCTGTTCTGAGTAATAGGCTGCTCTTCAGTAGCCTGGCCCCAGCAGGTATTGCTTGCTTCCAGCCTGCAGCCACATGGTCTTCTGAAAGCTACCAAGCCCCAGTTTTTAAAGGGACAGAACATGAAAGCAAGTTCACAGACACTGTGAAAGCAAGTTGAAAACACAACTGAAATGAGAGAGCAATTAGTCAAAGACTATAGAAAGAACAAGACATTTTTGAAGCATATCAGAAGCATGTAGCAGGAGTCAGAATGCAAGAGACCAGTGGACACCTGAGACTACAAGAAACAAATAAGGACATTGCAGAGAAACAAAATATTACTTTACATCTATCTTCACCACAGATGTTGGGGAAATACTGTACGAACCCCAGATCTTCAGTTTACAGATAATAAAGGTGAGGCACTCAGAAACTTGACTTGCCCAAAGAAGGGGTATTGGAACAAGCTGCTACATAAAAGAGCAACAAGTCATTACAGACAGATTGTATATTTTTAGGGGGTTGGCTACTTCTTTAAGTGCCTACAGAACTCAATAATGAAGTAGCAAAGCCACTAACACATATATAATCCAGCAACATTTTCAGCAACATGATTTTTCAATCCAATAGAAATCTTCAAAGCAGTTGAAAACCAGTTGATCTTATTTATTTGTCAAAAGATTTTTGAAAGGCTACAGTTCCTCACAAAAAACCTGTTAAGGAACTTAGGCACAGGTGAGAGGTAAAGTACTGTTAGGGATTAGAAACTGACTAAAACAGAGAGTAGGAATAAATAGTCAATGTTCAAAATCCAGAAAATGGAGGGTTTTTAGGAGTGAAACTGAAGTGACAAAATTTGCAGGTGGCACAAAACGGTGTTAGTCAAAACTAAAGATAATTGAGGAAATTCAGGAAAAACCTAAAAAAGACATTCAACTGGTCAGCATGACAGCAGGTGAAATTTACTGTTCATAAATGCAAAGTAATTCAGTAATTTGAATACATATTGCTGAGTTCTAAATTAACTGTAACTACTCAGAAAAAGGACCTGGGCATCATTGTTGCAATTCATTGGAAACATCTGTTCAGTTTTTAGTAGTGGCCAAAAAAGCAAATAAAATCTTGGAATAAATAAGACATGGGATAGAAAATACTGAAAAAAAGAAAACCTCATATAAATTGCTGGCACGCCATGACTTCTCAGGTCTAGTCAGTCCCTCTTCAAAAGACAGCAGAACTAGAAGAGGTTCAAAGATGGGTAACCAGAGCAAGTATTCAGAGAATTCATATGAGAGATATGGATACATCTTGGAACTATTTAGTTTAGAGCAGAGATAAATGATGGTTAGAAGTATTTAAAACAATGAATGACATGAGGAATGTCAGTAGGATGCTCCTATTCTCCCTCTAATAATATAATAAAAAAGAGAAGATCAAATTGAAAGACAATTAATTGAAAAGTAAAAAAGAGATTTACATGGTGCACAAGTAATCTGTAGAAATAAGTGACAAAATATAACAAAAACTAATAACTAAATTCAGAAAGATTAGACATTTACATGGATAATTTACATGAAATAGAATATAAATTTTCATGCTCTGGAGCATAAAACAACTTCCAGTTGCTTGAGTTTAGGGAGAAATTTTCCCTGTTGTCAGGTTATTCCAAAATTACTCCTTATGGCTGTTTCTTATACCTTCTCTGAAGCCTCTGAAACTACTAATTAGGCTTTTAGACTATATGGCCACAAATCTAATCCTGAATGGCAATTCTGCGTTCCTGTTTTTCTACATATGGACAAATTTTGTTAACAGACATGTATTACTTTGCATATAGAGTAGAAACCAATCCACTTCAGCAAAAGTTATCACTCTAACAGGAACAGTAGCCACATCGTTATGAATAATTTTAGTATCTAAAGGTTTATGTAGTTACTTGTGTTTTATTTTCAAACTGTATTAGAACATTGACTACTGATTATCCTAGCACAGTGAATGTGGGACAGAATCAATGCCTTGTAGACTGTCTCTCCTGTTGTGTGTGATAAACACTGTCTAACAAGTTTGAAAAAATCTATTTTGATGCTGCTTCCCCAATTAGAACCGTTAAATGTTCTTTGGCTTAGTTTTACACCTAGATATATTGCTGAGCTAACATTTTAAGTGAAGAAATCTACAGTACCATCAACATTAATTTCCAGTGTGTTTTTAATCAAGTCTCTGACTCTAAGCAAATGAAACTAATTGTTTTGTTGAGATTGAGTGTAACTTGATTACTCTTTAACTACTCAGTAATTTTTGGAAATTCTGGTCATTCGTTCTGAACAGCAGCAGCTGACTTGTATATGTACAAAAAAAATCATGTCATTAACATGCTATAAGAAAGCCTTTTAGTGTGCAAGCCCATTACAGAATTCACAGACATAAAATAAGATAACATAGTGGAGAAATTAATTCCTGTGCTATCCTCATTTCATGCCTGTATTCAGGAAAAGACAATGCATGTCTTTCTGCACACTCGTTTTAGAAGAGTGATCCAAGCCACTCAGTTGCACTGTTTGATGGACCCAGATCAATCAGGCTTCTGCACAGTACACTGTAATTTACTGGGCCAAAAGAAACTGCTCTACAAACCTGTCCACAGTCAATACTCCTGTAGACTTGATTAGTAAATTCTTATAGAGCTCTAAATGTAAAATATCCAGACTAAAACTGTCTAAAATCTATTAGACAAAGATATACTTTATAGTCTTTAAAGACCATTTATCCATACCAGTAATTACAATAAAAAATCAAATATAGTCTCTCTTGCTAGACTTTATTCCCTTGAATGCCACACCTGAGATTTTATTCTGCAACTACTGCATGAGGAACCACCATTGATTTTTTTTTGCTCTCACCTCTGCCCTGCCTTTTCTTACCCCCCCTAGCTTATCTTCACAAATTGTATTTGACTACATTAGATCTCTAATGTGCCATTTTGGCCTAGCCCATAAGGTTGAGCAGTGCAGAGCCCACATTGCCCCAGAGGCAGCATCAAAAATGCCTTCCAGATCAGCCAGGCACAGAGTCTGCAGCCCCTATTAACACCCCTTTGTGGTGACCTGTGTATGAGGGAGACTCTGAAGTTACTGTCCCCATGTCTTTCTCCTTTTGCCAGCCACCAAATGAGTACTTGTGAGGAAGCAGTCCCTGTGCACTCTTGGACCCAAGGACTGCAATTCTGCCTGGCCCTTATGCTGGTCATGCAAAGGAAGAGGGAAGGCTTCTTACGTCTTCTCTCCCCCACATGCTGTGCACCTGAGGAATAGCAGTTCCCTTAACTCACTGGCCACACCTCTCCTTTCCAGCCAGGGCCACCTACTTTAGTTCAGCATGTAGCATGCCTTTGAGTAACACATACTTCAGCCTAATGAGATTGTATTTCTACATCATACCATGTTGGGTCAGCAACTTAAATGAATATTACAAAACATAATCAAGCATTTCAAGATGTAGCTAATGGACCCTGTCTGAAATAACTGGAAATATCTGGAATTTCTAACATCTCCTAACTCTGGAGGTTGCTAGGAGATAATCTAAAGAAGAGCAAATTTGATATATTCAGCTAAAAGCTTTATTAACAGAGACAATCCTCTATATGAAAAATTATTCAATCTGTGTGAGCAATCATTCACTTTTATTCAGTTTATTCCCTTAGTGTCTCCAAACTGGCCAATCCCCACACCAAGTTTTGGTATTTCACTCACACAAACAAACCACTGTTGTCACCTCAGCTTATACAGAACAAATATTGTGCCTTTTGCACTACGTCTCATGTTGCCATACACTTCACAAGCTAACAGTTTGGAGCATTAACTGATACGTTATTAAAGCTCAGTACCCAAGCTAGACCACATTGGAAGTACTGACACTCACTATAGTGAAACCATCAAACTCTGCTGACCAGTTGTGGAGTGGGAACATGCCACACCCAATCGAAGGATGGTGTAGCTGACAAGCTATGAATCTTCAGGGGGAATTTGGGTGGAGTCAAAATTCCAGTTGCAGACTCAGGAATAGTTGTAGGGTATGGAGGGAGCATCCTTCAACTGTAGGATGCCAAAGAAACAATCCAGCCCTGTTCTTCTTTGCAAGATGCAGATTTAATACGTAACATGGACAAGATTAATTTCACAGAGAAGAATTGCTCAGATGTATCAATAAAATACAGAGGAAAGCAGAGAGGACCTGATTTTGATCTCACTTATAGCAGTCAATAAGGAGTAACTGCAATGAAGTCAGTGGCGTTACACTGATGTAAATGAGGTAAGAGTTAGACCTCTAAATATTCTTAACCACTTATTAAAGACTAAGATGCAGGCATAGGTTCACGTAAGGAACTTTTTCAATAATTGTCCATAGCAATTGGTGGCTATTTTTGTTACTTGTATTGCATTAACATGCATGAACTGCTGGCCCTTATTACCTTCTCCTTCAATACTTGAATGTTTTTTATAGTTCTTCAGAAGAATGACACTAAATTAAAAGACTACAAGTAGAAATCCTCATGGAGGGCTTGATCTTGTAGCTTTTGAAGTCCATAGGATTTTTTCCACTTGACTCCAATGGGACCAGGATTGGACCCTCAGACAGTACTTTTATATTAACACATGATCACCCTGGATATAGCAATGCTATCTTAAAACAATACAAAGATAAAGATTTTCGGACAATATGAAGAAAGGGTCAAGCCCATGAACCAAGGTTAACTAGCATTAAAGATTTAAGGTGAGCCCTGCAAGCATCCTGGGGTTATGTAAAATATAGAAACATGCATCAAAAAGCAATGCATTGCTGGTTAGTAGGCATAAAAGGAATTCTTAGGCTGGGGTCAAAACTGATCTTGCAAATTAAGCCATTCTTCCATATACTACCTGACATAATATGATCACTATAATTTCTTTCTTTGTGTAGCAATTTTTAAAAAATGAATATTAAGACTATATATTATGAAGACAAAATTCTGAACTCCAATATGGGAAAGTTATTTCAAACTAAGATTTCCCAACAATTGGATATCTGAAGTTATTCTTAGACTATGAATACGCCCCTGATATCAATGAAACAAACTGGATTCTTAATTCTAGACCTCCGAATTCATTGGCTAAAATGTCTCTGCTTGTTTCAAAGTAGAAATGGTATCAAAATCTATTATCTACTTTGTATCCACATATTTTATTTTGAGGTGAATTTAGGAATCTGTATTGTCCAAATCCTTAAAGCATGTTACAGGGGGAAAAAGTCCCAAAATACTTATTTGGGAGCTGTTGATTGCCTGCTCTTTTCTCACACAACACACAATACTAAGAAATTTCATCCCTGTAGGGATGATATTCTCCAGAAACTAGTCTGTCACTCTCTGAGGAACAAATTAGGTCAAATCAATGATGCAGACAGGGAAGTACCCTGTATTGGATCTTTAATTAGTGGGTGGTTTATAGAACTAGCTTTGGTTTATTTCCAGTTCTTTGGTTTATGGAAATCTATGTTAAAGTGAAAATAAGATTATCAGCATTTTAAGTATTTACATACCAGTGATCACACTGATTGGCCATGACATGCATGTGATGATAACATTACCAGTCCTGGGAGATCTTAAATGTACCACAATGGTTTCCACTTTACTGATCATCTATAGACAAAGCAAGATATTTAACATGCAGGACTATCTCCCCTTCTCCTGTTATGGTCATTTGGGTACTGAGTAGTCAATTCACATAGAAGGACTGTACAGTCTGGGTCTTGGCTATGTTCAAAATAGACAGTTAACTACAGTAGTCAGCAGTCTCATCAGCCTTGAATAGCTGATGTCTTACATAAGATTTAGATGAGTAATTATTAAGCCCTTTTGCATGATATAATTCCCCAGCAGTTTTTACTCAGTCCATCTGTTAATACTGACCCTAGGTTTAATTAGATGCCCCTAATTTGCTAAGTTTTGCATTGTTTAAAATTAGTCTGCAAATGCAATATTTAATTTTCAGCCTAAGACCTTGTGTTTCTGTTATTCAGATGAGCTCCAGTTGTACTGCTGATTAAACATACTGCTAATGTTTCAGTTGACATATTTTCCTAGGTTGTGGAGGTGTGGGGTTTTTTTGTTTTGTGGTGATAGTTTGTGAATATTTATGAACAGATTCAACGCATAACATTTAAAGATTTTTTTAAAAAATAATGATGCAAGCTTGACAATGTTATGACAAATGTGAAAGGCAAAGGTAGATAGGACAAAAACATTTACCTTTAGGAATGACAAACTTTGATAAATATGAACATCGGATGTGGTGATGTGGGGGGGAGGTGTCAGAAGAAACATAGGAGATATAGAGGGTAACACAAAGGAAACAAAAACATACCTAATAAACAAAGCTTGTTTTCCAATTAACAAAAAGTATGACACACAAAAACAACCTGCTCTATGTGAATTGATAAAGATTGATGAGGACACTCACAAAGTGATTAAGGCAAATATATCATCTTATTAGAATATAAAAAACATTAGGAGAAAATACATTATGAAAATGCATTAAATGAGTATATTAAGGCAAAAAAAGTAAAGATAGGGAATGCATATAATGATAAAGAAGGTCAAATTAATGATTAAAAATAAATAAATAAACAGAAAAGATCAAGATAAACAATAATCAATAAGGGATTCTTAAAAACTGAGTAGTCTAGCAAACATGCCACAAGGCTATTTAGGACACAAGGGTCACAAGTGACACATCAGGCTGATACAGCATAGAGCCTAGATGCTTGCTTGCTTGCTTTCTTCCTTTTCACTTATTTATTTATGCCTGAACATTCACAAATGGAAGGTCATATTTCAGATTTTTCTGCAGAGAAACAGGAAATGTTAAAACAAAAGCAATTATAATCTTGCCAGAGAATGTAGTTTGGCAACTACTATATAATGATTAATGGTTGGGAGAGACTAGGTTTAGAAAAATGTATTCCAAAACCCTTGACAGAAGTCCCAGCAGAGGCTCCAAGGAGCGAATGCGCTATGGAGCTTAAACTGACCCCCTTCCTCTTAGAAGGTGATTGAGACACACAAGAAGCAGCAGAATGATGAAAGCTTGCATTGCATCTGTATCTGTCAGATGACATACGTCCTAAGTCTCCAAGGCTGTTAGGATGGCATCTTACACCAATATTAAATTTACATACAGGTATCCTATCTCTTGAGGATACTTGCTGCCTAGGGACAGTTGTTGAAATTGGTAAGTTCTGATGCTGATGGCAGAGGTAGGTAAAGGGTCTTAATAAATAAAATAGAGAGGGTTGTAGGAGATAGGCCTTGAAATGTAATACCCAAAGTCAATGTCCGTTCCCTTAGAAGTTCACCCACTAGTATTCCATCAATATAAGAAGTAAAACTAGGGAGAGAAACTAATAAATGGCCAAACCAAGACTGTGTAGACTTCACAATCTAATAGCCTGCATCAAGGCTAATGCATGACATTGATTAGGATCACATTTTGTATTAATTTTGCAATACAGAAGAGAGTCTTTGTAGTGGTTCAGTAATGGGGCAAACACTAAAACATATATGACACATATACACAAAATTGCCACAACAGGCTAAGGTCACCAAGGCAGAAAAAAACCTCAAGAATTCTAGATTTTAGTGTTCAGAGCCTCTGATGCTAATAGCCTATGTTTTCTATGACAAAAAGGTCAGGGTATGGTTAATGGTAGAAGAACATATTGGTGATCTTTGTAGGTCAGTTGCAACTTGACTTTGTGGAAAGCCACCATCAGATAGTACAGTTTCTGCTTTCATTACTGGAACCCTCCCTTTCTGCCCTGGTTAGTTTTAGAGCCTTGAAAAGTGGCTCCTTTACTGCTGGTGTTATAGTGAAGAGTCTGTCATGCTTTAGCTCTGAAAAAGTAACTGTTCTTGTGCTTCCCATTCATTCTGCTCCATGGGATTTCACAGCAGGATTCTGTAGCGGGTTTTTTTATTATGTGTATTGAATTCTTTTACAGGTGCAATTCAAACGTTTCAGCAATTATAATTTGTCCATAAAAGCCAAATGGGGTCAGAACCTCCTTCACCAGTACTTTGTATTGTTGTGAGTGGTTTGGGGTTTATAGATGATTCATGTGTCTGAACTTTTGAGTAGATCTTTCTAGTTATTTTAAACATTTTTTTTTAACAGAGTGCCAGTTTCTTGGAACTGTGCTATG
Source organism: Gopherus flavomarginatus (assembly GCF_025201925.1). NCBI lineage: Eukaryota > Metazoa > Chordata > Testudines > Testudinidae > Gopherus > Gopherus flavomarginatus. The sequence continues at coordinate 37,942,162 of NC_066624.1, read as the reverse complement.
GGTTTCTACTGACACTAGCTGTCCTCTAAGCATGATCATCCACCTATCTAAGTTGGTAGTTTTAGCAGACACCTTACCTCTTTACTCCATTATCCACAAAAGGGTAATGAAGCCAGCAGCTGACCTGCTTGGGTACCAATGCCAACCAAGTCAAAAGAGAATTCTCCCAGCTAAAATTCTATACAATAAAACTAGGAGTCAGAGTGGGGTCCAGAGCCTCTAGCAGCAGTGGAGCTCAGATAAGGAAACTTTTCAGATGGAAACATTCCTTTCTCTCCTGCGCTCCTCCCAGCAGAGGTCAGAGAAGCCTTCAGAAGCAACTGAGCTCAGGTAGGGATTCCTATATTAAAAACTCTACCCCAAGCAAACCTTCCAATAACAGGCAAAGAACAACCAAAGACTCCATGAAGTCCACAAGGGACCTCATTACTACCAATCCAATTAACCCAGCAGGTGCTCTTTTATCAGGGTGATCAAAGTCAGGACAAAAAATCAAAAACTCTGAACCCAAACATCCCTGAACAGTGGAAAAAATCAGAATGAGATCCAAACATTGTGGCTTGGATACATTTCCATGGTCAATTGTCTTATCAACGCTTGTGGGTTTACCTTCAATTTGGGCATATTTCCCTTCATGATATTGCATTTTTTATAGGAAGCGACAAACTAAATCTCAACTTCAACTAAAAAAAAACTTATCCAAAACTCCATCTGAACCTGAACCAAACCTTTAGAGCAAATAATATGTCACTTAGGTTTTTTTCTTTGCCTCTAGAAATTCTAACTGGGATTAAAAACAACACTAATGTAATTTGTAAATGTGCTTCCAGCCTTCAGAGTGGTACCAAAATATTGTTCTGATACATTTCTAATCCAGTTCTGCAGACCCCAGGAATTATGGATGACCATCACATACAACCACATACTTTTTTGTCTGTTTGTTTTTCCATCATGCCTACAATTGTAGCATCTGAGTATTCAAGATAGATACCAGATTTGTTGGATATTAAAAAGGGAAGGCAAAGAAAGCCCTGCTAAAGAAGTGGAAAGAATTAACTTCTGAGGTCAGATCTACTCTCAATTTAATCTGTGCAACCTAGATTAAATCAGTGTGGTGGTGTAAAAATTTAGTTCCTAACTATGTATCTTTTAATGTTTAGCCATCACTAATCATACATTCATTGCTCTTCTACACAACATGGAGCAGATAAAATATCAGTGAGAACTCAGGCCTGTAGTCTTCTTTCAGGCAAAATTAACATGATCATCATAATGTCTCTGAGGTCAAGAAACAGAAACATTTAAAACCCCACTACTTAAAGGTAATGAAGAGAAATACTGTACATTGACTTCATTTTATCTGAGTAAAATTTTTTGAGTGAGGACTACAGAATCTGATTGTGAGTGGGGAAATAATAGAATGCCTCAACATTGCCAGACATGCTAACAAAACAGCAACATCATTTTCTTCTAACTCACTTGCACATGCAGTTTTAATCAAAGTGAAACAGAAAACAGCAAAACCTATTCCAGCTGTGGCTTGACTTCTAGCATTTTCTTTTACCTTTTTATTATGTTTATTGAATGACTTTTCCTTTTGTAAACCTGAGTGAGAACAACTTGATGGTGGTATTGTATTTTACTCACATGAAAATGTCAAGCTAAGTAAGGAAGCAATAAAAAAACCAGAAGAAATACTGAGAGAATTTATAATATTACTGGACATCTTGTTTTTCTGGTGTTCAGTGTTGTTTCTAAAATATAGACCCAGATTAATGAAAGGTATGAGGAGATATTTTTCATTTCTAGAGTGTTAACCAATTAAAAACACTTGTACAGAACATGTCCTTTACTTACTTTCAAAATGCAACAAATATTTCTAGTGATAATTTCTGTATTAATAAAAAACTAATAAGTGTGGTTATTTAACCCTGATTGATATTTATGAGTTACTAAGTGCAGGAAAATGTTTGGTCTAAGGCATCCCTCCACGTGTAGTTTAACCTGGCATGATCTGGGTCTGTTTCAAACTACCTTTCTGTTCTGTTACAGTGACAGTACAGGGACTCATTAACATATCAGTTTTATTTATCAATATCCTCCAAAGTAGAGTGCTGAACTTGATTTATAAATCTGTTCACATCCACAAATGTTCTGCAAACTAAATCTCAACTTCAACTAAAAAAAAATCTTATCCAAAACTCCATCTGAACCTGAACCAAACCTTTAGAGCAAATAATATGTCACTTAGGTTTTTTTCTTTGCCTCTAGAAATTCTAACTGGGATTAAAAACAACACTAATGTAATTTGTAAATGTGCTTCCAGCCTTCAGAGTGGTACCAAATGTTTGTCCCATTGGTCCCATTGGGGTCAATGTCAAAATTCATTCTTACTTCAATGGGACCAGGCTCTAGTCCACTGTCATGCTTTGGGGAAAATGTAAAACCAGTATCTCAGTGTTCCTTTAAATAAAACACTTTGTTATAAGGGCATGATTACAATGCATTGTGGGTGTGCAAACACCTGCCCACAGATTGCAAGTGTCTAGATCTGGAGGGGGCTCAGCCCCTTAAATCTATTTCTGCAAGGTGGAGCCCCTTCCCTGCTGGCATGATGGAGGGGTTGATGGCCAAATTTGAGTGGTATTGCAATCTGGCAAATGGGCTCCTGGGCTCCCACCCCATCTGGCAGAGGCCACCTGGGGACCAGAGCAGAGGCAGAGACTGGGAGACACAGGATCCCATGTGCTAGTGGTTCTCAGCCAAGGGTGTTCGTACGCCTGGGGGTATGCGAAGGTCTTCCAGGATGTACATCAGCTTATCTAGATATTTGCCATGTTTTACAACAGGCTACATAAAAAGCACTAGCAAAGCCAGTACAAACTAAAATTTCATACAGACAATGACTTGTTTATACTGCTCTATATACTATACACTGAAATATAAGTACAATATTTATATTCCAGTTGGTTTATTTTATAATTCTATGGTAAAAAAGAGAAAGTCAGCGATTTTTCAGTACTAGTGTGATGTGTGACACTTTTGTATTTTATGTCTAATTTTATAAACAAGTCTTTTTAAATTAGTAGCAACTTGGGGTATGCAAGACAAATCAGACTCCTAAAGGGGTAGAGTAGTCTGGAACAGTTGAGAGCCACTGCCAGGGACTCTTTCAAATATCTATGTTATTTACCAGTATCCTATGCACTCCCTCCTCTGCACTTTAAGTATCTTACCTGGTTCTCAGATTGGGTGGGCCTGGGTGCTAAATGGGTGGGCTGTGGCCAGGCCCACCTGCAGCTATACCCCTGTTCAGTCTCCCACCCACAGAATATTTTCACCAGCCACATATGTTCTTGCATGGATCCTCACTGCCTTCAGTGGGGAGTTTGCTTTTGCAGGGGCTTATTTTAAGATCAGGGCTTACCAACCAAAACAGGTACTGCTATCTTGAATTAGCATTTACAATGAGGCAAAGATGAGAACCATGAACCAAGTGAAAATTAGTTCTAGCTTTTAAAGAAATAGCTCTTTCCTTACTTTCTATTTCTCTCTATACAGATGAAGAAATTTTTGAACCAAAAAAGGAAACAATAGATATTGCCTTCAAAAATCTCCACCTATTGTTAATTCCTCAAGAGAAGTTATTTTTTTTTGTGAGGACTTTGTCCAGTCTGTTTTTCCTGAATATTTGGATTTTGCTGTATGTTTACAAAATATAATTTAAAAATCATATTATAGTATAAACCATGAGTGAGAAATCTTGGGAAACAGAGAAATATAGGGTGACATGAGTTATCCTGACCCAAGTTAGTTTCTGCTTTGGAATCAATGGGGCAGAACTGTGAGAAATATTCACATCAAAGAAGTCCCCTTACACCGAGCCTTGGATTCAAAGCTTTGTGCTCACAAAGCTCATTGAATCCTTGCCAAACAGAGGACGTGCTCCCCCTGTTCCTAGGGCTTAGCTCCCCCAGCCTCTCCTTCCCTTTCCCTGAGGTGAAAAAAGTGGCCCTATCCAGTACATATAGTCTGGGGGAGACTATGCCTCCCCAAGCAGTCCAGCATGGCCCTGCTCGTGCTGTACCTGGAAGACTCCCTCCTGCTTTCCCTTTCTCCTTGTCCCAGGCTGACTGTTCCTCTTCAGGGAAGCATACTTGGGCTGGGGCTGGAGCTGGGGCTGGGGCTGGGGCTAGGGCAGCTGAGGCCAGCCTGTGGTTGGGATTTTAGGTGGCTCAGGCTGCCTAGTGCTGGGAGGCTGCAGAGTGCTGGAGCCACGCCATCTGGGGCTGGGGGCTGGAGGCTGTCAGCACTGAGACTGCCCAGTCTGTGCTCAGGGGAGGATAGGGCACTCAGGGGTCAACCCACCCACCCAGCACTCGGGGACTGGAAGGACCACCTGCCTGTCCAGTTCTCAGGGGCTGTGGGGGGCATCCGTCCGCCCAGTGCTTAGGGACTGGGGGGCCCGTGCACCACCCACTCGCCTGCTTGGGGGCAGGGGTGGCCATGCGCTGCCCACTTGTCACACTGGCACCAGGGAGAGGCTGGTGGGCGTGGTGAGTAGGGGGTTCTGGGCTCTGGCAGGGGAAGGGGGGCAGGAGAGCAAGGGCTAACCTCCACAGGGCTGCCCATGGCCCTATCTGTTTCCTCTCTGCTCCTGGCACTCTATAGTGGTTCTGTTGGTAGGGTGTGGAATGAGGGTTAAGCCAAGCAATAACAATTAAGATGTTTGTACACCAATGCAAGGAGCCTGGGTAACAAAATGGAAGAACTAGAACTTCTGGTGTAGGAAGTGCAAGCAGATATTACTGGGATAAAAGAAACATGGCGGAATAGTAGTCATGACTGAAGTACAGATATTGAAGGCTGTGTGCTGTTCAGGAAAGACAGAAATAAAGGCAAAGGTGATGGAGTAGCATTGTATATTAATGATGAGGTAGACCATAAAGAAATCAAAAGTGATTGAATGGATAAGACAGAGTCTGTTTGGGCCAAAAATCACTTGGGGGAAGAAAGCTACTAGTGGTTCCATTGGGCTAGTGCTTGGGGGGTAATACAGACCCCCAGGACCTAATTTGGATATGGATAGAGACCTCTTTAATGTTTTAAATTAAATCAATATTACTAGGAATTGTGTGATTATGGGAGACTAACTTCTGAGATATAGACCGGAGGACAAGTGCTATTAATAATAGCAGGGCCTGGATGTGATAGCTGACAGATTTCTTCACCAAATAGTCGCTGAACCAACAAGAGGTGATTCTATTTTGGATTTGGTATTGGTGAGTAGTGAGGACCTCATAGAAGAACTGGTTGTAATGGACAACCTTGATCAAGTGATCATAAGCTAATTCAGTTTAAACTAAATGCAAGGATAAACAAAAATAGATCTGCAAATAGAGTCCTTGATTTCAAAAGGGCTAACTTAAAAATATTAAGGGTATTAGTTAGGGAAGTGGACTGGACCAAAGAACTCAAGGATTTGAACATGGAGGAGGCATGGAATTACTTTAAGTCAAACTTGCAGAAACTATCTGAAGCCTGCATCCCAAGCAAGGGGAAAGAATTCATAGGGAATGGTTGCACACCAAACTGGATGAACAAACATCTCAAACAGGTGATTAAGAGAAAGTAGAAAGCCTCCAGGGAATGGAAGACAGGAGGGATCATCAAAGAAAGCTCTCTCTTGGAGGTCAGAAAGTGTAGGGATAAAGTGAGAACTGCCAAAAGCCAGGCAGAATTGGACCTTGCATAGGAAATTAAAAACAATAGTAAAAGGTTCTATAGCTGTATAAATAGAAAGAAAACAAGGAAAGAAGCAGTGGGACCACTAACCACTGAGGATGAGGCAGAGATTAAAGATAATCTAGGCATGGCCCAACACCTAAACAAAGTGTTCTGGGAAACTACAGGCCTGTTAGTTTGACCTCAGTTGTATGCAAGGTCTTGGAACAAATTTTGAAAGAGGAAGTAGTTAAGGACATAGAGGTGAACAGTAATTGGAATAAAATACAACATAGTTTTACAAAAGGTATACCATGCCAGGCCAACCTGATCTCCTTCTTTGAGACGATAAATGATTTTGTAGACAGAGGAAATGCAGTAGATGTAATCTACCTGGATTTCAGTAAGGCATTTTATACAATTCCACATGGGAAATTATTAGTTAAATTGGAGAAGATGGGGATTAATATGAGAATTGAAAGGTGGATAAGGAACTGGTTAAAGGGGAGACAACAATGGGTCATACTGAAAGGTGAACTGTCAGGCTGGAGGAAGGTTACTAGTGGAGTTCCTTAGGGATTAGTCTTGGGACCAATCTTATTTAATATTTTTATTAGTGACCTCGGCACAACAAATGGGAATGTGCTTGTGATGGGTTATACTAAATCCTCTGAGGTCCTCTGCTGAAGGCCTCGTATCCCTACCACACCCTGCCCCAAAAAAGGCAGTGGCGGGCATCCTCCAAGAGGGTCTTTCTCTCACACAGTGGCTGTGTGGCTCAATGCCAATCAGGGCCCAGCAGCTAAGTATAAGAGCTGCAGGTCCAGAGGGAGTTCAGTTGCTTGCTGGAGCTGTAGGTGTGTGGATGGCTGACAGAACCCTGGACAGGGCAGTGCTGCCAAAAGGAGTGAGAAGGAGCCCTGAGCTGGATGCTGAGACTCCATTAAGACTAGCCCCTGAGGTAAGGGTGAAGACAGCATGGGGACGCAGGGAAGTGGCCAAAGGAATTAGAGAAGCCATGAGACATAGTTAAAGGGACACAGCCAATGGCTGCGATCTACAGGGTCCCTGGGCTGGGATCCAGAGTACTAGGCAGGCCCAGGTCTCCCCCACTCCCCATTAGTCAATGGGGTAAAGTGACCTAGACATTGAGGTACCCCAGAAAGGGAACTGAACTATAGTGGCAAATAACACCAAGTTGGGAGGTATTGCCAATACAGAGGAGGACAGGAACATCACGTAAGAAGATCTGGATGACCTTGAAAACTGGAATAATAGAAATGGTGCAAAGTGCAATGTCATGTATTAAGGACAAACAAGAATTTTTGCTGTATGCTGGGAATGTATCAGCCGGAAGTGTTTAAGAAAGACGAATCTGAACTGGAACGGGTTCAGAGAAGGGCTACTAGGATGATCCAAGGAATGGAAAACCTACCTTATGAAATGAAATTCAAAGAGCTTGGCTGTGGCCTTCAATGTGCAGGAGGTCACACTAGATTATCATGATAGTCTCTTATGACTTTAAAGTCTATGAGTCTATGAGATTGAGGTAGAGAGAAGGATTAGGAGCATAATAAATTTTGCCCATATTTTTCCATAGACTGCATGCAGACATTTTGGCTGGAACCAGGCTTACAGGATAACATGGATTCCTTTCAGAAACATTTAGCTTGTGGCCCCTATTCTCTTCACTGTGTCATACCCACTCACACAAGATGATGCCATATCACATCACAACAACAAAGCCATAACAACTGGAATTTCCACACTTCCACTTCCTGTCCTGCTCTATATTAAACACTGATCATAAGCGCATCTCAAGAATCTACTACAAAAGATGAAAGACCATCCTCTCCTCTATTCCTTCAGTTACACTGATCCTGAAGTCTTTGAGCTATCTTCAAGGCTCACATCAGAGTACTGGATGAGGATGATCTCTATTTAATAAGAACCACTGAGGTAAGACTGCAGCTTTTGACACATAACCATTACACTGAGAAACCAAAAATTCTCCTAGGGAAGAGGATAGTTTTCTTAATTAAAGCTTGTCCTCTCTAGTGGCTTTGTCTTAGTGTATCTCCTTCCTACTCCGGCCTGTTTCCATGGACTTATTCCTTTTGATCTCAAACCACTGCAGCAAGCAGTTTTTTATCTGCCCCATTTGCTGGGTTAAATGGGCCTGACTATGTAACTTGCACTAGGGATCTCTCAGCTGCCTGTGAAATTAGGACCATTCCTTTTACCTCTTCCAAATCCATTTATTGATTATACAAGGTTCAACTATTTCTTTACAAAGAATTCTTACTAGATCTTATCTACCAGATTCCTTAAATCTGTAACTTGGAAAACTGGAATGCAAAATAAATGCACTGAGTATAAAAACCTTATTTCCTCAGTGAGTATGGGATTAGTAACTTTTCAGCCTTCACACTTTGTGTAGACACCCATGAGATTCCTATGAATCTGGAGGATCTGTATGTTTATACAGAAAAAGTGAGAGGAATCTCATTGCCAGATCCCAATCGTTTGTCCTATTCTATCCTGAAAAAAACATGTTGCTGCCCAGTGCAAAAGCCATCTCTTTGTGCAGAACCCTACCTATGTTAAAAGTAACACAGAAGTGCAAAAGGGGTGGGATGTGTAAGTTAGTTGCCCTAGCTCACCAGCCCAGGAAAGACCAATACCACACCAGAATCTATTTCAGGCCCTTGCCTCAGGGCACATTTTTTTGGTTGAACAGATAATTTAGACAAAATACCCCAATAAAATAGGTCATCTACCCAAACAAGGCCTACAGTTCCAGAGTCTTTCCTTCACTTGTACCAGCCAGTGCCCTGACCCAGGGACTCCCAAGTCTTTCTACTCCCTGCAGTGCTCACACTCCCCAAGCCTCCTGCATAGGAATCACCTACTAGCTGTGTTCTTTTACCTGCTCCAGGACCTAATACAAGAGCCAACCTACTCTCTGCAATTCTTCAGCTCAACTAAGCTCTTACTGGCCTTTTTAAGAACCAGGTATTCCTTCAAACAATCACCTAACCCCATGAAGTCAGCTGGGAAGCTGCTTTTTAGTCACAGGTGATGTTAAGCCTATCTCCCCTTAAAGGAGCCAGTTTCTCTATGACAGGGAGCATAACAAACAGGCTAAGGTGACTCTGAAAGTTGTCTAAGCTTGTGTCCTGTTGCACTGACCCCTGTGGGCCATTGCAGGAGCTCAGAATTGCCATGGTGCAGTAGTTAGTCTAGCAACACCTGCCCCTCAATAAGCAAAGGGATCAATCTGCTTCCTCGTAAGGCCTTTGCAAGTACAACTAAATTGAACCATTTTGTAGACCTGTACATTCATACTGCGATGCCAATTGCCTCATTTATCTCACCTAGTCTGAGGCATGTGCCATTCAGTGTTCATTTATGAGTTGGTAAGTATTGAGACACTATCAGTGATTGAGTCTTTTCATAATAGGTAATATGCTTATGTACATGATTTTAGTTCAGTAGATACTGTCTGTGATGATTGATTTTCAGCAGCCTTCCCGGCTTGTATGTCAACAATGTAAATTTATCTTTACCATTGCAGACTCAAGATGTTCTTATTTACCAACTTTTTCTTTCCTCCTGACATAGTAATATGCTATATAAGACAATGAAGCAACAGCTTGGATTCATAATGTGCTCTGAAGTGACATGAGTTCACTAAGTAAGGTTGGTGTTGTATTCCTATCCAGCCATTGAGTGCTACCACAGTCTGTGCTTTTGGAAACATACATGATTCCTAGTTCTCCAATACAGTATGTTCTTTACTTACTCTTGGCTTTTTCATTACCGTGACCTTTCAGAGCAGAGGCCACTGTTCTGTATGTTTGGAAAGCATCCACCACAGAGGGCGCTACTGTTAATAACCCTCTTGGACATTCTTTTCAGGCTGATGTGGCTCAGGTACAGCAAAGTGTCAAGATACTCTTGCCTACCACAAAAGAGATGGGATAAAGGAGAACAAAAATAGACGGGTTTCCTTGAAAGCAAGGTGTTAATTTCGCACTTCACGATACAAAAATGACTATGGTACCTGCAAGTAACATATATCCCAAGAGAATCCAAAATGCAAAAATTAAGATTGAAGAGCTATCTGGGAAGGAGAGCACCTCCAGTTCTCGACCTGCTTTCCCTCATGATTTCTGCCTACTGAGGTCAAACTCCTCTTTCCCCAAATAGCCTTCCTTTCAATTTCTCAGACAGGACAATTTCTCCATTTTTAAGGAAAGCTGAGAGTCTCCCTTAATTATATGATTCCAGGACCTGGTGCTTCAAGACCACCACCAAAATCATGATAAAAATCATGAAAAGGGGACAGCACAACATTTGTCACTAAAAGTGACAGTCTGGCCTTCCTCATTCAAATAGCACTGTGGCTCAGTCTACCCCAAGTGTTTTACTTATTCCTCTGTTCAGCAAAATTCAGTGCTCAGCAATATGTTCTAAGCCCACATGATCAATCTTACTCCAGCTACATCACTATTCTCATTTCCTCTTACACTCACTTCCCCATGCCTCTTTCTTAGCTGATTCTTTCCTTTCACTGCTCTGAACTCTATGACTTCTCCCATACTCCCCCCATGCTTGAGGCAGCATTCCATGTCCTTCCTCTCTCTCTCTCACACACACACACACACACACACACACACCACCAGTCCCTGCATTAATCCCATTTAAATCTCTACATTTATCTCTTTAGCAGTGAGGGGTGTGATTGTCCCTTTATTTACACTAGCGCAATTCCATAGACATGGGCGGTGGGTGAACCCCAGGCTCGGGGAGGCTAGCCCCTGGCCTGACCTGCCCCTTCTGCCTGAGGCCCTGCCCCTCTCACCAGAGCCCAGAGTCCCCCCCTGGGCCACTCAATCACCCCCAGCCCCAGAGTGCCAGGTGGGTGGGCAGGTGACATAACTCCCTCCCCAAACCCCAAAGTGCCCCCTCATCTCAAAGTGCTGGGTAGGTGCTCAGGCAGCGCAGTCCCCCTGCCCCAGCCCTGGAGCACCAGATGGTTGGGTGGACAGGAAAGGTCGCCGCTCCCAGCCCTGGAGCACTGAGTGAAAGGGCTGCGAGGTTGTGCAGGCCCCACAGCCCTGGAGTTCTGGGTGGAAGGACAGGCAGCGCAGGGCCCCCGCTCCAGTACCAGAGAGCTGGGAAGGAAGGCAGGCAGCATGGCCCCCTGAGTCCTGGAGCACAGGCTGGCCCCCATTAGCCCCAGGCTGGGGACCTGGCCATGGTGGGAAAAGCCCCTCCACAGCACAGTGTCAGGAAGCAGGTAGAGGTCTTGGGGTGGAGCATGGGTGGGGCCCGCAAGGCTGTTTGGGGAGGCTGGCCTTCAATAGTTGCCACCCATGTCCATAGACTCTAGAGGACTAACTCCTCACTTGCACTGGTGTAAGCAGAAGGATAATTAAGTCCATTGTCTTTGTGCTTTTTTATATCTGATCTGTTCACCCTCAGTTTGTCCCCTTTGTTCAACTGCAAGGCCTTCATGACAGGCTCTGGGCCCAGTTCCAGGTTCCCTCACAGCTTGTACGATTATTCTCACTACTGCAAAGGGAGTGTACAGCACCAAGCCAAACACTTAAATTCGAATGGTAGCATTTTATACTTATTTTGCATTGGCTCAAATGACTACTCATGGTACAGGACAATGAAGAATCAACCCCTTCCCAACTTTCTTCTGTGTTTTGCAAATCACTGTGCACATTTACAGCATTATATAAATAAGAATTCCATTTTAGAACAATATTTCTGTGTTTATGCTGCCAGCTGGAAGCAGGAAGTTTACAGGCATATGAAAATGATAAACAGGGAAAATGAATAATCCAAACTCTTTTGTATCTCAGAAATGGTCAGTTCTGGATTAGATCAAATCTGAGATGAGATGAAACTGTTCAAGTTAAAGAAATAGCCCAACCCTTCATCAATCTCTAGGGTTGCCAGGTGTCCGGTTGGCAGTGCTGCTGGGCTAAGACAGGCTAGTCCCCACCTTTCCTAGCTCTGTGTTGCGCCCTGGAAGTGGTCAGTGGGTCCAGCTGCTAGCTGGGGGACCAGCGGAATCCATGTGCTGCCCTCATCCCAAGCCCCAGCTCCGCATTCCCATTGGCTGGGAATTGCAACAATGGGAGCTGCAGGGGCAGTGCCTACAGCTGAGAGAAGCACACAGAGCCTCCCGGATCCCCCAATGCCTAGGAACCAGACCTGCACGGCGGCACGGCGCAGAGGCAGGACAGGCAGGGAGCCTGCTCTAGCCCTGCTGCACCACTGACCCGGAGCCACCCGAAATAAGCCCAAGCCCAAGCCCCAACCTCATCCCTGAACCCTCCAACCTGGAGCCCCCTCCTGCACCCCAAATACCTCACCCCAGCCCCACTCCAGCACCTGCACCCCCAGCTGGAGCGCTCATGCCCTCCTTCACCCCAACCCCTCCCCCAGCGCAGAGCCCCTCCCACACCCTGAATGCTTCATCCCCATCCTCACCCCAGAGCCTCCACCCTCAGCTAGAGCTCTCACCCCCTCCTGCAACCCAACTCCCTGCATCAACCCACAGTCCCCTCCCACACTCCAAATCTCTCAGTCCCACCCCCCCAACCTGGAGCCGCCTCCTACACACCAAATCCCAGATCTCTGGCTCCACCCCAGAGCCCACAGCCCCAGCTGGAGCCCTCACCCCCTTCCAACCCCCTGCCCCAGCCCAGAGCCCCCTCACATACCCTGAACTCCTCATCCCCAGCCCCATCCTACAGCCCGCACCCCCAGCTGTAGCCTTCACCCCCTCCTGCACTCCAACCCCTTGCCTCAACCTGCAGCCCCCTCCCACACTCCGAAGCCTTTGACCCTACCCACAGCCTGGAGCCCGGGCCTTGGGGAAGGGGCGGGGCTAGGGTGTTTGGTTTTGTGTGATTAGAAAGTTGGCAACCCTATCAATCTCTACAGTTTTTATACATGTAAATGTTCATGCAATATACAGTACAATCTAGCAGTATCAAAAGATCTCTCTAAACAATGGCAACACAAAATAAAACAAGACAGTCCAGAACTGCAGTCTAGAAAGCTCCTTCAAAAGAAAGAAAAAATAGAATGACTCATTTGGAATATAACCCTAATACACTTCATCAAGCACTGAGAGAAGATAATGGCATATGTACAGAATTGCAAATAGGAGACAGTGAGCACTGCTGCATAAACCAGCTACATTTCTTTCAAAAAATGTCTTCTGGTCTAAGCAGCAATTGAGTAAAATTTGAAATCTGTTTGTTTATGGTTGAAAGCCACAGCAGGGATGGGTTTAATGACAGACAAAATCTTCAAGATTGCACTGTTTGTCAACCAATCAAAATGTTTCAATGGTACAATTACATTTCATCTAGTGTGTGTGCACGCACATGGGTGTGCACGTGGGTATTTCTGGCTTAAGTGAAATCAATACTAAAACAAAATGACTTCGAACATTGTGTTTTCTTAACCCTCTTTTATGGGATGGGCCAAACGCTGCTCCGACTGAAAAACACTTCCATTGGCTTCAGTGGGAACAAGAGCAGATCCTTCAATAAGAACATGCACCTCAATGTGTTATCTTCGCTCTACTTTCATTTTTAGCAAAGTTTGCTAAAAGTCTGTAAAAAAGCACTTGGGGTATCTTTTAAGTTCAAATACTTCTGGTAGACGTTAGTTAAAGCTGCTTGCGTAACAATACAGAAATGGTGTCTATTATATACTCTCTCAAAATTGTCATTTATTGTATGCTGGAGAGGCCAGACATGACCTATTTAAAAAAAAAAGAATGAAATGTCTGAGCACAAATTGGATACAGAGTAAGAAGAAAGACCAAATACTCTTTTTATGTGTTCTTCATTTTGGGATATGTCTTTGATAAGAAAAGTGCTGAGCTTATCTACAAGTGTTGAAAACCAAGAGAGATTGTGGTAAATGATTTCATTAAAAAGTAATGAAAGACAGTAATGGTAAACCAGACTCAGGGTTTCACTCCTCTTGATTGTGTGATTTCTCATTTAATAGTCCCCCCTTTTGAGTGGCCACATTATCAAAATTCAGACAATGGTTTGCTGCGGAAAGAATTTTTCTCATATGTCATGTCTCTCAACTTTCCTAATTTTAGCAGGCTAACCTACCCACTCCATTCTCTTTCAAAATTTGCAGGTATACTTCTGAAAGGCCTGCCAAAAATCGTGGCTATCATTCTGTTTTTCATTGTTACCTACATTTTGCGGGTGGCTTTTGGGTCATGGTCTAGAAAAACTCACCAATAGTGCAACTCCACATGGTAGCAATGATGGAAGTTGTAATGTGGTCAGAGTGCAGAGTTTATGTCACTGCATTGTTTTGACCCTGCCAGAGGATCTTGGGGGACAACTACTGCACTGGTGGGGTGCAAAATAAACTTTATTAAGAAAATGCAAAAACAGGGAAAATTCAATAGTGAGGGGTATGGGGTTTGTTAAGGCAGACAATTGGGGAGGGGGTTCTTTTAGTAAATAGTATAGGGGGTTTCAATAGTGGGGTACAATACAGTGGGGTACAATATAGTTGGTAACCAATCAATACTGAAGTATAAATGTAACAGGTAGCTAACAATTTCTATGTAAAGGGTGTGTCACAGCAGCATATAACCAGCTAACAGTTATGGGTAAAATGTGTTAAATAACCAACAACTCTAGGTAAAAATGTGTCACAGTGGCGTAAATGTAAAATGTGAGGTGTGTCAGAGAGAAAAAGGGTAACCAATGGGGTTTTATGCTAGACTTCAGTAATACAATTGAGGTTTGGTAGCAGTAGGAGCGGGGTGAACACATGGGGGAAGGGATTAAAAGAGAGAGAGAGAGAGAAAGGCAGTGGTAGAGAAATGAGGTTGGGGAATGGGGGAAGAGGAGCACGTGGTGGAGCAGAGACCAAAGGCAGAGGCACTGCGGAGGGAGATTTAAACTCAGGGAGACTAAGGGTACGTCCAGACTACCCCGCCGTATCGGCGGGTTAAAATCGATTGCTCGGGGATCGATATATCGCGTCTTAGACGCGATATATCGATCCCCGAGCGTGCTTATATCGATTCCAGAACTCCATCAACCCCAACGGAGTTCCGGAATCGACACGGAAAGCCGCGGACATCGATCCCGTGCCGTCTGGACGGGTGAGTAATTCGATCTTAGATATTCAACTTCAGCTACGTTATTCAGGTAGCTGAAGTTGCGTATCTAAGATCGATTTCCCCCCCAAGTCTGGACCAGCCCATAGAGAGCAGACAGGCTGCAAGTTTAAACACCAGAGAGACTGCAACGAGTGACTGGAGAGCTCGGGAGGAGACACGGGCAAGCTTGGGGGGGCGGGTTAGGGCAGCGGGAAGACAGACTTAACCACAATTATACAGAACACAGCAAAATCTTATTTATGATCTAACTTAACCAAGACTACACAAATTAGCAAGTAACAGAACACAATGCAACAATTCTTTTTTAAACCTAACTTACAGAGCACAATACAAACAATTCTTTAAACCTAACTTAACCACAGCTATGCAAAATGAAATTATAACTTATCTAGACTAAGAACCTGATTCTAATAGGTGCACCTTACACTATGCCGATTCTTTGATCAGGAGGGGGAGCAGTTCCAGAGGGCAGAGTGGTGTGTGCCCAGGGTACAGCCCCCCGGGGTGGGGGAGGCTGCAACAGTGGGGCAGCAGTGGGGCGGCTGCAAGCCAGCGGCCCAGGATACAGTCCAGGAAGGCACAGCTTAGCAGTGGCACAGGCTTATTTTTAGCAGCAAAGGCGCTGCAGAGCAAGAAACAGATTACAGATACAGACCAAGGAGTCAGCTTGGGTCTGTCTGCTGGGGAAACAAGGCCAGCAGCTAGGACAGGGGGAGTCTGCAAGAGGGAGTTCTTACCAATCCCCAGGACAGCAGCAAGCACAGAGGCAGGAACAGCAGTAGCATCAGAGGATGGAGAAAGGACTCGATTCGCTTACAATAATCAGGAGATCTCCAGGCACAAATTCATTGTTCTTGGGAGGGGAGTTTAAAAATGGGGGTACACTCAAAAACAAATGAGAGCGGGGAGAGGGCCCCTCAAAGACCCCTAGCTGATCAGACCAGGTGGCAAAGCAAGGACCTCCTCTGAGGTCTGATCAGAAAATGTCCGGCTTTAAAGGCAAACTCAGGCAGTTTCCCACCAGTACTTTTGATTGGCTCCTCTTGATACAGGGGAGGAGAGAAGGCAGGGAAAGGCTGCAGGTAAGCATAGGCATGCCTGGGCATGTTCTGAGCCACAGGTATGACTCATATGCTTAATTAGTTGGCTACTTCAGGTCTTGTATTTCTGGGCAGCGCCTCTGTCATAAACAGATAGCTAAGGGTTAACGTCTCTTTCACCTGGAAATAAGTATCTGAAGCACCTGACCAGAGGACCAATCAGGAAACAGGATTTTTTCAACTCTGGGTGGAGGGAAGTTTGTGTGTGAGTCCTTTGTTCTTGTTCTTCTGCCTATATGCTCTCTCAGATGAGAAGTGATTTCTATTTCCTGCTTTCTAATCTTCTGTTTCCCAGTTGTAAGTACCAAAGATCAGATAGGGATTTATATGTTCTTTTGTATTTACATGTCTATAGTTGCTGGAGTGCTTTGAATTGTATTCTTTTTGAATAAGGCTGTTTATTCATATTTCTTTTAAGCAATTGACCCTATATTTGTCACCTTAATACAGAGAGACCATTTGTATGTATTTTTCTTTCTTTTTTTATATAAAGCTTTCTTTTAAGACCTGTTGGAGTTTTTCTTTAGTGAGGAACTCCAGGGAATTGAGTCTGCAGCTCACCAGGGAATTGGTGGGAGGAAGAAGTCAGGGGGAGATCTGTGTGTGTTAGATTTACTAGCCTGACTTTGCATTCCCTCTGGGTGAAGAGGGAAGTGCTTTTGTTTCCAGGTCTGGAATTAGAGAGGGTGGACTCCCTCTGCTTAGATTCACGGAGGTTGCTTCTGTGTATCTCTCCAGGAGCACCCGGAGGGGGGAAGGGAAAAGATTTATTTCCCTTTGTTGTGAGACTCAAGGGATTTGGGTCTTGGGGTCCCCAGGGAAGGTTTTTGGGGGGACCAGAGTGCCCCAAAACACTCTAATTTTTTGGGTGGTGGCAGCAGTACCAGGTCCAAGCTGGTAACTAAGCTTGGAGGTTTCCATGCTAACCCCCATATTTTGGACGCTAAGGTCCAAATCTGAGACTAGGTTATTGACATGAGTGGCAGCGTTGGGAAAGATAGAATCCAGAAGCCAGTAGGAATATTATATTTTTCTTTTCTCTGCTAGGGGCTTTTTAGCAGAGAGAAACAGTTTGGTTTTAAAAGGGAACCAGAGAGAATTTTTTTTCTGCTCTCTCTGGCAGTTTTTGGCTTGCATATTAAGCAAGGAACCATTAAGCTGTGACAAACAGGTCTTTTGTCAGACAATAGCACTCCCGTTGAGAATCATTACCAGCACTATATACATGCAAATAAAGTGGTTTTTCTGGTTTACTTTACATTGAAAAAATTAGCTAAAGGAAGAAAGGGAAAAAGGCACTGTTGCTAGGCAGACCCCAGGAGGCAACAGAGCCTGCAGTTCAGAAGATAAACACCGGAGGGCACCCCAACACAAGAAAACAAGATGTCACGAAAACCAGAGGCAGTACAGCTCGAAGCAATGGAAAAACAGATAGAACTGCTCAGAACACAGATGGCTAGAGATGAGGCAACTCACAAACAAGAGATGGAAAGGCTACAAAAACAAGAAGAAGCCAACAATGCAGCCCACCTACGAGAGTTGGAAAAACAGAGGGAGACCCACTGACAGGCCATGGAATTAGAAAAGGCTAAGCAACCTGCTCCAGCCTACCCTAACAACCCTGCGCCAATTATTGTTCCACAGCACAGGAAATTTCCCACCTACAAGGCAGGTGATGACACCGAGGCCTTCTTGGAAAATTTTGAAAGAGCCTGTCTTGGGTACAGCATCCCTGAAGACCAGTACATGGTAGAATTGAGGCCACAGCTCAGTGGACCTTTAGCAGAGGTGGCAGCTGAAATGCCTAAGGAGAACATGAACGACTATAAACTTTTTCAAACCAAGGCCAGATACAGAATGGGGATCACCCCCGATCATGCCCGTCGGCGTTTCAGAACCCAAAAGTGGAAACCAGATGTGTCATTTCCCAAACACGCCTACTACGTTGGGAAAAATTATGAGGCCTGGATATCAGGACACAATGTTAAAACCTTGGAAGAACTGCACCTCCTCATACAAATGGAGCAGTTCTTGGATGGTGTTCCTGAGGACATAACACGGTACATACAAGATGGAAAACCCAAAAATCTCGCTGAGGCGGGGGAGATTGGAGCCAGATGGATGGAAGTGGCAGAAAGCAAGAAAGCTACGGTCAAGGGGAACGAATACCCCAGGGGGCACACCGACCATAAACCCTACAACCGAGGACTGCCAAAGACCCCACATACAACCCAAGTAAAGCCACAGACGCCCTATTCTTCCACCTCACCAGTCTCCAGTAACTCACCTCGGCCCAGTGACCCATCAGATGGAAGATGCTTTAAGTGTAATGAACTGGGACATATCAAGGCCAACTGTCCAAAGAACGCCATCCGAGTGCAGTTCATTACATCACCATCACACAAAAGATCCCCAGGCCCAGATGCCTCTCAAATACCCTTGGAGCGAAGGGAAAATTTGAGAGTGGGCGGAAAGAAGGTTACTGCGTGGAGAGACACAGGGGCACAAGTGTCAGCTATCCACCAATCCTTCGTAGACCCCAAATTCATCAACCCAAAGGTCCAACTGACAATTTACCCCTTCATGTCACAAGCTCTAGACTTGCCTACACCTGAACTGCCTGTCCAGTACAAAGGCTGGTCAGGAATGTGGACTTTTGCAGTCTATGACAATTATCCTATCCCCATGCTACTGGGGGAAGACTTGGCCAACCAGGTGAAGCGGGCCAAGCGAGTGGGAATGGTTACACGTAGCCAAACCAGGCAAGCTTCCAGACCCATTCCTGTTCATGAGCCATCCACAGACGCCCCGTCTGTGTTACCAGAGACCCAGACAGAGGTAATGGACCCGGATTCCATGCCAACCACTGAAACAGCCACAGCACATCCAGTCCCAGGCCCGGAACTGGAACAGCAACTAGCACCAGCAAGTGCAACCACATCTTCAAACTCAACGCCAGAGGGCGCCAGCAAGCCAGAACTGGCAGAAGCAACATACAGCCATACCCAAAAGGCTCAGCCCGAGCCTGAAATACCCTCAGGTGCACCAGCGGAGAGCGGTTCACCAGCAACGGAAACCACCCCATCACCTACATCGCTTCCAGAGGGACCAAGCCCAAGTCCACAGTCTGAGAAAGAACTGGTGACCCCAGCCTCAAGGGAACAGTTCCAGACTGAGCAGGAAGCAGATGACAGCCTTCAGAAAGCATGGGTGGCAGCACGGAGCACCCCATCGCCTCTCAGCTCTTCTAATCGATCCCGGTTTGTTATAGACCAAGGACTTTTATACAAGGAGATTCTTTCTGGTGGACACCGGGAAGAATGGCAGCCGCAAAAACAGTTGGTGGTTCCAACTAAGTACTGGGGGAAGCTCTTAAGCTTAGCCCATGATCATCCCAGTGGCCATGCTGGGGTGAACAGAACCAAGGACCGGTTGGGGAAGTCCTTCCACTGGGAGGGGATGGGCAAGGATGTTGCCAAGTATGTCCGGTCTTGTGAGGTATGCCAAAGAGTGGGAAAACCCCAAGACCAGGTCAAGGCCCCTCTCCAGCCACTCCCCATAATTGAGGTTCCATTTCAGCGAGTAGCTGTGGATATTCTGGGTCCTTTCCCAAAAAAGACACCCAGAGGAAAGCAGTACATACTGACTTTCGTGGACTTTGCTACTCGATGGCCGGAAGCAGTAGCTCTAGGCAACACCAGGGCTAACACTGTGTGCCTGGCCCTAACAGACATTTTTGCCAGGGTAGGTTGGCCCTCCGACATCCTTACAGATTCAGGATCTAATTTCCTGGCAGGGACTATGCAAAAACTGTGGGAAACTCATGGGGTGAACCACTTGGTTGCCACCCCGTATCACCATCAAACCAATGGCCTGGTGGAAAGGTTTAATGGAACTTTGGGGGCCATGATACGTAAATTCGTCAACGAATACTCCAATAATTGGGACCTAGTGTTGCAGCAGTTGCTGTTTGCCTACAGGGCTGTACCACATCCCAGTTTAGGGTTTTCACCGTTTGAACTTGTGTATGGTCACGAGGTTAAGGGGCCATTACAGTTGGTGAAGCAGCAATGGGAGGGGTTTACGCCTTCTCCAGGAATTAACATTCTGGACTTTGTAAGCAACCTACAAAGCACCCTCCGACACTCTTTAGCCCTTGCCAGAGAAAACCTAAAGGATGCTCAGGAAGAGCAAAAGGCCTGGTATGACAGACATGCCAGAGAACGTTCCTTCAAAGTAGGAGACCAGGTTATGGTCTTGAAGGTGCAACAGGCTCATAAGATGGAAGCATCATGGGAAGGGCCATTCACGGTCCAGGAGCGCCTGGGAACTGTAAACTACCTCATAGCATTTCCCAATTCCTCACTAAAGCCCAGAGTGTACCATGTTAATTCTCTCAAGCCTTTCTATTCCAGAGACTTACAGGTTTGTCAGTTTACAGTCCAGGGAGATGATGCTGAGTGGCCTGACGTTGTCTACTACGACGGGAAAAAAGACGGTAGCGTGGAAGAGGTGAACCTCTCAACCACCCTGGAACATTTGCAGCGGCGACAAATCAAGGAGCTGTGCACTAGCTTCGCCCCATTGTTCTCAGCCACCTCAGGACGGACTGAACGGGCATACCACTCCATTGACACAGGTAATGCTCACCCCATTAGAACCTCACCCTACCGGGTGTCTCCTCATGCCCAAGCTGCTATAGAACGGGAGATCCAGAACATTCTACAGATGGGTATAATCCACTCATCTACCAGTGCATGGGCATCTCCAGTGGTTCTGGTACTCAAACCAGATGGGGAAATACGCTTTTGCATGGACTACCGAAAGCTAAATGCGGTAACTCGTCCAGACAACTATCCAATGCCACGCACTGATAAGCTATTGGAGAAGTTGGGACGTGCTCAATTCATCTCTACAATAGACTTAACCAAGGGGTACTGGCAAGTACCACTAGATGAACCTGCCAAGGAAAGGTCAGCATTCGTCACCCATGCGGGGGTGTATGAATTTAATGTCCTTCCTTTCGGCCTTCGAAATGCACCCGCCACCTTCCAGAGGCTGGTAGATGGTCTACTAGCAGGACTGGGAGAATTTGCAGTTGCCTACCTCGATGATGTGGCCATTTTTTCAGACTCCTGGCTCGAACACCTACTACACCTGGAAAAGGTCTTCGAGTGCATCAGGCAGGCCGGACTAACTGTTAAGGCCAAAAAGTGTCAAATAGGCCAAAACAGAGTGACTTACCTGGGGCACCAGGTGGGTCGAGGAACCATAAATCCCCTACAGGCCAAGATGGATGCTATCCAAAAGTGGCCTGTCCCACGGTCAAAGAAACAGGTCCAATCCTTCTTAGGCTTGGCCGGGTACTACAGGCGATTTGTACCACACTACAGCCAAATCGCTGCCCCACTGACCGACCTGACCAAAAAGACCCAGCCAAATGCAGTTAAGTGGACTGATGAGTGTCAAAAGGCCTTTACCCAGCTTAAGGCGACGCTCATGTCTGACCCTGTACTCAGGGCCCCGGACTTTGACAAGCCATTCTTAGTAACCACGGATGCATCTGAGTGTGGTATAGGAGAAGTTCTCATGCAGGAAGCAATGGATCACAACTTCCATCCTGTCGTGTTTCTCAGCAAGAAACTGTCTGAGAGGGAAAGTCACTGGTCAGTCAGTGAAAAGGAATGCTACGCCATTGTGTACGCCCTGGAAAAGCTACGCCCATATGTTTGGGGACGGCGGTTCCAGCTACAAACTGACCATGCTGCGCTAAAGTGGCTTCATACTGCCAAGGGGAACAACAAGAAACTTCTTCGTTGGAGTTTAGCTCTCCAAGATTTTGATTTTGAAATTCAGCACATCTCAGGAGCTTCTAACAAAGTAGCGGATGCACTCTCCCGTTAGAGTTTCCCAGAATCCAGTAGTTAAAAAGTGTTCTTAAACTGTAGAAGTCTGTTAGTTATATACTTAGTGGTATATGTGTTGTATTAATCTGTTTAGTTTAAAGTTCTAGGAGGAAATCGCCGCCAGTGAGCTTCCCCACTGTCTGCAATTTGGGGTGTGTGTCATAAACAGATAGCTAAGGGTTAACGTCTCTTTCACCTGGAAATAAGTATCTGAAGCACCTGACCAGAGGACCAATCAGGAAACAGGATTTTTTCAACTCTGGGTGGAGGGAAGTTTGTGTGTGAGTCCTTTGTTCTTGTTCTTCTGCCTATATGCTCTCTCAGATGAGAAGTGATTTCTATTTCCTGCTTTCTAATCTTCTGTTTCCCAGTTGTAAGTACCAAAGATCAGATAGGGATTTATATGTTCTTTTGTATTTACATGTCTACAGTTGCTGGAGTGCTTTGAATTGTATTCTTTTTGAATAAGGCTGTTTCTTTTAAGCAATTGACCCTGTATTTGTCACCTTAATACAGAGAGACCATTTGTATGTATTTTTCTTCCTTTTTTTATATAAAGCTTTCTTTTAAGACCTGTTGGAGTTTTTCTTTAGTGAGGAACTCCAGGGAATTGAGTCTGCAGCTCACCAGGGAATTGGTGGGAGGAAGACGTCAGGGGGAGATCTGTGTGTGTTAGATTTACTAGCCTGACTTTGCATTCCCTCTGGGTGAAGAGGGAAGTGCTTTTGTTTCCAGGTCTGGAATTAGAGAGGGTGGACTCCCTCTGCTTAGATTCACGGAGGTTGCTTCTGTGTATCTCTCCAGGAGCACCTGGAGGGGGGAAGGGAAAAGATTTATTTCCCTTTGTTGTGAGACTCAAGGGATTTGGGTCTTGGGGTCCCCAGGGAAGGTTTTTGGGGGGACCAGAGTGCCCCAAAACACTCTAATTTTTTGGGTGGTGGCAGCAGTACCAGGTCCAAGCTGGTAACTAAGCTTGGAGGTTTTCATGCTAACCTCCATATTTTGGACGCTAAGGTCCAAATCTGGGACTAGGTTATTGACAGCCCCCCACACCGAGCCAGGGTCTGAACAAAGGAGCCAAACAAAGAAGCAAGAAGCCCCCTCCCTAGGCAGAGCAATGGCTCCAGTTAGTCTGTACAAGCCATTCCTATGAATAGTGCTGTGACTTTAGTTAGCACAATGGCTTGGAGGGGCAGCCACACAGGACAAACAGAAAGGAGAGGGGAAAAAGGAATGCAGCAGGGGGACAGCTGTAACAGACATGTTTAATCCTGGAGGGAGAAATAGACATGCATATTATTTTGCTGAATTATACAGCTCCTGTTATATGCCTATTACATCAAGAGCTAGTCATCTAATAAAACACACAAAACATTTTTTGCCAATGAGTTTAGCTTGCCATTATTCACAAGGTTATACTATTTGTTTTCTGCAAGTATTCAGATGACTTGTACTTGGTAAAATGTTTTCAACTTCTAAAAGTTTCACAAATGTGACAACATTTTATTCATCTGAAAAATGCTATCAGAAGCTTATTATTTGTTATTCTCTCAGCACAAAATCACACAATGGACCAAGGAATAGTGAATATGAAGTATTAAAATATTCAGTTATTTAACAAATACTCTCCAATAATCAATACTGTCACAGAAATCAGCATTGACTCCTAAACAATTTGCTAAACTTAATTAGGTTTAAATATGTAACAAATATTATAGAAAACACCCTGTAATTATGACATGACATTGATTTGAATTTTTCAATTTTTCACTTACCTTTCTAAAAAAATTAAACTTTCCATTATTTTTTTTCTCTGATATAAATACTGTACAGTGCATGTAGATTCTGTAGGTGCTGTTAATACTAACTCTATTTTGTCTTTCTTTCTTTAACATGATCAGTCTTTGGGAGAAAAAGTATTGTTGCCTGCTGGTAATGACTAACCTGCAAATATTCCAAGCTAAAGCTGCCTAATAATAATAAACTATTTCTTCATGGTCTATGTTACTGTCAAAACCATTTCCAATGTACAAATCTCACTTTCAGAATATCTGAATGCATATGTGTTAAAAATGGATACGTGTTGCATAGTTCTCTGTTCCCTTGGGAACACTGTTCAGCACTCATTTGAGCTGTGACCTGCTTAAGCTGCCAAGGAGTATTAATATTTTTGTAGGATCTTTAAAATGGAGATCTAGAGCAAAGGACAAAGCCGAAGAATTAGACTTTTTCACTTTCCAAATGAAAAGCAGACTGCGAGACTGTTTCCTGGAGTAGAACAGTGCTTCACAACTTTGACTCTTTTTTAAGGATTTGCCCTGCTTGGCAAGCCTTATCTTCAAGTTTGTCTTTTCTGTGGAAAAAGGTTTTCTATGAACTGTGCACCCAGAATCCTAGCACTGCCTACAGGAGGACTTGCCGCCTCTATATACTTCTTGAGAGCTTCTGCTAGAGGATAATATTTTATTTTGTAGCAACTGCTTAAGCAAATATAACCAATTTAAATTAACTTCAGAATTCGCTCTTGAGCAACAGAAGTGAGTTTAGAATGCAATGCATGTGACACCAAGAGTGATGGTAAGAAACTGCCCTTTCTTACCTGATACCAGGTGCATGACATGGGTCAAGGTTAATACCAATGCTACATGAAAGGGATCAATAGCAACAAAATCATTTACTAAGACTATTGTACTCAAAGATGAATGCAAGTTAAGGACAAAAAGGCTTTCTTCTAAGCAGCTCTGGAAGTATGAAATCTGTTACCATTAGACTTCAAAACAGGTCAAAACTTTATTTTCTGTTAGGGCAAAAATGAATAAGTTCCTTATGACTAGGAATAACTGTGATTGTTTTCATGGATTTTATTGTGGCACTTCCCTAGTATATTGCTAAAATTGTGGCTTTTTGTTTGTTTTGTTTTTTGTCCCAGGACATCATGCTTGAGACTCTGCTTTAAGATCAAACCATCAACCTGCTAATAAATAAATTGTGCTTTCAGTTCTTTGTTAAATCGAGTTGCATACAACTATTGTAAGGTATCCATAAACCAGAAGCAGATGCAGCATTTTCATAATGGTGATTTTCCTTTTATTTTATAAACATTCACTCAGGCCATGGCTACACTTACAGTTCTGCAGCACTGGTAGTTATAGCTGTGTTCGTACAGCTGTGTAGGGCCAGCGCTGCAGTGTGGCCACACTGACAGCTACCAGCGCTACACTGTGGCCACATTTGCAGCATTTGCAGCGCTGTTGGGAGTGGTGCATTGTGGGCAGCTATCCCAGCATTCAAGTGGCTGCAACGTGCTTTTCAAAAGAGGGGGGTGGGGTGGATTGTGACAGGGAGCGTGGGGGAGACAGAGAGAGTGGATTTTTGGAGCTGACACTGTTCTCAGCTCCCTGTCTTGCAAGTTGTAAGGACTGGAAGATACACAGTGCCTACCTTCAATCATTTTAAAAGTTTTTACCTTTCCCCCACCTGTCTCTTATTCACTAAATGCTAATTATGCACTCCTAAATAGCCGTCAGACCACATAAACAGTTGCTCAACATTACCCCTCCCCCCTCTCTCCTCAAGCAAACAGCTTTGAACATTCCAAAGCAATTCTCCTGCCTTCGCTGGCTCGCTCACTGGAGCACAGAGCAGCTGTGTTTGTTTTTTAACAAGTAGCTACGGGGAGATCGGAGTTCAGCCATTCTTCTGGTTTGTTGTGGACAGGAATTCTGGGATACCTCCTTATACCCCGAGGCCAATAAAAGCGCTGGTGGTGTCCACACTTGCTGACCAGCGCTGCATCACCAGCACTGGAATCGCTACACCCGAGGCAGACCAGGTGTACAGCCAGCGCTGCAACCAGGGAGTTGCAGCGCTGGCTGTGCTTTGCAAGTGTGGCCACATCCTGAGTTGCAGCGCTGTAACCCCCTCACCAGCGCTGCAACTCTCCAGTGTAGCCAAGCCCTAATTTTGCATTACAGCATGCCATAAACACACTCCTGCTGTAAACTACCGATGAGCCAACTATCTAACTGCAAATAAATCTGGGAGTCAAGGAACTATGAGATGTGATATACTGAAGGCAATACAATGTTTATGTGTGAAATGGTTTCAAGAACTTGTCCCCAATGTGTATTCACTAGGGACTGCAAGGGCTTGCTTTAGGTTATTGGTTGTCCAGGCTTCCTTTCCAATGGTGCTTTATTTAGTGAGGTTTTTTATGCACATTAAATGAAGGGACTGCTGCTCAAAGAAACTGTACAATACATCAGATGCTGATACACAATGATGCTGCAAAGACAAACTGAAGAACATTTTAAAAAGGGGGTATATTTAATTACAGAGGAGAAAGGTTTGAATTGAGCAAATATAATAAATGAGACACTGGCCTTCCCCTTTTTGACACTAGCAGTATAAAGATGCAAAAATTAATCTGTGCCCAAACTAAATTTCAAATCTTAACATTATTACATTTTGACTTGTTCACATCAAAATGGTCAGTAGGAATTTTTGCTATTATTTTCCTAGCTTAAGCAGCAGCTATCACTCAGCTGTGTTCCCTTGGAGACAGTCCAAGGAAGTGGCCATCTGATAAAGCATGTCCCCATTAAGTGTAATATAAGGTAGAGTGTTGATACTAAACATGTCAGAGTTCTGTGCAAAATGTCTTAGGGTATTTAAAAAGAGAATAAAGAAATTCATTTCTTGTATGTGTTGTGTTCTGCAAATATGGATATCTAAGGCCACAGACCATCTTTTGTCACACCTTCAGGTTATTTTCTGGGCATTTTAGTGAAGTCCAGTACTTTTCTAGCAGCTAGGGCATATATTGGCTCTGCACCTGCCAATACTTTTTACTATAGAATTGGATTAACCAAGGTTCTATAGATATAGAATTTAACTCTGGATATACAAAATAGTTTCAGAAATCCCCTGGCCCCTTTTGCATCAGAACAGGTGTCAATTCTGGCGCATTTCCAGTTTGGGTAACTACATCTCCCTCATGCAGTTTAGAGTAGGTACAGTATTAATCTAGTACTAAAAATGATGTTGAAGAGTGTTGATATGCATTGTTACAAGGCTGAAGTTTTCCACCCTTGAGGTGACTGTATCTAAATGATGAGTAACTACTATGTTTATATAATTAGTATAATGCTCTGGATTCCTTGGTCAGGAAATACACTACAAATACTGCACGACACTAGAAATTCATTCAAAACTCGAAACCTAGCAGGAATTTAAATTTCTCTTTTTTCTATCCAGTTGTACGCAGAAGTATTTTTCACCCTTGTGCAATGCTGAAGGGGTTTTTAAAAGAAAACGAGTACATTAGTCCCACACAGGAACAAGCGAACTGCATTTTAATCCCCAAACACTGTAACCCAAATCCTTCCAGACAAGCATCTCACATCAGTGTTACAAGCTATGTTAGCTGCCCATCAAGTTAAGTGTCACTATGTCATTATTCAAGCTGTCAGAACAAGACAAAGAGAGAATACCAAGGGAGGGGGAGAAACTGCCCTTTAAAAGATCTTCCCAACCAACCAAAACAAAAAAAAAAAAAGCCATACTTCTTTCTAACAATACAATAGGATATGATTTATATAGTACTCTAACAGTCCCACAAAGCACTTTACAAATTTAAGAAACACAGTTATATGCCCTGCTGTACCTGCCAAAAGTAACTTGGGCTGTTAGTAAGCTCATTTTAATCAAGAAGTTAAGCAATGTGAATGGAGAATCTGGAAAGGTTCTCTATAAATAAAAGGTAAAGAAAGAAAATGATTATTTTATGCCACATGATGGTATCCCTCAGAGACCACAATGAAGGCTCTTGAAGGCTAAGAAAAGATATAATGTTTCAAGTAATATGAGATAAACTTGGGCTGGCTCTGAAAAAGATCTGATTGATTGATTGATTGATTGATTGATTGATTTATTTATTTATTTATTTATTTATTTATTGCAGGTTAATACATCATTCTGTCAGAAGCCCATCAAAATATTTCAGGACTATAAGTTCTGTGATGATCAATACAAACCTGGATGAGGACAAGCACAGAGATTTTATTTTGGATCAATGAACTAATTTTAAGTTGTCTGCATAATGATATGGAAAACTAGTTTACAAAGCATTTAACTAATACAAATATTAAGTGATGAATGTATGAAATGAATGTATGCAACAAGGTCAGAACTCAACCAAATGGAAAACTTTTGGAGTGAAGCCAAAAATAATTGAAGACTGGATGTGTTTATATACGTATTCCAAAAGATTCTGTATTTGTATTTCAAATTATTTGCATATATGTTTTAGATGATTTTCAAAGACATGTTAAAGTTAAAAAGTGACAAACAGATGGGGAAACAATAACCAGATTAATTTGTTACACGTTAGCATGGTATGAATGTGTTCAAAATTTACTTAGCACCTCTCATGTACAGTCTTGCCCAAATATGAAAAGCCTGATCCAGAGACCTTGAAGTTAATAGAAGGTTTTCTATTGACTTCAATGAGCTTTGAATCAGGCCTTAAGAGAATCAATCGGGCATTATTACTGCATGGCAAAAAGGAAGTATTGACTCCTTCAAATAGTGCAAGGCTATTGTATAGCAAAACAAAAACAATCAAAATTCTGTTTTAATATTTCATTATAATCATTCTAGCCAGACTTGGCACATCATTGACATTTGTGAACTTAAGCCAATTCTGGGAATCTTGAAAAAAATTCATTGAAATTTCAGGGGGAATCAAGCAAGTCTTAGGCCTGGTGTACACAAGAAAATTAAGTTGGCTTAACTACATTGCTCAGAGGTGTAAAAAATTCACACCCCTGAGTGGCATAGTTAAGATGATCTAACCCCCAGTGTAGATAGTGCTAGGATGACATAAGAATTATATCACCTCTCGGGAGGTGGATTACTTATGCCAGTAGGAGAAATCCTCCCATTGGTGTAGGTAGTGTCTACACTGAAGTGCCACGGCAGTAGACCTGTGCTGCTGTAGCATTTCAAATGTAGACAAGCCCTTAGTGGCTACATATGGGCCTAGGCTACAAAATTCATATCTGGACCTGGATTTCCAGCCTCTCCAAAATGAAAGTGTGTTTGGGTCCAGTCTTTTCTTTGGCCCATTACAGAATTTCACAGTTGTGAATTTCAGATTCAGGATTTGAAAAAAACCTGTCATCTCCACAATTAGGGGAACTGGTAGTTGACTGAATACTGGGTTCAGTCTGATCTGTTTAGGTTTTCCCCTAAACAGATTAACTTGGCGAGTTTTTCTGAGTCACCTTCAGTTTCAGAAGAACTCTCGTACTACTGCTTCAGGCTGACCTAGATCTACCTAAAGAACAACCACTTCTGTGCATACTTCTCATCCTGGCCAGAGCTAGGGTGTTCAGACGGAATGCAAAAATGAACAATAATGGAGAACACTTAACCGAATACACCTCTGGAAAAATGCAACTCAAATTTGGGTTTACGATATGACTGGGGTTCTTTTTTATATCAAGACCATACACAAGTGAGATAATTAGGATAAAAAAAAATCTTCAGTTGCAGGATGAAGCACTAGAGAAAATATTTACTTGATTGGTTGATGTACACTCTACATATGTGAGAAGACAGCGATTAAAACTGCACTATCAAGTTCCAAAATTCAGGTCAAGTAACCACGGCAAACTGTCAAAAGTAGTAATGAAAGCAGAGCTATCGCTATAATCAAAAGCAACATGAAATGAAGAAAACTGAGTCCTAAATGTATGTGATTGGTTTCTCTTTTCAAGGAAAACATGGTTGAACTGCCAATTTAGATGGAGCTGCATAGAGACTGTACTATTTTATATATAAAATATTTGACCAAATCCAGCCATGGTGTAAGCCAGTGATACAGTAGCAGCTACTCTGAATTTGTCTACAATGCTGGATTATGCAGCAGGCTGGAGAATTTCCTACTTAATTCAATATGAAAAAATGCAGGCAAATTGCCAGTGATTTAGCAACATGATGGTTAGACAAGCTGGTTGGCTCTATGGGTAGATAAATGCCTGCCAGTACAAGATGGCACTATATGCATCTTCCAAATTTACACAACAGTCTTTCTCAGCAGCAGCTGGTCTTATGCAAATCTTTTAATGGAAATATGAATTAAAATTTTACATGGACATCCTGAGCCTGCCTCACTTTTCTCACCTACCTTCCTCCTTCCTTTTTCCTAGGAGTAGTTTCCTAAATCTGTCGCTTCCCAAAATATCACCATTGTTATTGCAAGAGCCTTCTCTGTTTCATTTGGAAAGAGTGAAGCTGGTCTCTCCAGGAAACATAGGCCCTCTGACTCCAGTTCCACTGATCATCATGCATGTTCCCTATTTTACAAACATTTTAATGCAACCATTAAAAACAAATCAGTAACACCCAGGATCCTGCCCAGTGTCCCGTGGGCCAGAGGTTGCAATACATCATTGAGTTGAAATCTCATCTTTACTGCGGATTTAGCTAGTTACACTGTCTTTGAGATAGTTTGGTATCCTTAACAAGCAACCATATCAGGAGTGACCTTTCTCTGTGTCCCTCGCAATTGTCTTAGTCTAGCAGGCTATTTCTCTGGAGTCTCCTCCCTCCCTGTGTGGTTGGCCTCCAGATAGTTCTTTGTTCTGT
The DNA here is from genome assembly GCF_025201925.1 of Gopherus flavomarginatus. Lineage (NCBI taxonomy): Eukaryota > Metazoa > Chordata > Testudines > Testudinidae > Gopherus > Gopherus flavomarginatus. The sequence continues at coordinate 37,911,581 of NC_066624.1, read as the reverse complement.
GGTGAAATCAGTAGGCTCTTTCTGGGTTTCATGTCTGCTGGCTCATAAGTGACTCTTGTTCCTCTGGATCACTTGTTCCTCTTGTGTAGCCAACTCATATGACTCCTCACAACTTTTTTACTCCACTCCTTCTGGTGTCTCTCTTATGGTTGGATCCTCATGACTGCCGGTCTCCAGCGCCTGTAGGTCATTGGCTGACTAATTGTATTCTATTGCCTGCTTTCTCCGATTATTGTCCATCTACTTTCAGTGGTGTACCCATCCTTCTGGTTGCAACAGACCTCACCTCACTCTTAGTAGGGTTTTGGTCCTTTGTCCCTTCAGTACCTGCCCCAGACTGTTTTGGGACCCTGTGATTGGGTATTTCTGAGCGTCAAAGAGACCTGAACCAGAAGAAACAGCCTTGTGTAACAACCTCTTAGCTGTTTTCACAGCTGATTCCACCTTACCACTACTCTGTGAGTATGCTGGGGAGGAGGTATGGTGGTCAAACTCCAATTTGTATGCAAATTCCTTGAATTCTTCTGAGGCAAACTGGGGTCCATTGACGGTGAATACAGTATCTGGAATGCAATATTTCACTAAGTGGGCCTTCAATATGAGGATCACTGACTTGCTTCTTGTAACCAGCAGGGAATCAACCTCACAAAACTTAGAATAGTAATCCACTGTAATCAAGTACTGCTTTTCCTTGAGGTAAATAAGTCCACTCCCACCTTTTCCCATTGTTGGGTGGGCAGATCATATGGTGACAGTCTCTTTCTGCTGGCAGAATATCAGAGAGGTAGCCATGTTAGCCTGTATCCACAAAAACAACGAGGACTCCAAATTTAACCCAGTGTTTAGTCTCATGTTTACTTTATTGGCCTTGTCAACATTGGTTCTCCACTTATAAGGTAACTCCCTTCTCTTCATGTGCCAGTGTATATATTTATGCCTGTATCTGTAATTTTCACTCTATACAGCTGAAGAAGTGGGTTCTTTACTCACAAAATATCATGCCCAAATAAATCTGTCAGTCTTTAAGGTGCCACCTGACTCCTCATTGTCTTTATGACTGGCAGAGAAGACTGAGAGGAGACATGATAATAGTTTTCAAGTATGTAAGAGGTTGTTAAAAGGAGGAGGAAGAAAAATTGTTTTTCTTAACTTCTGAGGATAGGACAAGAAGCAATGGGCTTAAATTGCAGTAAGGAAGGTTTAGGTTGGACATTAGGAAAAAATTCCTAACTTTCAGGGTGTTTAAGCACTGGAATTAATTGCTTAGGGAGGTTGTGGAATCTCCATCATTGGAGATTTTTGAGAAGCAGGTTAGACAAGCACCTGTCAGGAATGGTCTAGATAATTAGTCCTGCCACGAATGCAGGGGACTGGACTATATGACCTCTTGAGGTCCCTTCGAGTTCTATGATTCTATGTCACATGCTTTTATCAAGGAGTGGCCCTGTATATTCATTTTTGGATAGTAGACACACACTTGAGCTGATCCAGGACAGCTGTCAAGGCCCAGGTATGAAGCACGTATTTTTTGCATGACATCCTTTCATACTAAGGTGGGGACAACAGCTCTCTGTCCTTAAAATATGATTCTAACCTGCATACTCAGCTCATTTTGAATTTGAAAATATGGTTCTGCTCTTACTGGTACTTGGCTTTTGTTTTCTGGCCACCCTGCAAGTATCAGTCTCTTGACTGTCTGTAGTTGGACGCAGTGTTGTTGTAAGTGTGTCGGTCCTAGGATATTACACAGAAAAGATGAGTGAGGTAATATCTTTTATTTAACCAACTTCTGTTAGTGAGAGAGACAAGTTTTTGAGCTACTCAAAACTCTTCCTCAGGTGAGGGAAAAGTAGTTAGCATGTCACAGCTAACTAGAAGAGCAAACGGATAGTTTAGCATAAGTAGTTAGCACATATTCTAATGGATCATTGAAGGTGAAGTGGCCAATTAACATCCCTGTAGTCATAGGACAAAAATAGATGTTAGTGGGTTACAGATTGTTGTAATAAGCCATAAATCCAGTGTCTTTATTAAAATCATAATTTTTAGTGTCTAGCAAAGTTATGAATTTAAGCTCCTAGGCTTGTCTTTTGAAAGTGTTGTATATGTTTCCTTTGAGGATGAGGACTGAGAGGTCCGGTACAGAGTGATCGCTTTGTGAAAAGTGTTCACCCAGAGGTGATGTGGTGTTTTTGTCTTTTATCTTTTTCCTGTGTGAGTTCATTCAAGAGCATAGTGATTGTCTGGTTTCACCCACATAGTTGTTATTGGTATATTTAGTTCACTAGACAAGGCACATCACACATTGTGATAGGCATGTGTAGGACCGAGGGATCTTAAAAGGCGTGTTGTGGGGGATGTTGATCATTGTATAGTCTGCAGGTTTTGCATCTGTTGTTCTGGCGGGGTCTGGTGCTGCTTTGAGTCGGTGTATCTTGACGTATAGGGATCTTGCTTCTGATGATGAGCTTGGAGAGGCTGGGGAATTGTTTGAAGGCCATAAGTGGGGGTTCAGGAAAGATTTCTTTCAGGATGCAGTCCCCACTCAGCCTGGCTTGTAGTTGTTTGATGATACCCTGTATGGGTTCCAGTGTGCATTGATAGGTGACAAGTAGGGCTATGTAATTGGAAAGGGGTTTATTTTTGTATTGAAACAGGTTCCCTCGGGGTATTCAGGTGGCCCATTCCATGATGTGATCTATTTCTCTGGTGGAGTGTCCTTGTTTGGTGAAGGCAGTTTTGAGTGTGCTAAGGTATATATTCCGGACTTTCTACTAGGAGCATATTCTATGGTAGCTGAGAGCCCGGCTATAGATAACAGATTTCTTGGTGCATGTGGGTTGGTTACTGGATATATGAAGAAAGATGTGGTGATCTGAGGGTTTCTTGTATATAGTTGTTGGTAGGGTTCCATTGTTGAAGCTGATCATCGTATTCAGGAAGTTGATGCTAGTGCAGGTGTTTTTCAGAAAGAGTTTAATGGACAAGTGGTGGTTGTTGAAGTTGTGTGGAAATCTCTGAGGGAGTGTGATGAGGTGTACCCCCCACATTGGCCCTGAGAGAGCTGAATTAGGCCAGGTGGGCCTGATCAGCCAATTAAGTGGAACACAAGGGTGATTTAGGTTGTGTGGAGAGCCTTGATTATAAGGAAGCTCACCTGTGAGGGAACAGGCAGAGGCTTCTATAACACCAGGAGGCTGGCAATACAGTATGGGGGAAAGTAGAGCGGGAAGCATGTCTGTAGTCTCTTTCCTTGGAGTAAGGGAGAAGAAAGGGGGGATAGGAGCCCCAAGACCTAGTATTCCTGAGAGAGAGGGGTCTTACTAAGAGGACTGGAGAAACATGGTAGGAAGTAGTCCAGGGCTAGAGCAGTAAGGAGGGACAGACATTAACTACTTGTTACAGGGCCCTGGACTGGACTCCAGAGTAGAAGGCGGGCCTGGGTTCCCCTAACAAGCACTTCAGAGTGCTACTGCTTAGAGCAGTGAACTAGAAGGCTCCCTGCATCACTGCATGAGTGACAGGGTCAGGGTGACAGGTGTGAGGACTGCCTGATGTTGTTTGAGCAGAAAGACTTTGAAGGATTTCTCCCCTGGAAGGTTAATCACAATGTGACCTGGCCAGAAGGTTGAGTCACAAATAAGCCATGCTGCAACTTTGTGCACAGGGGGAGAGCTGCAGACAGTGGAAGTGAAAGAACTGCCTGAAGGGGGCACCACTCAGCAGTGCGTAGAGCACTCTGTGACACGGAGTTTAAGTTATCTGTCCACAGGATCCTGGACAATATCTGAACAGTTTCTAGCAATGCTGGAGGTGTATCATCATGCACTGCAATCTCTTTGGAGCATTAAGAAAGAGCTTTATCATGATTGTCTCTAGGGTTTTGTGATCTGATTGCACTACTAGCAGGTGACGATAGGTGTAGTGATGGAATTGCTCCTCTCCAAATACAATTGCCAGAAGCTCTTTTCTCTTTTTTTGGCCTATCCCTGTTCAGTCTACGACAGCGTATGTCCTGGCATAAGTGACCAGCTATTCCTGCAAAGGAGCTTTCCCAATGTTTTCTCTGATGCATCACACTGGAGTGCAAGTGACTTGCCTGGCTGGTAGTACTTCAGGACAGGGATATACATTATCATTTGTTTCAGCATGTCAAATGCTTGCCACCTTGTGAATGGATGTACAGGTTTTCTACAGAAGCCAGGTGTAGACAGAACTTGGACAGAAAAATTTTCGTTATAATGAAGTGCTGTAGTCCTTTCAAAAACCACTGGAGCTGGTACCTCTCTGACTGTCTTTATCTTCCTGGGATCTGCTTTCAGTCCCACTGCTATGAGTAGATGTCCAATGTATGTCACCTCACACAGTTTGAATCACATATTTTTCTGGGATGAGTTTTATGTTCTTGCCCCTGCATCACTACAGAAAAGCTTGTAGTTTTTTGTCCTTGTCTTGGTCTCATTTGGCTTCAGTGTCATTGCACCTTTCACCTATAGTGAGGATATCGTTTTCACTCCAGGCAGTCCTTCCAAGTGCTTGAGTGAGTCTTAAATTCATTCCAGGGCCCACAGTGATCATTTAGTCTGACTCTTGTATAACACAGGACATAGAACTTCCCCACAATAACTTATAAAGCATAAATTTTAGAAAAAACATCCAGATTTCTCTGGAACACCTCTGGTTCTGGGCTTATGCCTATCAGCATGCAGTCACATGTAGCAACCAAATGGTGTTGCATACTGGACTCTTGATTTAGGCTTATGCGCCATAAATTGTTCCTCACATCACAAACCACAAACATTCTGACTTTGGAAAGTTCCAGCAACATGTCATCAGTCCTAGGCTGTGGCTAATGGCATCTTTTCAATGCCTTGTTGAGTGAGTAAGGTGATAACAAATGAGTCTATCCGCTCTCCATTAGATTGGTTTCTGGTGAAAAATTTGTTATTCCACAGTTTTGTTCTGCTTTGGGTAGAAATAAGTCCCCAGGGCTCCTAGGACTGCTTTGAAGCTTGAGACAGTGATGAACTTCAGAATGATGCAGACCTCTCTGCCTTGTTCCTCAATAAGATAAAACAACAGTTTTGCTGTTTTGCTTCTCTGCTTTTGTCATCCTCCTGCATGGCCAGGTCTGTGTACAGCTCAAGCTCCTCCTTCCAATGGGTTATTCTCTGGGCTAAGTTTGTGTCTACAAAACCCAGGACTCTGAGAGACTTCAGATCAAGCATTTCAAAGAACTCACTGCTCAGATGCTGCCACCAAATTTCATTTGCAGAGACTGAAGCAGAATGCAGGTTAAGTTGAACAAGTGGAACTTTGTGGACTCTGTGGGCTGCTCTGCTCTGCCAACGTGGCCGAGTTGTTACCATCCTAACTCTCTCTGTTCCCTGTTCCTTGATGTCCTCTCAATAACAATCTCTCCAGGGAAGATGGGCACTCTGACTCCAGTTCCACAGATCATGATAAATTCTCCTTTAACTCTTGCTACTTGTCACAACCTCCCTGTGTCCCTCTGACTTATTTCTTTTGCTGAAAGGTGCTAAAGTGACAGACACGGAAACTAAAAGTTTTCTGTTTAGTCATGGAACATGTACAGCTGTCCTACAAGTTTTTCCGCAAACTACTCCATCTAAAAGTGCCACTTCTAAGAATGAAGGGGTGGTTTGAACTCCAGACTCCACTCAAAACATTTGAATCCCAGCTGAGACTTCCAACATAGTTGCCAATTATAGCGGACATTAAGAGTTTGACCACTTTATTATAATAAACTTTAGCAACAATATTTGCTATCTCTCTTAGAATGTACTTTGAATTGGCATGTTTAACTTTATAAAACACAATGTGCCAATCTGAACACTAAAACTAGTCTAAAAATGTATTTAATTTTTCATGACAAATTTCAAAGATACCAATATTTTTGTTGGCATCAATTCCCCATCCCCCCACAAAGATAGATTTTTCAGACATCTTTTTAATGCAAACCTAAAAAAAAATCATGTTAGTCAAAAAGCTATTTTTCATTTTAAAAAGTTGATGAAAAATTTTCCAAGCAGTTTGACTGAGCACTCTAAGCACCTCTGGCAAATACTTAAAAATACAATAAATAAAAAATCAAGAGAAATAGCAACCCCATAACATATAATAACTAAATACCCATGCAGCACCAAAAAACAACAACAACAAAAACCCAATAAAATGAAATAAACTTGCAGCATCCAGTTTAAAAAGATGTGCCTTGCAGCATGTGTTGTGAACATGGAAATGTTCATTAGGCTGAAGAGTAAATGTCAAATTCTAACGGACTTGGCAATGAGAACCCTCTTGTCAGGGAATGGACTCAGATGCCCATCAGATTTGGCCCATGCTGGAATGGAAACAACAACCTGGGAGGTGGAATAGTCTCTCAAAGGAAGCATTGGGAACATCATCACTTACAATTAGACTGGATAAAACATGATAGAGAATTTTTCTGCATTGCCAGGGAGATGGACAGAGTGAGCTAATCCATATTTTCCATTCCTAGATTCTGCAATAATAAGTAAGGCTCCATAGCCCATTACTAATCCCCTGAGCCATCCAGTATCCCGACAGGTTAGCTTTCTAATCTCACTACCTACAGCACATAAATCATGATCTTTTCCTTTCTTGAGCTGCACCCCTCCAGAATGACCAATTTATTTAAAAAGCATCCAGCATGAAACATAAGTTGAAGTTCACGTTGTTGTAAGGGAATGCACTAGGCATCAATGCTACTGTTAAATAGTTTAAAAATCAATCTCCTACGCCTGAAATTCACATTTTTTTAATTGGAAAACAAAAAAATCCAAATATATCAACCATGATTAATTTACATGTATTTCTGAGTTCATATCTGGTTAGTTTATATATATATATATATAAACCAATCAGATATGAACTCAGAAATACATGTAAATTAATCATGGTTGATATTTTTGGTAAACAAAGGTTTTAATTATACAGGTCCCTGTTCATCCTGTTTATTTCATAATTACAGAAAAATGGCAAGTCTCCCAAATTAAGCTCTTTTCCTTCTGAAGAATTTAACAATACATTTGCATAGGCACATATATTTATTTGGAGACTACATAATGGATAAAATCCCATTTGCACCTAACAGAGTACAGTTTGCCAGCCTGCAGTATGTGAGCCAAAGCTCTACTCTCTGCTAATGGCTGTCTCTAAAGCCAAGCACTGGCTTATGCATTTGTCTTTTGGCAAGTGCCTGCCTGGAAATGCCCATGACACCTGTTGTTTATCATAAATTATTGTGTTGAAAATAGATATATCCCCATTGTCTGAGGGAGGGAGTGGGGAGGGAAAAATCTATGAACAAAGACAATATAATACTGAAGTCAAGAAGTTTTCCCCAGCTCATTCAGCTAAAAGAACATAATCATAACAAATCTGACAAACACTAAGGCTATGTCTACGCTTGTGACTGTACATGGTAACATGGTAGCTGTTATACAATAACCCCCCTATTGTCCACATATGAAGCCCTAAAGCATGTTCTCTAGTGTATAAAAGCTAGAATGCATGAGTGGTGTGGATATGTACATGCTGTGGCATGGACCCAAACCCATTCTACAATGCAGGGGCAAGGACTGTGTACCAGATCACAGGTATCAATAGTCCTCCATGGCCATTACCACAATGTATTGATTTCTTTGCTGCCTGACCCTTACCCAAAGGTATAAAGATCCCAGATCTCTCCCACCCCTTTGCCAGCATTAGTAGCGACCTGCTCTGAGCACTTCAGAACATTTTCTGCTGAAATCTATTGATCAGAACAGGTGATCATGGATCCTGGTCTGGGAGCAGCCACTTCTTCTCTGGAGCACACACAGGTGCTGACCAATGTGTGGTCAGACTACAACATCCTTTATGACTTCACTCAGGTCAGCAGGACCATTTCCCTGTCAGGGGCGGCTCCACACCCCAGCACGCCAAGCGCATGCTTGGGGCAGCATGCCGCGGGGGGCACTCTGCAGGTCACAGGGAGGGTGGCAGACGACTCCGGTGGACCTCCTGCAGGTGTGCCTGCGGAGGGTTCGCTGGTCCCGTGGCTCTGGTGGATCTCCCGCAGGCGTGCCTGCGGAGGGTCCACTGGTCTCGCACGGCTTCGGTGGACCGGCAGAGCGCCTCCCACGGCATGCCGCCCTGCTTGGGGCAGCTAAATGTCTAGAGCCGCCCCTGTCCCCTGTACCAGGAGATTTCACGGAGGCTAGAGGAGGCTGGCCTCCATTCTGGTGCTGGGAGTGCATGAAATTACCACATCCGAGGTGGAAGTCAAACTCAAATAGCTTAATAGGACTAAATATGGGGTTCCGGATAATATTCATCCAAGAATAAAAAATGAACTGGCACATGAAATTGCAAGCCCAAAAGCAAGGATTTTTAATGAATCTGTAAACTCGGGGACTGTATCATAAGACTGGAGAATTGCTAATGTAGTACCTATTTTTAAGAAAGAAAAAAAAAGTGATCTGGGAAACTACAGGCTTGTTATACATTGTGGTGATGCAATGAGAATCCCCCACAGCACAGGAACAGAGTTGAGTCAATAAAGTGACTTTATACGGCTCTGCCTTGCAGGCACTAGTACAGGAGTGTGCTGGGATGTGGGGACGAGGAAGGTTGGAAGTTCGAGGAGGTGGATTTGGGCTATTTCAGCTCCTGTAGTAACCCAGAATCTGTATAGTATAAAGATGGCATAAAGCCTCCTTTGCCATTCTTTCTCCTGGACTATGACTGTTTGCAGGCACAAATCAGAATCCGCCCCTGGGTGTTATATAGGGGTTGTCTCTGTTTGTAGGTACATTTACCTGTGATTGTGTTAGTTTATTTTTAAAGCATCCATTATATAAGACATTTATTTTTATTACTATTATTTGCATTCCAGTAGCTCCCACTGTGTGCTATGTGCTGTCCACATGGAGACACTGATTATCCGAGTGAGAAAATTAACACCCCTCAAGTCTGCCAATTTTTATTCATTTCACTTTTCCATTTCACTCTTCCTTTTCTTTGTTGCCTAATCTCCCTTTGTTAAAAAGAAATCCCAGGTCTCTATGAAATGTCCTTGCTCCCACCGAGTCAGACACAGCATTGTGGAGTCACCTCTTGTATAAACTGTTCCCTGACCTTTTCTGGAGAGGCCTTCCTGTGGCCGATATCAGAAATCTATTGGATAGATCTCTCAGGGTGTTGATGAAGAAGTGCCAACAAAAACCATAACACATAAAACATTTCTTTTTGCCGATGAGCTACTGTGATCAGCTCCCTGGTCCTGATTTGGGTCAATCTTTTTGATGCAAAAGTCCTTGTGTCAGTTAATCATCTAATTCTACTAACTCGTTATGAAAGTGCTACTTCTTTCCATTGTTGCTGTTAAGCTTCTATTATTATTCAATAGGTACACACAGAATCAAAGGCCATTTAGGATCCTCTGGCCATTTATAAACCTGTGGTCTACACCCTTGTTTTTTATCACAGACTCTAGTATCCTTGGTTTGTTATATCATAGGTCAGGGCAACTGCACCTGTGTTACCCCTCTATAGTCCAGCAAGGGCCCCCCTACTCTTAGGCTTATGGCTTCCCAGCTGTCACTTCTCTTGTGCAGAGCCATGTGTCTCTCTCACCCTTTTGACCAGGTTACTTGGAGGGCGCACAGTTTCCTGCCTACACTGTGAATTCCCCAGCAAGTTAGACTGACTGCTTTGCCTTCTCCTCAGAGGGTATTAATAGTCTAATTGCCTACAGCTAAGTAACCCCACAGCTCTTTCTAAGCAAGCATATTTGTTCTTTAGGTAGAAGATTTACCAGGAAAAAATTAAAACAATAAAAGAATCTATACTCATGCTAATAAGCTTACCAGACATCACCGCCCTCTCTAACAAGGCCTGGGCAGGTGAACAGCCCTTCAAGCCCCACACTGGAGCTTTTCTGTGGTCATCAGCTTATAACAGCTATTAGCTCAGAAAAGGCATACCCACGAATCTGACATTTTTTTCATTTACACTGTATGGATCTTTGAATTTAAGACACCATGATTAGGTAATGAGTCAGAAAAGGGGCACTTCCTCAAGGTGCAGCTTCAAAAGGTTGTATGTGGAGATAGGGAATTTGCATTCCCTCCTCCTCACTTCCAGGTATTTCTAAGGAAACTCACTTAACTTTATTTATCCCAAAAGTTCCTTTTTGTCTAGCCCATTCTTTAAGAGAGTCCTTTGAGGTTCATAACGCTTCGCAGAATTTACATTAGTCAGGTTTCCCCTCTACAGACATTGTATACAATCCCACAATAATACATCAATATTTGCATTTTTAATACAATTAACTCCTAAAATACTTAAACTTAATCCAGTAAAGATATTGCTGGAAATTGGCATATCTGCCACAATTTATAGAGCTCCATCACCGCACTGAGCACCTCAAACAGTGTATTTATCCCCACAGCACCATTGTGAGATACAAAAGAATCGTCATTCCCATTTTACAGATGGGGAACTGAGGCACAAAAAGACTAACTGGCCAGGCCCACAGGAAATATGTGACAGAGTGAGGCAGTGAAGGTAGGCCTACAGAGCAGACATGCCAAACCTGCAAAAAAGATGCAGAAATTGGGCTTGGTTTTGGCTTAATTGGCTTGTGAGTTGCTTGTTGGCTAGTTTTTGGCTTATACCTTGTTGCTTCTTTCTTTTGATTGGCTCCTGGCAAGCAAGGGCAAGAGGGGGCAAGCAGTGGCAAAGGGCAAGTAGAGGCAAGGGGGGAAGAGAGTCAGGGATGCACAGCAGACCCACCACAGTCCCAGACTGCACACCAGGGGGATCTAGTCACATAGAGTGTTGGGGTTCTTAGGGATTGGCTTGCTTTGTCCTTGTTTTGAAATGGGATTAGCTTGATTTCTGGCTTATTGTGAAAGTCGGGGTGCTTATTTACCGCATGGAAGTTGGCAACTGTGCTGCACAGTCCCAGCTGAGTGCCTAAGCCACAAGTCCTTCCTCTCTCTTGGTTCAAAGGACCTTAGTAAAGGTGACTTCTATGCTTATGCCATCAAGGTCTTAATGTCATTCAGTCATTCTTCTTCACTAACCTGTGGGGGTGCCTGCTGCTTCAGCTCTTGCCTCGCCAATTTTCATTCAGCTAACAGCATCCTCATTTCAATCTGTCCTTCTGTACCCTCCTACATGTTAAACTAGCTTTCTGAGCCTGCGATTAGCCACTCCTAACAACCCAGCCCAACAACACATTGAAGGATTTTCCCAAGGATTTCACGTTGGCATTTATAGTCTGCAGCAGCCTGTTTGTGTTATCTTCCCTTTCAGGTGCTGCATTTGCACGTTCCTTATCCTTTATAAAGAGCTACAGCTCTGGTTTATAGGGTGTTTTGTATCTCCCAGCTCTGGACCTGACTCTGGTGACCTCTGATTGAAAAGCAGCACTGCATGAAGCAGTCAACCAAGCCCAGTCAAGCTGAGCTGTGTCATAGTTTACGCAGGTAGGCGAGATCTGTTAGTTCCATTGTTGTGACAGCAGAGGAGCAGAGGGCAGAATTCCCGCTATTTGTGTTTTGGATTCACTACATTGTGATTCTGAGATTGAGTCAGATCCAGATGAATGCACTGTGAGCTTTGGGGAAAAAAGTGCCTTTCCTTAACCTAACAACAGGGCAAAGTGAGAGTCAATTTCCCTGGAGATTAGGAACTTGAGAACAGAAAATCTAGTTTTTCCTGATTTAGGTTCCAGCTTCAAACAAAATAATTAGATTAAATCATACATGAAACACTGTACAAATGTGGCCCAACTATCACTTAAAGGAAGATTGTGAACACAGGATCTTCCAGTATCTGCATTAGTGTTGCTATAGAGAGAGGTACCTTGGCATCTCTCACAACACTTCAATGGGGAATCCCTCCAGATGTGGGTAACTAATGGTCAGATTCTAATACCCACATGGAAAACAGTGCTACTCATTGTTAGTACTGGTGAAATGCTGACAAACTAAGTACCCTCTCTTAGGTCAGGGTTTACATAGACACCAAATGCCTGCTTATTTAGTAGAATCTTCCCAGGTCTACCCATGTCTCCCTTATTTTAGCCACCAAAACAATGTACAAACTTTAAATATTGTAGGTAAGAATACAAGCTAGACAAAATATCTACTGTTGCCAGCACTGACCACCATTTAGTATACCCAGTGCTTCTACAATGTTGTTCATTTGCTGTGGGAAAAAAGAGCCATTTTCAGGATTAAATAAATATGATGGCATTAATTTGGTATTGTTGGGTGATAAACAGAACATACAATTTATTTATACTCACTTTGATCCATTAGTGCACAATTAAAGATTGCCCAGGTGTCTCTTCAAACTGTATCTTCGGCCACCTCTGAACAGGGAGAAACCCACCTATCCATTGGACCAATGGATATTTACAAACTCACTCTGTCATTACATCTGGAGGAAGTCTGTGGGTGGTGATATTTACTATCCCTTAAAGGTCACTAGTCACCAAATAGCCTTAAGCAGCACTAGTTAACCAGCTGGTCTAGTAGCTAGAGCTTTGTTTTATTCCTGGCTGTACTTCTGACCTGCTGTATCAACTTGGAAAAAATCACTTCACTTTGGTCTTTGTTTATTTAGACTGTATGGTTTTCAGAGCAGGGATTATCTCTTACTATATGTCCGTACAGTTCCAAGCACAATGAGGCCTTCATCTTGGTTGGTCCCTCTAGGTATTAATGTAATAAATAGCTGTTTGATAACATCTAGTTAGAAAATATTTGCCTTAGCGTATATGAGGACTTAATACTTTGTCTTTACTGCACATAGCTTCTTCATTCTGAGCATTTCAATGTACTCATACAAGCACTGTTGTGATGTTTCACTCCATCATGTTTATGGAAATATGCTTATGAGTATAAATATAATGTAACTGGAATATCCTTTATGCAAAATGTCTTTTGTAAGGTATCATTACAAAGTTTATAATCTATTGAGTGTGTTCATCCTATTTGTATGAATGCATCATTCTTGTATCTGAAGCTAGAAATATGAAGTATTACTCTGAATTCCTATTGTAACTATGCAAAGTGTGGGCCATTAATGGTGGTTTAAAATCTTGATGGCTCCCATTAATCAGGACAACTGGTTGTAAATGGCTCTGTTTACCTGTAAGCCTTCCTGTGTTCATGTGAGTCAGTCAGGAAAGAATGGAGGCTTGGGTCTTACAAGACATGTGACCATGTCACCTGGTACTGAAATCCATCTTAAACCTGGTGCTTTTCCATTTAGAAGGAGGGGAGGGGACCCAGAGAGACAAAAGATTCCCACCTTGTGCCAAAGCTATAAAAGAGGGTGGAACAGAACAAAGGGGGCAGCCAGTCATGAGAAATCCCCTAGTTACCACCTGAGCTGGAACTAACAAGAACTGTACCAGGAGAAAGGATTGGGCCCAGACTAAGAAGGAGTCTAGTCTGTGAAAGAAGCTTATTGGAACATTTTTGAGGGTGAGATTTACCTGTATTCAGTTTCTTAAATGTATTAGTCTTAGACTTGCATGTTTTGTTTTATTTTGCTTGGTAACTTACTTGATAACTTATTTTATTACTTAAAACCACTTAAATCCTACTTTTTATACTTAATAAAATCATTTTTGTTTATTAATTAACCGAGAGTAAATGATTAATACCTGGGGGAACAAACAGCTGTGCATATCTCTCTATCAGTGTTATAGAGGGCGAACAATTTATGGCTTCACCCTGTATAAGCTTTATACAGAGTAAAACGGATTTATTTGGGGTTTGGATCCCATTGGAAGCTGGGGGTCTGGGTGCTGGAGATAGGTGACTTGCTGAGCAGTTTTTGGTTAAAGTCTGCAGCTTTGGGGGCTTGGACCAGACCTGCGTCTGTGTTGCAGCAGACTAGTGTGTCTGTCTCAACAAGGCAGGGTTCTGGAATCCGAAGCTGGCAGTGGAAAACGGGGTCAGAGAAAATTCCAGCACATCAGGTGACAGTCCCAAGGGGGTCTCTGTGACCGAACCCATCACAATTGTCTCATAACTTTTTAGGCAATAGGTAGTTTACAGTAAAGTCTGTCACTCAAGTAACTGACATAATTTGGTTGCCTAATTTAGGTGGCCTTCTCAAAAGCGGAGAGCAGAACTGTTCTTGATACATTTAGGAAAAGTCTCAATATAGGAAGTTCCCTTTATATGGTGCTTTTTTTTAAAAAGGTTTTTCTCCTTGGCTTTACAAATGGAGTAACTGAGTCACAGAAGAATCAGTGACAGAGTCAAGAACAGAACCTTGAATGACTGACTCCTACTTCCCTGTTTTGATAGATAGATAGATAGATAGATAGATAGATAGATAGATAGATAGATAAACTAAGCAAAAAACCCTCCCTTGATAGGATGTTACATGGGGTGGGATCTGAGTTACTACAGAGAATTCTTTCCTAGGTGCTGGCTGATGAGTCTTGACCACATGCTCAGGGTTTAACTGATCGCCATATTTGGGGTCAGGAAGGAATTTTCCTCCAGGGCAGACTGACAGAGGCCCTGGAGCTTTTACGCCTTCCTCTGCAACGTGGGGCATGGGTCACTTGCTGGAGGATTCTCTGCACCTTGAGGTCTTTAAACCACAATTTGAGGACTTCAATAAATCAGACATAGGTTAGGGGTTTGTTACAGGAGTGGGTGGGTGAGATTCTGTGGCCTGCATTGTGCAGGAGGTCAGACTAGAAGATCATAATGGTCCCTTCTGACCTTAAAGTCTATGAACTATGAGAAGAATCATCTGCCCTGTGCCTTATGAGAAAGGTCATGTTTAAGACGGTTCTCGTTCCGTCATTTGGCTTCCAGCTTCTTACTGGATCAAACAAACACACACACTGCCCCCCACCAGGCTGTGACTAAAACATGAAGAAAAGGCGGCATCTAAGTGCTCCCTTTCTTGCAGGTGCATCATCCTGTTTTGTTGTTGGATTGATACAATCTGACATGAGCATTACAATTCAACGCATCAGCCAGAAAATTTAAAAGGACAGCTTTTCTGAAAAACCAACCATACTTTTTAGAATGAAAAAGGATCATAAATAAACCTAATGTATGCATTGCCCTCATCTTGCACGGAGTAGAAACGATAAACTACAAGTATAAACTTCGAAAATACACTAACTATGCTGGTCAATGGGACTGACCCATAGCTTTGTTCTAAATCTGCTTTCACTAGCAAACATCCATTGACTATTATATAAAAACTGTGAAAAGAAGTGCTTTATTATAAACAGTAAATGCATATTTATTACAATGCTTATAGTAGCTAATACATCCTGCAAGGAGTTCCATTGTAAACTCATCTGCACTTGTTTATAACTTTTTTGGAAAGAACTCCTTTAAGAATGAAACTTTTTGGAAAGTCCTCCTATAGGTTTGAGGGTGGCAGTGGGGTTGTTTATTTAAAACCCCTAAAATCTATCCTCTGTTATTTTTGAGTCATGGTAAATTGGATGAAAAACATCAATGTATTTCAGCTTTAAAAATACTTTTGCTCATTGTTATAAAAGAAGGGCTGCCCTAAAATTTCCAAACCTGCCAAATGGCTAAAACTCTGTGAGGCAGTCTCCAAGCTACATTCAGGGAGGATATGACAGTTCAAAGTAATTGCAAAATCTCTTCTGGGCATGCTCAGTGGGTATTTGGTAAGGCCAAGATTTTCAAGAGTGGATACTGAAGTTAGGTCCTAAATCCACATTTAAGCATCAAAATAAGTGGCATGATTTTCTAAAATGATTAAGTCAATGGGAGTTGCTAGGTGCTCAACACTCTTCAAAGTCAGCCCACTTATTTAGGAATCCAAGTCAGATTTTAGAATGCTAATTAAGCCTGGGAAGTTTGGCCTAAAGCAACATCAAAGAATCATAGAAAATTAGGATTGGAAGAGATCTCAGGAGGTCATCCAGTCCAACCCTCCGCCTCAGAGCAGGACCAACCCCAACTAAATCATCCCAGCCAAGGCTTTGTCAAGCTGGGCCTTAAAAACTTCTAAGGATGGAGATTCCACTGTCTCTCTAGATAACACATTCCAGTGCTTCACCACCCTCCTAGTGAAATAGTTTTTCCTAATATCCAACCTAGACTTCCCACACTGTAACTTGAGACCATTGCTCCTTGTTCTGTCATCTGCCACCACTGAGAACAGCCTAGCTCCATCCTCTTTGGAACCCCCCTCACTCTTCTCTTCTGCAGACTAAATAAGCCCAGTTTCTCTCCTCATAAGTCATGTGCCCCAGCCCCCTAATCATTTATCTTGCCCTCTGACGGATTCTCTCCAATTTGTCCACATGCTTTCTGTAGTGGGGGGCCCAAAACTGGACACAGTACTCCAGATGTGGCCTCACCAGTGCCAAATAGAGGGGAATAATCAGTTCCCTTGATCTGCTGGCAGTGCTCCTACTAATGCAGCCCAATATGCCGTTAGCCTTCTTGGCAGCAAGGGCATACTAGTGACTCATATCCATCTTCTCATCCACTGTAATCCCCAGGTCCTTTTTTGCAGAACTGCTGCTTAGCCAGTCAGTCCCCTGCCTGTAGCAGTGCATGGGATTCTTCTGTCCTAAGTGCAAGACTCTGCACTTGTCCTTGTTGAACCGCATTAGATTTCTTTTGGCCCAATCCTCCAATTTGTCTACGTCACTCTGGACCCTATCCCTACCCTCCAGCATATCTACCTTTCCCCTCAGCTCAGTGTCATCCACGAACTTGCTGAGGGTGCAATCCATCCCATCATCCAGATCATTAATGAAGACATTGAACAAAACCAGCCCCAGGACCAGTCCCTGGGGCACTCCACTTGATACGGGTTGCCAACTAGATATTGAGCTGTTGATCACTATCCGTTGAGCCCGACAATCTAGCCAGCTTTCTATCCACCTTATAGTTCATTCATCCAATCCATACTTTTTTACCTTGCTGGCAAGAATACTACGGGAGACCGTATCAAAAGCTTTGCTAAAGTCAAGGTATATCACATCCACCACTTTCCCCATATCCACATAGAAGGCAATCGGGTTGGTCAGGCATGATTTGCCCTGCTGAATCCATGTTGACTGTTCCGGATCACCTTCCTCTCCTCCAAGTGCTTCAAAATGGATTCCATTGAGGACCTGCTCCATGATTTTTCTGGGGACTGAGGTAAGGTCTGTAACTCCCCAAATTCTCCTTCTTCCCTTTTTTAAAGATGGACACTATATTTGCATTTTTCCAATCATCGGGGACCTCCACCAGTCGCCACAAGTTTTCAAAGATAATAGCCAATGGCTCTGCAATCACATTAGCCAACTCCCTCAGCACTCTTGGATGCAGTGCATCCAGCCCCATGGACATCACCTGTGCATGTCCAGCTGTTCTAATTAGTCCTTAACCTGTTCTTTCACCACTGAGGGCTGCTCACTTCCTCCTCATACTGTGCTGCCCAGTGCAGGAGTTTGGGAGCTGATCATGTCTGTGAAGATCAAGGAAAAAAAAGTATTGAGTACTTCAACATTTTCTACATCATCTGTCACTAGGTTGCCTCCCTCATTCAGTAAGGGTCACACACTTTCCCTGATCTTCTTCTTTTTGTTAACATACCTGTAGCAACCCTTCTTGTTACCCTTCACATCCCTTGCTAACTGCAACTCCAGTTGTGTGTTAGCCTTCCTGTTTACACCCTGCATGTATTTTTATACTCCTCCCTAGTTACCTGTTCAAGTTTCAACTTCTTGTAAACTTCCTTTTTGTGTTTAAGCTCACTGAACATTTATGTGTTGAGCCAAGCTGGTGGCCTGCCATATTTGCTATTCTTTCTGCACATCGGGATGGTTTGTTCCTGTGCCCTCAATAAGGCTCCTTTGCTTTTATGCTTTTTATAAAATGAAAAAGTATAACTAGGGAGATCAAATAAGAATTTGAAATGCAACTAGCAAAAGACTCAAAAAGTAACAGGAAAAAAAATGTTAAGTACACCAGAGGCAGGAAGCCTGCTGAGCAATCAGTGGGGTCCCTGGGTTATCAAGGTGCTAAAGGAGTACTCAAGGAAGACAAGCCCGTTGCAGAGAAGTTAAATTAATTCTTTGCATTGGTCTTCACTTCAGAGGACATGAGAGGGCATTCCCACATCTGAGCCATTTTTTGTAGGTGATAAATCTGAGGAAGTGCCCACATTGAAGGATCAATAGAGGAGGTTTTGGAAAAAAAAGATAAATTAAATAGTAATAAGTCACCTGGCCTAATAAGTTAAATCAGCTTCTGTACTAGATGACTGGAGGATAGCTAATGTGACACCAATTTTTTTAAAAGGCTCCAGAGGTGATCCTGGCAATTAAGGCCAGTCAGCCTAACTTCAGTACAAGGCAAATTGGTTAAAACAATAGTAAAGATCAGAATTATTAGACACATAGATGAACAGAATTCATTGGGGAAGAGTCAACACTGCTTTTGTAAAGGGATATCATGCCTCACAAAATCTATTACAATTTTTTGAGAAGGTCAATAAACATACAGGCAAGGGTGATCCAGTGGACAGAGTGTATTTAGACTTTCAATAAGCCTTTGACAAGGTCCCTCACCAAAGACTCTTAAGCAAAGTAAACAGTCATGGGAAAAGAGGGAGGTCATCTCATGGATCAGTAATAGGTTAAAAGACAGGAAACAAAGGGTAGGAATAAATGGTCAGTTTTTAGAATATAGAGAGGTAAATTGCAGTGACCCCCAGGGATCTATACTGGGACCGGTCATATTCAACATATTCATAAATGATCTGGGAAAGAGGCTAAACAGTGAGATGGCAAAATTTGCAGACAGTACAAAATTACTCAAGATAGTTAAGTCCAAAGCACACTGTGAAGAGTTACAAAAGGATGTCACACAACTGGGTGACCGGGCAACAAAATGGCAGATGAAGTTCAATGTTGATAAATGCAAAGTAATGCACTTCAGAAAACATAATCCCAATTATACATATAAAATGATGTGGTCTAAGTTAGCTGTTACCACTCAAGAAAGCGATCTTGGAGTCATTTGGATAGTTCTCTGGAAACATCCGCTTCATGTTCAGCGGCAGTCAAAAAAAGCTACCAGATATCAGTAACCATTAGGAAAGGGATAGATAAGTCAGTAACTATCATATTGCCACTAACATCAATCAATTGTATACCCACACCTTGAATACTGTGTGCAGTTCTGGTTGCCCCATCTCAAAATAAGATTTATTGGAAATGGAAAAGGTACAGAGAAGGGCAACAAAAATGATTGGTGTATGGAACAGCTTCCATATGAGGAGAGATTAAAAAACTGTGACTGTTCAGTTTTGAACAGAGACAACTAAAACGAGTTATGATAAGAATCTATAAAATCATTAATAGTATGGAGAAAGTGAATAAGGAAGTATTATTTATTCCTTCACATAACACAAGGACCAGGGAGCACCGAATGAAATTGTTAGGCATCAGGTTTAAAACAAACACAACAAAATAGTTCTTCACACAACACACAGTCAACCTGTGGAACTTGTTATCAGAGGAGGATGTTAAGGCTAAAAGTATAATTGGGTTCAGGAAAGGATTTGATAAGTTCAAGGAGACTAGGTCCATTTATGGCTAATAGCCAAGATGGTTACAGATGCAACCCTATGCTCTGGGTGTCCCTAAGCCTCTGACTGCCAGAAGCTGGGACTGGACGACTGGGGATGAATCACTTGATAATTGGCTTGTTCTATTAATTCCCTTTGAAGCATACAGCATTGGCCACTGATGGAAGACAGGATACTAGGCTAGTTGGACCCGGTATGGCCATTCTTATGTTCTTATGAAATATGTTCAGTCACTTTTCGGGGTGATACCAAGAGCCACTCCTACATTGTTTGTGTTACTCTGTGTCACAACAAGGACCTCATAAAAGCACTTTAAATTATTACTGATACACACAGATCTTTGAGAATGTATATGTGACGCTGGGCAAGTCAGTACCCTATTTTACACAACAAACTGGTCTCTTCACAACAGCTAAAAATGATCTTTTGTATTTCCTTAATTTATTTTGAAATAAATATGGAGGGAATAGGTCAGGAATCTACAAGTCAGCGGTCAACCTGTCATTTCTCAGCTAACGTGAAATGTCCCCAGCATTTCATTTTATTATGAATTATAATGATAAGGAGAGGGCAAGTGCCTACATCATTACTCAGCTTGATAAAAGAAATCAAACCTCGCTATGACTGAATGACAAAATACTCCAGTTCATTTGATCTTTGAAATCTATTAACCTCTCTTTCATATGAAACCTCTAACAGATTTTATTTTGATCTGAATACAGGGCTCTTTTATTATCAGTTACTACCTCACACGCTGCACTAAAAATGTACTCTGCACACACTGTGAAGTTAGATGGTTCAGAAATTAAATGACCATCCTGTCTAGTAGTGATAAAATATCACTCCAGACAATAAAGTGATAATCAGTGACAGCAATATGAGATTCAAGAAGATACCTGTCTAGTGTAATAGATAAAGCCTTTAAACCTTATTCATGATAGTAAAGGCATCACATCTCAATGATAATTGAGGGTTAGGTTTTACCATCTTTACACACACCTGTGCTTACTCCACAAGCAGTCCCACTGACATAAATAGAGTAAGGTACTAGTCAATGTGAATAAAGATGACAGAACCTGTCACTGAGTGGGACTAACCAGGACTTCCATAATAAACATTTAAAAAGAGAAACACCCAATTACGTCATTCTTATTAAACCAATTCATCCATTTTAGCACGAGAAAGTATAATCCCCACAAAAGAGTCTTGGGAATAACACACATCATAACATTTCTTTTCCTGGGTTGTTTCTCACTAACACTCAATACCTTCATAATCCCCCCCCACCCCTTTCTCCACCCTCCTATATACACACACACATAGCTCCCAAGCCCCAAATTACTCCTCTACAGGCAAAGGGGGAAGAGACTCCCAAATAATTTCATGGCTATGTTATTTATTAGCACAATTAGGGAAAAGCCATATGAAATAATCAAGTGTTTAGTTAGCAGCACTAATATGTCGAGCATGTATGCTTCTTGTAGCTACTCAATCTATAATGCATTCTGCAAGCCCTATGAGATCTCTGAGTGGTTTTTTACAGTAAATTCAGTGGAAATGAGTGCAAATGCTTTTTGCAGCTTGTAACACTAAAGAAAGTCACCCTATTTCCGCAAACTCTGAGATGCTAAGTCCTCTGTTTAGCCACAAAACAAGATCAACAGGGAGATTGGCAGTAGAAACTTCCCCTCACTGTCCCACTCACTCCCCCGTTCCACCCCCCTTCCTCCTACACAGTTTCCAAATCAGAGCTGCAGAGCCCTGTTTGCCTAGCTGGTGAGCTCAGCCAAACAAGCCCCCAAAAGCTCAAAGCAAAGTACAGTGTTGTTTAACCTTCCCGGTTCCCTTACCCTAGAAATAAAAGTAGAAGGTAATGATTAATCTTGCTATTTAGTCTTCTGGGTTTTGTTTGTGCGTTCTTGCTGGATTGCTGCAGAATTTCCCTTTTTATCATAGTTACTTGGGCGGTTATGAACACCAATGCTAATTTCAGGAAAAAAATGGGACTAGCAGTTTTCAATTAAAATTGGGTGTGAAAGAATGCACATTGATACTCTTCAAAAAGGCTGTTTTCATCACCAAGTGATGTGCTCTGCTATATCAATGGTGGCATAGATAGATCACCTCTGAGCTGGGCTGCTTTTTATGCGTCTAGTCATTTTGCATATTTTCTGTGTATTATATTTCTAATGATTGGAATGTCATTTCAGAAAGATCCATTAAAATTAAATCAGTACCATGGATAGAAGAGGCAGTTCCATTTGCTCAGCTCCTCGTGCTCCTCCTCTCCTACCCCCAAACATCAACTTCTGATCCCTACCAAACTAAATAGTAGAGGGGCTACAATAAAAAGATTATTATGAATGATTAGTTTTGCTTACTTTAAAGGAGTAAACACGCAAAAGAGTCTTCAGTATTGCACAGGTGAGATGCTTGCACTCAAAGTGTCTACTGAAAAAGATCCCTGGTGTACGGAAATTCTAGGAATATAAATGACAGTACTTTGCACTGGTACAAAATTGCCTATTTCAGACAGAGAAACAAGCTACAGTAAAACCACCCACTGCTGAATATATGAAAAATCACTTTTAATAATGTGAAAGAAAAAGGTATTGAACCTCAAGTTTATGAACAATAAATTGTCCCAAAGAAAACAAATTTAATTATTAAATTTATTTTGGTGTACAACCAACTTTGAAACCTTGTCTAGATTAAAAAAAAAAATAAAGCCAGACAAATCAAGGCTTCATTTGATAATTTCCCCAAACTTCACTTGGTTTTGGGCATGCTGATACTTGGCCCACAATCTTTTTCAAAAGAAAGAGACATGTGAAAAGAAAAAAGACACTGAATCTAAGTCATCCAAATAATGACAAAATTCTCAGCTCTGCATCATAAAAATGTAAAACTGTTACATAAATCATTTATATAAATCAATGTCTGGTCTGTCCTAATGACTAGAAATACTGTAATGCTCTACTTTTTACCGGTACTGGGCACACAAAAGGAAGAAAAAAATAGTCCCTTTAAATCATATTTCTAATGTGGGTGTCATTTGAGCCAGGCAAAACTGAATTATCCATTCATAAAATTCAAGGTGATCTGTTTTTAAGTACCAAAGAATATTAAGCCATTATTTTTACTTGCAGTATTTGCAGATGCCAGATTTTACATGTCAGTATTCAATAGCAGTTAATGAATGTTCTTTGCCTATTCCAATAAGCTGTTGCTAGAATTGAGCAAAGAACTGACATCTTTAACAACAGGCATGGAGGCTTATGTTGTAAGGAATGTATCTCATATCCACATGTATGACATACAATTCTAACATTACTTGTGTTTACTTCAACTTGCTTTACTGACTAAGCTGACCACATAAAAAGATGTTTGCACCTTTATAGAACAGTCCTTTGCAAATACATCTCCAAACAAGAAGGTGTACAGCCCCAGATCCAAATAATATAACCAGAAGCAACAGTACAGAATCAGTGTCAATTTGTGTGAACTTTACCAGGTTAACAAAATGTATACCCGTTATGATTCTTTTTCAACCATGCTTCTGTAATCCGTAACAAATTTAATTCTGATTCCCTGGAGGACTAGCACAGAGATAATAAGCAAGCTAATTAAGCTGTGAGATCCCTTGCATTACAGACTATATTGTCATTCTTAATCATGTGTAACAATAATAGCTCCATGTTCCCAAAAGCATCATTCTAAGATGCCTCTCTGAATCATAAACTGAGTCCTGATTCTTATCACATCTCATCTAGTGGATTCTCATCTCATCTAGTGGAGTCTTATACCAGATCTACTAGAATTACTTCTGATTTGCATCAGTGTGATATCCAAATCAGAGAATGACTAGATTTATTAGAATAAAGTCTTCTCTGAGAAAGAAGAGGAAAAGTCTGAAGAAGCCTACAAAGAAAAAGGGCAAGACTGACTTACAGCATTTTCCTAAATACCTAAGATTGAAGTCAACCTTTTTTTTTCTGAAACTGTGAGCTCTACACTGATTACTTAATAATAAACATAGTTATACAGGAATCCTTCATTGAAGCATCATCTTTTTCTCTAAGAAGTTGGTGTCAGATCCCCAGCTAGGCTAAGTCAGCATAGCTCAGTTGAATTCAGTGGAGTGACAGTGATCAATACTAGCTAAGGATGTAAGAGCACACCCAACTTCTCTCATTAGTGGATAGTCCATGAGGAGCTAATCAGACCACAGATTGAGTTGGTGAATGGGGAAGACTCATTCCTCTGGCCTCTCCAATGCAATATCTTCTGAACTACTGAAAAAGGAGATAATAGATGCAAGCTCCCTTTTAAAGGTCATGTAATTTTGTGGGCCACCCCAGGATGTATTACCAAAGAGGAGGAGAGATCTTCCTCCATTAGAGTCCAATCTGTATTCCACCAGGTAAAGAATAGCTGATTTCAGCTAATTTGCAAAAAAAATTATATTCAAACTGTATGAAAAACAGTGTGAAAACTCATTCTATACGTGTTTTGGATTGAGCCCAGCATCTGATACATGTTATGTGCAAAAGCATGAACTCAAAATCAGCCCAAAATAATTTGTCCCTTTATTTTTTTGTTTCCAGTAGCACGCACAGTGAGGTAGCTATTTTTACAGTTTTGTCCCTACCTCAAAGGCTTACCATTTCTTGTGAAAGTAGAATTAGTTCTTTAATATATTTCTAGAACCAAAGAAGTCTAAAAGAAAGGCCTATCATGCTGTTAATCATTCCACCAGAAGTTAATACAGGAATGATTCCTACAGTGCATTGCTCTGTTTAGTTCTAGCTATAAATGATCCCAGAGATGAGGCTTCCATCACTTCCGTTTGAGAGACAATTCCACAATTTACTAGAACTCAAATTCTAAGATTTTCCCCCCAGATATCCAGCTTAGAGTTTTCTTTTCTCCAATTTCATCCCACTCCTCCTAGGTTTGGTATCTTGTGCCATTGAAAACAATCCCTCTCCCTCCTTGGTGTTTGCACCCTTTAGTTATTTGCACATGGTTATTTTATCCTAGGCATTGCTTGGTCAATCTACACATATGTAGTTCTTTTAATTTTTTCTTACGAGTCAGTCCCTCCAGACACTTAATCATTTTTCTTCTTTTGGGTTTGAAATTGAAAAACACTAGGTTTATCACAGAAGGAAAGAGAAAAACAACACATCCTGGTTATAAATTAGCCTTATTGCTCCAATAATAATACTTGATAGGTGATGGATTCTTGGCTCAATATTCAGGACGGTAGGTGAATATATGTCACTTTTTACTTAGTAGCTGTAATAGCATTTTTAAAACAAGCAATAGTCACCACATATGGCAAAGCTTAAAGATTATAGCCTGTTAAATATCTTAGCATACATACAACTTACATCTGTTTGTTCAGTAAATAACCATGCCGTATTTCCCTTCATAAAGCTGTAAGAACTATAGCTCAATATGTACAGATGACCTTCAAGAATTCTGATGACTGTAGTAACTTGGCTAAGAGAGGCAGTCTCAACAGACATATTGTAGCATTTGCCTTCAAGAGACTCAGGAGAGGAAAACCTGTCTATTATGGCCCAGCATCTAGATAGCATTACCTATCGCTAGCCATATGTTCTGAACAGCAACGTCTAAAATCTGCCAAAGTCACTGTAAATAATTTAAGTACACAGAGGAGTATTGTATCCATTGGCTCATACATACCACAGCAAAGATATTTTAACATTCACAGACTTGAGTTTCATTTGTAATATATAAGAAACAGCTTCCTCTTTTTTAATGAGGCTGTCTATCCAATGACCTTTGTCTGCACCCTGTGCAAAGATGATTTCAATTCTGCCCTTGAAACATAGTTCCAGCAAAGTTGCCAACTCATATAATATTCTTTCCTGTCTTGTATTTCTCTTATTGTGGACGTTCTGTAGCCAACACAAAAATTAAGTCTTTGTCAGTATTCCTGCAAGATCGTCTTTGCTTTCTAACTTTGTTTGAAATTATATTTCTTCAGCAATATAGTAGATAGGTGCTTCAATGGTGATTCGTAGCAGTGCTTCTACCTTATGTGACTGTCACCAATTGACGTACATACTAATGTTACAAGATAATGACTTTTGGATGACCTTCAGACGTCTGGAAGCTTGACCTCTTATCCCAGAAAGAGGCAACATAAAAGAGAATGTTTGTAACAAATCTATTTAAAGACAAAATTCCCTTCTGTGAGGAAAGTTCTCCCAAAACTTTGAGGGCTTCAGTGGTGCATAAGCCTTAAGAGCTGTCTGTACAGAGGCGAATTTTAACCTAAAAGAACAAAAAGGAAAAAAGCTACAGTAGACACACATTGTTCATTTTATTTTCACTAGCTTCTTATGGCAAATGCTTAAATAGGCAGCAAGCTTGAAAATGTGCTAAAGTCCTGCAGTGCTATACAAATCATATTAAGCGTCCTAGATGATCTTTAGCATGCTATTTTCCTAGCAAAATAATATTTGTATTAACTTCTGCAGTCGTCTTTTCCCTCCATTCCACTCCAGCTGCACTGGCACTTCCCATCTCTATCTAGTTGATGAGTAGTGATATAAATTACTTAAGTTAGCTCTATGCCTGCACCTATCCCAAAGCCAATGGTTAATATTTAAATCCATGTTTAAGTTTTACAGTGCTTTTTGCTGTTTTTCCTTATACCCTCTCCTGATCATACTAATACAAAAGCAGTGGTTTCCCACAAAGAAAAAAAAGTTATTCAAAGTATCCTTATCATTTATATCTTTTTTTCTGGCTATGGTAATTTCTTTCAGCATGTATTGGAAAAAGATACCGGTTAATTACCTTAAAGCAACAGAAACAGTTAGAATAAAATAAAAATAAAATGTAATGCCATGCAGGGGAAGAAGCTCTACACTCTATAGGTATCTCAAAACAATTTATAGAAAAATGAGCAATATCTAGTACTATAGGTATACTGCACTGATAGTTTAGTGACTCTGTAGACAAACACTGCAGCCATTAAAATCTATTTTAGTGAGGGAGCATTGGGGTTATTCTATAGTTTGAAAACTGTCTTTAGCTTCCGCTTGACAACCACTAGAAAAGAGCAGTGGGCTCCAGAGTCTAACATGTCATCTTAGAGTGGCACTTCTTAAAGCAATGCGACCTCCTATAACTGCTCTTTGCCAAAGGTTATTAGCACAAATTCTGGTTTTGAGTTTAAAGGTGATCATTCAGTCCAGAGGAAAGAGAACAGAATAATATTCGCACGTGCAGAAAGTCTACCTGTGCTTCAGAAACATAACTGATTGTACATTCTTTGGGATATGGACTATGTTTTTCTTTAAGCTTAGAAAGTATCTAGCATATTTTGTGCACTAATAGAATAGAAAAAATATACTCAGCTTGTGACTCACTTAAAAATATGCTTTGTGTGATTTCCTGGTCCACATTAAGTAGCTATAGGCTGTCATGCCCATTTTCTAGTATCTGGGGAACATGGACAAGTGACTAATTAGCAAGAATAGCCAGATCTATGTAAAGAAACATTTAAGTTCTAGAAACTTTCACACTAAAACATTTCCAACAACCTATGAGAGGGATTTCTCTTTTCACGCAACGCTAATCTCAGTTCATATTTCCTATGTAGTAAAGACAAATTGGTAACACTGGACATGATTTAATTAAAATCTGAACCCACATTTGTGCCTCTGTCTCCTGCATGCAATTTCTAATGAAAATGAAAGAGATTGTTTCTAGAAATTGAGAGTATAAGATAAGATGAGAAAGAAACAGTTACTTACTGTAACTGTGGTTATTTGAGATGTGATGCAGACGTGTATTCCACTTACGTGTGTGTGCATCCAGCATTCCAGAGCCAGAGATTTTGTCTACCAGTATCTGTAGAGGGGTGACACGTATGCCTCCTGGCTGTGGCCCATCCCATGGCTGTATGAGGTGGCCCTGCCCTGAACCTCCTCAGTTCCTTCGCATCAAATATCCATGAGAGGAGAATCCAGTGCAGAAGGGATGGAATACATATCTGCATCACATCTTGAAGAACTACAGCTACAGTAAGTAACCATTTCTTCTTCTTTGAGTAGATAAAGATGTGTTTTCCACGTAAGTGACTCCCAAGCAGTACCCTTCCCAGGAGGCAGGGCTCAGAGTCTACCTAAACAAGGATCACAAGTCCGCCATTCCAAAGTCTGCGTCTGCTCTGGAAAATGCAGTAATTCCATAATGATTTGTAAAGTATGGATGGATGGCCAAGTGGCAGCCTTGCAAATATCCAATATGGAAATGTCCCTGAGGAACACTATTGACATTGCTTGTGCTCTTGTCAAACAATTTCCTATCTGCCAAGGAGGCATAGCCAAAGCTATTTCATTTACAATCTTGATACATGATGTTATCCATCTAGAGATGATCTGCATGTGACATGAACAGGTGAGGCTAAGCACAAAATGGTTCAGTCCTATGCAGATAGAGAGCTAGACATTGCCTGACGTTGCTCCTCTGGAAATGAATGAAGCTTAGGAAAAAAACACAGATAATTATACGGCCTGGTTCAAATGAAATGGAGAGACTACTTTATACAAAAATTGTGGGTGGGTTTGTAAAGTTCCCTTGTCTGTGGAGAATTGTGTATAAGGAGGCCATGCCATCAAACCTGCCACTCACACACCCTTCTTATGCATGTAATTCTTTCCAGGAATGAGGTTTTCTGACACAAGAGGTGCAGTGGACAACGCACTAAGGACTCAAATGGAGGACACATTAGAGCTGCCAGAACCATATTTACAACAAGGGGATCAGTTCTTGGACTGGAGGATGTATATAGAGAAGTCTTTTTGGGAAACTCGTCATCATGGCACTGGAGAAGATTGATTTTTCCTGAATAGGTGAATGAAATGCTGATACTGCTGCCAGATGTATTCTCAATGAACTAAGCACAAGCCCCAACTTCCAAAGGTGTAGCAGATACTCCAAGATGTCATGCATAGAAGTCCATGTCAGCTAAGTCCTGCAGGCCAGGGACCGCACTGAAAATCTCTTCCACTTTGCTAAGTAAGCCATTCTGGTAGAGGACATTCTATAGTTGAGTTGAACTTTTTGGACACCTGCCAAGAACTGCTCTTCCTCTTCATTCAACCATGCCAGGAGATGCAGGGAGTGGAGCATAGGATGCATAGTGCAGCCATGATTCTGAGTGAGCAGGTCAGAATGGAAAGGAAGAGCCACGGGATGCTGAATCGACAGTGTGAGAAGGCAGGAGAACCATCAATGCCTCAGCCACACAGGGCAATGAGAATGACCTTGGCCTGATTCATCTTGAGCTTGAGGATGACCTGAGGAATGATCGGCATAGAGTGAAAGATATATAGGAGAGTCGACTGCCAACTGCAGTGGAAGGTATAGGAGAAGGAATTCGGACTGAGCTCCCTCTCCCCAGCACCAGAACAGGTGACATTTCCTGTTCTCCTTTGTAGCAAACAGGTAGATTGTGGGAATGCCCCACACCATAAAGATGATTCAGAGGACACATAACTTCAGGGATAACTCGTGACTCAGGTAAAGATACCTGCTGAGATGGTCTGCAAGATGATTCTGTATCCTGGGCAAATGGACAGCTATCAGAGTAATGTTCTCTCTGATGCAAAAATGCCACAGATTGATCATCTCTAGGCAGAGCACCCTGGAGTATGTTCCCCCTTGTTTGTTCACATAGTACATTCATATAGTACAGTAGGCATGTGAACCACTAAGTGTCTGATACAGTCCCAAAAATTGCAACATGCATTATGGATGGTCCAAAACTCCAGCACGTTGATATAGAGTGAGGCCTCCTGGTCCAGTCAGAGTTCCTGTTCCTTCAATGACCCCAGGCGCACCCTCCCCACAAACCAGCAGGGAGGCATCAGTAATAACTGACTTAGTCATGAGGGCCAGGTGAAGGGAATACCCTTGCAAACTTTCTGTGGACATGTCCACCATTGTAAGGAGTCTAAGACCAGTGGAGGGAGACTAACCAGTATGTCCACAGAATTAAAGTTGCCCATCCTGGGCCCCATCTGAAGGGGGCAAAGACTCAGTCTTGCAAACTGGACCATCTGGATGCAAGTGGACATGTCGCCTAACAGTCTCAGACACATTTGAATGATGTGGAAGGCTGATATTGCAGACTGAGGCAAAGATGTCAAATTTTCTGAAAATGGTCAGCCTACAGGAACACTCTCGACATCCTGGAATGTAACAAGGCCCCAGGGAATTTTATGTTTTTGAGTGAGAGCCAAGATTAATTTTCCAATGTTTAGAATGAAATTCAGATGGTTGAGCAAGCACGATGTGGTGCTGATGAACTGCCTCTTCTCTGGATCTGCCCCTCAGTAACTGGTTGTCTTGATATGGGAAGATGTGGATTCCCCTTTTTCTGAGATATGCCATAACCATGACCATGCATTTGGTGAAAACTTGGGGGAAGAAGAGATGCAAAATGGGAGGACCACATATTGAAAAGGAACTTTCTGTGGCTCAGTAAAATTGCCACATGAAAGTAGGTGCTCTGAAAGTCCAAAGCAGGAAAGCCAGTTTTTCTGAGACAATGCAGGGAGGATAGTCAATAAAGTGATCATTCAGAACCTCATATAACTAATTTATTTATTGAAGCTGTGAAGGTCAAGAAGGTCGGGAAGGTGACTCCCTGGGGCAGACAGCTGTAAAATGTCCATCGATTTGTGGGTGTTCTCTTGCATGAACTCCACTTTGATACCCATGGAAGCAGCTACTCAACCCCAAAAGTCTTGTTATGCCTTAAAATCCTTGAGTACCAAAATAGAAGATGGTCCAAGCAGCACCACATCATTCAGAGATGAGGATGAGGCCCTTAACTGAGGCAAACCCTGATCTTGTTCAGGAAGAAGGACAGCTTGTGCCTGGGCTTGTGGTGGATCTACAGTCAACACCGCAGATTGACCAGCAATTTCGCCTTTGAACAAGATGAGGAGTGGGGTCTCTGTAATTGAGGCCACTGACATTGGTGATGTTGGCTTTGGTGTCCAGTAAGCTTAGGTCCAGTGACCTCCATCCTGACCACAAGGTGCATGCCAATCTTGGGAAACATAATGGTTCATTAGCAGCCCTCAGTGCTCATTGGGTGATGAGGAGCAGGAGGATGACAACCCTGACTCAGATGTAGAGAAGCCTCGGGATCGCCACAAGTGCAGAGCAAGACCAGAAGTGAGCAGGTAGTCTGACTTATCCATCACCCAGAATGAGGCAGCAAGCAACACTGTAGAAAGAGATGGTACCATCAGTACCAAGCACGCTAGTACTGGAAGTAGTGTCGGTTCTGATGTGAATAGCAGTACCGGAGTGACTAGCTGTACCATTGTCAAGGGTGGTGAAAGCTGCCAAGGAAGCATCTCTGGTGCTGACCTTAGTGGTGCTGAGGAGGTCCCCCATACTGATCCTGGTATAGACTCTACCCTAACTACTGGAAGGGGAGCATTGGCACGTGGTGCTGACAGACACAGGGGTTTAGCAGCTCACTTAGTCACAGGGGCTATAGATGGTGTTGCCCTAGGAAAGCCCTGGACTAATGATGAGGTCAGGACCAGAAAGCAGAGGAAGTCTGTGGTGACATGCTATGTTGATGATGTCAGTACAGTCAATACTGGCATCTCCCTCATTGGTATCAGACTCAACAGATGCCCAGAGGCCGGAACTGGAGACAACAGTACAGGGTTTCTAACCTGCCTACTCAATACCAAGGAAGGGTCAGAAGTACCTGCATAGTCCTGCATACCGGCACTGGCTCTGTGCCAGTCCTCACTTTTCCTAGGAGTGATGAAAGAGTCACCCCAAGATTTAGACCAGTCTCTGTAGTAAGATGAGGCCCTGAAACATAAACCCTTATCAGAGGCCCCGTATGAGGCCTGAGGCCTGAACTAAAATAATAGTCAAGACTTTGCTAACATAAAGGAAAGTAAAGCTGTGAGCCAGAGGCAGGCCCTGTTCATAGAAGCTGGCAAGGAAAGGCCTGATGCTGCAAAAAGAGACATACCTAAACAGTACTGGACACCAGATATCAGAACATTCGCATACTTGTACACTCCACACAGATAACAAGGAACAGGTTGCCCCATCCTAATGACAAGGCCAAAAGAGTAATATGATGGGTAGAGTTATTTTGTTCGAACCAACATGTACAAGGTGAGAGTTGGCACCTTACTACGTAGAAGGGTTGTACCTTGCTATGTAGAGGGGTTGCACCTCAATATGTCAGAAGTGATGTGTAACTTGTTTGTACCTGTGTATAAGAATGCATCCCTGGGGTAGTGTCTTTGTCCAACCTAGGGGGCAGTGGAAAGTCCCACCACTGACTGAGCTGAGTCCATTGTCAGGGAGCACATATGTACTGGCTAGCAGCACCTTAGCAGCACCTTGGACTTTGTTTGCCCAGGAGCTGGAGACTGTTTCTCTTCAACAATAAACCTGGCCGACATGCCTTCGTACCTTACTAGAGTCTGTGGTCAGGGGGTTCTCTTTGGATCTGCTGTGTCAGCTATCTGGGGCAGAACACAGAGGGAACACATGCACGCAGCTGATTGATATCAACATTGAACAGAGCAGAGCACCACACCGGTAGCGTCTGACAACAGTCCCTATTGATCGTATACAGCCTTTTTCTAGGTTTAGTTGATGGGGAACAAGTCCACTATTTCTTCAGAGCAGCACCTGCTCCAGAACAGTGCTATTGGATCCCAAGGGTGATCTTTGACCCAAAGAGGGCATCCATACTGGATCAGTCCACATGGCTTGTTCAAGCAGGTACTGCTTGATGCGAAGGTCCTGAGCCTCAGATTTCTTGTCTTGAACAATCTACAGATCATGTTACACTCCTTGAGGTGGATCTCACCAAAACAGAGGAAGCATTGGTTGTGGGGACTGCTGGGGATCACTGCTCCATCAAGGACAATGTTTAAACCCTGGTGAAGGCATCTCTGGGGAAACAGACCACTAACAACATTAACTTCTAACTACTAGCTCACACTAACTGTTAACTACTGTATATACAATAAAAAACTAGACTAAGACTATCCATGAGGTTGAGAGACTATGACCACGGAGAGCTCTGACTCCAGCCAGGGGAGATAAGAAGGAACTGAGAGATGTCAGGGTGGTGCCACCTCCTATTGCAAGGGAAGGGGACACAACCATGAGGGGTGAGCACTGTCCCTCTACAGGTACTGCCAGACAAAATCTCTGGCTCCAGCACGCTGGGTGCGTACACATCTAAGTAGAATGCACACCTACATCTACTCGAAGAACTAAATGCTCCTGTGATCATGTTACTAAGACTTCTGAAAAATAATTAAGGAGCATAATCTCCCTGCCAGTAATATAAGTGGATGGGTGAGGAATCTGGTGGAATCCTCCCTCCCTTAACACAGGGGACATAGATTAGGGGAGTGCCAACTCCACAGCAAGCTGTTTAGGGGGAGCATTCTGCAAAAGCCCTTTCACCAAAGACTCAATGTTCCTCCATAACTCATGGAGGAACTGCACTACCATAAAGGGAAGGAGTGCCACCAGCAGCTGTATGGCTATTTATTGTTTCCACATGCATCTTGAAATCTGCCCTGACTTAGGGTAACTAACCTGCTCTTTCAGTGAGGGTGGTGGCATTTGCCATCCATTTACGTGTGAATTATGAGTTAACATATTCAGTTTCCTGCTTCTTACATGACTTTTCCCAGTGCAGGAGAGAATCTGGCTGCAAAAAAGAACTGGGCTGGGATTTTCATTGTTGTTTTTTCGTATTGTTTTATAATTTAATAGTAAATTTCTTAGAGCACAAATGTAAATAGATACGATTTTTTTTCCATGTGCTGATGTAAATAGGGAACAATAATAACAAGAGGCCTGACTGTTTGGCAGCACATTTTTAATTCTCTTCTCTGATATGGATATGCTCTTTGACTTTGCAAAATGTCATTTAAAAGCAGCACTCCTGGGAGTTCTGCAGAACACAAGACAGTGCACATTTACATAGAGGTGAGAATCTGTGTGCATATGAGAGAAAACTATCCCTCCCCACCACTATTACTCTGCCTAAGATTTATGTCCAGATTCAAATACTTCCCCTACAGGGAAATAGGTAGACCAGTCATACTGAGGTATTTTCAATAAAGGATTTCAAGCTATAGGGGGAAAAAGGAGGAACGGGGGGAATGAGAAGAGAACTGAAATGATTTCCTGGCAGAGTAGGTCTGTTGTCATAAATCACAAATAACAAGAAAAATGTAATATAAAGTTCCATTTTATTAAATGTCTCTCAGCATTCACAACTTCATCATTCTAGCAAACTACAGTTGCTGGGGGAGGAGGTTACAAAATGGCTGATAGCTAAGTGCATAAATATGCATACAAGGAATGCTGCAGTGTGTGACAACAAACCTGTGGAGAGGGGGGAAAAAGAAGGCAAAGATGAAGTCACATATATAAAAACTGCCACCTTGTTCAGTCTAAGACTGGATACCGCAATTGAGATGAACTGTGATTTTCATTAAGTTAGCTTGGAAGTATTGCTGTTTGGTTGTTTCCACTCCTATCCCCCACCCCTTCATATAAAGGAAAGGGCTGATTCAATGGCAGTACATAAAACTGAGCTAGTACACAGGTTCATCAGTCTGCATTCAAATACATTTAATACAAAGTTGAAACTCAGAACAGGCACTGAAAGCTTATTACACTTGAAATCTTACAAAGACATACATTTCCCATACAAAAATAAAAACCTTAAGCAAAGGAGAGAGAGAGAGAGAGACTGCTTTAACTTTCAGGCTAGGATAGAAAGAAAGTATCTGCTGCAATAGAAAATTCCCTGTGCCTACCAAGGCCCCAGCAGGATTTGCTAGGTAACCTGTCTGTAATCCTGGCTAGAAAAGCGTGGGCACAGGTGGCAGCTCAGCTGAAGGGACACAGTGAAAAAATTATGCTTTTTTTATCCTGATTTTCACAACAAGCTCCATTTCTAATCAGGAAGGGCGATCCCTTTAGATCTGTGGTTCTCAAACTGTGGGTCGGGTCCCCAAAGTGGGTCATTGCCCCCATTTTAATGGGGTCGCCAAAGCGTTGGACTTGCCAGAGCCTGGGGCCAAATCCAAATCCCAAGGGCTTCAGTCCTGGGTGGCAGGGCTCAGGCTTCAGCACCAGCTCTGAGCAGTGGGGCTCCGGTTACAGGCTCAGGGCTGAAACCCAGGACTGAAACCCTTGGGCTTCAACTTTGCCGTCCACCCCTCGCCCACTACCCAGGGTGGTGGGGCTCAGGCTTTGCCCTCCCTCTCCGCTGCCTGGGCAGTGGGGCTTGGGCAGGCTCAGGCTTTGGTCCCCCCTCCTGGGGTTATGTAGTAATTTTTGTTGTTAGAAGGGGGGTCTGATGCAATGAAGTTTGAGGACCATTGCTTCACATTTTTCTGCCACTAAGTCATTGGACAGAGAAAAGAATGTTAGTCTCCAGTAAAGATGGTTACAAAAACAAAACAAAAACAAAAAAAACAACAACCACCCAACCCTCAAATTTGTAGACAAAAAAAACAGATATCCCAGTTTCAGAATTAACTGCATTTTTGACCCTCTTAAGGTTTCACATGTCTCTGTTCATTACCTCTCCTGGGTGGAGGTCCACATCTCACTCCCTCCTCACCAGAGGTTTTAATGCTGCACGTTTTCCTGATCGACACTATGATAGCTCCAGGAAACAAAACTGCCTAAAAGGCCCGTGCTTTGCTTTCTGTCTGAGGGCTATGACTAGTGCATTGCCAGCACTTATAAGTTACAACACAGCTCTTT
This sequence comes from Gopherus flavomarginatus, assembly GCF_025201925.1. Lineage (NCBI taxonomy): Eukaryota > Metazoa > Chordata > Testudines > Testudinidae > Gopherus > Gopherus flavomarginatus. Next base: position 37,876,073 of record NC_066624.1, on the reverse strand, counting down.
CTAAACAAGCATATTTATTCTTGAGGTAAAAGCACTACAGAGAAAACATAAAAAACAATAAATGTTCCTATATCCATGCTAAAAGCTCACCAGAAGCCATCAGTCTTATGGGTCCTAGTAGGCTAAAATCTTTCCAACCCTTCTGCAAGGGTTGGAGGCCTTTTGAACAAAAGTCCTATTTGTCTGCTGAATCAGGAAGAAAAGCTCTAAGTAAATTTAAATTCAGGCTGTTAATCCAAAAGTACTTTCTTTGTGTCTTGGTGTCTGGAGAATCAAGTCTGAAGTAGAATATGTGAGTCTGCCCTGGAGGTGGTACCTCTCTGGTGTTACAACAATGTGGGTCATTTACCTTAATCATTACCCATTGTTATTGGTTTCTGGAGGAGTTGTGGCAGCCCTGCCACATGGAATAGAAAACAATCATACATAAACCATTAATTTAATATAATGGACCCCAAAGATACTTAAACTTCATTCTCTAAGGTCTCCCACGCATATGGCAGAAAGCTGTCATATCTGGCAGAACAGGGACAAGTTTTCTGAGAAAATTTTAGAAAAAAATCTTATTTTTCAATGAGCTCTCGTCTCCATTTTGAACACTGGCAATCTCAGATGCTGTTGCATGGATGTTTGATATCATCCCAGGGGAAATGGATGCATCTTGGTTTTGATTCCATTCCTGCATATATCACCTCCAAAGCAGTACTTCCGGGAATCAATTATGGGCAAGAAACAAATCTGATCTGTGAAGATTAAAGGTAGGATCCCCCAAATACAGGTTGGAAGTCTTTTTAAGATAAGAAAAGGAAACACTTTTATTCAAGCTCACCAAAAAACCTTTGATACTTGGCTCCATGAAAGAATTTGTAGTCTCACAGGACTCCCTACCTGCAGCTACGTCCCCTTATAGAACTATTCAAACTGACTTGTCTTACCAGAATCTGCCTGAAAGCAAGGTACATGCTTTTAGAAAGGCACATGCTTCTGAAAGCTGTGTTTGTAGGAAAACTGTTGGACACACCTGCAGAATTTTTTCTTGGTACCTGTGTGTCCTGATGGCAGGGCAGGCTCCAGGCACCAGCGAAGGAAGCAGGTGCCTGGGGTGGCCAATAGAAAGGGACGGCACTCCATCTGTTATTAGGGCGGCACATCCATGACTTCAGCTGCAGCTCAAGCGCTCCGCGTTAGTCTTTGGCAGCAATTCGGTGGTGTGTCCTTCACTCCATCTCTTCGGGGGGTTTCTTTTTTTTCCCCCTCTTCGCCACTTAGAGCGGCAAAAAAACTGGAGCCGGCCCTGCCTGACAGGGACTAAAACAGGTACCTTTAACTTTTGAGCTACATTGACTTTCTAAAAATATAGCTCATCTCTCCAACGTTGTTTTTTATAGCCTGCTCTCAGCTAATTTTTATGTCCTCATCCATAATTAACAAACCCCCAAACCACTATATTTACTATAGGTAATGATGAGGTAGTGGCACAAATTGGCAAGCCATCTGTGGAGTATATGTAAACCTGAAGTATATTTTTTATTAAATAAATAAACCAACCATCCGCCAACAGGGATAAGAGAGATCCTGTCAATGGCAGTTAAATTTATCAGACCACTTCACTGAGTCTTTTTAATAAAAGTTACCACCAGGGGTTTCCACACTTCATAGCTTCTCTGGGCTGAGCTTGTTGCACACACCAGGGACTACTCCTTGTATTCCTCCATTCCCCCCACAAGCTCCCTGTGTGCCACTCTCCCATCCCCCTTCTATTGTAGGGATCCCTTGCATCTTCCCTCCCCATTCCCCCATGCCAGGGATTCTGTGAGCCCCCTCTTTCCCACAAACATTAATATTTCCTTTATTTCTGTCCAGATCATTCTGTGTGTCACCAGACTCCTATCCCCCATGCCAGGGGCTTTATGTCCCCCCAATTCCCTCTTCTGCCACATGCCAAGTGCTCTCTCTGTCCCTCTCCCCCATATCAGTCTCCCTTTCTCTCCCTTGACCCCGTCAAGGGTTCTGTGTGCCCTCTAATTCTCCCATTCCCCTCTTCCCCACTATGGCAGGGACTCTATGTGCACCCCACTATTCCCACCAAGCACTGTGTCCCCCCACCATTGTTTCATTCTTTCTCTGATGCCAAGGACTGTGTGCCCCTCTTCCCCCTTCTTCCCCATACCAGGGTCTCCCATTCTGCTCACCCAATGCAAGGGGCTTTGTGAGCCCACATTCCCCCCCCATCATTTTTTTAATTTCTATATGGATCAATCAGGGTGTCAGTATGCCATTCCCATGGGTAGTGGATGAAGCCCCCCTTCACGGAGGCTGGCCCTGGCTCTGCTCCTTCTGCCTGCCCCCACCCCCACAGCCAGAGCCCTGAGAACTCCACCCTCCTCAGCTGGAGCCCCAAGAAAGACCCTCTGAATCCCAGCCCCCACAGTCAGAGTAGGGATGCCAACTGTCTAATCACACAAACCCAAACATCCTTGCCCCACCCCCTGTCCCGAGGCCGTGCCCCTGCTCCACCCCTTCTCCAAGGCCCCACTCCACTCACTCCATCCCCCCTTCTTCTGTCACTTGATCTCCCCCACCCTCACTCACTTTCACCAGGCTGGGGCAGGGGGTTGAAGTGCAGGACGGGTTGTGGGCTCTCGGCTAGGGGCTGAGGCCAAGGGGTTCGCCATGTGGGAGGGTGCTCCAGGTTGAGCCTGGGGCAGTGGATTGGTGTGCAGGAGGGGGTGCAGGGTGTAGACCAGGGACAGGCAACCTATGGCATGCGTGCTGAAGGTGGCACGCGAGCTGATTTTCAGTGGCACTCATACTGCCCGGGTCCTGGCCACCAGTCCGGGGGGCTCTGCATTTTAATTTAATTTTAAATGAAGCTTCTTAAACATTTTAAAAATCTTATTTACTTTACATACAGAATACTTTAGTTATATATTATAGACTTATAGAAAGAGACCTTCTAAAAATGTTAAATGTATTACTGGCAAGCGAAACCTTAAATTAGAGTGAAAAAATATAGACTCGGCACACCACTTCTGAAAGTTTGCCAACCCCTGGTGTAGACTCTGGCTGGGAGGCGCTTACCTGGGGCGCCTCCCAGTCAGCAGAGCTAAGGCAGGCTCCCTGCCTGCCCTGGATCCACGTCACTCCCAGAAGCAGATGGCGTATCCCTGCAGCCCCTGGGGGGGACTGGGGGCACCACGTACTGCCCACGCCCACACGTGCCGCAGTTCCCGGTCAATGGGAGCTGCGGAGTCGGCCCTGCGGGTGGGGGCAGCGTGCGGAGCTGCCTCCCCTGCACCATAAGGGCTGCAGAGACCTGCCATCTGCTTCTGGGAATGGCACGGTGCCAAGGCAGGCAGGAAGCCTGCCTCAGCCTCGCTGCACCACTGGACTTTCAGCACCTAAAATCTCCCAGTTTGGCTTCAGTAGCCTCCGGGAGATAGGGCGTGATTCCGGGAGACTCCCAGCCAAACCAGGAGAGTTGGCAGCCCTACGCCAGATCCCCGAGCCCTCCTCCCCAGGAGCACTGAGTTCCCACCCCTTGGCTGGAGGAGACCTGAACTGGCCAAACCCTGACCCCCCCCCACACTCAACCTGCCCGGAGGAGCCCTGAGGTGGCTGAAGCCCTGGTCCCTCATGATCAGAGGAGCCCTGGGCCAGCCAAAGCCACCACAGCCATGCCATGCCTCCCCTCCACTGACCCCAAGCTGCCCCATGAGGAAACACGTCTCCTTCTGGAAGAACATGAGCTTTTGATATGCCCCATGCAGGTTCTGGGGCAGCTCAGGTGCTGTATCTGTTACTCAGGTGGAAGCTGCTAGGTTTGTTAACCAAATGCCAAGGGCTCCACCTTTTCAGTTTTTTGATTTTCATGAATGGTTCTGCCCACTGATGCCCAGAACACAGGGCCAGCTCCAGCTTTTTTGTCACCCCAAGCAGTGAAGAAAAAAGAAATACCCAACTGAGCTGCCACCAAACAGGAAGAGGCAGAGTGAAGGACCTGCAGCCAAATTGCCACCGAAGACTAAAGTGGAGCGCTTCAGCTGCCACCGAGGTGCTGCCAAAGACTCGGATGTGCCACCCCAATAACAGACAGAGTGCCGCCGCTTTCTATTGGCTGCCCCAGGCACCTGCTTCCTTTGCTGGTGTCTGGAGCCGGCCCTGCCAGAACATTCCATAAAATTCTGTAATTGATTGGCTGTAGCATTACAGACAAATACTCACCATCAAGTTGAATGTAAGAGCCCACTTTGCTTGGCCATTTTGACTGTCATACAAAACAATTTAACTTTTGAAACTTTTACCCCCAACATTTTCAGTGATGTTCTGTACAGGTACAAGAGACTGCCAACAAGGAGCTCATTGCAGACCTTAATTTGTAAGTCATTTCACTTTAAAGCGTTAGAGATTTTGTAACGAAAACAAATGTTTATATCTTTTTGGTTTTGTTTTAATCTGAAACAATACAAACAAATCCGGAAACCTTGTACATTAAAGAAAAAGCCAATTTTTATGGCAGAATGATCAACTCATGAAAAACTGGGTTCTTAATGGAAGTCCTGAGACTGTTTTCAACCGTAGCAGCATTTAGTGGAAGACAGGTACTGCCCTAATATTTTTTTTTTAAAAATCCTTATTCATTTCCAACCAGCAGTATGACTTAAGATCTCTTACAGAGTTATTTGTACTAAGGGGACTGATACTGTCTCCTGGAAATCAATGTGAGTATCAGAATGAATGGGTCAACAACCTATTTTTCATTAGAAGAAAAAAACAGGAACAGAGAACACTGCAGTCATATTACAATAAATGACAGCCCTTCACTGAGATCTTGATTCTAGGTATATAAAATCAAAAGATTCCATGTCATAACAGGTCTAAATCAGGGGGCCTCAGGGCTCTGACCTGGGGCGAGGGTGTGGGTGGAAGCGAGGGAGTCGGGGGCTAGCCTCCCCTAACAGGGGTTTCACCCCTCCACCCATTGATGCATCAAAGTTTCAAGGATCAGTTTATTTCCCTAAGCATGTGCTCAAACTTAATAAAAATATTCAAAGAGTCAGCATCAACAGTGCAAAAACCCGCAAAACTGAAGCTGGTTCCTCGCTTTCTCCATTCACAGGATGATGGGGCCTCCATGTACGGCTCAGAAACAATCCTCTCATGCTCCCTTGTTCACCAGAATCAGGTTCCCTCATTTAAAAATAAAAAGACAAACAAACCTAGTGCATGTGTGTGTTTGAAACATTTTGTCACTGCAAGGCTAACCCAGCTCCCATTGATTTCAATTTGAGACTACTGATTTCAAAAGGTGCTGGAACAAGTGCCAAACGTTACACAATAGAAAAAACAAAGTTCCTCTCACTCTTATCTTTATTATCTGTTCTTTCTCTCTCTCTTGCTGCTCTTTTTTCTTTCAGTTTTAGTTTAATCACACTTGGATTTTCTTTCCATTTTTTTCTTCTCTGAGGCCAGGTCTAAATTATAAACTTACATCAGTATAACTCTGTCACTCAGTGGTGTGAAAAATCCACACCCCTAAGCAACAAGGTAATACCGACCAGTATACACAGCACTATGTCAACAGGAGTGCTTCTCCTGTTGACATAGCTACACCTCTGGTGAAGGTGGATTAACTATGTTGATGAGAGACGCTCCCTATTGGCATTGTAGCTATATCGCTGCAGCATTTTAAGCGCAGACCTGCACTGAATCTCCCCCTCTTTAGCCTCCACCTCTGTCCCTGTCTCTTTTCCTCCACTTGGGTATCTCTCTCCTTTCATTCTCCTCTACGTATACTTGCCATACTCACCCTCTGCACCTCACTGTCTTTCCTTTCTTCCTTCAGATTCTCTCCTTCTACCACTCTTCCTAGTAGAGACTCTTCCGTCCAGACTCTTTTTCCCTCCTCAAAGGGCCCTTGTCCCATACCCCAGTAACACTCCTTACCTACAGAACCTCCTCTGCCTTTCCTCCTTCATCTACGCAGTGTTGTTGTAGCCATGTTGGTCCCAAGATAATAGAGACACAGTGGGTGAGGCAATATTTGTTATTGGACCAACTTCTGTAGATGAGAGAGACAAGCTTTCGAGCTTAGGCCTGGTCCACGCTATCACTTACTTTGGTATAACATGTCACTCATGGGTGTGAAAAAGCCACCTCCCTGAGCGACATAAGTTACACTGACCTAAGCAGTGGTGTGGACAGCGCTATGTCAGCAGGAGAGCTTCTCCCACTGACATAGCTCCTGCCTCTCGCAAAGGTGGATTTATTCTGCTGACAGGAGAACTCTTTCCCATTGGCATAGTGTCTTCACCAGCACTTCTAGTGTAGACTATCCCTTACACAGAGCTCTTCCAGGTCTGGGAAATTAATTGAAAGGGCTGGTTTATACTATGTCGTTAGATCGACATTCCCCACATTAGGTCGAATTTATAATGTGCTTGTCTATACTACAGGACCCTTCCCGCCAACCTAAAGGATTTTTAAAATTGATGCCTGTACTCCACCTCAACAAGAGGAGTAGTGCTAGATTCGAGCTTCCTGGGTCAAATTAGGGGTAGTGTAGACAAAGCACAGTGTATTTCGACTTGTTTGGCCTCTGGGAGGTGTCTCAGAGTGCTCTAATATGCCCGCTCTGAACAGCACTTTCAACTCCACTGCACTTCAGCCAGGTAAACAGGAAAAACCCTGGGAACCCTTTAATTTAATTTCCTGTTTGATCAGCGTGGAGAGCTCACCACCACAGCTGACCATGTCTGCCTGCAAACCAAAATCTGCTGCCCAGTGCTCTCATAGTACCTTACCTTTTTCTTCTCTTACCCACTGGGAACTGGACTGAAGCTGTCTAATCAGTCAATAATAAATAAATCCCCTTCTTCAAGTAGAGCGTGCATTCATCAGGAGCATAGTAAAGAAATCCATTTTCTATTCTTGTTTTAGACCTGGAACAGGGGCATTTGACATGGTAAGGAAGGAAATGGTTTGTAAGGCATGGACTATAAACTTGGACATGCAGCAGCTGAAATGGGCTTAAGCGGGAATCAGCCAACAGCATTGCTGTCAGCCCTGTTTATCTCAGGACATATGGAAAGGGTGGAATTCAATGTTGGAAGTGGGTGACACATTCAGTCCTCCATGTGGATGCTGCACATCTGGGGATACACTGAGGTCTAAAGACATACTTAATTATGCAGGCAATCCAGAAGAAAATAATGCACTGTACTTATGCTATCTTCACCTATTCTAGATCTATTTTTCAACAAGCTTTTTCAAACTGGGCCAAGTGTGCATTCTTCATTAAAAGCTATGGGTTTGCCAAGCTTGAACTTTCAAAAATGAAACCTTTTGAGCAAGGGCAGCTCTATGTTTTTTGCTGCCCCAAGCATAGCAGTCAGGCGGCCTCCGGCAGCATGCCTGTGGGCAGTACTCTGGTCACGCAGATTCAGCAGCGTTTCTCCGGGTGATCTACTGGTCCCATGCTTTCGTACCCACTGCCGAATTGCCACCAAAGCCACGAGAATGGCGGACCTCCCACAGTCATCCCTAACGGCAACTGATACGCCGTCCCCTGAGGCTTGCCGCCCCAGGCATGTGCTTGCTGAGCTGGTGCCTGGAGCTGCCCCTGCTTTTGAGCAATGTTAATGCAAAACAAGCACCCACCACACATTTTTAATGGCTGAAACACCATCTGATTTTTATGTTCAGATAACTCTCTAACAGCTGAATAGATTTTCCATAAACCATCTAAAAAGAATTCACATCTGGCCCAGTGAAAAAGTATAAGAGATTTCAGACCCAGTGGTATTTTTTTTCCTGAAGGTAATAAGCCAGTGAACACAGGAGCTTAAAACCAAGACTTACCTCAAGCATCTCTATAGGGGTTCCTACATGATGCCATGACTCATTAAAAATGTTAAGTGGTAATTACCAGTAAATCCTGTAAATCTTAACTTGCTATAATCAAAAAAGCTGATTTGCATTGTTAACAGGGTGCCTCCCCATGTTAGCAAGATAATAATAACAGAGCAATTTTCCTTTAACAAAAACATTAGGTATTTGCAAATAATAACCTTTGAATGCCTTCTGAGGGATTGATTGCTAACACAGAGTTCTGTTCAGAAGTTTAAAATCTAGAGAAAGGGAGGAGAGTTGCTTCAATATTTTATGCTATTATATAACCAATCATTAGACACCTCTCTCTGCATCTAGAATGAAAGTTATCCCATATCCAATCTTGCCACCTCCTCACTACACTCTTCTGTGCATGGTTATGTCTGTGTTGGATCTCTCTATCATGCGTGCAGTGTTATGGCAGGGAGAATGTCTCCAAAAACATTGTGGAGAAAGTGCTTAGAAGTGTCTCTTACACTTCCTTTTTACAGATATCACAAGGCTGTCCACCAGCATGGTCCTGTGACCCACCTGCCAATATGCAGGAAGGTCTGGACCCGGGTCATGATCCCAAATGCAGCCACTCTGCAGTGGAGTGCTTCTGGATGTGCTAGGCCACTGTCCCTTGTGCTCCAGGAGTATAAATGCTGGCATACTAGCTACCCCCAGCAGGGATGGACAAGGCCAATCAAGAGCTATTTATGCTTTCTTCCCATTTCTTGGGCACCTGCTTTAGGACAGGCATAATCTAGCCTATAACTTTAAAGATCCTACTTCCATCTCCCCCAGAAACCTTTTTCACAGTATGGCCAAAAAAGCCCAGGCAACTGAGTCTTTTCTGCAATCGCAGAAAATTGATATTTTTCTAGAGTTGCATGAAGAATTGATATAAAGGAGGAACATTTCTGGTTTGTAAAGATCGGGGGCGGCTCCAGGCATCAGCACGCCAAGCGCGTACCTGGGGTGGCAAGCCACGGGGGGCGCTCTGCCAGTCACTGCGATGGCAACAGGCAAGTTGCCTTCGGCAGCATGCCTGCGGAGGGTCTGCTGGTCCTGTGGTTTCGGCGCACCTCCCACAGGCGTGCTACCTAATCCGCAGGACCGGGGATCTCCCGCAGGCAAGCTGCCAAAGGCAGCCTGCCTGCCATGCTTGGGGCAGCAAAATACCTAGAGCAGCCCCTGGTAAAGATTTATATATATTAGACAAACCAAAAAAATCAAATATACAAATTCTTAGAGCAAGAAGTGAAAAAGATTCAAGACCCTAGTCTATTTCTAAGCCTCCACAAAGAATGGCATGTGTGGTACAGCATCAATATATTCTGCACTAAAAGCTCAGGCCCTCTCTAACTCTATCCATTGCATGTGGAGATTAAGTTAACTCCTGTTATGTCCCATGTTTTTCCATCCTTAGCTCACGTCCCCAAGAATTAAATGTTTCCCATCTATATTGTTGACATTTTTTCCTACTAGATCCCTCTACAAATCCACTCTAAATGAATAAACTACCGTGAACATCACAGTAGATAGATTAACTCTTTGTTAGTCAGATTTTTGTTCTATAACTCACTCTAAAATATGGCCAAATTGGGATTTAGTTTCATGTGACGTGGAAGATTTCTTCAGACATATGTTGTACATACGAAAGCACATATTGTTCCTTTCTGAAGACCTATAGACTTAAGACATACACAGCTGTTTGCTTAGCATAGGAAATGTTGGTACCTGAGATACCTTGTGTGGCAACCTCATAAATGCTGGCTTTTTAACACTGATCATTAATTTACAAACAATCACCTTCACAAATACAGTATAAATACAATAGTCGCTATTAAATAGTCAGCATGTGAGAGTTAGTAGTGATGTCTGGAAGATTAGCTTTCCCGCTTCACTCAGTTGTTGGAGATGTCATAGGCCTATTCTAAATGCTGGGAGACAATTACTTTTTAAATGACTACTGTGTGTCCTAGGAAAATCTGCTACATGCTTCCTGATGAAAATTGTATTTTGATATGCTGAGGATTTCAGGAGCTATTTTTCTTCCTTATGGGTCTTGATTGCAGACTCTTTTCTCTGGCAATACTCCTGTTCAATTCCCTGGGACTTTTGATAGAGGAATAAGTGCAGGATCAGAACCTATATGACATTTTGACATGCCTAACTCAGATGAAAATCTCTGAAAGAGCTAGAATTCAAAATCTGGGATTGTCATTGAAAAGTTGCACATAGAATCCTAGAATCCTTCATTTGAGAAAATAAATTTTCATTAGTAATGTGTATTTAGAGAGACCAGAGCAACAAGATTCAGATCTGGATTTCAATCCCACACAAAATTCAGTGAGTTTTGGTTGACGTCATCTTTAGATTGCTATATCCTTCCTACGGCAGTGGTTCTCAAAGTGGGGCCGCCGCTTGTGTAGGGAAAGCCCCTGGGGGGCCAGGCCGGTTTGTTTACCTGCCGGGTCCGCAGGTTCAGCCAGTCATGGCTCCCACTGGCAGCGGTTCGCCGCTCCAGGCCAATGGGGACTGTGGGAAGCGGCACGGGCCAAGGGATGTGCTGGCCGCTGCTTCCCACAGCCCCTATTGGCCTGGAGCTGCGATCAGCCGAACCGGCGGACCCAGCAGGTAAAAAAAACGGCCCAGCCAGCCAGGAGCTTTCCCTGCACAAGCGGTGGTCCTAGTTTGAGAACTACTGTCCTAGGGAATGCACTCCTGATGCTGATGATACACTTTTTTCAAATTGTACATAGTACTGATGACTTTATAGCTTTCTGCATAATGTAATCAATTAATATTCACTGGTGTCTCGGTACATTCATTTTAATTTGAATATTTTAAAATATTTTCTTTTTTTTTTTTTCTTTTCTACTGTGCTTAGAGTCTGGATCAGGAATTTTAATGAGGAGGACAGTTGTAAATTGACAAAGAATATACAGCCTAATATCAATGCACAGGAATGTATGTTTATACTGCTTAGCAAGATTAGTCATAATAAGCACATTATACCGGATCTGCAGGAACTGCACTGACCTACTATTTACTTCTGGGTAAAATTCAAGGTATTGCCATTTGCCAATCATCTACAAAGCCCTTTGAGGTTTGGTTCTTGGAGACCAATTGTTTTCACATATACACCACTGTAGTAGTTAAGGGCACTTGAGACATTTGCACTAACAGGGTAAAATTTCCCATGATACAGATATCCCTTAAGTGGTGTATAGCTTCTGCATCAGTGTGAATTTCACTCATAGACCCTAGCAGCCAGTGTCTGGAGGCAGAGCCTTCCAAGCGAAGAGCTAATGATTCTGGAATTTGCTTTATCCACTAGTGCAACAGAGCCAGCATTAGTTGATCTTCAGGGCACGCAGCAAGACTCATCTATTTTCAGGCTGAAAGGGTGGAGGAGGGAATTAGTATGCATCTTGTTTCATGAGAGACTCCTAGGACACTGGTCAGTATGATTTGCGCTCACAGACTTTTGCACTGAATGCTATTTATAAATCAAATAAAGAGAGTTTCATAAGCAAAATCCCCCTGTATAGTACACACCTTGGTACTATATGTATGCGCTATCTGAATCATTACATATGCATTAGGATCCCTGTACTGTTGTCTAAGAATTTACCCACAAACACCCCAACACCTATTAGGCTAGTAAAATCAGGACCAGACACTGGTTCTGCAGTGATTGGCACTATATAAATAAAGTGATTGATGCACTACTAATGCAGTACTTACATTATTTTTTCTGTGTGTACTATTCTTTTGCTCCATTCACTTCCTTCTCCTCCCAAAGAATGCTAAGAATAGAGGGGCTAAGATGCAATTTATACATGCTAATTTCTTTAAAAGTAAGTTTTTTTAAAAAGCTGTGATGCCCCTTTTCAACCTATCATTTAGCAGCAGCTGCAGATTTCACCATTTACCCCCTTTCTGCTCTCCCTCACCCCACCCCGCGACACACACACGCACACACTGAACAAGGCCTGAGATGGTATTTTGTAAATTTGAATGAGAGATCTTGCATTGTTAAAAGGGTGCCTGTAAAAGCAGAGCTGCATGAAGGATGACTGGCAGGAAAATGAGTCCCTTAGTATTAGTGAGAAAGAGTTTTGTCTTTTTTGTCATGTAATAATTTTCATTGAAAACATCTTTGAAAGTGGTGACATCCCTCCTCTTTAATTCTGCTCACAGAATCCAAAGCATTGTGGTGATGCATCTGGATTTTTCAAAGGAGTTGCTAGTTTTAATTCCATTTAAATGGGGTTTGGAGCAAAGTTTTATAGGAGAGCTAATTATAGAGAGCTGAGCATACCTCCAGTTTAAAAAGTTACTCAATATTAAATTCTTATTCCATAGGTGCTGGCTTTTTTTTTTTAACCTTCTCTCTAATGTACAAACTGTTAAAAATGCAAATGGTCTAAACACAAAATTCTCATATCAAAGTGAAATAAAATTATTTTGAAAGGCAGCCTTTGAATGCAATCTTGATTCTAAAAAAGCCTATTTAGATAAAATGGGATCCATAAATGTCAAGAACACCTGTAGTCTGTCTGAGAATGTGCCTGCTTTTTGACATCAGCATTGATAAGCCACAAGCACATTAAAACAAACATCCCTTTCTTAATCTGGTTAGAGAAAAGTCAAAGGAGGTTGTGGTGGATTTTATTGTCTTTTTTTAAGATTCTACGTAGTTCATTTTCATAGAGATGGGCAAAAATATATATGGGAAAATATATTTGGTTGACTAGAATACACTGGAAAATACTAATTATTTTTTTCTTTAAGAAACCATGACATTTATGAGAAGCCTAATTGTTTTACATGAGGTCACATTACACAGCAATGTAACTATAAAGTGATAAAGGCAAATTATTTTCTAATGGAGTTTTACCTATAAGAAAAAGTTATACAATATATTGTATCAGAAACAGACATTTAGACAACACAGAAATGAAAAAACGTTTTTTCTCCTGCTTATATAAAGGCCATGATATAAACAACCTTTGGCTGGGGGAAGGGATCATATTTTTCAGCTGAAATTAGATGGGGCATATAAGAGTAATGCACTTAATATTGTAACTGAAATCATTGTAGATAAGTGTTAATGCTCCTTCTGATTACAAAAAGGTTGGTGTAGTGATCAGAAAAGCTAAAATGATGGCAATGCAAGGATAGCAATTTGAGCATTTGGTCTGCCAGGCATTTCTGGTGGAGTTTTTAATAATAGATGTCATTTTTTCTACAGGGGTTTCTACCAATTAGTCATAATGAGACAAAATGCTGGTGTAAGCCCCAAAAGAAAAAACATGCATCTATTATTAAATACTTTTTTTATTTTGTAATTTGGCCCATAAACCTTGTAAAAACTTTTATCATCATTTTGCAGTGGAAAGCAATCAACAATGGAAAGGGTTCAAAAGAGGATCTAATGGACCTCTGTCTATTATTTGTCAATTATTTTGATTGCCAGGTTATTTTGTCCACAGGAAGTACCTCAGTTTCTATATTTCAGTGGTCTCTGTTCAGTAATCCTTTACCTTACATGTTCCAGTATAGTTTACTTGTACATTGCAGATGAATTGATTATAACAAGCATGTATAATATATGTATTAAGCAAACACTACGTTAAGTGACTGTGCCTTAGTATTATTCTATGGCACAATGTACAGCAACTACTTTAGGAATTCTGGCAAATCTGTGCAAACTTCTTGTTGCACATATAAAATGAAAACATTGCAATAGTCACTCCTTGTAAGAGCTTATTTCGGTGTACATGTACTGTAAGTCAAAACCATAACTTTATTTGTGACAGTCTGTACAGCTAAAAAAAAAAATCACATATTTATTACAATTTCAGTGCTTGCAAAATGCATCACCTCCACAACACTAGAAACCAAAGTCCTTTAGCCTTAGTATTTGCATAGGTGTAAGCACCCCTTCATTCCCTCACTTAACATGCTTCACTTTTGACCTCAGAGAGCACTTGTAGAGAAAGAAAAGTTCAATCTCCATACCGTTTATAGTCTTCACCTTATAGATGTCACATAGCCCGCTACATTTGACCTTAGTTAAAACATAAAATATATAGTGTACAAATATGCTTTTGTTGTTTCTGATTGTTTGTTTTTAAGAACAAAGACCATCTTTACTTCTACAAAACCCTACAATCCTCTGGTATGTAAATCCTGAGTTACTCTCAGCTTTACATTGGACACTTTACCCTTCATTTGCAAACTTGAACAAATCTGTTCATGATTTTAACTTGCTGCTGAACAGTTCCCTTCTAGTCCTCTTTTCAGTTCAGCCCTCACTGACTTCACTCACAAATTCCCAAGAAAAATTTCTCTACTTCTCTTATGCTTAAGTTACATGAACTTCTAATCAGTTACAAACTATTTTAAGTTAACAGAACTATACAGAAGGGTCGCTCCATTTCATCAATAAAATAACTTAAGCCATTACAAAGATTCTAGTTTCTTCTTAAACCCAAGGAAAGAATTGCTTTTCAGCATTGTTTAATAAGGCCAAATAATGTACAATTAGAAGCAACCTTTTGGAGTTTTCACAGAAACTGTTACAGTTATAATTCCATACTTAAATTTGTTGTTGGATACTAGGGTTCAACTCCAGTGTCAGCTGGCATTGATTCTTGGTTTTTCAAGGACTAGGTAATGAATAATAATATTTTAAATGTAATTCCTTTCAACCCAAATGATTGCAAAATACTTTTCAATTGAAAGAAAGGGTTAGTGAGCTCAAAACCTTGATATGGTCCAGTGCTCTCCCATGAATGTAACTGTGGCCAATGTACAGTGTCCAAATAACACATCTCTGTGTCTCACATGCTAATGGGAAGTACATGATGGATGCCCTTGAAGAAAGTGAAAGTATAAAAAGGGAAAGCCTAGAGACTGATGGTGCTGATTTATTGCTTTGAAATATGAGGCTAAGTGTTTTCTCAATATTAAGAGTTATACCACGGGGGGGGGGATAAAAGTTGAGATTATTGTGTTGGATTTGATATTTTGATATTTAATTTGAATCAGACCAATCATCCTTCTGAAGCAGGCTCATTGACAGAATATGAATTGAACCCAACTGATTTAACCTATTTTGGGAAGTGTAAACACAACAGAGCAACAGGGTTTGTGGCCCACGAGACAATGCCAGGTTGTTAACATCGATGTTTTCTACTCTTTTCCCGTTCTCTTGCAAATGAAATATAATTCAAAGTGAGATATTAAAAAATCTTGTGGTTGATCCTAATGTAGCAAAATGATGAAATCAAGTCCAAAGGAGACATATGTGCATATTCAATGACTGTTTCTGCAGGATATTATCTTTGCACTTACTAATAAAATTAAAGGTATTTTTATTAATATGATATATTTTATGTATGTGTCTGAATGTTATTTCTCTTATTGTATTTGTGGCACATTGAGCAATATTTTTGATACAAGTATGTACAGAGTAGCCATCACTGTGGTATCATGCTATTTGTGTGTGTGTGTCCACAAAACATCTATCTTTATTACAGTATGAAAGCATAGTGTATACTTACCATTTCCCCACCCTCCCTAAGAGTGCCTATAATGGGGGTAGCAACCAATGGACTAGTTCTAAGATTTCAAAGCCTGATAATAGTATTAAACATGAACAAAAATGCATCTTATACATTGGCCAAAGAGGGCCCAAAATAGAGTTTATCGTATCAAGTGCTAGCAGTGAAGGCTTACACAAGCTTCAGATATTGTATAAATAGCTTCAGTGTTCCTTTTGAGTGCAGCTGTCAAGGTGATGGGGAGACCAGTGAACCATCTAATCCATTCTGATGTCTAAAGGTACGACTACACTTAAAACTGTGCAGCTGTGCCACTGTAGCACGTCAGTGTAGAGACTATCTATGCCGATGGGAGGCATAAGTAATTTATTTCCCCAAATCCTGATGTACACTACACCATTAGTTCAGCTCAAACTGATAGACCTAGCTGTGGAAGGGCTTGTCTACACTTACCAGAGGATCAACGAGCGACAATCAGTGCATCGGCATTCGATTTAGCGGGTCTAGTGAAGACCTGCTAAATTGACCACAAATTCCTCTCCTGTTGACTCCTGTACCGGGCTGGTGCAAGGAAGATTTGTGCCCCAGGCGAAACTTCCACCTTGCGCCCCACCCCAGCCCTGCGGCAGTTCCGCTCTGAGTTGCCCCCTGCCGTGGCAGCTCCCCCCAGGAGCTGTGCGGCACCTCCCCACCCCAGGTCACCTCTGCTCCAGAAGCCCTGCTGTCACGCCCGTCGCCGGGCTCGCACCACGTGTGCTAAGCAGAGCTGTGGAGCTCTGCCCAGCTGCCGGCACCACCACCAGCAATGAGAAAAATCGCATAGGATGGAGCTGCTGGCAGCTCAGATTCCCTCTCCCTCCCAGCGCAGTGGCTACTGAAACGCTTAAAAAAAAAACTGAGGGCGCTGCTTTTTGGCGCCCCCAAATCTTGGCGCCCTAGGCAACCGCCTAGTTGGCCTAAATGGTAGCACCGGCCCTGCTCCTGTACTCCACCAGATCAAGAAGAGTAGGGGGAGTTGACAGGACAGCGTCTTCCATCAACATTGCATAGTGTGGACCCTGAGGTAAGTAGATCTAAGCTATGTCGATTTGAGTTATGCTATTCACATAACTCAAATTGTGTAGCTTAGATCACATTTCCCCTGTAGTGCAGACAAGGCCAAAGTGTCTTCACTTAAATTTGGCTCCTGCTGATGTAAGTGCCTCTCCACACCATTTAGTAACACCACCTCCCTGAGCAGCACAGAGGCGTGGTTGATGTTATTAGGTTGAAGCAGGGTCAGTGTAGACACTGTATCTTATGTCAACTATTAATGGCTTTCAGGAGCTGTCCCACAATGCCTCACACTGACAATACAATTGATACAAGCTCTCCCAGTGGCACTGATAGAAGGAACCAAGTGTGTACACACACAAGCAATTTAATAACTGTGGTGGCTGTATTCCAATGTCAGTTAAGTTGACAATTTTGTAGCATAGACATGGCCCAAGAGGTCAAAAGAAGAATTCTTCCACTGGTGTAGTGCTGGTCTACACTGGAGATAGGCTGGTACAGCTACATCTCTCAGGGATGTGGCTTTTTCACACCTGGGGGGCGTAGCTATACTGGAGTAAATTTCTAGTGTAGACCAGGCCTAACAGTGATGAATACCAGGTGTTCAAGAGGAAGGAGCAAAAAATCCTGTAAGGGACAATTATGGAGCAACTGTGACCATATATAAGAATCTGGTAAGTGCCTGACGTTTTGAACCACTATGTGAATATTCAGGCAGATGACCTCAACTGAGAGAGCAGTTATCACCTCTGATAATTCATGAAAATTCATGGTTATCAGGGAAAGGCATCACCTCTCTTATCTATACTCAGCCTGAACTAATCTTCATGAAATTCTCAATCTCCACCAGAATTCTTTGCTGTTCTTAAAAATCAGAGTGAGAAGAAACCTAACATGTAATCCAGTTCTTCCCAATGCTCCCTGCAGTATGAAAAGTGCTTTGTCCAATTCAATTTTAAATTAATCAAGCCAGGGGACTTCTTAGGGGAGATTATTTCACAGTCAATAAATCTCAGTGAAAGTTTTCTTTTCATTTTCTCAATTTCACTCCCGTATTTCTGGTTATATCTTTTTGACTCTACCAAAATATTCCCATTCTTCATTGGTGATACATCCCTGAAATGTGTGTCGATGGTTATATCTCTTCCACCATGTACCCAAATTGATAAAAATCTAAGGCCAGAACATCAGCTTGTGTACATCAGTGTGGTATACTGAAGCCAAAGAAACTACACTGATTTACCCAACTGATTTACTGATTTACTGACTCATCCTATATGTCTACACTGTAGCTGATAGCAAGTCTTCCAGTCCCGGTAGACAGACTCACACCAGCAGGACTCAAGCTAGTGTTCTAAAAATACCAGTGTGGACATTGTGGCTCCAGCAGAGACTTGAGGTACCTGATCTCAAACCCAGGGGTGTGAGATCTCGAGCTGCTGCACAAGCTGCAGTATCCACACTCACACAAGTCTGTCTACCCAAGCTGGGAGGTTCACTCCTAGCTGCAGTGTAGACATACCTACAGTGTTCTACACTATCCAGATGGAGCTAGGCCAAGAAAGGTAGACTAACTGAAAACGTGCATTATTATCTATCTGTTCTTTTGACATCCAATTTCAATATGGACATTTAGTGCTGTTTCAGAGGTAGTATGCCCATTATCCTGCAAAGATCATTTTTGGTATCAGTTGTTTCCACACTGTAGAAAATTTAGTTGTAATTAAGACTTCAGATTTTTCCTTGCACTGCTCATATCCCCAAAGATAAAAAAGTGATGCAGAGTTTTTCATTTTGAAATTCCATTCCAAGCTCCATTTGATTTATGATAAGGGAAACACTGGAGCTATAAATATTTCCTTTTCTCCAGATAACTTGACTTTTGGCTGCACAGGTTTATTGTCATCAAAGGTTAAATAAGGCTTTCTTAACCTGCTTTCACTGATCTCATTGAATCGATAAGTTTGTCAGAAGAGTGATATCAGGGAAGTTCAATCTCCATGGCACACTCATTCCTGGCTCTGAGACTACCAACAAAGGTACAGATTAATTCCAGTTATGACATGGATGTTTTCCATTGACAAACAAACTGAGACAGCCTGGTACACTCTGGTCTCCCAAAAACCTTGCCCAGGGACCCCCAAGACCCGGTCCCTCTGGATCTTAACACAAGGAAAGTAAACCCTTTCCCCCACAGTTGCCTCTCCCAGACTTCCCCTCCCTGGGTTACCCTGGAAGATCACCGTGTGATTCAAACTCCTTGAATCACAAAACAGAGAGGACAATTCACCTTCCTCCCTCCTTCTCTTTCCCCCTCCCAGACTCTTCCTGAAAGAAAGTAATCCTGGCACAGAGAGAAATCAGCCACTCTCTCTCTCTTCCCTCCTTTCTCCCCATCAATTCCCTGGTGAACCCAGACCCAGTCCCCTGGGGTCTCACCAGAATAAAAACAATTAGGTTCTTAAACAAGAAAAGCTTTTAATTAAAGAAAGAAAAAACAGTAAAAATTATCTTTGTAAATTAAAAAAAAAATGGAATAGGTACAGGGTCTTTCAGCTATAGACACTGGGAACACCGTCCCAGCCTAAGTATACAAGTACAAATTAAAATCCTTTCAGCAAAAATACAAATTTGACCTCCTTTCAGCCAAATACACAATTAAACTCCTTTCAGCCAAATGCACATTTGCAAATAAAGAAAACAACCATAAGCCTAACTCGCTTTATCTACCTAGTACTCACTATTCTGAACTTATAAGAGCCTGTATCAGGGAGATTGGAGAGAAACCTGGTTGCACGTCTGGTCCCTCTGAGCCCCCAGAGTGAACAACCACCAAATTCTAACAGCACACACAAAAACTTCCCTCCCTCAAGATTTGAAAGTATCCTGTCCTCTGATTGGTCCTCTGGTCAGGTGACAGCCAGGCTTACTGAACTTGTTAACCCTTTATAGTCAAAGAGCTATAAAGTACTTCTCTGCTATTAACTTTTCTTATCTGTTTATGAGATGTGTCCTTACCATTATATCGCTCTTGTGTGGAATTTCTGACTCTGCAAGGTGCAATTCATCGAACAATGCAACTGCTATAAAAAACACTCCCGAGCACTATAACAAGGCAGAAATTTAAGACTACAAAACTAATTATCTAAACAGACAGGATATGCGTCAGGTGTTGTTTAATCCAGCCTTGGTTTAGCATGTGTGGGATGTAAGTATTATAGTATGCTGTCCAACCTAGGCCATCTATTTCTTTTCTCCTCAGAGTCATCACTAGTAGTTTTTCTGTTCTGCTTTGCACTTCTTCAAGGTTTTGATGTTGCAAGTATTGAAATATATTCATATTTTTTATCAAGATCATGTCCCCAAGCTTATGAAAGTCTTAAACTGATGAAACAGTCAGTTATCGTACACTTTAATATTTTATTAAAGATTTAAAGAAAATTCTGTATTTTTCCCATTCTTCCCCCAACTGCAAAATATATTTCAAAGGTTGATTTCCCATAATAAGACTATTCATACATTTCTTTTCAAAGTGCCAGGACTGCATCCTGTAGATTGAAAATGTTCTGTAATCAAATGGAATGATTCACTTCTTATCCATGTCTGCTCCACAGAAGGGTTCAGTAGCATACAGGATAGCCCTCTTCATAAATCCTGTGAAGCAAAGATAACTGCTCTCTACTTTATAAGGAACAATTCTGCTGTGGCAAGGAGATTGACGGGATAATCTCATAGATGGTGATAGGATAACCTTAGAAGTGAGTTTAGCTTCAATTTTGTATGAGCAGATGCTTAACTGAAACTTTGGCTTGGAAACTAGGCTTGGAATCACTAGAGATTAGAATTTGTCATGAGAATTAAAATATTTCTTCCCTTCATCTAGGATGTACTTACTTTTCCAACCCTGTCAAAATCAGAGAGTGCAGGGACAGCCTTAAGTTGAAATGTCCACATCTGGATCTCATATATCTTAGAGTTGTCTGGAATTCAGATCTAAGGTTCTGGTTTGCTAAAGTTATGGGCCAGCTGTAACATTCAGATACTACTATTCTGGTGGTATAAACAAATTTTAATAGATCTGGGTTCAGATTTCAAATATCCTCATAATTTGAGGAGTTTCAGAAACTGGGTTTTGGTCCAGGCTCATCTCCATTTAAGGAGACTAAGTTAACTGAGCTGCTTTTAAGTTAATCATTTATACTGAATAGAGAACAAAGATGAGTTTGTTGATGAGATGGACCGCTGTTTGGGTTGGTTCTTATGATATCAGACCAATTCTGCCCATCCTGACTCAGAGGTATTTTTCTCTATATATATTTTGAAAGTCAACTTAGAGTAGACTTTGTATTAGGAACTTCAGAAAAAATATCACTTTGCTCTCATCTAGTTGGTCCAAAAGATAATTTTATTTGCATATTTCTTTTTCTGGCACAACATAAAATGGGAATTGATTTGGAATGGAAATAAACCACTGATATGATTTTTTTTCAATCTTCAAAGAAATCCTGCAGCAAACTCATTTACAAAGAAATCTTAAAATAAAATAGTTAGCAGAAATTTTATCTTCCTATATATCCAGTTTCTGACATTCAACAGCATGACCTTCAAAATTAATTCCCTTTTGAGTCTGATTCTGTTGTCCCTGGTTCTTTAAAAGTTATTAAGTATCCCCATGCATGCATTACACATCAGTGGAGAGATGGTGGCCATTACGATGAAAATATCACCTTTATTTGTTCTATTTGTACTAGCTATGCACAATGGATCTGCTGCAAATGTTATTTTAAGAATAAAAATTAAATCTATATTTTCCCATGTAAAAATAGATGTATTTAACTAGTATCCTATTATCTCCATCTCTTTGACCTATCCTAGCCATTTCCCCCTACTACCTGTGATTTCTTAGAAGCTGATTGGATTCTGTTTTGACATGTCTAACCTTTTAAAATATAAAAATATGCCACAGAACATACTTTGCATCCAACATAAAAAACATCAAATGTGTATTTGAAATCTTGTGGATTGTGTCTGAAAACATTATCTATTTTATCTAATTTATCTGGCCACTTATTTTGCATACTGTATATATAAGAGATAAGCCAGGACTATGCTGAGGCTTCAGGAACTTATCATCATGAAATAAGGCAATTGACCACAGAGAAAAACAGCTCTCCAGGTGAGGGACTGATGAAGACCACTGTCAGGCATAAATGTGTCAGCCATTCAGTACATTTTTATACTACTGGGGCTTATTTACTTCTCTAGCGAGACAGATGGGTTTCAACTGAATAGTTGTAGGAAGGAGGTAGGTGCACCAGTGCAGGACTGCTGGTTGGAGATGTTGTTTTTCAAAAAGAGCATAGAGTGTTGTTCCCCTAGCTACAGATGTTCAAAAGATGCACCATTAACCCTGTCCCAAGTTCAGTCATCTTGCTGTTACGGTCCAGTCCTTACCCCAGCACAGGTGGAGGCACTATCAGTTTCCTCCCCTGCACTCCCTAGCAGCCCTGTCTGACGCCTATGCAGGTCCGCCGGTTGGTAGAGTTCCCTCCCCTTTTTGTATCCATTCTGGAGCAGCCACAACTTGAGCCTCATCTTATGCATCTCTAAAATCCTTATTTATTATTTTAGATGTGCTGCATTCTCTGTTATGTCTGCTGTCTCTAATCTGCACTGGGTCCACACTGGCCCTTTTTAGATGATGGCAAAACAAGAGATCTATAGGATATAAACATATCATACAATTATCCTTTCCTCACCATATGCTGTACATTAGGTCTGGCACCAAGTTTCGCAAAGCCCAATGTAACATTTGAAGTTCCCCATCACATTCCCACCTCACCTCCAAGTAACAGGACACTCCACTACAGTAACTCTTGACTTAAAGCAGCAAAGAGACCTATGGCACCTTATAGACTAACAGACATATTGGAGCATGAGCTTTCGTGGGTGAATACCCACTTCATTGGATGCTCGGATGAAGTGGGTGTTCACCCACGAAAGCTTATGCTCCAATACGTCTGTTAGTCTATAAGGTGCCACAGGACTCTTTGCTGCTTTTACAGATCCAGACTAACACGGCTATGCCTCTGATACTTCTTCACTTAAAGTCGTCCCAGTTAACGTTCTGTTGTTACATTGCTGATCAATTAGGGAACATGCTCATTTAAAGTTGCTCAATGCTCCCTTACAATGTCTTTTGGCAACCACCTGCTTTGTCTACTACTTGCAGGAAGAGCAGCCCATTGCAGCTAGCTGGTGGGGGCTTGGAACCAGGGTGGACCAGCAGCCCCCGCATCAGCTCCCGGTTCCCCTAAGTTCCCTGTGCGGTAGCCACCCAGCAGGCTATCAGTTGCCGGCAGTTCAACTGTCCTGCCCCCCACTGACATGTGCTGCTCCTGCCCTCTGCCTTGGAGTTGCTCCCTGGAGCCTTCTGCTTGCTGTACAGGATGGGGGGGAATATGGGGGCTAATGTCAGCATGTCCTGCTCCCCCCTGCTTCTGCACCCCACTTACCCCATCTTCCATAGAGCAGGGGGGACACATGACAGGGCTCAGGATGGAGGGAGCTTCCTGGCAGCAGCTGCCATCTCAGCTTTCTGATCTACTTAAAAAGGCAGTGTACTGAGGGTATGGCTACATCTGGAATTTCAAAGCGCTGCCCCGGCAGCGCTGCGGGAGCGCTGCCGCGGCAGCGCTTTGAAGTGTGAGTGTAGTCAGAGCAGCAGCGCTGGGAGAGAGCTCTCCCAGCGCTGCATGTAAACCACATCCCTTACGGGTGTAGCGTGCAGCGCTGGGAGCCGCGCTCCCAGCGCTGCTGCCCTGATTACACTGACGCTTTACAGCACTGTATCTTGCAGCACCCAGGGGGGTGTTTTTTCACACCCCAGTTGCAGCGCTGTAAAGTGTGAGTGTAGCCAAGGCCTTAGAGTGGGGTCAGTGTACTTAAAGAAACAATGCACATCTCTCTCTCTCACACCCAGTGTGTGTCTTTGACTCTGTCTGCCATGCTGCTTCCCCTTCCTCCATTCATGCTGCCTTGTAGAGTGTGAGGCTACATTAACAACAATGGCTTACTTAACCCTTGAGGGCTCAGCCAATTGCTAGTTCATCCTTTAGCAGTAAGGCATATTCCCTAGGAAATATTCCACCCTCTGACTTCACCACCTCAACCAAGCTTCACAACCATCATCACTGTGTACCAGTATTAAATTGTTTGTTTAAAACTTATACTGTGTATATATAAATAGATAGATATAATATAGTCTTTTGTCTGGTGAAAAAATTTCCTTGGAATCTACCTCCTCCCCCATTTACATTAATTTTTATGGGGAAATTGGATTTGCTTAACATCGTTTTCGCTTAAAGTCACATTTTTCAGGAACGTAACTACAACATTAAGCGAGGAGTTACTGTACCTGCCTTGTGAACACCACATCCTCATCCCTTCCAGACTATGTCAGTCCTTTGCACACCCATTCACAAGGCCCAGCATTCTCATAATGCCCCTACCAGGCCATGGTAGGCAGAAGATGGAATCAAAAGGACATCTTTCCAAACAGGGAGCAGGAGGAATCAGGTTACTATTCACTGGGAATTTCAGATGGAGCACTATGTTATGGAGATCTAAGGTATGGGGCCTTTGGGAGAGCAGGGCGCTTTGGGATCAACTATGGGCATAAGGCTGAAGCAGCTACAAACCATCCAAATTGTCACAAAGAAGCAGCTATTATGATCCTGTGAAGTGGACACAAAAGCAGCTGGCTGCCAGCATTAACACTTCAGCTGAATCCCCAAAAAAGAAAAGCAGACATCACAATGTATTTGCTACCTAACGCAATCTCATCCAAAGTCTGACTCCTCCCTAGCTACAGGTCTAGGTCTCAGCAAAGGAGCTTCTACAAGGTCACAGAGCAGAGGGAACAAATCTGCAGACATAGTACTCCAAATCATGAACTCGCCCTCACTTATTGAGGCAGCAGGGATGAGCTGAGCTGAGTTATGGTTATTCTAATGCAGCAGCAGGGAGTTAATGGTGCAATATAAATACAGTAGATTGGTAGCATATTTATTTACAGCACAGCAACCATGGTATTATTCAGTATCACTCAAGTGGGTGTAGAGTCCTCTCAGTAACCAGAACAGATTAGAGAGATTTATTTCCATCCTTCTTTATCCTACCAGCTGGCAGAGTGGAAGGAAAGAGAGGAGGAGCCTCAACAATGTATCTTTGAGAAAGGCTAATAAATATAATCCCTGTTTTATAGATGGGTAAATTAAGGCACAGAGCCATTGCAGGCCAGATTCTTGTATTCTTACTCATGTTATTTTTATCATTTGCATTAAAGTAATGCCCAGAAGCACCAATCAGCAAGTATGATCCCATTGTACTAGGCACTAAACAAAACATCAGTATATTTATTTCTGTCCACAAATAGGTCTATATTAGATGACAATTGCTTTGTGTACTAAGAATTATCCAGTAATCCTCAGGGACATGTAAATATTGTATAGTTGCATAGTAGTACCAGTAAATCCTGCCAAGTGATGTTTTTTTTCTACATTAGCAACTTTCCTGTTAATCTGAAAATCTTTCTATTTATAGACCTGACAGTTCCTTGTAAAAAAGTTTTGGAATGATAGCCCACCCATAAGAAATAGTGCCTAAAAATTACATGCCTGAAAATGATAAAGCAGATCCAATCAAGGCTTTCAATATCTGTTTACCTACTTGCAACTTTCATTCCTGATTTATTCACTTGCATAAATGAAAATGCTGATATGACCACAAGTTCCAGCAAAACCTCCATTCACTTTCAAACCACTTCAATATTCACATCTGTTAACAAAGGTATATTAGGAATCATGGTTAAAAGCTGCCCAAACATGGATAAGTTCTTCTGAAAATCAAGATTGTTTACACTTCTTAATGACTATTCTGATCCAGTGTCAGAAGTTTGGGGAGGTGCATATGTTCCCACATGTGTGTGAAATGAATTTCATGTGGTTCAGCATGGTTCACATGCTCACCATTGAACTTGCTTCTTGATTATATATTCTACTTGGATCTGTGCAATAAGAATTTTTCCCCATCTCCTGATTCCTCATTTGTTGTGTCAAGCCTGCAGAATCAACTGCTCACACACACTCTACAAGCTAAAAATTATTTGTACAAATTATTCAGAAAATAATCTTGAACAACAAATAAGTCTGAGAAAATCCTGAGCTATTTATGGACAATCAAAGTTCAGAAAGAGACAACAATAATGGCATACATTGTTTACTGTGAATTATTCCTCAAGCTCTAATAATCAGCATACCAATGGCACTGAAACCCAAATCACCTTGCAGTTTCCCACAAAGTCTCACTGATACTTTTCAGAAAAGGATGCAACAGAACAGAACTCTACAGAACCAGACACAGGAAAGCATTAAAGAGAAGAAAAGCCAATTTCTTGCTTGGTACTTTAACACCATCATTTTTTCCAGTTCAGTTGCATTTATTGATAACATTGCACTGGGTTTGATATAAGGACTCAAAAGCACAACATGTGTAAACTTCATCTCATATGTTAAAGTAGTTCTAAGATAAACAGAAAAAACTGTACCTGGAGAGGCATACCTCATTCACGTCAGCTAAAATCCCATGTAGCTGGGGCATAGGAAATGTAGTAGTGCTGTCACGCAGCCTACTGGGCCAAATTCAGGCTGTGTGCAAGGTATTAAAGTGAATGGTTATGTGCTTTTGTAATTACCTCAGAAATGCATTTGGTCCCAAATTTTCATTCAACAACCATAGCAGCAACAAACACTCTTTCAGAGCGCACACAAATAGGCAGACAGCCAAAGTACACTTATTTCCAACTTAGACCTTGATTTTTAGATTATTTTTTCCACCATAACTTTACAGCTTCTTCTGCTGTTCTGTTGTGGTCAGTGCTGATCTTCCATTGCTGTAACTGACTGTTAGGGAGCAGATGTTCTGTGACGTATCAGTGACAGCAATGTCACCAAGATGGTTTGGAGGCAAAGGCCAAGAAGCTTGACAGATGAGGAGGAGGAGGCTTAGGGCAGCTGACGAATTGCCTTGCTGAACAGAGTTTTTATATTTTTACGTCTCAACAGCTTCCAACAGCAAAGTTATTTTTAAACATACCATAAGTCAAAGCTGTATGGGCCAATACTACGTTATCTGATCTTAACGTGCTCTTTCCTCATTCATCATCATCCAATTTAGCTAACACCATATTATTTAGTACCATTGCTGCTGACTTGTCTCGTCCTATGTTACCTTTTTTAAAACTGTTTCTCAGCTATATTACTTTATGGTGCAGAAACCCAATTTGCAGCATCACCTGGTTGGCTCAATCTGTTACCACACATGTTGAAATTAATAACCTCAAATGGACTTAAAAAAAAAGTTTGAGAACTCTGTAAACAGCATGCAGTGTGACACCATCTGCCATGGCACTGTGTCTTGCAAATCACTCAATGTTGTCCAGTATTCCAGAACAATGCTACAGTATTGTAACAAAAGTTGGAAAGCTATGGAAAAGATTATATCTGAAATGTTCCATCTCTTCATGTGGAGGTTTAAAAGTTCCACAGTTCCATTTAGCCTTAGGGAAAAAATCCAGGGTTAATTGAGAGTTCAGTTCTTATATGGTCTACATACAGATTTTGTATTGAGTACAGCTATTTCAGTTATAGGTGTGATTTTTAAAAAACCAAAATAGTTATGCAGCTTCTAGTGTGGGTGCAGTAAGATGCCTTTCCGATACAGGAGTAAGTTATACCAATATAAAAATTTGTATATTGGTATAATTGCACCCACATTACGGGTTGTATTGCTTTAACTATAGTTAATAAGGTACAACTTTTTTGTATAGACAAGACCTTAGTGTACTTAGGAGATTACAAAGGGAGCCAAGAGCTCTGGATAGGTGCTTTTTTCCCCGAAGATTAGAAATCAGAAACAAGTGTTAACAGGTTCAGGCATAATATCCATGCTTAACATTGCTGTCCTGAATAGTCCCACTGAAGTCAAGTAGTATAGTTATCCTGAAAGCTGATAGGCATTATTAGCCACCTTTGTTTTGTGTAGAGGAAGAAAGGACTAAATTCAAATTTTACTTTCTTTTGTTAAAAAAAGTCACTGGTATGGATAACATACCCACGCTAATCTCTGCAAATTTTAAATTCCAGTCATCATATTTTCACCAGAAAGGGAATGAATTGCATAACTAACCAACTAATTTTAAACTGTGAATTTGGCATTCGGATATTTAATTTAATATGTGCATAGTCGGTTAGTTAGATCAACGGACCATTCAAGATATAACTAATTATTAACAATGAACAATTTTCAAATGTTGAATCCCTGCAGTGGACTGGTTCAAGGTTAATTCATAAAGTTCATCAATAATTTCAAATAAAAAATAAATTCAAGAATTTCAGAGAAAATTCATGAATACTGAGAAAATTACAATTAATCAAAATTGTAATTTAATATGAATTTGCCAGCTCTGCTGCATGTGGTTAGCATTCCAACCTTCTGGAGAGCAAGTAAAATTAAAAAAAAATACAGGATAATATTTATTTTAACTTGATTTCTTGTTTCTTTTTTTGGTTCTCTTTTATGAAACTTCACATATTCATCTGAGCCACTGAACTTCTCAGTGCTTAACCAAACCCAACTACCTGTCATTAGCTTAGTTTTCTGAGATGGTGCTGAAATGGCTCCCTGGAGCTAAGATCAAAGCATAGTGTCTGTCTTCACTTATATTAGCAGTTAAGCTGTGTGCTGCTGAACCAATTACTGACACCTGTTTCAAGAACAGATCTTTTCCTAGTGCCCAGTATCTATGCTTTCTGGTGTGTTATTTTTACAAGAAAGCTGTTATTCTCCCCCTGCCCTATGCCCACACCCTCATATCCTCATCCCATTAGTAGGTCCCCAGGCCTGTATTTATGATGTGAAATCAAATTGGTGTCATCCGCATTTATGTTAAAATGCCAGATTTAGCATTCATACTGGAAGAGCAGGGCAATTTTCTCTTCCAGGTGTTAAGGTTTCCTCACCCCATGCTACTAAACAAGTAAATTGTACTCCAGATGCACATCTCTCTAGCCTCAGTCAGTCTCAAATGGCTGAGATATATCACCAGCTGTCAAGCTCAGAGACACCTAACATCAGCAAGATGTTGCTTGCTGCTGCTGAGTGTACAACACAGACCTTCTGCTATAAATTTCTCACTTGTCTTGATTGCTTATTAGTACTTCAGTTGGTTAGAGAAAGCATGTGTGTGAGTCAGTCTGAATCTGAGATCTCTGGGTTCGCTGTAGACAGACTTGGAAGAGATTGCTCCAATGCCTTGGGCCAGATTGCTCCTCAAGAGTGACGGGGAGAGGCATGGAGGGAGGGGAAATTCAGAAATATGAAAATGAATTTTGGAAGTCCTCCTTCCCCTGAGAACAGATATTTATTAGGCAATGTGATGGCCCTTGCTGTGATCTGGAGCCAGTATCCTATCACATTACTGAAGCAGAGAAGGTTTCTGTTTTTTTGCAGGGTGTTCATCTTCAAAACCTCTAAAGTTGCCCCTTGCTGATCATCAGAATTAGCCCTATAAAGTCATGACACAAGCTTACCTGTAGTGGAGCTGCTGTGTCTCTATAATATATGTCAAAAACAAAGCTGCCCAGCACCACCAATGGACTTCATCCATTTATTTGAAAAAAATTGATGATGTGGAATGAAGGTTACAGGAGCTGAATCACTGCAGGGCTTGTCAGCAGGGAGAAGCAATACCTCCTCAGTCACTGGGGGTTCGGGGTACAAACATCAGCTGAGGTAGGTAAACTCTGCTTATACAGTACATTATGTTCACAAGGTTTTTAGCTTACAACTCTGACAGCTCTACCCATTTTAAAAGGTAAGGTAAATATTTAATGTAAAAGATATCAGGATTTTATTCCCTGATATATGAAAGAATCTTCCATATACAGTGCCTTTCATCCAAACGAACTTAAAGAGGTTGCATGCCGACTGGGATTAAATTAACCAAGTCTCCTCAAGTTATTCTTAGCACAGAACCTATTGGGCTATCATCAACAGCACAAAGTCCATCCTGAGGGGGATGCAGAGATGGAAGAAAATGGAGGCAACCTTCCCAATGTTAGGAACCTGCACGTGACCAACACTACCCACAAGTGGGCAACAGTGACTAAGAAGGGGAAATGGAAAGCCAAAAGAACCAGGGATACCCAGATGCAGAACATCCCTAGAGTAGCCTCTTTGGGAATTTAAACTACTCCCAAAAGGTGAAATTCTCTAGAAAAAGTATCAGTGGAACACCTCAATTATCCCTGGACCATATGGTGTTGGCCTTGTGCAGGGAGATGCAAATCTTACTTCCCTGTGAGTGTGGGAGAATGTAGCTTGCAACACAAACCTACACACAAATTATTTAACCCATCAGTGAAATGCAAACTCCATTACAAAACTCTTTTTTAACAGGAATTGAAATTATAGGTTGACCTTTACTGTGGGTGGGTGTAATGTTATTACCTGACTTTGGTCACTGGGGTTGATATCCTTAAGGCAGAATGACTCTGTACCTGTATTATCTCCCTCCTGCTATGGCTTCTGTGACATGGACACAAGACATTAGTATTGGATACCAACAGTACTAATGTCACAGAGGTGTCCAAATATATGAATATGAGTCTGCTTCTCTTGTCTATGAACAGGAGGTGGTTATTCGCCAGTGCTGCTTCAGTATCATGCCATTTGCCTGAAGCTTCAGAGCAATGCTGGATTTCTCTTTTAGGAGGTCAAAATATTAGAAAAAAATAATTAAACTTTTAGTGCCAAGAAATGATTTCTTCTCTCAATTGCTCTGCTCAAAATTGGTAGTAGCTTCCTCTCTAAAGAGCTCTTTATAATGTGTTAGGTAGGGTCTCTCCTGGACAGTAAAGGAAATGAACAACAAAGACAAGTGGCACAGTTGGCAACCCTGATAGCTGTTAATGTTCCCGTCACTACCACTTGTGTGAATGGGTCAAATTCTTGGAATGAGTCAATTTCCCATCCTATTCTCAGTTTTGTTCTTGAGGCCAACCCATATCTGTGGGATGCCTGAATGCCAGATTCCAGTGCTGGCATCATCAGTTTTGAAAACTAAGTTACAGGCTCCTGAAAATTGAGCTTTAAACTGGAGACCATGACGTAAAAAACCCGCAACAATTTCAATGGGTAGGTGAGCAGATCACAACCGAATTATGAGAGTCAGAGAACACTGAGGATGAAATTCAGCTAGTTGCAGGTCTGTCAGATATTAGCTAGTCTTAAACAAAAAGAAATACACAAGCAGTCCTCAGATTTACAACATTCGACTTAAGTCGAACTGCACTTATGACACGTCTAGACTGACATCTTAATTTGACTTAGGACTATGGGTTTTGAGTTTATAACATTCGTCCTGCAATGGAGTAGATTGCGGTTCAAAGTTACAACGTTCCGACTTATGATGCAATTGTAAGGAACCAATTGTGTCATAATTCGGAAGACTACCTGTACCATCTGTACAGTCCCAGTTTGTCAACTCTCAACCTAGGAGGCAGAACACCCTTTTCTAATACACGATGCTAGAAAATCAAAGTCTGATTTGGGGTTCTATGCAGTTTATGTAAATGATCCACTCATATACAGTACTGAAACATTCACAAAGACTCTCATGAGGGAAATAAATTAACCTTACCAGCTCAGATTAAAGTGTTCTATGCAGTTATATTCTATTACAGAGATTGCTGTTTTGATTGTCACCAATTAGAGCAACAACGACTCCTACAATCTGCTATATATTTAGGTTGCTCCATAATACAATTAATATTTACAGCAAACCCAAATATATTCTATTTAGCCACATTTAATCAGCTCTCAATTGCCACTGTTGTGTGCTGTGTCCCCCTAGGACTAGACTGAAATAATGGCACTAGTTGCCTTTTTCTGCTATTTCTTTGATTGACTGACAAGTCACTGCACAGTACGTTGCTTTGCTCTACCATTTTCCCAGTGGGTGGTACTGCACAATAGTTATATGGAACAGTAATGACATCGCATCAGCAGTCCCTATAATATAAATATGACATGAACTTCCTTCACTGCATGGAGCTGAATTTTCATATATTTTCCCTTGATCTTTGTACATAGTTGGTCACAGAGAATAACTTTAATAATATAAATTCTAAACAAGCTCAAATGTGCTTTTGAAACAGAAGACTAAGAGCTCTAAGGGCACACATTGCAATAAACTTTCAATTATTGCTTTCCATACATCATATCTAACTACTTTGTATTCATTTGGATTTAAAGATGCAAAAAAATATTTATGTGGTTATTGATTCATAGCTCAGAAGAGGTGCTAATCAAAAGCATTCTCAGCACTCAGGCCACCAGAGATGCTGTAATGGAAGGTGGAATTTGGTGAGATCACAGCATCCTGATTTCACTGTAAACGGGAATGTAGTCTTTGGGCTCCATGGAGAAAACTAATAGTGTTCTTTTTTCTGTATAGAAAGGAATTTTCATCTCCATCTCCCATGCTGCAAATCTCTGCTTCAAACCTCACTACTCACACATGGTTTAGAGAAAGTCATTTAAGGTGTTCACCTATACTGGCAATCCCTAAGAGGACACAAGGTCTTGTGGTTAAGACACTGTATTTGAACTAAAGAGAGCTGACATCCATTCTTGGTTCTGATTCAGACTTCCTCTACAATCTTGAGCATGTCACTTGATCTCATTCAGTTCCCCATCTGTAAAATGGGGATAATAATACTGCTTTTCTTCTACCCATTATCTGTCTTTACTGTTCAGAGGGATTGTCTTACTATATGTTGTGCTCGGTTGTGGTTTCTAGGCATTAGTGTAATACAGGAATAGAAATCTCAGGGAACAATGAAAAAATATGAGTTTTATTTCAAGGAAAGTAATCTGAGGATTCCCCAGCTTTAAACATGTACATGACATTTAGTATAACTAGCTGGGAGGGTGCTTATGATTTATTAAGTAATAATCATATATTGGGATAATAACTGAAAAAGCTGAAGGCTGAGGCATTTGGTAGTTTACATATAGTTATGGCTGAGTTAACAATGAACATCTTCAAATTGTTGTACTGCAAAGTGTTCTGTCATCTCACTTCTGTTCTATGACTGGCAATTATTCCCTCTGTGCTGACTGGCATTCCTATCCCCACAAACTGCCCATTGTGGTTCTTCCAGATATGATCTTTCTGAAGCAAAGTGCAAGGCTTGTTGTGCTCATTTGTATGCAACTACTCAACTTATTCTTTCAACTTGCAGTTAGTGAAGAGCTAGAATATTTTGCAGATGTGGCACTAACACATTAGTAATTCAACTGTTTTTTTATTAAAATATTCTGCAAATTAACTTTGAACCAGTAATGTTTGGAGCAAAAATATTACTATGCATTGCTTCTTTTCAGAAAACTATTTAACTCAAGTATTATGAATTCAATAGCATTTCCA
The DNA here is from genome assembly GCF_025201925.1 of Gopherus flavomarginatus. Taxonomy (NCBI): domain Eukaryota; kingdom Metazoa; phylum Chordata; order Testudines; family Testudinidae; genus Gopherus; species Gopherus flavomarginatus. The sequence continues at coordinate 37,843,013 of NC_066624.1, read as the reverse complement.
GTAGGGCTTGTGTCTCAGCTCTTACTGGAAAACAGAAGAATTTGTCAGCTTGTGTGTCCACAAAGGTCCTCAAAATATACATTTCTAGAGAGCGTATGGATGTTATGTTACCTCAACACATTATGTCCACCAACAAGATAAAGAATTCATTAGAAGTCAGTGTAAGAAAAAAACACACATCTGTCTACTTTGTCTACCCAAGGACAAGACACAGAATCATAAATTAACAGGAGCATGTGGGGAGGAGATAACTTGCAATCCTTAGTCATGTAAGTAGTTTTTATTCACACAAAAGAGAATGGAACTACTACCATGAACAAAGATTGTTCCATAAATGAAGATAACAGGATTAGGCCCTAGTCATTAAAGATGGTGGGAATTTAAATGTTCTTTCAGTAGGCAAGGCTTCAAATCAATCTTTTCCAGACTGTAAACTTGACAGAATTCAAACCTGATATAGTAAAGAAAAATACTTCTTGCAAAAAGAAAAAAATACTATTTCAATATTGCATGTTTAAGGGGAAAATATGCATAAAACTGCATGCAGTGTATTATTTGGAATATTTTAAACATGTTCTTGTTCAAAGCTATAGAAAACAAAAACCATAAACCTATATGAGGTCACACCTAATTAAAGATGCAAATTTAGAGTTAAACATCAAAATAATAGAACTCTTTTAGTCCATTTACAACAGACATAGCTTGTTAATCAGACCTAAATGTCAGCCTTGGCTGCTTTGTTCATGAGTGTCAAATGGAAAAGACTCTTTGGGAAAAAGTCAAGTTAGTAACTACTGTTGCTAGAAATGTATTAATCAACCCTATGTTAGATTATAATAGACCTAGATATCTTTTTCTTGTATTCTGGAGTCACTATGTAACGTTGGTCTACTTGTTAAAAGACCAGAGTTAAGATTCTTTAAGGGCACTAAACTTCCTGCTTCTTGAAAAAAAACTGTTTTCAAGTACCATAGGAATACTCATATTTGTCTGATGTATCAGAAACATACTACGAATTTTTACCTATGCCTAGTTTTAGAATGTTTTCTACTTATTCCGGCAATGAGCAAAACTGCCATTTTCTGACAACAAACTACATCCCTGTTAAAATGTGTACTACTTTTATTCTTCACATTGGACAGCAGAGACAAAGTCCATCTCATTTTAAATTTGAGGAATTAATTTAACAACTTTGAAATGACAATGTATTTTATGGCTTTATTATTATTATTTTTTCAAAGATTTCATTACTTTCCCTCCCAATTTAGACTGTTCTATACAAAAATAGAAACATTTATCTGGAAATATATCTAGTAGGCAATATATAATTTGACTAAGGCTGTTTCTTTGCAAATGTACTCAAGGGTAGGTAAAATGAATCTCAGAGTCTGGCAAATAGAGCAAAAATATCATACTAAATGACTACCCAGTATCCCCAAAAGAACATGAAGTTGTTCAGAAGAAATCAAGTACAGCTAAGGCCAGTAATACAGTCAAGAGCTTGGTGTTCAGAGACATTGGCCAATCATTCTCAAAACACATGTGACGTACATCATCAAGTGCCATTGTTGCGAGAAGTTTTATAGAACTTATTCTATAGTTTAAAACTTAACTTAAGGATACATTCCATCAGTTTTTACAGAAAATCCTCATTGATTTGAACTCTGCAATTAATTATTATTACTATTAATTATTTATAATACAGAAGCACCTATATGCCCCTATCAGGCTCTAATCAGCACAGGTGCTCTCTAAAGAGAATAAGGCAGCTAAAGAATTTACTGTGCAGGTTAAGGGATAGTTTCACATCTCACCAACATCAACATGAATTTAGGAAAAAATAACCTCACTACAGTGGCATTTATATGTATTTAGACAATTGGGATTTCCCACCACCACCTAGTCTTCAAATGTTTCACATATGGCATTAGCCACTTGAAGGTGGATTTACGTTTGCACACAGATAAGTGTGTTCATACTGAGAGAATGGAAAATCAAAATGATAATGAACATACTGAGTAAAGTCCCAATGCATTCTCCTACATAAATATTCTCTTTGAGAGAGACAGGTATTTATAAGGAGAGGTTAATAAGAGATGGGCAAAACTATCAATTTTCTCTTCAACAATTCTGAGTGCCTGCAGGTAAGCAAGCCTTCTGGAGGATAATTTCTAGGTTCCACCTCAGTAAAGGATCAATGCCACATTAATCAGTCATACTGGATTTAATGCAGAGTGTAGGGATGTTCATAAGACTCTGTAACTATTGACCTTCTCTGAACATCCTTTCAAAATTCTCCCAATGGTAGGGGTTTCATAGACCACCTACTAGATCGGGTTCCCAATGTGAGTTCACACAAAACAGTGGGGAGGGGTACGAAGAGGGACTTTTAGTCCAATGGTTAGGGTTCTCACCTGGGATGTGGAAGATCCCTGGGTTGATTCCTCCCTCCACCTAATAAGGAGAAGGGATTTGTCACCTCTCAGGTGCATGCCCTAACCATTGGGTTATGGGACATTCTGATAAGGGGCTCTCTCAATCTACTCCGTTGAAGTTGGGGCACTGTGGATAAAGAATTGAAGAGTCATAGGGGGAGGGGCTGAGACAGAGAGCACACACAAGGATGAAAATGACTCTGTAGCATGGTGGTTGGAGCAGTTACACAGGATGTGGGAGACCCAGGGAACCGTTCCTCTGCTCCAATGAGTAATTATTTATCCAAAATGGAACAACTTCAACAGTAAAAATTCAGAGAGATTTAGCTAGACTTTCTTTTGGGCCTGGTAGCACAACTTTCTATGCACAATGTGAATGAAAATGTAGAAGTGTTGGTGCCTGGCCTTACACCATTGCTGTAGGTTCCCACCTTTTTTGTAATGTACTCTACTGAATGGCTTTTTAGTACAATAGGGGTACTATTACAGCCCATTATTAAGCGAGTGCAGGGCTGCCATCATTCCAAATAAGACTTTTGTATGGGAAGGGAGGGAGGGAGGAAGGAAGGAAAGGGCATACTATAGGAGCCACACGTGAGGGATTCTGGAGGAGGAGGATTTTGGAGAGGGTGTCCATGAAGGAGGGTTAATGGGGGAGAGAGAGTGTGCAAGAAGAAGTTGTAGTGTTCATTTTTTTTTAGCTTTGTAAAACTTTAATGAAAAGGAAATTTTAAAAGCAGAGCCAACATATTCAAAATCAAACCAATCACTCATTGATCTGACCTAAGGGAATAGAGAACAAAATATTCCTAATAAAGCCCTTTTAAATAAATCATCATTATTTAAAGGTGCAAAGCTCTGGTGTTTGCAGTAAGTTGTTTCCCATTTCCTTCAGATGGAATTACTCTGTGAGTGATTGGATTTTGAAGACATTTTGGAAATATTTGCTTTGTCTTTTTAAATTTCCCTGAGTACATCATCTAATTATGTGGAATATAATAATACTTTGCACTTCTATAGCACCTTCCATCTGAAGTCAGAAAAATACTTTGCAGACACTAACACATTAAGTCTCACAATCCCCTCTGAACGACTGGTAATACAGTAAATTCACATGGGTACAATTAGGCACAGAAAGTTTAAAGTTACTTGCCCAAGGTCACATAGCGCTTCTGTGGCAGGGACCAAAATAGATCCCAGTTATCCTGCCCCAAGCTTTACATAGTGAGAAGCAAGTACTTTCCACTTCACCTGCAGACACATATTGTCCCATGGCAGCAGAAACTGTACAGTTTGCCGGCACAGTACAAGAAAGATGGAACAATAAGGACTATATTATAGGGATAACACAAACATGATGGAATAGTAGTCATGACTGGAGTACAGGTTTTGAAGGGTATGTGCTGTTTAGGAAAGACAGACATAAAGGCAAAGGTGGTGGAGTAGCATTGTATATCAATGATGAGGTAGACTGTAAAGAAATAAGAAGGGATGGAATGGATAAGACAGAGTCTGTCTGGGCAAACATCACATTGGGGAAGAAAGCTACTAGAGCCTCTCCTGAGATAGTGCTTGGGGTGTGCTACAGACCACTGGGATCTGATTTGGATATGGATAGAGACCTTTTTAATGTTTTTAATGAAGTAAACACTAATGGGAATTGTGTGATCATGGGAGACTTTAACTTCCCAGATATAGACTGGAGGACAAGTGCTAGTTATAATAATGGGACTCAATTTTCCTAGAAGTGATAGCTGATGGATTCCTTCACTAAGTAGTTGCTGAACCAACAAGAGGGGATGACATTTTAGATTTGATTTTGGTGAGTAGTGCAAACCTCATAGAAGAAATGGTTGTAGGGACAACCTTGGTTCAAGCAACCATGAGCTAATTCAGTTTAAACTAAATGGAAGGATAAACAAAAATAGATCTGGGATTAGGGTCTTTTATTTCAAAAGGGCTAACTTTAAAGAATTAAGGAAATTAGTTAGGGAAGTGGATTGGACTGAAGAACTTGGTGATCTAAAGGTGGAGGAAGCCTGGAATTACTAGTGGAGTTCCTCAGAGACCAATCTTATTTCATCTTTTTATTAATGACCTTCGCACAAAAAGTGGGAATGTGCTAATAAAGTTTGCGGATGACATAAAGCTGGGAGGTATTGCCAATACAGAGAAGGACTGGGATATCATGCCGGAAGATCTGGATGACCTTGTAAACTGGAGTAATAGTAACACAATGAAATTTAATAGTGAAAAGTGCAAGGTCATGCATTTAGGGATTAATAAGAACTATTGTTATAAGCTGGGGAGGCATCAGTTGGAAGTAACAGAGGAGAAGGACCTCGAAGTATTGGTTGATCACAGGATGACTACGAGCAACCAATGTGATATGGCTGTGAAAAAAAGCTAATGTGGTCTTGGGGTGTATCAGGCAAGGTATTGCCAGTAGAGTTAAGGAGGTGTTAGTACCATTATACAAGTCACTGGTGACACTTCATCTGGAATACTGTGTGCAGTTCTGGTCTCCCATGTTTAAGAAGGATGAATTCAAACAGGAACAGGTTCAGAGAAGGGCTACTAGGATGATCTGAGGAATGGAAAGCCTATGAAAGGAGACTCAAAGAGCTTGGCTTGTTTAGCCTAACCAAAAGCAGGCTGAGGGTAGATATGATTGCTTTCTATAAATATATCAGAGGAATAAATACCAGGGAAGGAGAGGAATTATTTAAGCTCAGTACCAATGTGGACACAAGAACAAATGGATATAAACTGGCAATCAGGAAGTTTATACTTAAAATTAGATGAAGGTTTCTAACCATCAGAGGAGTGAAGTTCTGAAACAGCCTTCCAAGGGGAGTAGTCGGGTCAAAAGACATATCTGGCTTTAAGACTAGGCTTGATAAGTTTATGGAGGGGATGGTATAATGGGATAGCCTAATTTTGGCAATTAATTTGTCTGATTACTAGCGGTAAATATGCCCAATGGCTTGTGATGGGGTGGGATCTGAGTTACTGTGGATAATTGTTACCTGGATGTCTGGCTGGTGAGTCCTGCCCACATGCTCAGGGTTTAGCTGATCGCCATATTTGGGGTTGGGAAGGAATTTTCCTCAAGGGCAGATTGGCAGAGGCCCTGGGGGGGTTTCATCTTTCTCTGCAGTGTGGGGCACGGGTCACTTGCTGGAAGGTTCTCTGCACCTTGATGTCTTTAAACCATGATTTGAGGACTTCAATGGCTCAGATACAGGTTTGATACAGGAGTGGGCGGGTGAGATTCTGTGGCCTGCATTGTGCAGGAGGTCAGACTAGATGATCATAATGGTCCCTTCTGACCTTAAAGTCTATGATTCTATAACTACATCAGCCCCAACACTCAGGTTTTTTGAGGGTTGAACAGAACACAGGTAGTGGACCCCTAAATACATAGATCCACTGATCACACACATAGAAACCACAAATAGGACCTGAAAAGGCACCAACTTCAAAATCCTAACGCTGTGTGGAACAGCTCCACAGAGCCTGTGTGGTTTCAGGGGGTGGATTCCATCCCTCATGCAACATATTTTTGCACCAAAACGAGTTACTCAGTCTCGACATAAGGCAGATAATTTAAGGCCACATTTTAAAATGATATTTAGGTGCCTACCGGATTTTCAAAAGCATTTAGGCATGGACCACTCATTGATTTCATCAGGAGTTTGGGCATCAAGATGCTTTTGAAAATCTACTAGGTGTCTAAATACCATTAAAAATCTGGCCCTCAGACCTAATAAGTAAACATTTGCATGCTTACATACTTTAGATAGCAACATCTAACATGCTTACCATTTTATGTCTGTCCTCCTTATTTAGACACTCCGTAGTTAGGAATTTCTCGCTTAGGCACATAGTCTCGATGCTCTGTTTGCAGTGTTGTGTATATGATCACAATGTGGTCACATTAAGCCAATTAAGCTATACAGGTTAAAGTGTATGATATATATGTACATCTTTTTGAAATATGTGGTCTTCCCACGGCTATTGGTGCAAGACATATTTCCCTATGCTTCTTTTAAATTGAAAAGAGCTTTAGTAGTTGAGTTGCATTTGTCATGTTCCCTGAGTTGCGGTGAAGTAGTTAGCTCTTGGGCAGTAATTATCTGGAGGTGAACTACTAAATTTTACAAATGCCATTTCTGCCCTATAAATGTTTTGTTCCTTAGTTTACAAGAGCAGTTTACAGCTAAATTGAAAAGTTTTTCCTTCTCATTTTTACCAGCTCTTTCCAATGGAAAAGAGAAGCAGTTTGAGAATTATGAAGTTAGGAAGGTTGAGAAATTTTCATACACAGAAAAAAAAGGTCTTTCATCTATTAAATAAAAGTCTGAAAATAAAGTTTATTATATATGGCATCATTTCAAAAAAATGTTATATTTACCGCACTTAGTGTTTTTAAGAACTATTGTTCAATTGATTGTTTTCTTTCATTTTCCCAATGAAAAGCTGCCAAAAATGCACCTAAATAGGGAAAATTATAACTCCTTGAACTTTCACAAACTCTACACACCAAGCCAAAAGCAAGACATTTCTATAGCTGTATGTTTTCAGATACACTCATTTAGGAAAGTGATCATATGACAATACTGTCCATAGAGCCATTATAACTGTCAATTAAAGAGCTATCAAACCAATAAAACAAGAAAATTCAGGGTCAAGACCTCTATTGTCCCAAAATTTTTGAATGGGAAAAGTAAAAGGGAGCTGATGAAGTTATAAATTTGAACCCCAGTATACCTTCATTATTTCACAAAGGAATTTCTAGCACCAATTAGTAAGAGAAGGGATACAGGTAGAAGTAAAAAAAGCACACCATAACTGACATTGTAAATTGTTACTGAAGGAAAGACAGAGATCTGGAGCGAAGAAAAGTCTATGCTCTTTTAAGAAGTTGGATTTATTCTCCCTAATTGTTTAGGTCTTTGTGACAGAAGGCCTGGGGTCTGACAATTTATGCTTCATAACAATAATAAAATTAATAATCCACACTACCTTTGAGATCCAGCATGAGGTAGTGATTTAACTCTTATAGCCAAGAACAATGGACATGCAAATCAAAAGTCAATCACATTGACTACTGAGGACTCTTTATGGCATGGAGCCAGAGATCAAAGTAGCCTGTGAAATGCTGGACTGACAAGAGGATGAAAAAGTTCTTGTATTGGGGACAAAGACTGTGGCAGTTTCGCCAACTGGTTCTCCTGGTACAAATGGTACAGTTTTACTGTACTGCATAATTTCATTCAGACTACTCCACAAAAATGAGAATCCCTCACTGTTTACTAAGGTGGTAAAAGATAAAGAGTTTTTGAAGCATAACCCCTTACTCATGGGGTGAGAAAGGACATGGACAGAAACATCCTCTTCTATTTCACAAAGAACTGCTACAGGCAAACTAGCAAAGAAACCTAGACCTAGGAAGGGACATGAATTAACAAGGCTACTTGTAACAGGCACTCTTTACCTCCCAAATGCTCAAGTTTTCTTTAATTAACCCCCCTCTCCCTGCCCCCCGAAAATTAATCCTGAGAAGTTTAGCTTTATTTTGGAAGAACAGAACTATGAGGTTGTCTGGCACAAAGCAGGTCTGTTTCATCGACAAAATGAAAAATAGGTAAGCCTGGCAACTAAACATCCTTCTAGCAAGGCATGCTAGGAATGTGAAGAGTCTGGTGCCCTTTATAATATATGCTTGCTCAGTTTTGATCAAAGCATCATCAAGGGGATGCTGTTCCAAATATCTTGGTAGTGCTGATTTGTTTATAACTGAGAGTTAGTAGCTTTGATTTTTGAAGTGTGTTTGAAAGAAAAGATTTTTGGGGAGCTAATAGATCTTTATTCACTAAACATCTTTGGTGGATTTGATTCTATGTAACTTGATTAAAAGTGTTGTATAAAAGAGGTAGTATTTGTGTGTCTGTTGACGGAACAAATTCCCATATTTAAAGTAGTAGTACAGCTATCCTCCTTTATCTCACCAGTTCTGGAGTGGGTAAAGCACTATTATTTACCTATGTCCCCGGTAATGGTTTAGCACCTCTAGAAAGTTTCAGGTTGCTGCCTGCTTAAAAAAATCAATAAATCCCATATCATTTTCTGAAAGTCAATTAGCTATTTTCCTAGCTAATCATTTTCCAGTAAGTTGTAACTTAGGCCTAGTCTACACTATGCGTTTAAACTGATTTTAGCAGCGTTAAACCGATTTAATGCTGCACCCGTCCACACAACGAGGCCCTTTATATCGATAAAAAGGGCTCTTTAAACCAGTTTCTGTACTCCTCCCCGACAAGAGGAGTAGCGCTGAAATCGATATTACCATATCGGATTAGAGTTAGTGTGGCCGCAAATAGACGCTTTGGCCTCCGGGCGGTATCCCACAGTGCACCATTGTGATGGCTCTGGACAGCAATCTGAACTCGGATGCACTGGCCAGGTAAACAGAAAAAGCCCCGCTAACTTTTGAATTTCATTTCCTATTTGCCCAGCGTGGAGCTCTGACCAGCACGGGTGGCGATGCAGTCCCAAATCCAAAAAGAGCTCCAGCATGGGCCGTATGGGAGATACTAGATCTGATCGCTGTATGGGGAGACAAATCTGTTCTATCACAGCTCCGTTACAGAAGATGAAATGAGAAAGCATTTGAAAAAATCTCCAGGCTGTGATAGACAGAGGCCACAGCACAGTGCTGTGTGACAAGCATAACGGAAAGCCAAAGAATCAAACGGAAGCTCATGGAGGGAGGGACGGGGTACTGAGGAGTCTAGCTATCCCACAGTCCCCGCAGTCTCCGAAAAGCATTTGCATTCTTGGCTGAGCTCCCAATGCCTGTAGGGTCAAACACATTGTCCGGGGTGTTTCAGGGTATATGTCGTCAATTTACCTCCCTACCCTCCCCCGTGAAAGAAAAGGGAAAAATATTGTTTCTTGACTTTTTTATATGTCACCCTATGTCTACTGCATGCCGCTGGTAGACGTGGTGCTGCGGCAATGAATAGCAGCATCCTCTTCCCTCCCCTCCCCGGTGGCAGACGGTACAATATGACTGCTATCCATCATCATCATCAGCCCGTGAGTGCTCCTGGCTGGCCTCAGGTGAGGTCAGCTGGGGGCGCCTGGGTAAAAATAGGAATGACTCCCAGTCATTCCCAGTAGATGGTACAGAACGGCTTGTAACCATCCTCATCATAGCAACTGAGGGCTGAGTTCCATCAGCCCCCCTCCACCCTTTCATGTCTAAAGAAAAGATTCTGTACTGCCTGGACTATCATAGCAGCGGGATGCTGGGCTCCTCTCCCCCGCACCATTTAATGTACTGCCTGGACTATCATAGCAGCTGGAGGCTGCCTCCCCCTCATTTTATCTCACTAAAAAGTCAGCGTCTCTTATTCCTGCATTCTTTATTACTTCATCACACAAATGGGGGGACACTGCCACAGTAGCCCAGGAAGGTTGGGGGAGGAGGGAGAAATGGGTGGGGTTGTTGCAGGGGCACCCCCCATGAATGGCAAGCAGCTCATCATTTCTGCAGGATCTGACACAGAGCGGCTGTGCTCTCTGGTTCTCTGATACACTGGTTCTCTAGTACACTTGCCTCATATTCTAGGCAGGACTGACTCTATTTTTAGATACAACATAAAGGAGGGAATGACCTGGGGGGTCATTCCCATTTTTGTCTTTGCGCCCCTGGCCGACCTCAGCTAAGGGCAGCCAGGAGCACCCATGATAGCAGCAGACAGTACAGAACGACTGATAACCGTCATCTCATTGTCAATTTACAATGGCACAGCAGACGGTACAGAACGACTGGTAACCATCTCTGCTACCTTGAAATGGCAAATGAATGCTGCTATGTAGCACTGCAGCACCGCCTCTGTCAGCGGCATCCAGTACACATACGGTGACAGTGACAAAAGGCAAAACAGGCTCCATTGTTGCCATGCTATGGCGTCTGGCAGGGAAAAAGGGCGCGAAATGATTGTCTGCTGTTGCTTTCACAGAGGAAGGAATGAGTGACGACATTTACCAAGAATCACCCGCGACACTGTTTTTGCACCATCATGCATTGAGATTTCAACACAGAATTCCAATGGGCGGGGGAGACTGCGGGAACTATGGGATAGCTACATGATAGCTACCCACAGTGCAACGCTCCAGAAATCAACGCTAGCCTCGGTACATGGACGCACACCGCTGAATTAATGTGCTTAGTGTGCCCGCGTGCACTCGACTTTATACAATCTGTTTTACAAAACCGGTTTATGTAAAATCAGAATAATTCCGCAGTGTAGACATACCCTTAGAGAAAGGCATGTCAAACCCCTTCTTTATCTTGGACTACTCTCTCCCGGTGTTTCTGAATTCATTTTACTAATTTTTGGCATGAATAGGTAAATAAACTTAACCTAATACAATTGAGTTCTCAGTATTAATAATAATCAAGAATCTTAAATTTCTAAAGAATTGGTCGTTTTGCCGTAGATATAGGAATTGTTTTGTCCACCCTTAAAATGTAGCTAACACTGAGACTGAACATGAAAGTAGTTAAAATAGCATTTAGATATAGACTCATAGAACTGGAAGGGACCTTGAGAGGTCATCAAGTCCAGTCCCCTGCACTCGTGGCAGGACTAATTGTAGAAACACTACACAACGTTTTAAGTAAGAAATGAAGACTATACTATACTTGGATGAAATTGCAGACTGGTTTAGCTAGGCAGCAAATGCAACAATACACAATAAAGATGAGTTAGCCAAAACAAGACAGAGAAGTTGTTCTAAAGCCCTTTTTGAGAACAACGAATAAACTCCTAATGAAAATATTTTTCATTGTCCATAAAGATGAAAATAGCAGAGGTCTTTTTTCTTATTGAGGAACTGAAGAATGTTAATAAAACATCAAATATTACTAAAGAAGTTTCTGTTATAATAAAATCCTCTTTCGTGTGTCTGAGTTAACTTTTCTGATAACTCTCTGATGGCAGTGAACAAAAATTTTATGTAAGATTTTGATATCAATGTTGATTAAAAAGATTAGCTTATAAAAATTGCACATTTCTCAGTCTAAATCATTTGCCCATGTGACATGCCATATCTCAAACTTACTTACTAAGTGTACCCTTCAGCCAGGAGGAGTCAGCAGTGACAAGGGCCAGGTTCAATATCTAGGGGTTATTTTAAAAATGCAACACAGAACTGGCTTGAGTCCCCACCCAGTAATCTGGAAAAATGACACCCCCCCCCATGAGCACCTCTAAGAGGCAATATTTACCCTCTCACAAGCACTGAGTTTGTGTGTGGAAAAGAAAATATTTAATAAAAAGGGGAAAGGAACACAGTATTAATTTGGAAAAACGCCAATAGCAAGATTAAGAGGCATATGACCATGAGTAAAACACCCACACCAGTTGGCTAGTGCCTGAGGTTTTCACCTTGTGGTGAGGAAGTACAACAAACAAAAGTTCCTTTAACATCCCTCTCCCTCCATTATACCCCACTCACAGTTGTTGTCATTGCTCAGTGAAGACCCAGAGTTCAGAGGTGCATTTGCATGAGTTCACCTTCGACTCTGGGAGTGGAAAGGCATAGAAAAAATGTCTCATCTGCTGCTGCTGAGCCATTCACTTTGCATTGCTGCTCACTGCCAGCACTGCACCACTGCCCACTCCACTTCCAGCCACTCCACCATCGCCCTCTCTATTGCAACCTCTGGGATATCTTAACATAGCTCTCAGTGAGTTCAGCAGGTAGTAGGGGCGCTTCATCTCCACTGGGCTTTTGACACCCTGTCCCCTGCTTAACAAGTGCAGTTAAGCTGTGGGTGAACCCCTCAATCAGGGCATGCCAAGCACAGTTCAACTGCTCTTTATTCACACAATAAAGATGATAATACTTTATTCCCCCTTCACCCAATAATAAAGTGACTTTCAATCCAATACAAGCCAAAAGTGATCATTTGGGCAAAGCAGATCCATCATGCTGTACACATAGGCAGAGTGTGTTTATGCAAACAAGGTCAGTTCCTGAAGTGTTCTCCTCCAGCTCATCACTAGATGTCAGGGGAGAGCTCATTCAGACCCTCTTTACATAAGAGATGTGTTACGAAATTTTAAAAATCTTTCTAAAAATCACCAGAGCACAAGGACTTATTGAGGGGCAAACTAAAACTGCTCTATGAACTTCACTCTGAATTAGTCCAAAGTTAAAGCTTTGTAGCTTCTTAGAAAAAAAATCTAAGAAGATTAAAATCTAAGAAGATTGTACTTTTAGGTCTCTGCTGCAGCATAGGGTTCCACTTCTCTAGGAATCCTACATAGAATCATAGAATGATAGGACTAGACGGGACCTTGGGACGTCATCTAGTCATGGCAAGACTAAGTATTATCTAGACCATTCCTGACAGGTGTTCATTTAACCTGCTCTTAATAATCTCCAATGATGGTGATTTCACAACCTCCTTAGACAATTTATTCCAGTGCTTAATCACCCTGCCATTTATGAATTTTTTCCTAATGTCCAACCTAAACCTCCTTTGCTGCAATTTAAGCCCATTGCTTCTTGTCCTACTCTCAGAAGTTAAGGAAAACAATTCTTCTCCCTCCTCTTTGTAACAACCTTTTACGTACTTGAAAACTGTTATCATGTCCCCACTCAATCTGCTCTTTTTCAGACTAAACAAACTTAATATTTTCAATGGTCTCCCAATTTGAGATCCACCCTTTATTTCCCATCCATGAAGCCATTCAATTCCAGTGTTACGGAACCATATCAGATGCCCAGTTCCCTAGCTGCTTAATTTTCACTGTTCCTGGAAAACTGGATTTCAGTTCTACATCCTGGTTTCTAGAGCCAGACAATCTGAGTCTAATCCCTGATCACTTTGGTTCAAGATGGATCTGGTTCTAGTGGTTGTGATGTTAGTATTGTGACAATTCTAAAGTCTTAGCTCACCAGAGATTTTTTTTTAGTGTCATTGTCTACCATCAGAATCTTATATTGCACCTAACAGATATGTTTGCTGCAATTTCACAGACAATATAATAGTCACACATGCTTTTGATTTAGATGATTTTTTTTTCTGAATTCAAGGACATGGCTCACATATGCAATTATGCTTTCCTCATGGTTCCACAATTGGGTAAAAAACAGCTCCCAAGCCAATATTGCTAATGTTAACATCTGTACATTCTTTGAAAGGAAAACTGAAGTCAAGATGAGTAAGTATCAAAGGCTATAACATTACAGCACTCCCTTTAGGGCTTCAAGCTGTTCTCTACAATCAATGGTCCAATTCCATTAAATGTGTTTAGCTAAACCACTGTATAATCCAAAGGTAATCTTGCAAAATCAAGAATAAAATGGTGAAAAGACCCCCAAAATCTTATAAATGTGATAGTTGTAGCTCTTGGAAACCTTTGAATTGTGTCAAATGTTTTATGATCTGTGGATATACCCTGATAAGAAGCAAAGTGTCTAAAAAATTCAGATGTGTCTTCAAAACAGATCATTTCCTCAAAATAGGTGATTAGGTTGACAGGTGCCAACCTTTTATAAACAATTTGCAGTCTGAAATGTTCTAGGATAAGTATTTATTGTGCACAGAATGGAACCTGGCTTTCAAAGTACACACAGTGTCTGTAAGATGTTAGAAAGTTTTGGGAGCACATTCAATTCACCCACTGCTGATGTATCCGTATGTTCTGGCCCAGGCTGCCTTTGATTTATTAGCCAGGTCCATTCAGTCCATGCATAGACAGCCCCTTTTATGATTAATGGGACATCTGCCTGGGATAGGACTACCAGGTTTGACCTCCATTCTGAGAGTGCCAATACCTCCACCAGCACCCAGCCTCTTTGAAGTGCCCAAATAGCAGGGCACTCAGAACTTGACAAGAGACAAAGTGTCTAAAAAATTCTGATGTGTCTTCAAAACAGAGTATGTCCTCAAAATAGACAATTGAAACACTGAAAATCTGCTGGACAGCCACCTCCCCCAGATGATCCTATATAGAGATTTAAATGGCTATTTGCATTTTCTCCCCACTTTTCAATATTTGGGCTATAATATAACTGATGGCAAATAAGGGATGGAGAAAGTATGGAGAAGTCATTCATTGGTATCATTGTAATGCTTGTTTCTTTTGCCTTCATGAAATTAAGGACACGTTTGCATACTCATTTCACATTTATCTCTAACTTCTAGATATAATCTCAAAGTCTCTAATAATTGCTCTTCCTATTTTTAGGATGTTCTGTGAAAGGCTAGAACAATCATTGCTAACTCACCCTTAGCGAAAAATTTTATTCTACTGGTCTTATTAAAAAAAATGAAAGGAACTGATTGAAGAAGACTTCAGTCATTCACTCTGTACCACAAAAAGCTGCACTAATATTTGCAATTTTTTTTTCAGGAATAATCCAGATGAGCACAAAGGTTACACTAATACTAGTAAAGATTTGCCAACATGAAAAATTCAGCTTGAAGCAATATATACTGGCAAAGCCCCTCAAATGTTTTGTTTTGCATGTCTATTAGAAAGGCTTGCAAAATTTCAAACTCCTTGGGGTTCACCCAACTCTGTTCAGCAGAATGGAACAAAATGTTCTTAGCAAACAACTAGATGGCTTTCAACTTTTTCTTCTTACATACTGACCCACATTTCAGTAAATGTTTCTTGGTCTGTAGCTTGTGAGCAATTAATTGCAAGTACTGGAAATTAGAGCTGAACAAAATTTGGAATTTGCATCCTGAAGGAAATTCCAGCATTCAAATGTGTTTTCATCCCAAAATAGGGCAAAAAGTTGATATTTTAAAAATTTCATGGAACAGAAATTCTGGAAATTTTTGATTTGGTAATGTCAAAATGTTTCATTTTAACAGTTTTGGTTCAAATTAACCATTTTAACATTTCTGAAATCAAACTGTTTTGTTTCATTTTTTAACTGACTCAAACACTGTTTTCAAGTAAGGTGAACATTAGAAAATGCTTTACACATGCCATATGGGAGCTGGAGTTCAGGCCCTCATTGTTTCCTATGGGCTGTGCTGCCTGGAGTCCTACAGCTCCCACAATAAAATACCAAACCAGCGGACTCAGCTGCCTGGTGCAACAGGGAATCACATGAGTAGGTACATCAGAGGAAATGTATTCCAGCCAGGAAACCTGCCCAATTTTCCCAGCTCTTCTCATAGTCACACATGGATGCAAACTGGAACACTACACCTGCACTTTGCTCTATAAACTATGGGGAAGTTGAACTGAGCTCAAATCCAGATCTGCACATTTGAAACTCAGACCCGTTTTCATTGTTTTCACTGAAAATGTGCCCCTGATTAGCTTGTGTATAGGCGGCGTTTACTTACCATCACAGAACCTAATTTTCCATCCACTGCCAGATTTGTTCCATTACTGACTGGTTCCAGCAGGTTATATTTTGAATCATACTATGATTGTAGAGCCTATTTGGTCTTTGAGGAACAGAAGCCTATCCAAAGGATTCCTTGCAATTTATGATCAAGCCTCAGGTAATGTTTTCAACTATTTCACCTTCCATTACTTTATGACTCCATGGAAGGCGAGTGGCATAATAGTCATGTTCAAAATCTTAACTATGTTCATTGTGCTGCTATCTAGATCCTGAAATGTCTTCTTTGAATCAGAGAGCAGGAAATCCAATTTCTGTTAAGCAAGAACATATGTTTATCCCATTCTCCCCAATTCTCCATTCAACATAATAAAACATGGACTTTTTATAGTGGATTGTTTAGTGTGTTAGGGCATAGTTCTTCAAACAGGACTACATTAATGTGAAGTAGGAACCTTTTAGTTTGTGCCCACAGCATCCACATGGAGGAGTTACAGTACAGAACTTTGGTGTACACCAGGGATGTCTGCAGGTCCCGCCGATTGCGGCTCCCACTAGCCGCGCTTCACTGCTCCAGGCCTATGGGGGCTGTGGGAAGCCACAGCCAACACATCCCTTAGCCTGTGCTGCTTTCTGCAGCCCTCATTGGCCTGGGACAGCAAACCACAGCCAGTGGGAGCTGCGATCGGCCAAATCTGCAGACGTGGCAGGTAAACAAACTGGCCCAGCCTGCCAGAGTGCTCACCTGGCAAGCTGCATGCCAGAGGTTGCCGACACCTGGTGCACACTGTTGTTCACATCCCCATAGTCCAAACTGTAGAGCAGCATAGACTCTCAGCATCACCCTTCAGTGCTGTTGGACTCTAGTTCTGTGAAGGTAATCTAATCCAGCAAACACCTCAACTGATTTTTGCTCTAGACTATTACCTTTAGACTGATTTTCTTCTTTCAAAGCTAGGGAGATTTTTTTCTATGGGAAATTATCCTGCAGTTTGCTTCTAGCCTATGAATTACTGAATTCATCAATGTGTAACAGACTTCATGGATTTGCATTTGTGTAAACCCTTGGATGGTGCATTGCTCAACACTCATCTATGGGTCTACCCTGCAGTTAAAACCTGCATAGAAGATGGGAAGTTTTGCTTGAACAAGGACTAAACACTTCAAGTTGAAGTTCTATATTTTTGGCAAAATGAGAATTAACATACCAGCAACTATTTGCACATATCCACATTATCAAAATGAAATGATACATTTTTAGATTTTGAACACCACTTTAGTTGTACTACGGTCAAATGTCCTGCTAGATAGGACAACTTTTTCTCAACGTGACATTAATTAAGTGTGATTAAATAATTCACTGGAGCTGATCAGTTATTCAAAATATATCTTATTCTCTTTTCAAGAGAGCGGAAGGTATGTACTCCATGTACTTGAGTTCCCTTCAATGCTCTCATCAGCTCTTTAAAAATGAGAGGATTGCCCATTTTCATGTTTAAACTAATAGCCATCTACAAAGGTTTCATCATGTGAGTAATAATTTTACCAATTAAATTTAGATGACTTATTTCTTTTGGAACTGAATCAAGAAGCACTCCAAACAAAAGGAACCTGAAGGTCAACTCATCTGAGGTCCTATTTTATGCAACAAAAATGATATAATTTCAATTAATTTTTACACTGCATGCCACATCAAATAATTAGGTAAGGAATTAGATGAGACCAAATTGAATCCCTTTCAATTTCTGATAAAGTCCTCTTGGATTTCTTTTAGTTGTTAGGCAGATTACAGTAAAATAGGCACTCATGCAAGCAGCAAACATGCACAAAGTTTTCATGAATGTGGTTATTTCCAAATTTGCAGTCCATTCACCATGCAAGATTTCTTGCTTTAAAACACGACTGCTCAATGAATTCATATTATGTTTCACAGCAAACAAGCCCTGACATATAGTACTAAACCTTTTGATAATTTCTTTTGCAAAATCTGCAGCATCCTTCATTTCGCCTAACAGCAGGAGACCTTTGATTTCCCCACACCTCCATTTTATTTATTTTTTTAATGTGAGAGTTAAAGACTTCACATTACACTCTTCTTAATCTGTAAGAGTATAACACAGAAACACTACACCTTCAAAAAGCAGAAAGGACTTTCAAACCTTCCATACTGTAAGCACATCAGGGAATGTCCAGCTTTATTCTTGTAATAACTTTCCTTTTATCAAAAGAAAAGCAGTAGACACATCTAGGGTGTCAGTTAATTAACAATGGATCAGTCTCCTCTCCTTTGAATATTGGGTCTGTCAAAAGAACATAGAGTTTAGCGGCCTGATTCTTAGCTGATGTAAATCAGCATAGCTCCACAGAATTCAATGGACCTATGGTGTTCTATATTACAGAGGATTTGGGCCATAGACATAACCTACAAATATTGCAGATATATTATATAATCATAACTAAATTATTAACTAACATAAAACAAATAAATCCCACAAAGCATATAAGTAAATCCTCAATTGTTAACTTTTATCGGTTTTTAGTGTTCTATGCCAAAACAAGAAAACAAGTGACAGCCTAGGTTCTTATATGGAAAAAAGAATTAAAGGTGAGATTTTCAAAATTCCTCAGTGTTGGCCTAACTTTACTCCCAATGAAGTTAACTATAGTACTGACTTCATTGAGAACATAATTAGGCTAATGCTGAGTGCTATGAAAATCCCACTCTAAGTTTTCAAACTCTTCTCTCTGGGTTACCACTTAGAAAACTTTTATCTAGACTTGTTTCAAAGATGATGGGTGGGTTGATCTCATTCTCACTGCACCACTTCTCCAGACTGGCAAATATTTGTTCTCATTAGCTGGACCTTCAAAGATAACAGGATTAGACAAAGGGGCAGGGAGGATCCTTGCAGAGAAACTCCCAACAGCTCGAGAGTGTTCTTGGTTGCCTCACTCTACGGTCCACCCTATTTCCAGAAGAACAAGTGTTGCTTGATGCTACTTCTTCAGTGTCACCTCCACTGAGATGGCAGCCCTTAAAATGAGACCAGCAAAACCAATGGCCAGGATTATGCGATCCATCCCCTTATTCAAGACTCTGCAGCACTATATTACATTCTGTCACTCAGTACCTTCAGGCAAGATAAGTATCTTTTTTTCATAGATGCATAGATTCCAAGACCAGAAGAGACCATTGTGATCATCTAGTCAAATCTTCTGTATAACACAGGCCATAGAACTTCCTCAAAATAATTCTTAGACCATATCTTTTGGAAAAACATACAATACTGATTTTAAAAATTGTTCCAGTCTGAATTAATCTAGCTTTAACTTCCAGCCACTGGATTAGGCTATACCTTTCTGTGCTAAACTGAAGAGCCAGTTATTAAATTTTTGTTCCCCATGTTGGTGCCTCTAGATCAGGCTCGCCAGGGTAAGCACTCTGGTGAGCCAGGCCAGTTTGTTTACTTGCCATGTCCGCAGGTTTGGCCAATTGCAGCTCCCACTGGCTGCGGTTTGCTGTCCCAGGCCAATGGGGGTTGTGGAAAGTGTCACAGGCTGAGAGATGTGCTGGCTGTGGCTTCCCACAGCCCCCATTGGTCTGGAGCAGTGAACCGCGGCCAGTGGGAGCCGCAATCGGCGGATGCGGCAGGTAAACAAACTGGGCCGGTCTGCCAGAGCGCTTACCCTGGCGAGCTGCGTGCCAGAGGTTGTCAACCCCTGCTCTAGATGATAATCAACTCAGCCCTTTGCCTTCTCTTTGTTAAGTTAAATAGATTGATCTCCTTGAGTCTCTCATTATAGGACACTTTTTCCTTTAATCGTTCTTGTGACTTTTCTTTTAACCGCTCCAATATTTCAATATCCTTCTTGAATTATGGACATCGGAACTGTATACAGTACTCCAGATACAGTCACACCAATACAAAATACAGAGATAAAATAACCTCTGCTCTATTCCTACTTGAGATACTCTTGTTTTTGCATCCAATGATAATATTAGCTCTTTTTGCCACAGTATCACACTGGGAGTTGATGATCACTTGACCATCCATCATAATTCCCAAACCTTTTTCCAGAGTCATCGCTTCCCAGGATAGAGTCCCCCATCCTATATGTATGGCCTACATGTTTAGCTCTTAGAGTTATAAATTTATATTTAGCAATATTGAAATACAAGTGGTTGGTCTGTGCCAGTTAACCCCAGATTTCTCTGTAGCCATGACCTGTCCTCTTTATTACTTACCACTTCCCCAATTTCTTTGTGTTATCTGCAAATTTTATCGGTAATGACTTTATGCTTTCTTCCACGTTATTGACAAAAATGTTAAAAAGCGTATGACCAGGAAACTATTCCCTACAGGACCCTGCTAAATCAAACACCTCCTCAATTATTACTCTTTCTGTACAGTTATATTTTGAGACATATCAGCTAGCAAGCTTTTAAGCCATTTAATGTGCAGCATGTTAATTTTATATCCTTCTAGTTTTTTAATCAAAATATTGTGCGGTACCAAGTCAAATGCCTTCCAGAAGTCAATAAAAGAACATAAGAATGGCCATACTGGGTCAGACCAACAGTCCATCTAGCCAAATATCCTGTCTTCTGACAGTGGCCAATGTCAGATGCTTCAAAGGGAATGAACAGAATAGGGCAATCCACCCTGACAGGATGATCCATCCCTGTTATCCAGTCCCAGCATCTGGCAGTCAGAGACGCTGTGACACCCAGAGCATGGGGTTGCATTCCAGACCATCTCAACTATTAGCCATTGATGGGCCTATCTTTTATGAATTTTTCTAATTCTTTTTTGAACACAGTTATAGTTTTGGCCTTCACAATATCCTCTGGCAATGAGTTCCACAGGTTGACAGTATGTTTTGTGAAGTATTTTCTTTTCTGTGTGTTTTAACCTGGTGCCTATTAATTTCATTGGGTGATACCTCATGCATGTGTTATGTAACACTTCCTTATTCACTTTCTCCATCCCATTCATGATTTTATAGGCCTTTATCTTATTTCCCCTTTAGTTGTCTCTTTTTCAAGCTGAACAGCCCCAGTCTTTTAAAGCTCTTCCAAACCCTTAATCATTTTTGTTGCCTTTCTCTGTACCCATTCCATTTCTAATACATTTTTTTGGACTGGAGCAACCAGAACTGCATACAATATTCAAGGTATGGGAGTACCATGGATTTATATAGTAGCTTTATGATATTTTCTGTCTTATTATCTATCCCTTTTCTAATGGTTCCTAACCTTCTGTTAGCTTTTTTGACTGCTACTGCACATTAAATGGATGTTTCCAGAGAACTATCCACAATGTATCCAAGATCTCTTTCTTGAGTGGTAATAGCTAATTTAGATCCCATCATTTTGTATGTATAGTTGGGATGTTTTCCAGTGTGTATTACTTTGCATTTATCAACAATTAATTTCATCTGCCATTTTGTTGCCCAGTCACCCAGTTTTGTGAGATTCCTTTGTAATTCTTCACAATCTGCTTTAGACTTAACTATCTTGAACAATTTTGTATCATCTGTAAACTTTACCACCTCACTGTTTACCCATTTTTTTCCAGATCATTAATGACTATGTTGAATGGCACTGGTCCCAGTACAGATCCCTCACATGACACCACTATTTTCTTCTTTCCCTTCTGAATACTGACCATTTATTCCTACCCTTTCTTTCCTGTTATTTAACCAGGTACTGATTCAAGAGAGGACCGTCACTCTTATCCCATTACTGATTATTTTGCTTAAGAGCCCTTGGTGAGGGATCTTGTCAAAGGCTTTCTTAAAGTCCAAGTACACTATATCCACTGGATCACCCTTGCAACATGTTTGTTGACTCCCTCCAAGAATTCTAATACATTGGTGAGACCTGATTTCTCTTAACAAAAGTCCTGTTGACTCTTCCTCAGCAAATCGTGTTCATCTATGTGTCTGTTAATTCTGTTCTTTACTGTAGTTTCAACCAATGTGCCTGGTATTGAAATTAGGCTTACCAGCCTGTAATTGCCAGGATCACCCCTGAAGCCTTTAAAAAAATTAGCATCACATTAGGTATCCTCCCATCATCTGGTACAGAGGATGATTTAAGCAATAAGTTAGTCGTTCTGCAATTTTAGATTTGAGTTCATTCAGAAGTCTTGGGTGAATACCATCTGGTTCTGGTGACTTAGCACTGTTTAATTTATCAATTTGTTCCAAAATCTCCTATACGGACACCTGAATCTGGTACAGTTCCTCAGATTTGACACCTGAAAAGAATGGCTCAGGGGTGGGAATTTTCCTCACATCCTCTGCAGTGAAGACAAATGCAAAGAATTTATTAGGCTTCTCCACAATGGCCTTGTCTTCCTTGAGCACTCCTTTAGCATTTTGATTGTCCAGTGGTCCCAGCGATTGCTAGGCAGCCTTCCTGTTTTTAATGTACTAAAAATTTATTTTGCTGTTAGTTCTTGAGTCTTTTGCTAGTTGTTTTTCCAATTCTTTTTTGGCCTTCCTAATTATACTTTTGCATTTGACTTGCCAGAGTTTATGCTCTTTTTATTTTCTGCAATAAGATTTGACTTCCAATTTTTAAAGGATGTTTTTTGCATCTAACTGCCTCTTTGACTCTGTTATTCAGCCATGGTGGCATTTTTTTGTTCTCTTACTATTCATTTTTATTTGGAGTGTACATTTAATTTGAGCTTGTTTTATGGTGTTCTTTAAAAGTTTCCATACAGCTTGTAGGCATTTCACTCTTGTGACTATTCATTTTAATTTCCATTTAACTAGTTTCCTCACTGTGTATTTCACCTTTCTGTGCTACTGTGATGAGTTTCTTTGGTATTTTCCCATCTACAAGATTGTTCAATTTAATTATATTATGTTGCTATTACCGAGTGATTCAGCTACATTCACCTCTTGGACCAGATACTGTGCTCCACTTAGGACTAAATCAAGAATGGCCTTTGTTCTTGTGGATTCCATGACTAGGTGCTCCAAGAACCAATCACTAATGGTGTTTAGAAATTTTATCACTGCACCATTTCTGGAGGTAACCTGCTCATAAATCCCCCATTATTACTGAGTTATCTATTTTATAGGCTCTCTAATCTCCCTGAGCATTTCATAATCACCTTCACCATCCCAGTAAGGTAGTCAGTAGTGTATTCCTAATGCTATACTCTTATTACTCAAGCATGGAATTTATACCATAGAGATTCTATTGTACAGTTTGATTCATTTAAGATTTTTACTGTATTTGACTCTATGCTTTCTTTCACATATAGGGTCACTCCTCCACTAGGACAACCCACTCTGTCATTCCTATATATTTTGTACCCTGGTACCCAAATAAATTACATCAGCACTATTATCTTTATGAACCAAACTTGTAATCTCATTAAAAAGAGATATCAAGTTACTTTGCCAGGATTTATTTTCCATAAACCCATGCTGATTGGCATTAATTTTATTATTCTCCTTTAATTCTTTATTAAACTGAGTCCTGTATCAGCCACTCCTGTATCTTGCTCGAGATCGATGTCAGACTGACAGTTCTATAATCACCCATGTCATCTCTTTTTAAATATTGGCACAATATTAGCTCTGTTCCAGTCTTCTGGAACTTCCCCAGTGCTCCAAGACTTATTGAAAAGCATATTAACAGCCCAGCAAGCTCCACAGCCAGCTCTTTTAACACTGTCACATGGAAATTATCTGAACCTGCTGATTTTAGAATGTCTAACTTTAGTAGCTCCTGCTTAATATCCTCATGAGATACTAGCAGAATGGAAGGAGTGCTATCATATCATATGACTACATCATCTGTTTTATTCCCAGTCACAGAACAGAAAGGCCTTTTCTGCATTATTGTTGATAATTCTACAATTTGTATCTAGTAATGGACCAATACCATTGTTAGGATACTTTTTGTTCCTAACATAATTGAACTCCTTATTGTCCTCAACCCTGCTGGCCAGAGATTTCTCCTCGTGTCCCATTCCTTTCCTTATCAATTTTCTACAAATCCAAGCTGCTGAACTATATTAATTATTATTCACTTCTCCTTTTTTCAGTTGTTATATATTTTCTTCTTCTACCTGCATCTCTCCATATGCATGAAATGTCAAGCCACATGTAATTAGAACCTAAAAGGCATGCTGCTCAAAATGGTCATAAGCAGGGAGCTAGGGCTTGCTGGAAGACTGTGGGGAGTGAGGCACAATCACATGGAGAGACTGAGGAATATAGGAAGGGAGGCAATTTTTTATCTAAACCTGGAAGACATTCAGGTTTGGTTTGGTCTGGTTATTACAGAAACAGTTCACATCACCCTGCTTTATAGACAAACAAGCTAATCAGATGCAAACACTGTATGTTGTTTTTTTCCTTCCCCAAACAATCATGTTGCAGCATCTATTAACTGTCAGAGGTGAATACAATCACAGCTCTGTAATTCCCAGACACAAACAGAACACATTTTTAGCATACCCAGTATAGAAATGATGCTGTATTACTAAGCAGCTGATTTTTTTTTTTTAAATTAGGGTTGGAAGGGACCTCAGAAGGTCATCTAGTCCAACCCCCTGCTCAAAGCAGGACCAATCCCCAGACAGATTTTTACCCCAGATCCCTAAATGGCCCCCTCAAGGATTGAACTCACAACCCTGGGTTTAGCAGGCCAATGCTCAAACCACTGAGTTATCCCTCCCTGCCCCCCATTTTCATATGTTCCTCATGGAATGTTCAGCACAGACTAGGAAATTCCTGTCTTTTGCTTCACCTGGAACAACCTGCTGTAGTAAGAAAAGGCCCTGAGATATAAACCTTGGTATCAGAGGCCCAGTATGAGGCCTGAGGCTTGAACTAAAGTGATGGTCAAAACTTTGCTAACATAAAGCAAAGTTAAGCTGTGAGCCAGAGGCAGGTGCTGCTCACAGAAGCTGGCAAGGAAAGGGATGATGTTGCTTAAACATATACCTACAATGTATTGGTTACTAGAAATATAAACATATGGTACCACAACACTGTGATACTTGCACATTCCACACTGATAACAAGGAACAGGCTGATCCCTCATGAAGACAGGGTCAAAAGGGTAATATGATAGATAGAGTGTGTGATGGGTTGGATCACAGAAACCCCCTGTGAGCTGCCACCAGATGTGCCAAGACTACCTCTGCTCCTGCTTTCCCTGCCAACTCGGGACCCCAGCACCCAGTCTTGCTGAGCCAGACACTCCTGTCTGCTCCAGCAAAGACCCAAGGTCTGAATTACTTGCCCCAAAGCAGCAGGTTTACCTGAAAACAGCTCACAGAAGTGTGCTTGTCTTTAGCACTCAGATGCCCAACTCTCAATGGGGTCTAAACCCAAATAAATCTGTTCTACCCTGTATAAAGCTTATGCAGGGTAAACTCATAAATTGTTTGCCCTCTATAACACTGATAGAGAGGTATGCACAGTTGTTTGTTCCCCCAGGTATTAATACATACTCTGAGTTAATTAATAAATAAAAAGTGATTTTATTAAATACAGAAAGTAGGATTTAAGTGATTCCAAGTAGTAACAGACAGAACAAAGCAAGTCACCAAGCAAAATAAAATAAAATGCGCAAATCTACGTCTAATCCATCTGAATACAGATAAGATCCTCACCAGTTCCAGAATGCTCCCTTTTACAGACTAATCTCCTTTTAGCCTGGGTCCAGCCATCACTCACAGTGTCCTTTCCTGTCCTAACCTGTCCTTTGTTCCAGTTTCCTTCAAGTATCCTGGCGGGGTGTAGAGGCTCCTTCTTTAGCCAGCTGAAGACAAAATGGAGGAGTCTCTCTTGGGTTTAAATAGACTCTCTCTTCTGGCTGGAGACCCCCTCCTCACTCCTATGCAAATCCAGCTCCAAGATGGAGTTCTGGAGTCACCTGGGCAAGTGACATGTCCATGCATGACTCACAGTTTTTACAAGCAGAAGCCACTGTCCACACGGTATGTTGTATGTCTCCAGGAAGATTTCTTATTTGGATTGGAGCATTCCAAGATGCATTGTTCCTCAAGTGCTTCCTGATCAGGTACTTAACCTTGCAAATTCCTTCCTAAAGAAGCTGACCAAATGCCTCATGAAGCTTACTTAGAAATCAAGCCAGTATACAGCCAATATTCTTAACCTCAAGTACAAAATGATATATGTGTACAAATAGGATGAATAGCTATAGTAGACCATAACCTTTATGGGAGGTACTTTCACAGAGTTGTTTTGTTTGAACCAACAGGTACAAGGTGAGAGGCAGACCTTACAGCGTAAAGGGATTGTACCTTGCTATGTAGAGGGGTTGCACCTCAATACGTCAGGAGTGATGTGTAACTTGTTTGTACCTGTGTATAAGAATGCATCCCTGAGGTGGTGTCTTTGTCTGGCCTAGGGGGCAGTGGAGAGTCCCGCCACTGACTTAGCCAGTCCATTGTCAGGGGAGACATATTTGTAAGATGTCCTGTAGAGTTTGCGGGGAACTATTACTGTGCTTCGTTTGACAATAAACCTGGCCGGTGCCTTCATACCTTACCAGAGTCTGTGGTCTTTGGGGGTTGTCTCGGGGTCTGCTGTGTCAGCTATCTGCGCAGATCCGGGGCAGCATATAGAGGGAACACATGCACACAGCTGACTGTTGTCTCATAGACTCATAGACTCATAGGTCAGAAGGGACCAATATGATCATCTAGTCTGACCTCCTGCACAAAGCAGGCCACAGAACCCTACCCATCCACTTTTATAACAACCCCTAACCCAGGACTGAGTTATTGAAATCCTCAAAATTGGTTTGAAGACCTCAAGCTGCAGAGAATCCACCAGCAAGCGACCCATTCCCCATGCTGCAGGGGAAGGCGAAAAACCTCCAGGGCCCCTGCCAATCCGCCCTGGAGGAAAATTCCTTCCCGACCCCAAATATGGCGATCAGCTAAACCCTGAGCATGTGGGCAAGACTCACCAGCCAGCACCCAAGAAGGAATTCTCTGCAGTAACTCAGTTCCCATCCCATCCAACATCTCCCCGCAGACCATTGAGCAGACTTATCTGGTGATAATCCAAGATCAATTGCCCAAATTTAACTATCCTATCATAACATCCCCTCCATATACTTATCAAGCTTAGTCTTAAAGCCAGATAAGTCTTTTGCCCCCACTACTTCCCTCGGAAGGCTGTTCCAGAACTTCACTCCTCTAATGGTTAGAAACCTTTGTCTAATATCAAGTCTAAACTTCCTAATATCCAGTTTGTACCCATACGTACTCGTGCCTACATTAGTACTAAACTTAAATAATTCCTCTCCCTCCCTAACGTTAACCCCCCTGATATATTTATATAGAGCAAGCATATCCCCCTGCAGCCTTCTTTTGGCCAGGCTAAACAAGCCAAGCTCTTTGAGTCTCCTTTCATAAGGCAGGTTTTCCATTCCTCGGATCATCCTAGTAGCCCGTCTCTGGACCTGTTCCAGTTTGAATTCATCCTTCTTGAACATGGGATACCAGAACTGCACACAATATTCCAGATGGGGTCTCACCAGCGCCTTATATAACGGTACTAACACCTCCTTATCCTTGCTGGAAATACCTCGCCTGATGCATCCTAAAATCGCATTTGCTTTTTTAACAGCCGTATCACACTGGCGGCTCATAGTCATCCTGCTATCAACCAAGATCCCAAGGTCCTTCTCCTCCTCTGTCGCTTCCAACTGATGCGTCCCCAACGTATATCTAAAATTCTTATTATTAATCCCTAAGTGCATGACCTTGCACTTTTCACTATTGTATTTCATCCTATTACTATTACTCCAGATCTTCCTGAATAGTATCCCTGTCCTTTTCCGTGTTAGCAATACCCCCCAGCTTTGTGTCATCCGCAAACTTTATTAGCACATTCCCGCTCTTTGTGCCAAGGTCAGTAATAAAAAGGTTAAATAAGATCGGTCCCAAAACCGATCCTTGAGGGACTCCACTAGTGACCTCCTTCCAGCCTGACAGTTCACCCTTCAATACGACCCGCTGGAGTCTCCCCTTTAACCAGTTCCTTATCCACCTTACAACTTTCATATTCATCCCCATCTTTTCCAATTTAACTAACAGCTCCCCATGTGGAACCGTGTCAAACGCCTTACTGAAATCGAGGTAAATTATGTCTACCGCATTTCCTTTATCTAAGTAATCCGTCACCATCTCAAAGAAGGAGATCAGATTGGTTTGGCACGATCTACCTTTAGTAAATCCATGTTGCAATTCGTCCCAATTACCATTGACCTCTATGTCCTTAACTACTTTCTCCCTTAAAATTTTTTCCAAGACCTTACATACTACAGACGTCAAGCTAACAGGCCTATAATTACCCGGATCACTTTTATTCCCTTTCTTAAAAATAGCATCAATACTGAACAGAGCAGAGCACCACACCGGTAGCATCTGATGACACCTGCCAGGATAAAGCAGCATCTCATCACATCTCAGTGACCACAGGATCCTCTGAATGGACATCAGAGGAATGACATGGCCTCAATGCATTCCTCTAAAGAGGAACAGAAAATATCCAGCCCCAGATGTCCAGCTAATCTAACCTCAGAGGCAATAATCTAGGCTACTAAAACAGGTACATCTACTGTATTTGAAAGATATGACAAGTCTTCCAAAAGTGTGAAAATTGTATTTGCAAAACCACAAGACTACTAAAGGGCTGGATACTCTTGCAGTCTTCACTTGCACCCTCCATTCTTTACAGAAGTGATCAAAACCATCAAAATTAAAAAGGGACCCTGAAAAATTAGAATATTGAAAAGCGCTTGATAGAATCTGATCTTAATTTTATATCTTTTTGCATAACACTGCAAGGAAATATTTTATAATTGGTTTCTTTATTAAGACCATGTATTTGTCAGTCATAGAGTTCAAATAATGGTGTTTAACTTTCTTTGCCCCTGTTAATGATGTCCCTTTCTGGGGTGGAGGAGAATCAAAAAGTATCAATATTGAAGAATGTGGACAGAAAGGCTGTGTTGTTTCAGTAACGATGTATACATTCCCTGTGATATTACAAGGTTGTTTAAATATGCAACAATTGAAGTTACTATGACTACTTCTGTGAGTAATTGCTTGCCAATATGGGTTAAGGGGTTCACAGTCTAGCACATAAAATGCAAGTGATGCATGCCATGAAGTTATTAGTTGATGTCTTTCCCTCCAAAGCTTTTGGGTTGTTAATTGGTACATCTTTTTAGTCCAATAGCACACAGGATGACATAACTTAAGTGAACCTTTGCTCCATGCGAATGATGTTCTTATTTTAAGTCAACATAATAAAAACAACTCAGTAAAACTAAGAGGTTGCTCAAAGATAGAATAGGAAATCAGGCCACACACACACAAAAAAAAGTGGAGTAATGCGCTCACTCCTGCTTTCCACCCCAAAGTGGCTGGTTGACAAGGTAAATGTATTGGAAATCAAGTGGACAGATTCATCAGATCTGAGAACCAGAAATGTTCACTAATCAAGTTAGTGTCAGAGTGGACATCTTGCCTGAGTCCTATCTGATTTCTTGATAACTCTTGGTATTAGTGAAATAGGAGATATGCATATATTATCCTCAGAGCTTTAGGAATGCATCCAATGGTGTTCCCAGGCTCTGACCTCCTCTGGGGCAGAAAGCATGACATTTCTTGTGTGTTTCTTTTCTCTAATCACAAATAGGTCTGTGAAAAGTTGACCCCACTATTTCCTCTATGATAGCCTTTTACCACTCTTTCTCACTTGCAAACTACTTGCTGAGATGGTCTGCTAGAACATTCTGCAAGCCTGATAAGTGAAGTGCTACCTGAGTATTTTCATGTTGAATGCACCAGTTCTAAAGACACACAGCTTCTTGACAAAAGAGGTGGGGAGATCTTCTCCCCTTTGCCTGTTGATCTAAAACAATGTTGTGGTTTTGTTTAACGTGATCTGAGTGGTCGACCGTCCCAGTACTAGAAGAAATACTACGCAGCCCAATGAGCATCTTTTGTTCCAGGATATTTATGAGCAAGCTTCTGAGCAGTATAGAGTCCTTGACTCTGGAGATGTTCTAAGTGAGCACCCAGGCCTAGACTAGAAGTATCAGTCACCGGTGTGTTGGATGGCAATGGTGGGAAGAAGAGAACCCCAGTGCATACCTTTAGAAGATCCTTCCACCAATTTAAGGATAGTAGGACATATGCAGGGCCCTGGACTGTCACGTCTAGATTATGTCTGCTGAGCCAATATAGAGACTTCAAACACCTTGCCATGCATTGAAAGGGATGTCTGGGATGCTGAATTACATGAATACAGTAGGCCACGTGCCCTGCAAGTAACTGATGTTTGTGACTAGGCCTGTAGTTGGTTGACAAGGTTCATTACAGTATCAGATCTGTCCTAAGACTGGAACGCCTCGCATAAGTCAAATTTTGCATAAGTCAGGAATGTATGCCTGACAATTTGCAAAAATAAATAAATAAAGCTTACAGAACGTATGGAACTTTCCCCATAGGTGCAGGTTTGCATAAATTGGGTTTGCATAACCAAGGGTGCATCTGCAGTCCAAATGGCAGAACTCTGTACTGATAATGGAAATTGCCCAGCTGGAACCTTAGGAATTTCCTGTGAGCAGATACATGGGCTTTATATAAAGCGATATCGCTGAGGTCAAGAGTTGCATACCAGTCCTGTTGTTCTAGGGAAGGAGACATGTGTTTCAATCCTGAACTTGAATCCTTGGATGAAGATGTTTAGCTGTCTCAAGTCCAGAATAGGGTACCAGTCCCCCTTTTTCTTGAGTATTACAAAGCAACCAGAATAAAGCCCAGTATTCTTGAGGCACCTCTTTCACAGCTCTTGGACTTTGAAGTAACTTGACTTTTTGATGTAGCATCAATCCTGCTGGAAAGGTATAACAAGTGGGGTTCCACAGGGGTCTGTTTTGGGACCGGCTCTGTTCAATATCTTCATCAACGATTTAGATGTTGGCATAGAAAGTACGCTTATTAAGTTTGCGGACGATACCAAACTGGGAGGGATTGCAACTGCTTTGGAGGACAGGGTCAAAATTCAAAACGATCTGGACAAATTGGAGAAATGGTCTGAGGTAAACAGGATGAAGTTCAATAAAGATAAATGCAAAGTGCTCCACTTAGGAAGGAACAATCAGTTTCACACATACAGAATGGGAGGAGACTGTCTAGGAAGGAGTATGGCAGAAAGAGATCTAGGGGTCATAGTGGACCACAAGCTTAATATGAGTCAACGGTGTGATACTGTTGCAAAAAAGCAAATGTGATTCTGGGATGCATTAACAGGTGTGTTGTAAACAAGACACGAGAAGTCATTCTTCCACTTTACTCTGCGCTGGTTAGGCCTCAACTGGAGTATTGTGTCCAGTTCTGGGCACCGCATTTCAAGAAAGATGTGGAGAAATTGGAGAGGGTCCAGAGAAGAGCAACGAGAATGATTAAAGGTCTTGAGAACATGACCTATGAAGGAAGGCTGAAGGAATTGGGTTTGTTTAGTTTGGAAAAGAGAAGACTGAGAGGGGACATGATAGCAGTTTTCAGGTATCTAAAAGGGTGTCATCAGGAGGAGGGAGAAAACTTGTTCACCTTAGCCTCCAATGATAGAACAAGAAGCAATGGGCTTAAACTGCAGCAAGGGAGATTTAGGTTGGATGTTAGGAAAAAGTTCCTAACTGTCAGGGTAGTTAAACACTGGAATAGATTGCCTAAGGAAGTTGTGGAATCTCCATCTCTGGAGATATTTAAGAGTAGGTTAGATAAATGTCTATTAGGGATGGTCTAGACAGTATTTGGTCCTGCCATGAGGGCAAGGGACTGGACTCGATGACCTCTCGAGGTCCCTTCCAGTCCTAGAGTCTATGAGTCTATGATCTTGGGAGAGAGATCCCTGAAGGGGGATGAGGAAGGTGGGTGATGGTGGGGCAAGGTCAGGAATTGTATGGAATACTCTATCTATATGATTTCTAGGACCCAACAATCCATAGTGACAAATTTCCAGGCCCCAAGAAAATAAAACCAACAGTTCTCAAGTGGAAGTGTGGTGGTGAGATGATGAAAGAAGGATCCTGCCAAAGGTTTATGTGGCTCTCAACAAAGGAGTCAAATTTTCTGTTTTGATGAGGATGTAGCAATGTGAGCAGATGACGGGGAGTCAGATGGTGTCAAGGTTTTTTCCCCACTTTAAACTTTAGAGTTCAAGAAGTGGGGACCTGCATGATTACTATTAAGCTTAATTACTAGCTTAAATTTGGTACGCTGCCACTAGCCAGAAGTAGTGTCTGGCACACTTCTGTTCCCCCAAAACCTTCCCTGGGGAACCCAAGACCCAAACCCCTTGGGTCTTAAAACAAGGAGAAATTAACCATCCCCCTCCTTTTCCCCCCAGACTTTCCCCTCCCTGAATTGCCTTGAGAGGCTTTCACAGATCCAAACTCCTTGGATCTTAAAACAAAGAGGAATTAACCATCCCCCTCCTTTTCCCCCCACCAATCCCTGGTGAGTTCAGACTCAATCCCTTGGATTTTAAAACAAGGAAAAATCAATCAGGTTCTTTAAAAGAAAGCTTTTAATTAAAGAAAGAAAAGGTAAAAATTATCTCTGTAAAATCAGGATGGAAAATGTTTTACAGGGTACTCAGATTCATTTAAACTAGAGGGACACCTTCCCCCCCACCAGCCTTAGATCCAAAGTTACAGCAAACAGAGGTAAAAAATCGTTCCAGCAAAAACACCATTTACAATTTGAGGAAACAAACATAAGACTAATCCGCCTTGCCTGGCTATTACTTACTATTTTGAAACATGAAAGACTGATTCAGAAAGATTGGGAAAGCCTGGAATGATGTCCCGTCTCTCTCAGTCCCGAGAGCGAACAACGAACAAAAAAAACAACACAAACAAAGACTTCCCTCCACCAAGATTTGAAAGTATTTTGTCCCCCTATTGGTCCTCTGGTCAGGTGTCAGCCAGGTTTACTGAGCTTCTTAACCCTTTATAGGTAAAAGAGACATTAACTCTTAACCATCTGTTTATGACAG
Source organism: Gopherus flavomarginatus (assembly GCF_025201925.1). NCBI lineage: Eukaryota > Metazoa > Chordata > Testudines > Testudinidae > Gopherus > Gopherus flavomarginatus. The sequence goes on along the minus strand of NC_066624.1, from coordinate 37,810,092 downwards.
ATGGTCTCCCGCTCTAGAAGAAATGGTTATTTACCGTGTGCAGTGACTGTGATTCTTTGAGATGTGTGTCCTTACAGGTGCTCCACTCTCAGTGCACTAGTGCCCCCTGCACCTTTTATCAGAAATTTCTCATAGCAGTGTCCATTCAGTCCGTGCATGCATGTCAATCAGTTTCATGTCCCAAACTGCTGTTGTATAGCACTGCATCAGTAAACTGCTCTCTATTTCTTCTCTACTGCGAAGCCCCCATGGCAGAGCATTCTGAAGAGGAGAAAGAGGGTGGCTAGTGGAGCACCCATGGGGGACATATCTCAAAGAACCACACTTACCACACAAGGTGACTGACCACTTTTTCTTCAAGTAGTGTCCCTACAGGAGCTCCACTCTAGGTGACTACTGAGCAGAGCCATCTAAGGCAGAGAAGTCTTCGGAGTTGAGTTCAGTACAGCAGAAAGTACAGCTGAGCTGAACAAAGGTTCAAAGGCAGTGTTGTAAGTCATTGCATAGTGTTCGGAGAATGTAGGTATAGATGCCCAAGTAGCAGCTGTAGAATGTGTGTGTATAGTGAAGGTCAATGAAGTTACGAAACTGGTAGCAAGAGATAAAGCAGTCTGATATCCACTTGGAAAGTCTCTGGTTAAAAATTGCTGAGCCATTTGGTATCGAGATGAATAACTTCTTGGTCTTTCTGAAGGGCTTTGTTCTGTCTAGACATAATGCCAGAGTTCTCTTGACATCCAGGACAGGCAGAAGTGCATCCTGGGGATTCAGGTGCATTTTAGGATAGAAGGCAAGCAAATGGGCTGATTGAAATGAAATTCGGAAGAGATCTTAGGAAATAATTTGGGATGCGGTGCAGCATGACCTGTCCTTAAAAACACTGCAAAGGGGGAGGTATGTCATCAGCAGCCCTATTTCAGCAACGCTCATCATGCCAACATGATGGCTATCAGGAATGCCCTATTCATTGATAAACAGAGCAGCGAGCTGGTAGCCAAAGGTTCAAAGGGAGGTCTTGTGAGGTATTTGAAGGGCTAGAGTGAGGTCCCATATTGAGGGATGGAGGTTTCCCAGTCCTGAGAGGTTGGGTGGGTAAAGACAGAATAGTCCTCTATTGGGGGAAAAAAGCCATGATGGCTGCCAGGTGGATTCTTATGGAGCTTATCAATAGACCTGAGGTTTTCAGAGTTAGTGTCTAGTCTAGCAATGCGGTCATTGGTGACAGCTGTCTGTGGTCACACCAACTGGTAAACTGTGTCCATTTTTTAGCTGTGCCCTGGGTACCTGAGGAACTGGGATCCTCCTCAGTATCTGACTGGAGAGACATCAGGGTAACTGAGGGAACTGATGACCTTCACTTTTTAGAGGTAGAATCTTTACCTGGTGAACCCAGGGCACATTCTTTGGAGAACTTGTGAGAGGAGTCCTGAATCTTCCACTTGGGTGCCCTGGAACTGTGGGGCTCCAAAGCATCTGACTTGCTTGGGGATCGATGTATGGTGAGTTCCCTTGGCCTGAATCGGAGGCCAGATGTAGAGAGCTCTCCATGATAAGGAGGCAAAGCTTTATGTCTCTGTTTTTCCTGGCTCTTGATTTTAGCGCCTGACAAAAATTGCACCTTTGAGCAACATGAGGCTCCCCAAAGCAATGGATACAAGCGGATATGTCTGTGACTGACCGGGATCACCTCCTAACACAACAAACAGCACTTGAAGCCAGGAGAACTGGGTGTCACCTCCCAGACTCAAAAATCTATCTAAATACTATATAGAAGAAAGAATTTTTTTGCTACATAACAAAGGCCTGGGGCATGAGACTAACTAATATGCATGAGTGGGCCGAACAGACACTGCTATAAGAAATCTCTGATCAAAGGCGCAGGGAGCGCTAGTGCACATAGAGTGGAGCACCCTTAGGGACACTATTTGAAAAAGAACCTCTGCCTTTTCTTAGGAGGTTCAGAATCAAATGGTCTTTCTGCATGATATGTTTTTCTCAAACAGGGTTGTTGCTTGACTTGCATCCTTCTTGATGAAAGTGTATAAACACCTAAAGATCTCAGTGTCATACAAGAATCTTTTAATGAATTATACTACTTAGCTTGCATATAGCTCTTTTCATCAATGGATCTCAAAATGCTTTACAAATCAGGCATGTATCATTTTATAGATTGGGAAACTGAAGCACAGAAAGATGAAGTGACTTGCCCAAGGTCACCCAGAAGACCAATAAAAGAGCCAAGAATAGAAGACAGGTCTCAAAAGTCCCAGCCCAATGCTCTATCCACTTCTCCATACTGCAGCCCTGTTTAAAGCTAAGAATGCCTCATCAATCTTTACATTAAAAAGATTACATCTCTATAATGGGAGATCTTCTGTCACTGGTTGCATTTCTTTAGGTATACTGATGACTGAAGTCGAGAGGACAATAGAGGCGACCATGGATCTTGCTACCACATCAAGCCTTGAGAGCAGCCAGAAGAGAAGTGTATGCCATGAAATAACTTGCTGAGACAAGAGATTTAAATCCTTCTATGTTGTCTTATGGAATTTTGACAATGAATTTAGAAATACTGTCCCAATTTAAAAAAACAGGAATACTTGTGGCACCTTAGAGACTAACAAGTGCTCCTGTTCTTTTTAGGGATACAGACTAACACGGCTGCTACTCTGAAACCTGCCCCAATTTAAGTAATCACATTTTACCAATAAAGTCTGATAGTTAGCAATTTTTATCTGCGGATTGAAAAATAATTTTTGTCCAAATAAATCAAATCTTTTAGGCTTTTTTTGTCTTTGGGCATGGATTTTAGTAGTCCCTATTGTTTGATTCTTTTATGGATGGCTGACACTACTGATACAGGCACGGGATACATATAGAAATGCTCAAAATCTGATAAGAAGACCTTATATCAGTGATCAGCCCATTTGTAAGCCAGCACTAGGGATGTAGATGTCTGCAAGAAGAGTTTGGCTGGCCCCACTAGGTCCTTGTTTATTGGTATCGCAAGACACCCAGGGAGGGATGAAAACAAAATGCCCAGGAGCTTATGGGATTTCTCTTAGACAACTTCCACTGGAAATTCAAGGCGATCTGCCATCCAGTGTCATAATTTTAGAAAGAGTTTATAATTATCAGGCTGTGTACTAAATGAGGGTACCACAACCTTATAAGGTGATGAAGAGGAAGTGGATCCTGGTATTCTCTGATCATTAGCCTGCAAATCCTCTTCCTAAAGCCCTATTCTTGCTGGTGTTTGAGCAGGTGGAATTGCTGCCTGATCTCCCTGCAGAACTCCTCACTGTCTGGGTGGAGAGGAAGACCTACTCTGGGATGGGGCTACAGTAAATGGCTTTCTGAATGGCTGCTGGTGCCACGATGCCTAATAGAGCCAAGCTGATGATAGGGCTGTGGAGCAGGAGGCCATGGGGGGTATTATGGGAAGTTGTCCCTTTCAGAACCCATATTTCAGGGTAACAATAGTGTGCTCAAGAGTCCTTCTCAGAGATATGAGGAGCAAATACCCAGGACCTGAGGGAGTGTGTTGGTGATGCCTCCCAAGGCTGAAGGGGAGAGAGTATTCCTCTTCCAGAGATAGAGTAATCTTAACTGAAGTCTCATGTAAACTCTCAATGTATGCCCTAATTGGTACCATCAAGGTACGTGTAGTCACCATCAGTAAGAAGAAAGAGATGGATAGTTGGAATAGCTCCGCCCTTTACATCCTTGGGTGGGAGGCACAAGAGCACCTAGGATGCAGACTCAGCTTGCAATGAACTGCCAAACTTGAGGTGGGCAGTCATAACTAGTGGTCAGAGCAGGAGTCAGATCCCAGGAGGTCAGAGTTCCGCAATAGGCCAGTGGGCAAATCGAGAGTCAGGCATCAGGAGACAGGCAGGGTCAGAAGCTGGAGTCTAGGATCTCTCACAAATAGGGTCTGGAACAGAGACAGGAAGGCAGTCTATGTTGTTGCTCAGACAGCTGCCTTCATGTCTTCCTGATTTATATACTGGTATCAGCAGACCAGGGAGCCATCTCAGGCTGCCACTCCAGTCCTGCTGGGTGGCACTTCCTGCCTAGCCCAGCCTCACAGGTTCCTCCAGTGGGAGACTAGCCTAAGTCTCTTGTAGTGAGGCAGAGACATCACAGGACATGAACTCCCGTGTTCCCAGGTTCCAGCCCTGCAGGGTTCTAACATGGACAATGCTGACCATAAAGAACCCAAACTTGAGCACATGGATTGAATGTAGACCAACAATGGAACAGATATGCAAAAGCGCTCGAAGAAGAATGAAGAGTATCTGGTGAGATACTATCTGGTGATAGCAGGATGACTATGAGTCGCCAATGTGATACGGCTGTTAAAAAAGCAAATGCGATTTTGGGATGCATCAGGCGGGGTATTTCCTGCAAGGATAAGGAGGTGTTAGTACCGTTATATAAGGCATTGGTGAGACCCCATCTGGAATACTGTGTGCAGTTCTGGTGTCCCATGTTCAAGAAGGATGAATTCAAACTGGAACAGGTTCAGAGACAGGCTACAAGGATGATCCAAGGAATGGAAAACCTGCCTTATGAAAGGAGACTCAAAGAGCTTGGCTTGTTTAGCCTGGCCAAAAGAAGGCTGCAGGGGGATATGCTTGCTCTATATAAATATATCAGGGGGGTTAACGTTAGGGAGGGAGAGGAATTATTTAAGTTTAGTACTAATGTAGGCACGAGGACGAATGGATATAAACTGGATATTAGGAAGTTTAGACTTGAAATTAGACGAAGGTTTCTAACCATTAGGGGAGTGAAGTTCTGGAACAGCCTTCCGAGGGAAGTAGTAGGGGCAAAAGACTTTTCTGGCTTTAAGACAAAGCTTGATAAGTATATGGAGGGGATGTTATGATAGGATGGTTAATTTGGGCAATTGATCTTGGATTACCACCAGATAGGTCTGCTCAATGGTCTGCGGGGAGATGTTGGATGGGATGGGAACTGAGTTACTGCAGAGAATTCCTTCTTGGGTGCTGGCTGGTGAGTCTTGCCCACATGCTCAGGGTTTAGCTGATCGCCATATTTGGGGCCGGGAAGGAATTTTCCTCCAGGGCGGATTGGCAGGGGCCCTGGAGGTTTTTCGCCTTCCCCTGCAGCGTGGGGCACGGGTCGCTTGCTGGTGGATTCTCTGCAGCTTGAGGTCTTCAAACCAATTTTGAGGATTTCAATAACTCGGTCCTGGGTTAGGGGTTGTTATAAAATTGGATGAGTGGGGTTCTGTGGCCTGCCTTGTGCAGGAGGTCAAACTACATGATCATATTGGTCCCTTCTGATCTATGAGTCTATGAGTCTATGAGATTCTGAGCTGAACTTCTTTGAGGCTCAGCACAGAACTCACAACCCAGTGGTAGCTGAGGCTAAAGTAGTTGTAAGCCACCTTTGTGCCATGACTATGGGCTCCTTTGGGGACTAGAGGCCTATGGCATAGTTTGCAGCAAGGAAGACAGCATTACCAGGTTGTTCTATGGACCTCAGACCTGCACAAAGTCTCTGCAGTACTGCAATCCCACCCTGATATGTCCCAGCCTTGCCCTCTGCACTAGGGCTTGGGATAGAGGTCCTCTGGAGGCACCTATACAGTCTTCTTCCACAGTGCCTGCAATGAGGGAAATTCTCCCTCAGACTGACATAGAGCTTTCAGGGCCTGCACCAGGACCAGCTGCCTCCGGAGTGTGACCTAGGGTGGCTTAGTGGTGCCTTACTCAGTTTCCTCTATCAGATAACCCAAGGAACCCACGCAATCCTCTAGTCCACTAATGTGGTTTATTAGCAGAACATAGTTCAAAACAGTCCATAATAAAAATCTCAAACACATAGTCCATTTATCACTGTCATGCAATTGGACATTACAATCCAAATATATCCCATCTCTCAGTGCCCTACATACCATACACCAGTGCATTCAACCATGCTGAGACTCTGTAGGTCCTCTTTTATCCCTCTGTCACAACTATCACCATGGTCCTTCCAACTGAAGTGCAATCCTACTCTTTCCAGTGAAAACGCTCACAACCTCTCTACTGGGAGATCATCTTTTTCACAGGAGTATCCTTCACTCCCCCAAACCCTCTCACAGTTCCCCAGGTCCAGGCCTCTGGCTCTGGATATATCGGGGGTGATCTCCTCTACCACGCACCTCCTTCAGCTCTCTCCAGTCTTTGGCTCTGGCTGTCTGGCTTAGAGTCAGCAGGCACCTCTGCTGCTTTATTGCCTTCAGCCCTCCAGCTCTGGCATTCTGAGTTAGGGACGACAGCCAAGAAATAGCTCTTGCAGCTATCCTGCCTTCAGTCTTCTCCCAGGAATCACATACAGTCTCCTGCTTCCTGTCAAAGATCAATTAATTGCCAAAATTAGGCTATTGCATCATACCATCCTTTCCATAAACTTATCAAGCTTAGTCTTGAAGTCAGATATGTCTTTTGCCTCCGCTGCTCCCCTTGGAAGGCTGTTCCAGAACTTCACTCCTCTGATGGCTAGAAACCTTCATCTAATTTCAAATCTAAACTTCCTGATGGCCAGTTTATATCCATTTGTTCTTGTGTCCACATTGGTACTGAGCTTAAATAATTCCTCTCCCTCCCTGGTATTTATCCCTCTGATATGTTTATAGAGAGTAATCATATCTCCTCACAGCCTTCTCGTGGTTAGGCTAAACAAGTCAAGCTCTTTGAGGCTCCTTTCATAAGACAGGTTTTCCATTCCTTGAATCATCCTAGTAGCCCTTTTCTGTACTTGTTCCAGTTTGAATTCATCCTTCTTAAATATGAGAGTCCAGAACTGCACACAATATTCCAGGTGAGGTCTCACCAGTGCCTTGTATAACGATATTGTCATAAACAGATAGTTACGGGTTAATAGAACAGGAGTATTTCATGTCGCTTTTGCCTGTAAAGGGTTAACAAGTTCAGTGAGCCTGGCTGTCACCTGACCAGAGGACCAATCAGGGGACAGGATACTTTAAAATCTTGAGGAAGGGAAGTTTTTGTGTGTGCTGTTAGTGTTTAGTTGTTGTTCTCTCTGGGTTCTGAGAGTGACCAGACGTGCAACCAGGTTTCTCTCCAATCTCTCTGATACAGTTTTTTATCTGTCCAGAATAGTAAGTACTAGGTAGATAAAGCGAGTTAGGCTTATGTTTGTTTTCTTTATCTGCAAATGTGTATTTGGCTGGAAAGAGTTCAAATGTGTATTTGGCTGGGAAAAGTTCAAATTTGTATTTTGCTGGAAGGATTTTAATTTGTACTTGTATACTTAGGCTGGGAGGGTATTCCCAGTGTCTACAGCTAAAAGACCCTGTACCTATTCCATTTTAAATTTACAAAGATAATTTTTACTGTTTTTTCTTTCTTTAATTAAAAGCTTTTCTTGTTTAAGAACCTGATTTTTTTTTTCTGGTGTGAGACCCCAGGGGACGGGGTCTGGATCCACCAGGGAATTGGTGGGGAGAAAGGAGGGAAGGGGGAGAGAAAGGTTAATTTTCTCTCTGTGTTAGGATTACTTTCTCTCTCAGGGAGAGTCTGGGAGGGGGAGAGAGAGGGAGGGGGGAAGGTGGATTTTCCTCTCTGTTTTAAGATTCAAGGAGTTTGAATCACAGTGATCTTCCAGGGTAACCCAGAGAGGGGAAGCCTGGGAGAGGCAACGGTGAGGGAAATGGTTTACTTTCCTTGTGTTAAGATCCAGAGGGACTGGGTCTTGGGGGTCCCCGGGCAAGGTTTTTGGGGGGACCAGAGTGTACCAGGCACTGGAATTCCTGGTTGGTGGCAACGCTACAAGTACTAAGCTGGTAATTGAGCTTCGAGGAATTCATGATGGTATCCCATCTTTTGGACGCTAAGGTTCAGAGTGGGGAATTATACCATGACAGGTATTAACACCTCCTTATCGCTATTGGAAATACCTTGTCTGATGCACCCCAAGACCGCATTAGCTTTTTTCACAGCCATATCACATTGGTGGCTTATAGTCATCCTCTGACCAACCAATACTTTAAGGTCCTTCTCCTCCTCTGTTACTTCCAACTGATGTCCCCCCAGTTTATAACAAAAAATCTTGTTATTAATCCCTAAATGCATGACCTTGCACTTTTCACTATTAAATTTCATCCTGTTACTATTACTCCAGTTTACAAGGTCATCCAGATTTTCCTGTAGGATATCCCAGTCCTTCTCTGTATTGGCAATATCTCCCAGCTTCATGTCATCTGCAAACTTCATTAGCACATTTCCATTTTTTGTGCCAAGGTCAGTAATAAAAAGATTAAATAAGATTGGTCCCCAAACCAATCCCTGAGGAACTACACTAGTAACCTCCTTCCAACCTGACAGTTAACCTTTCAGTACGACCCGTTGTAGTCTCCCATTTAACCAGTTCCTTATCCACTTTTCAATTTTCATACTGATCCCCTTTTTTTCCAATTTAGTTAATAATTCCCCATGTGGAACTGTATCAAATGCCTTACTGAAATCACAGTAAATTGGATCTGCTGTGTTTCCTTTGTCTAAAAAAATCTGTTACCACACTCTATCTTTTGTAAAACCAAGTTGTATTTTGTCCCAATTACCACTGATCTCAATGTCTTTAACTACTTTCCCCTTCAAAATTTTTTCCAAGACTTTGCATACTACAGATGTCAAACAGACAGGCCTGTAGTTACCCAGATCACACTTTTTTCCCTTTCTTAAAAATAGGAACTATGTTAGCAATTTTCCAGTCTTATGGCACAATCCCTAAGTTTACAGATTCAGTAAAAATTCTTGCTAATGGACTTGCAATTTCATGTGTCAGTTCCTTTAATATTCTTGGATGAAGATTATCTGGGCTCCCCAATTTAGTCCCATTAAGCTGTTCAAGTTTGCCTTGTACTTCGGATGTGGTAATATCTACCTCCATATCCTCATTCCCATTTGTCATCCCACCATTATCCCTGAGCTCCTCATTAGCCTCATTAAAGACTGAGGCAAAGTATTTGCTTAGATATTGGGCCATGCCTAAATTATCCTTAACCTCCACTCCATCCTCAGTGTTTATCAGTCCCACTTCTTCTTTCTTTATTTATATGGCTATAGAACCTTTTACTATTGGTTTTAATTCCGTTTGCAAGGTCTAACTCTACCTGGCTTTTGGCCTTTCTCACTTTATTCCTACATGTTCTGACCTCAGTAAGATAGATTTCCTTGCTGATCTCTCCCATCTTCCACTCCTTGTAGACCTTCTGCTTTTTCTTAATCACCTCTCTGAGATACTGGCTCATCCAGCTTGGTCTACAACTCCTGCCTATGAGTTTTTTCCCTTTTATTGGGATGCAGGCTTCTGATAGTTTCTGCAACTTTGACTTGAAGTAAATCCAGGCCTCCTCCACCTTTAGATCCAAAAGTTCTTCAGTCCAATCCACTTCCCTAACTAATTTCCTTAATTTTTTAAAGTTAGCCCTTTTGAAATCAAAAGCCCTAGTCACAGATCTATTTTTGTTTATCCTTCCATTTAGTTTGAACTGAAGTAGCTGCTACAAACACTTGAGATAATGATCTAAAGAATCTTGTTCTGACCAAGTTAGAGGTTAATGTCCTTCTGACATCCAAAGTATGGAGTCTCCTTTCATCCTAATGAGAATGGGGCTTAGGAAAGAAAGTCATTAAGTATATTGCTTGACTGAGGTAGAGTTCAGACACTGTTTTAATCACAAACTTTGGACACAGATACAAGTAAATTTTGTCCTTATAAAAGACAGCATGAGGAGGGACAGCTACCAATGCTCATAATATCCCTACTCTTCTTGCAGCAGTAATAGCTACCAAAGAAGTTACTTTCATACACTGATGAAGCAAAGGGCAGGCAGCCGGTGGTTCAAAGGGTGGACCCATCAACTTTCATGACACCATATTCAAATCTCAGGGAGGGATAGGATCTACCATCTGGGAATGTAACCTGTCTAGTAATTGATTTCAGATTTAAGTATACTGTGCAACCAATGATTGGAGGGTAGGAAGAAGATATAGCTTCAGATAAACACAGATGGAACTAATTGTTGCATGTTGTTTCAGGTGAAACAAGTAATCCAAAACATATTGGATAGAGGCCCCAACTTGCACATCTTTCTGCTGTGACCATAAGGAGAAATGTTTCCATTTCAATTGCTAAGCATATCTAGTAGAAGGCTTTCTGTTATTCAGTAGGGTATTTTTTACATTCCTCAAATACTCCATCTCTTGAGGCATTAACCATGGGACATCCAGGCATTAACCAAGACAAAGAGCACATGGGTTGGTATGCAGGAGTCAACTATGGTCCTGAGAGATCAGGTTGGGTTCTGCAAAGTGTCAAAAGTGCTCTCGTCAAGAGCAGCCTTGAGAACCAATGTTGGTAAGGCCAAGCTGGGCCTAGGAGGATTATGTGGGCCTGATCCTGCTTGAGCTTGGTCAACACTGTGGCACTGAGCAGAATAGAAAGATAAGCATACATCAGATTGTCTCTCCAAAACAGCAGGAAAGCATCCCTCATAGACCCCCGATTGTGACCTTGAACAAAAGAGCTGGCAGCCCTGTGAGCATGGTCCCTGAAAAGGGATGGTGAAGGGGGGTAGTAGGGACTGAAATAAACTCAAGGGTGTATCCCAGTTTCGTAGTACTTAGAACCCACTGGTCTGTGGTAATATGGGTCCACATACAGCGGAAGTGCCATAATCTGTTTGAAAAAGGGCAGGAGAAATTTGCCCAAGACACATTGGTAATCTGCCCTCAAGAAAGCTGTCATACAGATTGTTCGGCCTTTCTGGGCTGTCTAGAAGGACCTAGTAAAGATGAAGAATGAGGATGTGGGGATCTCCTCCTGTAGTTTTCCCCCCTTGCTTTTGGTGTTGTCAGCTTGGCGATGTGGGAAAAGTAGGCATCACTGGTATGACTGAGGATGAAACTGTTTCTTTTTGGGAAATAGAGTGTGAATCCCCAGTGATTTCAGCATAGCCCTGGTGTCTTTGAGAGTGTGAAGCTTCTCATCAGTCTGCTGAGAGAATAAGGTTGAACCCTGAAAGAGAAGATCCCATCTGTCTTCTAGACTTCATGTAGAAGATCTGAGGATTGAAGCCATGAACACCTGTGAATTGTTATTGCAGATACCATAGCTCTTGCTGCTGAATTTGCCCTCATCTAATGCAACTTGGAGAGAGGCCTTAGCTTGCCTATTAGGTTGTTTTCATCCAAGATAGCCTGGAACTCCTGCATGGCATCCTCTGGTAACTTGCCCACAAATTTGAGAACATTGTCCCAGAGGGAGAAATCATATCTGGCCATACTGCTTGCTGGTTAGAGATCTGACACTGCAGGCCAGCAGTGGAATAAATCTTTCTACCAAAAAAATTGAGTCTTTTTTGCTTCTTTATCCTTTAGTGTAGAAGATGGCTGTCCCTGATGTGCTCTTTCATTCACTTCTGAGACAATCGAAGAACTCAGTGAGGGATGTATATAGAAATGGTCAGAGCTCTGAAAAAGGATATAATACTTGCATGTGGTTCTTTCGACTGTGAGCAGCAGAGATGATGGTGTTTGCCACAGTAATCTTGTGGGCTTTGGTATGGCTTCATTTATAGGTAGTTCCACATGGGAAGGCATGCTGACCCCAGTATGTCCATCAGTCTATGGGAACTATCTTGCACTATCTCTACCTGATTGTTGCAAAAGGAAGCAACCCTCCTGAGGAGCTCTTGCTAGGCTCTATAGTCATTCTGAAGGGGGGAGGACACACTGTCTCATTAGATGATGAGATGGAGTGTAAAGAAATTTGAGCTGGACTCTCCTGTAACTCCCCAGATGGAGGTTGTGGTATGCAAGGTTTTTCCTGCTTGGTACTGGCATCTGGACTCCTCATATGAATTATCCTGTCATCTGCTCAGGGATCAGGAAGAGGAGAAACTGGGGAGGATCAGATGGTGTTGGGAAAATGCCACAAGTTCCAATATGATCACTAGTAGGGTATCAGACCCCAACCTTGACCAGCCCAAAGGTCCATGTCCCTGGACCACTGTGACACCTCTGTCAGGTACCAAGAGTGGAATCCTCTCAGTGTAGGTAAATGACACCTTCTATCCTGAGTGCATGTAGTTTAGGAGCCTACATCAAACTCCAAAGAGGAACCCGACCAAGAGTACCGAAGGCCGGTGGTGTAACTCCAGAGACATCAGTACTGGAAACAGCAAACTGGGCTTGCCTCTAAACAGCACCAGGCAAGGTGGCACTAGACAGTCTGAAGTGAGCCAGGGTACCAGGGTTGGACCTTACTGGCAGGTAAGTCCAACAAAATCTGATGATCAATCAGTACCAGATGATTTGTCTCTTGTATTGATCTGGTACTGGAGAATCTGGTACTGAGAGGGGTAGCAGACCGCACTCTGTGACATATGTCTCTGGTATTGTTAGTACTGCAGCTTTGTCTGCATTAGCACTTTTGTCAGCAAAACTTTTGTCAGTCAGCAATGTGAAAAGAACACCCCCTAAGTGACATAAGTTTCACTGACAAAAAGCGCCAGTTTGGACAGTGCTATGTTGGCGGGAGAGTGTCTCCCATCAACATAGCTTCTACCACTCATTGGGGGTGGTTTAATTATGCCAGCGGAGATCTCTCTCCCACTGGGATAGAATGGCTACACAGGAGACCTTACAACAGAGCAGTTGCAGCAGTACAGCTGTGCTGCTGTAAGGTCTGTAGTGTAGACATAGTCTGAGTGGTTTCCCAGAGGTTGTTGCTGGTGTGCCAAAAGAGTCGGTATCATGGTCAGAGTCAGTCTCAATGGCACTGGTGCAGAAGTCAATGACCCTGGATGAGATGAAGTTGGTACCAAGGAGAACATTTTCTTCAAGGACATTCTACCCTGCCATCCAGCCTGTTTGCTAGTAGAAGGAAGGAGACCATAATCTTGTGAAGGAGCTAGGGTCCTCTGAGGCATGCTATTTATGACTCTTCTTGGAACCAGAGAAGGGGAATGGAGCCGAGACTTCACCATATCCAGAGGAACACATTCTCATGGAAGTAAAAGCGTTTTAGGGCCCATTCTCAGCAGGAAGATTCAGATAAAGGACACAAATCAGTCTCCATGAGAAGGCAGTGCAAATTTCCCTATCCTTTCTGCTCTTGGGCTTGAAGTCCCAGCAGATCTGACAACAGTCTCTGATATGATCCTCCTCAAGGTACTTTAGAGGAGTCACTCATTGGCATAGACCTCTTGCAGCCGGTGCAAGACTTAAAGCCCCGAGACCAGAGCATGCCCTGGTACCAGTAATAGGTACCAAGAAATACATAGGTACCAACATACTATTAAAACTAACAAGTGAAATGTATTCTAAAGCTCTAAATAACTATAGACAAGCACACTAACTACATACAAGAGAACAAATTCCCTGAAAGGAAGAACACTTGCAAAGCAAGGCAACACACTCCAACTACCAAACATAGGCGGTAAGAAGGAACTGATGGGGTTCCAGGGTGGCTTCATCCTTTATCCCATTGCACAGCAGTGTGAGGCAGCAGAGGGCAGGCGCATGCTGCCTCAACTGCTAAATGAAAAAACTCTGACTGCAGTGCACTCAGACCTGAAGTGGAACAGATAGGTGCAATCACTCAAAGAACTGGTGTTAGAGAATGAAAAGATTTGCACAGGGTCCAGTATACTGTACCTCAAATATTCAAGTTTTTTTCCAAAAGCTTTTTTAAAAAAACACTTTGAGGAGACTTTTAGGGGGTGAAATTACAAGAAAACCATTTTCCTTGTTATTTTAGGAAGAAAATATCATGGGACTCTCATGGTATTTTGAAATTGCCCTGAAACATTTTTGTTTGGGGGTAGAGGGAAGAGCAGGATCCTCAGCTATTCAGTTTCATTCAGGTTTATCCCAAACCAGCTGTTCTTTGACCATATTTCAATTCCTAGAAAATTCAGCTTCAGAATTCTTATGGGGTAGCTGACGTATCAGTGTGAAATAAGCAAGCTTAATGCATCTTCCTGTACTGTCTGCTTTTATGCTTCAAGGAGATTACGTGGAAGTTTGAGTACAGGCTTAAAAGAGCTTGTGGAAGGTCTGAGCCAAACTAGAAGTTTGCTATGCACACAAATGTTTATAGCAAAGCATTATCATACCAAATGTGTCTGCCTTTAAAAGAACAAAACGTTAGGCTCTGTCCCAGCATTGATTCACAGGAGCAGTTAGAAACCAAATAGTTTTTTGTTCATATGAACAGTCCAACAATGTTACTGTAACAACAAAAAAAGTTTTGAGTGTTTTGATGGCAGGATGCCATACTTCAAAACAGGGGTGTCCTTAAGGCCCTATTAATTGATCATTGATCTTTCAAAGGTATGAACTTCTGTGAAACTCCTTCAGTCCACTATTTCCGAGCAACCGATCTAGTCAGAGAGCCACTAGGCACAAAGCTTCCTGTACTGAATATTAGAGACAGTTGCAGAGTCAGACAGCCTTGACCTTCAATGATAATAGGACTGGAAGGAAAACTGTGCTCTAACTTAGAATAACAATTTCATTCTTCGACATGTTCATGGTGTTGAAAGTTGACCAGAACAGAGAAAAAATAATTTCAACACATATACACTACATTTACCATCACTAAAACATAACTACTCAACCAAACTCCACCAAGGCAAGAACTGAGGCCCCTTTGTTCACTTTCTTATGATGCAGTTCTTCACTTTTTAAAAAAAAGCATAATTAACATTTAACATTTTCTTTAAAGTTTAAAAAGACTTTCTGGAAAAAACAGAAGTCAAACCTACTTCACTAATTGTAATGGTAAGACTCCAGCTCTATTTAATAATTTGGTGAATTAAACAGCTCATCTTTCCAGGTTTATCATATAAAACATGCAACTAGCATACTTGCTAGACTTCCAACTACCAGATTATAACACAGAGAACAACTATGCATTTGGCCAGGAAAGGGGGGACAACCCCAAACACACACACACACACACATACCAGGTCTTTTTTTATTTCTGTCTTTGTTTCTAGTATATACTTTATTTTTAAAAACACACACCAATTTCTTCATCTTTCTTTCTCTTTAATGTACACATTAAGCCACATATTCACTGTTGAACTTTTGTCAACACTTTCTACTGTGTCCATGTTTGAAATACTGCATGGTGTGGCTATCCCAAGATCGTCGATACATGTGGGATTATTTTACACCTCTCTAATGAGAATGAAGGAGAATCATCCATTAAACCATGATTTAGTGGAGCACTTAGGCATGTGATTAATCTTCAGCATGTGCTCAAGTGCTTTGCTGAATCAAGACCTTTAGCAGGAATTAATTTAGCAGCACTAATGTAGTTTCACTAGTATCTCATCCCTTGACCAATCACATCCCTCTTAACTGTGTCTACCATTCTAGTAGGAAATTTAACATTCCTTTTGTGACATGCATCTTCCAACTATAAAATACCAAAACTAGAACTTGCTTTAGCAACAATGACCCATGTGAGTAGTCACCACTCAAGCATGCTGTATCAGAGGCTTAAATAGGCCTATTTATGTGAATAATGCTTGCAGTATTAGTTGCTTGCTATTTTGTATTTGTGTTTTATGTTACTTTAATACAGATACATCATAAATCCACTAATAACAGGCAGTGAGGACAATGTGACAGATGGTTCACTACTATACATATTTCTGGCTATGTTTCAAAGACATGATAGGAATATTTAAGTACAAACATAAGAGGATCTTGAAGCCTACAGCAGCCCTGATCCAAACTAGTTATTTTGTATCTATTCATATACAGTATGTGTGTGTAATGAGAGAGCAGAGCAGGTGTCAATTACAGTCAATGCAAATAGCTAAAATCAGATTCCAAAAGCTGTAGATGAGGAAAATAACCAGGGATTTTAAAAAGGTTACAACTGTTTCATTAATGCTTAATTTACACCACAACAAACAGAAATGTGGCCCAGATCTGAAGAGCTCATTACTGAAGACTTCCATAACAAGCTTAACAAGGATGGTATGACGCCAGGGCAATGCACTGGGAAAAAAACTATGCACACAAAAGAG
This sequence comes from Gopherus flavomarginatus, assembly GCF_025201925.1. Taxonomy (NCBI): domain Eukaryota; kingdom Metazoa; phylum Chordata; order Testudines; family Testudinidae; genus Gopherus; species Gopherus flavomarginatus. Next base: position 37,794,002 of record NC_066624.1, on the reverse strand, counting down.
AATATTGTTCCTTCAGACATGGAACACTGCCTAACAGTGGCTGCTTCCTGTGAAATTACTCCAACTGTATTTCCATGAAACACAGTTCTGTTCCAAAAGATCCCTATATACAGTGCAGGCCCATTTATATGCTGCTCCGTGCTTCATTGTTGTTTTTTTTAAACTGACAATTCTGCTATTTAATGCTTTTACAGTCTTGTAATTGTGCTGATGTCATCAAGCTAATCAATCATAGAACTGCAGTGTCAAAGTGAACTACATTCATTTAGCCACTGTTCTCTAAATATCGAATTATGGCAAATTAAACTCTTATTGTAATGATGTTATTAAAATAAATGGTGCACAGTTGTGGTGGTGATTTTTTTTACACCGTTATGCTATTTTTACTACTGAATGTAGCAAGCTTGAGTTTTACTGGCTGCATGTGTGACTTAGCTAACTTAAAGAGGTATAGGCAAGAAGTTCTTATCTCCAAAAATGAACAGCTTTGTCTAGAGTTGGTGAAACCAAGTAGCTAAGAGATAGCATTATTGTAGCCCAGTAAGCATGACAGAGCATATTTTCCTCTCTTGTATACTGTGCAGTCAGCTACTGAAAGCCTATGTAGACCAGTGCCATATGTGTCATCACTAAAAATAAACAACTTAGAATAGCAGCAAAGAAAGATCCTACAGAAATATTAAACTCTAAATCCATGTTACAAGTGAACTACAAAAAATTCCACGTGCTCATTAACATTTGAGGGTTAGGGGGATGGAAAGAGAAAATGTATATAAAAGAACTCACCAATAAATAATATAGTATTGTATTTATTCAGGCAAATATAATACCCTGTTATACCCTTGCAGGAAAAAATAATGTATATGGATTTACTTCTAGAAATGTTCATTAATGGATTATAAAATGTGGATTTTAATAGCATTGATATGGGTAATTATTTAGGGTTTCCTTCTATTTTTATACCATGTAAAAGTCAAATGTTAACTAAAAGAGCTGAATCAATAAAAGGAGAATTTAAAAGTAAGTTAAGTTCACTCAGTGCAGCTGTCCTAGCAATAAATTGTTTCAAGATATACTCTGAGTTTTTCACATTAGAATCACGAAGAACAGTTTAAAACAGATTTACACAGTAGGAGGTATTAACATTTTCGTAAAACCTTAATGGAGGACTTTCACACAGAAAGGAAACTAAAAACGGAAAACATTTCAACATGCAAATTAATTAGCCAGCAATTTTCTGTATTTGTCTAGCTGCTATTGAATATTCTTGTGCATTTTCTCTCAAGATTTGGCTGGCTGGCTGGTTCAGGCCAGTATCTTATGCTGCAAGAACAAGATTAAATGAACATGGCTTCTCCCACAGTGAATTATTTCTCATCCTGCAGATGCACTCCTACCAGGTTTCCTCCCCAGTGCACATCCCTTATTGGCTATATAGTACCTGACTGGCAAAAGGTAGACTGGTACTGGCATTTTTATCTATTAAGGCACAGTATTTTTATAGAGTTAAATGAGACCTTTATGTGCCTCTAATATGTATTAACAGGAATGGAAGGACTGTCGTTGCATCTAAGTGATGTTGAAGGCCCAATATGTACAAGCCAGAATGCTTTCACCAGTCCATGACCCTTTGGCCAGGCTACCCTTGCTCACAATACATGTTCACTTACTTTTCTGTATCCTGCAGTGAAGTCATAGCTCAAGATTTTCAAAAGGGACTGGTGATTTTGAAGCTCAACTTGAGACATTTGAAGGGGACCTGATTTTCAGAAAGTGCAAAGCACCCAGTTCCTGAAAATTGAGTCCCTCAAAGGTCTTCCAAAGTTGCCTTAACCCCTCCAAAACAAAAAACAATATATATATTGTGGCACACAAAATCATTAAAACTTCTGGAAATCTTGGCCATAATATTTTTAGGCTTGACTTCACAGTCTGCTGTTTGTGATAGTCCCCAAACACGACTTATTTTACTCACAGGAACAAATAAAGTGAATGGGCTTTTACATGCCTCACTGTACACAATGAAGCATGGGTTTCCCTAGCACCCAAAGAGTTACAGTATGGTGGGATCCAAAGGAATTATGCCAAAAGATTTTTCTACACAGTGCATCTAGGGATACAAATGTGTGCTACAAGATTAGTCCAAAACTACCATCCACATTCTGGGCCAAAGTCTTCATTTGTTCTCTGCTGGAGTCTTCATCTAAAGCTCCATTTGTCTGATATAACTGGATGCTTTTTAAATTTCTTCTTGCATCTTTTCAAACATATGATGTTTGCCACTGTGCTTTTTCGGTAAGTATAATGACCATGCAGTTGGCTCTTATATAGTTTAAAGTTTCATTTTGCTTTTAAAGAAATTAAATGTGCAATTTTGCTCCAGTTGAAAGCTGTTGGAAACCACGCACCCTACTACACAGTCCAGATAGCACTTAGTTTGCTCCCATTTGCATGTAATTATTTTAATTTTTTACTATCTTCAAAAAAGCAGAAGAGATAGCACTGCACTCACTCCTATTCTGAAACGTTCATCTCCTTTTCAGCAATGTTGATTTCATTTAACAATTAAAGTGTGAATGAACTGAGCCCACGAACAATTGAGCAAAGTTGCTGCAATGCTTGAGATATTTAAAAACTTTATAGGCAGCAATAAAGGTCATGGCAATGAAAAAAGTATGCAAATCTGATTAGCTCCCTTCAAATGAGAGAGAAAGCTAACATATCAACACACAAAAATCTTGCCTGTAGCTACTCATCTACATTGTTAATTACAAACCCTACTGTGGAAACCAAGTGATGATATCAAACAGATCCATGGGCTTAGTGGACTGTTAAATATTTGACAGCAACCTATTACCTTAAATATAAAACTTAACAAAGTAACACCAAAATTGTAAATATCTCTGTTGACAATTTGCTGCACAGGGAGCTAGCCATAAGTAATGTTGAAGTTGTTATTGATTTGTATTGTGGTAGAGCCCTAAGCTACACTCTGGATAACGTATTGGAACTAGGATTCTAGGGAGCTGTGAAGAGTTTATTCAATGTAGGTAGCTAATAAATAAATACTTAATGCACCAGAAGTGGAGATCCATTGAAAGTGGGTGAATTTCTATTAAATTTGGAAGTCAAGTTTGATTCTACAATATTCATAATCCTTTCATATTTGCTTTCCACAAATATTCAAGCACAACAATTTTTATAGCAAGGGGGAAGCTTGAATGATCAATTATGGGTCACGAGTACATTTTTAATTGTATTGAATTTAAAAATTCACAGTTGAAAATTGGCTGACTGGATATGTAAGTCAGCCAATCACGGGAAAGAAACACCATTTGACTGGCACAAGCCCAATACAATCTAAGTTTCCACAACCTATGACTCATGTAAGAATCTGATGAGCAGGAATTATTTATCACTTAAGAAATCCAAAAATTGTTTTGAACAATCAGTAAAAACATGGTTACTAAGCTTCCATAACTTTTGTTCTTTGAGATGTGTTTCACATGACAATTCCACTCTATGTGTGCACATGCTGGCGCACTGTTGTTACAAATTTTTCCCTTGTGGCAAAAGGGATAGGAGGGAAAGCATGGAATGGACATGTGCAACATATCTTGAAGAACAATAGTTACAGAAGGTTAGTAACTGTTTTTCCTTCTTCAAGAGATTGCACATGTACATTCACTCTTGATTCAAGCTGCAAAGTAGGAGGAAAGATTGGAGTTTATGTATACACTGACTGGAATACAATTTATCCAAATTTAGCATTGTCTCTAGAGTGCTGTGTTATGTCATAATGGGATGCAAAGGTGTAGACTGAAGACCAGGTCACCACTCTACAAGTTTCCTGGATAGAAACTTGTGCAAGGAACACCACCAAGGCTGCCTGCGATTTTGAGAAAAGCACAATCACTTTGCTTGGTGTGGAAATGCCTACCAGATCATAACACACCTGAATACAGAAGGCTATCTATAATTAAATTATTTGAGAAGAGATTGGAAGACCCTTCATCCTGTTTGTGGTAGCCACAAACAGACTGGCTGACCGACAGAATTATTTAGTCTCGTCTAAGTAGAATGCCAATGATCTTCTAAGAGCTAGGGTATTTGGGCTTTGCTCCTCTCTATTGGTGTGTTCTCTATTGTGTGGTTCAGGATAAAATGTATGTAAGTAAATTTTTTTGTCTTTTTCCTAGGCTTAAAGTCTTTGCAAATTTGGCAATGATTCAAAATATAAGTTTCCCCTAAACACTTCAAGCATTTTGAGTATAGGTCACTCATGGCCATTGGCACTAGCGCAAGAGACGCAAGGGTTGAAGCCCGATGACTGAGGCATCCCTCAGTACTGAGATATGGAAACCCCCAAATTGGGAACCGAAAACAAAACTAATCCTGACCGCAGTATTAACTAGGTACTAATCAACCAGAAAACTATTTATAGTAAATTTACAATGAGCAAACAGAGCACTTCCTAAGGCAAGCCAAGTATTTCCTACAACTGTCTCGGGCAATAAGAAAGAATTGAGGTGGTTCTGGGATGATTGGGACTTTTTACGAGCATACAGCGACACTTGGCAGCCCCGACTGGTACCACGGAGAGAAATATTTCTGATGGCAGTGAGCGGGATGCACACATGCCTAGAGTGGAATGCACGTGCACTCACTTAAAGAAGAAAGAGGAGAATCTTGTGATCTTTATGAAAACAACTCAGAAAAATTAAAAGTTTAAACTGTGAAGTATCTCATTCACTATGAGCTAGATTTTGACTCATCCTAATGTGGCCATGCACAGGACTGAAGTTTTGGCACACCACCCCTGTGTTCACTCTGTGTTCCCTGCTATGCAAAACCCTGCCTACTGGTTGCTCTCCCTCTTGAGGAAGTGGGCAGGGATGGGGTGGAGTGGGTGGAGCAATGACAATATTTCCTCTCCACAGAGCTAGAAGAGCATGAAGAAGTAGGCAAAAAGTTGTTCTCTTTTGGGGTCATGTGGCAGGGCGCTGCTGCAAACACACCTAATCAGCCCCTGCCACGCCAGCCCCAATCAAGGGGGATAGATTGGGGCTGGTTGAAAAGCCTTATGTCTGCCTGGCGATTGCCAACACCTGCAAGCCTGATAAGCCAGCAGCTACAAAGGCTGGGAAGGAGACAGAAGGAGGGGAGCAGCCAGAGAGAGAGGAGCCAGAGAGAGAGGAAGGTGTAAGCCAGAAGCCCTCTAGCTCAGTGCTTCTCAAAGTCGAGCCACCACTTGTTCAGGGAAAGTCCATGGCGGTCCGGGCCAGTTTGTTTACCTGCCGCGTCTGCAGATTTGGCCAATTGCAGCTCCCACTGGCTGCGGTTCGCTGTTCCAGGCCAAAGGGAGCTGCAGGAAGCGGCGCAGGCCAAGGGATGTGCTGGCCGCCGTTTCCCGCAGCCCCTATTGGTCTGGAGCAGCGAACCGCAGCCAGTGGAAGCCACGATCGGCCGAACCTGTGGACGCAGCAGGTAAACAAACAGGCCCGGACCGTCAGGGGCTTTCCCGAACAAGCGGCGGACCGGCATTGAGAAGCACTGAGCTAGCTGGTTACTGACCCTACTGGTCGGTGAGAAACCTGTAAGGACTGTATATAGTTGGACACTGGTGGTGGGAAAACCACCAGTGTCCAACTATATATATTAAAGAATAAAGGACACGGGTGTTCCACAGAGCTGAAGTCTCCTTGAACTTATTTGGGAGGGCAACCAGGCCCAGAAGAAGAGGGGCCAGCTGTGCACCCTGTGACAGGGCACAAGTAAAATATTTGCAACTCAGAGCTCTTCTCTTATTCCAGGGGAAACTCCTTTCTGAGGCAGCATAGTCAGGCCGTGCCCAAACACAGCATACTGCCTTAAGAACGGATGTAGCTCTATTAATTTTTCACCCAAACCTGGCAGTTATCATATTGGCCTACATTTTTTGGTATTTTGGTTGTATTTTTGAGCAATTACTTCTAAAACAACGTACAAATTATTTTGTAACACGCCACGAAATCCTACCAGAATGTGGCCCAACATAGAACAATCTACCTCTCACAAATAATTGACAATTTTGGCAAAATGTGTACAGTTTTGGTCTCAGAAGCTGCACTAATCTGGGTAAGTATCCTTTAGAATTTTAATGAGGCTACTATGCCAGCAATGACCTTTAAATTAGTTTTTCTTATTCTTTGAAAGGGAGAAATTTTACAGAGCAGGATAACTCCTTCTTCCCTGGAACTCTCAGCTGTGGATTTCTACAGGGGTTGAGTCTTCCGATCACCCTTTTTCAGCATTTACACAAAGCCAATAGGAGACACTGGCTCAAACTTTGAACTACATGGTTACTTTGTTTATTCTTCTGTTTTAGACATTACACTTATCAATGAAATTTTGGACGCACACATTTTATGTAACACATTCAATAATAAAATTAAACTCCAGGCTAAAAGACACACAGGATACATTTACGCTGCAAGTGAAGGTGTGATTGCAGCTCAGGTAGGTATACTCACACCAGCTTTAATCTAGATAGCATGGCCAAAAATAGCAGTGAAGATGTGGTTATGCAGGCTTCAGCGTGGGCCGTACAAGCCCTCCCAGAACTCTGGGTATTTGTTCATGTTCCTAGCCTGCACTGGGGTCTGTGCTCCTGCATCTTCACTGCTATTTTTAGCCATGTTAGCTAGATTAAAATTTGCATGTGTATGCCCACCCAAGATATAATCACACCTCCAATTGCAGTGTAGACATGCTGTAAGAGTACTTCCAACTCAGATAAAACATTCCTCCAAGCTAAAACTCTCTCTTTCAGAAAAGATCTGATTAAATACATGAGTATTACAATATGCCTGTAATTTCAATAGACTTGGACCAATGGAGGAGCAAATTATTCCAGAGCTAAAGGTCTTTCAGAAAAAGTGCCCTGCCTGCAACCTTTTGATGCAAATAACTTGCAAGTGTAACCTAGCACATTTTAGTTAATCTTGATTGTCAATATACTGCAGTAAAAAAGGGCTGCCTTCTTAGATACCGAGGGTGCAAACTATAGAGGACTTTATAGATCAAAAGTAACACTTTGAATTTCACCTCAAAATGAATTGGCAGCCAGGGCATATTCCCATCGCAAAACACCCCTGAATAAGCAGGTAGCTGAATTCTGCTTGAGGTGAAGTTTGTGAGTGGTTTTCATGTATAGCCCACCCAGAGAGCATTGCAGTAATCCATTCTGGAGATGTCATGTTTATACATATAGGAGGTGATCTCTGCATCTGAGATCAAAAGACACGATCTCTTTTTCTAGTTCAGAGTAAAGAAAAATAACACTCCGTGCTGCTCTCAGGGCATCCAGAAGCAGATGAAGGCCCAGCAATACTCCTAAATTACAAACATGAGTCACAAAGGCAAGCAATAGAAGGGACAGATATTAATTCCACTAATTTCACACAGCTGCTTTTCACCCAACTCATCAATATCAGATCTGTCTTATCTGGATGGAACCACAACTAGCTTATTTTCTGTGAGCATCAATCTCAACCAGACACACTATCATATTACAAAACCACTGAAAGTGAAAGGTGACTAATCTTAAACTGAAAATAGGAAATGAAACTTTTTTTACTTTCACAAATCACCTGTGGAACTCATTGCCACAACAGCTCAGTGAGACCAAGATTTTAAGATTAAAGAAAGGATTAGACATTTATAAAGATTATGAGACTATCCATCATTATAAGGAAAACAATTTTTTCAAGTTTAAAAAGGATGTAAACCTTATGCTTCAGGGTATAGCCCAACCACTAACTGATGGGGTGAGGAATACATTTCTCCTATGAGCAGTCCACTCCACAATCATATCCATTATATAGTTTTTGCACCTTCTCCTAAAGAACCTCTCCCTAACCACTGTTAAAACTGGGATATTAGACTAGCTGGACCTCAGGTTCTATATAATACAACAATTCTCATGTTAAAGACAAAAGATTGCCCCAGCTAGAAATTAATGATGATCAACTATTCATAAAACCTAACTGTTCTCAATATTTGACACCCAATAGAAATCAATAAATATTTCCTATATGTTTAATGACTACTGCAATGGGACATCAGCAAGGACTAACCCTGATAACTTCAGTACGAGAGCACAGACCTCTCTACCACTTCATCTAAAGCAGTGATTTTCAAACTTTTATCTGGGAACCCAGTAGAAGAAAATTGTTGATGCCCATGACCCAGTGGAGCAGAGGATGAAGGGTTTGGGGTGTGTGTAGGGGGGCAGGGGGTGAGGGCTGCAGGGTGGGGCCAGGAATGAGGGGTTCAGGGTGTGGGAAGGGGCTCTGGGCTGGGGTAGGGAGTTGGGGTGCAGGAGGGAGTCAGGGTTCTGGGCTGGGGGTGCAAGCTCTTGGGTGAGGCAGGGGTGAGGGGTTTGGGAGGCAGGAAGGGGTTCCAGATATCAGGGGTCCTTAGGGCTGAGGCAGGGGATTGGGGAACAGGATTAGGGCACGGATTTACCTCCGGCAGCTCCCAGTTAGCGATACAGCCAGGGTGCAGAGTCAGGGTTCCCGCCTGCCCTGGCACCATAGACCGCGCTGCACTCTGGAAGCAGCCAGCAATAGGTCCCGCTCCTAGGTGGAGGCATGCGACTGTCACCCACAGTCACCACCCTCCACAGCTCCCGTTGGCCAAGAACTGGCCAATGGGAGTATGGAGACAGTGCTTGGGGCAAGGGCAGCACACAGAGCCCCATGGCCCCCTACCTAGAAGCCAGACCTGCTGCTGGCTGCTTCCGGGGCCCAGTGCAGTGTCAGGAAAGGTAGGCACTAGCCTGCCTTAGCTGGGCAGCATCGCTGACAGAACTTTTAACGTCCCAGTCGGCGGTGCTGACCAGAGCAATGAGACCCAGTGCCTGACACACCACAACCCAGTACTGGGTCGCAACCCACAGATTGAAAAACACTGGATCTAGATTAGTTGGCAGCCATATTATGCTGTTATCGCCTATGTGGACCAGCCACAACAGAAGGATGCAGCACACACTTTCTAAACATATGCATCTTGTTTTTCCTTTTCTCGTGGAATGTATATGTACAAAGAAAATAGAATGAAAGCAAAAAATAATGATACAATGTTAAATTAGATATTGCCTAGCACTAAAGAGATGTTGGTTAAAAATCACACACACAGTTATTGAGAAACGTACCTTACAAACAACACACTGTTCAACAGGTTTTTTCCCTAATGAGACTGTTTTTTGTTTCCTTTCTTTATTTACTCTAACAAGGCACATTTAATTTTCTCTCCCACTCAAAGAAAATACATGGCTTTGGAAGTACTTGAAATATAAAAGAGTAACTAGATAGCAAAGGTATACACAATGTGTATGGTATTTGCGCTTGGTCATGTGAATATATGCTTTTCAAGGTTGCTTTTGCATTGGCCATCTTCCAGCCACTGCAGCAGCATCTGCTAGTAACCAGGTTTCTATATCCTTTGAATTCAAAGTACATAATAGAAAGCAATCAACCAGTTTTTTTGGCAGATATTCTGCATTTTCCTTCTGGACATAAAGCAATATTGGGAATGATGAAAATGACAGTTTTCAGTGGGAAAAATATCATTTGAAACTAAGAATCAATTGCCTGCAATCTAAATTCTTTGCATTTTCACATTAAGTTAAAAGGTTGGAAATGATTGAAATGGGATATGTTTTGCATAATATGCAGCAAGTAATGTAGCCTTTGTTTTTATCCTTTCCAACCAGACAAGTTGAAGTGAATAAGAGATGTCTTTATTCAGTGGAATTTTGTTTAATATGGACACGTCTAGCCAAAACCTTTTTTCCACAATAAATTAAAATGTTTATTCTAGACATTTTTTCCATTTCTGCCTCTGGCACTCAAGTCAAGGAGTAGCAGAGCCCAAAAGGTACATGGCTTTGTGGAGTTAGTCCACCATATTTGTTTCAGTACATTACGAAAATATATTTGTGTGGTGCAATTAAACACCCAACAAAAGTGTAACGTGGCTGTCCATACAGTACATCATAGGCATATTTATTAAGGGTTATACTGCACTACCTTTACTTCTGTTGGTGAACATTTATTCACATGGGTAGTCCAATTGATGTAATCATTTCAAAGCTACGGGTTAAAATTATCCAATAAACCAGCCTTAACTATGGTAAAATATCAATAAACTTAGTAACATGGGAACTTTAAAAGAATTGGAATATTCTTCATAAAGCAGTATTTTTCAGTCAATGGATCATGACCCAGTACTGGGTCATGGCATGTAAGGCACTGCATCACCTTGCTCTGGAGAGTCCCACCGACCAGGAAGTAAAAAGGCCATTAAAGGTGCTGCACAGCTAAGGCAGGCTAGTGCCTACCTTTCCCGACACCGCACTGGGCCCCGGAAATAGCCAGCAGTGGGTCTGGCTTCTAGGCAGGAGGACGATGGGACTCCACGCGCTGTCCCTGCCCCAAGCACCACCTCCGCACTCCCATTGGCCGGTTCCCAGCCAATGGTAGCTGGGGAGACGGTGCCTCCGCCTAGGAGGTAAGTCCGCACCCCAATCCCACACCTCAATCCCCTGCCCCAGCCAATTGCCCCAGCCAATCCCACTCCCCTGCCCACCCACCGAAGGTAAATCTGCACCCCAATCCCATGCCTCAAGCCCCTGTCCTAGCAAACCTGGAACCCCTTCCTGTACCCCAAATCCCTCATCTCTGGCCTCACCCCAGAGCCTGCACTGCTAGCCCAGAGCTCTGACTCCCTCCTGCAACCTAACTCCCTACCCCACCCCAGAGCCCCCTCCTACACCCTGAACCCCTCCTTCCCGGCCCCACCCTGCAGCCCTCATCCACCTCAACCTCTGCCCCAGCCCTAAGCCCCTCCCACACCTCAGACCCCTCATCCCCAGCTCAGTTGTGCTGCAGGCATCAATTTTCTTCTACTGGGTTCCCAGAAAAAAAAGTTTGAAAACCACTGTAATCTAGTATAAGTATCTGATTAATCAGCACTCAAAAAATTGACCTATTTTAAAAATAAAATTGTGGCAGAAAATTTTCACTTCCTTGGGAGTCAAATGTTTTGGATAAAATCTTTTTTCTTTTTTTTACATTTTTCCTTCTTTTCCTTTCATCCTTTTCCCCCTTCATCTTGCTACTGAGAAAAGGGGAGGAAAAACAAAACAAGAAAAACTATCTGTTTTTTCCCATTGAAAGATCAGAAATTTTCAAAACTTTTCACAAAATACTTAGAAAAAAATGTTTTAAAAACCTTTTTTGACCAACTTAAATATGTACCAAGGTTGTCTATGGTAGTTAGGATAATCCTCCTGTCATTAAACTCATGCTGTATAAATTATCTGACTATTAACTGTAATGAGAATTTATGGCCCTGTCACATTTCTACTTAAACAACCAAAAGAGAACGATATAGAATGCCCCCTTGCTACATATTCCCAAGCATACTGGGATTACTCATCTGAGTAAGTGATCAGAAATGGGAATACGGGTTGCACAATAATTAAATTAATGGCATACTCTAGACTTCAAGAAAAAATGGTTACTCACATTCTCATAACTATTGTTCTTTGAGATGGGTTGTTCATGTCCATTCCAATCAGGTGTGTGCATGCCACATGCACGCCAGCTAAAAGATTTTTTCCCTTAGCAGTGTCCATAGGGTCGGCCTGGGCACGCCCTGAAGTCGCGCCTTCATGGCGCCCAATATTGAGGCCTGCCAACCTCCTACCCCTTCAGTTCCTTCTTGCTGGTTGCTCTGACAGAGGGGTAGGAGGATTGGTATTGGAATGGACATGAACAACACATTTTGAAGAAAACAGTTACAAGAAGGTGAGTAACCACTTTTTCTTCTTTGAGTGCTTGTTCGTGTCCTTTCCAATCAGGTGATTCACAAGCCAAAGTTCAGAAGGTGAGATCAGAGTCATCTACTGATTGGAGCACGGCTGGTCCAAAGGCCGCATCATCTCTGGCTTGTTACGTGATCACATAGTGCATCATGAAAATGTGTATCAAGGACCATGTTGCCACTCTGCAGATTTTCTGTGTGGGGACCTCTGCCAGGAATGCTGCTGAGGAGGCCTGAGCTCTGGTAGAGTGCGCGGTGATCGGTGGAGCGGGCACCTTCGCCAAGTTGTAACATTTCCGAATGCATGATATGATCCACGATGAGATGCATCGTGATGAGATGGAGGGGCCTTTCATCCTGTCTGCCACCACTATGAATAACTGGACGAACTTTTGAAATGGCTTAGTTCTCTCTATATAGAAGGCCAGTACTCTGCAGACATCTCATGAGTGAAGCCTCTGCTCCCCAGCTGCAGGAATGAGGCTTAGGATAGAACACTAGGAGGAAGATATCCTGGTTGATGTGAAACTAGTAGACAACTTTAGGGAGAAAAGCCAGATGAGGCCTGAGCTGAACCTGGTCCTTATGGAATACCATGTAACAGGGCTCTGATGTAAGGGTCCTGAGCTCTGACATTCTCCTAGCTGAGGTTATCGCCACCAGAAATGCCACTTTGTATGAGAGAGAAAGCAGGGAGCACATTGCCAGTGGCTCAAATGGTGGACCTGTACATCTGGAAAGGACCAGATTAAGGTCCCAAGTCAAGACTTTTAAGGAAACGACTGACCATCGGTTTCATGAAGTCTGAGTGGCTGTCTGCGTCCAGACTCTAACTGGTGACAAGACAGAGCCTGTTGCTTAAGATGGAAGAAGTAGTCCAGCATAAATGGCACCGAGGTAAGTGTTGGTGACTGAGTGCAGCTCCAACCAGACGGAAAACCTCCTTCACTTGGCAAGGTACGTTGCTCTTGTGGAGGGCTTTCTATTGCCAAGGACAACTTGTCTGACTTGATCAAAACAGGACAGCTCCACGGCATTTAGCCAGGAGCTTCCACACTGTGAGGTGGAGCTACTCAAGATTCGGTTGCTGAAGGCAGCCGTGATCCTGCGTGATTAGGTCCAGGACAAGTGGCAGGGTGACCGGAGTTGCCACAGACATTTCCAGGAGTGATGTGAACCAGTGCTGGTGTGGCCAGGCCGGTGCTATCAATATCACGAGGGCTCGGTCCCTGTGGATCTTGAGAAGCACCTTGTGGACCAACGGAATTGGCAGGAACCCATAAAGGAGACAGCATTGGGAGTTGGGCATCTGAGTGTTAAAGACAGGAACACTTCTGTTAGCTGCTGTCAGGTAAACCTGTAGTATTAGGTAGTTAAATTCTATCATTACCACTTCTGCTCTGGCCATTTTAAAAGTCTTTTTTAATTTGTTCCAATCATTTCACAGTCCATTTGCTCTCTTTGGTCAGGTGACCCACAATGTCTAGTATTCCTTTAGCTAGCTTACTCCCTGAAACAGACTTAACCTCAACCAATGCTCCACACCATTATCAGTCTTCCCCAAGCCCTCTCTGCTTAAAGTAATAAATCCTGTTTCACCAATATAGTACTGCTGCAATTCCATTGCCTGTCACTTTCAGAGTTTTGGGACTATTGATATGAAGTAAAGATGTATTACACGTAAGGCCTATTATAAGGGGGGAAATTGCTTGAAGTATAAACATCATATAGATCCCGCATACCTAGCATTAATGTGTCATGATGCTCTTCTGATGTGTTACTCCAGAAAACCCTAGTCAATCATTAACATAATTCTTGAACTTTAATTCTGGAACATAAAATCTTTATAAGCCAGAACCTAAACTGAGGATCTAGCTCTGTTTTAGGAAACTTAAATTCAATAGCTCTGATCTCAAACGGTACTGGAGAATTGATTCTTCAAGCATTAATAGTTCCTAAGGGACTGTTAATTGAATTCTGGATATTAACTTGTACAACGGGTGTATTATCTGAACAAATATGATCTGCAGATTTGATAGCTTTGTAAAGAGTAACTTTCTGAACATTAAAAAACACAGTTAATAGTCAGCTCCAATAATACTTGGTTTCCTATTCTAGAATTCTATCAGCTTCATTTTCTCAGCACATATTTGTTTACAGCATAGTAAGAGACATATCTAATCACTATTGATGGTTAGTTCATTTGTTTATTATAGAGCTCTTTACCAGCATGACCTTTTTGTTTAAACATATTACTATATATATTTATCTAGGAATGATACCTCAAACACCCAAATTGCTGTCTTTCACCAGACATACAGTAGAACCTCAGTGTTATGAACACCTCAGGAATGGAGGTTGTTTGTAACTCTGAAATGTTCATTACTCTGAACAAAACATGATGATTGTTCTTTCAAAAGTTTACAACTGAACATTGACTTGATACAGCTTTGAAACTTCACTATGCAGAAGAAAAATGCTGCTTTTAACCTTCTTAATTTAAATGAAACAAGGACAGAAACAGTTTCCGTACCTTGTCAAATCAAACACAGTAGAATGTCAGCATTACAAACACCGGAGTTGTGAACTGACTGGTCAACCACACATCTCATTTGGAACCGGAAGTACTCAATCAGGCAGCAGCAGAGACAAACAGAAAAAGGCAAATTCAATAATTCCTCCTGTCTTTGAAAGAGCACAAGACAGGAGAGATACTAGGTAAGCATTATAGGAACCGTACCGTATTCCCCATTTTCTAGTATCATATGGAGCTAAGTCTTGTTCCAATTGTCAAAATCCACCTACTTGATTAGAGCTGCCATGGACATTGGCAAGAACTCCATGCATATGTTGGCAGAGGTGAACAACTGTTAAACAAGACTGACAAATCCTTATCTTATGTAGAGATCCACTGAACAGATTGGAGCACAAAATGTTGAGACAAGGCCTCTAATGGATCATCCAATCTGTCTTTCCTTGCATCATGACTAATATTTGGGAGTTGTTTAATTTATTTTTCTTCTGGCAATTGTCACTAAATTTTTTCCACTATTCATCTAGCTCAATAGATGGTCTAATGATGCTCACCAAATATGTTACTGATGGTTGTTTTCCATATCAATTAACAAATAATGTATCTGTGATTCATTTTTGTCCCTATCTGACCAGTTGTAATTCATAACCGCATAGAATTTATATTGCCATCATTGTACAAAAGGAAAACAACCACCAGTATTTTGAATGTGTGGCTGAAAGGTAGACTCCTATGCTATTCAGAGAGTGCCCTCAGCTCTTTGTACACTTTGTTCCACTGAGAATAATAAGATTTAGGAACTGAGAGGATACTTGTAATCTTAAGTCAACAGGAGTATAGTATAAAACTGAAACTTTGGAAATACACTAATATTGATTTAGGAGTGAAACATTGACAAGCTTGAGATATTTACTGAGGAGGGTAGTAGGCTGTTAGAAGGAATGAAAATAGATTTGAGATTGTTACTAAAGTTTAGCTATTTTTAAGAAAGCTAAGCTTAATCTTTCCCTCTTCTCAACTTTTTGTTACATTTGGGAATAAGAAAGAAATACAAAACAGGTACTTAAATTACCTTCAAAAGATAATACATGAAAGGGAAAACGAACATCAAACAAGCCAGGAGGACAATAAAGGAGTACAAGCAAATAAAAATATTAGGATCAACATATGGAGTATTAAAATAAATAGTAATAATAAAGTAAATGTAAATTATTGTTTGATTCTAGAACTAATAGCCAATTATCTGTGAAAGCTTCCACACAAGAAGTGAAGTATGAATAACTGCTTACAATTTTAGGGTTTGATTCTCACTAGCGTAAATGGGCAAAATTCCATTGAAATCAAAGTTGTGTCCATTTATATGAGATGAGAATCTGGGCCTTTATTCCTGGTTATCCTCCTAACAAGTCTTTCTTCAGACTGAAACACCCTGAGTTCAACTATTATTTAAAATTGTACACTGAGAGCCTCTCCAGTGACTCATGACTTTAAAACTCTGATTTTGGAGAGACATGTCTCTGCTGTTCTTCATTAACAGGGATCTCCCTTCATTTTAATCCTATTCTAAATTCACTTCTATCTCACAAAACCCTGATGTCATTTCATTTTTCCCTCTTGTAAATTACTTATATAAACAATGCAGAATCAGAAAAAAAAGTTAATTCTATGAGAGAACTGGATCTGAATGTATTTTGTGCTTTCTGCTTCATTAGCATTCATGTATCACTCATTCTGAGTCTCTGCCCCTCACTGAGACTTCAGCAGGTTGAGAAATAAGGGAGCTATGGGGCTGAAAAGAACAGGAAACTAGATTTTGATCCTGGATTATGCAAGAGAAGGCAACTTCCAAGTATGCAGGAGATTTTTTTTGTTGTTAAACGGTATGTCCATATTGATCATTTAGCACTGAATTATTTATCAGTTAAAAGAAACCCAGATCCCCTTCTCTGAAACATGCTTACTTAATCTATGTAGTAATAAATTAGCCATTTCTTTATGATATTTGTGTGCATGAAAAGAGTTTAATATTTGTATTCCAGATATAACATATAAAAAGGGATTAAGGCACTGATCAAGTGCCAATAAAGTCAATAGGCAATTTGCCGCCAATGTCAATGGGTGAGGAGATCAGGCCCTGAATTAATTGTGAAAGAATACAGCCTTCCTCTCATTTGTCTTTTGTATTCTAGTACTTTGTATGTCAGGAACAGGAAGTTACTGAGTTTGACAAGTTATTGAGAAGTCTTGGTTGAATACCGGGAATAGGAGGAACCAATATAGTGAAGTGATGATCAGATCTTTCATTATCATAAAGTAGACTCTATTATGATATAATCAAGATCAACATTTCAAGAGTGGCCAGTGATTTTAGGTGCCTAACATGAGAAAACTTAGGTCTGAACACTCACATCCCTCACTGTAGAACTTGGCTGAAACTGGTCCCTTCATTTCCAGAATATAAGCAACCAACTCTGAAAACATTAATTTATAGGGTTTTTAAGACTAACTTGCATAGAACCCTGTTGGTTTGATTCATATTATATTCTACTGGACATCTCCATGAGGATTGTCCCAGTCCCTCCTGCACCTTCTATTCTCCTTCAGAACCTTCCTTAAAATTAAACTCTTCAAGCCACTTCACCTCCCTCCTTTTCTTCATTTATCATTCTCATATGTTCCTTCCAAAACCATGTTCCTGGTTTTGTTTTAAGATTGCTAGTTCCTTGGGGCATAGAATGAGTTTTATAGATGGCCTCAACCACACAAGCTCATCCACCCCAGCAGAACTCTGCCTCTACAGAGCCCAGTGACGGTTCTATTGACTTCATGTGGAGGCAGGGGTCCACACATACGAGACAATTTGCATGATCGGTGGCATTAGATTTTTTTTGTCACTGTATTAACAAAGTTACATCTAGGTATTTTTAACTAGAATAAGCCAGTTCCACCATCTGATTCACTCACAACCTTTACAACAATAATCGTTAGGTACTGCTCAAATGAAAAAAGAGGCAACAGAAATTTCTAGATTGAGCCTAGGCAGATATGACCCTTGTATTTTCACTACAGACATTTGGACACTTCCAGCTGTTGAAATTATTGCGAAATATATTTACAGTCTTTGTACAATAAAAAGCTTTATTACTTTTACTATGGGCAGAAGAAAAAAGCTTTAAATCTTCAGTTCTGAAGCAATATTTCCTGTCCTAAAAGCAATGAAGCCTTTCAAGGGGAAAATACAGTACACTCCAAAAAGGTACTTTATGATGTTGTATCTTTGTTTCAATTTTGGTTCATATATTTTTACTAAGTATAACCTTTCTATGTAAATGAAATGATTATCTAACAAAAAGAATTGTTTTAATAAAGAATAGGGTTTATATCCTAAAAGATACAGCAGCATAAAACAGTGAGGCAGCTAGCCATGTATTTGAAGGCTCTGAAATAAGCTATTTGATTTCCTATTACAGCCCTAGAATAGAGCACTACACCATAGCCACCAAAAACATACCATTGGGTAACTAACTTTTCATCAGGGAGTCTCACAATATAAAGCAGATTCTACACTGGTAATAAATAAAGTATATGAATTTAAAAATCCATGTTTATGAACAGCTCTTAAATGGTGAAAGTTAAGAAAGGAAAAGGATAGCCTATTCTACAACTCAATGGAGATAAATGAATATCCTTAAAAGGGTGGTTCTACTCAAAAAAATAGTTCTGTGAAAGTGGCACCACTGGATCCAAAATTTAGCTTCTCCAGTGAGATGTCTATTACTGCAGTGGCTACAGTAGCTCTACTTCTATAGTGCCACCATAAGGACACTTCCTATGTCAACTGAAGGTGTTTTTCCTGTCATAGATAATCCACCTCTCCATGAACTCTTCCATCAATTTAACAGTGGCTACAGTAGGGATTAGGTAACCCTAACTAATTGGTACAGGGTGCAAAATTTTTCACAGCTCTGAACAATGTTGCTATTTTGATCTAATATTTAGGCATAGGCCAGGCCTCAGAAAGAAGTTACTCATCTTGTGCAGTAATGATGGTTCTTCAAGTTGTATCCCCCTGTGGGTGCTCCACTCTAGGTGTCGGTGTGTCCTGTGCCGGAGATCAGAGATTTCTCACAGCAGTACTCAGCCAGGGGAAGGGAGCGCACAGGAGTCGTCTTGTGCAGCCGTTGGCACCTCCTGTAGTGTGCGCTCCCCAACCATCCCCTCCATTCCTTCTCTACTGCAAAGTTTGGCTGTGTGAAGTCCAAAGTAGAGAGGAGAAGGGTGGGTAGTGGAGCACCCACAGGAACACATATCTCGAAGAACCATCGTTACTGCACAAGGTGAGTAACTTCTTCTTCTTCTGCACCAAGTGGTGTCCCTGTGGATGCGCCACTCTAGGTGCTTGTAGAGCAGTACCCCACCAGAATTATGTATAAGTGTGTGATGAGAGCACTGTAAGGCCAACGATAGAGTCTGAGACAAGTCCTTGGGTGATAGTGTAATGCTTTGCAAAAGTGTGCTCCGATGTCCAGGTTGCAGCTCTACAAATATCTATTAAGGGGATATTGTTCAAGAATGTAATCGATGTCGCCATGGCTTACGTTGAGTGGGATCTGATGCCCACGGGGGGTTCTTTGTGATGCAGGCGGTAGCAAGTTTGAATACAGGTAGAGACTCATTTGGAGCATCTCTGGGTTGATATTGTAGAGTCCTTAGTGACTTGCAAAATGGTTTAGTTCTGTCCAAGTAGAAGGCTACAGCCCATCTGACATCTAGCATGTGTTATGTTGCTTCTTGAGTGTTGTTATGTGGCTTGGGATAGAAGGCAGGTAAGTGTATGGGTTGGTTAATATGAAAATTTATAGCCACTTTGGGTAAGAATTTTGGGTGAGGACATAACATGATTTTGTCTTTGATAAATACAGTGTACGGTGGTTCAGCCATCAATGCTATTTCGCCGACACGTCTTGGAGATGTGATTGCCTCTAGGAATGTGGCCTATATTGACATATAAGGAGTGAGCAGGTTGCTAGAGGCTCAAAGGGTAGTTTTGTGAGACATTTGAGCACAAGACTGAGATCCCATGTTGATGCAGGTTGGCATACTTCTGGGAACACATTCTTTATACCTGCTAGAAAGCACCATGTAATCAGGTGAGCAAATATTGAAGTTCTTTCTATCTGTTTGTGGAGGGCTGTAATGGCAGTGAGGTGTATTTTAATAGAGCTTATGGCTAACCCCGTTTCCTTCAGTTCTAGTAGGTAGTCTAGGATCATAGATAGACGCTCCGTGGTCACGTCCAGCTGTTTTTGCTGACACCAAAAGGAGAATCTTCTCCACTTGTGGTAGTAAGTATTTCTACTGGTGAGGCGATGGAGATTTAGTAATACCTGTTTTACTTTCTCTGAACAGTTCAATTCTCCATGTTGGAACCAGAGAGGAGCCATGCTTTGAGATGGAGTTTTACTGGGTCTGGATGGAGTGTCAGGCCCTTGTTCTGGGACAGGAGGTCCATCCTGAAAGGCAGCAGTTGTGGGGCACAGACTGTTAGACATCAGAGGTGCGGAAACCAAGTCTGTATGGGCCATGTGGAGACAATGAGAATGATGTATGCTCTGTCGAGTCATATCTTGCAGATGACCTGTGGGATCAGTGGTATCGGCGGGAAGGAGTACATGAATGCCACGTACTACGGGGTGAGGAAGGAATCCCCTAATGATCCCAGTGTCAGGCCTACCCTGGAGCAAAATAGTGAACATTTGTGATTTGTCACTGAGGCAAAAAGGTCGATTACTGGGTGACCCCATTTTTGGAATATTGTGTCGAGAACACTGTCATTGATTTTCCACTGTTGTTCCTGTGAGTAGTGCCCGCTGAGGTTGTCAGCTGTAATGTTTTGGCACCTGGTAGGTATGATGCTGCAATGTTTATATTGTTGCGAATGCAGAAGTTCCATAAATTCATGGCTTCTACGCATAGCAAGTGACAGGGGGCTCCTCCTTGGCAATTGATGTAAAACATGCACGCCACGTTGTCGATGAGAATAGACATTGAGGTGTCTCGTATGAGTGGGAGGAAGTGTTAGCATGAATTGTGTACCACACGGAGTTCAAGGAGATTGATATGTAGTTGGGTTTCTGTCACAGATCACTTGCCTTGTACATTGTGGTGACCCAAGTGGGCATCCCAACCTACCAGGGAGGTATCTGTTGTAATAGTCACTGATGGACACAAGAAATAATTCTTCCGCTTTACTCCACACTGGTTAGGCTTCAACTGGAGTATTGTGTCCAGTTCTGGGCACCACATTTCAGAAAAGATGTGGACAAACTAAAGAAATCCCAAGAGCAACAAAAATGATTAAAGGTCTAGAAAACACAACCTATGAGCGAAGATTGAAAAAACTGGGTGTGCTTAGTCTGGAGAAGAGAAGATTGAGAGGGGACATGATAACAGTGTTCAAGTACAAAAAAGGTTGTTACAAGGAGGGAGAAAAATTGTTCTCCTTAAACTCTAATGACAGGACAAGAAGCAGCGGGCTTAAATTGCACCCAAGGCAGTTTAGGTTGGACATTAGGAAAAACTTGCTAATTACCAGGGTAGTTAAGCACTGGATTAAATTGCCTAGGGAAGCTGTGGCATCTCCATCATTGGAGATTTTTAAGAGCAAGTTAGACAAACATCTGTCAGGGATGGTCTAGATCGGGGTAGGCAACCTATGGCACGTGTGCCAAAGGCAGCACGTGAGCTGATTTTCAGTGGCACTCACACTGCCCAGGTCCTGGTCACTGGTCTGGGGGGCTCTGCATTTTAATTTAATTTTAAATGAAGCTTCTTAAACATTTTAAAAACCTTATTTACTTAACATATAACAATAGTTTAGTTAAATATTATAGACTCCTAGAAAGAGACCTTCTAAAAACATTAAAATGTACTACTGGCACATAAAACCTTAAATTAGAGTGAATAAATGAAGACTCGGCACACTACTTCTGAAAGGTTGCAGACCCCTGGTCTAGATAATACTTAGTCCTTCCATGAGTGCAGGGGAGTGGACTAGATGACCTCTCAAAGTTCCTTCCAGTCCTACAATTCTATGGTTCACAGAAAGCAGAATAGAATCAAACCCTTTGTTCCAGAATGGCATTGACTCTGCAGAGCTAACAGAAGTAAAAGGCACCAAAATCTGTTTTCAAATGAATGCCTGGAGCTCAATTTAATGGGAACACACTCTGAGCCTTGGTTTGATCAATGGAATAAACAAGTATACAGGGATTACTTTTGAAGGCAAACAGAGAAGATATGATGAGTAAGGAGGTTCATCTCCATTTTTTAAATATACACAGCCTTCTTTTCCCGGAGAATTATGGTAAATAATTAAAGCAAACAAAGGGACTCGGGCTTGAATCCATCCTCAGTGAAGTTAGTGGAAGCAGGTTGAGGCCCTGAAAAAAGTGTTACATTCCCTTCTATTTGGTAACCGAAGATCTGAACCACACCAAATTTATCAAAGTACCTAAAGAAAAGGAGCTAATGACTTACTAAATCTAGCAATTCTACATATCTTCATTTTTCTTTTATACTACTTTGGTCCCAGTGATATGAGTATTGTGGCAAATTGCCGGCACTATTTTTCATAGATTCATAGATTCTAGGGTCAGAAGGGACCAATGTGATCATCTAGTCCCACCCCCTGCACAAAGCAGGCCACAGAACCCTACCTATCCACTTCTACAACAAACCCCTAACCTATGCCTGAGTTATTGAAGTCTTCAAACCGTAGTTTGAAGACCTCAAGCTGCAGAGAATCCACCAGCAAGTGACCCATGCCCCACGCTGCAGGGGAAGGCGAAAAACCTCCAGGGCCTCTGCCAATCTGCCCTGGAGGAAAATTCCCTCCCGACCCCAAATATGGCGATCAGCTAAACCCTGAGCATGTGGGCAAGACTCACCAGCCAGCACTCAGAAAAGGATTCTCTGCAGTAACTCAGATCCGATCCCATCCAACATCCCATCACCAACCACTGGGCATACTTATCTGGCAATAATCAAAGATCAATTGCCAAAATTAGGCTCTCCCATCATACCATCCCTTCCATAAACTTATCAAGCTTAATCTTAAAGCCAGATATGTCTTTTGCCCCCACTACTCCCCTTGGAAGGCTGTTCCAGAACTTCACTCCTCTAATGGTTAGAAACCTTCGTCTAATTTCAAGTCTAAACTTCCTAGTGTCCAGTTTATACCCATTCGTTCTTGTATCTACATTGGTACTAAGCTTAAATAATTCTTCTCCCTCCCTAATATTAATCCCTCTGATATATTTATAAAGAGCAAGCATATCCCGCCTCAGCCTTCTTTTGGCTAGACTAAACAAGCCAAGCTTTTTGAGTCTCCTTTCATATGACAGGTTTTCCATTCCTCGGATCATCCTAGTAGCCCGTCTCTGAACCTGTTCCAGGTTGAATTCATCCTTCTTAAACATGGGAGACTAGAACTGCACACAGTATTCCAGGTGGGGTCTCACCAGCGCCTTATATAACGGTACTAACACCTCCTTATCTTTGCTGGAAATACCTCGCCTGATGCATCCTAAAACCACATTAGCTTTTTTCACAGCCATATCACATTGGCGGTTCATAGTCATCCTGTGATCTACCAATACCCCAAGGTCCTTCTCCTCCTCTGTTGCTTCCAACTGATGCGTCCCCAATCTATATCTAAAATTCTTATTATTAATCCCTAAGTGCATGACCTTGCACTTTTCACTATTAAATTTCATCCTATTACTATTACTCCAGTTTACAAGGTCATCCAGATCTTCCTGTATGATATCCTGGTCCTTCTCCATGTTAGCAATACCCCCCAGCTTTGTGTCATCCGCGAACTTTATTAGCACATTCCCGCTTTTTGTGCCAAGGTCGGTAATAAAAAGGTTAAACAAGATTGGTCCCAGAACCGATCCTTGAGGAACTCCACTAGTAACCTCCTTCCAGCCTGACAGTTCACCCTTCAGTATGACCCGTTGTAGTCTCCCCTTTAACCAGTTCCTTATCCACCTTTCAATTCTCATATTGATCCCCATCTTTTCCAATTTGACTAATAATTCCGCATGTGGAACCGTGTCAAATGCCTTACTGAAATTTTGAGGGGTTTCATGCTTTTTCTTCTTTGGGGAGGGTTCAGGGCACCATTTCTTGCCCCTGCAGTGGAATGTTAACTGCCCCACTAGTGTCCTAGAGGAGGGGAGTGGAGAGGGATGGATCTGGGCCCGCTCTCTACTCCAGGTCCCAGCCCAGGGGCCCTGAGGACAGTGGTAAACCACTTGAATTGATACTTCCTTCCTCTGGGCTACTTCCCTCTCCTGCCTTTCAGCTTGTGGGGGGCTTCCTGCCCTCCCTCTGTACAAGCCAGGTGCCCCTTTACCTAGGGTCTTGGACTTCTTAGCTCACCACAGCACTTCTCCAAACTGTTCTCTGCTCCAGCACCAGTTCCTTTCTGCTCCAACTCCTTCAAACTGTTCTCTGCTCCAACTCCCAGACTATCTGACTGAAGCAGGGGTTATCATCATGTGACTGGCTTCAGGTGCTCTAATTGGCTTCAGGTGCTTTAATTAATCTATAGCAAACTTTCTTCCCCTTACAGGGAATAAGGCTCCCTTCTAACCCTCTCCTGCTGCCCTCCGGCCATGCTGTATCACAGTATATATAAATATAGAGTCTATATCACTGTGGATCTACTAATATAGTTTGCGAATTAACATTTTGCACTGGGAAAGAGATTTGCAAAAGCTCTCAGAAAATTTAGCAATGAATCCCGATTGATAATATCACTAAATTCCATAAAATATTAGAAATTCAGGGACAATTCATAGAAGTTTGTAAGAAAAGATGAGTCACACTTTTGGTGGAAAGCTGATTATTTTTATTTAATTGTGGTTTGTTTAAGAGATTTTAAAATATATGTTCATTTTAGTGTCTCTGGGAGATTCATGATCTGTGCCTATCAGTCCTCAGGTCCCCAGATCATCTACTTCTACCTTCCAGCAGCACACACTATCCACACCCCACATACATTACCATAGTTTCTTTGGATGTAATTCTGATTATATACGCATAATTAACAGACTATGAAAATAAAGGTACAAAAGCAAATTAGTTAGACTTGGGAGTAGGTGATTAAGTGGGGGAGTGCAAGTGCTCAGAGGACAAGCACCATTGTTTGTTATATTATGTAGAGTAGAAGACTACGGATATACAGATGAGGAAGAAACATACCAATAACTCAAAGCAATGAGGATGAGGGGTGATTCAGTATAATAAGTGGTAAGGACATTATTGCCTTATTTTACACAGCACAATTTTTAAATGATAGTTGTAAAATCAGAGTATCCCAGGACAGGCTGAGTTTCTCAGATCTCTTATGCACACTTAAATGTGCCTGTTAGCACTCAGACTCCAAAGTGATGGGCAAGGGATGTGCTGCCAAAATGTTAACACTGTTAAAACAATTTTCAAACTTTCTACCTCCGTTAGTACTCATGAGGTTCACTAGCTAAAATACATTTCCTGTCTTTTTCCAAAAAATCATACATTCCAGCCTCTCAATCAACCCAAACTCCATCAGTTCTTTTGCCCCCATTCAGCCACCATCTTTCCATTTTTTAGCATCTAATGGAGACACCCTAACCTGGTTCCTCTAGGCAGCAGTGGTCTTTCTACAGCTTCTGCCTGTCAGATGGTTAGTCAGATGGAGGTCCTCTGTAGTGATGGAATAGGGCATAGATACCCTTTTGAGGCTGGTGTCTCTCATAGCTTGTTCCTAGAAGAGGGTGAAGTGAGAGAGCAGGTCTCCACTAGACAGTGTGCATAACTGGGTTTCCCCTAGGTGCTAATGGGAATCTTGAGAAGGGAAAGGCTGCCCTAAGTCAATCTGCCTGAACTCCTCCCTCCCCCTTAGTTAGTTTTTGAAGCTTTGAGTCCCTTCAATAAAAAGTGGTGTATATATGTGCAAAGCATCATTGCTAGTAGTAAAGTACATTGAGGTTTAGAGTCATTTCTTAAAATAGACCATGGTTAAGCAATTTTTAATTATTTATTTTTGTGACCCATGCCTATTTTGACCATTTTGCTACTTTTATTTCTTTGTCCATTCAGGTACCACTTTTTGTGTTGTCACAATGCCTACAAAATATTTGACTATGATTAAGCAGCTGGTGAGTTCTGACCTCTGTTTATTTGAGCTGGTTGAGAATTTTCTGTTTGATTGAGAGAGGCACCTGGGCACTACCGAAGAGAGCTAGTGTGCAGGCAGACCATGAAATTGACAAGCGCCTTCTAGACAGGCAGCAAGCAAGCCAAAACATTCCATTTTGGTTTTTCCAAAATGATTTTTTTTCTGTAAACGCCTTCCCATGAAAAATTTACATTTACTTTTAATCCTGATTCAGGAACAGAATTTTCAAAAATGGGACATTTTTCACAAGAAGTGATTTCCATTTTCTGGACAGCTTTACTTCTTATTAGATTAATCTTAATTCTTACATTGCATCTGTTTGCTGTATGTATATGTCATCTCAGCACATACTTGCTTTGTAAACTCTCTAAGGCAGGGATTGGCATCTTGTTAAATGTGTGTACAAAACCTAGCACAATGGAGTTCTAATACCTAAGTGGGGCCTCTAGGAACTCTATGTATATACATAAACATACATACACACACAAACTCAAAAACCCTGCTGCTTCTATCTTTTTTAAAATTTTTCTATCTTTACCTGCTATGTTTTTAGTCATTCTTCTAATTTATCATCATAAGAGAATTTGTCAATAGGCAGAGTTATGAAAACCAGACAGCGTTGGAGGAAGAAATATATAGATTTTTACGTTGGGTGATTAAATTCTCACTGACATTAACATATGACAACCTGTTAGAATGATTTGTAGGTCTTTTAGGTTTTTACAAATAGCTTTATCTCTTCATTCCACAGAAGGAAAAGACATAGCATTATTTATTGTACCTTTCCACCACAGCATCATGGAATTTTTCAAAGATTTATTTTAAGTTTTGGGGAACTCTCTTGATATTCAAATACTGAAGATACCAAAGGATGAAATCTTTATATCTTTCAGTCCACTGTAGTACTTGTCACATGCTATTTTATTAAGGAACTAGCTCTAATCCATGCAAAAGAAGTGCTCTCCTTTTTGCTATGTAGTGGTAAAGCTAAAACATGCCATTATAATTTCATTAAATCATGTTGCATTACTGAGCAACGCTGAAAAGGATCTGTAATATGCAGTATTTGCTTAGCAAAGTTACTGAATATTTATAATATTTAGTCTATACCATGCTATTTATTCTAAAAAATGACATATTTGTTTTTGTTTTCTTAGTACAGCATAAGGCAAATTATATTAATTAGGCTATTTACATGATTTCCTAACTTAGAGCAGTGAAACTTGCCTTCAGCTAGCAAATAATTGGAATTACAATTGCTAGCGATATCACAAGTTTGTTAATTATATCAGGCTCCATCAAGCTCTGATAGGACGCTAAATGGTTGCTTCCCCACCCCCTGCTTTCTTTCCATTAAGTTATTCCAAGATTATAAAGCACAACAGCATATGACAATAGCTAGCACACCTCCAAATTCAGAATGGACAGAGCTTATCTTTCATATAGCTTCTCGAAGTCAATTAGGCCTAAAAGTTGATATTAAGGTTTGTCTAACTATACTGATGTAATAAAACTAATACTTTCAAGCATGCTGAAATTGCA
The DNA here is from genome assembly GCF_025201925.1 of Gopherus flavomarginatus. NCBI lineage: Eukaryota > Metazoa > Chordata > Testudines > Testudinidae > Gopherus > Gopherus flavomarginatus. Next base: position 37,766,826 of record NC_066624.1, on the reverse strand, counting down.
AATAATTTCAACGACAAATCAAAATAACATGGGCAAAAAGTAATTTAGTACTGTACTAGTTTCTTGCCAAATACTGAAACTCTAATTCTCTATCCTCTTATTTCGTTTTGGAAATTAGGGGGAAAAAAAAGGTTGTTAATTCAAACATTCTTAAAGGACAAGTTAAATATGATCAAGGTAAACATATTTTTTGTCAACAACAATTGAGAAGTTACCTTCACATGTATGTTACTCTACCCTAGATTTGATCCATTTTACATATGGTTTGATTTTCCTTCAGTGATAGCCATTAATAAATGTTCATTCAGCATTTTAATAAGGGAACACACAACTATTTTTTAAAATCTGTGTAACTGACTAGTAATGAAACATAGATAATTGTGGATGAAAGATGCTGCAATAGTATGAAGTATTTCACAAACAGAAACTGATTAAGCCTCACTTCACCACAATCAGGAAAGTAAGGGATACATGGGAAATATTTCGCTCACAGCCAAATGCCTCTGGATGGTCCACAGATGCTATTATTAGTGTTTGGCAGTTTCACAGCAATGCTATATAACGGCATAGGGCAGAGACAATATTTTACGTAACTGAAGGCGAGAGAGGGAATTTAAGTGGGCAGAAAAGTGTTACTTGAACAGGAACTGGGTCCATTTACTTATGAGAAAGTGCTATAGGATTGGCGGATCAACCATTCACCAGCATTGCCAACTCTTATGACTTTAGTAACAGTCTCACTATATTTGGTGTCTTTCTAATAGCCTGAGCTCCTGGAATCATATGATCATGTGAAACACTCAGTGCTCATATTTTTAAATAAAGTAAGATTCTAGCCCTCATGGAAAACATGAACCTTAAAAGCTCAAACACCAGAAGGCAAAAAACACCTAAAGCTTGTTGTGGTTTTTTAAAACTGAAGATTTTTATACCACTCATAATTTTAGCCTGACTCATGATTTTTGAACTTTTGGAGTTAGCAATACTACATCTATGTTCTCTCTCCTCTGCTCATACTTCTTCCCTCAGGACTTCTGCTTATCTCTGCTAAATTTCAACCATCTTCCCGAGGGGCGGCAGGTTTGTATCATTTTCGGTGGTGTCCAGAACAGGTCCAAGTCCCGCCTCCCCCCTCTCCACACACACACCTCTCTTGTAAGCCAATATACAGTAACTCCTCACTTAAAGTTATCCCAGTTAACGTTGTTTTGTTGTTATGTTGCTGATCAATTAAAGCAGTGGCTCTCAAACCTTTTTTTCCATGGACCACTTGAAAATTGCTGTGGGTTGTTTGTACCGTTAGCTAACTATTGTAAAGTGCTTTGGATAAAAGTCTATATAAAAAAATACCCTTAATAATAAACTTTTTTGTTCTACACATAAAAGCACACAATTCATATTTTAATATCAGTAGACTTAACCTTTCTAATGCGATGGATATGCCCTCTCTCCCACACCCCGGCAGCCCCCAAGCTGGGGCTGGGAAGAAGAGGGGAGTCTCTCCCCCTCTCCCTCACCGCAGCAGCCCCTGAGCTTGGGCTGGAAAGGAGTGGGGTCTCTCCCCTGCCACAACAGCCACAGAACTGAAGCTGGGACAGCCCGGAGCCTCTTTCTCTGGCCACCGTAGCCCTGCACATCCCAAATTCCCCCCAACCCCTCTTCTCACGCCACTGCCTCCTCCCACCTACCCCTTATTCCCCCCAAGGCCACCACCTCACCCTACATGTGCATCATGTGCATCTTCTCCAGAGTCTAGGCACTCAATTAGTGGAGCCACATACGCATGGTTCCGCTAATTAGGTGGGCGGCCCTTCATTCTCTCATGTGCTGCTGCCCAGGAATGCACCTTAGAGGAAACTATCCACAGACCACCTGAATGGAGCTCGCGGACCACTGGTGGTCCATGGCCCGCAGTTTGAGAACCTCTGAATTAGAGAACATGCTTGTTTAAAGTTGCACTAAGCTCCCCTATAGTGTTGTTTGGCAGCCACTTGCTTTGTCCACTACATACAGAAAGAGCAGCCCATTGGAGTGCTAGTGGTGGGGCTTGGAACCAGGGTGGGCTGACAACCCCCCTATCAGCTCCCCTAAGTTCCCTGTACAGCTGCCGCCCAGCAGACTATCAATTGCTGGGCAGTTCAGGTGTCCTTCCCTCCACTGTCATGTGCTACTCCTGCCTCTGCCTTGGAGCTGCTCCCCTGAGTCTCCTGCTTGCTGTGTGAGGGAGGGGAAGGAGGGGGAAGAGGGGTGCTGTTGTCAGGGTGTCCTCCTCTCCCGTTCCTGCCCCCCATCTCCACAGAGCAGAGGGATACACAACAGGGCTCAGAATGGAGAGAGCTTGCTGGCAGCAGCTGCTGTCTCAAAGACTCTTTCTCACAAACAAGGTGTGTGTCTCTGTCTCTCTCTGTCATGCTGTCTTCCCCCATTCGAGCTGCCTTATAGAGTGTGAGGCTGCATTAACAACGAGTTAACCCCTTGCGGGTTCAGCCGAGTGCTAGTTCATCATTTATCAGTAAGGCATTTCCTGGGAAAGAGCCCACCCTCTGACTTCACCACCTCAACCAAGCTTCACAATATTATTGCTGTGTACAGTATTAAATTGTTTGTTTAAAACTTATACTGTGTGTGTGTGTGTATATATATATATATATAAAAAACATAGTCTTTCGTCTGGCAAAAAAAGAATCCTTATAACCTAATCTCCCTATTTACGTTAATTCTTATGAGGAAATTGGATTCACTTAACATTGTTTCACTTAAAGAAGCATTTTTCAGGAACATAACTACAACGTTAAGTGAGGAGTTACCATATATTTTTTAAAATAATGTAAAAATGGGGTGGGGCTGGTGATCAGGGGGTTGGGGTGTGGGAGGGGCTCAGGCAGAGGGCTGAGGTGCAGGGGTGAGGGCTGTGGATAAAGGGTTTGAGGTGTGAGAGGGGGCTCAGGGCTAGGGCAGAGGATTGGTGTGCGGGAGTAAGGGCTCTGGGGTGGGATGGTGCTGGGGAGGAGGGTTTGGGGTGTAGGAGGGGCTCAGGACTGGGGCAGAGAGTTGGGGTGCAGGGATTGAGGGCTCTGGCCGGGGGTCTGGGCTCTGGGGTGGGACAGAGCTGGGGATGAGGAGTTTGGGGTATAGGCAGGCTGCCTCGAGGCAAGAGCCAAAGAGGAGGATTCCCCCCAGCCCACTCCCCGCAGGCAGCAGCGAGCTCCAGGAGGCCCCCCCACTTCCTCCCTGCATCACACTCACCTTGCACCACTGTCACTCCACATGCTCCTCTGGCCCCTTTCAGGTACAGGAAGCCCTCTTGCCTCCCCTGCAGTGGGTGCTGCCGGGAGGGGGGAGCTGCCATCACATGTGTGCCTCTTCCCCTGCTGCTGCCCCTCACTGTAGCCCCACTGCGGGTGAGGGGTGGGGCTGCCCCTTGTCCAGCGTGGGGCAGGAGCAGTGACTGTGGGCGGGGTGACCCCTGTGCTGGTGAAGGATTCCGGCAGAAAATGAAAGAGTCTGAGGGGGACTCGCCACCCCTGATCTTTTCAAAGCTCCATCAGCCTCTATGTCCCAAGAAGCCTTGCTGAACTGCCTTCCCTTCTAAATCTCCACTCACTCCCATAACCCTCCAGATTCCTAGCTTTTCCCCAAAGAACAAACTATGCCCAGTAATAAACGCTCAGCCTGACTCACCATAGATAAATGCAAAGCACAGGTGGTGTGTCAGGGATAGAACTGTGTGGAATATTTAAAAAAAAATCTATTTTTGTCAATTGCAGGTTTTTGGATGGGTTTTGTTTTTTGGGCCCTAATGAGATGGGCAGCATCAGAAAATGGCACTAACAGTTTCCAGGCACAATGTTTGTAAAACACAGTTAGATTACCAAGAAAATGGGAACTACTCTTTATATATTTAATTTTAAAAGCTCAAAAGTGGCTTACGTCTCAGAGGTTAGGAGACTTTGTGTGAAATTTGAAATTAGGTAGGGCTGAAGTTGTTTAGCATTAAGGTTCCCCTCTCCTCAATTGAGGAAAACAGGACAATATTTTTTAAATAGATTTTAAAAGCTTTTCTTTGCAACAGTTAATAAATATTTTTAAAAGTATTACGTGGAAAATTCTGTTCTCTCAAGTTAAGGTACTAAATCTGGAGAATAAATTCAATCAGTGTGTGAAACAAGGATTTAATTCTTGCTCTAAATGCAAATCACAACACAACTGTGAATGTGGAGCTACTACCAGTGCCTCCACATTCATTTTTTAGCAGCAAACTACCCATGAAAATCTTAACATTAGTTATCTGTTAACAAGAAACCAATGGCTCAAAAAGGAGTTAACAAAACAAACAGTAATTACCAGCAATGAGCACTTTCCATTCTTATACAGTAAAAGCCCTCCCCATGAGAAGAAAGCTTCATTTTGAATGCGTTCTGCAAGAATCAATAGGGTCAGTTTAAACATCCTTCAGTCCCATTCTTTCCTTTGCTGCTGCAACATCACTGTTCTTTTTTGGCTTCACCCCTTGACTTATCCATATGTATCTCTGCCACTAACACATATCAAGGAGTAGCAGTGCAAATCAGTACAAAGGCTGAAACAGATTCACAGAAGACAAATGATGACACACATTTTCAGCTAGGAAAAGATCCCATTGACGATTACTGTAATGGGTGATTTAAGTACTGCTGCCAAAGCAGCCATATTCTATGCAATTCAGAGCAGTAGAGCAAAGAGGCAGTAAAGCTGAGGCTGAAGGTGTTCAACTGCTGGAATGAGAATCATGAAAATGAAATTTATTTAAAAAATAGCTGGTGGCTGTAGCTCCAAGTACTAGGATGAAACAGAGAAGTTACATCACTCACTACAGATGCTTATTTAAGCCACTTTTGCCACTAGAATCTGCCACTGCCATATCATCACTTTCTTCTAAACTGAAATATTGAGCAGACGGAAAATAGTGGGGAAGTCTGGGTGAAACTGGTGAAAATATTTACACCTATTGAAACCCAGAAGTTCCCACACACACACAAAATGCTGGGAGATAGAATCACTTGTCACAGTAAAACCTATCAAAATTCAACCTTTAGAATGAAATTTAGACCAGCAGGAATCATATGAATTTTTAAGGAAGACATAAAAAAGTTAAGGAGGAGCTGACAGGAGTAATTATGATACCTAAAATTTTCATCTAGTGGACTGAGTGCAAGGCTGAAAGCTAAGAGAACCTGATTTCTCCTCCAGCTTCTGCCACTGACCAGTCTTAATGATTTCTCATTAGAGAATTTGATCCTCCTCCCCTGATGTCAAGAAGGGTTTTGCCATTGAGTTCACTGGTAGCAGGACCAGACATTAATTGCACATCACAATGATTATTTAGCTAAGGTTCATAATACACCTATGCAATGGGAAAATATTTCCCCCACTTTATAGATGGGGAAATGGGAGCACAAAGAAGGTAGTGATTAATTTTTCAAAAGTATGCCCAAATGTTGGGTTTCCTGACCACCCAGAACTTGAGGCAACTACAGACATTTCTGACTATTTAGATCCAAGTCATTTGCCCAAAGTCACACAGCAAGTCTTCATCAAAAGCAGGAGTATATCCCAGATTTCCTGACTACTAGTCCCATGCCTAGATTTTCCAATCCCATTTTCCAATACAAGGCTCAGAGAGCTGGAGCCTGCAGTCTTCAAGATGCTGATCACTCTCTCCTATCCCATGGAAACTGATAATTTCAATGGGAATTGAGGATACCTGGCAGTTTTCAGAACCACACCCATAGTAACTGTGAGCTTGAACTTAAAGACAATTACTTAGCATATATATCTGACAATTTGAACCATTTCCATGTGTTAGAGAAGTAGGGAAATTATGAAGAGATAATGTCAGGTATTCAAATCAATGTAATTTTTTTCAAGACATCAGGAGTTTCCTTTAATATTGAGTAGAGCTCAGCAACTTTTTGATCTTTTTTGCCAAAAATTGCAGATTCATGTCTATTTTTGCCAAATTATTTCAGTGAAATCTCACCAGAAAAATCTTCAAAAAATCAAAATGTTTCTTTTTGACATTTTCTAAATAAAATATTTGGATTTTTTCAATTCAGAATGATTTTTCATTTCAAAATGTCCTCTAGTTTTGCTTTTAAAAACAATAAAAATAATTTAAAATGGTCAAACTTGAAATATATTTCAATTTTTCCTATATGGAATATTTAATTCAACTTCAATTTTTTAGAAAAAAATTTTTGATTCATCAAAATTGAAAAAAAACAACCTGCAGTTCAACCCAAACCAATTTATTTTTCAATTTTTCTGAATAGCCAGCGGAACAAAAAATCTATTATCTGACTAAATCTAACATCGGGCAGCTCAAATATTATTTTTTAAAGGAACTCACACAAATTAAAACAAAGATCTGTCCAAGTTCTTACAGACTCTCTGCACAGTTATGCAAGCATCATCATGCAGTGTTAAGACCTTGCAGTAAGGAAGATCTCCTGAAGCATACAAGTTCAGCAGTTTACTGAAAGAGCACTAATGTGCTCAACATGTGCTGAAAAACAATAGCTCCAGCCCATCTTAACTAACTTCATCTCTTTTCCCAGAAAAGGACAGGTATTCCCATCTTTAATACCATCTAAAAGGCTGTCATGGACAAGCATTTTTCCCCTCTAAAACCTCTCTCCTGTTTCCAGGAAAGGAAACAAGGAATGTTGTCAAAATAAACCTTTATTTAATACTTTACATTTCAAATGCTTTAAGTGTTTTTACTTCTTTTCTGTACCTCCAACAAAAAGTTTAAAAATTGTAATATGTGTTTGCAATAATATTAAGCTGGCTGCCATCTCTGTTTACCAAACCCCAACCTGTTATATGTGGACTCAGCAGAGAAGGAGACTGAAACACACCTGTCTGCTGTGGTGGTAGCTTTATTGTTCAGGCAGTAAAACTGAAACCAGCATGAAAGTGAGACTTTGAGAAGGCTTTGGAAAGGGGTGAATATGCAAACATTTAAAGGGACAGGATATCGCATTCCTCCACCATACTTTAAAAAACTTTCTAAATATGCATACACATTATTGTTTACATAGTTAACATTAAACACTATATAACCTAAATAAAAGTTGCAGGTGGACTACTACAGACTCTCAAATTGCAAAGGATTATTCCACCCTGGAACACCCAACTCACTAGCTAAACAAGTTTTAAGTTCAGATGCACAACTAGTTTTTGCATGCTCTTAACATGGTGATGGTGGTGTGGGAATGTCCTGAACAACAGGAACAGCGCCTTATGTTCTGGTAAGGAATCAAAGTTTCTCCCAACAAGTTGTTGAAATTAGGAGTTGTGAAAGAAGGAGATTTGATCAGAGGAATAGAGATTCCCAAACTCTGGTACCTGTCAAGGCTGCAACTTATCCGATGTCATTCCATAAATACCATCAGATAGTTTTGCCACAAATAAAATAGGTCTGTGCATTTTACCACTTCTCCAGACACCAATTTCACTCTACAACCATAGCTATGAGTCCACACTAAGTCTTCTATTTGAAAAGAACAATGACAAGTCTCACATTGTTGATCAATTTGCGTAATTTAAGATTTGGCCACCTGTGAGGCAATATCAGGACATAGCAGGTCCCAACAGACACACAAACGTCATGTCAAGAAAAGATTTGCAGATGATTCCAGGGTAGTAGCATGTGGTGTGTTCCTGTAGACAAGCAAGAAATTGTCCAATTTCTGCTGATGACTCAAAATAGACTTATTAGTTCTTAAGGCATGCATAAGTATTTGTACGAAGTATTCTGCTAGCCCATTTGTAGCATGATGGTATGAAGCAGTGTGTGTTGAATTTCATTTGAAGCTAGCAACTTCTGCAATTCTTCACAACAGAATTGAGGTCCATTTTCACTTACCAACTGGCTAAACAAGATACAAAGATGTCCAATGTTCTTGGCAGCTGTAATAGAAAATCATTCTGAAAACTTCTGGCCATTCTGAATGGGATTGACTACAACCAAAAACATATAACCTTCTAAAGGTCTGGCAAAGTTCACTTGAAAATGTGTCCCAAGAGTCTAAAACTACAACTAAGGGTGTAGATAAGCTGGGCCAGGACCATGATGTATTTGCTGACATGTAATACAGCACTTCACCTTCCTCTCAATGTCTTTGTCAATATCTGGCCATCAGACATGACTCCGGGCCATGGCCTTCATCTGTACAATGCCAAAATGACCTTTGTGAAGAGCTGCCAGGGGTTTTGCCGCCCCAAGCAGCCACAAAAAAAAAAAAAAAAAAAGCTGCGATCGCGATCTGTGGCAATTCAGCTGGAGGTCCTTTGCTCTGAGCGGGAGTGAGGGACCTTGCGCCAAATTGCCGCGGAATATCTGAAAGTGCCGCCCGCTCCGGAGTTGCCGCCCCAAGCACCTGCTTGATAAGCTGGTGCCTGGAACCGGCCCTGTTCTCATTCCCCTTAAGATGCAACTGTGATTCACAGATAATTCATGTTGATGCAACACGAACTGTGTAAACTTGGAATTCTTATGATCTAATGCTATACCTTGTAGAACCATTCCCTCCACAAGAGAAGAGCATATAATCCTTAGCAGTTTTTTTCTTGATGACTGTGTTAGTGATGGGTAACCTATCCATTAAATTGAGAGAGAACATTTCATCCAAAGTTGTTTTGGATTGATGAGAATTTTAGGCAAGGCAGGCATGACAGACCATCAATATTGCCGTTCTGAGTCTCTTTACAGAATTGAATAGTATAAGAAGTATCTGAAAATGGCAATGCCCATCGTTGTATAGGAGCAGCAGCTATTGACAGAATTCCATATTTCTGTCCAAAACCCAAAATTAAAGGGTGATGATCCATCAGCAAGTTAAAATGTCTACCACAAAAGATAGATATGGAACTTCTGAATTCTGAAGATAATGCTGAGAGCATCTTACACTACTTGTGCACAGTTCTTCTCAAGCTCAACCAAAAGCTGTTGTTTTTTCCATGCCATCAGAAAAAGTGTGAGAAAGAACTGCACCCACTCCATATGGTGAAGTATCACAAGCTAATTGCAATGGTAGTGAAGCATTGATGTGCCTAAGAACTTTGGTTGATGTCAACAGTTTCTTTGCCTCCTTAAATGCAAACTCACACTCTTTAGTCCATTTCCATTTTTTCTGTTTGTAACAGTTCATGTAAAGGTATCAATACTATCACCAGACTAGGCAAAAATGTGCCATGGTAATTAAGCACTTCCTAAATGAACATAACTGTGACATATTCTCTGGCGGTGGCACTTAAATAACCATCTTCTCTTTCTCTGGCAATTTCCTTAAGCCCTTCACATCAATTACATGCCCCAGGTATTCAACTGAAGGTTTGAAAAACTCACATTTGCCTTGACATACTCTCAGTCCACAGTCTTCCAAACATTGTACAACAACATCCAAATTTCAAAGTGTCCTGTAACAAGGATGTCATCCAAATAGCACTGAACTCCATTCACTCCCTTCAGGATTTCATCCATGGTTTTCTGGAACAGGGCAGGTGCAGATGTGATACTGAAAGGCAACCTGCTGTAACAGAATAAGACTTCCTGTATGTTGAATGTGAGATATTTGCAAGATACCAAATCAATCTCCATTTGTAGATATGCATTGAGAAAATCCAAATTTATTGAAACATTGTCCCCCATTACAATTAGGAAACAAAATTTCAATATGAGGTAGCAGACACTGGTCTGCATAGACACCTGGATTCGGTGACATTTTGAAATCTCCACAATTTCAGCCTGAGCTATCTTTCTTGATCAGTGGTAAGATGGGTGTAGTTCACTGACTGTGTGAAACCGGTGACAGGACTCTAATGTTCACTAAAAACAATCCAAATCAGCTTCCACCAGAGATGCATAAAGCACAACTCTGGGCTTGCAATATTTTGTCTGGCTGTCAGACTTAACAGTGAGCTTCACTGATATATTGCTCACCTGTCCAAGCTCTTTTTCAAAAACTTTGGAGTGTCTGTCCAGTATTTCTTGAAGATTTTCATGTGCTTTCAAGATCACCTTACTCTTTGTCCAATTCACTTTGATCTTCTCAAGCCAAAATCAGCCACATAAAGCCAGATGCTTTCTTTCAATCACATACAAGGATAAAATGATTGATTGTCCATCTCATTGAATTTTAACTTTGAGTATCCCTTTAGGGACTATTTTTTTCCCCGGGATAAGTCTTCAAAACTGTGGAATTTTCTTCCAGAGGAAATTGTGACAATGACTTGGGATAGGTACATGCAGAATTTGGTGAAACAGCAGCTCCAATATCAAGCTCCGTTCTTGCAGGAAATTCTTCAGTTAAAGGTGAGATCTAGATGTCATCTCTGACTCCAGCTCACAATAACTCATATAGTGCTAACTCGTGGTCACTGCCACTAAAACTTGTCTTTTTTCACATTATGAATTCCTGACATCCATCCCTGCTTATGTTCAGTCATCATAGGTGTTTTCTTGGATGCTGCTGGTCATTGAACTGTGCATCGGGTTATGGCAATATGTCCTTTATTCTGAAACTTTCTGCAAATTACCTGCTGTGCCCAGAAATCCTTCTCAGCATGCAGTTTGAGCATAACTGTCACTTGGAAATTCCTTATGTTCCTGTGGTCCTCTGTCTTTACAAGTCACAAGATGACTTGTGTTCTTGGTTCTCACAGAATTCCAGAGAATCCTTTTCTGTGGTCTCCATGTCTACTGATACTTCAATAGCCTTCTTGAATATAAGTGCTGATACAATCAATAACTTCTTCCAAACCTGGTCATTGCATAATCCAGAGACAAACTGGTCATGCAGGGTATCACTTAATGTTTTCCCAAACTGACAATGCTCTGATAACCTCTGTAAAGAAGCACCAAACTATGCTACTGACTCTCCACTTCTCTGATGTCACTGATGGATCAGATATTCTGGTATAATTGATGGGGGAGAAGAAGAATATTCTAAATTGCTGCAGTAATTGTGGCATATGTGGCAGTTACAGGCACAGTTAGAGACACTAGGTCATGTAGCAGTTGGTACGTCTTTGGACCTATCGCTATCAACAAGGCTGGAACTCATCCATCTGGAAACGTGTTGCAGATTATAAATTGCTAAATATTTAAGGTACATCACCCATGAGTCACGATTGTCATGAAACTTAGCTACAACGCCCACAAAAGTTGCCATTTTCTCTCTTCTCCTGTTGGACTTCACGCTGTCTTCGACACTTTTGGTTCCACAGGGAAACTAACTTTATTGTTACTTGTTTATCTGTGCTTGATCTACTTCTTCTGGTTGTGTGCCAACACTGCATATAGAACTATTCTGTTGGTTGTATGTAGGCTTCCTCTGCTGGCTATAAACCCTCAGTGCAAACTAAGCTGTTTGCCTTCCTGGTTGCATGTGATCAGCCAATATGGCTGCTTACTTCCCCTTTAATGTTTTGTTTGCAGAAGCTCCAAGCAGCAGCCTGTTCCTTTTTTCTGTTTTTATTTGCTTATTTTCCCCTCTCTAGTCACGTGGCTCACACTGTCCCAGCAGCAAAAGCAGCAGTCTGTCACCTTGTGCCTCTGGGTGAACTTTCCCCTCTTTTAAAGTATTATTTGTTTACTTTTTGTTTTGTTGTTGTTTAGGCAGTGGGAGCACTGTCACTCAGATTTAAAAGTGGCTGGCTGAGTGCAAACAAAGGGTAATGAGAAATGGCAACATATCAAGTTAGTTGGAGGTGTTTAGTGTGACAATATAGGAATCAATGTTTGGTCCCATTTTATTTAACATCTTCATTAACAACCTGGAAGAGGAAGTGAAATGGCATGTTAATTAAACTAACACATGATACTAAACCAAAGATGGAGAATAATACAACGCACCCACAGATGTTTGACGTATGGCAGGAAATAACTGAAATGAGATGCTAACCTGAAAAAATGCAAGGCAATAGCTAAGGGAGAAATCATCTAGAATACACACTGAGTAGAAGTGAAAAGCCCATGGAAATGCTGAAACAGCTGTGGAATGTACAGCAAGTTAGGTAGCAGTTTGCAGTTTCAATATGGCAACCAATAAGGTAAATTTGATTTTGTGATTGATGTTTGACTACATAAAGCATTGCATCAAGGAGCAGGAAGAGAATAGTCTGTTATTATAATGTGCTGATGTGACTTCAGTTACAAATACCTTCAACATCACAAATATGTTATCAAAACTGGGCAACAGCTAGAGAAGAGCAATGAAAATGATACAGGCCAGAAGGGTCAAAATATGGGGAATAATTAAAAGAAATAAGATTCACATTGTCAAAGATTTGTTCTAGGCTTTGGTGCCCAATTAGAGACACTTAGGACTCTACTTTCAGAGGTATTTCACATTAAGAAAAAATTAACGGTAATGGTGAGTTCCTCACCCCTGGTCTGGCCTCTCTGTGGCATGTGAAGGGTCTAGAGCAAAGTAAAGGAGCCCTAAAAAGCCTCCATTCCAGTTGTTGGAGGATTATCCTGCTGTAAGCACTGTAGATGATAACTATAAGCCTGCCTTCTGAGGACCTGTCCCCCACAAGCCCTGGCATGGGGGGTAAGGCCAGGAGCGGCACCAGGGTTTTTGGCACCCAAGGCGGGGGTCCTTCCGCACTCCCAGTCGTTGGCAGCAATTCTGCGGCGGGGGAGTCCTTCTGCGCTCCTGGTCTTCGGGGCACTTCGGCGGCAGGTCCTGGAGCGAGTGAAGGACCCGCTGCAGAATTGCCGACAATGGCCCAGAGCGTGGAAGGACCCCCCGCCGCCGAATTGCTGCCGGGGGTGGCAAAATGCCGCCCCCCAAAATCCTGGCGCCTTAGGCGACCGCCTAGGTCACCTAAATGGAAGCGCCGGCCCTGGGTAAGGCTGGGGCAAAGAGAGGGTATGTCAAGGATGAGAGTGTAGTACACACGATTTGAAAGATCCTGTTGTAATTTAGACAGGACCCCAGGACTGTCCAAACTTATATGGGGGCCCCTCCAACTTGCAGAGTAGCCCAGACTGAGAGGGCACAAAAGTGGTTTAAAGGTGCTTTAGCCCCATACCTGAATTCTGGATTGTAAATTATATTTACTTCTAAAAGGAGCATCACAATCTCACCGGAGATTATAGGATGTGGAATAGCATCCTGAGAGAATTGGTAGAAAGCACATTGGTTAATATGAGACATGTAAACAAACCAAATAAAACAGAAAACATCCCCGGAGCATTAACTGGAAGGGGATGTGGCTGGACTAAACAGTTCAGTATGATTTTGAAGTCCAACCTAAAGACAATGTCTAATTAGCTCATGATCTGCAACAGATGAAGTGTTAAAATCTGCAATCCCAGGCAGGAATAGATGGAGCTACTCTTGAGCTCTATTAACTGAAGCGACAAAGAGTCCTATGGCACCTTAAAGACTAACAGACATATTGGAGCATAAGCTTTCATGAGTGAATACGTCCCGGCATGCGTCTGACCAAGTGAGTATTCTCCCACGAAAGCTTATGCTCCAGTACGTCTGTTAGTCTATAAGGTGCCACAGGACTCTTTGACGCTTTTAACAGCTCCAGACTAACACGGCTACCCCTCTGATAATTAACTAAAGATATTTCTCCACCGCAGGCACAGGTATGCTTTCTTCCCATGTAGACATGCCTGCTCTAGCTTTAGAGTAACGTGGCTAAAAATAGAAGAAGATGCAAGAGTGAAGGCTTCAGCACAGGCACACTCAAAACTGGGTACATGCTTGAATTTCTAGCCCATGCCAGGATCCGTATCTTCACTGCTATTTAAGCTACGCTGAATGGGCTCAGAAGGCAGCACTGGAAAATTCCTTGTCTTCTTTAAAGTCACTCTCAGTGGTTCTACTCTGTCTGCCTTCCTGTTTAAAATATATGTGAGGCTGTTAGAGCCAGCATGCACTGTGGTATCTTCATTATATCGATAACATTCTGTTCTATGGGGCAGAATCTAATCTTACATTCCTGGTTTACACCAATGAGTGACTCTGTTAAAATAAATAATTATACCAGTGTATGTGAGAATAGAAAAACCCAAGTTTGTTCTCCAATAAGTAATAAATATGATACATACTGTAAAGAGGGCAAGCATATCCTAGACACTTTAACTACAGCAGAAATTCTTTTGGCTGCAGCTAGATAATGCCCATACCCTCTGTTGCAGTCATATTGTGAAATCCACAAAAATAGAAAAGGTTGCTTGAGTACTAACTGCTGTACCATGGTTTCTGTCATTAATTTATTTTCCTTAATCTAGACCTGAATTCTATCATCCACTAATAACAACTGTTTTGTATACTGCCATCCTTTTAAAGAATTTCTTCTCTCATTTTCACTCTAGTAATTTGTGAAGCAGCTGCACAGGTCACCTACTCGCATTTTATTATACCTACAATGATTTTTAAACAGAAAGAATCAGTTTGTGGGAACTCTAATCCTTTTATTATAAATATAATTAAGCTCTTTTATTTGTAAAATGAAAATCTCGGGGGGAGGGAGAGGGAGGGAGGTGGAATTTATGAAGATTAGCAAACATCAAAAAAAAAAGAGAGAAAGAGAGATGATATAGAGCAGATCGGCTACTGTATATTGAACACTGATATTTCAGTGCAGCATTCTCAGGGCTTTTTCTGTTCGGTTCAATAAAAAGAATTCTTCAGAGCTTTCTTTACAAAAATATGTACAGTAAATTCTCAAAATACTTTTTATGTTACTTTTTGGCGTTAAAACATAATATTTACTGTAAAACACAAAGGGAGAATCTGAACACTGCTGCTCTAGTCTGTATCTTTACCAAGACTGTCCTATAATCCTCTACACATGGTGTCTACCCACATAACACCCTCCCTCACCCATCCAAACAAGACTTAACTGTGGTTTCACTTTCTCTGATTTAAGTTGTGAGCATGCCTTTCAGATTTTGCAACTTTAGGGTTCAATGTTACAGTGTCTGCTCAAGTAAAAATTTAGGGTCATATTATTTGTCTTACTGTAGCACCTAGGAGCCCTAGTCCTGGACCAGGACCCTATTATACTAGACAATATACAAACACAGAACATATCCTCCAGTATAAGAGCTTGATTGTCCACCATGCTATATGAATAAGGCTAAGATTTTTTCATGGTTATTTTTAGTAAAAGCCACAAACAGGGCACGGTCAACAAAAATTCATGAAGCTATGAGCTGGGTGCAGAGCTAGGTAGGGGGGAAGAATGGAGTCCCATGAGGGGGAACTGACAGGTCGAGCTCCCCTCCTGTGGCCATAGCAGTGGGTCACAGCCATGGGGGGGACACAGCCCTTGCTCCAGAGCAGCCCCCAGGACACCTAGGGGTTGAGGCACACAGCCCCCATGCCAAGTCTAGAATGCCATAGAGCTAGGGTGCATCGCTCCCACCAAATCTGGGACAATGCCAGACAGGGGCACAGCACAGTCTAGGCTGCAGCCCCTGGTGGAAGCCACAGGGCTGAAGCGCATGGCCCCAGCTGCATCCCCTGCCATGCCTGGAATGCCAGGGGGCTGGAGTGCACGGCCCAGCTGCAGCCCCCAGCCCAGCTGCAGCCCCTGAAGGAAGCCGTGGGGCTGGAGCTGCAGGTCCTGATTTCAGCCACCCCCAGTTGCGGGACAGGGGCATACAGTCCTGCCTCCTCCTCCTGAAGCCCTAGAAGTCACGGAGATCCAGCAAAGTCACAGAATCCATGACTGCCATGACCTCTGTGACTAAGTCATAGCCTTATATATGAATTATTTTTACAAGTCTGTTGGCATAAAGAACTGTAAACCCAGCTAATCTGGCCAACAGATTACTCTGCCCCCTGGTGTTAGAGCCACCATAATGGCTCCTATGCAACACTCTGCTCCAGCAAAGAAGCATGGTTGGAACATTCTGAACTCATGGGATTTCTAGATGCCGGAATGGCTGCTGGTTTTTGTTGGTAGGTTTGCCTTCCTAAAACTGCCTTACACTATAAAAAGGCTAGGACACTACAGAACCACAAATGACTCATTATCATTTGTATTACTGCAGCACCAATAAGCCTTAATCACGGACCAGAACTCCATTGTGCTAGGCATTGTACAAATACAGAACGTATTTGCTGTACATCACCTGCTGCACTCAGCACTTCTGGGACACAGCTAAAATATCAACTGGCAGTATGGAAAAATAAACACAACTGCCCTCAGAAATTATTTCAAATCTCATAAAAAGATCAAGTTTTACACTCTATATAGTACTTTCCATCTTGCAAGATGGAACATTGTGAACAGCCATATATACCAGTGAGCATCCATATATACTATTCTTGCCACGTTTTACTGACTCATTCATTATGGTGAGTATATGAATATTTTCTAGCATTCAAGTGAGCTTTAATTAGTTTCTTCATTATCATCGAACTAAAGGACAGGTGGGTTGAAGTTGTGCTTGAGCTGATAAATTTTCATGAGAATTGTAAGGGTGAACATGTAACCATATCCATAGAACTGAGATCCAGTGTGATAAATACTAGATCCATGTGATGAACTGCTGTTTTCTTGTACTTGTGACTATTTCCACTGTCTCCTCTAATTCATCCCCACCAAAACTAGTAGTGGAATTTCATGCTTTTCAAGCAGATGCCTGAGGTTTTTATTTGGTTGGTTTAATGAATGCAGCTTAATAAACTGTATCTTTCTTTCCTCAAAATCATTTTGTCTCCAGTGTAGGATAGTCATGGACCAGTGATACATTTAAGATTAAATTTCTTGTGAACCATCATAACAAGAAACAATCCACTTTCACCTCCCATCCCAGCAAAATAACTTGTTTGTCTAGCCCTAACAGAGTGTACAGCACCATGCTTTAAAGTTGCAATATTATGGGATACGGAAAGCTTTTTTTATTTCATTTTTAGTGTTTTCCGTGTTTTATTGTTTGCTACTTCCCTTTGTCCTTCTATGGGATTTGTAGTAGTGAGAAAACTCTGAACAGATGGAAAGAGATAAGAAATTTTACTAATTTAAAGTAGAAAACATTAAGATTTTTAAAAATATACAAATAAAATGTGTGGAATAAATAAAATAATTGGTGAGAAATGTTATATAGGCTTAAAAGTAACTCATTTAGAATGACCTCATAACTTAGTTCTGTAAAATTATTATATCACAGCACATGAAGGCCCTGCATAATTAGGCTGGAAACCTTATGAAAATATTTGATTGTAGCACTTCTGGTGCTTTACTCTTCCTGTCTTGGTCAGATCCTGGAAGTGAGGACAAATTACCTAAAAACTTAACCTTACTTTAAAAAAAGACCAATCTGAATGAAGTACAAGGAAAGATAATCTTTTCCAGATCAGAACAATGGGAAGAGGGTTAACACAGTATTTAAAACCCAAGTTCTTCTGAATTAATCCACTCTCACTAGTGGCCTATACTCCAACCATAAATTGTGCACAATATCTCATTTAAATAATGCCCCCCCAACATACACACAAACACACTTCATATTTATATATACACCTCTACCCCAATACATCGCGACCCAATATAACATGAATTCGGATATAACGCAGTAAAGCAGCGCTCCTGGTGGGCGAGGCTGCGCACTCCGGTGGATCAAAGCAAGTTCAATATAATGCGGTTTCACCTATAACGCAGTAAGATTTTTTGGCTTCCAAGGACAGCGTTATATTGAGATAGAGGTGTATTGTGTAAATAAAATCAATCTCTGCCTGAAATTATGGTCTTTACCTACATTAAACTTCAGTTTTTGGCAGAGATAGCTGGAAAATGAGATCAGCTCTGAAAATACTGACACAGCTTAGTCTAGATCTGTAGGAAGACTTCACCTGTTCTGTTGATTGGATATTAATTTAGCTGCAACCTGCTTTTGCAGTTCCATATACAAAAGCCCTACAAGCTGGAAATCTCAGGAATGGCAGAATTGACCCATTTATGAAACCATATCATGAGGATAAAATGAAGATTTAGAAACACTGGATTATATTAGGTTTCAGAGAATGAGATCTCTTTATTCTGCAGTGCAGCAGCTGAACAGCTAACAAGATAAATAACTTTCCTTTCAGATTTTTCACTGTGGTTGAAATTCAAAACTTTTTGATTCAGCTCAATCGCTAGAGAACTGTTTTCACATTACAATTATACACATTGACTATGGTCAGTATTTTTGTTCAGAAGCGACTTAGAGCAGATTTACTTTGGGTTTTCTGTGACTTTTGAACCACAAAGAAGGTGATCATATCAGTCTTTGGTTTATTCAATAGCTATTGAACCTGGAAATGACAGCAACTAATATCCTGGAGCTAAATGCCCTTTGACTCTTATGCAAAGTGCATGGAGATCCATGACATAACTCCAGTAGAAGAACATTTAGAAAGAATGTCTTGCTTTTCCTAGCATCCTTCCTCTAATATGCAATGGAAGCCCTCCAGATATTCCATGCTTTTCTTAACAGGGATACGACTGAATTCTAATAAAATCAGACAATAAGACACTTAAGCTTTTAGAAAGTATTACTACTTTAGCAGTCAGAATATTTATACAGTTTACTGTAAACTAAATGTATTTTGCCTGCTAATATATCTTCTTCCTATAATGTGTTCAGCTGTGAAGATAACTGTCAGTGGTACCTTCTGTCCCTTGAAGCAAACATGCCTGAATGTGAAGTTTCCCATGTAGCATAATAGGAAACCCCAGTGCTTAAAGCAATTCAGATGTGTTCTAATAAACAAATACGTTGGAAGAGACTGACCTAAAAAGAAAATCCATTGTGAAACCAAAACTCAATAACTGTAAACACAATCCATCAGCTACTGTGCAGGGGGAGTGCACAAACCGGAACATCTTTTTGCATAGAGCATCATTTTCCTCCCATGGTGTAGCCAGCCAGATCTGTGTGCAGGTGGGGAGAGGGCCTCTTCCAAACCCTTTGGCACAATGCACACCCCCAACAAAGAGTTCATATAGTTTGCACTTTCCCCAAAACAAACTTCAGCTGTACCTACTTTTTCAAGGGGTACATGCACCAAAGGAAAGGCTGCATTCTTTCTCACTCATGCATTTGCACAAGAGGCAAGGTTGATCTGGCCATCAGAGATTAATGTGTAAATTATAACTCAAAGTATGCTTCATGTGTGTCATTGCCAAGCTTGTTAAAGTAATTACTGGCAACAGTTAAAAGTTCCCTGTAATCAGAATTTCTGAGATGTCACAAATTATGAGATTGCCTTTAAAAATAAATCCTGGTCCCTTTTGAATATGAAATCAACCTCTAAATGCTTTAAATTCTTTTCCTGAATAGTCTCTGTCATTGACATCCTGAACATAAACAATGATGATATAGTATTCCTGCAGTCCAGAGAGACTCTCCATGCAATTGGACAGGATCCAAAAGCAATCACTGACCTATTATTGCTGTAATCAGTTTTAGAAAATGAAAATGACTATTTTTCAAATCTAGAACTCAGCATAGTAATTCTCATTGATTAGTATATATGGCTGCAAGATGGGAGATGGTTTAGTTGCATAAGCACCTAGTTTAGCATATCTAGGCTTCCTGGAGCCATGTGTTCAAAAGTCAGCAGCATCAACATGTAGTGCATATAGTATCATGCAGTTTACTGTGGGAAAAAGATTTTCAGAGGACAGCTTAAAAAAAAACCCAAATCTTATCTGTTGCTCCACCCTCCACTTTTTGTGCTATATTCCATCTCCCTCCATCAGAAAGTTGGGTGAATTTCAAAAAACTAGTGGCAACATAGGCCCACTGTGAAATACTTCAGAGTATAGACGTTCTACAGAAATGTAAAATATTTCTGAATCTGAATCCTTCCCATGCCACCAAACATTGCTTTAGGCACAAACAAGGCTCTCCCAACCCTATCCATTCTAGGCTGCTCTTTATATGTCCTCTAGGTTGTTAAGTCCCATTAGGTTTTCCCTCTCTGTTTGACAGAGGGATTATTTCAATTGGCCCCTTTTACATGTTCCTGCAGCTGTCCAATGGCATGCCTGCCATGGCAGATGCTCTGGCTTCATTCTTCGTACATGTCCCAGATATTTTCATCTTCTTTTCTGGATAACTTTGGGAATAAGGAGTTGAACGTAGGCATTTGTTATAAATTCATTCCATTTAATACCTAATGTTTTCCTGAGGTATTTGCTTTTGAAGGCATTTGGATCTCTGTCTATACCTTTGGTGGATTTCCAACTTTCATATCCATATGTTCAGATGGAAATAACATCTGAATTGCATATTTGTAGTTTGGTCTTTTATAATCTTGTTCAAGCCAGTGAATACAGGTGCTGCCTTGCCAATGCAGGACTTTATTTCCCTTTGGACATCCCCATTGGCTTGCACTTTACTGTCAAGCTGCATGTGAACTTACTTATCTCTTGCATCCCTTTACCTTCTAACATAATGTTTGATTTGGGAGTTGATAGGGATCTCATCCTTTTGTAATATTGGACCATTTTTTGATCTTCGCTTGCACGTTAGTTGAGCTATCACTTAGGAGAGCAATGTCATCAGTAACTTTTAAATATGCTGGTGTGCTGTTGCTAAACCACATGTTGCCTGTGTTGTATCCTTCTATAGTTTTTCTCATAATGAAGTTATGAAAATGCCAAACAGAAGAGACAAGAGAACACATCCTTGTTTGCTTGCCAGTGTCTATGTTAAGGTAAATGCAGAGTTTAGTGACTGGTTTAACTATGCCTGTGGCACCTTCATATAAAGGCTCAATGAGGTTAATTATTTCTGTTGGCATGCTATCACATTTCAATGTGTTCCAGAGTCAATAAAGGTAGAGACTGTCAAATCCTCTTAACATCTATAAATATTATGATAAGTCGTCATCAATATTTGCTTATTCAAAGGATAATATTCTTCCATTTTTTTCATCCCCTGCATGGCTTTTGTTGTTGCAGCCACTGTCGTAAGTTCCAAACATTACCATCAGTATCAGCGGGTAGCCATGTTAGTCTGTATTCACAAAAACAACAAGGAGTCCGGTGGCACCTTAAAGACTAAGAGATTTATTTGGGCATACGCTTTCGTGGATAAAAAAACTCACTTCTTTGTGCATCTGAAGAAGTGTTTTTTTACCCACGAAAGTGTATGCCCAAATAGTCTTTAAGGTGCCACCGGATTCCTTGTTGTTTTTCACTACCATCATAACTTGTTTTATCTTTAGTAAAGAACTTTTCAATAGCTTGACTTCTCGGTGGATTTAACAAAGACTCATCCTTCCTGCCAAGACAGAGTTTATTACTTTGGCATATCTGGCTATCTTCTTGTGTTTCCATAGTTTAACTTTAAGAGGACAGGTTGTTGGGCCAGTTGTGGCAACCTGGAGGGCCACTGGACCGCTTTTCATCTGTCCTTATCCCTTGACCTGTCTGGCTTGAGTGACTACTAGGAATTAAAATATCCACCAGCATAATGCACAGGGTTGTTCAAGCATGCACGCCTTCCCACCATATCAAAGTGCAGTCCCCAGGAAAAATACTACTACTGCAAAGTAACTAACAACCTTTGCACCAGTGTAGGAAAAGCCCTGCATGCTCCTCCAATGACATTGGGCATACTATTCCCCTCATTGAATTCCTGGAATTTTCAAGATAGTACTGTGAAGGGGAGCACATCTTATCAGAGCTAGTCCCATGGGAAACGCCAACGTTTCAAAATTTGCTTTTGTTCGGAAATGGAACAATAGTCAAAATTTGTAACAGAACTTAAAAAATATTCAATTTAGAACATCAAATTGTTTTGAGAACATAAAAGCATGTACCATTCTAACGAATGTCTGTGTCTATATATATATCTATATATACAGAGATATATATCAGATATAAGATAAATGTTGAAATAAAATGAAATGAAACTGTAGTCAAGATCCAAATGTTTTGATATTACTGAAATGAAACATGTTGAAACAATTAGTTTAGACAATTTTCCAACAAAATTTTGCCAAAATCAACATGTTCCAGTAAAATGTTTCGATTTCAACAAAACTGCATTTTCCAATAGAAAAGTGTTTAGTCAGTTTTTTTTTTCTGATGAATAGTACTTGTTAGTTCATCAGTGGCAATTGGTAGCATCTTTCCAGCTACTTATCAGGCTTATATTTAATCAGGATGATGTGGGTTAGTCAAGGCATCATAAGGTTACAGACTAGTATAACTTTGGGAAATACTACAGAGTTGCTGCCAGTGTTTTAAATGTGTGGTGGCACACGTGGGTTTTGTGATTCATGCTGTCTGATTTTGTTTGGACAATGCTGAAAAGAGACAGAAAAAGATCAAGGAATGAAGTGAGAGAAATAGCAGGCCCAGCAATCACTGGACAGGTAATTTGACCAAACAGACATTTCTTTGGGATGTGAGAAGATGAAGCTAATACTATAGTTCCTTTTGTCTCTATTTATTCCACTCATTGTCGGGTTAGACTCAGGAATCAGTGGAGGAAATCTATGGTCTCTGTTAAGCAGGAAGTGACGGGGGGCCAGATCTACACTAGGAACACTTTGCTGGTATAGCTATACCGGTATGCTATACAGTAACTCGTCACTTAAAGTCATCCCAGTTAACACTGCTTCATTGTTATATTGCTGATCAATTAGGGAACATGCTCATTTAAAGTTGCGCAATGCTCCCTTCTAACGTTGTTTGACAGCCGCCTGCTTTGTCTACTGCTTGCAGAAAGAGCAGCCCATTGGAGCTAGCTGGTGGGGCCTTGGAACCAGAGTGGACTGGAAGCCCCCCTATCAGCTCCCCGTTCCCGTAAGTTCCCTCTGTGGCAGCCACCCCAGCAGGCTATCAACTGTCCGGCAGTTCAGCTGTCCCTTCCCCCATTGCCTTGGAGCTGCTCCTGCCCTCTGCCTCCTGCTTGCTGTGCAAGAGGCGGAGGGGGAAGGGTGCTAATGTCAGGGTGTCCCCCTTCTCCCCCCCCCCGCTCCTTCACCCCATCCACAGAGTGTGGGGGGTACACAACAGGGCTCAGCGTCAGCTGCTGTCTCAACTTGCTGATCTACTTTAAAAGGCAATGTAGAGTGGCGTCAGCATACTTAAAGGGCAATGCACATCTCTCTCTCACACACAGTGTGTGTCTCTGTCTCTCTGCTGTGCTGTCTCCCCTCCCTCCATTCATGCTGCCTTGTAGAGTGTGAGGTTACATTAAAAACAGTGTGTTAACCCTTGAGGGCTCGGCCAAGTGCAAGTTCATCATTTAGCAGTAAGGCATTCCCTGGGAAATATCCTACCCTTTTCCACCCTCTGACTTCACCACCTCAACCAAGTTTCACAATCATCATTGTTGTGTATAGTATTAAATTGTTTAAAACTTATACTGTATATACGTGTGTGTGTGTATATATGTGTGTGTGTGTGTCTATATATAAAATATAGTCTTTTTCTGGTTACAAAAAATTTCCTGGAACCTAACCCCCCATTTACATTAATTTTTATGGGGAAATCGGATTCGCTTAACATTGTTTCACTTAAAGTAGCATTTTTCAGGAACATAACTACAACATTAAGCAAGGAGTTACTGTACCAGGAAAGGGCTCCAAGTGTGGATGCAGATTACCCCAGAAAGGCATGATTTTGCTCGTTCACCTTATTCTAGCCTCCATGACTGAAACAAGCTATACTGGTAAAAATGCATTTTGCTGATATAACTGCATCTGCTCCAGGGGCTATTTCTGGCACAACTATATTGGTTAGAGATCATCCGTCTTCACTCCCTAACTGACATAAATATTTCAGTAAAAGCTTGTAGTGTAGACCTGGCTGAAAAGATCACAATGGTCCCCTCTGGCCTTAATTTATGAAAACAAGTTTTACATCTGGAGAACTTATTAGATAGTGATTTATTTTTCTATTTTCTTCTATTATAACTGTGTCACTTTTTAATTACTTCTTTTATTCATAAAACTTCTTAAGAAACACTGTAACTTTAATAATAAAAATGGAAAAGCATAAACATGGGATTTTGGTGTTCTCTCTCTTTTCCTTGCTAGCTAGTATTTATTTATATATTCCTATAGATATTTCAAGAGGAGAATCAACAGATTTCATTTTTCTCTTCTTCTCAGGCTCCATTTCTGTGATATTTATTGGAGTCTGACTGTTTCACAGCACACACTATGCACAGTAAGAGTTTAAACAAACTAGAACTCTTAGGGCACAGCAAATAATATCCACAGTGAGAGGTGAAGAAGGGTCAGGCCACTGCACATGATCCACCCATCCGTGAGACTGATCCATGACTAGAAAATATAGGTTTTACTCTTCCAAACCACTTTGCTAGGTAATCTTGTTGCTGCTGAGATGTGATCAGAGAAAGAGAATAGAAGATAGGTAGGTCTCTAAGCTGGATGATTATCTAGTTAACAAGCAGGGGGGACATACTGTTAGGATGGAATTATTGTGGTTCAGAATTAAACAGCAACAGAACTGATAATATAAACTTGTTTTAGGTAATCAGTATTATTTGCAGTGTGGTTGCAGCTGTGTTGGTCCCAGGATTTATGGCTGTTACAACTATCTTGTATTTAAGCTTTGAGCAACTTTCCCAGACCTGAAGCAGAGTTCTGTGTAAGCTCAAAAGCTTGTCTCTTTTACCAACAGAAGTTGGACCAATAACAGATATTACCTCACCCACCTTGTCATTTTAAGTAACCTGATCAGAATCTGCTACTTGAGCTGAGAAACAAAAAAATCCAAAGGAGGGTAGCAAAGAGAAGAAATATGACTTATAGTAGTGGGAGATTTCAAATACTGAGACACAATCCGGGATTACATGATGCATGAAGAATAATTAACAATACATATGCAAATATAATAGCATGCCCTGCATAATATTAAAACAATGAACTAGAAAGGGCAGCACTATTATAACTTTCCATTGAGGAGCTCTAAGTCCTTTACAAGTTATTTTTAAATAAACTTCCTTTAAAAAGACTGATTTAAAAAAGAAATATTGATAGATGTCTTCTTAGAGGCCTAGCACATACTTATATTTATCCGCTTTTACAGTAAATACTATTTTCATATTGTGCTTAATATCACGGTGAAAATGTATTCCACACAGCTATACATGCCTTCCTATTAGCATTCATGTCATTCTACAGTCTACAGAAAAATGCATTTTTATTATGTGATAATTTAGGCAGATTGAGGCAACTGAAGTGAGACGCGGATCCCTTACGTGTCAGTTACCTGAGTTTTCTCTGTGTTTGTTTTGTCTATAGCAAGTATTGTGTGGAAATGGCTGAACACAGGAGTTGGAAACTTAGCATGATGACAGCAGAGAGAGTTGAATAGAATGAAGCTCATGGAAACCTCACGTGTCAGTTAAATTAGTCTGCCACAAATAGACAAATAAACAGCAATGGTTAAGTAGCAAGTGCTAAATGAGAAATTTGGAAATTTGGACATAATAATTCAAACTCTGAATGAGATGTGCAGACACATAGCTGTGTTTGTATTGTGCAGCCTCCCGGCATGCACACATTATCATAAAGGGAAAAGGTGAGTGTTTTGGAATTCATTATCGCTATTTAAAAATTAATTTGTTCCTGCATGTCTATTTGCTGACTGGAATTATGCCAACTTCCATAATTATACAGTGAGTCTTAGTGGCTGCAGACAGACCCTGACATGTAGGCTACCCATTGTACTTGCACTATGGGGATTCCAGGGGTCTCACTTCCTTTGCCTTACCACATCCAAGTAAATGAAACACAGGAGGAGCTTTTGTTTTAAAGTCAACGGCTTAAACAGAATAAGTAAAATTACTTCTTTTTAGTGGAAAAAGCTCTGCTATATATGAGCCATTTATTTAAAAAAATAAAGTTTTTCAGTGTTTGCTGCAAGCTACAAGTTAACACATTTCTTTGTATCACCTGGAAAATATCCTATAGGCTGTCCTGCAATGCTTTGGTCACCATTTGTTATACACCATGTGATTGCTTAAGCATTCTAGAAACCAATAATGTTCTCAGATTCACATGGAGGAAAATGGGCTGTATAGCTCAAGTTTTCCTATCCTCAGGGCCGCCAGGGGAGGGGCAAGTGCGGCAATTTGCCCTGGGCCCTGCAGGGGCCCCACAGGGAACCCGCGAGTGCTGGCCCAGCAGCGGTCTGGATCTTTGGCGGCGGGGGGCCCTTCAGTGCTCCCAAAGACGCGGAGCGACTGAAGGGCCCCCACCGCCAAAATGCCGCCAAAGCCCAGGACCGCCGCCGGGTGAGTACAAGCGCCGCAGCTCCCCCACTTTGCCCCAGGCCCCCTAAATCCTCTGGGCAGCCCTGCCTATCCTCCCACCTGTAGTGCCCCCAATGGCAGGGAAGAAACAGGACCTGACTTTGAAGAATATAAAGAGGACGTGTTTTTGAGGTTACTGAACAAAGGATGCTGTAGTTCTCTCTACCCTGTCCAGCTCCCTGTGAAACTAACACTCTGACCTAGATAAGGCAGATGCGCTAACCTCCATACGGCACCACCCTGGGACCCACACTGTCAAGAGTGCTAATAACAAAAATGGCACATGGAAGAGGAATAGAAAAATTGGATGCCTATCACCTCTCTATATAATTTTATGCCACAGAGACCCCACAAAACTCAATGGCTGTTTCTTAGTTTTGTTTTTCTCATGGAGGACTTTTGTTGTTATTTCATCTTTAGTCACTACCAGCTGAATGAAGCAACCTGAATTGGATAGCAAACTAAAACATGCCCAGGGCAGCAAATATGTTGAATTTTTTTTCCACTTCCATCTCTCTAGTGCCTTTCTGTAATGGATAATGTATCAAAAGCCTTCCTGCATTCTAAATTCTGACTACTTGAAAAAAAAAAAAAAGAGCAATATCAAAAAGTTCCATTGCATCTATCTTCCCACCCCTGTTGTCACCCTTTGGCTCTGACCCTTTGCTTTCTCAATGCCTTGAGTATATGGGATCATGCTGGCTAGCAACTGATTTCAAGGAGCCGATAGCTGAAACTCTCAGAAATGAGTTAATCATCTTCACTTTACTGGGTGATTTAGATACAGAAGCTGCTAGACAGGGCAGATCACTGTTTCTGTTTTTATTCTTGTCCTTAACTCTTCTTGTTTTTCAGTTAGGGAGAAGACTTAAATCATTTAGTGCCAATTTTAGATTTTTAAGGTTTAGATACTCTTAATAAACTAAATGACTGTGTCCACTAGAAATTATTTCAGAGTGGCTAGACAACCATGAGGCAGTAATGGCTAGGTGACTGCCAACATATACTGGATTGAAGAGTCACCCATTTCCTATTTATATTTGTTAATGCAGGGTTTTCTATATTAATTTCCAGTATGGAATACAGTTTAATGTCAATTTGAACCTATCAAGTGTAATGGTAAAACCAGTTAATAAATCCTACTGTATGATAAGTAAAAATCATTAATTCCAGCAGCAAGTCTCAAAGAGTGGAAAACCCTGGGAATCTTTCCTGTTATTCTAATCTACAGTTTATAAGTTAATGCCACCAAGTGGAAGAGACTTGGATCAAAATGATCTGGAAAAGTCCAAGTCCATCCTCAAAATGCATCTAAAATGGGGTAGAATGCGTGGGATACTTCGAGATGACAAAATATCCAGTGTGGCCAGGGATTGACTGAACACGGAGACTCTTGCCCCTAGAGATAAGGCACATTGGCAGGGACATGGGGGAGATGCTTGCACTGGTACTGCCCATACTGTGCTTTTCCTGCTGATAGTCAAGTTCCACTGCAAGACTGTTGAGGGTGGTACCTTTAACCAGCACTAGACTGACGAAAAGAAAAGAAAAGAAAAGGAAAGGAAAGGAAAGGAAAGAAAAGTAAAGAACACAGTATACAGGCAAAAAATCTATGATTCTGGAAGCACACTCTCTGGGACTTGAAACCACCCCTCTTCCTAAGAACTGAGTGTTCAACGAAAAATCATATTTCTTCTCATGAGACTATTTTCCACTGTGTTTGTTCACATTGCTGAGAAAAATGTTTGATAATGTGTTGTCACTGGAAGCCTTTAAGTATTCATAATAGAGAAAATGTAAATGCATATTAAAAACAGTTTAGAGTTATCTGATTTATGAACTAGGTCCATGAGCAATTACTGAAATTTACTTTAAATAAATAAATAGGCTTTTTTTTCCATTAAAAGAGGATTGCAAGCAGGAGGTAAAATGAAAAGTAGCCCTAACTAGCCTAAGACCACCCAATTTATAAAGCTACTAAAACAATAAGTCTTTCCACTTCCTCAACATTTTAATACCTTTTTTTGCTTACAAATGTCAGTCAGATTAGCATGTGTATCCTAGTAACAACATTCAGATGAGCAGTGCAATATATCTTTTAATTTTGGAACCTTCCAAATTCCCATGATAATCTTTCTAAATTAATTGCAATTCTGAGAGGTTCTTACAGAAACAAATACTGAGGAGAAACAACATTTCTACAACACTCTGAGAGAGAGATTTAATAAAGCACATCCTCAGTTCTAATATGTGAGAAAATTAGTCAACAGGAAGTGAGCTGCAGGTTTCCACCACAAACATCTTCTAAATAAAACCAGAATTTGAGTGGAATTCATTTAGAGGACAGATTTGCTTTGACATACTCAACTGACTGAAACACATGCTCAATGTGTACCTTTTGGATAAAAATATTTGTGTGTGTACTGTAACTGTGGAAAAATATATTTTAATGTAAATTTAGTGCATGTCTTCAGACTTCTATTCACTTGTAGAACAGGATCACTACCAATAACAGAAGAGTAAACTGCCACTCACCAAATGTTCCTAAACCCTCATGGAGAGTGGCCACCTGAGAAACAAGAAGGCATCATGCTCATTGAAACCATGGCTTGGCTTATCAGGAAGTGTTGAGCTTTGAAAGTCAGGCGCCTTTAAAGTGTTTCCAGCTGGGCACCCAAAATCATTAGCTATTTTTGAAAAACTTGAGCACAGTGTTCTTTACTGAGGTCCTCAACATGTGTAATTTGCTCCTTCAAGTAGCCTGCCAGAGTTTGGTTTTATTAACCTTCTAGGCCTGGTGCGACACTCCTCCCTGAGCAAGCACTTGCTTGACTATGGACCATTAATAAAGTTATTTATGACGGATGAGGGTGGTGCAGGGAACAGGACTGTTTGCACCATCTATTATTGGGAGCTCAATTAAAGCATTAAATCAACCCGTGTCTTGTGTAGGCTGGCTAACAGCATAGGGCCAGTAGAGTGAGTACAGCTTAAGAGGTGCTGTCAGTTGAATTGTCCTGCACACAGGGGCGGCTCTAGGCATTTTGCCGCCCCAAGCATGGCAGGCAGGCTGCCTTCGAAGCCGCGAGACCAGCAGACCCTCCACAGGCAAGGCGCCGAAGGCAGCCTGTCTGTCGCCCTCGCGGCGACCAGCAGAGTGCCCCCAGTGACTTGCCGCCCCAAGCACACGCTTGGTATGCTGGGGCCTGGAGCCGCCCCTGCCTGCACATGTGCAGAAGGGACTCCTGACCAGAGAAGTGCAGGTCTCCTGATTCTGTTGTGATTGTGACTTAGGTGAAGTTTACTAGTCCTACTCTGCCTAGCACCAGTTTCTTATCTTATCCAGCCACAGTTTCTGATTCGGTAACCTGTCTCTCTGTATTGATTGGTCAATTGATTTTTTATATTATATGTAATGCATTGTTACCAGTTTGTTGACAACCAGGCAACCTGGAGCGTGAATTGCATGGTTGCCTCACTGTGACCTTGCCTGTTTAACAGAGCTCCAGTGCTTATGGGTTTATTTTCATTTCTTTAATAATGTTTATTATTTATTACTCACTGAGGACTCCAGAATTTGGATATAGGACCAGGCAGATAGAAGGAGGAAGCCACAAAGGGGCACTAGTGCCTGGGAAGGCAAAGATCTAGCAGAGTGCAGCCCAACATTTTGCAGTGCCAATTGGTGTAAGCAAATTATTATTTAAATTTAAAAATATGGTGAGTCATCTATTGCAGGCCCCTTGTTTTTTTAGAAAGGATTTTCCATTGCTCTATTCAAAATCTTTGTTTAGCCACTTTGCTGTCATGACTAAGGGCTGGGTTGGTAGTGTTAACACATCCCCACCCTTGCTCTCAGAAAGTTTCAGTTTATTGGTTTTATTAACCACATTTGGTCATCAGTGATGGCCTCCAGACTCAATAAAAGAAAGATAATCAACAAAGGCTAAGGAATACAGACACAGATGTCAGTATGTGACAAGTTGTGATAGCTTCAAAGCACAGGATCAATACTAGATCCTCCCCCTTCGTCACATTCTCTAGAATATTCCCTCTTAGGCCTCAAACTTGCTCATGCTAAAATCAATTAGTTAAGCCAGTGGTTTTCAACCTTTTCTCATTTGTGGATCCCTAAAATATTTCAAATGGAAGTACAGACTCCTTTGGTACTCTTAGACATAGTCTGCAGGCCTCCACAGGTCCGCTGACCACAAGCTGAAAACAACTGAGTTAAGCTATTCACTGCAGAGGAACCAAAATTTGCCCCAATGCACATTTTTTCTAATTCACTCAAAGGTGAACTTCATGTCCATGCATGTGACAAACCAGGAGACTGAGTCTTTCTGCATTACATGTCATTCCTCTATGTTATATGCTGGCTTTGGCTACTCTTTCAAATACCATCTGCACACTTGAACCTATGTTTGTAGATCTTCCCTGTAGAATTAATTTACAAAGCAGTTTAGAAAATATTAGACTCATTAGTGATACCTGTGAAACTGTTGTCATTAGTAATAGCATCCCTTCCCCTCTTTAATACTGACATCCTTTTGGTCAGTAAAACATGCCCCATTGTAACTTAAAACAATTTCTTATAAAAAAACAGTTCTATCTAAACCACAATTGCTAGTCTCACACCTACCAAGTCAGATTCTATTTTAAAATGCCCTCTTAAAACCCAAGGAAACTACACTCTGCCAAATTACAGTGTGCAATGAAGTATCGCAATCATGAAAACACAAAGAACAAAAAGTACCAGAGAAGAGAAAAACTCTTCAAAGTTCTCTCCTGGTGCTTCCACCTGATCATTCTCTGAGAAGATTTCATTCTTCCCAGAAATCCCACAGGTTTAGAAGGATCTGCTGGAGTCCAGTTCCATCAAAGTCTGTGATTCTGCACTGGCTCTAGAGCCCCTACTTCCTCAGTTCCCTGGCAACACAGCCCTGAAGTATGAACATGCGAGTCAACTGTGATGTAGAGATTATTACAAATATGATTGTAAAATGTCTCAGATTCATCCACAGCGCACATACTTGCACCTCAATCAGTTAATCAGAAAACATTGGTGAATTATAGTACAATAGGTAGACATGTGACCTATCATTTTACTCTTCAGTTCTAATGCTCAAACTGACACTACTGCAAGTGTGACACATGATTTCAATTCATGGCTGCCCTCCTGCAAGTGACAGCAGATAAAACACTTGCAAGCATCTAGTTTACTCTTCTATCTTGTCTATATTTCCCTACTGAAGCATCCTCTATTGCAGGATATCATACTACTAAATCTGAACCCTCAAATTTATTTTTGACACCTTGAAAATACTCTTCTCATATTTTTACAGATTTAGTAGTGTCCTTCAATTAGCTCTTTTAAGAAGTGTGACTACTGTTCAGGATGTACTTGATGTTACATTCTGCAATTTCAAAAGAAAATAACACTCCCCTCTATGATGACTAATAGAACATAAGCAAAACACTAAGAAGAAGAGACAAATAGTTCATTATACTAATTGTTCTAAAGCAAATAAGGTGGAATGACTTCTTAGTGGAACCTTGTTCTCATAGGTTAGACACTTGCCCATTACAAAGCAGTACATAAGAAGCTACTTTGGGTGTACGTGATTCAAATACTTTATTTAAAGAGACTGTTAACATCAGCCGCCACAAAGTTTAAGGTGATCTAACATAACTCTGAAGTCTATCACCAATTCTAAGCCCCTACATAACAAAAATATCTTGAAACATGCAACTTTGAGGAAATTTGGGGACATAATAGAGATTGTTGCATTATACAGTTTTTTGAGCTACTGCCATCAGAAAAAGAATAGGAAATGTGATTGTATCATAAGTTTGTGTACTGTAGCTATCTAGTGTACACCCCAGTAGCAAGGTTGGGAAAGGCAAACGTTCAGAGTATAATAATGCAGGAAAGGAAAGTTCTACTATATTTAAAAACTATTTTCTTCTTTAATTTCCAAATGATATGAAGGGTATATGAGAAAGTGCAATTATATTTGTTTGTTTCCACTCCAACCCAAGGACCAGGTTTTTTTCTCATTAACAGCAGTTCAGATCAGTTTCAGGGAGAGCATGTGTCTCAGGAACAGGCAGATTTATTTTTCACTTGAGTAAATAATTCTGAAGAATTATACATCTTTCATTACAGAACAATAACTAACATTCCTTTCCTCCAACCAAGTCATATTCATAGATTCCAAGGCCAGAAGGGACCATTGTGATCATTTTAGTCTAACCTCCTGTATAACACATGCCACAGAACTTTCCCAAAATAGTTTCTAGAGCATATATTTTAGAAAAACATCAAATCTTGATTTAAAAATTGTCAGTGATGGAGAATCCACAACAACCCTGGTAAACAGTTCTAATAGTTACCAGTAATTATCTAACTTTAAAATATTTTGCCTTATTTCCAGTCTGAATTTGTCTAGCTTCAATTTCCAGCCCTTGGATCTTATTATACTTTGTTCTCCATGTAGGTGCTGAGAGATTGTAATCAACTCACCGCTTAACCTTCTCTTTGTTAAACTAAACCGATTGAGGTCCTTGAGTCTACCACTGAGAGTCATGTTTTCTAATCCTTTAATCACTCTCATGCTCTTCTCTGAATTTCTCCAGTTTTTCAACACCTTTCTTGAATTGTGGACACTAGAACTGGACACACTAGTCCAGCAGTAGTTGCACCAGAGCTAAATACAGAGATAAAAGAGTCTCTCTATTCCTACCTGTTTACACATCTAAGGATTGCATTATCCATTTGGCCAAAGCATTTGCACAAGGATCTCATGTTCAGCTATCTGCCATGACTCCCAAAACTTTTTCATAGTCATTGCTTCCCAGGATAGAGTCCCCCATCCTGTAACTATGGGCTATATCCTTTGTTCCTTTATTTTATTTATTTATTATATTTAGCCACATTAAAATGCATTATTGTTTGCTTATGCCCAGTTTACCAAATAATCCCTGTATACTAGTAACCTGTCCTTTTAATTATTTACCACTCTTCCAATTTGTGTGTCATCTGCAAACTTTAGGAGAGATTATTTTATGTTTTCTCCCAGGACATTGATAAAAATGTTAAATAGCATAGGAGAAAGAACCAATCCCTATGGGGCCCCCCTAGAAACACAACCACTCAATGATGATTCTTCATTTACAATTATATTTTGAGACTTGTCAAATAGCTAGTTTTTAATCTATTTAACGTGTGCCATGTTAATTTTGTATCATTCTAGGTTATTTAATCAAAATGTTGTGTGGTTCCAAGTCAAATGCCTTACAGAAGTCTAAGTATATCATATCAACACCATGACATTTATCAAGCAAACTTTTAATCTCATCAACAAAAGATATCAAGTTAGTTTGACAGGATCTATTTTCCATAAACCCATATTGATTGGCATTAATTATATTACACTCTTTTAATTCTTTGTTAATCAAGTCCCATATCTGCCACTTTCTCTCTCATAACAAACAAAAAAAGGAATATTATGAACACTCAAGTGTGAGAACCATTGGATGCTATTTTCCAGGTTGGTCTATCTCCTTGACTGGATGGGAAAAGTAACCCATTGCACACTGGGAGCTATTTGCAACTATGTTATAATTGCTAGGATGACAATGTTCTCAAATCTGTAGCTCAAAGATGTAAAGTAAACATGGGTCAGTGATTATACGTTACCCATTAGAATCAGCTTCCATAAGAAGAGGGAATGCTGACTAGAATACTAGGGTTTTCGATGCTCCTGGTGAAAACTGGCACCATTAACTTTCTTCTGGTAACCACCTACAAGAAAAAGCCAAAAGCCAATTTTCAGAGATGAAAACCAAACCACTTTAAAAATCTCATCTCAATGATATGTTTATAAAACCAAAATACATTTGTCAACATGTATTGTAACTCAGCATAGCTTGTTACATTGTGTTGGTCTATAATGGGTGAAATTTACATCAGAGAAAGAGTAGGCACAAGGCTTATGCAACAAATAAGGAGCTAAATGATACATCGCCATGTACAGAGGGCAAGAATGATGACTGAACTCTCACAATATGCCTGCCTTTGTGCGCTTTGCTGAAAGAAACCTATCTACCATGGAAGGATGAAGGGCTGAGTGTATCTTGGAGGAGTTAAACCTTTGATTCCACTGTGTCTAACACCTACGTATTTTAGTCTTGATATTTGAGCCTCTTGCCTTTTCTGGTTAAAACTGATCATACTAAGAGCATGAAAGAAGAAATGTATTGGAGTATGACTGTATATTGTAATAGCCCATAAATGGTATAGAGCCAGAGTCAAAGCCCATTGAGATCACTTGAAAGACTCTTAACTTCAGTGGGCTTACAATCAAACTGATAGTGTCAAGGGGGCTTGGGAAATATCCATAATTAAATATTTTTCCAATACATAAACTCTCATACCCCAATCAGATGCTTACATTATTGACAAATTCTTAACTCCAAGAAAACCATAATTTTATTTTAAATACTTTTATGTCAGATATTTAAAATCATGTGCACAATTTTGGGGCATGTAACTTCTATGCTCATGAAAATTCATATCTGCATCCATTCATACAAAATAGGTAGATTAATATTATGGTGTGATGTTAAACTCTGATCACAGAAATGGGTGCACACACAATGCAGACATATCTGCATGCCCAAGTAGTGCAATGGTGAGAACACAACTGTTTTGGGTAAGTGCAAAATCACTAGTTCAATACATAACTGTGCAAAAAAGGTACACAATTATCAGCACATGGACAATTAAGAAAATCAGACCCTTATCTGCCTGATTTGTGAACATATACATGTTGTGTGTTCACATACATCCGAGCTTTGGGGAACATTAAACCTTAAGCACTCAAAAAGTGCATATTCTGATATGTGTGCTTACCTATGTAGTATACACATTTAGAGGCCATGTTAAAATTTGACCAGTAAATCTAAGTTCACAACATGGTATTTCCAGCATGCAAGCCTTCAAAAATCAAAAGTCATGCCCCCAAAAGTCATAAGATTAGATTTAAAATGATGGGATTAAAAATATTAAATTCTTTTTACTTTTTTTCTGGATTCCAAGCCTTTAGGTCTCATGTTACAAGATTTTATCCACAACTGTATGACCTATAAACTTACCATGTGTTTTTAATGAAAGCTGAAATTCTCAAGCATTCACTTGTCTCAAGGAGCTGAGGCTTTAAAAAAAAAACCATAAAATATCATGAGACTTGCAATAAAAGTGTGATCGTTGACAAAGTGCAATGGAAAGGCTATATGGTGCCTGGAAAAAAGAAAATACGAAGGAAATATCAAGAACAGCAAGAAAGAAAGGGAGGAAAAAACAAATGAAAATGTTCTTACAGATTTAGAGCAAAGACTGCACAAGAACATAAATATTTCCTCTGACTGACTTCAGCCCATATTTCTCAAAAACTTAAAAATCTCATGCTGTAAACAATACAGTGCCATGAAAGTTACAATATTTGGGATTTCATTTGTTTAAGTAAAGCATCAGTAAAAGAAGAATTTCTCAAAATAAATCAGTAGTTAAAACAGAAGAAAGATAAAATTATTTAGAAAAAAATAATGTGAATGATCTCGGCAAGAAATGACACTCCTTTCAGTTTTTCTTTTTTTTCCCACTTGAAGTCTAATGTTTTTTAATCTAACAGATAAGAGAACCTGAAGGATTTAGGCTTTAAAGTACCACTGTCTTCAAGACTGAAAGTCTAGTTTTGGGAGCTGACATTGCTTCACATCTTGATTTAAGCACAAATTCTACTCTCTCTAATCTCTTGTGGAACCTGTTTATATTTTTCCTCTCAAAATGGTTTATTATTCCTGACACTGAGCTACCATACCATTATAGAGGGACCATATTTCCCAGATTACCTGGAAGAATCCTAGAGCCAAATTTATCCGTAAAAGAAAAGATAAATATTTTTTGCTTTGTTTTAAAACTCTTTCTAATTATGGTTCAAACTAGTTTTACAGCGAATATTTTTGGAGATAATTGTTAGAGGCACATATTTTGGGGCACTCTTTGTCTCAGGAGATTAGGAATAGAGTGAAAGCATTCACTTCAAAGTCACCAGTTCAGATCCAGCCCCTGTTGATAACAACAGTGTTAGCATCTCAAAGTTATTAAATAGCCTATGAGAAATGAGATACTGGACAAGTTGAGAAAAGGACTGAACAGCCCTAGAGATGGTACTTCCAAAACAGGGAGAATTAAACAGGCCCTGATCCCGAAAAGCACTTAAGCACACGATTAAATCCCCTAGC
Source organism: Gopherus flavomarginatus (assembly GCF_025201925.1). Lineage (NCBI taxonomy): Eukaryota > Metazoa > Chordata > Testudines > Testudinidae > Gopherus > Gopherus flavomarginatus. The sequence continues at coordinate 37,730,207 of NC_066624.1, read as the reverse complement.
CTTAAATGGGATATAAGTATGTGAATTCCTGAATTGGGGTCACTGATTGGGCAGTGTGAGGGGATGCATGCATTGTCAATATAGCTAGTCTTCTGTCAATCACATGTATTTAATGGGAATATTCCACAGCCTAATTCTTATCACTGTCAGGTTTTCACGATATTCATCCTCCATTTGCCCTGTCTTAATTTCATCCCATCACTTCAAGTTTGCACATCCATGTACCACAAACTAAGTAATTCCTCTCCTTCCTTCATGTTTATACCCTTCAAATACACATAGACTTATTTTCTCCTTAAGTCATTGCCTAGGTAAACTCTCTATATTCAGCTCTTGTGACGTTCCAAGGCCAGATGGCTATAGAAAAGTAGTGGGAGATAGATATATTAGCCCCAGGTTAAACAAATCCCTGGTACCAGGATAAGTAAATGGCAGCTGCTCCAGGTCAATTAAGACACCTGGGGTCAATTAAGAGCTTTCCAGAAGGCAGGGAGGATGCTAGGTTGATTAGGACACCTGAAGCCAATCAGGAGCTGGCTGAAACAAGTTAAAAGCCTCCCACTTAGTCAGGTAGGTGCATGTGTCAGGAGCTGTGAGAAGTTGTGCTGTTGGAGAGACTGAGCTGTACACAGGGCCAGCTCTAGGTTTTTAGCCACCCCAAGCAAAACAAAATTTGGCTGCCCCTGCCACCCCAGCCCTGGGCTCCCCCCACCCACACCCTGCTGCTGCCCCAGCTCTAGGCTGCCTTGACCTGCACCCCCCTGCCACCCCAGCCCTGGGCTCTCCCCTACCACACACACACACATCCCATCCTGCACCAGCTCTGGGCTCCCTCATTCCCCCCCACCCACACACCCCCTGCTGCCCCAGCCCTGGGCTCTGCCCCCCTGCTGCCCCAGCCCTATTCCAGTCCTAAAAACCATTGGGAAGCATTTCTTGCTCAATTTTATCCTACTTTTTCTACAGCAAATTACAGTGGATCAGTATATTTGATTTGGGAGAAATGAAGTAACACCTGCCCAAACTGAGCTTGAGCACTCCTGAATTTTGAGAGTGTTCAAATCTGGAAGGCAGGTGCTAGATCCCCTTTCTGAATATTAGCTAAATCTGGAAAGGAAAAGTCAATTTCTGCTTCCATGGCTCAGAAGTGGAAATCCTCCTAAGTGTCTGGTACTGTATCTAAAGCTGCCCAGCTTCAGTAGAGCCTCCTCTCCCTTACTTTTCATTTTAAATTCTAGTGGGATCCACATATCTCCCTTGCTAGGCTTCAGATAGAGAAGGGCACTGTCCATTTAGTCCACACAATTCCTTCTTTGGGGGCTGCAAGGTGAGGTGACACCAGTATCCCTAATCCAGTCTGAAGATGTCTTCTGAAGGGGATATCTGGGGCAAAGCCTTCTACTCCTTGGGCACACTTGTTCCTCATTCACAGTGCCATCCCGCTCTAGCAGTGAGCTCAAGCTGCAGCATGAAGTTTAAGCTACCATACTTCCCCCCACCCCGTCCTGTTGTTCATGGCCAAGGGAATGCGGGGAAATGTAGTTCTTTCCCTGCCTGAGGGTTGGCTCTATAGGTACGGAGTTAACCAAGGAACTACAGCTCCCAGGGCCCCCTGTTGGTTCTCAGTTCCCAGGCTGGATCCCTGCCAGTTGCTGTCCCTGCAAATGGGCTGCCCCAAGCAGCTGCTTGCTTTGCTGGTGCCTAGAGCCACCCCTGGCTGTACACACTATATCAGGCACAAGGAAGGAGGCCCTGAGGTAAGGGTGAAGTGGAGCTTGAAGAAGTAGAGGCTGCTGTGGGGAAGTAGCCCAGGGAATTGTATGTGTCCTGTTCCTAAAAGATCAGCTACCATAGCTGATACTATTAGGGTTCCTGAGCTGGAGCCTGGAGTAGAGGGCGGACCTGGGCTCCCCCACTTTGCGCCCCTGATTAATCACTGAGACTGGGACAAGAGACTGTGCAAGAGAGGATAGCTTCTCCTCACCTCCCTCGCTGGCTTATGATGAAAATGGCTCAGTAGACTGTGACCCCTGTCTCTAGAGAAAGTAGGGTTAAGTGGAGGGTCACAGTGAGCCTCTGAGGCTAGCAAAATCCGTCAGGAAATGCAGGACATGGAGATAAGGACAGAGCTTTGTCACACTCTTCAAACTTTCCTCATATGTCAGTTACACCGGCGCTGCTCAGTTTTGTTGTTCTTCTCTGAACTTACTCTAATTTGTCAAATGTGGTACAGTGGTACAAAAAAAGGTATGCAGTATTCAAGATGCTGACACAGAGTCCTAAAGAGTGGCCTATTGCCTCCTAGTTTTGTTTGTGCATGATTACACAGATTAAAACATTAAGTGCCTTTAAATGTGTGGTATTTTACATGCATGTGCACTTAAAGTACATTGCTTTTTTTGCTGCCATATCACCTTGTACATTTATGTGCCATTTACCTTCCACTATCATAATTTCCCAGGTTTCTTTTAGCACACTGCTGACATGGTCCCTCCTTCCCATTGAGTAAATGTGTTTCAGATTATTTTATTAATTGGATCAACTTCACGTTTTCCAGGAGGAATCTCTGTTTGTTATATTGGATCCACATTCACACTTTCTTTAGGTCCCTTTCTTTTATTTCTTTGTCCTAACTGGCATATGCAACTCCTATAAAATCCCTCAATTTCAATAGGTGACTGTTTCTCCTTCTTTCAGATAGTTAATGAAGATGTCTAATAAAAGCAGACCTAATGCCAATCCCTGCTGCACCTTGCTAAATACCTCTCCACAGTGGGATATATTCCCATGTATTTTACCCTGTTTTTCATGTCTGTCAGACAATTATAATTGACAATGTTCCTAAAAATTCTACAGGTATCTGGATTATTTTTTTTATCTTTATTAATATCCAAATCTAGATTACATCTATCTTCCACTAGCCAACTATATATAATTCTGTTTTAAAAAACAATCAAATTAGCCTGGAAAGATTTAATCTTATAAACCTATGCTGCTTTAGGTAACAGTTCCATTACCCTCTATGGTCTAGAGAATGCACCTTGAAAAATACAGCCTGCATTAGGGGTTATGTATAAGAAACTGCCCCAGTAGGAGCTTCTGGAGACATGTCCATCATGCCTGGTCCCTGAAGAGGAGAAAATACTAATGGGCAAGTCCTTACCATTTTTTCCTTTCCCTTCCAGATAGCAGTGTCTGAGTTGAGCAGAATCTAAACCCACATGTTCACTGCTCTTTTTAATACTTGTTCCATTATATTTCTAGAAGACGCAAATTAGATTTATGGGAGAGTAACTGTCAGGATCACTTTTTCTCCTCCTTTTAAACATGAGTTTTACAATCTCTTTCCTGCAGACTTTTAGTACATACACTATTGTCAATGATTTTTCAGAGCAATTCTCAACTGTACAGTAAGCCCCACATCTGTGGTTATGTCTATAACAGGAAAAGATTTAATATTAGAAAGATAGTTAATATATTTTATCTAAGATGATATTAAATATGACTAAGACTATGACCCTGGAAAGATCACATGCTTTCACAGATGCTTAACTTTGTGGTATAAGGGGCTGGTGCCTGTAAGGGCAGAGCTTCCCAGAGAAGGAGTATGGGCAGGGCACTGTGAAGCTCTTTTTCTATGTATAGCCAGTTTGACTCAAACTCAGAATAAAGCAAAGCTCTTGCAAACACCTTAAGCACTATGTGATCACTGATTACAAATTACACACTGCAAGCAGTGTCCCATTGACTTCAATAGACTACTTGCAGTGTGCCAAATTAAACGGGTACATAGATGTTTACAGGATGGGGGACTCAGCACCTACTATAGACTGGGACAAATCGTGTTTTGAAAACATGTGAACATTCAGCATCTACCATGTTTCTATACACAACTGTACTTATCCACAATAATGGCAGAAGCATAAGAGTGAAAACAGATTTGTTAGCATATACTAACATAACACTTTCCGACTGCAGACATGGCCAGTGGGACTATGCATGGGTTCAAGTGTCTGCCTGCACAGATGTGTTTGCTAGCTCCTTTAACATTCTAAGATGCATGTTACTTGGACTGACCAATTTGCATAGGTTCCATTCCCCATGCCCAACTATACCCAGATCTGCCCTGTATCTGTGATGTTAAAATGGTTTTCCTTCCTTGTTAATCATTCAGAATTCTTTTCTTCATTTGTTGAAGGCAAATGCATAAACTGATGATGACTCTAGCTACACTCTTGCCCCATATGAAGTGCCAGAGAAGGCACTCTTCTGCTCAGGGTTCTGAAGTGTGCATTCTATTATTAAGTTGGGCAGGTCATTGCCATAAACTGGGGGTGGAAGCGGAAGGGAAATTAATGGTTGTTTCTTACAGGAAAATAGAGGGATTTTACTCTACCTTTTCTGGTGGCACAGCCTACCCTGAATAGATGGGTATTTGTTACACCAATAGCTAATATATTTCATATATATTTATATGTAATAATGCACCCATATACACATATTTTCAGTTGACTCCGAAGGTTGATAGCCTTTCTAATCTCCCTTAGCATTTCATCATCACTATCACTGTCCTGGTCAGGTGGTCGATAATAGATCCCTACTGTTATATTCTTACTAAAGCATGGAATTACTATCCACAGAAATTCTATGGAACACGTAGGTTCATTTAAGATTTTTACTTCATTTGATTCTACACTTTCTTTCACATATAGTGCCACTCCTCCCCTCCCTGCATGACCTATTCTATCCTTCCGATATATTTTGTACCCCAGAATGATTGTGTCCCATTCATTGTCCCCCACTCCACTAGGTTTCTGTGATGCCTATTATATCAATATTCTGCTTTAACATGAGGCACTCTAGTTCACCCATCTTATTATTTAGACTTCTAGCATTTGGGTACAAGCACTTTAAAAACTTGTCACTGTTTATTTGTCTGCCCTTTTCTGATGTGTCAGATTCTTTTTTATGTGAATGTTTCTCATTTGATCTGGCCCAGACTTTATCCTCTTCCATCCTCTCCTCCTGACTAAAACCTAGAGAATATCTAGCAATAGACTCTCCTCTAAGAGAAGTCTCTGTCTGATCCACATGCTCTGCTGCAGCAATCAGCTTTCCCCCATCTCTCAGTTTAAAAACTATTCTGCAACCTTTTTAATGTTAAGTGCCAGAAGTCTGGATCCACTTTGATTTGTGTGGAGCCCATCCTTCCTGTATAGGCTCCCACATCCCAAAAGTTTCCCCAGTTCCTAATAAATCTAAACCCCTCCTCTACACCATTGTCTAATCCATGCATTGAAACTCTGAAGCTCTGCCTGCCTACCTGGCCCTGCGCGTGGAACTGAAAGCATTTTTGAGAATGCTATAGAGGTCCTGGATTTCAGTCTCTTTTCCTAGCAGCCTAAATTTGGCCTCCAGGATGTCTCTCCTACCCTTCCCTATATCATTGGTACCTATATGGTACCTCTAGATAGACTTATATCCCTTCCCTATATCATTGGTACCTACATTGGTACCTCTAGGTAGACTTATGTGTAGTGCTCCTCCCCAGCACTACATATAAGTCTATCTAGAGGCATCAAGGGATCCACAATCTTTGCACCAGGCAGGCCAGTCACCATACAGTTCTCCCGGTCATCACAAACCCAGCTATCTATGTTTCTAATGATCGAATCTCCCATTACCAACACTTGCCTTTTCCTAATGACTGGAGTTCCCTCCCCCAGAGAAGTAACCTCAGTGCGAGAGGATACCCCAACATCATCTGGAAGGAGGATCCCAACTATGGGAAGGTTTCCCTCTGCTCCAGTTCACTGCTCTCCTTCCCTGAGCCTTTCATCCTCCTTAACTGTGCAGGGGCTGTCTGACCAGAGGTGGGACAAATTTACAGTGTCCCGGAAAGCATCATCAACATACCTCTTTGCCTTCCTTAGCTCCTCCAGTTCCATAACCCTGGCCTCCAAAGCCTGTACGCAGTCTCTGAGGGCCAGGAGCTCCTGCACCAAATGCACATATATGTCACCTGTTATAGGCAGGTAATCATACATGCTACACTGAGTGCAATAAACAGGATAGCCCCCACTCTGCTGCTGGGCTTCTGCCTGCATTCTCTTCTACAGTTACCTAGGTTAATGACAGGGTTTTTGTTTAAATCAAGGAGATTTTATTATAGTTTAAAGGTTTTAAAGAATGGCAAGTGTACCTCACCCCCTTCCCACTCTCCTTCCCAACTTCCTCTCAAAACTCCCTGTTAGCTGCTCCTGTTCGCAAAGCTCTCTGGTCGCTTGCTCACTGCTTTATAAAGCCCTGGGCTTCTTGATAGCCTTGCCTCCTAACTAAGGCTCAGCCAATGAACAGAGGCTTCTAGATTTCAAACCTTGTTTGATATGTAGGATTAATCATGGATGAATATTTATCATGAGCTGTTCCTGTATGGATGCAGTTGAAAGAAGGGATTCCCTGTTTCTCCCTGCACAGTCTCTTTACTGCAGCTACTTTTGATGCTGTAAGAGCCACTGAAAAGTTATGATCCTCCTGCCACAACACCATCAGAACTATTTTTAAAACAAAATTAAGGAGGGACTTTTTGTTTGGCCATATGAGGCCGTCAGTCTTTATCTGAGTCTACAGATTCTAAATTGATTTTGTTTATCATTCAAAGATTAGCCATCTGGGGTGAAATTCACCCTGTGTAGAAGGGAATTGCATGGCCTATGCACCACCTAATTCCCCACTGAGGCTTAATTTGAGATCTTAAATTGTGCACGTTCCTTGTGCTGGCCCTGTGCACATGGGTGAATGAAAAACACCAATTTGTGAAAATGAAAACATTTTTCAGGAACATGTGTGTTTTGTCAAATCTTCCAGTAGTTTCCTACTAGCTCACATGCCTTACAGCCTGCCACAGAGTTAGGACCCTGGGCACTCTGGGAGGCCTAGCTCAAGCTAAGGCTCTAAGGGCTTCCAGGCTACCTGACAAACAGTTGGAAGCTTGGCAGCTCTGGTTTATCAGGTCTGCTACACTCTCAGCATCTTAGAAGCCTGCGGAAGTGGAAACCAGAGCTCCAAGCATCTTAGAGAGCTTCAGGAGTGAGAGATAACTCAGTGGTTTGAGCATTGGCCTGCTAAACCTAGGGTTGGGAGTTCAATCTTTGAGAGGGTCACTTTGGGATCTAGGGCAAAATCAGTAGTTGGTCCTGCTAGTGAAGGCAGCAGGCTGGACTCAATGACCTTTCAGGGTCCTTTCCAGTTCTACAAGATAGATAGGTATATTATTGTTCTGATTTTTCAACCCAAAAATTTTGGACTCCATACTCTGCAGGAAATGTCAAAATTTTGAGTTTTGGTTCCACTGCCTAATGAATTTTTTTTAAATTTCAGAATTTCGCATGGAATGGGAATTCTAGGTTCTGACCAGCACTAGTAAAACTTGGTGTACTAATTAAGATCAGTTGAAAAATCAGTGTTATGAAGAATAATGTTATGGGCTGCAATATGCAAGTTCTAGGTTTGCCTTAAAATTCTGAAACTGATTCTTGTGGTAAAATATCTATCCTGGAACTAAAGCTGATCCCTGCTTGTCAACTTTTCAAATGTTTCAGAACACCTATCACAAACACAGCTCCAACTGTTTTGCATCAATAATTTGTAGAACTTTAATTCTTACTTTTGTGAGTATTTTGGACTAAGATTTATGCAGGCAATTGGGAAGCCTAGAGGTACTTTGATCTCCTGAGGAGGGTGAGGAGAGGGAGGGAATTATAGTCCCCAACAGTGCTGAAGCAAAACAATCAGAGCATGAAAAATACTAGCAAATTTAAGAGCTGAGTTTATTTCTCTTGGAATTACAGGTTCAGTACTGTTTCTGTCAAAGCTGTGCATCGTGATTAATGAGAATACCTTTTTAATATGATGATGCCAAAATACTGCTTATATAACAAGTAAGCAGTAAAAAGGGGAACTTGACATATGATAATTTGAATGGCTTTGTGGATAAATTATTGAACTGATCAGTTCCTGAGTCTGAAGGATTTTTGCTTTGTTTTTTCTAATCTTGGCTGCTTTTCACTCTCTGATTGACAGGCATTATATACCATACATCACTTGTTTAAACTTTTAAAGCTATCTCTTTGTTAAATTGTCTAGATCTTGAGTGGATGTTTCCCCTGAAATAATCTAGAGTACCAAGTTAAATTCTTAAAACAATAATGTTTGTTTTTTGTTTAATCTCTTCTCTATTCACCAAAATTTGTCATTTTATCAATACATTGCTTTTATTGATATTGTAACCAAATATATAAATAAAATGATTTTAAAGGGACTTTGCATTTAATCCTTTTTTGAAGGATCATTAATTTTATCCCCCTTCTTAAAGAAAATAATTTAAATGTATTATATCATGTAGAGAAGCACAGCAAAACAAATAGCAATCTAAAAGACAATGTGGTTAAACAAACATTTATGGACAAACTTGCCATTGGTATAAGCAGGTATAGCTCTGAAATTTGGCTCTGTTTTGAAAGTTAGAGGCAGATGATATGATATGGATACTGTGAGTTTTAAAATGTAGTAGACAAGCCAGGCAGAAGAGGGGAACAAGGGAGGTCTCTAAACAGAAACTCTACAGTGAAACAGAGATACAAAAATTGGCTTTAGGGATAACACTGTATTACTTAGTCTAATAATGTTTGTTTTTCCCTGTGTAATTAAATTATAAGGAGTCACTTTTTTCCACTGTCACATATGGGATAAGAAGCTCGCTCATTCTGTACAAGCATAAATAAAAGGAACAAAAACTACCACACTGCCCTTATACAGTGCTTTTCATCAGTAGAACTCAATTTTTCTTTATAAAGGAAATATATAAGCACAGAGGTAAAATGACTTGCTCAGTGTAACCAAGCAGGCCAGTGATAGACCCGGGAACAGGAGCAAGGTTTCCTACCTCCCAGGCCAGTGCTTTATCCATAAGGCAACACAGTCTCTCGTGATACTAAAGTTCAATCCTCCTGAATATTTTAATTTGATAAACTACATAGGATGGCTGAGTTGAAAGTGCTTTTTACCAGAATGTGAGCCACAACAAAACTTAACAAAGAGAAGTAAAGTATAGGTTAGCACATCTATTTCTGCAGTGGGGAGTCAAGCTGATCATATTTATCTGTCACGTAACCTCACTAAGACAAGAGGTAAGAATAATTGTCATAAGTTCTTCAGTTATAGCATTTCATTAATAAAAAGAAAGTTAATAGTCAAACAAAGGTATTTATCAAAGGGTGAAAGGAAGGCAACAAAGAAATAAGCAGGACATAGTAACTTTGATCTGAGAAAAGTACACAGAAGAGACTGCCTAGTAACTGGGGATTTAAAACAAGGAACTTTCAAGGAAAAAAACACAGCTGATGATTGAACTAACTTTGGATGAGCAAATGCAATTGGCACTGCAGTCTCAACTAGCAGAAATGCAGGTCACCTAGCTTAGTAGAAGTAGAGAAGCAGAGATCAAAAAGAAGCAAAAGTCTCATTGGGAAAAGAGAAGCACCATGTGAAAAACAAAAACAAAACACCTCTTAAGACCACAGAGTTCACATTCACAGGCAAATTAGATTTGCCCAGCCAGTGGAAGCAAGTAAGGAAAGGCAATCCATTGGGACTGTGCCTATCAAAGCAAAGGAATTGGAGTTCAAGCCAAGATGACTGATGCCTATTTCACTGGAGTCTGTCATCCCAGCACAGGATTCAACTACCAGACTGGAGTGGCAATCTTGAGATCTGTAATGATGATAAATTAAAACAGGTAAACTGAAATATTTTGGGAGAGAAACTCAAAGAGGCCTGGTTTGAGAGAAAAGATATTTGGATCAGTCAAAGAACATACTACCTACACGATATGATATTTGAAATCGTAGTCATTAATTAGGCCACCACAGGTAATTTCCGACAGTGAGTCAGCTGGATTTCCTAAGACACAGATATCAGAGGGGTAGCCGTGTTAGTCTGGATCTGTAAAAGCAGCAAAGAGTCTTGTGGCACCTTATAGACTAACAGACGTATTGGAGCATGAGCTTTCGTGGGTGAATACCCACTTCATCGGATGCATGTAGTGGAAATTTCCAGAGGCAGGTATATATATGCAAGCAAGAAGCAGGCTAGAGATAACAAGGTTAGTTCAATCAGGGAGGATGAGGCCCTCTTCTAGCAGTTGAGGTGTGAAAACCAAGGGAGGAGAAACTGCTTTTGTAGTTGGCTAACCATTCACAGTCTTTGTTTAATCCTGAGCTGATGGTGTCAAATTTGCAGATGAACTGAAGCTCAGCAATTTCTCTTTGAAGTCTGGTCCTGAATTTCTTTTGCTGCAGGATGGCTTTAAACCTTTAAATCTGCTATTGTGTGTCCACATCATCAGGGATCTACAACCCATCCTGGACAATGATCCCTCACTTTCACAGGCCGTGGGTGGCAGGTGAGTCCTCGCCCACAGACAACCTGCCAACCTGAAGCATATTCTCACCAGTAACTGCACACCATACCATAGTAACTCTAACTCAGGAACCAATCCATGCAACAAACCTCGATGCCAACTCTGCCCACATATCTACACCAGTGACACCATCACAGGACCTAACCAGATCAGCCACACCATCACCAGTTCATTCACCTGCACATCCACCAATGTAATATACGCCATCATATGCCAGCAATGCCTCTCTGCCATGTACATCGGCCAAACTGGACAGTCCCTACGGAAAAGGATAAATGGACACAAATCAAATATTAGGAATGGCAATATAAAAAAACCTGTAGGAGAACACTTCAATCTCCCTGGACACACAATAGCAGGACCAGACTTCAAAGAGAAACTGCTGAGCTTCAGTTCATCTGCAAATTTGATGCCAGCAGCTCAGGATTAAACAAAGACTGTGAATGGCTTGTCAACTACAAAAGCAGTTTCTCCTCCTTGGGTGTTCACACCTCAAGTGCTAGAAGAGGGCCTCATCCTCCCTGATTGAACTAACCTCATTATCTCTAGCCTGACTCTTGCATATATATATATACCTGCCTCTGGAAATTTCCACTACATGCATCCGACGAAGTGGGTATTCACCCACGAAAGCTCATGCTTCAATACGTCTGTTAGTCTATAAGGTGCCACAAGATTCTTTGCTACTAAGACTCAGAGAAAGTGTTCAGTGGAAAACAGACTGATTAAAAGAGAACCAGTGAAGACCGTAGGTTCATGCCCTATGATTTCAGCCCTGCCTAGAGGACGACAAAACTACAAATTCTGCAGTTTTCCAAGGTGAAGGAAGAAGTGAGTAGGATGGAGAAAAATGGTGTAATAGAGCTCATTATTGAACATAGAGATAGGTCTCAGTGGGGACTGTTATGAAAAAATAGGTCACCTCCATAAATCCATTGAATAGAGAGACTCACTGAAGTTGTTAGGAGGGAAAAGATATAGGACCAGATCTTCAGCTGGTGTTAATTGCAGATTGATACCAGATAAGATTCTGGCCCACATTCTTTATTTTTTTAAAAAATTGCTTGTTCAATGTTAGAATAACCACCTTTATATGATTCTTCCCTAGTGTCACATGAGAAATTTGGAAAGATAATTGTGCTAATAATATTTCTTGAAGCTGGAAAATATGGCTTATTTATATACTACATTAGCATTTCTATCTTATACAAAAGAAGTAAATAAATGGTAAACTAATATATTATAGAAAAAAGTCAATATTGATTACTCAATAGTAAATGTGAGGCTGTAAAATATATTTTGGTCGAAGGAGAAAAATATATTAAAAGTATAATAAATTCCCAGGCTCTAATTTAATCACTTGATAAATCACAATAATATTTTGGTGCAATTTATGTATTACTACAGAAACATTCTTTTCAAAAAGAGCACTCTACTGATTCAGCAGTGATGGCTATTGTAAGGATAACATTACAAGAACATAATTTGTACAATTTATCTTTTTAACTAATAGTTCATTATTTTCTACATGAATCAATTTTGTAAGCTCTCTTCTATGCTTTTAAGATATCACTTACCACTTACTCTTCAGTTGCTAAACATAAAGAAGGCTACTATTCCGGTAATCTCAGTATACAGCAAATGAAATCCACATTAAATCACAGTAGTTCCTGCTTTCAGCATATTTTCCAGTGTTTTGTCTCAATTATAAATCATTTTAGTGACAATAAAAAATACAAAGTTCCATTTTACATGTTTTAATCACCAGGAACAGAATAACTTGAGTTAAACAGTTTACTGTTGCATGCTGGGAATCATACATGTTAAAATACCTACAACTGGACAAAGGGCCCAATTTTCCACTATGCCAAGCTGCATGCAGACATAGTATAGTGGTCACAGGGAGACTGTTGTGGCTTCGTAATCTTCAACCATCGGGCCCGCAAGAATGAAAAAGGGGGAATCTAGTGGGTTTGGGGAGCTGTCTGGGAAAGACTGAGAATCACAGTTCTAGAGTGTTAGTTGACAGGCAAAAAGGTTTTCAGACACCTATTATCTTTAGAGGGCTTTGAATGAGGCCATTAAAGCAAATATTAAAGAATACTGTATTCCCAAAGAGTGAATTTTGAATTTGTATTTGAGCTTTTGCACTCAGAAACCTGACTCTAAAAGTATTACACTCATGCAATCAGGAAGCAGAAACATATCATGTCACCTATATGTCCATTCAACAATAGCCAATTTCTCCTATTTGTTATTGTTACTATTAAACACTCTCAGCACAATGTCTACAAATCTGCAGTCCAGAAATTATTCACAGGAGCTATTTAACAAATATTTTGAATAGCAAATTAATTCAAGAATATCAGCTTCTTTCATTCAGTTTAAAAACATGGGAGAGAGGGAAATGCGTAAAAATTATTCACTATGGGCCCGATCTAACATCCATTCAAGTTACTTTCAAGCTTCCTTTGATTTGAAAGAGTTGGAGGAGGCTTTGTATGACAATACATTTTTGAATCTCTAAAGATGATTGACAAAGAATCAATTTTTTGGTATTTTCTGGTATATAATTTTCTGGTATTATATTATTATTATTATTTTATTATTATTAAACATGTATCTAATGCCACAAATTTACATGGAATTTTACAGAGCATAGATAAGACATCTCCTGAGGAATTTGTGCTCTAAATAAAACCAGTACAATTGTTCTGGGACAGAGGGGGCCTAATTTGAAAAAGGGACTATCTGATGGACTATGTTTTAAGGAGGCACTGGAAGGAAGAAAGATCATGCACTTAGCAGAGAAAAGGATGACATAAAAGATTTAGACATAATATGAAGTGACATGTATGGTGAGAGGACTAGAATAGCATATGGAATGGGACAGCATAGGGAAAATAAGAGTTGTGGTTATTTTATAAGTATTAATAATAGTACATCCTTTTGAGGCTATGCTACAGAATACCCTGAAACATCAACACTGCTGTAGGAAGTCAGTCATTAATATATGAATAGAGTATGTCTGAACAGAGTGCTGGTGGTCTGCTAACAAAATATAACTTCATATATTTACTTCCTTCCTTCAGTACGGTATAATATACAGGATCAGAGGTGTCTGTTACAGCTATCCCCCTATTCCATTTTGTTTCTTACAGCTGTCCCCATACTCCATTTTGTTTTTGTTCTCCTCCTGTGGCCGCCTTTCACTGGCTGTTAAGTTGTTTACCAGGGCCACTGCCCTTCTCAAAGGGAGGGCCTCTTAAGTTGTTTACCAAGAGTCACTGCCCTTCTCAAAGGAATGGCCACTTGTGCTGCGTGCTAAGTGGGACCACTGCCCTGTTCAAAGGGTTAATCCTGTTATCACCTTGTTGAACCTGGGCTTGGTGTAGGGCAGGCAATGTCCAGAGCTGCAAGACCTATTGTGTTTTTAAGATCCTGGGCATGAGTCATAGGCCTCATGTGCTTTTGAGTCACCTATTGCACGGGACTCTGCCCAGGCATGTCTCTGTGCTCACCTGCAGTTTTTTCCCTGTGCCTCCTCCCCTGTGACAGAGGGAGCCTATCAGGATTACTGGCGGGAAACTGCCTGAGCTTGCCTTTAAAAACAGACATTTTTGAAACAAACATCAGAAAGGTTCCTGCATTGCTGCCTGGCCTGATCAGCCACGGGTTTTGGGGGGTCCTTTCTCCCCTCTCGTTTTATTTTTGAGCGTACTCCCGATTTTTTTAAAAAAACCCACAAAGAACGAATTGCTGCCTGAGAGATCTCCTGATTATCAAGACCATACCGAGCCCTCCTTGCTTCTGATGTTGCTGCTGCTTCTGCCTTTGCTGCTGCCTTGGGGACTGGTAAGAATCCCTCTGTGAAACTTTCCATACTTTTATTTTATTACTTTAGCTGCTGGCTCTGTTTCGCTACCACACAGACTCAAGCTAAACCTTGGTCCGTGTCTTAAAATCTCTCTTTAACTCCACAGCGCTTTGCTGCTAAAAATAAGCTTGTGCCGCTGCTAAGCTCTGCTCCCTGCTTTCAGCTGTATCCACTGCTGCAGCCACCATCCCTTGGCTTCCTTGGGGGCTGCCTTGGGAGCTGTATCCTGGGCACATACCACTCTGCCCTCTGTAACTTCCCCATAGCATAAGGTGCACCGTAGGTTTTGCTTTTTAGTTTAATAAGTCATAGTTTGCTAAGATTGTAGAGCTTGTAAGTTTCACCTGCCTTGTTATAGTTTGCTGTTTTGTTGCTCTGTATAGTTGCTTGTTATAGTTTGCTTAGAATTGTGATATTTGTTGTTTTGCCTAGTCGTTGATTAAGATAGATTTAAAAAAGCCATTGCCTGGTTGTATTCTGTATCTGTTTTATTACTTTGTATAAGCTGCTTGTAATTTATATAAGTTTAATTAAGTTAGAGGATAGATAAGGTTTTTACTGCTTGAATTCGTCTTCCCGCTGTCCCAATCTCTCCCTGAACTTTCCCGTGTCTGTTTTTCCCCCTCTCCAATCTCCCCCTCTGTGTACTTCTCCATGTCTCCCTGTTGTAACCCCTTGCTGCTCCCCCCCCCATGTAACTTCCCAAACCCTTTGCCGCTTCTTTCCTTTTTTTTTTGGGTGTCCCTCTAGCCCTTCTTTATACCTCTCTACTGCCTCTCCCTGTGTTCGTGCCCCCGCTCCTCCGCTGCCCCTCCCCTACCGAAGATCGCCATCACACTGCTCCGTTTGTCTTCACCTTACTTCTCCGCAACTTCCTTGAAGTGCTCTCCGCTGCTGCAACCTGTTTCTTCCCTCAGCCGTCTCCCCCATTTTCCACGTGCCTTCTCATCGCTTACACGTTCAGTGCCCTCCCTTCTTGCTGCTCCCAGACTCCCCTTAAGTGCGCTCCAGCTGCTCTTGTCTCCCGTACCTCCAGCCCGCAGGCTCCTGAAGACTGCTGCTCTGGGCTTCAGAGTCTCTCCCTGCTTGCAGCTGCGCTCTCCTCTCGTCAGATACCACTAATCACTCACTCCCCTCCCCCCTCCTGTTTCTTAACCCAGCTTTTAGGTACACTCTTGCTATCACAGCCTCACTAATTAAGTCAGTAATTTTCTACATTGCATAATTTCACTTATCACCCATATTGTATTATTGCACTGTGACTCACATTTTACTTGTGGTTATAACACCCCATTAGTTGCCTCCATTTTTCTAATATACTTTGTATACCATGTTTATATAGAAGCCACCATTTTATTTTGCATTCCACACTATATCTAGAGTTGTTCCTATATAAAGTTGAGTTGCTTATTGACTGTACTGTATCCCATTGTGCTGAACCCCACTTACTGTACCCCACTGTTAAAACTCCCTACACTGTTCAGTAAGAACCCCCCCCATCATTGTCTATTGTAAACATCTTATACACCCCATCCCATCGCATTTCATTGTTAAATTCCCACCACTTCCTTTTTCCTTTAATAAAGAAATTAATTGGCACCCCACCTGTGTGGTAATTGCTCCCCAAGATCCCATATACCTGCAGGCAGGGACAAGAGGCAGGCAGGGCCACTGCCCGGCACTTTAAGCAAGTGGGGTGGGGTTTGTCTGGCTGGCCAGAAGACGACCACAATGCTTTCTGGCTTTGGGGGAAGAGTGGAGATGTAAAACTGCTGGAAAATCATTCAGGGTGGTGGATGACTCACCACCTAGGAATGAGAGGTTTAAAAAGGTCAGCCTCGGCCTTGACCCTCCCCTCATCTCTTTGAAAGCGCCAGGATCTCGTAGAAGCCCTCCTGCCCTCCTCCCCTCCCACCCTGTCTCAGAATTGGAGGTTCCCAGCAGTGGATCTGCTGGAGGGACATGAACAGAAAGGTGGGGTGGGGTGGGGAGCTGGTAAAAGTACTCACCCGTCCTCATCCCCCACCCTGGTTAATTGTGGGGATTTCACCTGCACTGCACATTTTATCTGCCGGGTTAGTCCCAGACATCTGTCTAATAATAAAGTTGCGGCCTGATTAAATCCATATCTAATGTCTCCAGTCATTCTTTCGGCATAGCCAGAAAATAACCTCATTTCTAAAGCAAAATCACATTCTCTCCCTCTAATATTCACTGCTTTTAAGACCCAAAAGTCCCAGCATGTTGAGTCAAAGCCAGAACAGTGCTTTCACAATAAGAGTTTAGGGACTAATTCATACATTTTAACTGTCTTTTCATTTACTGCACTGCATGAGGTGACAATCACAGTTTGTTTTGTTCTGCTTAAATTTGATTTTATATCATTTTCACATACGGCATTTCAACACTATCGCCACTAGACTTTCCCCACAGGAGCTGTGTACTTGTATTCGAAGGCTCTTGATGCGACAGGAAGCACAGAAAGAAGGTACTGGCTAACAGACTCTGTCAAGAGGGAATAGAGATTGTCTAAAATGGAAATGCTATTTCTCTGCCATTCCACCTCATCAGAATGCTGGTTTCACAAATTTGCCCCTCTGCTTTCCTCAAGACTCATTTTTGTTACTTTTCTATTCACAGGAGTCCCTGGTTATGTCACATCCAGAATGCAGCTCACACAGAGGCCAGGTATCTATATGTTTACGGGTATTCCACTGCTTGATCATCATCACCTATTTTAACATCTTTACGCTGTCTCCCTGTAAGACTCATCACTGAGGCTTTAAGGTTTTGCTCTTACCATAGTTTTAAAGCACTCACTGGCTGTGGCTAGAGTTGGTCAAAAAATGGAATTTCTGTCCTGTGGGCAATTCTGACAACTTCCTAACCCACAACAAAAAGTAAACGTTTACAATGGAATGAAAATTCCAAAACAATTCCCCTCCATAATGTCAAAACATTCTAATGTAAATGACATATGTTAAAATTAATTTTAAAAGTTTTAAAAAATTAGAAGTGTAATGGAAACAAAGTGAGGGGGAAATCACAAAAAAAAGAAAAAGTTGAAATGAAATGCCCCTTTCTATTCAAATGGTTTAAAAAAAATTGTCAAAAATTTTGCCAAAAAAATTCATTCCTATGAAAGGTGTTAATGTCAATGGAACCACATTTTTCACCAATTGTAGTGATGGCCCTGTGTATCCAACAGAACTTTTTTCACTGTATGTTCCCAGATTTACACGGAGCTCTCAGCACATGCTGGTTATTTATTCTTTTTGAGATATAACTACTTATTGGAACTAAGACTTTTAGCAACTTGTCACAGATCTGGATAGACACCTCCTTTCAGTCACCCTTAGGAATGCGGTGAGGGGAATCCATTCCTCCATATCCATATTGAGTGTTTTAATTTTTTGGAGCCTCAGGAGGTTGCAACATGGTTTCCTCCCTCAGTCTCACTGGCACATTTCCTGGGCACTAGCTCTCAGTCTGCTATCCCTTCCTGGAAATGGAGCATCTCAGCCCGCCGCCTTTAGGCCCCCAGGACCAGCACTGAACCCCAAGACAGCTCAGTTGCTTAAACATACCCTCTTTCCCAGAATTCCACCATACAGGCGAAGCTTTTGTTTTACAGTTCAATTCTCCCTGGGGAAACACTGTAACTGTAGCATCTCTTCCCCAGCCCCCTATCCCAATGCTTTATAATTAAAGGAAAAGCAGAAAGTTTTACATCAATGTACATATCTGAAGTTGAATATGCTGAACATATTCCCAAATATTCAATGACTTCTTATTAATTTTAATTAAAGAAGTTATTTACTGTATTACAAAAACCACTCTAACCTATTATGATGGAAATATATATCTTACCAATTTTGTTATTCATAACAATGGAATATATCCAGTGATCAATGGATTGATAAAACAAGTCCTTCCAGATTTGGGGAATAAGTAGTAGCTTTTTATCAAATATCTGTTTTCCAATGTCCTTATCAATTTATTTCTTTACAGTAGTAGATCTGAATATTTACAGAGACATATTCAAAGGCAATTTAATTGGTAATTTTGTGTTATCAAAAATGGGGTGCTTTAATTTCTTCTCTAGTTGATATGTCTCTGTCAATGATCTCAGCTACCTTTCAGGAACACCACTTCCTACAAGGGCATTCATTTTGAAGCCTATGCCATTCATCTGTCACAAACAGCAACATGTAATCATGCACAATTTGCACACAGCTGTTTTACTGTTGTGTTTTCTAATTTGAGCAAGAGTCGACTGGGAACTGAATGAAACATTAACTCCAAAGCAAAGGGTCCACTAAAAGCACAGTCTGCAGGTGAAAACTGAGCCATTCACTCACTCCATACATGTTTTCAGCTTCATTTCCTTCTTTTATTCCCAGTGGCAGGTAGAAAGGCAGTTTAGTGTACTGGTAAACAGAAGGGACAATCACCTTGCCACTTGTAAACATACTTTTTAATGAAAAAGAAATTGTCCTGTTTTTGCGGAATGATAATGATTAACAAGACAAGATTTTCAAGAGTGACTAGTGATTTCAGAAGTATAAGTTCAAACATCTTAAAGGAGCCTGATTTTCAGAGGGTGGGAGGCACCCCATTTCCTGAAAGTCAGACATCCCAAGCACTTCCTACACACTACGTTTACGTGGATGGCACTTGTATTAACCTGGCTAAAGAGGGCAAGTCCAACACCCCAAGTCAGAACACCTTCCCTTAATTTTATGAAAGTTCAGATCCAAGTTTTGCTGCTGGCTTCTGTCTCCACAACAGGCTGAACCAAAACCAGGCATATCTCAACACCCCTGGACTTGGGATGGTTCAGATCTATACACAAATATTGCTGCTTGGCTTCTAATTTTAATTGTGGTAGAAACTGAGAAAATTATATTTAAAAATGAAGTTAATACATCTCCCTTCATCCTGACCATGTAAAAGCTGGATGAGAGCTAGAAAGAGCTGAACCCTTTCAAATAAAATATGAACAAACCTGACCTTTTCCCAAAACCTGAATGAAAGGCAAACCAAACCTTCCCCAACATTGAAGGAGGCTTGTGGTAATTTGATAACTGGAAAGTGGTTCACTAGCTGCATTTGGACAGAGCTGGAAACAGAATATGTAAGATGTTTAGGGAAAGGCTAGTGTTGTGAGATTTCCAACCCAATGTTGTGTATTCAAGCTGTTAAGATAAATATCAACTCTTTATTGCTTCTTGAAACCAAACTACTGAACTTTCTGAGGAATGCACATCATTAACAGCCCAATTTAAAGTGCCTTGGTTTTAGTTACTGAAAAGGCAATTGTGGACTCAGATCATAACTTTTCTTGCCAGACAAAACAGAATGACTATATGGGACTAGAAATGTTTTTAACAATCTCAAACCTCATCCCATAGGCCTGAGAGCAATCTGAGGCTTCATCTGCAAAAACAATTGGGGCCAGACAGCACTAAAAAACAGAACATTGCCAAACTCTCATGCATGAGAACACCAGGCTTCCTCTACTCAAACAGCTGAAGTTACTGACCTGGAATCTGAGAATATCATATTAGTTGCTAAAGCTAAATCTACTCTGTCAGGAGGTTAACGCGATACAGCATGTAAATTGCAAGCACTATGAAAAATAGATGGACTAGAAAAAATTAATTTTAATCAATGAATATGGTTACCTCATTGAAAAGTCAAAATTTCTAAAAATGTTAGCATGACTATAATTTCATTACACTGCTTAATATCAATGCAGGGCATACTATTGACTGCTTAAATGATAGTCACAATAGGATAAAAGGATTCATATTATTGCATTACCTGTTTTTAGAAGGGCATGTTCTGCTGTGAACAACACAAAAGCAATAGGTTAATTCAGATCAAATACCATAAGTAAGAGACTTTTTTTTATTTGTACACCACTAATCAATTAGTATCTTTTAGTCATCAAAGACCATATTAAAATGGAATTATTACAGCAGGATAGTTTTCAGGACATTCTAAACAAACATTGCAGCTGCCTTTGTAACACAATAAAATTGGTGGAGTTCAAACTTTCTAAAATCATAGAATATCAGGGTTGGAAGGGACCTCAGGAGGTCATCTAGCCCAACCCCCTGCTCAAAACAGGACCAATTCCCAACTAAATCATCCCAGCCTTGGCTTTGTCAATCTGGACCTTAAAAACCTCTAAGGAAGGAAATTCTACCACCTCCCTAGGTAACCCATTCCAGTGCTTCACTACCCTCCTAGTGAAAAAGTTTTTCCTAATATCCAACCTAAACCTCCCACACTGCAACTTAAGACCATTACTCCTTGTTCTGTCATCAGGTACCACTGAGAAATGTCTAGATACATCCTTTTTGGAACCCCCTTTCAGGTAGTTGAAAGCAGCTACCAAATTCCACCCCCCCCCCCATTCTTCTCTTCTGCAGACTAAACAATCCCAGTTCCCACAGATTCTCCTCATAAGTCTAGAGGAAACACTGACACCAACTAGGGTGACCAGACAGCAAATGTGAAAAATCAGGATGGGAGTGAGGGGTAGTAGGAGCCTATATAAGAAAAAGACCCAAAAATCGGGACTGTCCCTATAAAATTGGGACATCTGGTCACCCTAACACCAACAGGCACTGCAGTTTTAGTTGTCTTCCTAGGTTTTCTTCAGCTATGATGTGTAAGGATCCAAAATAGCATTTGTACAGGGCCTGAACCATCTCTTCATTTATGTTTCTGCAGCATAAAGGGGCCTTGATCATGATCGGGCTCTTTGGGCACTGCTGTAACATATGGGAGATTTTCAATAGCACAAATTGGAGCAGGCATCCAATTTCCATTTCATGACCTCTAAACTGACCTTTGTACCTCTGTAAATCTTCCCCATAAATAATTATCTGATGACTATGTTACAATTTAAAATATTAAAACTAGGGGGAAAGAACTGGTCTCCCCCTATACTCAATACATTGACCTGACTATGCAAAGCAGCCCCCAAAGCTAATATTATGATGTGATTTATCATGTACAGTTGTAACAACTTAAATAAACACTGATTTTTAAAAAAAAAAAAAAAAGAGGAATCAACATTTGGTGCCTTGTGACTCAGTTGTGACTAGGACTCTCCAAAGATGATACAGACGTAATATTGAAAATGCAATGAATGACCTTAAAATGCACTAACATTTCAGCTGACATTTTCCTACATGATTTATAATCTGCTTGTTGGTCAGATGGTGAATCAGTCAAACTGACTTAGCCTGATTCATGAATAGATAGAAAAGGTGTGTACCCTGTGGCTTGGAGCCTACCCCAGGGTGATTTTGGAATAGTTTCACCACGAATTTCAACTCAGGGTTTTTTTTTTTTTAAAAAGCATTAGTTAGCACTGAACTTAGTAGCTATGATAAAGAGAGAATTCAAAAAATCAGGTGAACAAAGCACTGCTATTTTTTTTAATTAAAGCATTTTAAAAATATTCACATTTAGAATAACTCCTCTGTAATTTAAAAGTGAATGAAGCTGTTTCTTTAATTACAGTTGCTCCTCTAACATACACACATGTTACACGTAGACCTGTTATACAATGAGGAGGGAAAACAACAACAGAAAATGTGGAAATGTCAGAAGTGCTACATGACTTTATTTTTTTTCAGTTTTCACCAAAAGTTTAGTAGCAATTGGACATCTAACATAGTGAATGCCAGCAAAAATGAGGTAGGATTAGAGGCTAAAACAGGAAAAGAACAAGTTAAAAATTACGTAGACACATTAGATGTCTTCAGGTCACCAGGGCCTAATGAAATACATCCTAGAATATTAAGGACCTGACTGGAGAGATATCTGAGCCATTAGTGGTTATCTTCTAAAAGTCATGGAAGATGGGAGAGATTCCAGAGTACTGGAAAAGAGCAAATATAGTTCCAATATATAAAAAGGGAAATAAGGACAACCCAGGGAATTACAGACCAGTCAGCTCAACTTCAGTACCTGAAAAGATAATAGAGCAAATAATTAAGCAATCGGTTTGCAAACACCTGGAAGATAATAAGGTGATAAGTAAAAGTCAGCATGGATTTGTCAAGAACAAATTGTGTTAAACCAACCCAATAGCTTTCTTTGACAGGGTAACAAGCCTTGTTGATGGGGGAAAGCGGCAGATATGGTATATCTTCACTTCAGTAAGGCTTTTGATACTGTCTCGCATGATCTTCTCATAAACAAACTAGGGAAATACAAGCTAGATGGAGCTACTGTAAGGTAGATGCATAACTAGTTGAAAAACTGTTCCCAGAAAGTAGTTATCTTTGGGTTCACAATCAAGCTGGGGAACGACATATTGAGTGAGGGTACTGCAAGGATCAATTCTGGGTCTGGGTCTGTTGAATATTTTCATCAATGATTTAGATAAAGTTTATAAAGTCTGCGGATGATACCAAGCTGGGAGGAGTGCTTTGGAGGATAGGATTAAAATAGAAAATGATCTGGGCATGCTGGAGAAATGGTCTGAAGTAAATAGGATGACACTCAATAAGGACAAATGCAAAGTACTCCACTTAGGAAGGAACAATCAATTGTACACATTCAAAGTGGGAAATGACTGCCCAGGAAGGAGTACTGCAGAAAGGGATCTAGGGGTTCACAGAGGATCACAAAGCTAAATAAGAGTCAACAGTGTAACACTTGCAAAAAAAGCAAATATCATTCTGGGATGTGTTATCCGGAGTGTTGTAAGAAAGACACAAGACATATTTCTACCATTCTACTCCATGCTGATTAGGCCTCAACTGGCGTATTGTGTCCAGTTTGGGCGCCACATTTCAGGAAAGATGTGGACAAACTGGAGAAAGTCAGAGAAGAGCAACAAAAATGAAATAAAAGTCTAGAAAACATGACCTATGAGGGAAGATTGAAAAAATTGGGTTTGTTTAATCTGAAGAAGAGACGTCTGAGGCGGGACATGATATCAGTATTCAAGTACATAAAATGTGGTATAAGGAAGAGGGAGAAAATTGTTCTCCTTAACCTCTGAGGATAGGACAAGAAGCAATGGGCTTAAATTGCAGCCGTGGCGGTTTAGGATGGATATTAGGAAAAACTTCTTAACTATCAGGGTAGGTAAACTCTGGAATAAATTGCCTAGTGAGGTTGTGGAATCTCCGTCAGTGACTGGATCACCAGAGACCACAAATGGCCGCTGGGCAGACCGAAAACATGCTGGGCTGATCCCATGACAAAGCTCTTTGGCCAGAAATGGAAGGAGCGTGCTCACAATAAAATAGAATGGTGTGGTGTCAACTTGCATCCGTGGAGGGACGGACGAGGACAAGCCCAACAAAGGTGAAGTTAGACTAACATCTGCCAGGGATGATCTAGATTATACTTAGTTCTTCCTGGAGTGTAGGGGACTGGAATAAAAGACTTCTTCAGGTCCCTTCCAGCCCTATGATTTTATGCATACTAATTTATTATGGTAGGGTTGCTCAAATGCCAGGCTTCTGATGATGACACTGACTTTTCCTCAAACCTAAGGTATTTGTTTTGAAAATGAATTATTTTTTCCTTACCAGCTACAAATAAAGTAGTAGGTAAAATTTGCAGCCAACAATCCTTGGCTCTGTCCCTTTAAGTTAAGAGATATAATCAAGACATTTCCATGAAGAACTTTGGGGGGGAAAGATGGAAAATCAGATTAGCAAAAACTTTGCAACAGTTCCTCTGAAAGGAAAGTTTTCTGAATTTTCCTAGTTGGAAACATAAGCCATGCCAAGCAAGGTCATTTACTTAGGTGAGAGGAACCAAACAGTTTTCGTCCTAACAAGCACAAAACACATACTCTGATTTGCTGAACATCAAAGCATCCAGCAGAGAATATCAGGAAGGGACAAAGACAACTGTCTCCTGTAAGTGTTCCTGTAGTCAGAAATGGCACAAATTTCAGGTGAAATGAAAACCTCATTTGACATGATGAGGCAGTGGCGTTGGAACAATTTGTATAGTGGGGGTGCTGAAAGCCATTGAACAAAACTGTAAACACTGTATATAATGGAAACCATTTCAAGATGAGTGTTGCTACATCCCCAGCACCTCTAGTTCCAGCACCCCGGAAGTGAGGCATATAACATTCATTCAAGTCAAAACTCCAATGTATTAAATGAGGAGAATGGAAAATCTTCACATATATTGCTGGAAGGAATACTGTGAAGCCCTGTGCTGCGCATCCAATGATTATCAAAGACACATGAAGGAGGAAGAGAAGAATTGATTGAACCGCAAACCTCCCCCATTTAGATCAAAACTAAAAAAAGAGCAGTTAAAAAAATAGAAAACCCCTAATGCAACGGACAACACACCAACAGAACTACTAAAAGCATCAAATTAAAATTTATCCGTGTTCTGCACACCATCTCTGGGAGTCTGGATCTGGAAAGCAAAGCAGTAACATCAGAAGTCTGCAGCGCAAAGATATGTTGAGCTCTGTTGCCATAAAAAGCTCTGATGATATATATTACCGTAAAAATTATATAGGGGCAAATCCTGTAGGTCTGTCATTCAAGTTAGAGTTTGGGCCTTAAAAACACAAGGAGAAATGAGTTCCATTGCCAGGTGATCTCATTTAACGGATTAGCTGATTTAGGTTCATTTTGCTGTGATTATCTAATTAGAAAGGGTTGCTTTTAATGAATTTAAAGATTGACTGTGTTAGGCGCAAGATTGTTTTGGATTTATATCATATGCAGATTGAGCAGCTTCCTCATATCTTTGGGGATTGTGAAATTTTAAACTAATCTGAAATTTCTTCAGAAGTCTTTAAATGTATTTTGGTAACATTATTAATAGAGTGTCTCTAATTACAGGGTGCTTCGAATGTAATTATGGAAATGTTCCTGGTATATGGTATTAATTTCTTACAGTACTTGCAAGTTTGTGCACTGATGTGCAATATGTTCCAGGGCGATCCACAAACTCAGCCAAAAATGATTTAAAATCTAGGTATATGTTTCATGAACAGGTGTAGAAAATGAAGATTTTTTTAACTGTACAACCTTCTCCAGCTCAAAAAAAAATCCAATTTATTCAGTTGCTTTACTGTATTGGTCTTCTGTTGTATGGCAGTTGCTGTCAAGCCTACCTGACCTTCCCAGCATCTGCTGTTGGGAAATGTGGCAAAGATTCAATTAAATCTAAAGAGAAATAGAAACCAGCAATAGTAAAAAACTACAAAAGTTCCTATAGATATTTGGGAATCTGTCCTTATTGGTCATAAATCTGATACTTGTGTAAGTACCAATTTTCAAGGTAACCTTCCCCAGCATATATAGTAATATATAGTATATAGCAATATATAGTATTTTGTGTTATAGAGAAGGAAGGGGAGGAGAACCAAGGATACAAGCTGACACATTTCTAAAAAAGCAAAACGATACTAAAGTGACAATGTAGGTGAGGCAATATCTTTTATTGGACCAATTTATGTTGGTGGAAGGTACAATCCATCAAGCTACTCAGAGCTCTTCTTCTGGTCCGGGGACTTCGTTTCCTTTCCCAGACCTGAGGAAGAGCTCTGTGCAGCTCAACAGCTTGTACCTTCCACCAAAAGAAGTTGGCCCAAGAAAAGATATTACGTCACCTACCCATCTCTCTCTTATCCTGGGACTAACACATTTACAACAACACTGCAACAAATTATACTAGGACACTGAATCTAACCACCAAAGAAACTGTTGATGTTCTTCCTTTACTACTTCCATATGTTTTGAGTTTCAGCACTGAGAGAATTGTCAAGTTTGCCAATGTTTGTCCTATTCTGGGGACAGGAAGACTGGGATAAGGAAACATACCAGCTTTAATAAATAACTCAGATAGTACTCCTGCCATAATCATCCTGGGAGTTGTTATGGTTTCTGTGCACAAAGGGCAAAGCATGTTCTTTTGGTTTGGATGATTTATTTCAGATTAAGGGAAATAAATAAAGAACAAATAGAAATTTCTATAAGATAGAGGGAAGAATGTGTTAGTCACTCTGTAATATCCATCTAGAACTGACTTTTGGCACCAAGCCTAATACTGAGAATCCTAATATTAAAAGTGCAGTAAAAAGAAAACAATCATAATATTTCACCTATATTTATATAGCTACGTATGTACTCCAGAGGAGATTTTCAAAGGAACAAAGGGCAGTTAAGTGTCTAACTTTCACTGGAAATCAAAGCACACTGGTTGCTTAATCACCCTTTGTGAATGTGTAATTTCCAACATTCAAGCATGGCATGATTTTGACCTGAGTGGATGTTATAGACTTTTGAACAATGAGATTCACAAGCTACATGGGAAACAAATACAGAAAGACCAGACTGCTGATATTTAAGGGAGAACTTGAATTCCTCAATAGAATCATAGAATCATTCCTCAATACATTGTGTGGGTGCCTTATCCCTCTCAAGTTTATTATGAGAGCTGGGCAAATAGCACAAAAGATGTTCTGCAATTTTTCAGTGAATTCTCCTCAGTTGTGTCTACACCACTTTTGCATTGCCTTTCCATGCACATTTACATGATCAGGCTTTACTAGAATTAGTGCAGTCTGGAATGCAATGATAATACAGGGTGTGGCATAGTGCCATTTTTTGGTGGTTGCAGGAACCTAACAGGTAGTAGGCCAGAGAGAAACATGCAGACAGACAGTTTAAGGGTTCTTTGTGTCAAATGTAGAATCAGATTTCACAAAGTATATTGACTGTAATTTTTAAATAAAAAGTAGTTCACTGAAACCTGAGAATCCTTGCTTCCTCAGAAATACCACACATGGTATAGATGCTCAGACCATGTGACTTGTGACCAATCAAAATCAGACTTTTTTTTTAAATCACAAATTTATATAAGCATCATAGTGGCAAAAAGAAAATTTGTGCAATTTTAAAAATCAGAATATGTTTGACTGTCAGTAAAACTGCTCTTTCTCTCTCAGATGTTTCACAAACCTGAAAACAATCAATATTTTATTCTAAAAAATGCATTATGAATATTTGTACCAGTATTGTTTGTATTTGTTTCATTACTCTGAACTCTGTTTAGCAGAAATGCCTTTTATTTATTCAAGTATCAGAGGGGTAGCTGTGTTAGATTGTATCCCCCCAAAACAACAAGGAGTCTGCTGGCATCTTAAAGACTAACAGATTTATTTGGGCACAAGATTTTGTGGGGAAATAACCCACTTCTTCAAATGCCCATGGAGTGAAAAAAACTTCAAAAACAGACTTCAAAGAGAAACTGCAGAGCTACAATTCATTTGCAAATTTAGCACCATTAATTTGGGCTTGAATAGGGACTGGGAGTGGCTGACTCACTACAAAAGCAATTTTCCCTCTTTTGGAATTGACACCTCCTCATCAGTTGCTGGGAGAGGACCAGATCCACTCTGATGGAACTGGCCCTGTCAACACTGGTTCTCCACTTGTAAGGTAACTCCTTTCTCTTCATGTTTCAGTATATTTATGCCCTCATCTGTAATTTTCACTCCATGCATCTGAAGAAGTGGGTCCCTATCCTTCCTGTCTATCTGTCCTGAAGAAATTCTGCTACTTCAAGAATATTAGCTGCACCCTTACTTCTCCATCTGCACTCCAGACCTTGGAGAAAAGGAATAATTCCTGTTTTGTTTATATAGTTCAATTAATAGGCAGTGCTAATTTTAAAGGGCAACTTGAAATTATCACTCTATTTTAGGGTGGATATGGAAGGAAGATATGGTAGGATTTAGTGATCACTTAGAATCATTGAAGATTACGGTTGGAAGAGACCTCAGGAGATCATCTATTCAACCCCCTGCTCAAAGCTTAACACTTAACACAACACATTTAAAACAAGAAGCATTTAACAAAATATTCATTGAAGATTAATCACCAAGATGTGAAGTCATGTGTGGGAGAGAAGCTAACATGATAGCACAGCCTGTACTTCCATTCTCTCTATGAGAAATTGTTTTCACTGTCTGTCTATGGCTTCTTGCTGTGCCTGAATTTTTAAAAATGAAGAACTACATAGTGATTTGCCTAAAAGAACCATATTTCTCAGAAATGGCAGGAAAGGAATCGTTAAGTATGTCGATAAGAAAGTGATGATTAATACATTAAAGATTCTGAAACTTGAGGCATCACATCCAGACAAAGCACATCGAAAACAGTTTAAAAGGGAAAGGACATGGAAAATAGCATTTTGCCCCTTTGATGGAAAATTTCAAAAGTTTAAAGTTTCCAGGGTTTGGAAGATATTCCCTAGAACTATAAGATGCCTGTTTGGTATAACAGAGCCAAGACTCAAAATGAAGTGTTTGAGGAAGGTGGAAACAGACACCAGGCTGTCCCCTTAACCCCTTTCTCACTGCCAAGTATATAAAAGTGCACACAAATGGGACAAATCCAGCCCCCTCTTCCATGGCTGTGGAGGGCACATTGCTAGAAGAACTATTATGCAAGGAGGGGCTGTCCAGTTACATGGAACAGAGACCTCCTGTGCACAAGCTCCCTGAACTGGGGTAGAGGTTGCTATATGGATAGTCCTGTCCAACCATTTAGCCTGAGTGGACTGCAAGCTAAATGCCATTCTTAGATTTTAAGTGTGGCCATGCTCATCTTTAATTTAATTTAATGTAAGGCAACTCGCACCAGTGTAGAACAGAGCATGAGCTGCTGCAGTGTGTGGGCAGTGAGGAAAGGCCATAATTCTGTAGTGCAGACTGTTCCACTCAAAAGAGTGCCACTAACCCAGCTAACCTTGGAGCAGCACTCAAGATTGGAAAAATTGTCAATGCAACACTCTGGTAGCTAAGATTTGGGGATCTATTTCTAAGCATGTCTAAAGATTACGTGATTTTTCTTTATGGATTTTTGCAATTTCTTTAATAAGGAGCACAGAGGTTTACAGGATAAGTTGAATAACTGTGACAATAGGGCTTTTTAAAATAGTCAATAACATTGCTCCATGGCCTGCCAGCAAAGTAAGAATTGGGAAAATAGACAGAGATGTCCAGATGGTTTTTAACACAACCCGATATTGTTCATCTCATCTGGCAATTTTACTTCAAAACCTGGTGAAATTCAATGATTTCATTTCGAGATAGGTTTGTGCCCTTGTGAGAGTTTTAAAATCCCCTGACACTGAAGAAGATAGTTTCAGTTTGGTTGGAATTGTGTGACTATCATGTTTCACACAGCTCTAATAATTTACCATTTTCCTTCATTTGAGGATTTGCAGTCTGTAAATACATTGTGCATCAGTTTATCTGAACAACTCCAAACTTTGCATTGTAGAATGTGTTAGCCCAAATTTTGCTATTTGATTTTTTTCTCTAGATTATGTATTTAGTTGGGAAACTGTGTGTCATTTAAATTAAGTGCTGCTGAAAATTCCTCTTATTCCTGGAGGAAAAAACTGATGCTACATTCCAGTTTAAAACATGGATAACATGACTAACTATGGGACATTTCTTCTGTAACTTGTGTACTTTACTGGAATGATATTTTCAACTGTTAATCGATCTTTACATTATCTATTAATTATATTGATTACTTAAGAATCTCCAGTCATCACTTTGAGGGTTGCCAGGTTCTTGCTCCAAGATCAAGCCCAGTATTATTCAGTTATTGTAGAGTTGGGAACTGTGATGTGCACAGTTGCAACACTCACAAATATAGTTTATTAATACATTTAGCACAGTCACAAACACCCCAAATGAGTAAGATAGATACAGATACTACAGAATGTACATCTGCACACCCATATACTCACACTGTCCCTTGCAGAACAACCTGAAATGTTAGCCATCATCTTCCTCACTACCATCACCGTCTCCATCATCACCAGTGGCTATCATTCTGGTTCCTCCCAAGGGCTACATCTCTCTCCTACCACCCCTAGGCTGGGATGCCACTTTTATAATGTTATGCTGCCTCTGCTATGTTTGATGCACTCAGTAGGGGATTATTCCCCCTTTTCCTTATTTGTATTTCCTCACCTTACTCATGTTGTAGTGTCTTTTTTTCCTATAGGTTAGTATATCAATTATTTCAACTTATTATCATATATGTCCATTTGTTACAATGGTCCTTTTGTGGTTAGGCATCACATTTGTTATTTCTGTCCTAACCAGTTGTCATAAACAGATAGTTAAGGGTTAATAGAACAGGAGTACTTCATATCTCTTTTGACTGTAAAGGGTTAACAAGTTCAGTGAGCCTGGCTGTCACTTGAGCAGAGGACCAGTCAGGGGACAGGATACTTTCGAATCTTGAGGGAGGGAAGTTTTTGTGGGTACTGTTAGTGTTTGGTGGTTGTTCTCTCTGGGTTCTGAGAGTGACCAGATGTGCAACCAGGTTTCTCTCCAATCTCCCTGATACAGGTTCTTATAGATTCAAAATAGTAAGTACTAGGTGATAAGGTGAGTTAGGCTTATGTTTGTTTTCTTTATTTGCAAATGTGTATTTGGCTGGAAGGAGTTCAAATTTGTATTTTGCTGAAAGGATTTTATTTTGTACTTGTATACTTAGGCTGGGAGGGTATTCCCAGTGTCTATAGCTGAAAGACCCTGTAACATATTCCATCTTAAATTTACAAAGATAATTTTTACTGTTTTTTCTTTCTTTAATTAAAAGCTTTTCTTGTTTAAGAACCTAATTTTTTTTTTATTCTGGTGAGACCCCAGGGGACTGGGTCTGGATCCACCAGGGAATTGGGGAGAAAGGAGGGAAGCGGGAGAGAAAGGTTAATCTTCTCTCTGTGTTGGGATTACTTTCTCTCTCAGGGAGAGTCTGGGAGGGGGAGAGAGAAGGAGGGGGGAAGGTGAATTTTCCTCTCTGTTTCAAGATTCAAGGAGTTTGAATCACAGTGATCTTCTAGGGTAACCCAGGGAGGGGAAGCCTGGGAGAGGCAACGGTGAGGGAAAGGGCTTACTTTCCTTATGTTAAGATCCAGAGGGTCTGGATCTTGGGGGTCCCCGGGCAAAGTTTTGGGGGGGACCAGAGTGTACCAGGCACTGGAATTCCTGGTTGGTGGCAGCGCTACAAGTACTGAGCTGGTAATTGAACTTAGAGAAATTCATGCCGGTACCCCATTTTTTGGACGCTAAGGTTCAGAGTGGGGAATTATACCATGACACCAGTTAATCTGGTTCTTTCCAAGTTGTGGTGTACTTGTTAAGTTTAAAAGGGTATGAACTTAGGAAAGCCCCTATATCAACCTGCTTTAACACATCCACTATGTTAAAGGTCACAGCCATACATGAACCTTATGCTATTTAGCTCTTCACCATCTACAGGTGAAAGATCCCAAACATATATATGCTAACTTTGCCTTAGCTCACCATACAGGATGTAACCTGCAAGTCCCTTGTGTTACAGCCAAAATATACTCTAATCTATTATAATAATCAAACACATAAGAAAATAAGAAACGTATAAGAAAAGATATATAGGGAAGCAAGCAGGCTAGTCTTAAATTTATCTCTTCCCCTTAAACTCTATTTTTAGCTCCCCAAATACTTGGGGTTTTCCTTTGGGCTGTTTATCTGTGCAAAGTTTATCTGCTTAAAGTTCATAGGTCTGAAGCCTTATGCTAACTTGCTGAAGCTAATGCCTTATGGGATACAGGCCTGTAAGTTTCTTGCATTACTGCTGAATATAATACAAAGCAGTAAATATAATAAAGGCAAACTCTCCCCACTCATCCCCCTGGACAACAGTTGCCAAGAGTGTCTTTTATATTCCATTTCAGTGACATTGTGCGAATAAGGGATTTGCTTTATTACAAACCCAGCTTTATCATTTAAGAAAAATAAATGAATGTTAGCAATTGCTCAGAAAGTTTTTGATTGTTGAGGAACTTTAAAAGGTTATGTATGGTGGGTATTGTCTGCCTTGGAATAACCAATATTGCCATTCAATGGCTAACAACTAACATATTTCTAACCTGGAAAATTAACAATCATTTTATATACAATATTTAGGAGTCAGTTCTCAGTAAGGAAGGAGATTCTCTTTGATGCATCAACTTCCCTGTGTGTGGATTTGCTCCAACTCCATTTTCCTTTTTTGTCCTTTTTTGTCTCAACTATCTACACTTTCTTCTCAAAGTTTCTGCACCTCACCTACCCTGCTTGTCTTAAGCTCTATTTTTTCCTCTCCCAGGATCCTCCGCCTTCATGAAGCTGTGCATCTCCAAGTATTCACACCAATAGCAGCAAACAAAGAGGAATGAGGAGAGATAATATGGTAGTCTTTATAAGCTAGACCATAATCAACATCTCTCTCTCTCCTAGAATCACAGGAGAGGGTGATTGCCAGGAACAGTCATGGTTTGTCCTCCTCCTAATCCAAATGCATTATTAACATCAATTATATTACCTGTATACTGCAAGATCATTTTCACAGGAGCCCTTCCCAGATCGCAAAATACATGACACTGCAGCTTTCACTGAATAGCTCTGCAAGTCTGATTTATGAGCCAACCTGGGGATGTCTCCAGCAGAAGTTAATGTAACAAATCTTGGGAACAGCCCTCTAAAAAAAAACAAACTTATTGGGAAGGGGAGAGCATAGTGAGAGGAAAAGGAGGATTTTCTCACTGATCAAATGAGATCTTTCATATGTAAAGTTCCACCTTAAAAATCCCTTCTAAAATCTAATCCACCCAACAGCACAGTCTCACTCCATTACTCACCTGCCGTGATATTGTAGTCTTCAGATTGAATTTTGTTCCTATGGAAATCACCAGCACAGCTTCACTGAACGGAAATTGAACTACTACCCTTTTCCTTATGGAAAAATTGAAATGTGAGTTCAGTTTAGGGATGACTCTCCCACAGCAACCAGCAACACTGGTAGTTCGGAGGCTTCAAACCCATGAGTGCATAGGGGATTAGTGGCAAAGAATTCATCCCAATTCGGATTTCACCAACCACACAAATTTCCCTTCCTTTTCCCTCCTTCAGAATTTTTTTTAAGTGTGGCAATAAACTTTTAATTTGAAGGACTATTGTGATGCTGAATAAATCTCAAGTCCACATTAGCCCTACTGCTTTAACCAGTGCTAGATAACACAAAGAAGACATGAACTGAAAGTTCTAAAACCCATATAAACGTCTTCCTATCCGTGACTTAATGTCACTGACATTTTTATGTTGATATACTGTTGATGCCATCGATAAATGCAATCCTAAACTTCAGGGGTTTGGATTTGTCAGTTCAGTTCAGTTCATGCACAGCTTTAATGTTCAACCTACTGTATTTATGTAAAAGGAGGGGCCAAGAGACATTTTCATTTTACAGGAAATATTATCAAAGCTTTGCTGTACTGTAAATAGAGGATGGAAGGTAAACACAGCAGTAAACTACAAACTAGAATTGCAAACTCCAGCTAAATAAGGTCCTCAAAGTAGATTTTTTTTCTTCATCATAAACTTGAATAAATGCAGTAAGCCTTGACTAAAACAAAACTTGAAGGCTGAAGGGGAAAGCTTTTAATAATTCTAGAAAAAAACAGCTTTAAGGTGCCAAATTAGTAACAAAATATGCATGCAGATTCAAAACCTACATAGCTATTTACATTTTTATACCAACCTTTTCCTCCTCCTTTTCTCTATCCATTTTTATTTCCCCCATCTTTTAATATTCCTTTCCCTTCTCCATTACCAGTGTTCTCTTGGCTTCATTCTTCCTTGGCCCTATGCCTTCTCAGTACCCTTACCCAGTTCTCTCTCCACCTCAGCTCATTGTTTCTCACCAATCATTTGAAGCACTTCCTGGAGCAGT
This sequence comes from Gopherus flavomarginatus, assembly GCF_025201925.1. Classification (NCBI taxonomy): domain Eukaryota; kingdom Metazoa; phylum Chordata; order Testudines; family Testudinidae; genus Gopherus; species Gopherus flavomarginatus. The sequence goes on along the minus strand of NC_066624.1, from coordinate 37,696,045 downwards.
GAATAAATCCCAAAACCCAACCCCCCAAAAAAACTTGTAGTCAACAATTAACATTTTAGGCAATTCTCCTTCCTCTTCTCTGCTGCAGCAACTACAGTATTTTTACTACCCTGTTGTCTAGACTTGCCAGTGAATACTGTGTGATATGTGTTTGTTTTAAAACCTGCCACGCTTTTTAAGGGTTGTGCTCCTCAGGCTGCTCCACCCCTCCCACTTCACTCTTTCTACATCTTCTGCCAGCCAAAGATGAAGTACAGAAGCTGGAAAAAGGCAACCTTTAAAATGAATGAACTGCACTCAAGAAACAAGGTATCTGAAAATGAGAAAAAGTGGTAGTTCACCCAAACGCACAGTGGGCCCATTAAGAAATATCCCTTTGCCACACCATAAGATTTATTTTACTATATCATTTGTGGTAATTCATGTATACATGTTAAATAAAGCTACTGTGAGTGGTAAATGTCTAAGAATAGTGATCTCTGTAAATCAACTGAAGATAAGTAAAGAGGTTGTTCCCCTTCCCAAGTTAAAAAAGTGAAAACCTGCCACTGTTGCATTATGTGACCTTTCGGAGGCCCTTTACCTTGCTGTCTCAGTTTACACATCTATTCAATGGCTATAATATGAATGGCTACAACCTCCCCAGGGATATTATGAGGCTTAGTTGATTTAAAAGCAGTATCAGAGGCTCAGAAGAGAGGTATTATAAAAGAGCTGAACTTTATTAGAAGAACAGCTTCAGTACAATTTGATAAAACCAGTCACAAAAAGCAAAACCATTTAAGGAGACAGGTCTGCTGCTGCACCAGCAGAGAATCTGCCCCACTCTGTTTGCTTACTACCGATGTACTGGAGTAGTTCAGGTTACCTTTCAAGCCTAATAAGCTACTAAAGAAAGCCTTCTCAAAAAACTACTAGCCCTTATACACAGAACACACATATTCATAGATTTCAAGGCCAGGTTGGGTTTTTAGGACCATAATACAGGCTGTAGACTCTCCCCCAGTAATTTCTGCACTAAGCTCATAGCTTCTGCTTGAGCTATAGGGTACCTTTTAGAAAAATATTTAGTCTTGGTTTGAAGACTTCAAATAATGGCAAATCCACCGCATCCCTAGGTAAATTGTTACAATAATTAATTACCCTCATCGTTAAAATTCAAGCCTTAGTTCCAGTCTGAATTTGTCTAACTTGAGCTACCAACGTTTGGATTTCATTACATCTTAGTCTTCTAGATTAAGAACCATCTATTATCAGAAATCTCTCCCTCCATGTTGGTAGCTGTAGACTGTGATCAAGTCACCTCTTAACCTTATCTTGGATAAACTAGGTTGAACTTCTTAAGTCTTTCACTGTAAAAAGCATGTTTTCCAGAACTCACATAATTCTTATAGCTTGTTTCTGAATCCTTTCTAATTTTTCAATATTGTTTTTATGATATGGATGCCAGAACTGGACACAGTAATGTATGACTGTGTATTGACACTAGTATTCTATTAATGAACTCAATAAAGGCCATACACGGAGATAATACCACCACCCTATTCCTACTTGATATTCTTTGCTTATACATACAAGGATCATATTCACCCTCTTTGCTACAACATTGACCTGGGACCTTATTTTCAAAGGGTCATCCACCATGACTACTAAGTCGTCTTCAGTATTACTGTATTCCAGGATACAGTTCTCCAACTTCTAAGTGGGACCTGCATTTCTTTCTAGTATATATGTCATTGTATTTGTCTGCATTAAAAAACATGTTGTTCAAATGCCCTCATCTCACAATGCCAGATTTACACAAAGTAAAACTATTCCCCATGTTTATTCCCCCCCACTGTTCCTCACACCTTCTTGTCAACTGCTGCAAATGGCCCATTTTGATTACCACTACAAAAAGTTTTTTTTCTCTCCTGCTGGAATAGCTCACCTTAACTGATCACTCTCGTTAGTGTATGGTAACACCCATTGTTTCATGTTCTCTCTGTGTGTGTATATATATATTTATATATATATCTTCCTACTGTATTTTCCACTGTATGCATCCAATGAAGTGGGCTGTAGCCCACAAAAGCTTATGCTCAAATAAATTTGTTAGTCTCCAAGGTGCCACAAGTACTCCTGTTCTTTTTGCGGATACAGACTAACATGTCTGCTACTCTGAAACCAGATTGGTCTGTATAACTGACCTGTTCCAATTATTATTTACCACCAACATTTGTGTTATTTGCAAATTTCACCAGCAAAGGTTTTGTATTTTCCTCTGGATCATTCATAAACATTTTGAATATCACTGGGCCAAAAACATGACTCTGCAATACCTCACTAGATGATGATTCTCCATTTACAATTAATTTTGCAATCTATCAATTTACCAGTTTTGGATTTTTAATCCATTTAATATGGGCTACATAACTTTTGTATAGTGATATTTTGTTTTGTTTTGTTTTAAATCACAATGTTCAATACTTTCCCTTGTGGTAGATAAACCTCACAGCCCTGTTTCTGCATTGTGCATATCCCAATAGTTCCTCATAAACCTACCCACAGTGTCTATATATGCATACACATATGTAGCACAAAGTTGATCTGCAATGAACACACAAGGATAATGAATCATCATACAACTTACAAGCACATTTTCATCGACTCATAGGATTGCCACTTGCCTGGTTTTTACCCAGACAGACTTTTTTTAATGTCACATTTGGTGTCAGGGTGAAGGTGACATTACTCAAAATTTTCATGTGGTCTTTTTTTTTTTAATTAAAATATACATCAATCAATCATGCTCTTAGTAAAACGTCAATCTTTTTCACCACTCCCAATCCCCTTCAGTTTTAAACTTGCTCCAGATTTGAAAGCTACATGAAGCTTCACAATTTTTCATTCTTCAAGGTGTTTGTTCTTCATTGTGTGTTACTTTTTTGAGAAACAAAGAAATTAAATTAATTGATTGAGAAGCCCCTGTGCAGCCAAGGCAACAGGACAAAACAAAGCAGCACATGCTGCTTGATAGATTGACTGTTCAGATGAAAAAACAGGTGAGTATTAGGGATCTCAAAGCTACATTGAATTCCACAAACAAGTCTTTGAAGATAATATTGAATTCCTGGGATGGCATGGTAGGTGCAGTGGCAGGAATAAGTAGGCAACTGTATCTGCACATGACACAGGGTAAACACCTCTGCTTCCATGGAACACATCTGGTTTTGGAAGAATGCCAAAAAGGAACTAACAAACAATGGTCCAAGACTTGAAAAGGAGGGAAAGTTGAGGCAGTAGAAAATTAGAAAGATGCTCTGCTGTGGTTTGCAAATTATATAAATGTTTTACACAAAAAGGAGGAAGATTTAGGAAATTAGATCTGTTACTTGTAAATACACTATAAACAACATAACACTGCTGGTAGAAAACGTTGCCAAGTTTGATGTACTTTTAGCTTTATTTCTCTCCACTACAGAAGCAGTTTGCTGCTACACTGTCTATTATAATTCTCTACGCAGGGCAAATCTTGGAATCATAGAATTGAGAGACTGGAAGGGGACCCTGAGAGATCATCTAGTCCAGTCCTCTGCACTCAGAGCAGGACTAAGTATTATCTAGACCATCCCTGACAGGTGTTTGTCTAACCTGCTCTTAAAAATCTCCAGTGATGGAGATTCCACAACCTCACTAGGCAATTTATTCCAGTGCTTAACAGTAGGAAGTTTTTTTTCTAATGCCCAACCTAAACTGCCTTGGCTGCAATTTAAGCCCCTTGCTTCTTTTCTTATCCTCAGAGGTAAAGGAGAACAAGTTTTCTCCCTCCTCCTCGTAACTGGGGGCCAAATCCTGCATTCCTCCTCCTCTTCCTAACCAAACCATGGCCCTCAGTTTTCCTCTGTCTTTACTCAGGCAAGGATGCTAGATGATTTCATTGCGTGGTAGTTGGGCTTCACCCTCAAGAGGAGGCAGGGTGAATTGAAAGATTGCTGTGCTTTTCACTAGCCCATTGGGTCTCTTTCTTTTAAAGTGTTACGAAACTATGCTGCTCATTATTTTTCCAGCAACAAGGACAGCACTAACAGAACAGGCAGTCCTCTGACCTCCAAAAATATAGCAGCCCTTCAAATATTACACTCCTCTACTGTAGAATTCATCATGTTTTGTAACTGTAAGGACTGTTCCTTGGATTCAGCAGAACAGCACTCAGCAGGAATCAAAGGGGTGTGGCAGAAAGGTGACTCAAAGCCATCTTGCCACTGCCCAGATTATGGGGCCAGCTATAAGATACAAATGCAGTAATAGCCCTGTAAGGACCATTGTGCTGGCTGAGTATTACCAAGATCATAGCCCACTCTGTACATATTCTGAGTCCATCCTCAACATACACCCTATGCCAGGAGAGCTGGGAGCAGGTAGAATAGAGGCAGCTGTTACATCATGGGTATGGAGTCCTTAGCGCTCTCTTCAGTTTTAAGGCCTGAACAGTGAAATGCAACTGGAAAGAGAAATAAAGGCCCAGACTTTAATTAAGGGTATGTCTACACAGTAAAAAACAACAACAATCACAGCAAAAACACCAGTGGCAGCTAGTCTAAGAGCACATTAGGGAGGAAAAAGTTACTAACCTTTTGTAACTGTTGTTCTTGAAGATATGTTGTACACAGGGGCAGCTCTAGGCACCACCAAAGCAAGCAGGTGCTTGGGGCAGCCCATTTGCAGTGGCAGCAGCCAGCAGAGATCCAGCCTGGAAGCTGAGAACCAACAGTGGGCCCTGGGAGCTGTAGTTCCTTGGTTAGCTCCCTGCCTATAGAGCCAGCCCAGGAGCAGGGAAAAGAACTACATTTCCCAGCATTCCCTTGGCCGCTATCAACAGGAAAAGGAGGAGGAAGGCGTATGGTAGTTGAAACCTCATGCTGCAGCTTGCTCTGAATGGAGAGCTCGCTGCTAGAGCGAGGTGGCCCTGCAAATGGGGAACAACTGTGCCCAAGGAGTAGAAGGCTTTGCCCCAGATATCCCCTTCTGGGCAGAGGACATCCCCAGACTGGATTAGGGATACCGGTGTGATCTCACCTTGCAGCCCCCAAAGAAGGAATTGGGTGGACTAAATGAACACTGTCCTTCTCTATCTGAAGCCTAGTAAGGGAGGTATGTGGATCCCACTAGAATTTAAAATGAAAAGTAAGGAGGGTGCACCCCCAAAGATACTGACACCAAAAGGCTCAGCAGATCTCTCACTGCCACAGATTCTTCTGGTGGTCAGTACATGGCACTTTCTCAACTCAACGGCACTTGCCTCAGTGCTGGAATCAATGGTGCAGCTTCTGTGGTGTCAGAGAAGAGTGCTTAGGTTTCAATTGCATTCTACTCTTATCCCCTTGCCTAAATGACTTCAGTGCCAGCAAACTTCCCTCTCTCAGTGGTCCGCTTAGAAGTGGTCCTCTTCTTAGGTGCTACGGAGGGTGAGCAGTGTCAGGACTCAGGCAACATAAGAGGCACACTACTAACTGATGCTGATGCAGTTGGTGTCAAGACTTGCCAACTAGGCTCTGATGGAAGTCTTAGGGCCGCCTCCATGAGCAAAACTTTAGCCTGGCTTTTCTGTCTTTCCTTGTCCAAGGCTTAAAGTCTTGACAGATCTGGCAATGATCCTGAATATGAACGTCCCCTAAACACTTAAAACAGCTTGAGTGTGTGTCACTCATGGGCATCAGCCTAGTGCAAGAGAGGCTTAAAAGCCCAGTGACAGAGGCAACCCTCAGTATTGAGTAACAGAAACAAAAAAAACCAACTGGATCCAAAAAGACAAAAAATGTACATTAAGTACTAATACTATAATTAATTTACAATGAACATAGTGAGCACACTTGCTGAAGCAAGGCAAGCCAAGAGATTCCAACAACCATCATGGGCAGTAAGAATGAACAGAGGGAGGCTGGAGCAATTGGGACACACAAAGAGCGGAATGGACATGTGCAATCACTCGAAGAACAAACAAGCAAAACTAAGTGAATGTATTAATATTAAAATATTAATTCAAATGAGATTGCTTGCTTATGCAGTTTTAAGTAGGTGAGAATTCCAGTTTTGCTTGCTTGGTTCCATAGATACACCAGCTCTGGCAAAGTTCCACTATAGAATATTAAATTAAAACACACCATCATCACAGCAAATAACCCTTTTAAAATCAAGTTTTTGTGGGGTGTCAGCTACACTACATCCATCTACCACAGGTAGTCCTTGGAAACAATATGGTGTGGGTCACATAACATAGAAAATTAAAAGAAACTTCCTCTCTCACAGAACAGGATTTCAGAGGGAGTATTTGTTTCTCTCTTCTTAATTCTCCCAGTACCTCTCTCCTCAGTAGAGTAGGTTGAAAAGTGAAAACATTTTCCATGAAAAGTTTTCAATTTTTCTGGAAAGTTTTCACAGAAATTTTCTGAGGGGTTTATTGACTGATAACCTTTTTGTTTTCAATGTATTGTTAAAAACAGATTATTCTGAAAGAAATTAACACTTTTTTACACACACACACACACACACACACACACACACACACACACACACACACACACACACACACACACACACACACACAGGCACTATTACTAAGGTTGCCCAGCAATTCTCATGATAAGATCCTGTTTTCAGTTGCTTATAATTTAGCCAAATTTTAATTGTTTTTGCTGAAATTTTCCATATTGCGTGCCTGCCTCAGGCTGAATATTTTCCAAAATTTCAGCCAAAACAGCTCAGCAATTTCCAAGAACCAGATTCGAGAAAAATACATTGTTTTCCCATATTAAAAAGTTCTGGCAACCTTTTATTTGAGAAGTTCTGGAATCCCTATACTTTGGAGCAAGGACTTGAAATTTGAGAGGTGGCCTCTATCTCAGGGTTATGTCTTTTGCTATGTCTGTGAAAATGGCCCAAAATTTGGTTAAGTTATAAGCCTTTAAAAAACTGCAGTTTGAAATTGTTCAGTAGAGCTTTGCAGCTAAATTCCCCAAAGATTCCATCCACATTGAGCATCCTGTAGCCGGTTGATCAGGACTTTCCCTGCAATTGCAACTCTAAGCTGTTGAAGGACAAGTTGGCTCCAGGTCCAGGCACTGGGACTGAATGCAGGGAGCCTGTCTATCCTGTGCCCTAAATGCTCCCCCTATTGCTGATGCCCAGGCAGTGTGGAGAAGAAAGATGACTTATTCAAATGCAAAGGGAACATAGTCTGAACCTAGGGTCTAGGGGAAAGAGGACAGGTAGAGGGATCAGATTGGGATAAGGTGTTGGGGGACAAGGCTGGGGACTGGAGGCTGGTGGAGGCGGAGAGAAAAACTAGGACTGTTTGGGCAAGTAAACTTAGACTGGGAGACAGACTGGGAATCAGTGGGATGGGAAACAGATCTGACAAGGAGCCAGGGTGCAAGGGGAGAACTAGGACTGACTGGGCAAGAGACTGGGTGAGAGATGAGAAGACTGTGGACTGGACTCAGGAACTGGCTAGGTAAGTAGAATGAGACTGGAGCAAGGAGCCAGCGGTGAGGAAAAAACAAGACTGGGACAGGGACAGGTTGGAGGGGACAGGGCAGAAGACATCAAGCTTGGAGGGGGAATGGATGGAAAGGTCTGTGACTACTAAATCAGACTCCCACTCCAGAGCCTGGAAAGGAAACCAAGATTCCTGAGACTCACCATTTCCCTGCTGTCAGCAAATATTTGTGGAACCCACTGGCAAAGTATGACACAACCCCTCTAGAGCTGATTCACATAGAGAATGAGAGCCTACTATTACTAATCACTCACTCTGTTAGCTCAGGTGGCTGATGTTTCTGGACTGGATCTAAAGATTTCAGCCCCGCGGATGACACGTGAGTGTTCATATGATGCCAAATGATGGAATTTGCTTTTCAGTTTCCTTTTTAAAAACCTAGGAATTTATACACAAAAAACTACAAAGAATACTATTAAAGGTTGCATAGTCAAGCACCCCAAAATTAGGAAATGCTAGAACTAAGGTTGCATATGCAATTTTATTTTGCCCTCTTGTGGATATGTATTATGATTAATTATAATATCAAATATGATTTTTTTCACAGGATCCTTACTTCATTCAGGGCAAAGGATGGACACAAGCTGGGGAAGAATCAAGGTTATGTAGTGAAGGAGACTGTTGCCTATAGGACCCAGTCTCATTTATTGCAGAAGTTGGAAGGTGTGTAGTGACTGAGGTGGGGGATTGCAGGAAGAGAAAGATAGTCTCATGGTTAAGGGAGTTGGATGCTGCCCTGGAGATTTTGTCCTTCCCTGTGCCACAGAGTTCCTATGTGAAGCTGGATAAATCATTTAACCCAAAGTTTTCACAAGTGGCCATTAATTGTGTGTTCCTCATGTTCTAGATGCCTAACTTGAGACCCTAGGGGTAGTGGTGGCAGTGTCTGATTGCAGAAGTGCTGAGTACTCGCAGCTGCAACTTCAGTCCAAAGGAGCTGTGTTTTGACCATATTAAGTGCTATATAATGCTAAGTATTCTTAAAAATTAGGTCCTAGGCACCTCAGATTGGATACCCAAAGTTAGTGGATACTTTTGACGTTAACCTCTCTGTGCCTTAGTTTCCCATCTGCAAAATGGGAACAATAATACCCCCTCATCTCACAAGATGTTGTGAAACTAAATTAGTATTTGTGAAGCACTCAGCTACTAGTGATTAGCGTCATACAAATGCCTGTGAGAAAATTAATTTTGTCTCAGAGCAGGGTTTGAATAGTGCACGGGATCACACACTGAACAATGAGAATAAAAAAATATTGAATAGCTGCTAATTAATTGTGCATTGAATGAAGCAAGAGTTCTGTGAAAGAGATAGTATATGATCATGTAATTAGACTGTATCAATGCAAACACACAAGGGAGCAAAATTAAGGTTGTACAGGCAACCTTAATTCTGGAATTTCCCAATTTTGAGGTGCTTGACTATGCAACCTTAAAATATTATTTTAATGTATTTTGTAGGTGTGCAGTATTATATATTTGACCTAAAATTGCAACCGGCTCTATTAATAATTCTACAGTTGTTGCTGAGTTGCAATCAGTACTTGCAGGAATTGGGTGTTCCAACAGTAGTTCCTTTCTAATTTTCACTGTAACAGCAAAAGCATCAATATGCAATTCAAGCTTAATTGCTAGCTTTGTTTTCTGTGCTGGGTTTGCAGTGCAAATAGTCTCCTCAGTCCCCGCAGTGTGTAGTGGCCCTGTGCACACTGCAGCAAAGCCAGACAGATTAACACTGCGATTGTTTCTAACAAGATATAATCAGGATGAGGTACTTTAACAATGAAGTGCTGTCCTCCATTTTAACAAAGTACAAGAATAGGCAGCATAAAGCAGGAGCATGTCTAGCACACAATCTCTAGAGATACATAGCCCAGTGGATTGCTGGTAGTACAGAGGCAGTCTAGCCTGAAAAATGGTGTGCTCTTGAATATGCAACACAATATTTTCATACAAAGAATTGTGCATGTTTCTACAAAGGTAAGAACCAGAATAATGATGCATGCCAGAGTTTGAATAATCAATGTGCCCTACTTTTCCGGAATCCATCTGTGAAATTCAGTGCATTTTCCAGCCTGTATTGCCCTATAACAGTGGTGGGCAACCTACAGCCCACGGGCCACACGTGGCCCATCGGGTAATCCACTGGCGGGCTGTGAGACAGTTTGTTTACATTGACCGTCCACAGGCACAGCCACCCGCAGCTCCCAGTGGCCACAGGTTGCCCACCACTGCTCTATAACATATAGTGCCATTCAAATTCTATAGAATTAAATATACTGAAGATCCATTAGAGTTAGGATAAGTTATTCTAGACTTTTCCTAGGGACAGTGGCTTACTTTATTTTTGTACAGTATCTAGCACACTTTGGGTGCTGCCAACCCCCTATAATTTTAAAGGTTAATTATTTATTATGAATAATAAGAAGAACTATAATAAAGATATTTTAATTACTTCCCTCTCGGACAATATAGTATATTGTTACCCTGGGAACAAAAAATAAACTAAGATTTTCTGTTCAAGGATAGGAGAGGAGACACAACCAGTTCACAGTTGAAAAAAATGCTATCAGTTCCAGCCAGCTTTCAATAGTTTGATGGAAGAATAAGCTTTCAACAGTGAAGCTGTAAGATATGTCAGTATTCTGACAACTGTAGCTTTAGGAACTACTGGTATCAGTTTCCAGATAATGGACATGTAGAGATTTAAGGACTAGAGCACTTCCTCATGATTGGCTGTGGTATAAAAGACTCTCCATATACAGTGCCCCCTGCTGACAGCCAGTCCAACCCTGCAGAGGTCTCCTCCTCATTGTGACTCTGTCCTTTGGGATATTAATGTCCCATACAAACAACATCCCACACAACTCTGATTATGAACATTGCATCTTCCACTCATTGAGGGCTCCTCTGAAGTCCTGCTCTTCTCTTGGAGTAGCAGGTTCCCAGGCTTCCCTATGTCCTCCCGCAACAGAAATCAAACTCAACTAAAGCAACCTCTACCCATCTGAGCTTGAGCTTTTATAGTCCCACCAAGTTCTCCAGTGTTCCTGTTGCAGAACACTGAGCCCTGCACCCTTTTCCAGAGCCTATACCTGAGGTTAGCTTCTTTCCTACAGCTTTCCCATGTTCCTTTCCCAGAGTCAAGGAACACTAATTCTCCCCTTCCTGGGTGTTGCTGTCTATCCTGAGTCCTTCTGCTGGACCTCCCGGGTTGCTTTCACGTCCTTCCTTTATGAAATCAAACCTGATCCACCAGGTACACGGTTTACACTCTATCACAGGGCCATATATCTTGAACTGTACCAGAGCTCCACTGATGTGGGGGCAAAGGTAGCTTTAAACCATTTTTGTGTTTCTCTACTTCCCACTGCTGCCATGGACCAACCTAGCCCCCAACATAACTTACAGCAGCTTCAGGGTTACTGTAAATTACACTGGCTTGTTACAGCCCCCACAGGAGCTATTATGCTGGCTACAGAAACTGAAAAAATGCAGTACACTGACCATGCCCACTTCCCCTCTTTCTCCCACAGCATGTCCCCTATGCTGGGGGAAGAGAAAATTAGGGAGGGATAAGATAGAGATAGCTGTGCCAGGTCAGGATTCCGCTATGCTCCTCTGCTGCACGTTTAGAGTAGCTTTGTAGCCTTATTGTTTGGTCTATGTTTATTAAAATGTTAAAAGTATTAGATAAATAAAATATGGAAACAAATAGCTTATTTTATGGATCATCTGGGTTTGCTTTGATAAGTGTAACATCACATTTTATTTTCTATTATTTGATCCCTAAACTGAAGATGATTTTCTTGGTGCACTCTGGAGGGATTTTATACTGCAGTCTGTGATCTGCTAAGCAATCAATCCCTCCAAGAAGTTAGCACCTATATTCCCCAGGCATTTTACTGAAAATGTACTTTTTCCTCTTGACCATGGAAAACATTTACCATCCAATTTCATTAAACAATATTACACTGAACCTTGCCAAAACCAGCTAGACATATACACATTTAGTCTGTGCTAACAATATCCGCTATTAAATGTTTCACTGGTTATACTCAGCCCATGATCTTGGATCTTTAGAGAAAGTTTTTTTTTTTCTCTTTTTGTAATGTTGGAAATGCAATTTTGAGTATTGTCAGTATGTTAATGTGGGCATGAAAAGTAATAACATCACTGCCTGTATTCACTTCCTGCATCGTTCAATCTTTATTCGTGTTTCATACGTATTGCATTAGGGGTCAGATTTTAATAAAGTAGATGTTGCTCTCTTTTCTGCTCCTAAGGATGAAGGTCTGGATTCATTCATTCCAGATGTCTGTGCCTTATAGTCCTTTTCACCCTGTATCCTGTCAACCTTGGAGGTCAAATGAAAAGATTTCATGGTATCACGGACATCATTAGGAATGGGCATTTGGGGCTAAAGAAACTACAGAGAAGATGTGTGGTTACCCGTAGCAACTGCTGTATCACATGATATTTATGCTGTCTCTGAGCTATAGTGCAGCAGTTTCCTTAAGAAACACAAACCCACTCACTTACATACTACTTCCAATAAGATTTTTTAAAATGCAACTGGAGAAGAAATGAGTTCTTAAATAACCAAAATTAAAATAGGCACATGTTCCCTCTCTATTCCTGCTTTCAATTCTGACATCAATACTAGTATTTTTTGTATCCTACTATTTTTTGTATTAAGATATTTCATCAAAGGAAAAAAGAGCCATTGCTCTGATAAAGGAGGATGCCCTGTGGAGTACACTAGAACTGACTCACTCAGTGTGACATATCTGGATGTCTCCATCAGTAGGAAAGTGCAACTTTCCATTGTTTTGTTAATCTTCAGCACTTGCTGAATTTTCTCTATTTACAGACAGAACATCTCTCAATAGGAAAATCCCATTACTTGGGCAACTACAAATCCCATTACTTGGGCAATGTAAAATGAGACTGGAAAAAGCATAAGGAAATATGCTAGTTCAAGATAGAATGCTGAACCGCACCTGCTTTTCTGCTCCTCTTAAGAGGTGGACTCTGGTCAAAAGTCTTTTAATAGTCCTTCAAGACATACTGAACCTTTTTAATAACCTTTTAAAACAACACTGCCAAATACACTTTAAAACTTTTAATCTCTCTCCTTTGTAATGTCCCACTAAGATCCTGAAAACAGCAGTATCTCTGTCAGTTTATTGCCCCTTTTCATTTTCTCTCTCCATTTGGTAAATACTGATTTCCAGTTTCCTGTGGTGCATAAGCCAACGTGGCAGCTTTTGGTGCTGTGAGTACCTCTATCATCCATTAAATCAGTACAACTCTGTATTGTGTTCCCTTCCTTTCCCTGGGGGCTAACATATGCACTGGCTATTTTCATTGTGTGAGTGGATACATACAAATGATGTCTACAAAAATCTTTACAATTTTATCATTTGCCTAACTAGTGTTGCTGTGGTATCCTCTATACTTTTCCTTAACTATAGCAGATACGGCAATAGCAGTTTCAAAGATTTTAATGGCAACCACTGTACAGAGATATACAGAGAAATATAGACAAATAATTTAGAGGACATTCCCACAGTTGTAACAATTTTAGGCAAATGTAGCTCCCAAAAAACTTGACACAGTCCCTTTAAGTCCACTTTGTATCCATTAAGCCATTTCATGCCAGGTAAGAAATCACAATTTTAGAGGATAATTAAACCCATTGCATATTTTTATGGTGAATCAGCACAAGATTATATAGCACAGGTGTTTCTGTAATTGGGATACTTTAGGAAGATTCTGTGTTCAATGGCCCTCACGCACTTTCATCTGTCTGCTATGTTGGTCCATTATTATTACAATCAACTGAAATATAAAATGTGCAGGAATGTTATCTGACTAAACACCTGATTTTAATGACTGTGCTTTACATCTATTTTTCTTGATATTCTTCCTTTCCTATTCAGCACATCTAAACAAAGGACAATAAGGTTAAAGTTGCTACTATTACCACTAGAAGATGATATAGATGCCATGTAAAGCTCAAGAATGGTTCTATTTTAAAGTGCTTACTTACAGTAAAATTCTAGCTTTGAACAAGGCATTCTCTACAATACAGACAACTGCACTGCCACTAAACCAGAAAAGTGGATGAAAATGTAATTGTGAAAGACTGAGTTATAATTCTGTGTCCATGATATGCTCCACTGTTGCTAAAAACTGTGGTAGCTAGATACTGCCAGCAGGCATCTCTCTGCGGAGGTAAATACTGCAGACCTTACTCAAGCATGACATCGATTGGGAGTTATCTGAACAGAGACTGCAGTATGGGTTCAAAGATCTCTCTCATTTACACCACTTGTAACCCACCGCAGCCAATATCCAAATCATGTTTCCTTAACACTGCCAATTCAGCTAAATGGAAATCCAACACTGGCTGCACTAAACTTATTTAAAATAAGAAGAGCCCAACAAACTGTTGGGCCTTTGGAATACAGAAAGCAGGGTGTGGTCTCCCCCCAAAAAATCTAGAACAGACTGAAGAAATTAAAATAAACTGCAGCTGAAATGCATTTCTTCTTTTGCAGAAGAGGTTATTGTGCATAGTCAATTTTCACCCAATTACTTAAGATACTGCCTCCTCTTTTGGGCTTTCTGTACTTATCTTGGGAACGTGCTGGGGAGACTCTTCAATCTTGATTTTAACTACAGATCCAAGGATCAGATTTGCTTACCTCAAGTTCTTTATTATTAAACCCACGGTCAGGGATTTATAACTCACATGACAATTTTTTATAGTTATTCCGTAGTTTCTATTCCAAAAAGGAGATATAAAACAGGGGCTTATGAAATGTCAGACCTTTTTCTGTATATCTACTCTCTGGAGTAAAAACTGTGTAAATAGCTATAAAGAACTTTGTCACATGTTTTTTGCTATGATTTCAGTGATACAGTGATACAGATGTTCCTGGAAACTGAAAAAAATTATATTGACTGACCCATGAGTCTGGAGCACCTGAATTTTAAATAATATTTCTCTTTATTTCTAAGCAACATTTATAATCAGGAGGGGAGCGCTTGGAATTGCTGAGTTTCAAGGCTCTGTGGCCTGCCAAAACACTCTTAGGGTATGTCTACATCTACAATTTTGCAGCGCTGGTTGTTACAGCTGTATTAGTACAGCTGTATAGGGCCAGCGCTGCAGAGTGGCCACACTTACAGCAACCAGCGCTGCAAGTGGTGTTAGATGTGGCCACACTGCAGCGCTGTTGGGCGGCTTCAAGGAGGGTTCGGGGAACGCGAGAGCAAACCGCAGGGAAGGAGACCTGCTTGCACGGGGGTTCGGGGAACTCGAGAGCAAACCGCAGGGAAGGAGACCAGCTTCCCCGCGGTTTGCTCTCGCGTTCCCCGAACCCCCCTGCAAACCGCAGGGAAGGAGACCTGCTTGCACGGGGGTTCAGGGAACGCGAGAGCAAACCGCAGGGAAGGAGACCTGCTTGCACGGGGGTTCGGTGAACGCGAGAGCAAACCGGGGAAGGAGACCTGCTTCCCCGCGGTTTGCTCTCGCGTTCCCCGAACCCCCCTGCAAACCGCAGGGAAGGAGACCTGCTTGCTCGGGGGTTCGGGGAACGCGAGAGCAAACCGGGGAAGGAGACCTGCTTGATTACCAGAGAGGCTTCCTCAGGTATGCTGCGATACCTGCTTATTCCACGGAGGTCAAGAAAAGCGCTGGTAAGTGTCTACACTTGATTACCAGTGCTGGATCACCAGCGCTGGATCCTCTACACCCGAGACAAAACGGGAGTACGGCCAGCGCTGCAAACAGGGAGTTGCAGCGCTGATGATGCCCTGCAGATGTGTACACCTCCTAAGTTGCAGCGCTGTAACTCCCTCACCAGCGCTGCAACTTTGTGATGTAGACAAGCCCTCAGTCAGGGCAGTACCTACACCACCAGAAAGGGGCCCTGGGAAAGAATTGAAACTTCTTCCTCTTTCTCCAGAGGAACAATAAGTTGTGACACCCTTTTGCAGAGTACAGCTTCCTTCCCCATCACCAGCCTAGCTCTGCTTGTTGGAGCCCTGAGGAGATGCACCCGCAGCTCTATCCAATTCCAGTGGCATGGGAGTATACAAGATTTAAAAACTAGGCTTTGCATCAGTCCTCAGGAGGCTTTTATACAACATTTAAAAAAAGCTTAGATTCTCACATCATTACACAACTCTAGGAGCTGGGGCTTTAAGAAAAACATCAAATATTCTGAAAGCTGATAACACTGCAATCTATTCACAACTATCTTTATTCATTAATTAGTGGGATATAAGCAGTGTAGGAAAAAAAGGCTAAATGTCTGCACATTTCCAGTAAGTTTGCAATATGAATTTATGTGAGGAGCCATACCTTTTGGGCCTGGACTACAGAAAGCAGGGTGTAGTCTCCCCCCAAAAAATCCGGAACAGATTAAAAAAATTAAAATGTCCTTTTAAAAACTGCAGCTGAAACCCTTTTCCTCTTTTGCGGAAGAGGTTATTGTGCATAATGATGTAGGTACCTGTTGATAATCCAAGGGGTGGGGGTTGTTTGTTATTTTTAAAATGCTGTGCATATTTTTAAGAGCTATTAGAGCATGTAAGCAGCTGTAATGAGTTTTCTAGTGTCTATTAGCAACAAAAACAAAAGCAGTTGAAACTACAAAACAAAACTAGTGGTTCTTCACTTGAACAACATTCACAAAAGAACTCAGCAGGAAATTCAGCTGCAGACCAGGATAGAGGTACCAATTACAGAAAAAATGTATGGCAGAAGAAAAAGAAATTAGAGGAAACATGTTGTGTTGCTGCATCAAGGGCTCTGGAAAATTCTTATCTGGGGATTTGAAAAAAAAAAGACAAGGAACCAAATTCTGTTCTCAGCTATGCTGGTGTAAATTTGGAGCAACTCCAATGTACTCAACAAAGTCAATCTGGATATTGAAATTGTGGCATGGTCAGTAAAGTCATATCTGGATTTACACCAAAGTAACAGACAGTAGAATTTGACCCCAACATATGATAAAATTGGATTTAATTTATGCACTTTAAAAAAAAATCATACACTTCTCCCCTACTCTTTGTCCCTCCCTGCAGAGCTGATGCCAGTTCAAAACATAGGGATGAGTGTGCCCTGCCACATTTTGAAACTACCCAACACATTTCAGTTACAAGAAACTTAGAAATCCAGATATGCTGATTTTAGATAACCTTAGATGCTTGGTCTCAGCTCTTTAAGCAGCTATTATGAGGAGGGGTGGAGGGATGTATACCACAAAAATATAATTTATCATACTGTGTTGTAAGAATTCAGTGCTGCTTAAAATTAGTTTTGTTAGCTTCTGTGTAATACTGTAAAAGGCACATTCTATACTGTACATTCCACAAATCATGTCACTACTCCAACCATCCTCAGTCTGATGCAGCGCTTTAAAAAAAGAGAGAGAGAGATGGTTGAAGCACACAGACATATGATATCTTTTGAAATCCATGGAGAGACTTCCTACCAACTGAAGGTCACAGCGCATGGGAGGAAAAAAACCCTTTGAGCTTTTCTTAAGTTTTAATGTTCCCCATCTACCAAATTCATAAGATACTTTTGGTTCACAAAGGAATGGTAGTTTGTGAAATATCTCAGCAACTATACACACTACCCAAACACATCTAGGAAGAGGTGCATAGAACTCCCTTTGAAGCTGCAGTTGTAAGAGGCGTCATTCAATCCTTTTAAACATGGTATATAAACATAAGGCAATAAACAAAATCAATCTCTAGTAAATATTGTTCTGAAGAGACAGATTAAACATAATGAGCTACTTATGAATATATATTTTTTAATCTCACAGCACAGATGAAATGCAGTAATCACTTTTTAGTTTAAAAGAGTTTTCTGTTGTTTTGCAAAAACAGAAACAAAGAAAGGAAAAGGACAAAAGAGACATTTTCCCTTCTAAATGAAAGATATAGAGGTTGAGAGTGATTCTTTCTAATTTACATCTAACCAGGATCTGAAAAGGATTGGAATGAAAAGGAATACATCCCTTGATAC
The DNA here is from genome assembly GCF_025201925.1 of Gopherus flavomarginatus. NCBI lineage: Eukaryota > Metazoa > Chordata > Testudines > Testudinidae > Gopherus > Gopherus flavomarginatus. Next base: position 37,678,454 of record NC_066624.1, on the reverse strand, counting down.
TTCTTTGCAGGAGTCACTTTTATAGTGATTCCCAGTCTTTTCAGGCAACTGTTCCAATTTACCAGATGGAAAATGAGCAGTTTAATCACAGCCTAAAGCTCCAATTCAGGAAATCATTTGCGCACATGCTTAAATGCATCCCTATTCAGAACAACACTTAAGTGTATGCCTAAACTGCACAAAAGTCCATGAAATTCAAGCATATGCTAAAAGTTAAGCATGTGCTTCAGTTTTATTCATGCTTAAGTGCTTTCTTGAACTGGGCCCCAAGAAGAGAGTAAAGGCTTCGAGTGAAAGTAAAAAAAATAAATCCTGAAATAATAGTACTGCTATGTACAGAGAGTAATCTAAAGCTCATTGAAACCAACAGTAAGGCAGTCATTGTTTTCAATGGGGTTTGAATTAGGTCCTACTACCGGTGTTTATGAGGTAGCATTGAAATGTTTCTCAAAGCAGAGTTAGTTTAAAGAGGTAAAAGACATCATGTAATATATTTTCCCTTAAAGAGATTTCAGATTTACACTTTCATCCTTGATTAGTTTTTCTAAACAAAAAAACACAATCAAATCCAATAAGCTGGCATGTGAGTGGCCCTCATTTCACAAGTATTCAGAATTATGAATTCTGACTGACTACCAGCTACTAAATCAGTGAAAATTGCCTGTCCAATGATAAGCAATTGGACAACAAAACACTTCAAAGTGGTTTGGATCTCTTCTCTGCAAGCTGTTCAATCTATTTAATATCAGCATTGCATTATGAAGACGCAGAGTACTTTTCTATGTACCAAAATACTTGCAGCATTATATCACTAGCTCATGAACTCTCTCTCTATATTAGCACTCACCTCTGGTATTACATTTCAAGGAAAGAAATGTTACCTTGCTTTTCAGCCTTTGAACATAAATAAAATAAAATAACAAACATCAGTGGTATGTCTAGAGAGAGCATTTAAACTCTTTCTTGTTGCTGTGCATAACCAGAAGTGAAGAACGGTCTTCTGGCTAAAAGCACAGGCTTGAGAGTAAGAAGAGATGGGGATTTAGTCTGGATTTGCCACTGACTACCTCTGTGTTATTGGTCGAGATTCTTAAACGATCAGTGCCTTTGTTTTGCCATTTCCAAAATGAGGATAATTCTACTCTAATCCACAAGGATGGAATAATACTTCATTCATTAAAGTTTTGTAAATGCTTTGATACAGTTTGCTAGGCGGTCTGATGGAAAGGCAAAGGCCTTTACCCTGCAAAGACTCACACACATTTAAATATAAGTACATGAGAAATCCCAATGAAATGAAAGTTAAAACACAGATAAGTCTTTGCATGATATGACAAAAGGTTAGTAATTCAATCCAAAAGACTTTCACCTCTTGTTTGTGTGTCAAATCCAGATCAGTAATGATTGGAAGTTTGTTCAAATAGCCTGCTAGAGGATGGGAAATGAGTCAACAGTTCATCTTGCTCCAAGTGGAGAAGTATCACAAAGAATCTGCATTTTCATCAAAACTATTCAAAATACTTAGAATATTCAGGATTCTGGTAACACTACAAAAAATGCTTTCAAATGGGGAAAACACATGAAAAAGCAAAAGAGAAAAGCCTAAAGGAAGGAATAAAAAGGTCGATAATTAAAACCTTTTAAAATAGGTCTTTGCCTTTGGGATGGTCAGAGTTACAGATCCTACAAAGAGGGAAGGAGGTGAAGCACAGTGCTCAGATCTATTAAGGCTGTGTTAATGATCCTTGCAAGATATCCATGAGACCATTTGAAGGAAAGAGCAGACAACATTTGTACAGTTAATATTTGCCTCCAAGGACAAATAGTGTAACTTTAAAAATAGTCCTGAAGGTCACAGCATCCTCAAGCCAAGGGTAAGTGAACGGTCCTGCAGGTAATAATACCAGTGACCTGTCATAGGTCCATGACAGGTGAGCAGTCCTCCTCTATACATAGATAAATGGTAGCAAGAACATAGCAGTGAGCATCTGACCTTACAGGACTCTGTGGCAAATGAGCAGTCCCATCAGATCCAGAAGGTGAATCAATTATTTAGTGTCATGGAGTAGAACCATTTGTGCGTGACCTTAATAAAGAGGCTTGTGATTCTTAAGAAGACTCAGGATAGTTGTTGCATCAGAAGTATCCCTACTTCCTCTCCCCAGTGCACATGCATGCACGCGCGCACTCACACACACAGATACAGGGATTGTGGCAGCTGAATTTGCATGTGAACACTTTTTTTTTTTTTTACAGTTGTTGACATCAGATGAATCACAAGCAATAGGGCCTGCTGTTCCGTGCCCTTGTACATAACATTATTCAATAATAATATTTGGCACTTATAAAATGACTTCATCTAAAGATTCCCAAAGCATTTTACAAAGAATATAGTCTTATAACAGCTATGTGAAGTTAGTATTATTGTACAAATGTTACAGATGGGTAAACTGTAGCATAGACAGGCTAAGAACAAATCTAGGCACTCCTGTGAATATATAGCCTAATGTGACTTGCCCAAGATCATAGCATAAGTCAATCGTAGTACCCAAAAAAAGAGAACTCAGGAGTTCTACCCTCCAGGTCTTGAGTACTAATCACTAGACAACACAGCCTGTAATTTACATTACATATGTTTCTGTTGATGTGTTTATTCAACTGCCAGCGTTCTGCAGTAAACTGTGTCAGCCAGCAAAGGCATTAGGATAAGAAGATAAAATGAAAGCATGTCAGAGACAAAACAGAAAGCTCAAGAGCTGGATCCTGTTTCCTTCAAGAGTCAGATATAAATAAATCTACTTCTAGCTTCTCACTGGGAGCAGTAAGTTCTTGCTCCTCTCTCAAGAGAAACAATGTCATGCTCCTCTTCCCTGCCAATATGACTGGCTGACTGACTCGTTAGTAGTTTATGACTGGCCACTAAGGAGTCTCCCCAGAGCTCCAATGGTCAAAATATTGTAGTACAAATAGAAACCAATTAGATGTCTGTTTGCATTCCAGGAATTAATGTTACATGGGGTGGGGGGGCGGGAGAGGGGGGCATTATTTATGCCAGTCTGCTTTCTCATTTTGGTATCACCACATGTCATCAGCATCCATGTCACAACCACCACTAACTGAGAGCATTTTAGCAGTGTCAGCAGAGAGGCAAAAGACTGAATGCACACTGAGATTTGGCTACACTCACTTCCAGAGAGGGGCCCACTGTGGAGAGCAGTTTCAGAAAGCCATAACTGCCCATGCTGTTGCTGTGCTGTAGACTTCAGTTTCCAGTGCTATCATCCAGGTGCCTGAGATAGGCAAGTATAAGAAAATCTGTTCAAAATGTGACAAAATGCTAAAATCAAACCCGCATAATGAACCACATTCTTTCTGGCCTTTGCTCAGAGGGGGGAATGGGATAAGGGGCAAAAGAATCTTTTTCTCTTTTCTGTATTTCCTGTGAGCAGACTAGGGACAAGTGCAGCCCCTACACTCAGCCACAGTTCAGGGACTTCTGAGCAGGAGCCACTCACTCCGGAGATGATAAAGGAGGAGGCAATCATAGTCTCTCCTCACCTTCACTGGCCACTGACACAGAAAAGCAGGTTCCACCATCTTAAAAGATGAGTGCAGTTTACATACTCCCCCTGCATGCTAGGGAGTATCTATCTTAGTTTCTCTGTTAATAAGCAACTGACTGCAGGCATTTTTGTTAATGTGTTATAATATGCTGTATGTATGTCAACAGGTAAACATCAGCATGGGAAACTATTGCTTAATCTTACCTTGAAAACAGTCTAGTTCTTGAAAGTCAGTAAAAAGTATATCTAAAAAGGTATCTTGGTTTGGGGAGAGTAAATATCTAGTGAAAAATTTTATGTCCTCAGCCTTTTAATTAATTTTTTTTAAAAAAAGAAACAAAAAATGCAAACCAACAAATTTTAGTGGTTTGGTAATAATCGGTCTGCAGTGAAATGAACCAGAATTGGTTCCGTTATAGGTTTTTGGCAGCCTGTAACTCAACATATTTTAGTTTCTTTATTCCCTAATACAGATTGCTTGATGGTGTGTAAGAGAGCTAATTAGATATAAATACCAACCAGCACCCAAATAACAAGGATCATGATGATCATACAGCGAGCAGCTGTGCCATTCGATAAATTGGTTTCATTTCTAATAGTTCTGCAATGCAAACATTTTCTGTCTCAGAAAAAGCTTCTCTCCTTCCTTCCCACAGCTAGATTCAATTAAAAAACCCTACTCTGCTGATGAAGGGCCGCACAAGGCCAGGAAAAAAAACCCTCAAGGTTTGGTCAGTTGTTTTTTTTTGTGGGACCTGAAAAGAGGGAGTTTTTATTGACTCTTTCCATTAATGACTTCTTTACCAAGAGGAACAGAAGAGAATAGAAGAATGTCATTGATGGAATCAATGCAAGAACTGTAGTGGATTGTACATGTAGATTGTAATGGAGGTTGGAAAGGATGCTTCATGCTTTTCTGTATTACCACACTTTTAAAAAGAAGGCTTTGGTTTTTTAATCTATTGAATTTAAAACTATTGAAAGGTACAGACTGGCATCTACTGGATCCAAAGACCTTTGCCTACCCACAGAACAGTCAACAGCAGTGCAAGTTTATTCACATTGCCTCTTCTGACATCCTGCACCTCTGACCTGGAGGGACCACATCCAGGGATTAAATTTTCAAAAAAAAATCAAAAAAATGTTTGATCTCATACTCACATTCTGAACTCATGGGCACAAACACTGTAAAACTATTCCAATCCCTCCAACTTGTACAAAGCATCTGTACTGGTGGCCCCTGAGTATTTGCCCCATTTACAGAGGTAGCCCCCCATCTGGTTTGCCACCTCCAAATAAGTTCCTCTTTGTGCTTCTGTATCCCCCAAAACCTCTTTCTGTAAACTTCTGGGGTCATTTCTGATTACGGACATGTCTACATTTCCAGCTGGAGGTGTAATTCTCAGCTCAAGGAGACATACCTGCACTTGCTGTTATCAAGCTACAAATTAAGCATTGCCACAGTAATATGAGGAAATAGAGCCTACTGGCCTCTGATTCAAATTGCATGCTTTCTCAAAGTATTGTTGTAGTCAGGTTGGTTCCAGGACATGACGGAGACAAAGTGGTTTCTCAAAGACAGTGAAATAAGCATCTATTTCTCCATCCTCTTTGAACTGGGGTAACAATTTAGAAACTAAGTCCTTCACAGAATTGGCATCACGTGTTCTACTCCATCTATCACATCCAGAACCGGCTTTAACATTTTTAACACCCTAAGCCAAAAAGAAACAAACAAAAAAAACCCTGAGCACTGCCCCACCGAAACAACCCCCACCCCGAGCACCACCCCACTGAAACAAAAACATAACCCTCTGAGTGCCACCCCGCCAAAACAAAACGAAAACCCCCTGAACACCACCCTGCTGAAACAACCTGCCCCCCAGCGCCACCCCTCTGAAACAAAAACAGAAACTCCTGAGCGCTGCCCTGCTGAACGCCCCCCAAAAATAATAATATAACCCAAGCACCACCCACCGAACTAAACCAAAACAAAAAAAAAGGAGCGCTGCCTCACCACCCCAAGGTTGGCTGCCCCTTAGAAGGTGCTGCCCCAAGTAAGTGCTTGGTCAGCTGGTGCCTGGAGCTGGCCCTGATCACATTACTGGATCTGTGGTTCCCCAGTCTAACAAATTCCAGTTTATACTGTTTGTCCTAATCAAAAAGCTGCTTGTCTTTCATTGCTAGCTGTTTCTCCTCCAGGAGCCGTCTTCTCCATTCCAGATCCTAGTTTGTGAGTGGAGTCTGGAGGGAGCCCTTACTCTCCGCCAGTACCAGTGGATCATCTTGGTCTCCAATTCCACTGTTCATTGGCAGGTCTGCTGGTTATCAAATCCCCTCTTGGCCCTGGATTATCATTTATTTTCTGGCCATCTGAGTAAATCAGGTTAATTAGTTGTGTCTTTGTTAGACCTTCAGAGTTTAGTTGTCATTTGCACTACTTCACCAGCTGAATTTTCTTGAGTTGCTCAAAACTAAGGCTGTTTGTCTGTCACAGAGGTCACGGAAGTCATGGATTATGTGACTTTCCATGACCTCTATGACTTCTGCTGCAGATGGTCTGGCTGGCTCAAGGGCTGCCTGAACTGGGCAGCCCCTGGGCCAGCAGCTGCAGGAGTTTCAGTGTGGGAGGGGGCTCAGGACTGGGGCAGAAGTTGGGATACAGGGCGGCGCTTACCTCAGGGGTCTCCGCGGAAGCAGGTGGCATGTCCCTGCAGCTCCTAGGCAGAAAGCCAGGGGACTCTGTGCACTGCTTGTGACTGCAGGCACTGTCCCCACAGTTCCCATTGGCTGTGGTTCCTGGCCAATGGGAGCTGCAGAGCCTGCGCTTGTGGTGGGGGCAGTTTGTGGAGCCCTTCTGGCCTTCCCTCCCCCTAGGAGCTGCAGGGACATGCCAGCCACTTCAGGGGAGCTGCACAGAGTCAGGTAGGGAGTTCTGCCAACCCACCCCACCCCATAGCAGCAGGGGTCTCAGACCATGCGCCACTGCCCATCTCCACTCCAGAGCACCACTGGCCCAAGTTTAGTTAGGGATATATAGCGCAAAACATGGACAGGTCATGGGCCGTGAATTTTTGTTTACTGCTGGTGACAGGTCCAAGACTTTTACTAAAAATACTCATGACTAAAATGTACCCTTACTGATACCTCTTTTTCTTTATCTTTTCTTTCTCTCAATCTTCCTCAAAAAAAGATAAACCACTTCTTACTCTACCTTTGGCAATACTTGCTTTCACAGCTGTCACCACATACTGCAAATTATCATTGCCACAGTCAACATCCCACTGCCACCATCATGTGACATTGAGCCTCTTTTGATTTAACTCTGTGCAGTCAAGTAGGGAAGCATTACATAGATACGTTGAGAAATATATGATATTTATAAAAAACACAAATATTTTCCAGTTGTCCACTAGTGGTTTTGAAACCAGTTTAATAAAGACAGTTCAGGTTGCTTGATGACAGGTGTACACTGTTTTAATTTTTTTTAACCAAACTAGTTTTAAAACCAATTAGCCGTGATCTACATTGGGGAATTTCTCCATAAAGAGAGTGGAAATCAGCTATTGGTCTATTGTGACATAGGCACTTGACAATATGAAACTCAACTAAGTCCCTCAGTTCATTTCACGATGCCCCATCAAACCACTCTCGAGTCTTTCAGTCATTACTATTTGTCTGCACTATGTTTGAATGAAAAACTTAGATAGAGAATGCTCACTGTCCCATTACCAAATCCCAATGACAGCCACTCCACCTCAGATTTCTTATTAACTTTTTCTTTACTCGGTACTAAATTGATTGACTCTGGCAAAGTGATTCCTGAATAAAGGTAGCCACAAAGTTAACTCATATTTTCAGCGAAGTGCATGGAGATTTACTGCTATGATTTTGTTAATCTGGGTAAAGAGTCCATCTCGCTGTGCAATGCATTAGTTCGCTATTTACTATAAGAATCTACCCAATGTTTCAGTTGATCAAAAGGAAAAAGATAATAACAAAAATTTTGATATGCTTTTATATTAAAACCTAAAACCAGCAGACTCACTGGACTTCAGGCATCATAACAAACCTAAAAACCAGCCACGTTCACGTGTCAACTTTCAAGTATTTTTAATAAATAGAGATCAAGTTGTGGATTTGGATGGAATATAATTTTGGCACCGAATTTAGCTCTTGTGGCTCTACTTGCTGAACACAATTTTGCATATACAATATTTAAAGAAAAACACCAAGAAATCCCCTTGAGCTATGTGTAAATAGCATGGGCCAATACTTAACTTCTTACATACATGTTTAGCTCCCTCTGATGTTAGTAATAGGCAGCATCAGTGTGACTGAAAACAAAAGTTGGACCTAACATAGTTCTGACTTGATAACTAAAATATGCTAAATCTAAAAGGACTCTGACACATATTTTAATCACTCAGTTACTAGACATTTCTGTCAGTGTTCCCTGACACACATGAGATTTTGATATGAACATTCCATCAGCATTCATGGGAGTTACCCTCACAAATTCCCCAAATGAGTGAACATATCCTTGAGAAAAGATATGATATCATAGTGTACAAAGCCTAATGTCCTCCATATGTGGGATCTTACTGTAACATTTCAAAAACAAAAAGCCAGCCAAAAATGCAAAGGACAACGCCTTGATCTTTTCCTTCCAGTGTTTTCTTTACTACAACAAATTAATACTCCCTCCATCCCCAAAATAGGAATAGTCCCAAGGGATATTTCCTGTCTTTTAAAGCCCCAGACTAAACCTTTCTTAAAGGATGATAAATCCCATGCAGCAATCCTGAAAGATGTCATTATATATTTTAAATAAAGTCTTTTAGGGCACAGTTTAGTCATGCACACAACACTTGCATCCTAAAGGTTGTCAAAGACAGGGTCCTAATTATAGCATCTTCTTGTCTAATGTGTATGCATACCTATTGTATTAGATGTGTGTGATGCATTAAAACTTAGCTCAGATCTACATCTGACTTGTGAAGAATAACCCAGAAAAGATGGAAGCATTGTAAGTAGGCAAGAGGAACAAAGATGAGAAATAGACAGCTGTGTCTGTACCACTTAGTGCCACCCCACCCCACACACATGGTAACAACCTGGTTTGCAGCCTCAGGATCCTGGTACATCCTTCAGAACATCTGGATTCCCATGTAGTGCAGCAACCAATAGAGTCTTATTACATTTAGTGTAATGTGATCTTTCCTTCAGGTATGTATCTCGTTACTATTATCCACATCTTTGTCACACCAAGAGAAGGATAGGAATAAAATTCAAAATGATCTGGACAAACTGGAGAAATGGTCGGAAGTGAATACAACGAAATTCAATAAGAACAAATGCAAAGTACTTCACTTAGGAAGGAACGATCAGTTGCACACATACAAAATGAGAAATGACTGCCCGAGAAGAAGTACTGCGGAAAGGGATCTGAGGATCATAGTGGATCACAAGCTAACGCTGTTGCAAAAAAAGCAATCATTCTGGGATGTATTAGTGAGAGTATTGTAAGCACGACATGAGAAGTAATTCTTCTGCTCTAGTCTGTGCTGATTAGGCCTCAACTGGAGTATTGTGTCCCGTTCTGGGCACCACATTTCAGGAAAGATGTGGACAAATTGGAGAAAGTCCAGAGAAGAGCAACAGAAATGATTAAAGGTCTAGAAAACATGACCTATAAGGGAAGATTTTAAAAAATGGGTTTGTTTAGTCTGGAGAAGAGAAGACTGAGAGGGGACATGATAACAGTTTTCAAGTACATAAAAGGCTGTTACAAGGAAGAGGGAGAAAAATTGTTCTTCTTAACCTCTGAGGCTAGGATAACAAGCAAAGAGCTTAAATTACAGTTTAGGGTGGACATTAGGAAAAGAGAAAATGTAAGAACGCTCGTCTCTGAAATGCTCTGCTGAAGCCAGAATTCAGAAACATTCCAGATAATGTGTGATGTTCACCTGTTAACTCAGAATTTTAATAACTCATGTATTCTTTACCAGCTCAGCAAACAATTAGTTGTACATAATTTTACTTAGTCACCATTTACTGACTCATTTGCTGATTTTATAAAATGAATGGGAGATGCCATGGCAATGGGTGCCCTATAAGCACCTCAATATATTAAGCTATTCTGGAAACATCAATAGTGTTACTTGTATGGGTGGAACATAGTGATAACTACAACTGCAGCAAAAATCAGTTTAAAATAATGGTTTAAAATTTATATTGTGATTTGCAAGGCAAGTCTTTAAGCCCTGACACCAAGGAGCTTAGATCAGGAATGGAATGAGTATAAAGAGAGTAAAGGCTTCAAGATTTTTCCTTATTGGAATATATACACATTGTAAGTTTGTCTAATTATGTAAGATATATATATATATATGGGGGGGGAGATCTAAGATACTGTATACTTGCAGAGATATACATAACCCTGATTTTCAGAGGCACAAAACAACCGTAGTTCACTGATGACTGTGGGAGCCGTGGGTATAGGGCGACATATCTGTTAAGAGAGAGAACTCTGCACACTCAGCTCCCTTTCACTTGAGAAAGAATATGGGTTCTCAGCACCTCTGAAATTCATGCCTGCCTTGTGCATCCAAACTGTGCAATGAATGAGGCAGGGATCCTGTAGGGGGGTAAAAAAACCAGTATGTGATCATGTGATGAAAGATGTGCACATGGGGGCAGAATTAAGGTTGCACAGGCAACTGTAAATCTGATATTTCTTAACTTTCAAGGGCTTGACTTTGCAATCTAAATAACTTTCTTAAGTTATTTTTAAAATGTAATTTTTTAGGGTTTTGGAAGGATGAAGGTAAAAAACAAATTTCATTATGTACTAATGTAAAACCACCACTGTGTAAGGTTTGGATACTGAGCCTGTAGTGCATACTGTTATCACTTGATACACAGGACTAATTAGGGTGACCAGATGTCCCTATTTTATAGGGACACTCCCAATATTTGGGACTTTTTCTTCTATAGGCTCCTATTACTCCCTACTCCCATCCCGATTTTTCACACTTGCTGTCTGGTCTCCCTAGGACTAATTATATTTAGCCAGCAGAAGCAGAATGTTGTTATCCTGAGTTGGGAGGGATAAGCTGCTGGTAACATATGATAGGGTGCAGAGGGTGATTAGGAAAAGCCTGGCCTGGCTCTCTGTCTTCCCCAAGTCAGGAGACGGAAGCTCCTATGGAGCCATGTGCCAAGTTGAGGGTTTCAGTGAAGAGGGTTGACATCTCTCTCCCTGCCCCTAGCTTTGGCTACAGCATTCCCAGTGCAGTGTCTGCTGCTGCAGTACTTTGATGATAGCTGGACCAGCTTCTTTATCCTGTTCATTGGTTTTGGCATGCTTCCAAAATTTTCCTGAGGAAAACAAGTGACAAAAGGGAAATGGTGATGCCTAACACTTTACAATTAAGCAAGATATGAATGAAGTTTTGGGGTACAAGCAAAAGGCACTACTGTAACCTGAGGGGTTTCTCCCTGCTGAATAGAATAGAGATGTTAAAAAAAATAAAAAAAAATCCAAGAATTCTTGGGCTAACGTATGTATAATTTCTGTACCACTACAATTATTTCAGTTTAGAAACCAATTTAAAGTGATACGGCCATCTAGTGTGGATGAAGTTATGCTGGTACTATGTCTGGAAGTATAGCTTATTTACGGGATGCATGCTATTTATTTCCATCTAAAGAAGTAACATCAAAAATATCTAAATAGGTTAACAATGTCCCTTTAAAACTATTTTTAAAAAAAAATCATTGCAGTTTTAATCAGAAATCTGAAGCCTTTCTTGAATATCAAACATAACTAAGGCCAATAAACAAGCATCAAAACAGGCATCATTTCACAGTTTCAGATTTATGAATTCTGCATCACTACCTGATGATTCAGAAGTGAGGATTGCCCTGATGCTGATTCCATTCACATACATTAAAGTATGCTGCCCAAATGACTCTTAATAGATAGGAATTCAACATATAATGTATCTTAACCTCCAAAATATGGTACTTATTGACCTCACATTCTTATTTTCACTTAATTGTTTACAGTTTTCTTTGTCTAAGTCATTGCAATATTAACTGAATCTGTGGCAGATGCTGGCACCTTGTTTTCTATTTAATCCCCCGCCCCCAACCCCCAATATATTTTGCTACAAGTAAAAATTAAATGAAAGAAGAAGGAATGTTTTCTGGCTTTGATCGATTAGTGAGTGACAAAAACCAAGGGTCTTAAAGCTGGATTTAGAAAACTGACACTAAAATGACATTGTGGGATTCCACATTTGGCTTCTCTCAACCTCTTCAAAATTGGCTCAGTTAATAGGCAATATTTTTTCTAATTCTAGAGCTACAGACTCAGCCTAGAAACTTTAAAAAAAAAAAAATAAAAGCTATATTCTTCCTGCCTCTTACATTATTGCGCTAGTAACAAAGGGCCCCACAGTCAGAACTTAGCTGACAATCTGATGAGTGAGCTAGGGAAGAATCCCAGCATCTATTTCCACACAAACTGCACTGGGTCCACAGCGCTAACAAGAGTAAAAAGCACTAAGCACACAGGCCTCAGACACAGGGAACATATTGTTGAGTAAGTGGATGTAGTTTTCACTTTCCTGACCACAACTGTTCTTTACTCTCGGCTGTTTTGATACCCCAGGAGGGAAGAAGAGAAAAGGAAACAAACCGGAGAAAGTTTTGCCTGGGGCCAAAAAATTTGACAACTCAGAATCCAAGAGGAGAAGTGAACAAAGTTTTTGCCTTCTAAATCATATTTATTACACCAATAACAGAGACTGACCATAGATGGAAAAGGAAAATAAGAGCCTCTTGCAGAGGCAGGGTATCAAGGGTTTTTTGGCTATTATACTCTGCGAGACACAAAGCTAGTCTGAGAGCAATATTTAGGAAAGAACCAAAACACACAATAAAGTCCAACCTGTCCCACCACCCTGTGATTAATGTTCAACCAGAATCAAGCAATGTCTGAGCTGGGGTCATTTCAGGTCTCTTGGTGCCAGGCAGAATTTTTTTAGTAATGTTCTTAATTAGAGCAAGTAATTCAGAACAATTAACTTCAATTAGTTTTAAAAGAGTGAAATTAATTCCCATACCCAAGGGACTATCCACTTATCCTCTCAAAATAGTACTGAAGTTGGGCTCTTTAGGGCAGTGACTATATTTTTGTGTCAAGTATCAGAGGGTAGCCGTGTTAGTCTGGATCTGTAAAAGCAGCAAAGAATCCTGTGGCACCTTATAGACTAACAGACGTTTTGGAGCATGAGCTTTCGTGGGTGAATACCCACTTCCTCAGATGCATGTAATGGAAATATCCAGGGGCAGGTATATATATGTGTGCTAGCAAGCAAGCTAGAGATAACGAGGTCAGTTCAATCAGGGAGGATGAGGCCCTGTTCCAGCAGTTGAGGTGTGAAAACCAAGAGAGGAGAAACTGGTTCTGTAATTGGCAAGCCATTCACAGTCTTTGTTCAATCCTGAGCTGATGGTGTCAAATTTGCAGATGAACTGAAGCTCAGCAGTTTCTCTTTGAAGTCTGGTCCTGAAGTTTTTTTGCTGCAGGATGGCCACCTTAAGGTCTGCTATAGTGTGGCCAGGAAGGTTGAAGTGCTCTCCTACAGGTTTCTGTATATTGCCATTCCTAATGTCTGATTTGTGTCCATTTATCCTTTTCCGTAGAGACTGTCCAGTTTGGCCGATGTACATAGCAGAGGGGCATTGCTGGCATACGATGGCGTATATTACATTGGTGGATGTGCAGGTGAATGAACCAGTGATGGTGTGGCTGATCTGGTTAGGTCCTGTGATGGTGTCGCTGGTGTAGATATGTGGGCAGAGTTGGCATCGAGGTTTGTTGCATGGATTGGTTCCTGAGCTAGAGTTATTATGGTGTGGTGTGCAGTTACTGGTGAGAATATGTTTCAGGTTGGCAGGTTGTCTGTGGGCAAGGATTGGCCTGCCACCCAAGGCCTGTGAAAGTGTGGGATCATTGTCCAGGATGGGTTGTAGATCCTTGATGATGCGTTGGAGGGGTTTTAGCTGGGGGCTGTATGTGATGGCCAGTGGAGTCCTGTAGGTTTCTCTCTTGGGTTTGTCTTGCAGTAGGAGGCTTCTGGGTACACGTCTGGCTCTGTTGATCTGTTTCCTTATTTCCTCGTGCGGGTATTGTAGTTTTGAGAATGCTTGGTGGAGATTTTGTAGGTGTTGGTCTCTGTCTGAGGGGTCAGAGCAGATGCGGTTGTACCTCAGTGCTTGGCTGTAGACAATGGATCGTGTGATGTGCCCGGGATGGAAGCTGGAGGCATGAAGGTAGGCATAGCGGTCGGTGGGTTTTCGATATAGGGTGGTTTTAATGTGACCATCACTTATTTGCACCGTGGTGTCAAGAAAGTGGACCTCCCGTGTAGACTGGTCCAGGCTGAGGTTGATGGTGGGGTGGAAGCTGTTGAAATCATGGTGGAATTTTTCCAGAGTCTCCTTCCCATGGGTCCAGATGATGAAGATGTCATCAATGTAGCGTAGATAGAGAAGGGGTGTGAGTGGACGAGAGCTCAGGAAGCGTTGTTCCAGGTCAGCCATGAAGATATTGGCATATTGTGGGGCCATGCGGGTGCCCATAGCAGTGCCACTGATCACTATATTTTTGTGGTGTTTATCCCAATAGGGGTCCTGGACTATGACTATGACTAGGACTCCTAGGCATTATGGTACCATAGATAATAATAATGCAAAGGTTGAATTTTCACCTGAAAGAAGGAAGATATCTATAGGATATTCTCCACAAGATGTCCTTATCTCTGGAACTCACCTTTTCCTTTATCATCTTCCAGAGCCCAGGGGACTTGGGCAAAGCATGGGTTGAGGGTCGTAGAGGTTGTTAGCTTGGATGGGGGATATTTTATTTCTTAATATGTACTTATTTAATGCATGCCATTGTATTTGAGATTTTTTTTGTGAAATTAAGTTACATCAGGTTGCCAACTGACTGGATCAGTTATCATTTTATATGTTTATAAGTTTTAAAAAACACATTAAAAATAAAATATCATTACCACTCGCACTATCTGAAACAATTTAATTCACAGGTAGTTTTAACATATTAACGTAGAAAGTCAAAGAGCACGCCAGAGAAGAGCAGATCCCATACTCTGGTCTCTTTAGTACTTACCTGTTGTGAATTCTCCAGAACTTTCTCAACACAGAGGGTCAAGTAGACAGTTTTATGTCATTAGCCACAATCCTTCCCTGTTCCTAATCCCAGTGGCCTCCTTCTGATTGATCTAGTGATTAATTTTAATCTATTAGCTCACTATATTATACTTTATTACACTGCACCAGCCACTTACTGTGTCTGTCCATTGGAGTCATGTTCAATATCACTGTAAAAAATATGCCTGCACAATGAATTAGCAGCAAATGGCATATATTATATACTATATAAGAGTCCATTTAGAAATTAAAGCATGTGGAAAAACTAAACTGCTTTATTTTTATTTGCTTCCCAAATCCAACTGCAAAATTATTCTTTATGAGCCATACCCTGCTGACATTTACCAAAGTGAGAAAAGTTATGTGCCTAATGTAAATGTTTGTAGAATCAGGCCCTACAATAGTAAATGCATCATGAAAAAATATTACAAGTAGTGTTTGAAAATACTAAAACAATAAAATATATTCATTGGCTCAGCTAGTCACAGTCTGAACGCCAGTCAGAGAGATTTTTGAAAACAGAATTTAAATTAGGAAATAAAAGAAATGCATGTTCCACTCTGCATTTCTACACAATAATAACAACTGAAAATACTACATTACACAAAACTATTTTAAAAATTGAATTGCATCGTTTAACTAAGATTTCGTTTCCAAAATAATATGCTGAGTAGTTTTCCAATACCAAAGTTATCAATATATCTAAATTTATTTATCATTAAATTAATACAGACACTTATCCAATGCCCTAATAAATTATAAACCATACAATTAAATTAAATCTCAGCAGAATTAAAATAATCAGTTCCATGGGAAAGTGGTTTTGTATGGCCGAGCAGCTAACCAAAGCTCCAAACCTCCAAAACCTGACTTGTGTTTCCTTTTACAAAACATTTTACAGATATACAAAAATCATAAAAACTAGAGGCAGTTTAAACTAAGGGTATGTCTACATCTACAATTTTGCAGTGCTGGTTGTTACAGCTGTATTAGTACAGCTGTATAAGGCCAGCGCTGCAGAGTGGCCACACTTACAGCAACCAGCGCTGCAAGTGGTGTTAGATGTGGCCACACTGCAGCGCTGTTGGGCGGCTTGCAGGGGGGTTCGGGGAACACGAGAGCAAACCGCGGGGAAGGAGACCTGCTTGCAGGGGGGTTCGGCGAACGCGAGAGCAAACTGCGGGGAAGGAGACCTGCTTGCAGGGGGGTTCGGGGAACGCGAGAGCAAACCATGGGGAAGCAGGTCTCCTTCCCCGCGGTTTGCTCTGGTGTTCTCCGAACCTCCCTGCAAGCAGGTCTCCTTCCCCGCGGTTTGCTCTCGCGTTCCCCGAACCCCCCTGCAAACCGTGGGGAAGGAGACCTGCTTGCAGGGGGGTTCGGGGAACGCGAGAGCAAACCGCGGGGAAGGATACCTGCTTGATTACCAGAGAGGCTTCCTCACGTATGCTGGGATACCTGCTTATTCCACGGAGGTCAAGAAAAATGCTGGTGAGTGTCTACACCTGATGACCAGCGCTGGATCACCAGCGCTGGATCCTCTACACCCGAGGTTCGACCGGGTGTACGGCCAGCGCTGCAAACAGGGAGTTGCAGTGCTGGTAATGCCCTGCAGATGTGTACACCTCCTAAGTTGCAGCGCTGTAACCCCCTCACCAGCGCTGCAACTTTGTGGTGTAGACAAGGTCTAAATGTTTAAATTACATAAGGGATTACATAAGGAAATTACAAGATAATCAGATCTCTAATAAGGAAAACAAATAGATATATTGCATACACATTTTTCTACAGAACTACAGGGCAATTTTGACAACATGAGGCTAGGTTGTGGAAAGGAAATTAACCAATAAACGTATCCATGAACCAGAATGATATAACGCTATGAATAGTACCAGTTCCCCATCATGGAGAGAATGCAGATGGAAAACTATGATTAGATAGTTTTGCACAAGAATCTTACAAAACAAAAATAGATATAAGGTTCACAACAAAATGCTGATGGGTTCCCTATTTTGTGGCATCTCATTTTCCTCTCTTCTGGAAATGTCACAAAACTGATAGAACCGTAATGTGACACACGAGTTATTTAAGAATTTTCACAAATTCTGAGGAAAGTGTCCTGAATTACTGGAATTATAGACACATATTTAAAATCCTTGTGGCTGAAGGTAATGAATGCATTTCACCACTATATCTATGAAAATAAATACCTGTTATAGGAATGTGGCTCTTAAGACCAAAAATTATGAGAAATGGCAAGCCTTTTTGCATGAGGTCCTGATCTTGAGACCCCTTAAATCATATGAGTAGCTCCTGCTCATGAAGAGACTGACAGATCAACTAATGAGATGAACTAATTAAAAATAAATCACATTGTAGATTAGCAGCCTGAATACTTAACTATATCCACAATTCTGCTGCATTCTTTTGTACTGCACATTTGACAGAGTCTCTTACTTCTTAATCAAGACAATTCCTTGCGCTGCCAGCAATTCTGTTTATTTTTATCAACAAATTAGGGCTAGATCATCCCTTACTTGTGGGGCAAATACAGGGGCCTGGTATTTAGCACATGTGGGAGACAGTGTTGTTGGAATATAGGCCTATACTTTAAGAATGTAGGTGTATTTTTATCACTTAGCTAGTTATACAGTACAAAACAAGAATTAAAATCAGTCTGCCTGTGTATGACCTTCTCTCACTATGATAGTCTATGGCCTTGTTCTTAGGCTAAGGCTAAGGCCTTTGACTAAACAGCAGGAGCAGCCATAAGCTGGGAAGTGAATGGTCACATCCTCACCAGTCACACTGAAATAAGGGAGTTTTGGGCTGTTATAAAGGTGGTCCAATCGATCACCTCCACAGAAAAGGAAGAGCCTAGACGATTTAAAGAAAACTTTGTTTAATAGCATCCTGTCTGGCAAGAACTCACTTATCAATAGCTGGGGTGTGAAATCCTCATTTCTTTGTTGTTCGAACTCTGTAGTCCCCACTTCCCTATTGTTTGTCTGTATAATCTCTGTCTGGTTCTGTGATTGTTTCTGTCCGCTGTATAATTAACTTTGTTGGGTGTAAACCAATTAAGGTGATGGGATATAATTGGTGAAATAATCACGTTACAATATTTTAGGATTGGTTAGTTAAATTTCAGTAAAATGATTGGTTAAGGTATAGCTAAACAGAACTCAAGTTTTACTATATAGTCTGCAGTCAATCAGGAAATAAGCGAGGGGGGGAGATTGAAATCATATTTTGCTAAAGGCGGGGCATGGGAACAGGGAATGGGAACAGGGACATAGGCAAGGCTCTGTGGCATCATAGCTGGGAAGGAGGACACTGGAGAAGGAAATTGGAATCATTGCTTGCTGGAAGTTCACCCCAATGAACATCTAATTGTTTGCACCTTCAGACTTTGGCTATTGCTGCTCTCTGTTCACTCAAGAAGGACCAAGGTATGGGATAAGCCCTCTAACAAGTGTGACTGGTGTTTATGAGCCAGTGTCCCCCTGTCTCACCTGACATTACATAATCTGCTACACAGGTGCACCATGGGCAGAAAGTTTAGCAGGTTGGGAAGAACTTATGCATGGGTTGGAGATGACAGGACCTGCCTCTCTCCACAGGACCAGCATCCCCTCCAATCCCTCAAAGAATACCTGCATAAGACATTGCTGACACGGCCTACAGCTGAGAGAAATACTACCATACCCTGCCCCATCCCAAGACTCATCTCTTTCAGGATAGCAACATACAGGATGTCATTGGCAGCATGGTTCCTAAAGGAGGTGTGCTGCCATGGAATGTATGGGACCTCTATGATCATTGGGGGACCTTTAGGCTTAGGGGGGCCAAACCACTCGCAAGAAGGAGTATCTCCATTTCCTCTCCTTCTCCTAAACAAATATTGTGGTGGCAATTCTGCCAGTGGAAATACATGGGGATCAAATCTGCACCCCACCTGAGCTTTGCTATGGAATAATGAAGAGAAGGAGCTTGTTGACACTCCTTGATCCTCAGCCATCCTGCTTTAGCACATGTTTGACCCACACAGGACCAGTGGTAACTTACACTAGTAAGCAAATCAAAATCAGGCATACTGGAGCTCAGTTGCACTATGCCCCCTTGTCATAAAAAGATGGTTAAGGGTTAATGCCTCTTTTACCTGTAAAGAGTTAAGAAGTTCACCTAACCTAGCTGACGCCTGACCAGAGGAACCAATGGGGGAACAAGATGTTTCAAAAGGAAGGAGGGAAGTTTTCCTTTGTTGAGAGTCTCAGTTTCAGCCGGAGTGAAAAAGATCAAGGAACCAGCCTCTTATCAGAGTAGTAGGTTTTAGAAAGGGATAAATAGGTTTATGTTTATTTTCTTTGTAACTTGTCTTGGTACCATTAGGAAATTATCAAAATTGGGTATTTGGGTATTTTTTTTGTGTAACTAAATTTGTGTCCAGAGGAGCATCCTCTGTGTTTTGAAACTGTTGTCTATGAGAGTAGCTGGTATGCTAATCTCTCCCAAAGGGTTTTCTTTTACCTTTCTTTTCCTTAATTAAAAGCCTTTGTCTTAATACCTGATTGATTTTTCCTTGTTTTTTAGATCCAAGGGGGTTGGATCTGGATTCACCAGGAGTTGGTGGGAGAAAGGAGGGGGGATAGTTAATTTCTCCTTGTTTTAAGATCCAAGGGGTTTGGATCTGTGTTCACCAGGGAATTGGTGAAGTCCCTCAAGATTACCCAGGGAAAAAAGTAGTACGTGGAGGTGGTGGCAGTGATACCAGATCTAAGCTTGTAATTAAGCTTAGTGTCCATGCAGGTCCCCACATCTGTACCCTAAAGTTCAGAGTGGGGAAGGAACCTTGACATCCCTCCTCTTCTGCTTCAGCTGAGTTGGGGTGGCTGGCACAGGTTATGGAGAGCTGCCTCTGCCAGGCTTCCTCTGCACGGGGAATGTTCCATTGGCCATCTCTGGCTGCTTTAAAGCCACTTTGCACTGCTTACATACACAAGCAGTTAAAGTCAACCAGACTACTCACAACATGTAAAGTCTTTGCAGTATCAGGGCCTTGGTTGTCAACTTGGTCAGTTTTCCTATAAATCTAGGTTTTAAAAAAAGATGGTTTTGCTTTAAAAGATTTTTTTCTACAAAAATTGAGTTTGAGTTAATTAAATACATAAAATTTGAGTAGATTTGTATTGCACTCTGAATGCTCTGCATTCCCTTAACTGGGATTCTAGAGTTCAGGGAGGAGATTGAGAGCAGATATGATGGAAATCCTCTATTTATAATTATTAGTTAGAAAAGTTGGCACTTTTATTTATCCATAATACAATAACAAGAGTATCCACAAATGAAATTAAAAGACTATCAAAGTTTGGTAGAACTCCACAGTTTCATATTTTATTTTTTGTACATAGTATGCAATTGATCTGCTGAATTTTCTTCTCCAGGGTATTACAGAGGAAAATAGCTTAATATGTTTCATAAAGGGTAAAATTATCAAAAATACCTACATGATTTAAGAGCTAAACTCCCATTTTCAAAAGCAATTTAGCCACTTAGGAGCATAAGTCACTCAAAGTAAATGAGAGTAGGCTCATAAGTGCCCAAGACTTTTGAAAATTGGATTTAGATGTTTTTAAATTTTACCCTACATGATTTGACAATTTAGTAATTGACTGATATTCAGATAGGATTACAATTACAAGGACTATCAATCATCTTGCTTCAGGACATAAGATGATCACCAGTAGGTTCAGGTAAAAATGTATGTTGTGATATTGCATTGCAAATCTAAGTATCTTGTGAGGATTTCACTCCACTCTGTAGCATCTAGTCTTGGTCCCTGTCAGATACATGACACTAGAGCAGACAGCTAAGTGGTTTGTTCCAGTGTGGCCATTTCAGTCTATGTTATTACTATACAGCTGCAGTATAATTCAACATCTGTTGATTTACTTATAGAGAGATTTGAAAAATAGTCTGTCACTGCTAAACTGAGTCACCTGATTTGTTTTTATACTGCACTTTTATTATGAACATATTTATCAGGAAAAAGGAAAAAGCTAACAATTACTTTTGCAGTTCAAATTGAAAACATTTCACTCTGTTGCCTTCCCAGTCGAGCACTGATTTGACAATAAATGAAAAAAACCAAAACATTTTTGTGTGCATCTACTCTTGAGTACTGTATGGGAGCATTAACCCTTTCTGGGAAAAAAGAAAAATCAGTACTTCCCTAGACATTAGCTTACTACTGAAGCTGCACAGCAAATCCAGAACTTCAGTAAGCTCAAATGGTCAAAGCCGATCCAGATACAAGAGGGCATTTATTTGCACTCTATATGCAAATACACCCCAGAAGCAGCCAACAAGTCTGTATCTCCTCCATCAATCCCAGGAAGAAAGAAAATGAAAGATCCTGGCCTCCTATAAATAGAGATATTTAAAAGCTGCTAATTACAATAGGAAAAGTAGAGAAGTAACTAGTAGGAATGTCATGTCTGCATTTTAAAATATGGGGAAAATTATCATTATCTTTCATGTATCTATAATAATTATGTTTGGCATGGATCTCTACCATGAAACACTGGATTAATTTAGTAAAATGTGCTGCATCACCAAAGGAAAAGCATTTAAAATCAGATCTTGATCTTCCATGCTTTATGCCAACCACTGTTAACTTACATGGGAGAATATAAGAACATCCATACCGGGTCAGACCAATGGTTCATTTAGCCCAATATCCTGTCTTCTCACAGTGGCCAGTGCCAGATGCTTCGCAGGGAATGAACAGAACAGGGCAATTATCAGTGATCCATCCCCGGTCGCACATTCCCAGCTTCTGGCAAACAGAGGCTAGGGACACCATTCCTTCCCATCCTGCCTAATAGCCATTGATGGACCTGTCCTCCATTAATTTATCTAGTTCTTTTTTGAACCCTGTTATAGTCTTGGCCTTCACAACATCCTCTGGCAAGGAGTTCCATAAGTTAACTGCGTTGTGTGAAAAAATACTTCCTTTTGTTTGTTTTAAACCTGCTGCCTATTCATTTCATTTGGTGGCCCCTAGTTCTTGTGTTATGAGAAGAAGTGAATAACACTTCCTTCTTTACTTTCTCCACATTAGTCATGATTTTGTAGACCTCTATCATATCCCCCCTTAGTCACCTCTTTTCCAAGCTGAAGAGTCACAGTGTTATTAATCTCTCCTCATATGGCAGCTATTCCATACGCCTAATCATGTTGTTGCCCTTTTCTGAACTTTTTTCAATTCCAATATATCTTTTTTGAGATGGGGCAACCACATCTGCATGCAGTATTCAAGATGTGGGTGTACCATGGATGTATACAGAGAAAATATGATATTTTCTTTCTTATTATCTATCCCTTTCTTAATGATTCCCAACATTCTGTTTGCTTTTTTGACTGCCGCTGCACATTGAGTGGATGTCTTCAGAGAACTATCCACAATGACTCCAAGATCTCTTTCTCTAGTGGTAACAGCTAATTTAGACCCTATCATTTTATAAGTATAGTTGGGATTATGTTTTCCAATGTGCATTACTTTGCAGCATTTATCAGCATTGAATTTCATCTGCCATTTTGTTGCCCAGTCACCCAGTTTTGAAAGATCTTTTTGTAGCTCTTCACAGTCTTCCTAGGACTTAACTATATTGAGTAGTTTTGTATCATCTGCTAATTTTGCCACCTCACTGTTTACTCCTGTTCCAGATCATTTATGAATATGTTAAATAGGACTGGGTCCAGTACAGACCCCTGTTAGACACTACTATTTACCTCTCTCCATTCTAAAAACTGACTATTTATTCCTACTCTTTGTTTCCTATCTTTTAACCAGTTACCAGTCCATGAGAGAACCTTCCTCCTAATACCATGACTGCTTACTTTGCTTAAGAGCCTTTTGTGAGGGATCTTATCAAAGGCTTTCTGAAAATCTAAATACACTATATCCACTGGATCCCCTTGGTCCACATGCTTGTTGGCTGCCTCAAAGAATTCTAGTAGATTGGTGAGGCATGATTTCCCTTTGCAAAAACCGTATTGACTATTCCTCAATAAATTATGTTCATCTATGTGTCTGACAATTTTGTTCTTTACTATAGTTTCAACCAGTTTGCCCAGTACTGAAGTCAGGCTTACTGGCCTGTAATTGCCGGGGTCACCTATGGAGCCCTTTTTAAAAATTGCCATCACATTAGCTATCCTCCAGTCACTTGGTACAGAAGCTGATTTAAAAAATAGGTTACAGATGACAGTTAGTACTCCTGCAATTTCACATTTGAGATCCTTTAGAACTCGTGGGTGAATTCCATCTGGTCCTGGTGACTTATTGTTTAGTTTATCATTTTGTTCCAAAACCTCTCTAATGACAGCTCTAGCTGGGAGAGTTCCTCAGATTTGTCACCTAAAAAGAATGGCTCAGGTTTGGGAATCTCCCTCACATCCTCAACTGTGAAGACCAATGCAAAGAATTCATTGTTTCTCCACAATGGCTTTATCATCCTTGAGTGCTCCTTTAGCATCTCAATCATCCAATGGCCTCACTGGTCGTTTAGCAGGCTTCCTGCTTCTGATGTACTTAAAACAATTTTTGCTTTTATTTTTAAGTGTTTGGCTAGCCGTACTTCAAATTCTTTTTTGGCCTTCCTAATTACAGCTACACTGTGATTTTTAGCCCCACAGCCTAAGCCCTACCAGCCCAAGTCAGCTGACCCAGGCCAGCTACAGCTGTGCTATGAGTCTTTTATCCCTGTGTAGACACACCCTGCGTGTGGTACTTGATTTTGACATTTGTATTTTGTTAATTTTAATTTGCAATGCCTAGAAGTTGCAATAGAAATTACATGCATCTAACTAAATTCACACATACATTAATAGTAGATCTAATACTCTGTATAATAGTTTTAAAAGAAACACATATTCCTTATCAGCCAATGGTGTGCTCAAATATATAATACAGAATACATGATGATACTGTATTTTATAAAGATTTATTGCTACTTTTTTCAGATTAACTTCTCAGTTCATGAGTTGCAAAAGTGGTTATCTTAAATTGATGCCAAAAACCCTTTACGCCTTACAAGTTGATTCTTTGTTTTACCCTGTGACTATCAGGATCACAGACTAATCATGGTTTCAATCAGGAAAGAACTTAAGCATGTGCTTAATTCCATCTCCCTTCAGTGCACTTTAATGGGATTTAACTGTGACATTCCCATTAGTTACTTCTCTACTTATAAATTAAGCTCATGCTTAAATGCTATTCTAAATAGGGATGCTTTTCTGAATCAGGGCTAAGATGAGTGATCATGATAATCAGGGAATAGATTCTTAATTCTGCAAACAATGGAATACATTACATTTCTTTGATGCCTTTGACTCTGCCCACTATTCTAACTGCAACAGGATTACTCCTAATATTCCAGTCCCATCATTTTTCTCAAAACCACCTAAACAAACCTCAGAAGCACAAATTCCCAGCCCATGCCTTTTCTCTCATATGTGTAAACTTGAATCAGATCAGAGCTGAGTTAGTTTAAAACTGGTTATTATTCCAGGACTAATATTTAATATCTGGAAAGCACCAAAATTATAAATGAATTCTTTATAACATTCAGAGCTGGGAATCCCAGGATTCAGAAAGCAGGACACAAGAGATCAGAATTAAACATTCTATGGTTCAGATTCATATAAGTTCTGGATTTAAAAATTTAAGAGTTTTTAAGAAGTATATTAGTTCTAACTCAACTCTTGTGCTATAGTGGTTGCACAGTTCATTTGCTGTAGTGATTATGGGCATGTCAGTGGCCTAGGCCCTAGCAGAAGGGATACAGAAAATACCAGTGAATAAATAAAACTCTAAAAAACTCTTCTCTTCAAACTGTGTAGCATAAACAAAATATCTGATGATGTGATATAAAACTTTTAATGGCACTTATTTGGGCTGAACTACAAAACTCACACATGTCTTTGTGACAGGGGAGTCTGTGCAGTTATTTCATGCCACTGCCAAGTGTGTACAAATTGGGAGTAAATGGCACAAAGACAAATGGTAATGATTTGCACACACTTTGCATTAGTGAAATTGACTAAAATTGTAGGGCAATGAAGAATTGGACCTTGTATATCTAATGAGCATAGGATTGAGAGACAAGAAATGTGTTAGTTCTCAGCTCTGCTGCTCATTTGGTTTTTTCCTTAGGCACATCACTGAAACTTCCTGTTTTTCAATTTTTTGCTCTTCTATTATGAGTCGTAGTCCCGTCTTCCATCTCCCTTGCTCTCCTGAAACTTCTCTCATCTCCATTGGATCTGGCTCCCCACACCAAGTATCATACACTTTCCTCCCTTCTGCTTCACTATCCTGGGCTACATTACCTCTTCATGCTGTCTTAGAGAATTGTGAGAAAACAAGCAGTTCATGAGCCTTGCATAATGGGAGTGGAGAGAGTAGGATTAATGGCTAGCATAGGAGAGCCAGGCAGCAGAGGTCAGAAGGGCTTGATGTAGGAGAGGAGGAGGACCTGAACCTGGCCCAGGATACCAGGGGAAGAGGAGAATGCTGTGGTGATGTTTGAGCACAGGGTAGTATCTTTTATTAAACGATGGAAAACAAACATGTGCTGGAACAGGGACCATTGTTTAATAGTGACAGTGGATCTATATAGCTACAAAAATAGGTGACAAGATTGGTGAGATCATATCTTTTATTGGACCAAGTTCTGCTGGTGAGAGAGACAAGCTTTTGAGCTTACACAGAGCTCTTTTCCAGGTCTGGAAAATATATTCAGAGTGTCACAGCTAACTATAAGGTGAAGCAGAGAGTTAAGCATAAGTAGTTAACACATACTTCAAGGTGACCACTTCACTAGTCATAGGGGGAAGCTAAACATAATAATAATAAACATATTAAAAGTTATTCCATAAAGCTTTCAAGGAGAGATCAGTAGAAGATGATAGAAATTACAAAAGAAATACAGAAATGAAGTTAGTGATGATGGCAAAACACTGCATATAATTCATATTGTGTGCATCTGCTAAGGGATTCATTCAGGGAACGTTGCCTTCTATCATGCAGGTAAGCCCAGGGAAGGTCACAAAAATTGTCCAGAACCTGGGCTTCTGAGAGAGAACACAGATTCCATGCTGTCTGACTTTGTAACTAATAGCAGCAGGGATGCTGTCAGAATGAACAGAGGACAGACATCTAAAATGTTTACAACTCAGAATAGAATTTATATTAGGGCCTAATATATTTGAATGGAAGTTTCTCTTGAGTTTGCAGTACAAAACTGGAACCATCAAGTGTTAAAGTAAGCAAAAATACTATTTAAAGGTGAAATCAGAAGGGGAAAATTATTGTTTGTTTTTTTTGTGGAGAGTGGAGAGTTGGTCTTTTGTTTCTTTAGAACAGTGTTTCCCAAACTTGGGACTCTATTTGTGTACAGAAAGCTCCTGGCGGGCCAGCCCAGTTTGTTTACCTGCCCCGTCCACAGGTTCAGCCAATCACAGCTCCCACTGGCTGAAGTTTTCTGCTCCAGGCCAATGGGAGCTGCTAGAAGTGGCGGCCAGTATGTCCTTCGGCCTGCGCTGCTTCCCACCGCCCCCATTGGCCTGGAGCAGTGGGAGCTGCTATCGGCCGAGCCTGTGGATGGGGCAGGTAAACAAACCGGCCCGGCCCGCCTGGCGCTTTCCCTACACAAGCGGCATCCTAAGTTTGGGAAACTGCTTTAGAATATATCGATCACAGCTGAAAGTTGAGGGATCTTTCCCCTAACCTTCTTCATCTTAGAAACATCAGAAATATTAAGTCTTGCCTTCCCTTTTTTTTGTTTTTTTTTGCAGGTGGACTCCTCGGAGGGGTGGAAGATCTAGGTGGCAGCTTTCTTAAGTGAGTTTTTCACAAATAGAACTTTCATCTTAAGCCTTTATATTAAACAGGTGTTATCAGACAAATACAAGCCAAGTTGGAAGCAACGTGAATAAAAATGTCTTTCCTTCTGAAAAAGCAGCAAAGAGTCCTGTGGCACCTTAGACTAACAGAAGTTTTGGAGCATGAGCTTTCGTGGGCGAATACCCACTTCGTCGGATGCAACGATTCCCTTCTGAATCGTTTCAGTCTTCTGTGATATCATTAATTCTCTCTCCATTTCTCCAAGGAGACTTGCAGCAAAAAGCAAAAAGTCAAACACCTAATATTTTTAAATTCAAAGAGAAAAACTCCACAGAATGACACATTCAAAAGCAGCAAAAAGGAAACACACATATCCTTCCCCTATCTACCCCTCCAAGCTTCCCTCCTGCCCCTGGCCACTTTGCAGGTCATCCTTAAATTCATGAACATTTTAACCAAAGTGAAACAGAATGGAAGGATGCAAACATTCACATAAGATCTTGGTAAAAACCAAACAAAGAGGCCTCAGTTTCAAAGCATAAACATAAAATCAGGGTCTTTGTCCCCAACTATGTAAATATGACCATTCTAATCTCATTGAGAATCTGTGAGAAAATAAACATTTACAAAGGCTGATACAAAAGATGGGCCTTTTATTAGGACTGAATTGGCTCATTTAGACCTGAACCTAGGGTCACTGAGGATGGATGGATGGGGAAATTCCAGTGTAAGAGAGCTTCTGCTATTACTGGTATCAGTTACAATGAATTCTTGATCCACCAGAATGCTAGGGGAAAGCAGTAACAGCACACATACCACAACAACTTTGGGAATGCAAACAATGTCTCAACTGAATCAAAGCAGTTTGTACTGTATTTCTTTCAACAGATCAAAGGCCTTGGCATAAGCAGTGAGTGCCTGCCATTAAAACATTCGCCTGATTTGGGAAAGCAAAAATAAACAGTCAAATTAATGTGTGTTTTTTTTACTCTCTATTTGGAAAAAACATGCTTAATTTTAATCCACTGATTGCAATGGGACTTAACCACATACTTAAATAGTTTGCTGAATAGGGATTGACTTAAGCATGTGCTTAATGTGAAACATGCTTGTATTTTGCTAATATGGGGTCCTAATGCATAAAGTAATACCACTTTTCAATGTATGCAAATATATGCTTGCAAGCCAAGTCAACTTATAGGCAAGTACAATTTTTCCTCTCTTCATGAAGTTATAAACTACTGAAATTCTAGCTCTATGCTGGAAATGCTGTCAGTGTCTCAAATATAGTATTACAAATGTGACAGTATAATAACTTATAACACAATGGACACAATTCAGAGAATCCAATAAAAAGTGAGCATGTATAGTAATGAAATAATAGAGCATAATCAGATGGGATTTAAAAGAATCTCTGTTTTTATTAATTTTCTGATGTTTTTAAACTGATACAATGAAAATGCCTCTATGACAGACTATATGTAGATTTTCCAAAATATAAATTTCCACATCACAGGTTCCTCTTTCAAATAATGAATAAATGATTCCCAGGGTAGAATATGGTGATAGATTAAAGGCTACTTTAAAAAGAAATATAACATTAATTACAGTGCATGGGAGCAGAGCATGCTTCTTATTCTAATTTTGCATCAATAGTTTCTTAATTAGATCTGGCATGTTAAGGGGAAAATAATATGATATTTTATTAGAAGTTGGGATACATTTATTCAAAAAAAAGTATGTAGATACTGATGCCTTTTTATTATTACAGACCCAGCCTTGTTTGAAATCTTTTGTCTGTTTTTATTCTAAATTGATATAGCTAGAAAATGGAAGACAAATTTCATGCTGTTTCCCCAAACACTTTTTCTTCAAAATTCTGTTTCAAGAAATTCTCTGAGAAGCTGCGAGCCTGAGCACTGTCCTTCATTTCAGAGTTCAACAGCTGAAATTCTGCATTATGAGTCATTATTCTGAGACTACTCCTTTTTTGCAACATATATTTGTATTTGTGGCTTTTTAAAGCATCTACTAGCAAAAAAAAAAAAACCCAAGAAAATATATTTTAAATTTTTCTGATTACACAAAATTATATTCATGTCTCCCCTACAGATACCCACCAAGCAAAACTGCTTATAAAGAAAGGAAAGGGAGAAATCGCTTGAAGGTTAGTGTCCCTTCTAAATCAAAACCTCCATACCCAACCCAAGTTACAAATCGTTAATTTTAGACTATATTTTCATCCTTCTGAAGATAATCCATAAATGGTTTCCATATCTACTCAAATAAATACTCTTCTGTATTCTGCAGATAACTCTTTAATATGTCCCCATCTAAAACAGACTGAAAAACATTCGGCTTTGTCTTTCCAGTGCCTCAAGACAATTCTCTTCACTGCCACCTGACCAATTCACAGCCAAGTTGTTTTCCCTCTTTGAAATGTCCTTCAAATAAGACATATTATGTAACATATATGAATGATGTTAATCTTTTCTCTCTCCCTTTCCCAGAAATCCCATCAAATTTTAATATTTTCAGCAAGAATGTTCAAATCTGGTCTCTAATTGCACACGTTATGTAACATGGCACCCAATATAAATTCTGAATGGTTTAAAGAACTTCAGCTTTAGGATCAAATTTTGGCTGCCTCATAATCACACGTCACGGGATTCACTGAGTATGAATGAGAGGCTGCTAGGCAACTCTCTGACACCACATTCTACAGACTATTATCCTCTGATCCCGCTGGGGGTTACCAAAAGAAACTGCACTATCTGCTCAAGAAACTCCCTGAGGACGCACAGGAACAAATCTACACAGACACACCCCTAGAGCCCTAACCAGGGGTTTTCTATCTGCTACCAAAGATCCATAAACCTGTGAATGCTGGCACCCCCATCATCTCAGGCATTGGCACTCTGACAGCAGGATTGTCTGACTATGTAGACTCTCTCCTCGGGCCGTACGCTACCAGCTCAAACTAGCTATGAGAATAAAGGGAAACAAAAAGACTTTTTATCAATACATTAGAAGCAAGAGGAAGACCAAGGACAGGGTAGGCCCACTGCTCAGTGAGGAGGGGGAAACAGTAACGGGAGACTTGGAAATGGCAGAGATGCTTAATGACTTCTTTGTTTCGGTCTTCACTGAGAAGTCTGAAGGAATGTCTAATATAGTGAATGCTTACGGGAAGAGGGTAGGTTTAGAAGATAAAATAAAAAAAGAGCAAGTAAAAAATCACTTAGAAAAGTTAGATGCCTGCAAGTCACCAGGGCCTGATGAAATGCATCCTAGAATACTCAAGGAGTTAATAGAGGAGGTATCTGAGCCTCTAGCTATTATCTTTGGGAAATCATGGGAGACGGGGGAGATTCCAGAAGACTGGAAGGGGGCAAATATAGTGCCCATCTATAAAAAAGGAAATAATAACAACCCAGGAAACTACAGACCTGTTAGTTTAACTTCTGTGCCAGGGAAGATAATGGAGCAAGTAATTAAAGAAATCATCTGCAAACACTTGGAAGGTGGTAAGGTGATAGGGAATAGCCAGCATGGATTTGTAAAGAACAAATCGTGTCAAACTAATCTGATAGCATTCTTTGATAGGATAACAAGCCTTGTGGATAAGGGAGAAGCGGTGGATGTGATATACCTAGACTTTAGTAAGGCATTTGATACGGTCTCGCATGATATTCTTATAGATAAACTAGGAAAGTACAATTTAGATGGGGCTATTATAAGGTGGGTGCATAACTGGCTGGATAACCGTACTCAGAGAGTAGTTATTAATGGCTCCCAATCCTGCTGGAAAGGTATAACAAGTGGGGTTCCGCAGGGGTCTGTTTTGGGACCGGCTCTGTTCAATATCTTCATCAACGATTTAGATGTTGGCATAGAAAGTACGCTTATTAAGTTTGCGGACGATACCAAACTGGGAGGGATTGCAACTGCTTTGGAGGACAGGGTCAAAATTCAAAACGATCTGGACAAATTGGAGAAATGGTCTGAGGTAAACAAGATGAAGTTCAATAAAGATAAATGCAAAGTGCTCCACTTAGGAAGGAACAATCAGTTTCACACATACAGAATGGGAGGAGACTGTCTAGGAAGGATTATGGCAGAAAGAGATCTAGGGGTCATAGCAGACCACAAGCTTAATATGAGTCAACAGTGTGATACTGTTGCAAAAAAAGCAAATGTGATTC
This sequence comes from Gopherus flavomarginatus, assembly GCF_025201925.1. Classification (NCBI taxonomy): domain Eukaryota; kingdom Metazoa; phylum Chordata; order Testudines; family Testudinidae; genus Gopherus; species Gopherus flavomarginatus. Next base: position 37,647,531 of record NC_066624.1, on the reverse strand, counting down.
TGGGATGCATTAACAGGTGTGTTGTAAACAAGACACGAGAAGTCATTCTTCCACTTTACTCTGTGCTGGTTAGGCCTCAACTGGAGTATTGTGTCCAGTTCTGGGCACCGCATTTCAAGAAAGATGTGGAGAAACTGGAGAGGGTCCAGAGAAGAGCAACGAGAATGATTAAAGGTCTTGAGAACATGACCTATGAAGGAAGGCTGAAGGAATTGGGTTTGTTTAGTTTGGAAAAGAGAAGACTGAGAGGGGACATGATAGCAGTTTTCAGGTATCTAAAAGGGTGTCATCAGGAGGAGGGAGAAAACTTGTTCACCTTAGCCTCCAATGATAGAACAAGAAGCAATGGGCTTAAACTGCAGCAAGGGAGATTTAGGTTGGACATTAGGAAAAAGTTCCTAACTGTCAGGGTAGTTAAACACTGGAATAGATTGCCTAGGGAAGTTGTGGAATCTCCATCTCTGGAGATATTTAAGAGTAGGTTAGATAAATGTCTATTAGGGATGGTTTAGACAGTATTTGGTCCTGCCATGAGGGCAGGGGACTGGACTCGATGAGCTCTCGAGGTCCCTTCCAGTCCTAGAGTCTATGAGTCTATGAGTACTCCTAGCTACCTTCGAGACACCACTGACTTCCTGAGGAAACTACAATCCATTGGTGATCTACCAGAAAACACCATCCTGGCCACTATGGATGTAGAAGCCCTCTACACCAACATTCCACACAAAAACGGACTACAAGCCGTCAGGAACAGTATCCCTAAAAATGTCACGGCAAACCTTGTGGCTGAACTTTGTGACTTTCTCCTCACCCACAACTATTTCAGATTTGGGGACATTTTATACCTTCAAGTCAGCGGCACTGCTATGGGTACTCACATGGCCCCTCAGTATGCCAACATTTTTATTGCTGACTTAGAACAATGCTTCCTCAGCTCTCGTCCCCTAGTGCCGCTACTCTACTTGCGCTTCATTGATGACATCTTCATCAGCTGGACCCATGGGAAGAAGACCCTTGAGGAATTCCACCATGATTTCAACAATTTCCACCCCATCATCAACCTCAGCCTGGACCAGACCACACAAGAGATCCACTTCCTGGACACTACAGTGCAAATAAGCAATGGTCACATAAACACCACCCTATACCAGAAACCTACTAACTGCTATACTTACCCACATACCTCCAGCTTTCATCCAGACCACATTACACAATCCATTGTCTACAGCCAAGCTCTAAGATATAAATGCATTTGCTCTAATCCCTCAGACAGAGACAAACACCTACGAGATCTCTATCAAGCATTCTTAAAACTACAATACCCACCTTGAGAAGTGAAGAAACAGATTGACAGAGCCAGAAGGGTACCCAGAAGTCATTCACTACAGGACAGGTCCAACAAAGAAATTAACAGAACGCCACTAGCTGTCATCTACAGCTAAAACCTCTCCAGTGCATCATCAAGGAGGACGATCCCTCACTCTCACAAACCTTGGGAGGCAAGCCAGTCCTTTCTTCCAGACAGCCCCCGAACCTGAAGCAAATACTCACCAGCAACTACACACCACACAACAAAAACACTAACCCAGGAACCAATCCCTGCAAAAAACCTCATTGCCAACTCTGTCCCTTGAATAAATATGTGGACACCATCATGGGACCTAACCAGTGCTGAGCTGGAGCCCGTTCGCACCGGTTTGCGTGAACTGGTTGTTAAATTTAGAAGCTGGTTTAGAACCGGTTATTAAAGGGGTGGGCAAACTCCAGCCCGTGAGACCGTCCTGTCCAGCCTGCCCGAGCTCCTGGATAGGGAGGCTCCCCCGGCCCCTTTCCCACCTCCCTCTCCCCTCATAGAGCCTCAGCGTAATGTGCCGCCAGCACCAGTGCTTTGGACCACTCCTGGGCAGCTCGGCAGCTCCTGCCACTTTGAGCAGCATGGTAAGGAGGTGGGGCTGTGAGCTCCAGCAGGCCACGCAGAATCCATACATGCTGCCCTGAGCAGCATGGTAAGGGGGCTGGGCCAGGGCTGGGAGGAGGGGTTGGGTAAGGGTCAGGGAGTGGTTAGAGGGGGCGGAGGTTCTGAGGGGGACAGTCAGAGAATGGGGAGATTGGGTAGGCAGGCGAGTTCTGGTGGTCTGTCAGGGTGGTGGTGGATGGGGTTGGGGAGCGGGGCAAGTTGGGTGGGGGTGGAGTCCTGGGGGACAGTTAGGGTGGGGGGTCTCAGGCGGAGGTGGTTAGAGGACAAGGGGGGAGTTAATGGGTTACAGGCTCTAAAGGAGCAGGACGTGGGTGGAGGTCAGATGGGGGGACAGGCTTTAGTGAGGAATTGGGAAATGCTATGAGGTAGTTTACAGCTCCCAGGCGCTCTTGGACCGTGAAGGGCCCTTCCCATGATGCTTCCATCTTATGGGCCTGTTGCGCCTTCAAGACCATAACCTGGTCTCCTACCTTGAAGGAACGTTCTCTGGCATGTCTGTCATACCAGGCCTTTTGCTCTTCTTGAGCATCCTTTAGGTTCTCTCTAGCAAGGGCTAAAGAGTGTCGGAGGGTGCTTTGTAGGTTGCTTACAAAGTCCAGAATGTTAGTTCCTGGAGAAGGCGTAAACCCCTCCCATTGCTGCTTCATCAACTGTAATGGCCCCTTAACCTCGTGACCATACACAAGTTCAAACGGTGAAAACCCTAAACTGGGATGTGGTACAGCCCTGTAGGCAAACAGCAACTGCTGCAACACTAGGTCCCAATTATTGGAGAATTCGTTGATGAATTTTCGTATCATGGCCCCCAAAGTTCCATTGAACCTTTCCACCAGGCCATTGGTTTGATGGTGGTACGGGGTGGCAACCAAGTGATTCACCCCATGAGTTTCCCACAGTTTTTCCATGGTCCCTGCCAGGAAATTAGACCCTGAATCTGTAAGGATGTCGGAGGGCCAACCTACCCTGGCAAAGATGTCTGTTAAGGCCAGGCACACAGTGTTAGCCCGGGTGTTGCCTAGAGCTACTGCTTCTGGCCGTCGGGTAGCAAAGTCCACTAAAGTCAGTACGTACTGCTTTCCTCTGGGTGTCTTTTTTGGGAAAGGACCCAGAATATCCACAGCTACTCGCTGAAATGGGACCTCAATTATGGGGAGTGGCTGGAGAGGGGCCTTGACCTGGTCTTGAGGCTTTCCCACTCTTTGGCATACCTCACAAGACCGGACATACTTGGCAACGTCCTTGCCCATCCCCTCCCAGTGGAAGGACTTCCCCAACCGGTCCTTGGTTCTGTTCACCCCAGCATGGCCACTGGGATGATCATGGGCTAAGCTTAAGAGCTTCCCCCGGTACTTAGTTGGAACCACCAACTGTTTTTGCGGCTGCCATTCTTCCCGGTGTCCACCAGAAAGAATTTCCTTGTATAAAAGTCCTTGGTCTATAACAAACCGGGATCGATTAGAAGAGCTGAGAGGCGGTGGGGTGCTCCGTGCCGCCGCCCAAGCTTTCTGAAGGCTGTCATCCGCTTCCTGCTCAGCCTGGAACTGTTCCCTTGAGGCTGGGGTCACCAGTTCTTCCTCAGACTGTGGACTTGGGCTTGGTCCCTCTGGAAGCGATGTAGGTGATGGGGTTGTTTCCGTTGCTGGTGAACCGCTCTCCGCTGGTGCACCTGAGGGTATTTCAGGCTCTGGCTGAGCCTTTTGGGTATGGCTGTCTTGTGCTTCTGCCAGTTCTGGCTCGCTGGCGCCCTCTGGCGTTGAGTTTGAAGATGTGGTTGCACTTGCTGGTGCTGGTTGCTGTTCCAGTTCCGGGCCTGGGACTGGAGATGCTGTGGCTGTTTTAGTGGTAGGCATGGAATCCGGGTCCACTACCTCTGTCTGGGTCTCTGGTAACACAGACGGGGCCTCTGTGGACGGTTCAGGAACAGGAATGGGTCTGGAAGCTTGCCTGGTTTGGCTACGTGTAACCATTCCCACTCTCTTGGCCCGCCTCACCTGGTTGGCCAAGTCTTCCCCCAGTAGCATGGGGATAGGATAATTGTCATAGACTGCAAAAGTCCACATTCCTGACCAGCCTTTGTACTGGACAGGCAGTTGAGCTGTAGGCAAGTCTACAGCTTGTGACATGAAGGGGTAAATTGTAACTTTGGCCTTTGGGTTGATGAATTTGGGGTCAACGAAGGATTGGTGGATAGCTGACACTTGTGCCCCCGTGTCTCTCCACGCAGTAACCTTTTTTCCGCCCACTCTCAAATTTTCCCTTCGCTCCAAGGGTATTTGAGAGGCATCCGGGCCTCGGGATCTTTGGGGTGATGGTGGTGTAATGAATTGCACTCGCATGGTGTTCTTGGGACAGTTGGCCTTGATATGTCCCAGTTCATTACACTTAAAGCATCTTCCATCTGATGGGTCAGTGGGCCGAGGTGAGTTACTGGAGACTGGTGAGGTGGAAGAGTAGGGCGTCTGTGGCTTGACTTGGGTTGTATGTGGGGTCTTTGGCTGTCCTCGGTTGTAGGGTTTATGGTCTGTGTGCCCCCTGGGGTAATCGTTCCCCTTGACAGTAGCTTTCTTGCTTTCTGACAGTTCCATCCATTTGGCTCCAATCTCCCCCGCCTCAGCGATATCTTTGGGATTTCCATCTTGTATGTACCGTGTGATGTCTTCAGGAACACCATCCAAGAACTGCTCCATTTGTATGAGGAGGTGCAGTTCTTCCAAGGTTTGAATGTTGTTTCCTGTTATCCAGGCCTCATAGTTTTTTGCAATGTAGTAGGCGTGTTTGGGAAATGACACCTCTGGTTTCCACTTTTGGGTTCTGAAGCGCCGACGGGCATGATCTGGGGTTATCCCCATTCGGTATCTGGCCTTGGTTTGAAAAAGTTTATAGTCATTCATTTGCTGCTTAGGCATTTCAGCTGCCACCTCTGCTAAAGGTCCACTGAGCTGTGACCTCAATTCTACCATGTACTGGTCTTCGGGAATGCTGTACCCAAGACAGGCTCTTTCAAAATTTTCCAAGAAGGCCTCGGTGTCATCACCTGCCTTGTAGGTGGGAAATTTCCTGTGCTGTGGAGCAATAATGGGCGCCGGGTTGTTAGGGTTGGCTGGCACATGCAGCCCAGCTTTTGCCAACTCCAGTTCATGTTTTCTCTGTTTTTCCTTCTCTTCATTCTCTTTTTGTTGTTTTTCCATTTCTCGGCGGTGGGCCGCCTCTTCTTCTGCTTGTTTCCTTCGGTAGGCCACCTCTTCTTCTTCTAGTTTTCTTTTGTGTGCTGCCTCTTTGATTTGTTCTTCTCTTTTTTCATCTCCATCTGTCGCCTGTGTTCAGCTTCTTTGATTTGTTCTTCGGCCTCAATTTTTGCCTTAGAAGTCATGGTTCCTGTTTTCTTGTGTTGGGGTGCCCTCCGGTGTTTATCTTCTGAACTGCAGGTTCTGTTGCCTCCTGAAGTCTGCCTAGCAACAGTGCCTTTAGCTAATTTTCAATGTTAAGTAAACCTGAAAAACCACTTTATTTGCATTCATATAGTGCTGGTAATGACTCTCAATGGGAGTGCTATTGCATGACAAAAGACCCTTAACAGTCTGGTAATGGCTTCTTGCTTAACATGCAAGCCACAAACTGCCAGAGAGAGCAGAAAAAAAAAATTCTCTCTGGTTCCCTTTTAAAACCAACTGTTTCTCTCTGCTAAAAAGCCCTTAGCAGAGAAAAGAAAAATATAATATTCCTACTGGCTTCTGGATTCTGTCTAGATCCCACCTGCTGCTACACCATATCATAACCTTAGTCCCAGATTTGGACCTTAGCGTCCAAAATATGGGGGTTAGCATGAAAACCTCCAAGCTTAGTTACCAGCTTGGACCTGGTACCTGCTGCCACCACCCAAAAAATTAGAGTGTTTTGGGGCACTCTGGTCCCCCTGAAAAACCTTCCCTGGGGACCCCAAGACCCAAATCCTTTGAGTCTCACAACAAAGGGAAATAATCCTTTTTCCCTTCCCCCCTCCAGGTGCTCCTGGAGAGATACACAGACACAAGCTCTGTGAAACTACACAGAGAGACTCCCCCCTCTCTGTTTCCAATCCTGGAAACAAAAAGTACTTTCCTATTCCCCCAGAGGGAATGCAAAATCAGGCTAGCAATCCAACACACAGATCTCCCCGATTTCTTCCTTCCACCAATTCCCTGGTGAGTACAGACTCAATTTCCCTGAAGTAAAGAAAAACTTCAACAGGTCTTAAAAGAAAGCTTTATATAAAAAGAAAGAAAAATACATACAAATGTTCTCTCTGTATTAAGATGATACAACACAGGGTCAATTGCTTAAAAGAATATTGAATAAACAGCCTTATTCAAAAAGAATACAAATCAAAGCACTCCAGCACTTATATTCATGCAAATACCAAAGAAAAGAAACCATAGAACTTACTATCTGATCTCTTTGTCCTTACACTTAGAAACAGAAGACTAGAAAGTAGAAACTGCTTCTCCAAAGCTCAGAGAAAGCAGGCAGGCAGACAAAAGACTCAGACACACACTTCCCTCCACCCAGAGTTGAAAAAATCCGGTTTCCTGATTGGTCCTCTGGTCAGGTGCTTCAGGTGAAAGAGACATTAGCCCTTAGCTATCTGTTTATGACAGGGGGGTCTCAGGCGGAGGTGGTTAGAGGACAAGGGGGGAGTTAATGGGTTGCAGGTTCTAAAGGAGCAGGACGTGGGTGGAGGTCAGATGGGGGGACAGGCTGTTTTGGGAGGCATGTGGGGCTTGTACTCATTGGGCAGCGCTCTGAGTCTTCGGTGGTGGGTCCTTCACTCGCTCTGGGTCTTCGGCAGCACTGAAGGACTCACCACCAAAGTGCCACAGAAGACCTGGAGCAAGTGAAGGACCCGCCACCGAAGACCCAGTAGGGAACTGGTTGTTAAGATTTTGACAGCTCACCACTGGACCTAACATCAGCCACACCATCAGGGGCTCGTTCACCTGCACATCTACCAATGTGATATATGCCAGCAATGCCCCTCTGTCATGTACATTGGCCAAACTGGACAGTCTCTATGAAAAAGAATAAATGGACACAAATCAGACATCAAGAATTGTAACATTGAAAAAACCAGTAAGAGAACACGTCAATCTCCCTGCACACTCAATAAGACTTGAAAGTGGCAATTCTTCAATAAAAAAACTTCAAGAACAAACTTCAGTGAGAAACTGCAGAATTGGAATTTATTTGCAAACTGGACACGATCAAAGTAGGCCTGAATAAAGACTGGGAGTGGATGGGTCACTATAAAAAGTAATTGTCCCTCTGTTGATATTCACCCCTTCTTGTCAACTGTTGAGAATAGGCCACTTCCACCTTAACTGAATTGGCTTCGTTAGCCTGACCCCACATTTGGTGAGGCAATTCCCATCTTTTCACGTGCTGTAATATATATATACTGCTTACTGTATTTTTCACTCCACGCATCTGATGAAGTGGGTTTTAGCCCACGAAAGCTTATGCCCAAGTACATTTGTTAGTGTCAAAGTGCCACAAGGACTCCTCGTTGTTTTTACAATAAGGATGTAATTCCATTAAATTAGGTAAGAAATTTATAAAAATGAAATGGTTTATTAATACTAACTTTACTTAATGCTTACTTTGTAAATTTGGTAATAATGATTTATTAATACTAACTTTGGTTAATGCCCAGCCACATCAAATTTTGATAAGACTCTGCAAATTATTTCCCCAACAAATTTATCATGCATGACCTTATCTTTAGAAAGTATCTTACATACTGGTTGTGCCAGATCTGAGCTAACAGACTGTAAGGTGACTGTATCTATATCTACTTATGTAATTTTCACCTGCAAACAAAGTATAATTTAATAATTTGCACATTCTGTAACCACTTTGTCAGAGGATTTCAAAGTGAAAAAGATTTCCAAAACTTTAACCCAATTGGTCTCAACACCCATGTGGAAAAGTTAAACATCAGAATCCCAATTTTATAGATAGTATGGACCAACAACGGTCCTCATGACAAGGGAGGGCTCCACGGGCCAGTGACTATCATCACATCAAACCCTTTTATAGTATGGCTTGTCCACCTGGCTCCTCCCCTGCAACCTGAGACTAGCCTTCCTGGCTGCCCTTCCTCACCTTTTTTGCTTTTTTAGGGCTCCAAAACTATTTGTGAATATAGTGAATAGTTTTGGGGGGGAAACTGATTTTTTTTTAAAGTTAAAGTGAACCATCTATAATTTTCACTCCATGCATCTGAAAAAGTGGGTTTTTTAACCCACAAAAACATACGCCCAAATAAATCTGTTAGCCTTTAAGGTGCCACTGGATAATATTGCATTGGGTCAAATGAAAAGTTTTGTTCAACCTCCCAAAAAAAGTTGTTTAATTTTTCATTTGAGAGAGAAAAAAAATCAGTTTCAGTTGGAACCAAAATGAGTTTTTTCCAATTTTTTCAGAGTAAGGTCCAAACTGAAAAATCAATTATTCGCTCAGCTGTACTCATCGCTCTGGTATCTAGGTCTAGGTATTGTGACTACATAACTCTGAAGTTCCTTTCCAGACCTCATTATTTGCTGGTCTATAATAGCATCACCGATGATTCACTAAGATGTGCTTTTCTCCCTTAGTCATTGACCAAGTTAACTCAGTTCACTGCATAGTTAACCCAGGTGACTAGTCCTTGGATCTGAGCCTAGACCAGGAGCAAATGTTCCCACAGCAAATTCCTACATACATTATTGAATCATCACTATTTCTGCACTCACTTGTATGTGGAGGAGGCATATCCCTAGTTCTTTTCTGAAATGTTCTAGGATTCTTTCTCAGTCAACAATGTCAACTGTGGCAGAACTTATCTGTCTTTCAGAAGGAACTCATCTGTCCTAGAAAAGGAACTGTGGAGCACTATCAACACTCAGGTGATTTTTGCTTACATTCCCACTGCAAAGTGGGCAAGCCTCAGCCTGAGTATAAGCAGACCCCATCTTCTAATCTAGACCCACAGCTGGATCAGCTAGCCTGGGCTTAAAGCATCTTCAAACCTCATGTGACCCTAGGCATCCCTGTTTTCACACTCTCCATACTACTACAATGATAGTGGTACAAAATATGCCTTGTCAGTCTCCTGAGAAGAAAAAGAAAACCACAGCCTTGGACTCCGTGGGGATCCTGGTGAAAAGTTAGCTAGCTATTACTGGGAAAGGGAAGATTGTTAAGAAACTATCTTGAACAAAGACTGTAGCTTGTTAAGTTAGGTCTTAGCCATTAGAAAGTATATTGTACTTTGTTTGCTTATAACCATTTCTATCTTTATTCCTTCTACTTGGTATCACTTAACTTATACCCTTTTGTTAGTAAATTTGTTTCACTTTTTACTGCGAACCAATGCTGTACTATGTTTGAAAGGAAGACTGTATTTACCCCAATTAAGTTAATAAGCTGTGATGTACTGACTCCGTAAAAGAGCAGAGAACTTAATATCTTCTACGAATGTACAGTGATGGGGGAGTACATTGCAGAGATACATCTCTGAGGAGTTTAGGGGCTGGAGTTCACGGATTGTTACCTGCTAGGGAAATTCTGATCTGAGAGAGCCTTGAGGCATTGGCTGGTGAGAAAGACAGGCTGGTGCGTCAATGAGCTGACACATAGTATAACCCCAGCAAAGCTCACTCTTGCTAAGGCAGAGAGGTAACAGTGGTTCACAGCTCTGGGTGTCCCCAGAATCATGTTACACTTGGGTAAAAGGTGGATGACAAAGGGGTTTGCACTCAAACATGGAGAAGAACCCAGGGTTAAGTGTGCAGTGAAGATACATCTGTAGGCTTAAGGGCTCTGGAAGTATTGTACTGTTGGAGGTGTTGTGTTTAGGGTAAGAAGACAGATAGGTCTTCACCAAGTTTCCAAGGCACTTCATCCAAGTACGCTTGCCACCCTCCAGCTCTATAATTATTTTGTGCCTTCCTATATTTCCCCTGTAGTTTCAACTGGAGAGAATGCACCTGATCCTGAGCTGCTATAAAGGACGTTGAAGTTCATGGAGCTACATTGATACACATGAGATGGAGATATGACCCAGTGTCTTCTTCCCCTTTGAACTGTAATGCTAGCATTGAGAGCCAGAGTCTTGGTGCTACTAGAGCTATACATGCAACTATGTCATAAATATTAATAGATTTCAGAAAAAATATAAGTATAAACTAAAATTAATGGCATTAATGTACAGTAGGATGAGGCTAATTAGAACTATGAACTAACAAATAATATCTCTGATAGTGACCACTTAGTGATGCAGTGTAATTAGGAATATGGGAGATGGGGCCAAGATGGTGTTGGTTTGTAAGATAATATAAAGTTATGAAATTTTAAAAGTCTCCAGTGAGAAGTATCTCAGACTAGCTTCTTCAGGTGTATTTTCCACATATTTTAAGGTTGTTTTTTTCTTTTCCGATTAGAAATGGTAGAAAGACAGATAGTACAGCTGAATCCAGAACTAACTAAGATGAAGTAAATGAGGAAAAGATGAAACTCCTACACTTAAACATCATGAAGAGATTTAGGTGCAGCACAACTTCCGAAGGGTAGGATTCTGACTCACTGTTGATAGTGAGTAAGGGTATTACACCATGAATTGTCCTACTGAAACCAATGGAACCATTCATGGAATGAGGTACTACTCAGTGACATGAATGATATTACCATCTGGCCACACGTGAGCATAATGCTAACGTGTTTAATAAGGTTATTCCTTGCTCTCCTCCCCTCCCTACTTTTCCTTATAATCTGCTAGAGGTTCTTAGAACTAGAATATCAAAGAATCACAGGATGGCCTTTAGTGGATTCAAGACTGAGGGCAATCTTTCTGAACGCCACATTAGATGAAGGATGACAGAAACTGGGAACAGCAGGAGAGTTTCAGTAGGACAACCTCGGTGTGCTAATGATTGCTATGCAGAATATTTGGAAGATTTTGCTGTAAAAACTCTAAAATAGAGAAGAGACTTTTCTGCGGGAGACTCCATGAAGAAAAGAAAGAGAAGGAGTTGCCTCTGTCAGCCAGTTCAAGAACTGGTGGGTCAGCTGTGACTGTTAGCTGTGGAGCTATACAGTTCTTTGAGAGACCACATGTTATCAGAAATACACAGAATGTATTGGTCTTGCAAAGACTTCAAAGATTTGCTAGGTTACAATTAAAATGTATCTTCACATAATTGCAAATGTCATAAGCTAAAATATTTATCTGGACAATGCTCCCCACTCCGCAAAACTCCTAACTGGGAGTCCTTCACCTGTAACATTTAGAAACTATGCAACTGAAGTAGTTACTTTTCTACCAGCACGCATAACTGCAAGGCATTGTCCAGTGCACTTAAAATGCAAAGTAGCTCTCCCTTCCAGTTTCCTGCAGCTGAGACATGGTCAGGCATATCTAAAAACATGGGGTCAAAACAAAAACCTAATCTACAGCAATCATTGCTTCTCCCATTATTATATTTCCCTAGTGTTCCTTCCCCTAATCTTTTAATAATAAAAATAATAAATCTTGACACACCCTCCCCACTACTCCCAATGAACCCAAATAGAAGCAAAGACCAGAAGCTGGAGAACATGTGCAAAATGCTGAAGTCTTCTCTCACTCTCAACTTGATTTCATTTCTTTTTGGGTTACTTTTTGTATTCTGGGTATATGTTACATGACTTGCATTGCACACAATAATCTTGATGAGAGAATACCAAATACATACTGCTGTGTTGCAGGAACTTTTTAAAAAAATGCACAAAAATGTAACTTACCACAAAACTGATGGCAAATCAGCCCTGTCATTTAGAGATGAATTCAGATCATAATGCAGATGCGTTATTTTTATCATTCCTCAGATAAACAGTTTTTCTCCTGAAAAAAATATCATTTTCAAAGCAACATAATAGGTTTTGTTTAGCTATCTTTTGTGGCGAAATCATGTTCATGAAGGATACACTATGCAGCAGTCTACTTTGCCTGGCTTTCTCATAAACTAAGTAAGGCCCCAATCCATTCACCACCACCTCCCATGGGCAGGATGATAAACAAAAACATTATCTTTTTGCAGGGCAAGGCACGTCCCACTTCAAAAATTGCTTTTAATTATTGAGTAACTCTTGTACAGCATATGTTGTTGTCTGAGCCTGGCTCCAACTTACCTAAAACAAATTTTAAATAAACAAGCCAGCTGATAAATCCATGAGCATAAAGTGTAAATCTCTTATTTTAAGAGTCTCTCTCTCTCTCTCTCTCTCTCTCCCTCACCTTAACAACTCTGTGTTTATTGCCTGTTACAGTAATCACTGCACAATACTGTATTCAGTTAGCATAACAATTCCATATTTCAACTTCAACTGCAGGTAACACTAATTATACAGGAAATGCTATCTGGCATTTGCATTGAACATATCTGTAAGCATAAAGCACAATTATCCTTGAATGTTAAATAGTTGGTGCTTATTCATGAAAGCAATATACATTTCAGTCAATATTTTGGATATGTTTCAGTCCAGCTTTAAGCAAAAGCTCCATATATTTCTCCCCTTTAAATTCTCCCAGTCTCACTACAGATCATGTCATCCAGTAGAATTGAGAGGGTGGCAAGGAATGGAGAGGGAGCTGGTAAAAACAAATTGGATTTCTAATTCAAAACTAGAGTTAAAACCATCATTCAGTGTTGTGTTATTTTGTTCTTTTGGAGAAGGGCAAAACCTTTCAGTTTCTGACCAAGTTATATGGAGTGGTTGCTGCTTCCCCTCCCACTGACAAAGAGATTAGTGGAGACAATTTCTCTCCATTAAAGATTTTCCACTTGACACTGTAACTTAACCACTGTTAGACTAACCCTTTAGGGGAGCACTTCTTAAATTCAAGGTAAGAAAAGGATTTGCATTTATCACTTTGGTTAAATATAGTGTACTCTCTCCCCCACCATTCATTCCCTCAGCACTTCACCCCAACCATTCCAGGTGAAGATTTATTTTATATGTAATCTAAGTTACCTGCTACCTGTAGGCAATTAATATAAGTAAGCAATGTTTTAAATGCAAATTGTTTGAAAAGCATTGTAGCTAAAAAATATAGGCTAAGTATAAGTCTTTTGTTGCATGGTCTTATTACAAAAGGCAAAAGTTGTCAAATTATGTCAGTATTTATGACAGGACACACAATATAAGACAAGTTACATGCATAACTACTGTTAAAATACAATCAAGAGCTTGTTAAATACCATAGTGTGACAGGAGAGGAGACCTGATTTCCTGAAGAGCTGACGAACTACAGCTCCCATTGACTTCCACTGGATTTGCAAGAGTTCAGCATCTATAAAAAACAGGGCCACAGTATTTAAGCTTCACACATTTGGCAGAGACAGAGTTAAAACCTTTTCCCTTGGAAGAAATTAGAGTGTTTCTGCTTTCCATAGATATTGTATAGGGATCCAGCTAATTGGGAAGGAAAAATAGCCATGAGAAAATAAGGGAAAAGGAATGAGAGTGGGTGTTGTTTAAGCAGATTACTCCACACAGAACCCTCTCAACCCACACCTAGATCCCTCCCCACACTTGGATCCTGCCTTGCTGAGCCTGCCTGCCCATACCTGGTGCACCTGGCATGGAGGAGCAGAGCCCAGGGCTGTTTCTGGGGCAGGCCTGGTCTTTGCGCTGTGTCAGGGTTGGGTGCAGCCTCACCACTGAGTCCATGTCCCAGAAGGGAGCTACACAGTGATCTCCCACCTCTGTGCAGCCAGTGGCCTGTGCTCCCCAGTGCCATGCTGGAGCCTCCACATTTATTTGACAAATAACATTTGCAGAATTTTAAAATATTGGGCACATAATTTTTATTTTTTAGAGTAGAATTTTTAATTTTTGGCACAGAATGTCCTCAGGACTAGACTATCCATAGTATATACACTGTAAACTGTACTTGCATGCTTGTTAATTGAGTGGTTAAAACATTAGCTTAGGAGTGAGGATGACGAAATAGATAAAAAAACCACCCTGGGACTTTGGAGACCTGGGTTCAATTTTCTGCTCCACCAGTTTTTTGGTTTTAATTTTTTTGGGGGAGGGACGGGGCAGGGTTGTGACCTTACACTAGATATTTTCTCTGTGACTCAGTTTCCCATCTGTAAAATAGGGGTAATTCTAAGACCCTCAGATGCTATGGTATGGGGGTCATGTAAGTAACTTTAGATAGATATTTTTCAGTATAGATTATCCTAAAACTGCATATTCCAGGTATCAGAGGGGTAGTCATGTTAGTCTGGATCTGTAAAAGCAGCAAAGAGTCCTGTGGCACCTTATAGACTTAGGCCTAGTCTACACTACGCATTTAAACCGATTTTAGCAGCATTAAACTGATTTAAGGCTGCACTCATCCACACAATGAGGCCCTTTATATCCATATAAAGGGCTCTTTAAACCAGTTTCTATACTCCTCCGTGACGAGAGGAGTAGTGCTGAAATCGGCATTACCATATCGGATTAGAGTTAGTATGGCCACAAATCAACGGTATTGGCCTCCGGATGGTATCCCACAGTGCACCATTGTGACCATTCTGAACAGCAATCTGAACTCGGATGCACTGGCCAGGTAGACAGGAAAAGCCCCGCGAATTTTGGAATTTCATTTCCTGTTTGCCCAGCATGGAGCTCTGATGAGCACAAGTGGCCATGCAGTCCCAAATCCAAAAAGAGTTCCAGCATGGACCATACGGGACATACTGGATCTGACCACTGTATAGGGAGACAAATCTGTTCTATCAGAGCTCCGTTACAGAAGACGAAATGCCAAAGCATTTTAAAAAAATCTCCAGGCTATGATACAGAGTCCACAGCACAGTGCTGCGTGACAAGCGTAACGGAAAGCCAAAGAATTAAATGGACGCTCATGGAGGGAGGGAGGGGGTATTGAGGACTCCAGCTATCCCATAGTCCCCAGCAGTCTCCGAAAAGTATTTGCATTCTTGGCTGAGCTCCCAATGCCAGTAGGGTCAAACACATTGTCCGGGGTGGTTCAGGGTATAGCTCATCTTTACTCCCCCTCCACCCTCCGCGAAAGAAAAGGGAAAAAAATTGTTGACTTTTTTCAATGTCATCGTATGTCTACTGCATGCTGCTGGCAGACACGGTGCTGGGGCAATGAACAGCAGCATCCTCTCTCCGTCCTTCCCCGGTGGCAGACTGTACAGTGCAGTAGGACTGGTAACCGTCCTTGTCATCAGCCCATGAGTGCTCCTGGCTGGCCTCAGGTGAGGTCGGCCAGGGGAGCCTGGGTAAAAATAGGAATGACTCCCGGTCATTCCCAGTAGATGGTACAGAATGGCTGGTAACCATCTTCATCATAGCAACTGGGAGCTGAGCTCCATCAGCCCCCTCCCTTTCATGTGTAAAGAAAAGATTCTGTACTGCCTGGACTATCATAGCAGCGGGATGCTGGGCTCCTCTCCCCTACACCGTTTAATGTCCTGCCTGGACTATCATAGCAGCTGGAGGCTGCCCCCGCCTCATTTTATCTCACTAACAAGTCAGTGTTTCTTATTCCTGCATTCTTTATTACTTCATCACACAAATGGGGGAACACTGCAATGGTAGCCCAGGAGGGTTGGGGAAGCAGGGAAGCAACGGGTGGGATTGTTGCAGGGGCACCCCCTAGAATGGCATGTAGCTCATCATTTCTGCGGGATCTGACACAGAGCGGTTGTGCTCTCTGGTTCTCTAGTACACTTGCCCCATATTCTAGGCAGGACTGACTCTATTTTTAGATACCATAAAGGAGGGATTGACTCAGGGAGTCATTCCCATTTTTGTCTTTGCGCCCCTGGCCGACCTCAGCTAGGGGCACCCATGACAGCAGCAGACAGTACAGAACAACTGATAACCGTCATCGCATCGCCAATTTACAGTGGCACAGCAGACGGTACAGAATGACTGATAATCATCTCTGCTATCTTGCAAAGGCAAATGAATGCTGCTGTGTAGCGCTGCAGTACCGCGTCTGTTAGCAACATCCAGTAGACATACGGTAACAGTAAAAAAATGCTGAACGGGCTCCATGGTTGCCGTGCTATGGCGTCTGCCAGGGCAATCCAGGGAAAAAGGGCGCGAAATGATTGCCTGCCGTTGCTTTCCCGGAGGAAGGAATGACTGATTACATTTACCCAGAATCACCCGCGACACTGTTTTTGCACCATCATGCATTGGGGTCTCAACCCAGAATTCCAATGGGCGGGGGAGACTGCAGGAACTATGGGATAGCTACGGGATAGCTACCCACAGTGCAACGCTCCAGAAATCAAAGCTAGCCTCGGACCATGGACGCACACCACCGAATTAATGTGCTTAGTGTGGCCGCTTGCACTCAACTTAATACAATCTGTTTTACAAAACTGGTTTATGTAAAATCGGAATAATCCCGTAGTGTAGACATACCCTAACAGACATATTGGAGCATGAGCTTTCGTGGGTGAATACCCACTTCATAGGATGCATACTGCAGGGTTCCTTTTGCCAGTACAGAAGACTCACTCCCATCCTTGGAGAAGTGAACACTTACCTGCTTCTGTATAAAAGGACCATAGCTGTTTGCCCTTACTGCAGTGAGCTGCAAGCAACTAGGACAGGGTCAGCTGTGGAGTGGCACAGTGACTTTCTCCAGTCTTCTTCAAAAGGGAGCACAGAGAGATAAAGTGAAGGATGTTTTTGGGTAGAAAGCTGAAATGGAGCAATCCCCAAACACTGTGCACAGGCTGAATTAAGTCTTGTTCTTATTCCTATCCACTGTGGAGCATTTTGTTTGGCTTGGAATGAACACATTCTCACAACTTCAAAGATAATAATTTTGTCTATAAATTACATAGTAATTACAACGAAAAACATTTCTGTTTAAATTACATCATTATAAACAGTAAGTTATCAATTAACACAGCTAGCAGAGATCATGTCTTCTTTTGTGTCTTGTACAACACTGACATGTAAGAAATAATAAATAACAATAGTGATTTTGGAACAGACCCTAAAATTGCTCATGTGGGAATGATTATTACACAGAAACATATACCCTATGCCCCACTGTTGTTTAATAGTGATATTGTGAAACCAGTATTAACAACAATGGCATAGAAGGAAAACCTGCAAGAATATTAGAGTGATTCTATCTAGCTATCACAAAGCATTTTAAAAAGAAAATATAATGTTTAAAACACAAGGAGCTTCACTGCAGCATAGTCCACAAGAAGATGGTATTAGAACAAGTGTGCAGATCAGAAACACTGTTACACACTTGAGGATTACAGACCATTATTTCTATAACACAGTGTAAAGGTCACAAATAAGATGTGAAATGTACATCAGTCTACTGGAACAATATTTTCTATGTCCTACATCCAACCTGATTTCTCTTCTGATCCTCTTAGCAACTCCTACATTGTATCATTAATAAGAAAAATAAATCTTTGAAAAAAACAGTACATATAGATATCAGAAAAAAATACATTGAGGCAAGTACATCTCTAGTTACAAAATGACAAGAATAGACAGAAATTTGTCCCTGGTAGCATGGCTGAATTACTGGTGCTATCTCATGAATAAGCTTTGCCCTGTATGTCTGCAATGGGCATTTCACTACTATTTGAAAAAAACCCCAAAGTTATATTAAAATGATTCTAATACACCATAGTATCTGAGCACCTCACATAGTACCTGAGCACCTCACATAGTATCTGAGCACCTCACATCTACACTGAAGCTAGAGGTGTAATTTCCAGCTCAGGAAGATATACACTCTCTAGCTTTTATCTAGTTAGCACATTAAAAATAGCAGCACACCTACAGTGACAGGCTAGCTGAGAACCTAAGAACTTACTCAGGCATTTAGTCTATCCTGCTGCCTGCACTGCTGTGGCCCTGGTACTATTTTTAGTGTGCTATCTCAATCAAAACTAATATGCATATGTCTACCCAAGCTAGAAATTACACCTCCAGCTCCAGTAGTAGCTACTAACTTAAAGGCAACAGGAATAAACTGGTAATTTAAGGTCAAACTGGAACAGGTTCAGAGACGGGCTACTAGGATGATCCGAGGAATGGAAAACTTGTCATATGAAAGGAGACTCAAAGAGCTTGGCTTGTTTAGTCTAGCCAAAAGAAGGCTGAGGGGGGATATGCTTGTTCTTTATAAATATATCAGAGGGATTAATATTAGGGAGGGAGAGGAATTATTTAAGTTTAGTACCAATGTAGACACAAGAATGAATGGGTATAAACTGGACACTCGGAAGTTTAGACTTGAAATTAAATGAAAGTTTCTAACCATTAGAGGAGTGAAGTTCTGGAACAGCCTTCCAAGTGGAGTAGTGGGGGCAAAAGACATATCTGGCTTTAAGACTAAGCTTGATAAGTTTATGGAAGGGATGGTATGATGGGATAGCTTAATTTTGGCAACTGATCTTTGATTACCAGCAGATAAGTATGCCCAGTCGTCGGTGATGGGATGGGATCTGAGTTACTGCAGAGAATTCTTTCCTGAGTGCTGGCTGGTGACTCTTGGCCACATGCTCAGGGTTTAGCTGATTGCCATATTTGGGGTTGGGAAGGAATTTCCTCCAGGGCAGATTGGCAGAGGCCCTGGAGGTTTTTCGCCTTCCTCTGCAGCGTGGGGCATGGGTCAATTGCTGGTGGATTCTCTGAAGCTTGAGGTCTTCAAACCACAATTTGAAGACTTCAATAACTCGGACATAGGTTAGGGGTTTATTATAGAAGTGGATGGGTAGGGTTCTGTGGCCTGCTTTGTGCAGGAGGTCAGACTAGATGATCACATTGGTCCCTTCTGACCCTAAAGTCTATGAGTCTATGAGATCCTCAGCTGGTGTAAGGCAGTGTGGTCCAGTTGAAGTCAATGGAATTATAAAGAGCTGAGAAAGAAAACAAAAGAAATTAGCTGTGCTACCAGCTAATCAAACAACATACATAAACCTCTTAGGACACCAAAAATCCAATCCTGTTCTTTAAAAAGGTAAATTTTATTAAGAACAAAAGGGAAAATATATATCTGGAATTTAGGCTTTTGCTACATTTTAAAAGAGCAATTCCAAAAATTAAGCACCCAAACTAACTTTTTTGGGGGTTCAGCTTAAAGGTCACAAGCAAACAAAAGCATCGGGTTAGTACAGAGGAGATTCACAAGGCAAAATAAAAAATAAACCTGATAGCATCTAACTAAACATTCTCTATCCAAATTATTTTTTCTAGGTATGTAAGATACTTTTTCATACCTGGTTCAAACCTTACACGGCACTCCTGCTTATAGCATTGCTGCCCCATCCCCTCCAGCCCAGAGAACAACAGACAAAGGGAAAGTTTCTTTCCCAATTTTAAAAGTTCTAGCCTTCCCATTGGCTCTTTTGGTCAGGTGCCCACTCCTTTTCTTTTACCTGTGGTGTTAACCCTTTACAGGTAAAACAAGCAAGCAAAGAACAAACACGAAGAGGGATTTTACAGCTAACTGGCTGGATGGATGTTTATAAAATGAGGCTACCCCTCCACTTCAGTTATCACAGCCTCAATGTTCATAAACATGCACGTTGTTATGATGCACCTGTGAACGCTCTACCACTGAGCATTCCTTCAGTCTGGCTCCTGAATCCCTTTAATTTTAATTTATCCCACAGTGAAAATAAAACTATAGTATCAGTAGTACTAAGCCATAACTCTTATTGACTATGACAGCCAGAAAGACATCAAGTCATAAATACATGAAAAGGCAAAACATGCCAATAACAGCAACAAAACAAAAATCAAAGCCCAGGCTTTTCCCAGAATTGTTTGAGAACCTCCAGGCAATAGGCTGCACCATAATATACTAGATTGTGGTTTTATTGCTTTTGTACTTATACTCTAAAGATACAATTTTTTTTTTTTTACACTGCAATGGATATTTTTCCTACTGGCCTCATTCACTTTTCAAGGTCTCCTTCAATTTTATGCAGGTAGATCAAACAAGTCCTTCCTGTTTGCAGAGTCCAGATAAGAAGTTGATAAACAGGATGGTATTAATGATGTCAGAATTGTGTGTGATCTTTAAAGCAGCTACTCTCCCTTGTATATGTGCGCGCGCACAGAGAATTTTACACTATATGAAACAGTTGCCTTTCAGCAAGCTTTCTCACAGATAACACCCATCACTTATAGAGTTCCCAGTTTACATTTGTTAGGCATGTTACATGTCAAAGTAAATCTGACCAGACAATGCAAAAGACTAAAATTTAGAGCTATTTTATTTTTAGCAAATATCATATGAGATTAGTGAAATATTCCTGCTAAAAACACAAAAAGATTTCTCCATGACCCAATGATGAGACAAACACTTCTGATGGAACTTGTTTTAAAAGGATGTCAGGAAAACAGATAAGCCAATCCCACAAGTGGTGAACTTTGCTTTTGTTACAGTGATTTGTATTTTCCATTATCTGTGAGAGATCAACTGAACTATGTTGTTTTGACTTTCCACTTTCAATTAGTATCCTCAGAGAGGTGTGAACTCACACTGCCTTGTTATTTTGCTTCTTCGCCCAAGCAGGAAAATTACTGAATTTTTATTTTGGAACTGTTACTTAAATAATTTGCTGTGTTAGTTAACTAGGTGACTATTCAGAAAGTGGTGTTCCCACCTTTCTCTCAGCAGCATTACACACGCACTCGCCCAGATTCTCAGCATGGTGTAAATTAGTGTAGCTCCACTGACTTTCAAGAAGTTATGCCTATCTACACTGATTGAAGATCTAGCCCACTGTATGCAGCCAAACTTTATGTCCTTTTTGACCTTTGGCTTTATCCATAACTCACACAGAAAATTCACATCCTAATATTGGCTTTCCCTAGGGAGTCTTCCATGCAAATGACTGCACCACACCTGAAGCGGGGGGAACATTGTCTGGGCCTGCGGAAAGAAGGCAGCAGTGTTTTATGGGAGGCGGGGAGAGAGAAAGGAGGTCAGAAACTGCTGCAAAAGGTGAGTGGTGGGTCAGGGTTGCAGCACTGACTCACACCTCGGGAATGTGAGGACAGAAAGCTATAAAGTTGCAAGCCCTGCCTTGTTTAAGCATATGAACGTAATCAGGTGGACACACAATATGTTCGGGGCATGGCCTGGTTTAACTATGATTAGCAGTTTTGCTTGAGAGCAGCAACACAAACTGGGATCCGGTGGGACATACCTCATCACACGCTGTGGTTGGAGTGGATGACTCTGAGGGGACCAGGCTTTCACACGGAGAGTGGCTTGTTCATCCCACAACAAGCTCAGGAGGGGCGTGAGTCACATAATGATACTTGCTGGGCATTTAACAACAGTGATTGCTTTTACACCACCTGTAAATTCAGTTATGACTGCGAGACATGTTTTGGGACTGATCCAGCCCATTCTTGCCAGAGCGATAGGGAACGATGACAAGGAGGAAACAGGATTGGGGGTGACCCAAGTGCCAGCTGCAGGTTTGGCTCAGTTGAAACAGGTTATGAGACACAGAACAGAAGCAGGGGATGGGGTGAGCTGAGGGCAGTGCATTGGGCATGGGCACCAATGCCAGTTAGCTGGAAGTGTTAAGGGTTCTCCTATGGGATTGCCCTAAAAAAACAGATGGGGTATATTTGTGGAAGGGGTTTACTGTGGGGAGTAGGACCCATGTGATGTCAAAAATTTGAAGTCAGTGTTTGGGATGAGACATATTCTTCAAGAAAAGATTACACAGGAATTCCATGAGGGGAGGATGTAAAAGCCATTTAATCAATTACCTATAACAAACTCAAGAGTTTCCCCTGGGTTTGGCCCCAGGAAGACTCCAGGGAAATACCGATTAATTCATCACCTGTTGTACCCGGGATAGACCGTGTTGATGGGATAGACCCAGTGCTATGTTCCATGCATTATTCCTCCATTTATGAAGCTGTTCATATGGATAGGTCTTATGTCCTGGTGGCACTAATGGTTAAGTGTGATATCAAGTCTGATTTTTGACTGTTGTCAGTACATCCGTTGGACTTTATTTTGAGAAAGCTATGCCTGTGGGCTGTTTGGTATCCTCTACAGCATTTGAAAAATGTAGTACAATGTTGGGGCGGGCAGCTGGATTATACCAAGTAGTGCATTATTTAGATGACTTTTTGTTTGCAGGATGAGCTGGGTCAGATGAGTGTGTTCACCTGTTGGACACATTTCAGGTCCTGACTAAACAGTTAGGGGAACCTCTAGTCGAAGAAAAAACAGAGGGCCTTTCCACTATATTGACCTATCTGGGGATAGAGCTGGCCACCAGGGCAGGCATATCGTGACTCCTTTGGGATAATCTTCAGGAGCTATTGAGATTACTCAAGATAGCTTTAGGAGCCAAAAAACTCACGCTGCAAGACCTGCAATATATTCTAGGGCACCCGAACTTTGCCTGTAGAGTTGTTGCCCAGGAGTGGGCATTTTGTGCCCATCTTGAAGCAGCAACAGCAGGCATAACCAAGCCACACCATTACATATGAATTAATAGAGAGATGAGAAGACTTGAAGGTGTGGGAATGTTTTTTGCATCAATTTAATGAGGTGTCATTGTGGAGGGAGGAATGGTTATTACAGGAGGGTTTAAAATTTGTTCAAATGCTTCAGGGTGTACAGGTTGTGGGGTGTTTTTATCAAGGCAGTTGGTGTACACAGAAACGGTCTGCCATCTGGATGCAAAATGGGGTCATGTATCATATGATTTTCCTGGAATTTTTCCCCATTTTAGTTGCAGTGGTTATTTGGGGACCAGCGTTGGCTAAGAAAAGGTTGTGTTTCTGGTGCAACAATATGGCAATGGTACAGGTTATCAATTGCCAAACTTCCAGATCACACAGGGTTAGGAAGTTAGTGAGGGCATTTGTTCTACAATGTTTAAACCTTAACAGCTGGTTTTTTTCCAAGCACATGCTGGGGATGGATAATGGCATAGCAGACGCATTGTCTTATTTTCAGTTTGATAGATTTCGTAAGCCTGCATCAGGAGCTAGCAACAAACTCAAGCAGATGCTGCTGGCTCTATGGAGCCTTGGCATGTGATGTCAGTGGCATGGTG
The DNA here is from genome assembly GCF_025201925.1 of Gopherus flavomarginatus. Classification (NCBI taxonomy): domain Eukaryota; kingdom Metazoa; phylum Chordata; order Testudines; family Testudinidae; genus Gopherus; species Gopherus flavomarginatus. The sequence continues at coordinate 37,624,434 of NC_066624.1, read as the reverse complement.
ATTCTTGGCTCTGGGCACACAGCTGAGCTCTAAAGGAAGTTTTAATTAGTTCTTCCACTTTCAGGATCTAGAATGCTGGTCACTGATATTACCTACCAGAGAGTGGCAGCTGTTGCGGTACCTGGTCATTGACAACCCAGCTGCTGCCGTCCTTGATGATCCTGGCATAGTGCAAGGAACAATGGGTTCTTTTGGGAGAATGGGGCTTCACCTATTTGGGCTACTATAAAAGAGGGAGATGTCTGGGACCCCGACTGGGTTGAGGGTTGGGGGCCAGGTGGCCAAGCTAATTGTTGGCACCTCCTTGTGGCAGATGTCCAGTGCAGGTACTCCATAGGGAAGGCAGCCAGTGACCAGATGAATGGCCTGGTAAAGGACTTAAAAGGAGGTGCTGGATAAAGGAAGAGAATGGCGGGGCGGGGCTGGTGACTCCTATGATTAGTATGGCAGGGCGCCAAACACCCCATCACCATTGTTCTTATAGCCCACCTTAACCCTCCTACGAGGGGGGTGGATGGTGAGGTACCTGGATAGAAAATGAAGGGGGGCTGGTGGAAACCCTAGGTAATGATTTGAATAAACATGGATTTGCCTGCACTGTATACTTTATCCACTGGGTAGTCCCAGACATTTATATAATAAAGTTCCAGCCTGATTAAAATCCATACAAAGTGTCTCCCATCATTCTTTCAGTATAGCCAGACAATACCTCTCTCTTCCAGATCCCACTTCCCTCTGTTCAAGGATCCACTCCCATCCTCTATATCCAAGGTGAAGTTAACAAGCTACACCTACCACAATGAATCAGCAAGAATCACTTCAGCAAATCCCTGTGGGATTCCAACATGTGTGAACACAATGGGTCAGCAAGAGAAGCCTACCATAATGCAAAGAAGAAAATAGAAGTGGAAGTCAAATACTTTGGAAATCTATAGTGCCTCACATTTGAGGACTCCCAAGTGCTTTATGAAAACAAGTTACGTTTCCAACAACTATATGCAATAGTATATAGAGGTCATTTTATAATAAGTGTATGCAGCAGTTTAAGAAAAGAAACAGAATATTAAATCCAACTTAAACTGCAGGCAGAATGTAAGCCAAAAAGCATAAAAAATTCCTAACTTAGAATCTGGCCAGGACAGTGCCACTGATATCCCTCCTTTTAACATAAGTGATATGGAATTATTAGTGTGGTCTGGATATTTTTTAAATCTTATCTAAAGACAATAATTCCACCATCATCATCGCTGAACACAATGTTGAGCGTAGTTTCATTACAGACTTTGAAGAATGTGGCTCAGTAAATCGGACTCTAATGCCACAGGCTGCAGATCATACGTGTTCTGTGATGGTCTCCTCTTCAAGCACAGATCCAGACCAACCCTGCTTAAGTAATGGCAAGTGAAAGCATCACAGCATAAGACAATATGGCTTATGGCCAAAACAGAGAAGTCGGTTATAAATTGTGCTATGGAATCTCTCTCCAACTGAACCTCTTTGTAGTACATCGTGGAAGTCAAACAATTAACATGTGGTGTGTTTTGCATATCAATTCAGCAGTACATCTAGTAGTTGAGACCTAATATTCTGATTTTGATGTTATCTAGCCAATCAAATTGTTTTAGATTACAAGAAAATGGGAAGAAATGCCCTTAAATGTTTTGTTATCTATCCATCCTCCTAGGTATAAATTGATTCAGATATATACACTGTATAATACAGACATTTTAAAAGAATCATATTTTTAATTAAAGTACACCTCTACCTCGCTATAACACTGTCCTCGGGAGCCAAAAAATCTAAGCGCATTATATTGAACTTGTTTTGATCCACTGGAGTGTGCAGCCCTGCCCCCACCAGAGCACTGCTTTACTGCATTATGTGGCCAGCAAATGGACAGAGACCACCAAATTATTCCACATAGGCCAAGCAATCTTCAAGTGATAATGATGCTCCATTATTCTACCAAATTGCACTAGATATTAAACCGTGACTTCCAGATGAGAATTCCTTAATATTTATATTTACAAAGAAAACAATGTAAAAGTTCTCAACTTTGGCTGCAGTGTGCCATTCTCTCTTTAAATGTTACGTGCAGCACTGAACTTGTACTCTGATATTTGTTGTTGGATGGTGAATAACTCAGGTGGAAGATAGTAAATTTTGCAACTTTTATTCACAGCCAACTTCTCACTTCCCATATAAGCAATCTCCTCCCCCTACACACCCCTCCAGACATTTCAACATGGAAAGCAGTGAAAGACACAATTTGCCTTACTGAACCTAAAATTCCCACTCTGGAATAAGATCAGCACCAAAAATCTCAGCAGAGGTGTTGAGGCCCTCTATGAGTTCTTGCTGATACAAGTATAAGAGAGAAAAATTAAAAAGTGCAATTTGACTAGAAGTCTATCTGGAAACTTCTGGCTTCTGATAACAAAAAGACAGGTCACAGGAAGAATGGTAATTATAGTGACCTTGACAAATATGAGTTAAGCAGTGTTGCCATGCCAACCCACATCCCTCGCTTTAGAAACATATTACTGATTCCAGAGACTGCATCTTAGAAGAAGTTTTCTACCAGTGAAAATGCTGCAGGGCTTCCTTTGATTTCAGAATTAAACTTAATGCCTTGAGTTAAAGGCTATAAATACCATGGATTTCTCTTAAGCCCAAGTACAATTATCATGGAGGTTCTATAACTGTTTTTACTTATCATGTAAGTCTGCTGGCTATGCATAGCATCATATGATCCACATTTTTGGTGTCCAGTAATAAAATACCCTCTAATTTTTCCAGTAAAAGATGTCAACAACAGATGAGGAAGCCCAATGCTTTACATTCAGGTGGTTGTTGCTATGGTGGAGAACTCAAAAAGGAACAGAAAGAATAAATTAAATTAATAACAGTTCCCTGATTAATGCCAGTTTCAACCTTTCTGCTCTTGGGCTTGCTGGCACTGGCTTTTTGCTAGCTTAGAAACCTTCTTGATATAGAGAATCTGTAGCTCCTAGGACTTTCAATTATTTGTTTATACATCATATAGTACAAGGGGTCCATAATCCCTAAGTAATCCATGGTGCCCAGGGCAGCCCTCACTGGAAATGCCAAGATCAGGGCAGGCTGCAAAAGGGAGAGCAGATCTCCCAAGACTGCTGGGTAACACTGAAGTTATTCTCCTCAACCAGTCACAAAATGTGCTTCTGATTCCCCACACTGGTTATCAAGAAGCAAAAAAGAAATCACACAGCCTCTTTTATTGCATTCCTGTTCTCTGGCCCTCAAATCAGCAAGGTCCAGTACAGTGAGAAGTTATTATAAACTCTGCTCACATATACAGAAATGTTCTTCTGACCCCAAAGGGTCAGCCACGTCACCAGGTCAGTACAGGTTTGATCTTACCCAAAATATCACTCTGCCAGCCAATCCTTTAGTGTCTAAAACTAAATGTTTATTATAGAGAAAAAGGAAAGAACAAGAAGAGATGTAAAATGGTAAAACAGTCACATACATACAAAGACTTCTAAGTCCATATATTAGGTTTTTAGCAGTATTGATGAGTTTGCTGGCTTGAAAGTCCCTCTGGAATACATCCACAGCTTGGATGGGTCATTCAATCCTTTGTTCCAAGCTTCAGTTTGTAGCAAAGTTCCTCCAGAAGTAAGAGGCAGGATTGAAGATAAAATGGAGAAGATGCAGCTACCTTTTATAATCTTTTACAATGCAGCCTTTGCTTCCTTTATTTCATAGGTAAAAAACCTCACTTCTTCAGATGCATGTTAGTCTTTAAGGTGCCACCGGACTCCTTGTTGTTTTTGTGGATACAGACTAACACAGCTACCCCCAGATACTTTGCTTCCTTTGTTTCCAACACAAGCTGCCCAGTGCATGGCTTGAAAGCCTTTTCTGTCCATAGGCATGGTCATGCATGCCTTGCTGAGTCATAAGGTGTATCCTCTGCTTTCTTTCAAGGGTCAATTGTATAGCTGATGGTCCTTAATGGGCCATCAAGCAGGCTAAGCAGTATTGATGCCAAACTGTCTGGGGGTGTCACCCAGAAGCATAGTACAAGTCTGAAATATAGACAGACATACATATCTATAACTCATAGTAGAAATGTGAAAGAAATATATGAATTAGAACATCTTTGGCAAATCATAACATTTTTGTAGATACCTTACATGGCATATCTGGCACAACTCACTGCAGTTTTACAATATGAATATTCATAATATCCTCAAGGGTCCCCCAGATTCCATACAGCATCACATCCTGTTCAAATTCCTTAGTTGTTACTGAAAGGAATAATTACTAATAATATGGAATGTCTAGCTCAAGCTGTTTTGGAAAGTTGTTATCTTCCCACAGCTGCATAAGCAATGCACTAACCAACACTACCAGTAACAGAAAGATAAAGAAAAAGATTTGAATATAATGTTTTCTGAAGATGAAAAATAGATTTTATTTAACTGTAAAGTTACCTCTCCAGGAAAAACATACACAATCTCATTTGTATGCGGGCTTAAAGGGAAATGAGACTCATATAATATAAAAATAATCCATTTACGCACAAGAAAACACAATTAGTATGTGGTAGCTTGTAAGTGGTGAGCAGAGGACATGAGCAATTATATTTTGCTTGTTCTGTTACCTTACAAATCTTATATTCAGCACCTCCAAAAGCCCCAGGTACAGTTTGTCTTCATCATACAATCAAGATTCAAGAACACAATCTGAGAGCCCTTACATTACAGTAAAAAAGGAAATATCACCAACAACATTGGAACAGTTAGGATCCTGCTAGGTTCTGAAGAGATATTGTTCTGATTTTTTTTTTAAATATTAGTTACAATGAAAGTAGCAATGAATTCTTATTGATATGTAATATCACTGAGATCTTGGGATGAAAGGTGCTCTATAAATAAACATAAGCTGAACAGAACTAAGTATTAAACAGAATAAAGTAAATAGAAAATTAGAATCGTTAACAGAGCCTTAAATACTTAGGTAACATTTGGCTGAAAGTGAATAAGAGCCAATATCTGACCAAAATGTTTTCATTCAGTTCAGAGATATAAAAATAAAGAACAGGTGAAAGACAATCCACACCAACTATGAAATTACTGCAAATATGTACATATACACAACAGGCAAGATTAAAAACAAAAGCAATCAGATCAACATACCCGAGTATGACACCACGGCACCCCCTTATTCACCACTATCATATAATTAAATATGTTTGCACAAAGTAAGCCTTGTGAGGTATCATTCTAAACATCTTGATCTGCTAGACATTAATATCTCATTGGATTGTATGCGCTATCATCGTATGTGAAGTTATGAATTTGGCTACGCATGTGTTACTTAAACATGTTGAAGCAGCAAAGAATCCTGTGGCACCTTATAGATTAACAGACGTTTTGGAGCATGAGCTTTCGTGGGTGAATACCCACTTCCTCAGATGCATGTCACCGACGAAAGCTCATGCTCCAAAACGTCTGTTAGTCTATAAGGTGCCACAGGATTCTTTGCTGCTTTTACAGATCCAGACTAACACGGCTACCCTCTGATACTTAAACATGTTGTGAGCTTGAAAACAGCCTTTCAGGTACAACAGTGAAAAGGCCAAACAATGTTAATGGCTTATTGAGGAAATGCACATAAGGGCAAGGATTATTGCCTACAGTAGAAACCTCTCAGAGACAGCACTACACAGAGGGAACTGTTTGACCCAGGCCACAGCAGAAGAGTTTTCCAGCAAATGGAAAGAAGATATAAAAGGGGAAAATGACATTATGATGGTACCACATTCTCCCCACAACAACACACATGGAAATACCTGAGGAACAAAGACTGAACTGGGAGAAGTGATAGTCCCAGGCTAAAAGGATTTCTAGCCTGTGTATGAAAACCCGGGAACCCCAAGCTGCAAAGCAAAGGCAGCTTGTGCCTTAAGAATCTGCCAGCCTGTTTTATCACTCAGTGTGAGAATTTGCTAATTCATATTCTACCTATCTAGTGTGTTAAACTCAGTTTGCAGTTTTGTTTATTTACTAGGTAATCTGCTTTGATCTGTTTCCTATCACTTATAATCACTTAAAATCTATCCTTTTGTAGTTAATAACTTATTTTATGTTTTAATCCAAACCAGTGTGCGTTTAAAGTGTGTGTGGAAAATCTCAGCTTGGTTACTACAAGTGTGCACAGTCTTCTTCACATTGAGGCAAAAATAAGGAGTTTGGTGGCACCTTAAAGACTAACAGATTTATTCGGGCATAAGCTTTCATTAGTAAAAAATCCACTTTTTCAGATGCATGAGAAATGAGGTTTTTTACCCATGAAAGCTTATGCCCGAATAAATCTGTTAGTCTTTAAGATGCTACTGGACTCCTTGCTGTTTTTGTGGCTATGGACTAACACGGCTACCCCCTGATACTTCACATTGAGGGACAGGCAGACTGGGTATTAAACCCATATACTGGCCAGGACAGGATGGTACTGCTCTGGGGTCCCAGGCTGGTGGTTAGAGAGCCTGCATGTAACTGCAGCTGGGTGCATCCCTACCTGTGTGAATGCTGGTAAAAGTGCGAATTTGGAGGGCTTTGTAGCTTGTCACAGCAGCACAGTGTGAGAGGGGAGCCCAGCCTGGTGGATCGGGGGCTCAGTGGTACCCAAGTTCCAGGTAGCACCCCAGGGGAAACCCGTCACACTCAGTATTACACATTGTGGGAGAAAACCCATTTTACTTCAGAAGGGCTCTACATGGATGTAGGAGTTGACCCGCATGGAGTTCCTTGCAGGATCAGGACCACAGAGTCCACTAGAACTGCATCTTGGAAGAAAAATATATTCTTATCTCAAAGAAAAACATTTGTATTTATCCTTTTACCTAATTGCTTAGCATAAAATCCTCCCCTCCACCCCTCACCCCATCCCTCAGCATGGAAACATATTAGCAGAAAGGTGCTTTATATCAATATAGCTATTCCCATATGAGAACGGAAATAAGCTATATGTGTATAAGGCATATTTATAGCAATTTAGCAGTTTCCACACTAGAGACTGTAACTGTATAACCATAACAGTTAAAAAAAAAACACAACTGAAATGGTTATGCCAGTACCAAAACTGGGTGTAGACTTGGCTCTCAGAAATAATGTTTTCTTTGCTATCATACTGGAGCAGTACAACAAGAGTGTAGTGTTTAAAAAGTAAGTGAGAGGAGGAGGTTGAGGGGAACCCTACAATTTTAATATAATAGATTCATCTAGGAAGCTAAGAAAAGGCTTGTGAATTGATGCAATAATCCTGACACCATTTCTATAGAAGCAATCACATTTGAATCTACTGTTTATTTATTAAAGTGATGATAACATTATCCCTTGGGAACAAATATATAAAACAACGTATTTTCAACGGTGTATGTGACAATATTTAAACATATATTTTGCCAATGAGCTGTGTATTTATGAGTAAAATATTCAAATATATTTCCATATATTTTAGCTGATATGACTAGAATGACAACTTCCTATTTCTAGGCATCTCAGAGTATCATTCCATTTCAATAAAAAGTTTACATACAAAGACATCACACAAGCAGAATTTAAAAAAGAAATAAGCTCATTGAAAGTGGGTAAGTATAGTTTAGATCAAAGATGTTTTGGATATTTCCCGAAGGGCCCCTAGAGAGTTTTATAGGTCAGATTGACACCTGATCCCTGCCTTCAATCAAGCTACAGCAATGATGAACCAAAGTAACCAGGATTTCACAAGATGAAGCACTAGCTAAATAGAGAGAAAGTTCACTTTTATTTTGGCTTCTTCAGCTAGATGTGCTAAAGTGTCATGTAAAGGATCACAACCTGACTAACTTTCCCAAACAAGCTGTCATATTGCAGTCAATAGGACTAATAATATGAGAAAAGCAGCCAGGATTCAGTTTTCTGTGTGAAAGACTTGCATGAATTTACTGAAATTGAATAAGGAGCCAATAGCAGAGGGAGTTAATGAAGGCTGGAAGCTGATGAAAATAGTTTCTACATAGTAACAATAGACTTTTACTTTTGACTCCAGCTGTTAAGATACAGAAAACATTGATAAAGGGCAACATTAAGCAGATATTGACTTCTGTTGCAGTCAAGATCACAATGCATTGAACAAAAATGGACCCATTGATTGAGGCAAAGACCAATATTTACCTCAAGGAACAATGCATCTTGATGCTGATCAAAGCCAAGTCAATACATGCACTTTTACACACAATCTATTACACATTTGTGTCATGGATTTCTACATACTCTAATTTTATGCTCAAACTCATGAGTGGTTTTATGTTCCTGTACCTGGGTAGACAATGCATTCTAGTTTTTTACAATAGCTTATTGCACAACAATGCTAAAAAGAGGTTTTTTTAATTAAAAACAAATAAAAAGTTTGAAAATATGCTTTTATAAAACTTCTAAATAGAGAAAGGTTGCCAATTTTTGCAATGATTTTCAGTCAAGGGTTTCAAAGCTGTCAATTTTTCCCAGGATTCAAAAGAAACAATTTTTCAAACATCAATACAAACTTATTTTTACTCAACCATAATCTATTTTAGAAGAAATACAGAGAATCAGGGAATCAGATCTACAAACTCTATTTATATATTTCAGCTTGTAACCATCATCTATTCCTAAATCCCTATACACTTCTACATTTAAAAAACACAATTAGTACATAGTAATGAAAATAGGAAGTCCAGACAGGTACATCCTCAACCTACATAACAAAAACAAACCAAGCATCTGGATAACAGAATTCTAGAAATACCATTCCAACCATCTGATTCCCACTCAAAATCTCAAGACAATAAATGAACATTGAAATATATCCTAAGGCCAACAAATGCATACTATTTTGAAATTAAGTGGGAGTTAAGAGGCTCCTCATTGAAAGTGTTCTACCACTAAACCCCTGTAAGCCAGGTTATAGATAACTTTAACATCTCTGCTGACTACAGCTGTGGTAATATCACTCTAGGGCTTGTCTTCACTACTAAAAAACTAATGTATATGAGCTATTCATCAAAGGTATAAACACTGTGAAGGCAACAGGGTAAAACTAAAATGCCTTGCCTTCACTGTGTTTTTACTTCATGATAGCTCACATGTATTAGTTACCCAGAGATTTAAAAAAAGCTTTTTGAAAAAAAATAATAGAGGACAAGCCTTGGGAAAGAGGCAGTCTCTCTGGTAGGCAGACCTAAACCATATAGGCCTTTTAGGTCAAAACCAACATCTCAAGGAAACTAATGGACAGCCAACACAGATTATATTTATAGGAATATTTTGCATTCTCAGAGAAATACATGATTTCCAAAAAGGCAGCTGCAGTCTGCACTGGCTTCACATTTCCAAATAGTCTTATACCCACAGTGAACCAAGCTGTGGAAAACTAAACAAGTCCATTCACTACAACACCACACACGACAGAGGGAAGTAATAGTACCATTTACTAAATATGTGAAGGAATTCGTGCACATCCCAACCTTGACTGAACACTTTGTGGTACATAGCAACTGAAAATCTGTTCATGCAGACATTCCCTGTTCTAGTGCCTGAAGTGTTTCTGTCTCCATATGAAACTGTACTAAAATGAAAAAGAAATACCCCTCAAGTTCCCTATAACAGAGAATGCTATGCTGGTTGTATGCAATGAACCCAGGAATTTCACAGGAATCTGTGTTAGTGTGTGTATGTGTTGCTAAAGTCAATGCACATTTTATCGATTTGTTTTTAATATTTTCATATTAATATGCTGCTTGTAAAAGTTGCCAGATTGAAATCCCTAGACACTGATAAATTTGTTTAGTTACAGAAGAGATAAAATAGCAGTGTCTGTCCTGAACTGAAGAAACCATTTGTAGGGGGCTGGAGGGCAATTTATTTAATCACCATGACAGTTCACTAGCCTCCATCTCCACAGACAGAGATGCACTAAGAACCAACAACTTTTTTTCACACAGGCCCCCATGACTTACACTTGTGATATAATGGCATCCTGAATCACAACTAAGATCTATGCAAGGGGAAAATTATTATACAGATAAGTAAAAACTACAACTAGTCAGAAAATGAAATCTCTAATCTACAGGAAATTGTTATTTCCACATGTGTTCATCCTAAATCAAAATTAAAAAAAAACTTGTGGAAAAAAGTTTTGAAAAGAAATATTTCGTTTCAAATTGACATTTCAACTTAAAATGACATTTCAGAACTAAACATTGCAGTTCATTCCAAATGATGCTTCAGAAAAATTGAAAAAAATAGTTGAAATCAACATTTATTTCATGGAAATTATTGATTTCAATTAAACCATAATTTTCCAATAAAATAATCTTTGTGGAAAATTTCCAACCAGATCTAGTAACACAACATGAACATAGGAGTGGATTAAGGTACATTATGGATGTACTGAATGCACCAGCTCCTGGGATTGCCTGCTGGTACTAGAATTTGAGCTTTAATTAATATGTTATATATATTCCTAGATTTTTTTGTAAGTAGCCCTTTCTACTACCTCCCCAAGCAGGGTGTGGCCATGGGAGGAGCGGTAAGAGGATAGGATGTCTATGCAAACATATACCCAGGGCTCCAGATTGCTGCTATTCAAATACTAGCATAAATCTAGTTCTAACCTTTAGTTGAAGAAGGTGGGCCATACCTGATGAACTGATAGCAGCTCTCCTCCGCTGCACCGATATGGGGCATCTACTTCTAGGTCAGACAATGATATAGGTCAGACCTATCTTTCCATACTCTGGCTGATTATTTGACATCTGTACTAAGGCTGTAACACTGCTTGCAGTGACTCAAGAGTACCAACCTCAGGGCAGACTGTTAGGAACCAGGGCACAAACCCCAAACTGGTTTGAGTTCTAAATTTAGATTTCACCAACCAAGCATCAAGTGTTAACTCCTCAGACACTAGAACAGCCTTAACTAGGAGCACAGACAGTCCCCTTGCATTCTCCAATCTATCTCACCACACAGGTGAGTGTACCTTTGTGACAGATGATCCCTTACAGCAAGAATCACAGCAGTATTCAGGTTACTCCCAGGCCCAAAATACCAGTCACTTGCCCCAGGTCAACTGCATCTAAGGCACTTGTTGCCATGCCTATAATAAGCTATATAAAAAGATGTATTACACAGGAAAAGGAAACGAGAGTTAGTTACAAGGTTAAAGTAGGCAAACAGACATACACACGTTACAATCTTAAGTTTCAAAAGGTAATAGAAGCTTCTATAACAAGCAAACTCTATATGTCCCTTAGGACTAACCCAAGCTAACTAGGTGAGGATCTCTTCCTTACGCTTATGGACACTTTACCACCCAGAATCAGAGCAGCACAGAGATCCCAAGTCCCCCCCGACCCCCGCCATGCATTCTGAGCAGTAAAGAATCCACTTGCATCATTCATCTTCACAGGGAGGAGCACAGAACAACAAAAGTATTTTGTCCTCTTGTTGATGGTATGTAGGGAAATTACAGCTGCAATGTCCATCAATACCAGATGGATTATTTTGGGACCTTTCCTTTTGGGAAGGAAGTAATGCTTTCTGTTGAAAAATCAGCCCCTCACACTAATTAACATCTCTCTCCTGTCTGATGATTTACACAAGTCACAGAGGTGCACAATACAGCTTCTCAAATATTACCTTACAGTATGGGATACAGATGCCGTAAGTGCAATTAATGCATGCAGAAACTCACAGGCATTCAATGAAGGCTAAACATTCTTATAATTCTAATATCTATTTTAACAATATTAACACACAGGTGAGCCAGACTGATTCCAGCTATTTGTTTATCAGTGTTCAACTGAGACATAGGGACCTATGCATGAGATGGCACCTGGTCTGTCAGAGTCACAATGGCTCTCTTGTCATTATGTTTTTAGGAATTGGCATGTCCTAATAAATAAGGTACACAAATATGCAAGTGCATATCTTTTTGTTTAAGTGGTCATCTAGGTTTACAGGCAATTAACTCCTTAGTGGCAGAGATGCAGAGAAAGAGGTCAAGATTTCATAATGCTAAAGAAGATGAAGTAACATTTATTGGCAGGTACAATAGACTTGCTAGTACTATTACTTTACATTTGACCTTTTAAAGTGCAGTGAAATTGAAGGAAAAGTGTTTGGGTTCAGTTCACACTATATAACTGACTATGAGGCCAATAGTTTTCACAATAAGAGATAACCTTTCACTGTAGTGCTGCTGGTGGAGATGATGCAACAAGGTTCCTGAGTTTTAGTGAAAAGACATTTCACAACTTGATTTCATCTTTCTTTCTAATTAACTGAATTTGCTTGGTATGCAAATACAACATCAAGTCTTGGGAATGATATTCTTAAAGAACAACAGTTCTTTCTGCCTTATGATCTCAAAGCTGCACAATAGAAAACCCTTCCATTGTCTCAAGACTGTTCCTGTCAATCCATTTTAATGACTGCAAAGATCTTTTGGCTGACTCAGAGGTCCATTCAAAGAGACATCACATTGAGAGATTTGTGACAGGGGAATGCAGCATATGTGCTCCCAGAGGTGTTTTTAAATACACAAATCTAATGCCTCTTATTTAGAAAGTCTAATACTGATATCCTTTCAGTTCTACCAAAGGAACATAATTTTTAGTCTTGGTAAACTAAGATTAAGTGATGTTAGATAGTGTACATCTAGATATCTACATAGATAGTGTAGATGTATAATTTACTTATGGAAAGCCAAATAGGAATGCAGGAAGACTGAAGGGAGGTGATTTTTGGTTTAGTGGCACTTGCAATTATCCAAATATTTATTTCAAATCTGTATTAGCTTCATTTACGGTGGCCTGCTCTGTAGTATCTAAGTGGTAGATTCTTTTAAACTTGTTAGATACAGATCTTAGCACACACAATTCTTTATGGCTGACATCTTTTTCATTCTGAGTCTTTCTGATCTCTTCCACCCAGAACCAATACTTTAGAGTAAATGCAAATCCCAGTTTGAAGTCAAATGGAACTGATTTTTGGAGGCAGTGCTGGAAGACCAGGGTAACTACGTGATTTAATCGGGGGACTCATCACCATGTCTAAATAATCTTTCAATGACTGAAGACATTCCCTCTGAGATCTACAGTTTCCTTCCATCTACACTCAGAAATGTAGATTCAACTGTTGTCTTAAGTGTATTGATTTTTATTATTACTACTAGTACAGCTGCCCTAGAGAATTGGATAAGCACAAATACTATCTATCAACATGTATTTGATTGATTTTGGCATCTGAGAGTTTGTCAGGGGTAAGTAAGGCTGTCTTCTAGACTGGGTATATACATGTATTTAAATTATTTCATTGCAGGAAGAGGAGACTGTTGGGAGCGATGTGACAGATGCAAATGAAACTTGGTTTGCAAATGCAATGGTGATAAGACATGATAATTTAGTGGAAGGCTAGTCTTGGTCTTAACATGCTAGATTAGGATGTGGGAGATCTGGCTTCAATCTTAATTTGCCAATGACTTCTTAGGTGACCCAAGTTCTTAATTTCACTGTGCCTCTATTTCCTATTCTGACCTTCCATTTGTATTGTCTATTTTTGGGGCAAAAAACTTTTTTACTGTGTTCATGCTCCCCAATATAATAAGCCCTCAATTTTTGTTACAGCCTGTAGGCACTACTGTTATGTAAGCAAAAACAACTTTATTGAGTAGTATCTATTTTACTCTACTCCAAATCTACTGAGCAGAATTTTTCATTTAAAGTTAGTAGTACTGTAATTGAGGAGGCAGGATGCTACTACTAATACCACCACCACCACCACACACACACTGTGGCATCTGCATCAATACCACACACTCCAAAACTTTTCATTATTAAATCATTTGTTAAAGACAAAAATAGACATCATTGCAAATGAACAATAAAGCAGTGGAAGCCACATCAGCACCCAACTCATAGTGAGCAACAGTTACAAGTGTTAGCCAAGGATTTATCTACTCTATGACTAAAAAGATCAAGGGATATAATGTGTTAGCTTACTTCAAATCCTTTTGTAATGCAAGTTCTAAATCTTGGCTGATAGATATTCACAAAGCAAAAAAGGTAGCATATTCCACTGGACACATTTACAAAGTTTTACATAATACAATCTTTTCCACTGGCAAACCGTAGGATTAAGTTTAATAGAAATTATGAGTCTTTTACCTAAAATGTTTTAGTTAACTTAGTGCAGGTGAAGAGTGTAACATGGATACTGCTGTGCTCTAATGCCCTATTTAAGATACAGGGTAAGAAATATCAATGCAGACTTCTTACTACCACTCTGTCAATATGCCTCAGACTTGATACTTGGAATCATCTCTAGCGTCTTATTCTCCCTGTCTTTTCATTAGTCATCTCTTCATTGAGAATGTCAATAATGCCAATGATGGCAATGTGTTTTTTCTTCATAATGTGGATGTAGAACTCAAAAATTAGAAATTGTACATTATTGTAAAAATAGACTGTGAGGGCCTAAAGCATCTATTTCACTCAGAGTTGGATGGAATGTCAAGTTATATTTTCCAACAGCCTTTTCATTGTAAGGTCTGTGTAGAAAGGTGACACCCTTGATCATAGCCACTTGTGTCATGACTGTCACAGTTTCAGGGATAGCTGCACCTTAGATTCCCATCCCCCCGCCCCGGCCTGCTTTGAGGGCACCCACTTAAGGTTTCAGGCTTCCAGTCATCACCCCTTTGGATGGAAAGCTTCATTTCACTCCTTCTACACCAGGATTTAGGCTTGCAGTCCCTCTGTGCCTCTCTGTCATTTCCCCAGCAGGTATGTCTGGGATCCAGCTCCTCAAGGTTTTTTTCCCCTCAGGAGCTACAAGTATATGTCAGTTACCAATAAGATTTCACAAAGCAAAGTATATTTTTCTTTAGGCAAAAGCATCGCAGAAAGCACAAATAAGAAACAATAAAAGGATTTAAATGCTCACTAAAAATACCAAGAATCATCCACCTTCCACATGGAAATCTGGGAAGCCAACACCCCTCCCAACCCACCAGCAACAGTGAGGCCTTTCTTTGGACAGAAGGTCCATTCCATTTGCTGAACCAAAAGAAGGGCCCGATTCTGTTTGAAGTCAGCCTTTATATCCCCAGTTCTTTCTATCATCTCTGGAAAACCCAGTTAGAACCAGTATATGCATCCATCCCAGGAGGCAGTTCATCTCTTATGTTGTCTATAGTCTTAGCCTCTTGCCTTACTTATGCCCCACTATTTTTAGTTCCAGGAGGAATAGTGATAACCCTCTCCCATGGAGTAAAACACCAATAAGTCATTCATACATTTAATATCATGGTCCCCAAAAATACTAAATGGGGTTGCAATATCTGTCACAATGGCTTGGCCTGCAAAATACTCTGCCTCAGCTTCTGTTCTCTTGGAGTTCCTTAAGAATGCTGCACAGTCCAAAAAGATATAAGACAAAATTTCCATGCAGGGATTCTACTTTGTTAAGTCCAAATCAACTTGAAATAAAGTCTTGTTCCTTTTGGGGGTTAGGGAGCTGAAGAGCCTTCCTTCTTGGGGTCTGTGTTTTTCAATTTTGGCCTCCTTGCCCAATAGCGTATCCCAGTGCCTCTCCCAATGAGCACCTTCCTGCAACTGAGCCCTGATGGCCTTTTATCAGGCTCAAGGGCTTGTTATTCAATTAAATGTCTAGATGAGCTCATTTCCCTTAAATTAGCCATCACAAGTCATCTGGGCCTGGACTCCTTTGAAAGAGGCCAGCAATCCTGTGACAGTTTGAAACTCTGCTGCCTAGGTCAAAGGGAGACAAGGTGGATGAGGTAATATCTTTTCTTGGACCAACTTCTGCCGGTGAGAGAGACAAGCTTTTGAGCTACATACAGTTCTTCTTCAGGTCTGGGAAAGGTACTAAGAGCTTCACAGCTAAATACAAGATTGAATACAGCTACAACATTGCATAGGGACATGGTTCTGCTGAGCAGGGTGTAGTTGCAACAGAGTTTGGTGCTTCTGGAAGTCTGCCGAAGAGCTGAGCTGTCACAAACTGTTTTGTTACTGGATTCTGGCATAAAATTAAAATTAAAATTAACAAAATGCTCCACTTTGATGCAGCACTTCAGTTAAGAAGTGTAAAACTCTTTTGATATTGAAATCCCAGGATTTTATCCCTGCTGCAAACTCTAATATCTGTATGTTTTTGTGTCACTGAAGATTTTTACCTAAAAAGTCCTGCATACTGCAATGATGAATTGAAGATGATTTTCCAAATATTCTCCATAAAATGACTGGCTTTTTAAATTCTTGAAAGTCTTAGGCTTTTAAGTGGAACATTGAAGACTTCTATTCCTTTTTCACGAGTAACGTATGTTGAGAACTTTATTAAGCCATTTTATTAGTTCATCTAAAATATTGAACTAATTCCAGTTAATTCAAGATGGCTTCAAAAAGAATTGTTCGGGTAATTGGGAGACACGAGTATGGGTGTGCATTTGTATTAAAGGTCCCTGGCCAGCTGAGTCTGGCACAGGGGTATTTCACCACACTCTCCTGAGAGGGAAGGACCCAGCTGTACTGTTCCAATAATTCTTTCTGCCAGCTGTTCCAAAAGGGTACCAATTCCAGAGAGACTAGTGAGTTGCCCTTTAGCTGGAGATCAAATATCGATGTTGTAACATGTCTGTTCCTGCACATAATGTACTCATTGTCATTTAGTTCATTTTTATTTATTATTATGGACCAACTTCACATTAAAATTAGAAACAATTATTTAGATTTCAAATAAAGCTTATTTATTTTGTTTTCTTTATTTTTATGGCAGCATAATTCATGTATAGGAAACTAAGTATTTATTTTGGTTAGTCTAGCTGCTTTTAACCACAAAGACATAACCATTCAGTCTACGAACATGGTAACAGGTTCATATTTCATCCTTTTCTCTCCCTTCACAAAAATGTTTTAAAGTATTAGACACATAGTAGTGTTTGTTTAACACTGACAACAATTCTGAAAGTTATTAGTGCAGACAGACTTTCTAAAAACTTCTTTGTCATTAAGCTCTGTGGAACTGACTCGAAATACTCACAAACCTGCTAAATAATATGGACCTTAAAAATATTAGTCACTTTTCAGAACAGAACAGCACTTCCAGTAGATTTGGTGTTTGTCCAAGCTTGACAGCTCGAGGGGCGAGGGTACGACCTATCTTTAGGCTAGGTACACAGACAGCAGTGGAAGCTTATGCAGACAGTGCAGAAAAATGTCTTGCTATACTACCCCAGTCTCTGTACTGGCTCAGTTCTTGGCCTAGCTAAGACAGTACTAACTGGCACACTTGTTGGCAAATCCTATTGGTTACACTTTTGGTAAGTGAACACCTTTCTGCTGGAACCTGGACTAACGACCATGATATCAAATAGTTTTCCAAAAGTAGTGACCTTTTGATCACTACTTAGCTAGTACAGATTTGAAATTATGACCTTCAGATGAAAGGCCTGAGTTATGCAGATACCCTCACAAGATAAATGTAACTGTCACCATTTTAAAAGATAAGCAAGACAGAAGTCTCTTAAAGAAGTCCATTTATCTTTCACCAGTACCCTCTATTCTTCTTTCCATCCTTGCCTCTCCATCCCCTCGTACTCTTAACTCCCATGCAATTCACTTCCTGTTCATATTTTCTTCCCTATTACAGCCTGTATCTTGCTTTTGAGGTGTATGCAAAACTACTATTGACTAAATTAGGAGTAGCATGTATAAAACAAAGACAGGAGATAGCCCTTAATTTTTTCTCTCTATGTATCTCTACTCTCTTGCCATTTTTTTATCTTCCTCCAGGACTACAAAAAAAAAGTTGCCCATACAAAATCTACAGTTTTAGGTTTTCTGAGTTTTCTAGTGACATTTTTAGTGTATTTTTTTCTCCTCTCTGATTTGATCACATTTATAAAAATAGATGTAAAAAGTCTGGGTATTTTTTTAAAGTAAGTATGCAAATGTTACCCCAAACTCTGAGTTTTGGCTGTTTAGACAGTAAATCAAGTTGTGTGACATTCTATTATTATACTTCAAACATTGGTACCAAATTGCTATCATGAAATAACTACCATTGTGAAAAAACAACAACTCAGCATTATCTATTACAAAACAAGAGAGAATGGAAAAAAAACAGATGGTTAAGTTGATAAAGCATTGAACTTTCACCTCAGAGTCCAAATTCCTAGTATACGACCTGTTTCTGAGAAAAAAAGAAGAAACCTTTCAAAACTTTTCAGTGCAACACACCACACAATGTGCAAATGTGAGCCTTTGCTTCTGAGTATAAATACTAAAGAAGCCAGTGCTGGAAGAGTACGAGTACTATTTCTTATGTTCTAGGTCAGTGGTTCTCAAAGTCAGTCCACCGCTTGTTCAGGGAAAGCCCGTGGCGGGCCAAGACAGTTTGTTTAACTGCTGCGTCTGCAGGTTCGGCCGATCGTGGCTTCCACTGGCCGTGGTTCGCCACTCCAGGCCAATGGGGGCTGCAGGAAATGGCACAGGCCTAGGGATGTGCTGGCCTGAATAAGCAGCGGACCAGCTTTGAGACCCACTGTTCTAGGTCACAACCAAGTTCACAAGTTCACTGTGTATATAGATTTGCATGCTATTTTGCCAGTGGATAAAGGAACAAGTTTTCTTTCTGGTATCAACTCCAGAAACCACACATTTTCCTTCAAAATCCAATCCACCACTATCAACTACAATGTCTTTAAATGTACAGATGAAGTTTTGAGAACACCTTTATACACCTCTGCCTCAATATAACGCTGTCCTCATGAGCCAAAATTTTTTTTACCATGTTATAGGTGAAACCGTGTTATATTGAACTTGCTTTGATTCACCGGAGTGCGCAACCCCTGCCCCCCTGGAGCACTGCTTTACTGCGTTATATCCGAATTTGTGTTATATCAGGTCGCGTTATATCGAGGTAGGTGTATTTGTGTGTATTTGAAGAACAGTGATAGGGACACATAAGTGCGTTAGTTACATGATAGCATGACGGTATAATGAAAGGGAAAAGGCTCTTGTGGACTTGCTATCTGTGTGAAAACACCAGAAAGTGCCACTAAAAGTAAAAATGAGCAGAACAGGTATCCTAACATTAAGTTCGCCATCACTGAAGCAGAATATTTATATCAGTACAGGATTATGTTTTATCAATAGAAAGAAGAGGATCAACTGACACTAGAAAGATCTTTCCCTCAAAGAATCATTTTTCCTTGGATTCTCTTCAGCTGTAACATAAAGGTGTGGCATAACATATGTTGTGTGCATCATGTGTCTGCATACCCATGCTTACTCTTGCTTTGTATTATTCCGGGAGTCTCTTGAGCATGTGGGCAGTAGAGTTTCAGTGGATCAGAAGTTCATGCTTCACTGAATGCATCGGCAAGTTGGTGACCATCTGTAACATATTCCAGAATTTTGTTTTACACTGAAACACTGACTAAAATAAATTTCAGATTTCCAAACAGATAAAATAGTGTTCTGCAGAATCCTTCATTAAATCAGACTTAATTAAAAAATATTAGTTCTATCAAATCACACTATTTACAACAAATTCTCTTGGCTCGGGGAAGTATGTCCCAGAACAACTTCTACAACAGAAGAATCAAGATCTCCAGACCTGCGCAACTCCTTTCGCTATGTAGGCCCCTGAGAAACAACAAGCATGGAGAATTTCAGCCGAATGGAAAAGTTTCAGAGAGATATTACTGTGACCAGTTGGACCCCCTCAAGTCTGGGATGTCACCTGGTATACTGAGGTTTCACTAAGCCTGCCTGCTTCACTAGCCTGGGCTCCCTCTCCCTATTTTGCTGAATCAGGCTCTCCGGGCACAGCCACGACCACGGCCATGCACACACTGTAGAATTGCACAAAGACTGCAAACAGCTCTCTATGGGAAGATTCAGCTAGGAAATTGCCCAGCACTCAAGTGCAGCTCCATTCTGGAAAGTACACCCAAAATAATATTGTCTTGTGCTGTAGAGAAATCTATATAACGTAAGCTCATAAATTTGCCCACTTCCTCAATGTGGAGGAAGAAATGCACAACTTCTTCTCCCCGACCCCCATTATAAATTGCACAAACAGGTTTTATAACAAATACAAACAATGTATTAACTATAAAAGTTAAATTTTAAATGAGCGCTATCCCTTATAAACAGAACAAAGGACATTACTAAGCAAATAAAACAAAACACACATACTAAGCTCAAGATCTTAAAGAGATTGGTTTCAAGATGTAACTTCTCACCCTAAATGTTGTTTCAGGTAAGTTGCAGAATTTCTGTAGCTTAGAGTTCCGGGTATGTCTTTTTACAGACTAGACTCCTGTCTTAGGGATTGTCTACACTGGCAATTTACAGCGCTGCAATGTTCTCACTCAGGGGTGTGAAAAAACAACCCCCGAGTGCAGCACGTTTCAGCACTATAAAGTGGCAGTGTAGATAGTGCACCAGTGCTGGGAGCTATGCCCCTCATGGAGGTTTTTTTTTTATGTTTGTTTGTTTTTTTAAGAGCCCTGGGAAAACTCTCCCCGTGCTCTGCCGTGACCACATAGGCCATGTTAAAGCACTGCCATGGCAGCACTTTAGTGTTGCCAGTGTAGACTAGCCCTTAGTCTGGACCCAGCCCTTGCCTTTCCCTCAGCTCAGTTCCTTTGTCTCTTCAGGTGCTTTCAGCAGTCTTTCTTCTTGGGCAGGAAGGCAATGGAGAAGAGTCCTGTTAGCCTTAGTCCCCAGCCTTAATAGAATTTACATAAGGTGGGAAGCTTTTGTTTCCAGTGGAAAAGTACCAGAAGTGTCCAAGGTGGTACTTTTTACCAGATGACATTATCACCTGACCTTGCAGTGTCAAAGCAACCATGAAAACAAGTTTATTTGCAATGTCCACAGGAAGGAACTCTCGGCAGATGGGGGATCCATATCTTCAAAGACTCATTGTCTTTTTCCTAAAGGTCCATTAAAGCTGATTGCTTACCATCTGGTGGGTGTTTCCAAGTATAACCACAGTTGTAATTGTTACATAGTCAATATTCCTAACTCCAAATACAGAAGTGATACATGCATGCAAAATGGGTAATCACATTTAGTAAATCACAACCTTTCCAATGATATCTTACATGAGCTCTCTTGCATAAAATATATCTTAGTTATGCCATATTCATATAAGCATATTTCTATAAAGAATATGGAGAGTCACATCACATTTACAAATGAGCGAAAACAGAAAGCGAGCAAAGAAACCGTTTTGCAGCCTTCTTTACAGCTGTTTGTCTCTAATACCTACTGTAAGAAATGCCTGTAAGCGAAGCAGTAGGATTCCCTTACAGCCAACAACCTGATTGCCTTCATGAGTGTAAGGAGCTACTGTGCTTGATTGACTTTGTCCATGATTAGGTAGGTGTCAAGGTTCCTTCCCCACTCTGAACTTTAGGGTACAGATGTGGGGACCTGCATGGACACTTCTAAGCTTAATTACCAGCTTAGATCTGGTATTGCTGCCACCATCCCCCAAGCACTACTTTTTTCCCTGGGTAGTTTTGAGGGACTTCACCAATTCCCTGGTGAACACAGATCCAAACCCCTTGGATCTTAAAACAAGGAGAAACTAACCATCCCCTGTCCTTTCCCCCACCAATCCCTAGTGAGTCCAGATCCAATCCCCTTGGATCTAAAAACAAGGAAAAATCAATCAGGTATTAAGAAAAAGGCTTTTAATTAAAGAAAAGAAAGGTAAAAGAAAACCCTTTGGGAGAGATTAGCATACCAGCTACTCTCACAGACCACAGATTCAAAACACAGAGGATGTTCCCCTGGGCACAAATTTAGTTACACGAAAAAATACCCAAATAACCAATTTGCTTCTACCTCTAATTTTATAAGACAGGTTACAAAGAAGAAAACAAACCTATTTATTCCTTTCTAAAACTTACTACTCTGATAAGAGGCTGGTTCCTTGATCTTTTTCACTCCGGCTGAAACTGAAATTCTCAACAAAGGAAAAAAACTTCCCTCATTCCTTTTGAAACATCTTGTTCCCCTATTGGTTCCTCTGGTCAGGTGTCAGCTAGGCCAGGTGAACTTTTTAACCCTTTACAGTTAAAAGAGACATTAACCCTTAACCATCTGTTTATGATAGTAGGTATGGCTGGCTTAGTCTGAGATAATTAAATTCTGACTAGTTTAGGACAGAAAGTTTTTTGTTTGCTTGCTTGAGGTTTTGTTCGTTTTTTATTGGCATGGAATTTACAAATAATATTAATAAAGAAATAATAAAGGATGAAGTCTTCTGGCCCTCCCCAAAGAAGTTCCATTATGGGTTTTTTTTCCCCCTTCCTCATCACTATCCTCTGTGATAATGAAATACAAAATATTAAACTACATCTATTATAGCCATTCTAGGAACTATATAACCCTCTTAAGAAATGTTTTACTTTAGGAGAGGTCTGTACTGGTTTTTGTTCTCTTTTCTCTGATACATGGTACATGTATGTTCCCGGATACATTTCCTGGAAAGCATTATCACAAATTCCATTAATTAATTTCTATTAGGTTTCTTACTTGTTCTTCTGTATGCAGGATTTGAGCACTAGCATTAGAAAGAGACTAATGGATTGCCATTTTAATGTAGTTTTTGTTGAGTGAGCATCAGTCAACTTAGACCTGGTCTAGATTTAAAACTTTCACTGGTGTAACTATGCTGGTTAAGGGTGAGATTTTTTTTTACTGATATAGTTATAGTGGTAAAAACACTGATGTGGGTGCAGTTGATCAAATATAAAGATGACTTATATCAATCTAATTATTCCCTTTCCCATATAAGAATTGCTATACCACTGATAAGCACCTTTATACCAATGTATGGGCATGTCTACACTTGCGGTCTTTGAGCAAAAAAGGTACTTTTTGAGCTTTAAATGGCAGGACTGCATACACTTGTCAGTGACTTTTTGTGGTGAAACTCAGAAGTTTCAGAAAAGTTTCAGAAAACCACCTCCTCAAAAGGCATAGAGTTCTTACCAGTGATACTTTTGCAGCGATATGCGAGTGAAGACACCTTCTTCCTGTTTACACAGCTTTTAGCCTCCGAAGGATATCCCACAGTGCCTAAGTGATCACTCTGGCCAGCAGCTCTGCTACTCTGACACCAGGTAAACAGACATCCCCCCTTCCCCTGTAAAGTCTTAAGAACTTTGAAACTCCCCTTCCTGCTTTCTTGGCAAGTGTTCTCTTATCTGGCCAGGTGACAATGGCTGCTCCAAGGAGCAAAGGATCCCCTACTTGGAGAAATGCTGAGCTACTGGATCTGATCAGTGTTTGGGAAGAGGAGGCGATGCAGGGACCCAGGATGCCCCGTGATTGCCCCTCCCTCCCCACAAGACCTATGCTCAAAAAGGAGAGAGCTGCACCATGCGCTGTTCTCATGGCAATGGAGGTGCTGCAAATGTGAACATGATATGACGCCTGTGGAAGTAAGTGAGAACACAAACCAGGGCTTTACCAGGTCCCTATCACCAGTGAATCTGACAGGGCACAAACTGCAAGTGTGGACATAGCCTTACTATGTCCTGACTAGAGGGCTGTGCCATGTTAACTATACCAGTATAGCTAAAGCAGTATAACCTTCTAGTGCTGACAAGCCCTTAGGAAGACTCAAAGCACTAAAATGAAGAGATGGAGCACTGACTCTTTAACAGAAAAGCTTTTCTTGTAACTGTGTAAATGAAGCAGGTAAAGTAGTATTAGTCAAAACAAAGAAGTTGTAGACTATCTGAATACAAATCACTTTGTCAACTAACCATGTGTCAGTTCCATTGTATCTGATATCCTACTAATTCTCTGGTCAGCATTAGCAGCTTCTAAAAAAATGGGACAGAGAAGATCTGAACTTCCGATTTAAAAAACAAGCAGGACAAAAAGCACAATAGGGTACCAACCACTCTCTCTTTTCCAGGTCTCCTGTAACAACTGGGATACCCTGTGCAAGTCACCTAAATTCTATGCATCAGTTTACCCAACTCTAAAATGAAATATCGTTACATACCCCATGTAGGTGCTGTGAGGATTAATGTAACAGTAACTTATGTCATCCTATTGTGAGTGAGAGGGATTTCTAAATTCACTTCTCTCCTCAAACTCTGCATCTTTTTTTTTTTTTTTAGCTAGGTTTCCCTGTATCTCTCCCATTAGAAAAAGACAGTTACAATTCGGTAAAGATAGTTTCTAACAGCTCCTTATTTTATCACTATGTGAGCAGATGTGGAGACTATTCAAAGAGGTGAAGAAGAAATGGTATTCTGTCAGTGGAAAGTATGCTGTAGTGCAGAGATTGGCAACCTTTGGCACACAGCTCACCAGAGTAAGCACCCTGGCTGGCCAGCAGGTTTGTTTACCTGCTGCATCCGCAGGTTCAGCCGATCACAGCTCCCACTGGCCATGGTTCACCATCCCAGGCCAATGGGGGCTGTGGGAAGCAGCGGCCAGCACATTCCTTGGCCTGCACCATTTCCATTGAGGCGTTGGAGAGGTTTTAGCTAAGTGACAGTCACATTAAAACCACCTTATACTAAAAACCCACTGACCGCTATGCCTACCTTCATGCCTCCAGCTTCCATCCCGGACATACCATGCAATCCATCATCTACAGCCAAGTGCTGGGGTACAACCACATTTGCTCCAACCCCTCAGACAGAGACCAAAACCTACAAGATCTTCACCAAGTATTCTCAAAACTACAATACCTGCAAGATGAAATAAGGAAATCAACAAAACAACAGAGTCAGATGTGTACCCAGAAGCCTCCTGCTGCAAGACAAGCCCAAGAAAGAAACCAACAGAACTCCACTGGCCATTACCTACAGCCCTCAGCTAAAACCTCTCCAATGCATTATCAGTGATCTACAACCTATCCTGGAGAACAATCTCTCACTTTCACAGGCCTTGGGAGGCAGCTCAGTCCTTGCCCACTGACAACCCGCCAACCTTAAGCATATTCTCACCAGCAACCATGCATCGCACCATAGTATCTCTAACTCAGGAACCAATCCATGCAACAAACCTCGATGCCAACTCTGCCCACATATTTACACCAGCAACACCATCACAGGACCTAACCAGATCAGCCACACCATCACTGGTTCATTCATCTGCACATCCACCAAAATAATATACACCATCACATGCCAGCAATGCCCCTCTGCTATGTATATCAGCCAAACTGGACAAGCCCTACTTAAAGGATAAATGGACACAAGTCAGATATTAGGAATGGCAATATACAAAAAACCTGTAGGAGAATACTTCAATCTCCCTGGACACACAATAGCAGATCTAAAGGTGGCCATCCTGCAGCAAAAAAACTTTAGGACCAGACTTCAAAGAGAAACTGCTGAACTTCAGTTCATTTGCAAATTTGACACCATCAGCTCAGGATTAAACAAAGACTGTGAATGGCTAGCCAACTACAAAAGCAGTTACTCCTCCCTTGGTGTTCACACCTCAATTGCTAGAAGAGGGCCTCATCCTCCCTGATTGAACTAACCTCATTATCTCTAAATTGATTCTTGCCTGCATATTTATACCTGCCTCTGGAAATTTCCACTACATGCATCTGACGAAGTGAATATTCACCCATGAAAGCTTACGCTCCAATACATCTGTTAGTCTATTAGGTGCCACAGGACTCTGTCGCTTTTTACAGATCCAGACTAACACGGCTACCTCTCTGATCGTTAAAGCTATGGTAATGTTGATATTCCAGGAATACTAGTCAGACCTACTGTGGTGGGTGAGTCACAGAAAGTTCAGAGTTTTGGTTTGCAGAAATGGATTTAAACTTGACAGTGCCTTCCTTCTTCAGAATTTTAGTCTATTCAGAATTTTCTCCAGCGTATTCCTTGTGTTCTTCAAAATCTTTGCACAGCCAAATTCCTCTTCGAATAAGTACTCTAAATACTTCTCCTAATGTAAAACATAGTCACCCTGCAATAGAGCCTAAAGGGCAGAAGAGCAAGAAAGTGGGCAGAATGGGAAACAGACACCTCCCACTGTACCATCTACTTGAAATGTGTTTATTTAAGAGGCTTCTCTTTCTGTTAAGAGTTTAATAGTACATTTAGTATTAGTAACTAATGCCATGGATCTTTAGGCATTTCAGAGGATTTGCTTGGACAAATATCCAGTAAGTCTGATGATTTAACTCTTAAGATCTGCAGAAGTGGAATTGCTAATGAAAGACTAAATCATAATATCTACTATTCACTAATGTGTAGCCTAGGAAGACTGCAAGAATAACCTTTCTGATGGCAGCTCAGAACGACTGTCTAGCCCCATCCACATCCAGGAAATTTGGAAACATTTTTTGGCTACTCTTTAAACTTATTGTTGTTTTAAAACACAAACAACAACACTTCCTTGAAAGTTTTAGTTTGGTTTCATTGAGTTCCAGGAGGAGACTTGGCTCAGTTCTTGTTTAAACTGGACAGTTATGCACATTCTTAAGTGGACCTTCTCCCCTAATCCAACAAAGACTATAGTACTACTCTTCTGCTTAAACATATAAGCACATATATAAATGCTTTACTGGCTCAGGACCTTAGTGTAGTTATCATTACAGTAGTAATTTGTTAGCAGGAGAGTGTTGTTGCTTGGCATTTAGCAATACAAATAACATTTTGTAAATATATATATTTCTATTCTTACACATATACATTACATAAAAGGCTTTACATTTAAATAATGGTAAGGTCACAAAGTCAAGTACTCAAAAGTTAGGAAGTACCATAATTATAGTTTCCTGTACAACCTCAATTTGGCTTCCTTATGTGTATGTGTTATAGTATAGTCTTTAGTTACATGATCACATACTATTTCTTCCACAAACCCCCTGCTTCATTCAGTGAATTTTTATTCACTAAATTCAATATGTGGTCCCAGGCATTATTTAAAACACACCATTCAAACCCTGAACTGACTACAAAATTATGCAGTTCTCATAGGAATTCTTCACACATTAATGAATTTCTCTTCACAGCACCTCAGTTAAAAAATACCACCCAAATCTAGCCATCCTTGCACATGGGAGTAGTGCCATTTCAGTGAATAAGGCTACTCATGCTAATAAGGAGGGCTAGATTTGGCCCACCAAGTGTCAAAACTAACTGGTCACCAAAAAGTTAACCATTCTTATTTACAGTGTGACTGTAGATCATGTAGGAAGTGTAGGCATGTGATGTTAATGTGTATGAACATGTATACTGCAGAATCTGACTGTGGAATGAAATCTAGAGAGATATGTAGCAGTTAATGAGAAACCAAAGAATTCCTTGGATGTCACTACACAAAGATTTCTAAATTTCTTAAGTAGCAGAGACTAGTACTTTTTACTCTTTTGCTTTCATTGTATGCTGTATCCCAGCCCTTCATTTCCAAATCCCTTCCAAACTGCCTTAACTAGTAGTTCTCTAGATATGTCTAAAATTAAAGCATGCAGAACTGACTGACTGAAAATAAGAGAAATGTATTATGCCAGTTCTCATATGTCACCAGGTAATTTCGACTACAATGCATAATAGCAGAACAGGAATTTATTACCTCAGTACAGCAGTATTAGGAGCACAACATAAAACTAACCATAAGTTAACAGTAGCTTGTGAATTTTACATTACCATACATTTTAAATTGTTCATGTAAACATACACAACAGTAAAGTAGGGGTGGAAGCACAGGGAAAGAAGAGGAAAGCAACCAACTTTTAATAAGCCATTATCTGCAAAATTAATGTCTACAATAATAAACTTCCTATAAAGCCTAGCATATAATATCATTGTTCTCCACCAGCCAATATTAAATTATTGTATTAACAATGAACAAGAAAAGATCCCCTCTATTTTGAGAAGCAACTTTAAAATAATTACTATAAAGAGAAATTAATAATTTTGTTGAAGTGTATGTCTCTTTTGAACTGCTGTCTAACCAATTTGTAAAATCCCTCTGAAAACAAGGATCCACTTGCATTTTAACCTTCAAAATAAAACCATGCAGATCAGAGCACACTATTGCACAACACCCAAACGACTGTATTTATTAAATTTATTTTAATAATGATAAATACAGCTGTTCTATCCCAAATATAAATTTTAAGAACAAGGTAATAACATAAGGCAGGTTTTTGATAATACCTGCTAAAGCAGAAGAAACCTCTGAAATAACTGTAACACTTAAAACTAATGATGGCAATGTATTAAATTAAAAGAAAATCAATATGTTCTTTGGTTGTTGTCATCAGCTTTAATGAGCAAGGCCTAAGTCTGATAGTGACAAAAAGTGAGATCCTTCCTTGAGCAGTGTCAGCTAGTGAAAAAAATACCTATCAGACTAAATATTTCCATATTAGACACTGACAAGGAGATAAAAACCTTACCAGTGTGCAGAACACTGCCAAGTCTGCTAATATATCAAGAGCAATGTACACAGCACTCCAAACTGCAGAAATTCCTGTGATAATGTGTTTAAATTCTCATTTTATACAGAAACATCCAAACCACACTTACTACAATTCCATTAGATCAGAATAAGAAGAGGACCCTCCGTAAGGTGCCTCAAGCTGATCAACAATGATTAGCCCAATGTATTTCAGAAGTACTGCCACACAGAGAGATCTATAGCCACACAGAGATATTTTCAGCAGTTCAGATCTCATAGGTGAGGCGAGAGTTTCAAAAGTTCCCAGTATGCTCAGTGACTTCTATTTCCATGTCCATGAGCAGTTGAACTTTGATCTCATCTTTGACTTCTCTCCCCTTCAGACTAACCTCCACAAAACCATAGGAGTGAGCACTCTCACACACAGACAAACATACAAAAAATTAATA
The DNA here is from genome assembly GCF_025201925.1 of Gopherus flavomarginatus. Taxonomy (NCBI): domain Eukaryota; kingdom Metazoa; phylum Chordata; order Testudines; family Testudinidae; genus Gopherus; species Gopherus flavomarginatus. Next base: position 37,595,472 of record NC_066624.1, on the reverse strand, counting down.
GGAAACATTTATAAATTTTCATTTTTATTCCAAAAGAAAAAGGAAAAAAGCTATTGACTTGGGCCAGCTTTATCCAGTATTTTCACTCCCTTCATTTCCTCACTTTCATCCATACTGGGACTGCCCCCCAAGCTACCAAGTTCTCCTCAGTATCAATGTGATTGCTAATGAGAAAGAAATGATAATGTCCATCACCATTGTATGCCACAGTTAAAGAATTATTAATTACTACTCTCCTCTGGAGACAATTATTTTAGATCAAAAGAGCTCTGAAGGGATCATTTGAAGTTTCTGTGGTGCACTCATTTGGGTCAATTGGGTATTTAAAAAATAGGAAACTGACTCGGGGACAGATATTGACAGTGAGATATGGCAGCAGATAATGGAGCTGATTCATACCATTTCAGTAATTCTAAGTACAAATTATTCAGTTTAATTATTTGCAAAGAAACCACATCTCTCCTTGGAAAAATTACACAGAATAAACCCTGACTGTTCTTCCAGTTAGTATATTCTATTATACTTTTATGTAAATTATTTGGATTAGCAGGTAACTTTAAATTATGAGTTGCAGACTGTACTTTTATATTTATATCCTGCGCTCTCCATCGATTTAAGAATCAGAATGAGAGTTGCTTATTACAATGCAAATTGCAGAGATGATTCTACCAGCAGAGCTCATGTTTGAACTCTACTTTACAGTAACCATGGAAGAGAAAAACTGAGGAGAGAGAATTGGAAACTAGATAAATGTGCTTGGAGTAGAATGGGAGAGGTACAACATTTCAGTATTGTGTTTTATTGTAGACAGAAAATCCCCATGGTGCTTTCCATTCAACATCTGCAAAGCACAGTGCTGAAAATTATATGGGATTTTCTTTTCAAGTAACATAGATTTACTGTACCCCTATATCATATGCACTTATGAATATGTACAAGCTTTTCCACCTTATGTATTAGTTGCATGCGTAATGTGGGCAGGGGATAGAATTAAGGATATCCTAGTTTATCAAAATGATACATAAAAATGATAAAGTTTGGATATAGTCTATATGTATGGAGGCAGGGTGGAGATGCTGGGGGCAGAGGAATAACTTTTGTTATGTCTCATTCATGTATGTAAGATGACCTTAAAAGGAGGATTGTGCAAGTTTAATGGTAATTTTTAGTTTAATTCTGATTCAAATGTAGGTTGAAATTTTATGTACTGCTTTCACTGCATAATGCATTATGTATTCACTTTCCTTAGAGGGATGAATGGGACCCAGAGAAGTTTCTAAATCACATCCCTCAAAATGCCTACCTACTAGAAGAAAATTCATGGAACTTAATAATTTAGACAAGTTATTACATCTCACCCGTTTAGGCCTCTCCTGCTTCCTTGTTATGATATGCATCTCCTTTGTGATAATCAAAAATTGCCCAGGGTGCAAGGTAGTCTGGAGCAACAGAATATTGATCCTGTGTAATTTGAATGAGGGAAGAGGAGAGGGACACAGCACTGTGTAACACAGCTGTATTGTTCACATTATGCTACAAGCAGACCTGCACAGGGTTTAAGTGGCAGGAGGAAAGACTCCCAAAGCAACCACTATCATAATCAATTTTTGTTTTTTTAAAAAAAACCCTACACAAACCTTGAACAAATCTTTACTTCAAGACACTATCAAGACTAAATGCATATTAGATGTAGAATGGAAAAGCAACACAAAATGTAACTGCTGCTAGCAGCACCAAAAGAACTTTTAAAAAGAAAAAACAAAAAACACTACATCATAAGCCAAATTGGTGCAAGTAGATGGAACTTCCTTTTGTTCAATGGAGTTGAACCAGTTATGGCTTCACAAGTTTATTGCGCTGTGAAATAATACTAAGGGAACTTAGAGGTTAGCAAAAATTCACCGAAGGTTTGACAGGTAGACCCTGTAAAGGACACTTCCTCCAATTGCTATTTATAAAGTCCCATAATGTCAAGATCTCAATTATTTTGGTGACAACTGTTTGCACAAAGCATAAATGAAAGGCTGGCCTCTAATTTAAGTACCTCAATATAATCTGTCTGCCTAATTTTAGGCATGTACACTTCAAAGTTTTGCCTTTACCCCTTATCTTTCTGAATTCAAAATAATCTAATACCAATATCACCTTCACACAAATCACCATTCTAAAAGAAAGGTGCAAAGAGATTTAGTTATATTAGGGACACTAGAATCTTTTGGGCTAGTACTTTTTTTCTGGATGAAATTATTCCTTTCAAAATTTTCAACTAACATAAAGAAGTACACATATACAGTAACTGAATTGGTCACATAGAAGCATTATGTATCAGAAAATAAAAAGCTATGCACTACTTCAAATTCGTTTCTATGGACTGATTCTATTTCATTAGTTAGCAAGCAAAGAATATTTAATTAGAATAGGAAACATTTAAATACAAAAAGAGAAACCAAGTACATGTCTACACAAAAAATAAACAACCTATTTTAAACAAATATTAAAACACCTAAAAGCCAGGAAATGCAAAAGCTAATGTGATGCTTTGGGGAAAACCAGGAAGGAGATCTTGTGCCCATGGCCACAGCTGTGAGATCAAATAAAAATTCACAGAAAGTAGCTGTACAATATGGACAGGAGAAGCCTGCATGAGTTTCCCAACTAGTGAAGATTTTTTTTGTGGTAAAGACCAAACTAGAATGTGGTCAATGAAAACCCAAATTTTACTTGAAGGAGAAGCAGTGGCAGTATCTGTTACATAAAACATACATGAGTCCAATTCAGAAGGTAGTGGAGGCAATGTTAGGGCAAGGCGTGATAAAGCCAATGTCCTTGATGTGTAATTCCACAATGTGAGCATTGCAGAAGCCAGGAGAGGGATGAAGACTGGCCATAAATATAGGAGCATAAATGATAGAACAAAATCTATGGCTCCTATAGTGGCAGCCTATCCAAAAATAATTGAAAAAATCTCTCCTAAAATAAAGTGGGTTTTGGTGCTGGATGTTAGTCATGGGTTCTGGTCCCTCCACCTTGGGCCAGGGTGCTAATCCAGAATGGCTCTCATGGCAGGGACCATACTGCCCCAGAAGAACAAAAATAGCCCCACCATTTTCCATGCCCGCATTAGGTAGTGTCTCAGGGACTTTCCTCAGCCAAATAGGCTCATCCATTATGTAAAGATATTATTAATACAATCTTTATAAACAAGAAACAAACAGGATTTGTTTAAGGTTTTGCAGTGTCTGCAGCAAGCTGAATTAAAAATAAATAGTAAAGAAGCACAGTTAAAAAAAGAGAGAGAGTTATCTTCTTAGGGACTTCCACAAGTTAAGAAGGGCAAAGTATCAATCACAATAGGGTATTATTAATTTCCAAACTGCCTATCTTTATAATGCTTATTTGTTTATAATCTTTTCTGGGAATAACAGGGTTTTGCAAGAAATTCTCTCCCCGAATGCTAAAACAGCAAGCTTGTTGTATGAATTGGTAAGGGCATCTCACTAGGATTGGCAGTGATTAAATTGAAAAGGCTTTTGGAGAGTGCGCCAATATTGGCTAGTCTGAATAAAAGTAAAACTTCTTCTGTGTACCTTGTGATAACACCAAATATTTCGGTTGTAGTGGTCACAAAAAAAATGAAATTCAAGATCTACTGGTGTCATTTGCCTCCTCACTGACACAGAATGTGAAACTAAAGTATAAATGGTTTTTAAAAAATCATGTTGGCAATATAGTGGGCCAATATCAAGCACAAATACTTGGTCAGAGGCCAAAAAATATTTATTGTTAGTCACTATACCCCACTTAAGGTACAGCTAGAAAGGAAAGGATCAGCTGGTCAAGTAAACAATGAAAGAATTCAGAAACAGATTCTGACTTTGCCAGGAGAAAATATAGAGGCTGAAAACGCAAAGACAAACAGCAAAAAACTGAATAAAAATGCCACATAAATGTAAAGGTAGCTCTTCTAGCACCCAGCATCCAATCTTTAAGCAACTACATGCCAACAAAGTTAAATAAGATGAGCAGATTTGGTGTACAAATGGCAGTAATCTGTATGTACAAGGATAAAGGAAAGGAAGTCTGACAGCAGTAAAACTAAGGGACAGAATAGTCAAATATTTTACAGTATAAGTGTGGAAGTAAGTCAGTTCAGTATGCAAAATTGGAAGCAATTAGTGTGCTAATAAAATAAATCTCATTCTAAGTTTACCGTAGTTCTAGACTCAGGCCAGGTCTACACTACAGACCTATACTGGTGTAAATATGTCACTCAGGGTGTGAAAAATCCATACCCTTGACCGAGGTAGTTATACCAACCTAGCCCCCTGTGTAGACAGCACTATGTTGATTGGAGAGCATCTCCTGTCGACAAAGTTACCGCCTCTCAGGGAGGTGGATTAACTACGACAATGGGAGAAGCTCTCCCATCAGCATAGTAGCATCTTCACTAAAGCACTACTGCTGCAATGCTATACATGAAGACAAACCCTCAAACTGAGTAGCCAGGGAAGCTGTGTTAATGCTAGCCTGCTACTATTGAGCTACTTATGGAGAAGAGATCAAATTCAGTACGATGTGGCAGATGCTGGATGATATTGCCAGTTTGACTAAAAAACAAACAAAATTAATATTTGGGCACACTGGAAAAAGGGAGCCTACTGAAAGAAAAATCAGTCAAAAATGCAACAGTTACTGGACAGCTCTGGCCATAGAAAACTGCTTTAAAAACTATCCCAGTAGCAATTCTCACTCAAGGTCAGAAACAATCACAATAAACTAAAGCAAAGCAAATGCAAAGCAATTCAAAAAACAGCATATGGAGCTAAAGGTGCTTTAAAAGCAAGCCTGTAGCCAGGAAGTCAATGTAAATAATGAAAATTTACTTAGTAATAAAGCAAGAACTCTTATGTGTAAAATCTGAAGATGGTGTGGTATGGGTATTATCACAACTTATGAGGGGAAAAATTTTCTATTATGGGTGCCAGGGTCCACTGTGGATGCTCACCCCCAAGCAAGCAGAGGCCAAAAACAGTTTGGCAAAAATGGGGTAGGGGCACAAATGGGAAAGAGACCTAAACAAGCATTTTAATGCTTGCTTAATCTGGCCCAGACACAATCCAGCTAACAGAAAACAGAGGAGCTCTGATAAAACAGAAACCCAAAAGGTCTATAGAAACAAATTCAAATCAGCTATATTTGGTAGTTGCCCTTAACACCAAGAGGTAACAAATATATGCTGGTTGTTATAAATGCTTTTTCACATTGGATGAAGGCCTTCCCCATTAAAATATGACTCTGTTCTGCAGATGTTCTACAATCTGTTCTGCAGATGGGAAGTGCCTAAAATTATTGACTCAGACAATGAGAGAAAATTTGGGCGCAGGGGCAATTGTCAAAATTGTGCACCCAACTGGACATCAATCAGAAGTTTCACATTTCTCATCTTCTAGTGGCAGTAGGACAGGTTGAGAAAATAAAATCCTAACTAAAAAAGGGTGAATGATTTAGTACAATGGAAAACAAAGCGATTGGTACCCATTGCTACACTAATAGCTGAGCAACAGAAAATTGGGGACAATACTGTAGAGGCAATGAAAACACCTTGGTGGCCTGTACCAGAGGAGGTGAGCTTGAATCCCCTGGTTCATATTTTAAGCCTAAAATTAATGGTGGTTCTAATGTTTACAAATACTGTAGTCTTGGGAATATGTTGCTGGGTAATAAAGTTAAAAAAGAAAGCACAGAAAGACAGGAATATGATGCAAATGAAACAAATGCTAATATTAAAAAGAAAAACAAAGACAGTGCACTATTGGCCCAGTTTGATATGAGTAATTTAACATGGGAGCCTTCATTTCTTGGCAGACAGAATTAGAGAGGTAAATAGATCAGCAGGCTGAAAACAGAAGGTTTGTGTTAACTAAGATATGTAAATGGGTCAGTAAGCCAAGAGACAGAATGTCTGAACTAGCTAAGATTAGGGGAGGGGAGGGAACCTCCCAGGAACCATTTACAAAGAAGAAGATATCAATGGACAAGATAAGTCAGGAACGTAAAGATGAGGTAAAAAAGTAGGTAGAACATGAGCATGCTGTACAAGGATTGGTTCCTATAAAGTAACCAAGCCAACCCCCAAATGTGTGATCCAATGTATAGAAAATGCAATGAGATATGTAAATGTATACATAGGGTGAAGGTTTCTATTTAACTCTGGATCTGTGATATACCCTGCACCGACCCCTTGCATTTGAGTCTGGTCAACTCATTGCTCTATGCCAAATAAAGATATTAGAGTGACAATGTCTGGAGTTGAACTGAGTTCTTGGGAAGCCAAGTGGAAAGAGGTCTCAGAGGGAATCTCAACATTTAGAAGTCAGAGCTTTCCCATCTGCAAATTAATCCTGTTTTATTCCTAGCCATCCCATCTAATTCTGCATCTCAGATTAATATTAAACTCTTCTGCCAAAGTTATAAATCCTCCAATTACACTTGTGGCAATATTGTTCAGAGGAACTCTTTTCTTCTTGTGTAGAACTAGCAGATAATAATTTATCTGGTAGTATTATAAACCTAAAACTTTTGTCATACAAATTCCCATTAGACTAAAAAAGCCCTCAATCATTAAACTATGCAGAATCCCTGACTTTTTACTGAGGTAGTTCTTAATCCAGGTATAAACCATAGCTAGAAAATTAAAGTTGCCACTTGGCATCAGACATATTAAACACTATGCCACATAATACAGGTCAGAAGGAGATAAGCAACTCTTGGGTTCTGGTCCATTTGTAGTAAAGCAGCAATGATTTCACTTTCTAGTCAGACTCTGAGACACATCCACTTAAAAATTGCATGCGATTGTGAGCTACACTTAAAAAAATTTGAGAGGTGAAAGGTAATTCTACAAGGTTAATGGCATTCTCCAGATCACTTCCTTTCAGTGGTTGAGGGATAAGATGTACTTAGTCATGGAACAGAGGCTTCAATACTTTAAATTCCTGGACCTGAGTATGGAATATATTCCAGAATAAAGGTGTGCCCTACACATGGCCTCCTGACCATACCTTCTTGGTAATGTACGGCTCAATTAGTTATACATGGCTAAAATACAGTTTGGTTGCCAGGGACTCACCAGCAGTTGTCGCCCACAGAACCTATTCTTATTGAATGCACATTGCAGAAGGAGGATGTAAGTTAATATTGACTAAGATCTTTGTTTTTGCCCTTTAGTGCTTACATATTGACTAGTCCTGTTCCTTCAGGAGTCATGGTCTTTCGGTTAGGAATTCCATTATGGACCTTGCAATGAAGATCTAATTTACTTATGCAGTACTTAGATATTACAGTGGTGTGGAAGGTAAACAATTCCCTTGGCTAGGTAACCAGAAATGATCATGGAAATATGGGTTTTGCAACAAGCTAACAGTGTAGACTTCCTCCAAAGGTGACTTACTATTAGAGCTGGTCAGAAAAAAACGTCGATGGAACAACTTTCTATTGGAGAATGGAGTTGCATCAAAATCAAATGCTTTTTGAAATCATGTCAATTTGCCAAAATGATCAGAGGAAAAAAAGGCAAAACAGTTCTAATAATGTTGAAAAGCACATTTGACATTTTCTGAAGGACGTATTTTGATTTTTCTGTTTATAACAGCTTTGTTTCAAAATTATATTATAAAACAAGTCTAAATTGAACCAAATATTTCAATGGAGCTGAATTTTACTTTCATTCCTAATTGGTAATTTCATTGCTAAGCTTTCATTCCTAATTGAAATTAAAGCACAATTTCTTAGCCTCAAAACTTCCATGAAATGGAATTTCCATTCTGTGTATAACTTTTATCACTGTGGACACTCATTCACAAGTGATGCTTTTTAATACTTTCAACAAATGCATTTCAAAACGTTTGCAAGTTACATCTCTATCCCAACCACCAAGAACTAACATTCCCCTTATAGGGGGCCACAGATTTACAGAATATGTGCCATGCCCCAGCCTACAGACAGTCTCCCAGGAGTAACCTTTTAATGTTCCAGACACCTCAAGAGGTCAAACTTTTCCTCAAGGGCTGGCCACATGACTTCAGTGCCTCCAAGACTGCATTCCTGTTTCCTCACTGTGAGCTTTGCCCAGTGGAGTCCAGCTAAGGAAAACTCCTGTTCAAAGACTTTTACCCCTTTCAGGGATCAACATTTCAGCAAGTTCATGCAGCAACTCCATGCATCCTTTTCAGAATAGAGTAGGGTTTATTAGTCCATTGGAATACAGCATCAGGAAGTCCTTAGGTTATCAAAGAGAAGCTAAAGTTAAGAGAGAGTTCAGACTGGGCGCAGCTAAGGCCCCAACCAAGCCCCGCTGCTGTAGAATCCATTTTGGCTCTGTCTCTGTCTTACTCTGTACATTTGTCAGTCCCAAATGAGAGCTGTTATACCTCTGTGAGGCCAGTCCTTATCACAGTCTCTTGTCACCTCCAGTCTATCAACCTCCTGCTCCAAGGCCATGCTGAGTTCACATGTTCTGTCTGCCAGGAACCACATATTGTTAAGTGTCAATTGTTCAGTCACTCGGGTCCCATTGTCTTTCTAGATCCTCCACTAAGAATCTAAAAATTGATGACCCATTCATACCATCCTAGAGAGTTAGGGGTCACAAACAACTCATGTTTCCTGCTCTACTCCAGAAGCAGCATTTTAACCCTTCCGCACCCAGAGGATAGTGATAGGGTTGCCAGGCATCCGATTTTTGACTGGAACGCCCATTCAGAAAGAGACCCTGGCGTCTCCAGTCAGCACCACTGACTGGGCCATTAAAAGTGTGGTCAGCAGTCCTATGGAGCTAAGACGGGCTCCCTGACTGCCCTGGCTCCATGCAGCTCTCAGAAGTGGCCGGCATGTCCTTGCAGACCCTAAGCTCATGTGCGATCATGGAAGCTCTGCATGCTGCCTCCGCCCCACGCACCAGTTCCTCAGCTCCCATTGGCTGGAAACCATGGGGCAGTGCTTGTAGATGGGGGCAAGGCATGGAGCCGCCTGGCCACACCTCCACCTAGGGAGACAGACATGCCGCCATTTCCAGGATCCTCTGGGAGCCTGCCTTAGCCTCGCTGTGCTGCTGACCAGGACCCACCTAAGGTAAGCACTGCCAAGCTAGAGCCTGCACCCCAAACCCCCTCCTACATCCCAACCCCCTGCCCCAGGTTGGAAACCCCTCTCACATCCAAAATCCCTCCTGGAGCCCACACCCTGCACACCTTCCTGCACCCCAAACACCTGGCCCAGCCTGGAGCCTGCTCCCTCACTCCAAACCTCTTGGCTTCAGCCCAGAGCCCCTCCTGCATCGAAAACCCCTCATTCCCAGCCCTACCCCAGAGCCTCCACCCCAGCCGGAACCCTCACTCCCTCCTGAACTCCAGCCCCCTACCCCAGCCCTGAGCCCACTCCCACACCCTGAACCCCTCATTTCTGCCCCCTTCCCCCCACAGAGCCCAAATCCTCTTCCACAGTCCAACCCCCTGCTCCAGGCCAGTGAAAATGAGTGAGGGTGGAGGAGAGCGAGTGATGGAGGGACAGGTGATGAAGTCAGTAGGGAACAGGTTCTTGGGAAGGGGTGGGGCAGGGCAAGAGTGTTCAGTTTGTGCAATTAGAAAGTTGGCAATCCTAGACAGCAATTCTAAGTCATATGAATCACTGCCATGCATATCTTTCATAATAATATAGACAATTCTCAATTCTGTCTCACAGGATCTGCCTTTAAAATTGTCTTGCAGTATCCAGATGTGTGTACTAGACCCAAGCACATGGTTGTGGTGTGATCTGTTGAGTGTCTCTATGCCAGAGATGAAAGTACAGACATTTGTTATTATTTTGGGGGAGGAGAGGAAAGAATCATAGAATGTTAGGGTTGAAAGGGACCTCAGGAGGTCATCTAATCCAACCCCCTGCTCAAAGCAGGACCAATCCTGAAACAGATTTTTTGCCCCAGTTCCCTACATGGTCCCCTGAAGGACTGAACTCACAACCCTTGGTTTAGCAAGCTAATGCTCAAACCACTGAGCTACCTCTCTCTCCAAACTAGAGGCCTAACAAAATGAGTCCAGCAAGGAATGGGTTTAAAGAACAGTTGTAAGGAAGAAGCTGGTTAAGATGGATAGAAGTGATGTAGAGATGGTATGTGGTTAATTAACCTAGAAAAGTCAGGCCCAGGAAAGGAGATTAAGTATGAACTATCCTTAATTGAAAGTAACTTCAAGATAGGCCTGGAGATGTCCATTCAAGCTCTGAATCAGGCCCTTAATCCTTCTAGTTTTAGTTTAAATATCAACTGTGTAAATTCAATTAGAATTTTTCTTCTTTCATGCGATTCCTGTTGCAATTATTTCTTTGGCATATGTATGGCTTTGGGAGCTCCCTTGAAAATAATAAGTAACAGAGCTTTGATATTTCCTGGTAAGAGATTACCTGCTTTATTATTTACAGCAAACATTTTCTGAAATTCTCTCCCCTTTCCTTAAGTCTCTTCCCTGGCTGATTGCCTCTATCATGATCAGGCTTGTCAATTAACACAAACATTTGTAATGCTAGATGAGGACCTCAGTGATACTCGCTAAATAATCAAATACACCGACATCACTGACAGTCACCTAGCATAATTCACTGACAGATAGTAGATGCACTGTATACTTCAACAAGGTATTAGACTACACCATGGTAATGCCTGACTATAGTATGGAGTAGAGAACCACACAATGCTTAAGCTGCATTCCACAGCCACTAAGAAAGATGACTACTGTCCTCAAGAGGACTACTGAATCCTTCTATCTCAGTAGGCATGGAGTACAGTGAAAACAGACATTAACAGCTGTACTGTAGGCTTCCCTTGTAGTATCTTGAAACATAAATAGGACTAAAATCCTTGTGTGGCAATGAGTCAAGCCACATGCTCCCTGAAAGACATACGCTGTATATAGATGGTAGTGCAGGAAATCCACACAAATCCCCAACAGGATGTTTGGAAATGCTGAAGATGGGAGTTAGGTCACTCCAGAAACAAAGGAGATGCTATAATGGATTTCCCATCATAATAGGGACTAAATGTCCCCCCCTTTAGTCCCCTTAAAACCTATAAACCAAATTACATTCAAAACTTCTTTCTTTAAACCACCCTTTCATTAACTAGGAGATAATGCAGGCAGAAGCCCAGCAGCAGAGTGGAGGCTATCCAGTTTATTGCACTGAGTGTAGCATGTATGATTACCTGCCCTGTGGGCGGGTGGCATATGTGCGCAGTCGGTGCAAGAAGATTCTGGCCCTCAGAGATCACGTACGGACTTTCGAGGCCAGGGTGATGGAACTGGAGGAGCTAAGAGAGGCAGAGAGGTATATTGATGAGGCTTTCCGGGATACCGAAGAATTGTCCCATGTCCGGTCAGACAGCCCCTGTGCTGTTGAGGAGGAAGAAAGGCCCAGGGAAGCAGAGCAGTCAATGGGAGCAGAGGGAAACCTTCCCATAATTGGGACCCTCCTTCCATATGGTGCTGAGGTTGCTTCTCGCACTGAGGTTACCTCTCTGGGGGAGGGAACTCCAGTTTCTAGGAAAAGGCAGGTGTTAGTAATGGGAGATTCGATCATAAGAAACAGATAGCTGGGTTTGAGATGACCGGGAGAACCGTATGGTGACTTTGGTGCAAAGGTTGCGGATCTCTCGAGGCATCTAGACAGACTTATGTGTAGTGTTAGGGAAGAGCCAGTGGTCGTGGTACATGTAGGTACCAATGACATAGGGAAGGGTAGGAGAGATGTCCTGGAAGCCAAATTTAGGCTGCTAGGGAAGAGATTGAAATCCAGAACCTCTATGGTGGCATTCTCAGAAATGCTCCCAGTTCCACACACAGGCCCATGTAGGCAGGCAGAGCTTCAGAGTCTCAATGCGTGGATGAGATAATGGTGTAGAGAGGAGGGGTTTACGTTCATTAGGAACTGGGGAAACTTTTGGGATAGGGGAAGCCTATACAGGAGAGATGGGCTCCACCTAAACCAAAGTGGAACCAGACTGCTGGCACTAAACATTAAAAAGGTTGTTGAGCAGTTTTTAAACTAGGAGATGGGGGAAAACTGACTGCTGCAGAGTAGCATGTGGATCAGACACAGACCTCTCTTAGGGGAGAGTCTGATGATAGAGAATCTCCAGGTTATAGTCAGGAGCAGAAGGATAATGTAAGGGCCAGATCAGATGATAAACAGTCACATAAAAAAGAATCTGGCACATCAGAAAAGGGCAGACAAATAAACAGGGACAAGTTTTTAAAGTGCTTGTACACAAATGCTAGAATTCTAAATAATAAGATGGGTGAACTAGAGTGCCTTGTGATAAAGGAGGATATTGATATAATAGGCATCACAGAAACCTGGTGGACTGAGAGCTATCAATGGGACACCATCATTCCGGGGTACAAAATATATCTGAAGGACAGAACAGTCATGCAGGGGGAGGAGTGGCACTATATGTGAAAGAAAATGTATATTCAAATGAAGTAAAAGTCTTAAGCAAATCCACATATTCTATAGAATCTCTATGGATAGAAATGTCATGTTCTAATAAAAAACATAACATTAGGGATCTATTATCGACCACCTGACCAGGACAGTAATAGTGATGTTGAAATGCTAAGGGAAATTAGAGAGGCTATCAAAATTAAGAACCAAATAATAGTGGGGGATTTCAATTATCCCATATTGACTGGGAACATTTCACTTCAGGACGAAATGCAGAGATAAAATTTCTCGATACTTTAAATGACTGCTTCATGGAGTAGCTGGTACGGGAATCCACAAGGGGAGAGGCAACTCTAGATTTAATCCTGAGTGGAGCGCAGGAGCTGGTCCAAGAGGTAACTATAGCAGGACCGCTTGCAAATAGTGACCATAATATAATAACATTTAACATCCCTGTGGTGGGAAGAACATCTCAACAGCCCAACACTGTGGCATTTAATTTCAAAAGGGGGAACTATACAAAAATGAGGGGGTTAGTTAAACAAAAGTTAAAAGGTACAGTGACTAAAGTGAAATCCCTGCAAGCTGCATGGGCGCTTTTTAAAGACACCATAATAGAGGCCCAACTTCAATGTATACCCCAAATTAAGAAACATAGTAAAAGAACTAAAAAAGAGCCACTGTGGCTTAACAACCATGTAAAAGAAGCAGTGAGAGATAAAAAGACTTCCTTTAAAAAATGGAAGTCAAATCCTAGTGAGACAAATAGAAAGGAGCATAAACACTGCCAACTTAAGTGCAAGAGTGTAATAAGAAAAGCCAAAGAGGAGTTTGAAGAACTGTTAGCCAAAAACTCCAAAGCTAATAACAAAATGTTTTTTAAGTACATCAGAAGCAGGAAGCCTGCTAAACAACCAGTGAGGCCCCTTGATGATCAAAATACAAAAAGAGCGCTTAAAGATGATAAAGTCATTGCGGAGAAACCAAATGGATTCTTTGCTTCAATCTTCATGGCTGAGGATGGTAGGGAGATTCCCAAATCTGAGCTGGCTTTTGTAGGTGACAAATCTGAGGAACTGTCACAGATTGAAGTGTCACTAGAGGAGGTTTTGAAATTAATTGATAAACTTAACAGTAACTAGCCACCGGTACCAGATGGCATTCACCCAAGAGTTCTGAAAGAACTCAAATGTGAAGTTGCAGAACTATTAACAAAGATTTGTAACCTGTCCTTTAAATCGGCTTCGGTACCCAATGACCGGAAGTTAGCTAATGTAAAGCCAATATTTAAAAAGGGCTTTAGAAGTGATCCCAGCAATTACAGACCGGTAAGTCTAACATCGGTACCGGGCAAATTAGTCAAAACAATAGATAAGAATAAAATTGTCAGACACATAGAAAAACAAACTGTTGAGCAATAGTCAATATGATTTCTGTAAAGGGAAATCGTGTCTTACTAATCTATTACAGTTCTTTGAAGGAGTGAACAAACATGTGGACAAGGGGGATCCAGTGGACATAGTGTACCTAGATTTCCAGAAAGCCTTTGACAAGGTCCCTCACCAAAGGCTCTTATGTAAATTAAGCTGTCATGGGATAAAAGGGAAGGTCCTTTCATGGATTGAGAACTGGTTAAAAGACAGGAAACAAAGGGTAGGAATTAATGGTAAATTCTCAAAATGGAGAGGGGTAGCTAGTGGTGTTCCCCAAGGGTCAGGGTCCTAGGACCAATCCTATTAAATGTATTCATAAATGATCTGGAGAAATGGGTAAACAGTGAGGTGGCCAAGTTTGCAGATGATACTAAACTGCTCAAGATAGTTAGGACCAAAGCAGACTGTGAAGATCTCATAGATTCAGAAAGATCTCACAAAACTAAGTGATTGGGCAACAAAATGGCAAATGAAATTTAATGTGGATAAATGTAAAGTAATACACACTGGAAAAAATAACCCCAACTATTCATACAATATGATGGGGGCTAATTTAGCTACAACGAGTCAGGAAAAAGATCTTGGAGTCATTGTGGATAGTTCTCTGAAGATGTCCATGTAGTGTGCAGAGGCGGTCTAAAAAGAAAACAGGATGTTAGGAATCATTAAAAAGGGGATAGAGAATAAGACTGAGAATATATTATTGCCCTTATATAAATCCATGGTATACCAACATCTTGAATACTGTGTACAGATGTGGTCTCCTCACTTCAAAAAAGATATTCTAGCACTAGAAAAGGTTCAGAAAAGGGCAACTAAAATGATTAGGGGTTTGGAGAGGGTCTCATATGAGGAAAGATTAAAAAGGCTAGGACACTTCAGCTTGGAAAAGAGGAGACTAAGGGGGGATATGATAGAGATATATAAAATCATGAGTGATGTTGAGAAAGTGGATAAGGAAAAGTTATTTACTTATTCCCATAATACAAGAACTAGGGGTCACCAAATGAAGTTAATGGGCAGCAGATTTAAAACAAATAAAAGGAAGTTCTTCTTCACGCAGAGCACAGTCAACTTGTGGAACTCCTTACCTGAGGAGGTTGTGAAGGCTAGGACTATGGCAGTGTTTAAAAGAGAACTGGATAAATTCATGGTGGTTAAGTCCATAAATGGCTACTAGCCAGGATAGGTAAAGAATGGTGTCCCTAGCCTCTATTCATCAGAGGATGGAGATGGATGGCAGGAGAGAGATCACTTGATCATTGCCTGTTAGCTTCACTCCCTCTGGGGCACCTGGCATTGGCTACTGTCGGTAGACAGATACTGGGCTAGATGAACCTTTGGTCTGACCTGGTACGGCCATTCTTATGTTCTTATGTAACCTCCCCTTAGTATGCATTCCAGACCCAACAGAGGAAATCAATAATATAGAATACCTGTGTTCATGGAAGTAACTGAAAGGCCAAAAGAAGAGTTGAGAGCAATGCTGAGGAATGCAACACATATGCCCTGAGCTCCTCAGGAGGTTTGGAAATCTTTACCCCTCAATCTGGGGGGCATATCCATGATCCCTTCAGACAAGTCATCTATACTATAAAATCACTGTGGCAATGTGCTTGTGACCTTCAAAAGCTTCAGATAAGTTTCTCTTTTTTCTCTCCATAAGACAGGAGCATATAGCCGAAGTGACTACATGATACTTTATGCACAAGTTATACATGATTTCATGCACTTCATAAGCAATATCCCTATTTAGAATTTTTAATATACAGTATTTCAAAACAACCTGCGAGTTGGTCATATGCTAAGAAGAAAATGAAGAGCTTGGCATAAGTTTTATGGAGGAAAAGTGGCCATTTGTTACCAGGATGGGTTGAGATAGGATAGATCTGGCAGCAGAGCAAAAGAGTAGTCCCCACCCAATCATGGAGACATAACATAAGCACACTTCCAGCATAATGAAAGCTGTGTAACAACTTCCCACACAAAAAATTAAAACATGACAATTTAAGAAAGACATAAGATTACTGGAGGGGGGAGAGATTATAGTGGTTACAGCATTCAAGGAGAGAACAAAACAACTGTGAAAGTCCAAACTATATCTTTTCTCCTTTAGTGTCCAGACTGTTAATCACAGCCACATATTAACAAGCTATATTCTGTTTCCACTCCTGTTTTGATTCCCTGATTCAGGTGTTGCAATTGCAGGAACTTATTCATTTTGTTAAGTATGGCAGCATGACAAACTCTCTAAACACAGAAAACAAACAAACAAAGATCAAGGTGGTATTAAACTCCAAGGTTTTTTGGATGAATTATTATTCATAGAGCAGAACCCACTAGTAACAAATATATCCTTATAAATAATAGCAGAATTTAATAAGTTTAATACCACCGTGATCTTTGTTTATTTTCTGTGTTTAGAGAGTTTGTCGTGCTACCATGCTTCACAAAATGAATAAGTTCCTGCAATTGCAACACCTGAATCAGGGAATCAAAACAGGAATGGAAACAGAAAAGTAAAGCCAACCCTTGCATGGTGCTGAGTGAACTATACTCACAGATAGAATGGAGGGTACTCAATATTTAAAAAGAGGTTTCCAATACGTGGAAGATGTATCAGAATTTTTAATATGTCCTCTGGAGCACATCTTTGTCATGAATACAAGATAATGAAAAGAGGAAATGGCACAATACTAATTCATTCTGATAAAGATTACAAAAGCAACACAGAAAAGACACTATATGGTGGCACAATGTGAATCCTCTCTTCATGACAGTGATTATTACCAGGATGAGAAATAATACACTCAGTCTTCATCTAGACTTGTGGTGAATCCCACAGTTCATTCACAATCATTTAGCCCATTTAATAGGATTTTTACACATTCAGAGAAAGTATTGATCATGCTTTTCCAGACAAAAGCATGTATTCCAATTCATTAAACTCCTCTCCTCACCCGAGTGTGTACACTCACACACACCCTTTAACTATGCACAAATGTTGCGTGAAATGTTTCTTAAGACCAACCATCCAGATTTCTTAGAATCATCAGCATCAGATAACTTGACTTTAACTAGAAAGCACTAAGTAACAATATGTTCCTGAAGAAACAGGACAGAAATTTCTTTTCCCAAGGAGTTCAGTAAGTGAAAATATGCAACACTAGAACTGGTTGAATAGTTTTTATGAGTAAACCTGGCATGTTTCATTCTGCTATTATTTATAAGGATATATTTGTTATTAGTGGGTTCTGTTCTATAAATAATAATTCATCCAAAAAATCCTTTTGAGCTATTTGCTATTCTTCATTTGCTATTTGCCTGTTCAGCTACCCTATTAGAGAGTAGAAACAATGCAAGAGTTAAATTTAGCAGACCATTCCTATACTACAAGTAACAAAATGGACAGTCTGCAACGAGACTCAGAGGTGAAATCTGGTTGCACAAGCCATACGGTAAATACCAATTAACAGTCAATACATTAGTAGAATTCAGGGTTGATTTGTGAATGATTCACAAACAGAAAGATCTAAATCTGTCAGATAATTTGTTTGCAATGAATAATTCAACCAACTCTACAAAATATCTATTTTAAACGTATTATACCACTAGAGACAATGTGTTCCGTACATCATAACATTAAAAAAGCCAGGATTCTTCAGAAGCAGACAATATCAGAATATCTCTTGCTGGATATAGTGCTGTCTTTACATCACTGAGTCATGGTCTGGTTGTTGAGATTAAAGGGGAAGAGATACAATTTATCCATTTAAGCGATGCATGGGGGGGGGGATCTCTGCCAGTATGCTACGGTTCAAATCTTTGGGGAGTTACTAAGAACTGGGAAGTAATGGACTGTTTCTGAAACCAATAAGCTTACCATATAGCTGTTGGCTGTTTTCAGCTCATCAATAAAAAGATTAAACCATTAATCATTTTCCTTAATTCCTATGGTATTAAGGGCCAAATTCTAAGTGCATGTAAATCAGTCTAGCTTAGTTGAAGGCAGCAGAACTAGGTTAATTTACTCCTAAATATTTATACCAAAATGATATCCAAAGCTGCATCCAAAAAGTCTTCTTTCCAGTAAAGGTCATCAGAAATATCTAATCTTCCAAAACCAGCACACATTCCAGATCACCTCCACAATATCAAATAAGCTATTTTCACTACTCATAAATACAGCATTGTCTTACTTTTAGAAATGCCAACTTTAATGGTAGGAGGAGAATTGTTTGTGCACCATCTGCATGTAGAAAACATGTACTAAATTTTAATTAATATGGTATATCATTAACAGTGTTATCGCAAGCATCACCAGATTGCACTGTTACACATAGCCTTCCAAAATTCTCTTAGCGCGCAATCAAGATTTCAGTCTGAAAGAATTGCTTGCGGTGTTAACTCTTGGTTATACAAGATTCTGGATAGAGGAAGTTGTGTGAATGATGTGAGTTTTTTTTCTGCCTTAGTATCTAATTAGCATAAATCTTGATGCAAAATTACTCTCTGGGAACCAGGCACCAGAGCTGACCTGAGATTCCTGGCAAAAGTAGGAGTGGTTACAAGCAACAACCATTTCAGGACTGATGTATAAAGTGTAAATCAAAGAAATATATGCTTAGACTATCCCCAGCCACTCCACATCACTGATGTCACCTCTATTGAGAAGTGAATTTGTAAAGTCCACAAGACATCTCCTATTGCTCCATAGAGGGGGAAGAATGGGACCCTGTTGTATGAAGCTGTACAAGGTGCCAGGACACAAAATGTTGAGCCCTTAGCCTAAGTTTTCCAAATGAGTGAATCTGGATGCCCAGCTTGAATCTTTGAAAGGTTCCAATTTTCAGATCGATTCTTTGCAGAACTGGAACAGATTTTTCCTGGAAAAAAATGATTCAGATGAAACCAAATATGAAAATTCCAAATACTTTTAGTGATTCAAAAAAGTTAGTCAGACAAAACATGTCATTGGACCCAAAGAGGAAGAGGTGCTGCTTCTGCTGCCACCACTACTGCCCACTTATAACTTATACCCAGTGAATAAAGCCCTCACCTGGTATGTAGCAGACCCACGTTTGAATTCCCACTCTGGAAAAAGGATTTAAACCCATATCTCCCCACTCCTAAGTGAGTGACCTAACCATTAGGATATTCTGGAATGGGTTTTAGGTTCTCTTATTAAAGCTGTTCCACTTTGTATCAAATACTTGATTAGTCACTGGAGCTTGGATTTTTTTGGGGGTTTCTTGTTCCCATGTGAGTGTCCTAATGACCACGCAATAGAATTAGTCACTCTTTCTCAGGCTCAGTGACTGTTCAAGGATTTGAAGCTGTTCCACAGTGCATAAAATACTCTCTGGCCTAAAGACTATTCCAGTATGTGAATGAATTTATAGCCTGATGGTTAAGGTACCCAAATTCAAATCCCTGCTCCAATGACTAGTCAAATATTTTACACAAAATTGAACAGCTTCAAAAGGAAAGCTTGAGAGAGACTCATCCCAACAGCCTGGTAGTTAGAGCACACAATTAGGAGAGGGAGACTGGTTCACATCCCTGCTCCAAACCTTGGACTGAAGGTAGTTTATAGCCATAAGACTAAAACAAGATCAGAAGAGTTATACCATAAGAACTGAATCTATCTGCATAGGATTTCATAGAGTAATAAGAAATACAGGAGAGTAACGCAAGTGACCCAATCTTGGAGGCAACTTTAGGATCAGGGCTAATTGTCAGAAGTGTTGAGCACCCACAACTCCAATTGAAGCTGCAGTGCTCACCTTCTCTGAAAAATCAGACCTATTAATTTTATGGCTGACTTAAATGTAAAGACACAGGCTTGTACTCCACTCCACAAAAAGGCACTTTTGTTTTGTTAATCTCTGCTCTGTGTATCACTAAAACTCTTGTTCGTGCATTTGTTTGAGACTTTCCCTCTCAATGGAAGAGTAGTGTGCTGTCATCATTAACTTGGAGCATTCACAGTTTACTGCCTTAGACTTCACTTCCTTCTCTCATCCCTTATGCTGCCACATGTTCCATGGCAATTTATCTAGGCCCATGCATCTCTACCATGATGCCTAATGCTACAAGGGCAGCAAGCCCAAATCATTACAGTGTGCATCAAGTAACGCTCCTCTCCTTTGTTATTAGTTTTTCAGTCTGACATTGCAAGTATAGGAGCACAATCAAATTCTACAGTGAAGCCAGTGTTTAGAGATTTACTGTATACTCAACTAGGAAAATGTTGAAAAAGGTTAAAGGGAAAACTGTGTTCTTACCTCAGCTGTTTTTGAAGAATACCTTAAGCAGTAAATAAAGGAGAGAAATCTGAAAATGAATGATAAAGTCCCAAGAAGAATTTCCAGGTGGATGTTCATGAATGAAGAGTATGCAATTTTCTATTTCAGCTGCAATGTATCTAATAGCCTATGTGATTTGAACCCCTGAATTGACTAAATATGCACTCCTAAACTAGCACTCACTCTTTAAGGGTGTTTAATGAACACGATGAAAATATAAGTGCTATGAATCAAACACATAATTTATTGGTTATTAAAATGCCCTGCTATATTTTTTTTCCATTATAGACAATATTAAAGTAATTTATGCAGCTTATGGGTAAATTGATACATATTATAAAGACAAAACTTGTAATTTGTTTTAGAACAGTACATCTTTACCATCAGAAGTAACTGAGAAATAGTCTCAGCTATTTGAAGTTGAATCACAGCTAAAACTGAATATTACAATATATTGCTCTAGACACCAAGGACTCCCTTCTAAAAATATACTGATCTGGAAAAAATCACGCATTAATCTTTTAGCCTTTGCTCCGTGTCCATACCTATTCAGATTGATACACAGAAAATACGCTGAAACCTTTTGTTGATTTGTCTATGTGATGCCACCTATTTCACGCTTTATTTCTAATAGCCATTTCAAGCAGCACGTTTATCTGAGGAGTGGTCAAAGATGAAGGACAAAATTACATGAAAATGAAGGACAAACATGACACTATATTTAAGAGGAAACTCTTTTATATTGTAGATATTGATCATGAACAAATTCAAAGCCCACTCTAAATAGTCATACTATAGTCTTGAATCCTTGGATTTGACTTGTTCTACATTACAGAAACACTGAATCGTACTGCCAAACATTGTATTTTAACAGTCATTTAACTAGCTCTTCCTCATTTTAAAATCTTCCACTCTGGAATCAGTAAAAAGGTCAAGTATTGTTACAAGTTCCATTAACTATTAATGATTTTTTGAATCTTATTACCCCTTTTCCCCAGGACAACCCTGGTTTTAGCATTTTCCTTTCCTGCTATGATGAGATTAGTGACACACAGTGATTACAAGATAAGTATGGAAATTGTAATTTCAAACAAGTGACTAAGATGGTTTTCTGCATTCAGCTATACAATCCAGTAATTTGTTGTGCTTTTGCAGTACAGACTTTGTAGGGATAATTTAACATGGTTTGCTCCATTATCACCAAGAAACGCTAACAATGTTACAGGCTCTACACATTCATCTACTTCTGAATGGATTCATAAAGCTATTCACTTTGCTCATGTTAACTGGGTTGAATTAATGAAGCTGTGGCACTCAGTAAAACTGTGTTTCTCAAACTGGGGTCACTGTTTGTGTAGAGCAGAGCCGCCCGGGGGAGCAAGTGGGCAATTTGCCCCAGGCTCCGGGCCCCACAGGGGCCCCCACAAGAATATAGTATTCTATAATATTGCAACTTTTTTTATGGAAGGGGCCCTTGAAATTGCTTTGCCCCGGGCCCCCTGTATCCTCTGGGCAGCCCTGGTGTAGGGAAAGCCACTGGTGGGCTGGGCCAGTTTATTTACCTGCCCTGTCTGCAGGCCCAGCCGATCGCAGCTCCCACTGGCCGCGGTTTGCTGCTGCAGGCCACTGGGAGCTTCTGGAAGCAGTAGCCAGTATGTCCCTCGACCCACTCTGCTTCCAGCAGCCTCCATTGGCCCAGAGCAGCAAACCACAGCCAGTGGGAGCCGCGATTGGCCAGACCTGCCCATAGAGTAGGTAAACAAACTGGCCTGGCCCACTAGGGGCTTTCCCTACACAAGCGGCAACCCCAGTTTGAGAAACACTGCAGTATAAAATGAAAGTATACAGAGTTAGGTATCCAAAAATTCAATAGCAAATTATTTTGGCTGATCAGTATCTGTATCAAACCTCGCACATTTCAAAAACTAGTTTTATTTTCAAAAGGATGTCACTGTCAAGCACCATTTTATCTATCCTTAATATTTATTATCCTTAATATCTATTTCTTGGGGAATCTTCAAAGATTTGCAGTAGACACCATAGGTGCTGACTCCGTGGGTGCTGCCGTGCTGGAGCACCCATGTAGAAAATTAGCAGGTGCTGAGCACCACTGGCAGCCAAGTTCCCTTCTCCTCCACCCCCTCTTTGATTCCTCCTCCTCCCCTGAATGTGCTGCATCCCCGCTCCTCCCCCTCCCTCCCAGCACTTCCCACCCACTGCCTAACAACTCTTTGGTGGCACAGCACACTCAGGGGAGGAGGCAGAGAAGCCCAGGGCAGGGGCGGGGTGTAACAATGCTGGTTCTGGTGGGACCCAGCTAAGAGTGCCAATTCAGGACAAATTGCTTAAAGCAGGGCAGTTACACACCAAGGCTGGGGTTTTTCCACCTCTAAGGCAAACCAAACCAGCCAGCCAGAGGACTTTGGTTTTACCTCACTAGTTAACCACAAGTCACACAAGCCATTCCGTTAGACACTCCAGTTTCTCAGTATCATGACCAGTGCTACTCGTTGTGGGGACACATGGTTATGAAAACCAATACCCTGGTAAAAGAAAAAAAAGAGGTTCTCTCGATCCCAAAGGACCAACCCCCAGACTCAGGTCAATATACAAATCAGATTTTACCCACATATTACGCTGTTGCCAATCCTTTAGAATCTAAAATCTAAAGGTTTATTCATAAAAGGAAAAAAGATATAGATGAGAGCTAGAATTGGTTAAATGGGATCAATTACATACAGTAATGGCAAAATTCTTGGTTCAGGTTTGTAGCAGTGATAGAATAAACTACAGGTTCAAATCAAGTCTGTGGAGTACATCCCCAGCTGGGATGGGTCACCAGTCCTTTGTATAGAGCTTCTGTTTGTAGCAAAGTCGCTCCAGATGTAAGAAGCAGGATTGAAGACAAGATGGAGATGAGGTATCAGCCTTTCACAGTCTTTTCCAGGTGTAAGAAAACCTCTGTTCCTACTGTGGAAAATTACAGCAAAATGGAGTTTGGAGTCACATGGACAAATCCCTGCATACTTTGAGTCACAAGGTGTATCTGCCTTTTCTCAATGGGTCCTTAATGGGCCATCAAGCAGGCTAGGCAGAGCTGACACCAACTTGTCCGGAGTGTCATCTAGAAGCATAGCATAAGTTTGAAACACAGACAGTATAGAGCCAATATTCGTAACTTCAGGTACAAAAATGATATATACATATAGACAGCATAATCATAATCAGCAGATCATAACCTTCCCATAGACACCTTACATAACAAGCTTTGTACAATATTTGCTGCAAATACATAACAGTAATTGTATAGATCACAGTTGCAACCATATTATGCCAATAATGTCACGCAGGGACTTGAGGGAAAGGGATGGAATGGGAGTGGGGCAAGGGCAGTGCAGGGGCGAGGGCAATGGGGGAGGGGGCTGTCAAGCACCAGGCAGAGGGGAAGTCAGCACCTAAGGTAGGCAGCTGTTCTCAGTTTTTATATCAAAGTCATTTGCTTTTCTCTGAATTCCCTCATACTATTTTTTCTGCATACCTTCACTGTATTACTCAGGTAATAAAATGAATCATCCAAAATACGAGAAAAAAACACAGTAAAATGAGCAATTAAAATCTGAGTTAAGAGACTAAGGGAAATTAGGCAAAATACAAACATTTTAACTTTGTTTATGTTCATTAAGCATTTCCCATGAATACTTAGGATTTATACCAAGAATGGGAGAGGTCCACTTAAGTCCATATTTTTTCTTTTACTGAAAGTCCTAAGAAGGTTAGAATCCAGACACTTTTCTTCACTATATTCCTTAGAGGTAGATCGTTTGAAAAAGGTGAAACAACTTATGTAAACTTCCAAGACAAGGAGTCAAATTACAAACAAACAAAAAACTGAAGTTATGCCTAGTCCTAAACTCCTCAACAACTAGATAGAGCAGTACTATTTGTATTATTACTCAGAACAAATATTTTACATTTCTCAAATGTCCAGCCTCACCCTTTACTGTTTCCTTGTTCTTCCTCTGACTTCAGCTTGGTAGCCTCTCAGACACAGGTCAGAACACTGGGGGCTTGGCTACACTTGTGAGTTAGAGTGCATTAAAGCAGCCCCGGGTGCCCTAGCTCACTACCCCTCCACTCTGGCATGGCATGTAGAGTGCTCTGACTCCAGGGCTAGAGCGCTCCTGGTACTCCACTTCAGTGAGAAGTTTAACACTTGGTGCACACTGGCTGAAATGCCCAGGCTTCAGTGTGAATGAGATGTTGCATTACCGCACTCTGATCAGCCTCTGGAAATGTCCCATAATCCCCTTAAGTCAAGTGACCACTCTTGTCATGGTTTTGGAATCACTGCAGGCATGCCTATATGCCCTTTGAAAGATCTGTTTCTGACAGCTGGCATACTTATCTGCTCCGAGACAAAGCAACCATTACTGTGGAGTTCTGTGTGTGAGGGGGGGGGTCTGTTGCTGCCTGAACTTACAAGACATCATGCCGACATGCTCTCAGCCCCCCAAAACCCACCCTTTCCCCCCACATACACACAACACTCCCCGTCACACTCCACCCCACCCCTCTCATTTGAAAAGCACATTGTGGACACTTGCATTCTGAGATAGCTACCACAATGCACTACTCTCTGTGGCCATTGCAAGAGCTGCTAATGTGGCCATACCCGTGCGTTTGCAGCTGTCAGTGTGGACAGATTGTAGCACTTTCCCTACTACATTCTACGAAGGCTTGTTTAACTCAAAGTGCTCTACATCTGCAAGTGTAGCCTTGCCCTGAGACTTGGTGGCTAAATCCATATGTAGGCTTCTAAATTTAAGTAGCCTACTTCTCAGCAGTACTAAGCATCTGCAGTTTCAATTCAATGG
Organism: Gopherus flavomarginatus; assembly: GCF_025201925.1. Taxonomy (NCBI): domain Eukaryota; kingdom Metazoa; phylum Chordata; order Testudines; family Testudinidae; genus Gopherus; species Gopherus flavomarginatus. The sequence goes on along the minus strand of NC_066624.1, from coordinate 37,570,368 downwards.
AATGGCACAGCAGCTATGAAAATGAGGCCACTTAGACTGGGTGCCAAATATGGCCTTACAAACCTTAATCTAGGCACCACGTTTGAGAATTTCAGTCTCAAAATTGATTCTCTCTTCATCCTTTCATGTCCCTAGAATCCCTGTTATCGCTCAGATACAAAGGTATTCCCACAGTCTGGGGAGGATATCAATCTTCTTTCAACCCCACCCTTTCTGCATAGTAGGGTAGGTGGAACTGAAGAAAGAACTCAAGTTTCAGGAGGGACCTAAACTGGTGAAGTATTAGAGGGTCAGGAATGAAAGCTTGTGGCTGGCTCCTGGGAGACAAACATAATGTAAGCATGTAACGTTGGCTTCTTAGCATGTTTAATAAAGCTCCATTTCTTATATCTGTGCCTGTTTTCCACATCTTTTTCTGCTTTTGAACCATTCAGTATTGTATTCACTGCTTTAGACAAACAGCTTAGGTTCTTGTCTTTCTCGTATCACTTTTACAACTTAGAGCTTTTTATAAGGTGAACACATACACAAATAGTCAACTCATTTCCTCTTTCAAGGGCCATCTGCTCCGTTCTACTCCACAAATCTTTAGAATTTTAATTGTCCAAGCTGGAGGCAACCACCTGAATTCATCTCACTGTCTCTTAGGAGACAGGGCTCCTATTTTCTTATTAATTCACTTCAACTTTGTTGCCTGGCAAGGGGAAAGCTGGGGAGGGGAGAGCTTCATAAGTTTTTAATCCTGCTCCCCCGACAAGTTTCAGGGATCACAACCATCCTCCCTTTCTCAATGGCTAGATGGGACAGGGCCTCAGAACTATTCTCTGTTGCACAATGGGATCATCATATGGAAAAGATTGAAAACCATTGTTCTACTGTCATACCAACACCAGTCATTACTTCTGACTAGAACTAACCATGTATTTTACTGAGAAATGTTGGGGGCAAATGGTGCTGTGGAGATCCCACGCTTACATCATAATTTCTATATCAGATGTGCTGGTGAAGCAGTTTTGTTTTCTAACTGCCATTTTTGCAAACTCAACCAGGAAACTGGAAGTTGAACTGGGCTCTTTCCATTTTGTGCTTTGTCACTAGTAAAGGTAGTATATGCTTAATTATGACCTCAGTGAAATCTTTGCAACCCCACTGCCTTCCTTGGGCTTACCCAAGAGATGCTGAATAGCATTTAGTAACCAATTATTTTGATGCAAAAGAAGGAACAAATTCCTCAGCTCTCTCAGTTCAGATGTTTTCGCTTCCCAGTGCCAATGGAATGAAAAACACACTGATGTTCTCCAAACGAACAGGAGCCATTTTTACAGTCACTTTCCAGATTAGAACTGTACTTTAAATATATTTTATCTAGCATGCTTTCAAGTACCTACTATTTAATATACAAATAATCAGTTTCTGTTAAGTATGTATAAGTAATATTGCCATAGTCAATGATCCAGAGTATGGCATTTCAGTCACCAACTCATTTCATTTAAAAGAAAATGAATGATTTTCCTATCCTGACTCAGAAATGTGGATTCACTCTAACACCAGTAAATGATAGAATATTATTGACTCTGATGAAAATCTTCCCTGGTTTATTCTTACAGCTGTATATCAACAAAAAAATATAGGGTCTGCTTTTGCTTCGGTTGTTCTCCATGAGTGGATACTGCGTTCAGTGAACCCATTGTCTAACAGGTTATAAATTACAAGATTTTTGCCATTATATGTAATAAAATTCTGCATGCACTTATCAAAATCTTCTCAGAGATTAAAAAGTGATTTGTTTGTCACATTTATTCTCAAACTTTTTCTCCTGCAGACTCTGACATATGAAACTATTGTTTGTAAATGTGTCAGTTTGCTCCTGCCTGCACCTTGGATGTTTGTTTAATTCTATACCCACAGGAATAATTTAGCAGCTAATATGACCAATTACATGTATTCCAGGGGTGAAAGTAGGCTGGTACCATGGCAGCTGCTGGAGCCCTGGGCCCTTTTAAATCCCTGCCGGAGCCCTGGGCAGCGCAGGCCAGGCAGCATAGATGGGCTGGCTGAGGGAAGTTGACCTCCCTTTCTGCCTAAGGCCCCACTCCATCCAGGGGCCCAAATCCGGGCCCCCGTAAAAGTAAGTCTTCTATAGCTGTATTCATTAAAGAAATTTTAAGTCTCATTAATTGTGGGTTTCAGCCACATACAGTGATCTAATTGCAGTTGACTGCAAGATTTTGGGCCATATTCAGGCCGAGGCAAGTCTGGCTTCAGACAGTATAATCCAAGAAGCAGAATTGCTACTGTCAACAAGTCCATGTGGAGGATGAATTGTAGTCATACAAGACACCTAGAAACCACCTCCTTAGCCAGGGGATCCACAGTCCATCCACTACTGCTAGGCAGGAAATAGTTTTTCTATCCCACAACATTTTGAGATTTCGCCAAGATCTTTTTCATTGAAAAACTTTTAACAAGAGACATGCAGCGTCTGGTGCTTAGGGTACTCACCTAGGATGTGGGAGATCTAAGCTGAAGTGGCTGTTCTGCCTGATTCAGATCAAGGATTTGAAGCTGGGTATTTCACAATGCAGGTAAGCGCCCTAATCACCAAGCCATTGGATATTCTGGGAGAGGAGGGGTTGGTTGTTGTCTCTTTCTCCTCTGTCCCTTCCCTCCTTCCAAAAAAAAAATCCATCCTGGACCCAAGAAACCTTTTCTGAACAAATTGTGATCAAAACCAACCCTGTTTCAGGAAATATTTTTTCAACAAAAAAGAGTAATCAAATTTCCTGACCAGCTCAAGAAATAAATGTCATTGTCCACAGAGGGGGCATGACTAGGGATTTGCACTGTCAGGGCTACTACAGAGTACTGGCCATAAGGAAAAGCTGATCTCAATGAACTGGAAATCCCAGGAGAAAAGGATAACTGTGTAAATACTGTCTGGGGCCTCCTGCTGCTGAATCCCTTCTAGCTCAGAGAAAGCCCCATTGGCTCAGCAAGGTAATCACCATTCCCGAATCCCAAAATAAGAATAAGCTCTTTGTTTACATACTTAAATTAGTCACGTCACTTTTTTCATTTGTTCATTGTTTGGAAGCCTATTCTACCCAGTGGTTCAAGTAGAAATAATTTCTTGCTGGTACACTGCACTCATGGGAGGCACACAAAGTGAGGGGGGCATGTGACCTCCCCATGTGACTCCTCCCTGCCCCCAGCCTAGGGCTCCCGTGCACTCCCCATCCCCTCCCCATGATCCACATCCATCCCATGTTAGCTGGGGGAAGCTCTGTCCTCCTCCCTCCTCACTGGAGACTTCTGCTCTACTCAACCCAGGCAGGAGAACTCAGGAGACACAACTGTGTGGAAGGACTGGGGGCTGGGCTGAGGGTGATACTGCTGTACTGGAGGAGTTGCTGGCATGGCACCACCTGAAGCGCAGGGCTCTCCCGGGAACTGCAGCAGTTAAACGAGCAGTATGTGGGACCACCAGGTACCCCATGCCAGCAGCTCCTTGGCGCAGCAGCTGTACTGTTCCCAGCCCTGCCCTGTCCTCCAGTGGGGCTGCTGTACAGACCCCAGGCAGGAGGATTCAAGAGACAGCTGCATGGAAGGCTGGGAGGAGGGCTGGGGGAGGACTCCTCCTGTGTCTTTCCGGTATGCCATACTGGCTACAAATCTTACTGGTATGGTGTACCCTACCATACCACCATTTTCGCATGACTGACTACCTATTTTTGCTCTGCACCAACTCCATGCCACTTTCCCCATCAATCCTGCTCACTGATAGTGGAACGAAGCTGTCAGGGATCTGCAAGCTGGTGCTCGTTTCTGAGCTCATATCATCTTCATCCTCAAAGGGACTGTATAGCAAGGAAGGGGGAAGCACAAATTTAACACTGAGTGAGTAGCTTGTGTATGGCTTCCCGATGGGGGTGTGTAGGAAAAAGATATGCATCCTGGCCAGCACTCTTCTTAGGCAAATCCCCAGGTCCTTGGAGAGGCATCTGGGAACTGAAAGAAACTAAGCCAATGCTGCAGAGGCAACACTCCCCATTTCCTTGGCTAAACCAGAAGGGCACAGACTCACTCCCTTCCTCCCACAGTAGATGAACTAAGCCATTATTAGATATGCAAATGCAAGGTTTTTAGTCATGCAAACAGGGTCTTCAATATGTAGCCTATACTACTAACAGGCAGATGTCAGATACAAACTGAGCTGGTGTTCTTGCTGAAGAGATATTTCCTTATAAGAGTCAGATTTTTATTTTATTTTTTTTCTATTAATTAACATAATTAACATCCATTTATTCTTGATGAATTCCTAAAAAGATAATCATTAGTACATTATATGACTACCCTTTCTCCATTGATAGAATGTCACAGGAAGTGTTGTGTATGAACATTAGTATTTCTTCTTTCTAAATCACAGACAGAAGCTTCAGGTTTTTGTTGTTACTGTTTTCCTCCATGAGCTCCTGTAGGGGATCTCTTTGTACTCTTGAGGAATATGAGCTATACAGCCTCCACTTTGCAGTTGTCATAGATTAATGTTATCTCAAACATCTTCTCACTTACTTCAGTCTTATAATTGGGATTCCAACCTCTATTAAAATTCTGGAATCTAAAACACATGACCCTGGGAAATGTCTGTTCCTGGATTCAACACACGTATTGTACTGTTTAAAGTTAAGTAACAGTAACCAATAAATAAAAAAGAAAAGAAAGTTAGCAATGACGATTTGATTATGAGCCCTTCTTTAACAGCCAGCTCTGAAGGAAAGAGTAGAGCTAAGCTTTACAGATTTTATTTCTTTTCCCCCCTTTCACAGAGTGAACCTAAAAACCTCATGGTCAAACATTGCAAACTATTTTCTGTTTCCATTGGAAAGTAGTCCTTTTCCTCCCATCTCCAGCCTACAAATTAGTAAGATAGCCTATTTCTAACTTAAAATTTTAGGGCTTTGTTATATATATAGTGCAAGTTTCCCCTATATTTTGGCAATTAATCTCCTGGTTTGCAATAGAGGGAGTTTGTCCCTCTGTCCAAAAACCAAGAAAAACAACTTACTGTAGCACTCACTTTTCTTTTGTTACATTCCATCCCGACTGACTAAACCAGGGATCAGCAACCTTTGACACGCGGCCTACTAGGCCAAGGGATGTGCTGGCCACCACTTCCCGCAGCCCCCATTGGCCTGGAGCAGCGAACCACGGCTAGTGGGAGCCGCAATCAGCCTAACCCTGCGGACGCAGCAGGTAAACAAATCAGCCTGGTAGACTGCGTGCCAAAGATTACCAATCCCTGGACTAGTATCAGAGGGTTAGCCGTGTTAGTCTGGATCTGTAAAAGCAGCAAAGAATCCTGTGGCACCTTATAGACTAACAGATGTTTTGGAGCATGAGCTTTCATGGGTGAATACCCACTTCTTCAGATGAATGTGGTGGAAATATCCAGGGGCAGGTATATATATGCTAGCAAGC